>NC_137750.1:8765533-10121033 GCF_963264785.1 Psittacula echo | reverse complement strand
ATCTTCAGTGCAAAATTGCACAGGCAGCCTCCCTCCCGCGAGGGGAAGGATTGATTAAATAATTCTTGTCTTGCAGCCAGCGTGTGTATAAATAAAAGCGCACAAACCTCTCTGCAGAGCTGAACAACAGCACCCCGTGCCCCTCTAACAGCACCTTTCATCTCAGTCTCAAAGCCTGGCAAAGGCTCCTGCTGCAGGTGCTGGGTGGGCAGGAGCCAACCCAGGATGTTTGTAAGCAGGAACCAGCAGTGATTCACTTCCCAGGGCTGTGAGGACCAAATAAACCCTGGTTTTATAAGGGATCTAAGCGAGCTTTCAAGACCAAGAGGCTCAGAATGCCTGCTGGGGCAGCGCTTATTGCACAGCAGCTCCTTGGGCAGGTTTCTCCAGTGGTTCTGCTCAGATGCTTTTAAAATAGGCTTCAGGCCAGCTCCTGCCTCCCACCACAGTCCCAATTATCCCCTGGCAGGAGCATTTTTCTGCAAGCTGAAATAAAATGCAGCTGGCTCACCTTGGCTGCTGCCATGGGGAATAAGGATCTGTCTGGAACCTTGCTGGGTCTTAGCCAGCCTCTAAATTTGGGTGATGGGGCTGAGTAATACTCTGGTATCGCCTGCCGGTTGTGGATGCTGGATGTAACAGGGACCAGAGTGTGGATGCTCCAGCCTTGTCCCGTGTGGAGCATCCCCTGGGAGCAAGGAGTGCCTTGGTCTGTAAAATCTCACGTAGGGACAAGGTGGGGGCTTGGCTGGCTCAGTAATGCCAAGCTGGGAATCAATGGTGCCTTTGGGTGCAAAATTGACACCAAATTGTGTTGTGGGGGGGGGGTATGCCAGGGCTGCCTGTGGGACATATTGATTCCTGCAGCTCCTGGGCTCCCTGACACAGAGGTGGCTGCAAGGGACAGAGGTGCTGGGTGAGCAGCAGCTCCTGCAGGATTTGGTGTAAAAGAGAATGGACTTTGTCACATGGAAGGGCTTTTTCTCTGCCTGTTTCTGGCCCTGGCTGTGTCCAAGCGATTGCTGGAACATCCTGCTGCCTTCCTGAGCTCTTGCCTGAGCGGGTCTCCAGCACTTGTGCTGGTCTTCCAGCCAGGACATATTTCCATCTGGAAGGGATATCTGAGAATAACAAACATTAAATTTACCTTTTATTAAGTGGAAGTATGGAAGAGATGTGAAGGGACCATATGAAAGAGATTCTAATTACCATAGCTAATTACAAAGATCAAATCCTCAGTTGAGAGGGGAACACAGTGTTAAAGCTATGAATGAAATCAAACCATTCAAAATCAAATGAGGTGCTGTCAGCTACACCCCTTGGTGCTGGTGGATGGAACAGTCTATTTAACAACCAGAGTGTGTGTGTGTAGAGCCCCTGGGGTCTCCTTGAGGCAATGGTTCCGGACCTGTTGATGGCATCCCTGGTGGCATCCATTAGGCAGAGCCTCCTGTAAGGTTTTATTCTTCAGCCTGTTTTCATCTTCTGGCAGCAGTAAAACCAGGACAGGCATGTCAAAAGAATGGTACTGTTGTGGAAATCCATTTTCCATACCCAGAAATGGAGTTGGGGTGATTTTTGTTTCTGAGCCTCACTCTTGTTAGCAATTCCACTCAGAACTTCGTTTTCAGAGTTTGGGGAGAATTTTCCCCCCTGTTTCTAATACTGATGGCATCAAACCCTTCCCTTGCCAGGGAAGCTGGAGCAGGGGCACTGGCAAGAGGGCACGTGGTCCCAGCCCGGTGTCTCTGCACAGCATCCTGCTGCCGACTGGACATCTCTCCCTGCACCAGCATCCTCTGCTGCAGAGGCTGGGCCACTGTTGGCTCCCAGAGCAGGAGTTTGGGTGTAAATCACAGCTGGAGGGAGGTAATGGGGCTGCTCTGCTCGTATCTGGGGCTTTATTAGGAAATCTTTCAGTGGCTTTTCCCTCCTGATCCCTCACTTTTCGGCAGCCGGGTAAAGCAGCAAATTTCATCCGCGATGTGGACAGTGAAGGCAAAGAGAAACCCATTTATTTCCCCTAACGGGTTTATCGCTAGATCAAGGAGCTGCTGAAGATGTAAGCACCGGTGGTTATTTCCCCAGGTGATGGATCTAGCTGCCACACAGCCTGCGGTAACCAAAGCACACTGCCTGACAAGGATGTCTAATGGACCTACAGTCAGGAGTACTGGCTCATATATTTCAAGGTCTTGATTTAATTGAGTCCTGTCTCCCTGGTGTCAGGCTTTTCTTCTCTTTTACTTCTCTTTTATGATTATTTTCCCCCCTTTAGGAAGACTTCCCAAAATAAACTTGCGTGTGTCATCTCCTGCCCCTTCCCTCATCGCCCGCTTTCAATTAGCAAATTCAAAAGCTGTCCTCAGACCCTGACTGAAAAGAGCAGTGAAATCTTTTGCCTTTTTTCTGCCTTTTTTTCCCTTCTTTTTCCTTTCTTTTTCTCTGGTAGAAAGGACTTGGGGGTGTGTGTGTGTGTGTGAAAACGCCTTTCAAAGCTGTGGGGCTGAGCGTTCCCTTTTTTATCAGCTCAAGCAGCGATGCCCAGTGACACTCACTGCGGCTCCTTAGTGGAAAGCCTTTAAAACTCTGGATCAGTATTTTCTTAGGAGAGACAGAACCCCTTCAACGTTATTCCCCAGGCAGGCAGAGAAACACCAACGAGCCATCCACAGAGCAGATTAAAACTGCTGAGGATGCAGATTCTCCCACCAATGCTTGTGGGGGCAAATGGGATGCCCCCCAGCCCAGGCAGCGTGGAAGCTGAACCAGGATCCTGCCTTCAGCATCCAAGTCTTTGGAAAAGGGGGAAAACTTAAAGGTTGGGAGAATGGGGAGAGGGAGAAGTGTGTTTTGGGAGAGGGTTAGGTGTATTCATAGGCCTTGACTTCCAGCCAGGGCTCCCCACTGCCTGCAAAGGGCTTCAGGAGGGCAAAAATGTATGAATAATGTGGCCATTCCCAACACATGGCTTCTGGCTTTGGAAAACCAGGAGGACAAGGGGTGGCGGGATGTGCAGCCCCTCTCCTCACTGCCTCTTGGACAGTTCCCATTACCTCTCAACTCCCACTAGAGACCAGTTGCAAACAGGACAGAGGTTTGCTTTAAGTTTTAGAGTGAGCCATCAGATGTGTCAGCTTTTCTATAAATACAAACCAGAAAACAGGAAATAACCATCTGCCCTAATTTAGTTCCTTTCATCTAAGGATTCAAAGCAGCTGACAGCATCTCTAAGAAATAAGGAAAGACTTCGCAACCTGCCAGCACCAATTCCTTCCCAAATGACCCCAATTTCACGTCACTGAGACCAGGATCTGGCATGTCAGCCCGACAATGGGTGATGTTCTTGCAGCCTGATGTGGCAACATCTGGATCAGCGCCAGGAGGATTGTTTATTTACTCAATTAATAGAATTAATTAATTTTCAAGGGAGTGTTGAGAAAAATAACAGAAAGCTGCTGTGCTGTGTGCAGTGGTGGGAACAGAACAGGAGCCATACATGGGAGTGAGGAGAGCCTGGCCATGCAATGCTGGGGCAGATGTGAATCATAGAATCCCAGGCTGGTCTGGATTGGAGGGACCTTAAAGCTCAGCCAGTTCCAGCCCCCTGCCACGGCAGGGACACCTTTCACGCTGCATCTCTCTCTCCCTGGCATTGCCAATCCTTTGCCTCTGCTGTCCGCTGAGCCCCTGTGTGTGTTTTCCCCCTTGTCTTTTACTCTCACCAGTTCCAGCACGCCGGGATTTCTTTGCACAGTTTACCCTGGCAACAAGGGGAGATATTGCACCGGTTCTACCTGCGAAGGGTCCTCCGTCACCAGCCCCTCGGTGCATCAGCTCTCATGCAGCTGCAATGAAGATAGTCCTCGGCCATGGCTCTTGCAACATTTCTGTCCCTCTTCAAAGGCTCATTCAGTTTAGGTGTTGCGGTCTGAGCCACCTCAGTTTCTGTCCTCAAACCTTGCCATCTCCCCATCTAGGTCAAATGAAGGGTGCTAAAGTGGAGCCTGGCTGGGTGTCACCAGCAGGAGCAGCACCACAGCAACCTACATCACATACAGAAGTGATCAGTCCTCTCTGCCCTTCCAGATGTGGCCAGAAGTGGCCAGACAGAGCCTGGGCTTGGGAACAAGAAGTTCCTAAAAGAAATCTGGGAGGCAACGGATTTCCACACTTAATTAACTCAACAAATTAATCCCAATTAAAAGCTGTAATTGGGATTATAGTGGTTAATCATCTTTCCCCCCCAGGCAACAACCGTGCTATCTGCCTTCACTTCATTACCAAAGCAAAGCACGTGGAGTTCCATGGCCTTGGCACCAGGGCTACCACTGCCACCATCCTGGAGGGGATTCGTTCGGGTTTAGTCCCCTTGACATGCTGCTCCCCAGCATGGGGGGCATGGAAGAGGCTTTGGGGTTCTGCTGGGTTAGGGAGCAGTGGGGGGAATAAATGTGATCAGCAGGTCCATTCCTCCTGTATGGCTCTTGATCACATTTATTGTCCCATGGGTGCCAGTGGTCTCTGGACCCCTTGGAGTCCCAGCAGCAGCTCAGGACTGAGCCCAGCACTGGCTCCAAACCCATCCTGCTTCCCCCACTGCTCCTGAACCCAGCAGAACCCCAACACATCTTCCCTGCACCCCTCTCCTGCTCCTGGAGCTCCCATGGGAACATCGCAGCACAGCTTTGTTATTCATAGAATGATAGAATCCCAGGTTGGTTTGGGTTGGAAGGGACCTTAAAGCTCAACCAGTCCCAACCCCTGCCCCGGGCAGGGACACCTTCCACTGGAGCAGCTTGCTCCAAGCCCCTGTGTCCAACCTGGCCTTGAACACTGCCAGGGATGGGGCAGCCACAGCTTCTCTGGGCACCCTGGGCCAGCGCCTCAGCACCCTCACAGGGAAGAGCTTCTGCCTAAGAGCTCATCTCAATCTCCCCTCTGGCAGGTTAAAGCCATTCCCCTGGACCTGTCTCCTTGGAGAATTTGCTTTCAGGGCTGTGGGATCAGAACCATGCCTGGCAGCCACAACTGCACTGGGAAAGATGCTGCCAGTGCCAGTTTGTCTTTGAATCTTTTTCTGCCCTGCTGAGGACTGGCCAGGGGGCTGAAAGGAGAACTCCTGGAGATGTTTCATCCCAGAGACTGGCTCCCAACATGGTACTAAAGGGATATTGTATTCCCAGTATCCAGGATGCACAAAAGCATTTGGGCAAAACACTATTAAATGCCCCAGAGAGGAGAAACTGCAGCAGCCCCCGGAATCATTACTGCCAACATTTAGCAGCACATAAGATACAGGATTATGCTTCTTACATTTGGCTCAGTTTCATCCAGAGCCTCAGAGAACTCGTGCACCGCAGATCCCGGGGGCTATCATCACCAGCAAGCGTGTTTTGCTGCAGAGGAAGGGCGATGCCGTTCACATCCTCCTCCGGCCGCCCCGCACGCAGCCGGTGCCTTCGCACCTCCCCACCTCCAGCTCCTGCCACGAGGGGCTGGGTCCGGTGCTGGAGATGCTATTTTGGTTGGGTGTTTTTGTTGGAAGTGTTGTTGAGCAGGGAAAATAAATCTCGAGGACCTCGGTGGTATTTTTAGCTCCCGTATTGGTGACTCGCTTGAAATCAGTGCTGTGAAATGAAACTCATCTTCATCTGCTGTGCACCATCTTTTTACCAATCTTTACCTTCTCCTACCAGAGGGGTGGTTTACAGCCCTGCTTTTCTGCTGTGAGAGAGCACCAAGTACTTGCCAAGTGGCCCGAGTTAAAGCACAGGGCAGTGAGAAACCATCAGGGATGGGAATAAGGATGGGGATGGCGATAAGGATGGGGAATGGCATAGTGTGGGGAGAAGGAAGAAAAATTGATGTTGTCTGTTGCTGAGTTCGCAGGAAGCCTGTGCCTCATCTTGTTACTCAGGTACCTGGGCAGATGTGGTCTGTGCAGCTGCAGTGAGCTGCACTGGTTGTACTGGTTTGCTTGAAGGGCAGAGCCTCTTCGGGGAATGGAGGAAGATGCTGGGGACCCTGAGGGTCTATCCAGCTACTGCAGGAACTGCTGAGCAACACCTTACCCCCCTGGATGGGGAGGAAGAAGTGTTATTGCCATAGAGACTGATGAGGCAGTTGAAAACTGGCTGTCATGGAAACCAGTTTGGAAGTCTGCAGGGCCATCCCACCAGGCTGGTGCCCAGGTGATGGGGATGGTGCTGGTCCATGTGGCATGGGATGGCTGGGACAGTTGGATGCTCAAGAGCAGGGCTGAGCCCCACTGCATCCCCCACATGGGCTACTAGGAAGGTCCAACTGAAGTTACACAGCCCCAAACTGGAGTAATGCGGGCTGATGGGGAAAGAGCTGGTGGATATTTCTGGGCTGTCGGACACAAAACCAGACTGTGAATTCCACAGAAGCACACACATTAAAGGGGCTGAGGATGGAAACGCAGCGTGAGCCACATCTAAGAGAAATTACATGGAGCTGGGAGGGAAGAGCAGGACTGGGATGAGGGACTGGCGGGAGCAGCAGGAGGGACAGGGGATGCTCTCAGCTTGGCAGCAGTGAATAGCTCTTCCTCCCCACCCAGAACCAATAAAGCATCTCCTGTTTGGGTTTTGTGCTTATTTTGCTTCCTTTGGGAAAACAAGGGAGGCCTCGTCACCCCTCCTGAGCCTCTTCTTTGCAAGACAGAGATGCCCTCAGTGGGGACTGAGGTGGCTTTTGCCACCCTTCCCACTCTCTCTGTGCCATGCAGCATGTTTTATACATCCCAGGATATCTCTGTGCCCTTCCAGCCTTGCTTCTGGCACAGACCAGGCTGGCATGTGCAGGCTGGTGGGGGTGAGGATCACCTCCTGACACCCACTCCAGAGGAGAAACAGCTCTGTCTTTTCCTGCTGTGTCCCATGCCCACCATTCCCCTGCATCCAGCAGCATCTTCTGGGAGAGGGATCCTCCACACGCAGGTGATGAGCACCTCACCATGAGCTGGTCATGGTGACAAGACCTAGTAAGGGGAAATGAAGACTCCTCACAGCTGTGGTCCTAAAAGCACCTTTATGCCCTTGTTACCTACCCCTAGGGGTCCAGAGGCAGCAGCCTGGAGCCAGCCTGACCCCTGCAAGCCCACCCCATGGTGCAGGGAGAGTGGGAGAAGCTGGAGCCTATAAAGGGCTGTTAGAGGTGATTGGAGCTGTGCTGCTGCAGGGGCTCTGGGTTATCCATAGAGAAGCGGTGTTTGGGAGCCCCACGGCTGGCTCAGTGAGTTGATATCCTCACCCCTGTGGGGAGGTTGGGGTGGTGCTAGCAGCAACATGGGTGATGGTTTGAGGTCCCCTCCCTCCTGATAGCCAGCCTGAGCCTCAGGAGCCAGGCTGAGCTGGGCAGGGCTTATGGCTGGGAGCCCCATGTGTAAGGGGTAGATCCTCCCGTTGCTTCTGATCCCCAAAACCTAATCTCTGCAGCAGGGGGAGGGATGGAGAGGCTGTGCTCCCCCCCCCCCCCCCAGGCTGTGCTGAGCTGATGCCCAAGAGCTCAGCTTCCTCTTCCCCAGGGCTGAGCACAGCTCTCATACTTAACTGCAGCCTCAGGATGCCCTTTAAATTTTTAATGCTTCAATAAAACAGTAATTACAAACACTGCAATTTGAGGTTTTAAGCAGAAAGTATCAGCTTCCCAGGGTTTAATTATTCAACAGAAATTAGTGAAAGTGCTGCTGGATCCTGCTGCCTCTCTTGGCTTTTCCTAGTGGGTCTGGCGTGGATCTGCTTTGCTTTGGGGAGGATGAAGCCCATCTCCATTGCCTTGGGGCTACTGGGTGTCTCACCAGCCAAGGCAGAGGTGTGTGGGAGCCTGGCTGTGGGGCACCAATGTGCTGGGCTGTGGGGTGCAGTGAGGTTCCCCCATAAATGTCTCTTCCTCTGATCCCTGCAGGGTTTCGAGCTAAGGCAGTGCAGGATCCCAGCTCCAGGATGGATCCTGCCTGGGACTGAGCTCACGTCTTTGTTTTCTGGAGCTTTCTGCAGCTTTCCCTGTGCTTCGAGCTCCCTGGGAAGATTTCAGTGCTGCTTTTAACTACTGTGCTACAGCAGAGTTCAAAACCACCTTTACTGGGGAATGGGTCTGTTGAGACCAGGAGTGCTCCCAGGGCTGATTAAATACAGCAAAATCATTGGTGTCTTGGCAAAGATTGTGGATTCAGGCTGGCTGGCTGGGAAAGCCTTGATGGAGGAGGGCAAGGCATGGGGGAACAGGGGATAAAATGCTCCTTGCCAGGAGTGGGGTTGTGCTGAGACGGGACCTGTCAGGGTTCTCCAGTTCCTTGCAGCCATTTCCCACCTACACAAAGCCCCTTTTCCAGAAGGCACCAGCCTGTTGCTTCTTCCCATCCTC
The DNA here is from genome assembly GCF_963264785.1 of Psittacula echo. Lineage (NCBI taxonomy): Eukaryota > Metazoa > Chordata > Aves > Psittaciformes > Psittacidae > Psittacula > Psittacula echo. The sequence continues at coordinate 10,112,642 of NC_137750.1, read as the reverse complement.
AGCAGCATAATCACAGGGCAATGGCCTTCAGCAGCTGGCATCGGGTAAGGCCTCGGGGAAGCATGCTTGGTAGGAAAGCAAGTTGTTGTCGCCGTTATTAATAGTCAACTGTCATAACTTCATTAAGAAGCAAACTTGCCTGATGAACCATCTGCAGCGAGGTGGTAAGAGCCCAGCAGCAGCCAGGGCTCCTTGTGAGATGGAAGGCGCTGGTTTTACTGGGTGCACAAACCAGAGCGAGCGGAGGAGGCGGTGGCGAGGGCTGGTGGGGAGCGGGGTGGAGATGACGGCTCTGCCGAGGAGGTGCTGGGGATGGGGAGGGAACGGGGCCTCATTTGCAAGGGAAATGAAGGCATCGTCTGCAGAGCCTGATGAGCTGTGCGGGAGGTGATGGAGTGGGTGCATGGAGCACCCAGCACCCCCGCGTGGGAGCACAGACTGAGGGAGCAGGTCCTCATGCGGAGGGGGCTGTGGTAGCCCCTGAGGAGCCAGGGCGTGATCTGCTGCCCATGGGATGAGTTCTTTACCTCCTTTTCCATCTCTCCACTCATCAAAGCCCTGTTTTGCACTGTTTGGGATGTACCTAAGGAAGGTGATGGCAACGAATGGTGACCAGGCACTCCTGAAATAGGAGTGGTGGGAAGAGGTGGATGGGAAGGAGAGATGATGATGCTGATCAGGATGAGGTCTGTGGTGAAGCAGATGAATCCTGGTGTGGTGGCACCCAGGGTGCTCATGCTGTGACACGGCTGTCACCCACATTTGTGTCCCCAAGTGGGTTTCATCACATATGGGATGGCTGTTTTGGCCTGCCTGCACACGATGAGAAGGTTGGGGGCTTTGCAGACAGTTTCTACCTGTGGTTGGGCAGCAAGTCTGTTCTTTGGGGCATGGGGTAGTGCAGGCAGCCTGCATGAAGGACAGGGTATAACCAGCTCCATCCCTGTGCTGGGGATGCTTGTTTTCCATGAGTATTTGCTCATTCCCATCCCATTAAGCACAGCATCAGTGGTTCCTGAATGGAAATGCAGCTCCTTGGTCTCTGTCCCCTAGGCTGCTGTCTGCTGGGCTGAAAACAGAAGGGAATTGGGTTTCCATGAGGGGCGAGCCAAGGAGTGATTTAACTGACCCAGTTAATCAGTTGTGGCAGTGCTGGTCCGGGTGACAGACCTGGCTGCTCCCCACCAGCTCCACAGGGAGCATTCAGAGCTCTGACAGCTATCATTTGGGGTGGTTTATTTGGGTCTTAACTTTGATTTCATTTCAGTAGTTTATAAAGACAAAAAGTCATTCCCAGGCACTTTATTCCAGGGAAAAAAGAAAAAGCCAAAATGGGGCAGTCTGAAGTTGTCAAAATGATTTTCCACCCCTTCAGAATAATCTCACAAAACTGACCTAGATTTTACAAGGCACTCTGGCTTTCGAAGAGCTGCCTGTCTCTGCAGAAGATGAGGCTGTAAAATACATATTATTTCCTCTCTCCCTTAGTAGTTTTACAAAACCTGTATCTTGCCTCATTCCTGTAGGATCTGTCAGGGCACGATGCTCCATGGGAGATGTGAGGTGGGGTGTTTTTAGGTGGAGGGCTAGCAAATAGGGCAGAACTAGGGTGCTGTGGGGCTGGGCTTCCCCATGGTCACTTGAGACCTGTGAGATGTTTGGTGCATGGATGGGGCACTGAACAGTCTGCGGATCATAGAACCACAGAATCCCAGACTGATTTGTGTTAGAAGGGGCCTTAAAGCTCATCCAGCTCCAACCCCTGCCACAGGCAGGGACACCTTCCACTAGAGCAGCTTGCTCCAAGCCCCTGTGTCCAACCTGGTCTTGGACACTGCCAGGGATGCTCTGGCCTAGCTGGGACTCAGCTCTAGCTCAACAAATGGATGTAGTGAAGGAAGGAAAGAGCAGCTCTCTCCTGATCTGACATTAAATGCTCTGAAACTCAAAACCAGCGTGAACAAAAGGTCTTGTCAGGTCCTAGCAAGACCCAAAGCCTGTCCAGGGCTGGATGGGAAAACAGATCCCACTGACTGTGATCCATCTGTGTGCTCCTGGTCTTCCTGATCCCAGTAACCCCTTGCCCCAGTACTGCTCAGCACCCATGATGCTAACCATGCCTCCCATACCTGGGGGATGCTGAGTGCTGCCTGCGCCATGTGCCATGGTGGTGTGACCAGATGCAGGGGCTTGGTCAGCTCTTGAGACCACCCACAGGCACTTGCATCCATGACTGTCCCCAGGCTGAGAGGTGCTGGGAGAAGCAAAGCTCTTTGGGTCTAATTTCACTTAAAAGGTATCTGCTGGGTGCGTTGTGATGAGGGCGCAGATTGGAGGGGCTGGGGACCATAGAACAGATGGGATGCTGGAGGGGGGCAGAGGTTGAAAAACAATGGCTGATTCTGTGCCCTTGAACTGTCTGGAGTGGCAGGGAGGGCTGTTAGCATCCACACCAGGGAGGATTGCAATCAGGGTGATGGAGAGGCCAACGCTGGGTTAATTGCTGCTTCCTTGTTTATTTAGTTAATTGGTTGGGTGCTGGAGAAGAAGGCAAAGGTAATGCTGGGCTGTGTATGCGGAGAAAGAGCTGGCTGGCACTGAGCTCCCACCTTTCGGCTGATGCACTGTGCTTGGCTTATCCCTGTTTTCTGATAGTGGCCATGAGTTAACGATGACCATGAAGGGATCTTGCCGATTGCCCAGGGTTCCTACCAGCTACAGGGACTGGAGGTGGGGAGAGCTACAGGAGCAGTTGTCACAGCTCCCGTTCTTGGACGTCCAAGGTTAGATGAGCAAGTAGGAGAGATCTTGGGTCAGCACCGTCCAGTGCCTGTGGCTGCTGCTCGGAGCCATTCCTTCCGCATCAGGATTTGCATCTGGCAAAGAGCAATTTAGGTCTAAATCCTGGTTGTGGGATGCTCGTGGTCCCCATGAGAGGCTGCAATGGGTGCAGTTGGACTTGCTCAGACAAAGCTCAGCAGTGAACAGCCCCCAGGCCATGCCCCAGGAGCTGGTCCTGCAGTGAGCAGGGAGGAGCAGGACCTTGACAGGTCTCTTTATGCTCTGCAGAGCCCTCATCCTCTCTTCTTGCTCATTCTCTGGAGCTGAGCCACTCATGAACTGGTAATGGAAGAAACTAGATTTGAATCTGAGATTTTGGGGGGGTTAAACTTAATTTTTCATCTGACCCGATTAAAGCACTGCTCATGCTGTATTTTGGTTATTCATTCCATCATATTCTGCTCGAGCACTGCATTGGCTTCAGGTAGCAGCAGAGCCCATGACTGCAAGCCTTGCATCCCAGCACTGGTCCTGTCCTTTTTGAGGGTCAGACCCTGCTCTTATTGGAACCTATGAAGGTCTCAGCCCTGTTTCTATTACTAGTGTGGGTGAGGGAATTGAATGTTACTGTCTTGCAGAAAGCACCAAGCTCGGGATGGGGTCTGCAAAGGAGCTGGGAGGCAAAAGCTGAATGGAGGAATGGTAGATCTGCTGTCTCCTTGTGGGAAGGGAAAGGAAAGAGATGTTGAGGTTCAGGCAGGACAAGCACCGGTCCCGAGCGATACTGGCTCACAGCTGTGGCAGGGAGCTAAGGGAAGATGCTCGCAGCTCTGCCTGCTTCTGTCTGACAAGAGGCAATGCCAAAAGTGAAGGACAGTCTTCTCTCCAGGACCCTTCTGACCCTCCTTCCTCTTGGGATAGGACCCTTCCAAACCCTGCGGCTATGTCTGGGCCTGCTTGAGGGCAGCATGAGCAGCCCTCATGGACTTGTGACCACCCAAAAGCCTCAGGAATAAGAAATGGACGATGCTCATGTCATGGGGATGTCTCGCCAAATCCTCAGCCACCTTGTCCAGATGTGCAACTGGGAAGAGGCAACAGCTCTGGTTTAGGCACTGGTTTGGGGCATCAGAGCTTCCTGTAGCTATCAAAATAGAAGTATTTTTTTCCACTGAAGCATAATGTGCAAAAATTGGCTGTTTCCTTCAATAGGTAATTAATGATGAGGCAAAATGGGCCCATCTGAGGGCTGGACGCTGCACTGCTTGATGCTCCCTGAGTCACAGTGCTGACAACCAGGGTTTTGGTCCGAGTGAGAGCCTGTGTGAAGTGAGCTGCAGGGCAGCTCCAAAGGCATGGGAAACCCCAGGACATTTACAGTTTATATCAGTTCTTAATTCATGTCCTCTTCAAAGCTTAACAGCTTCGCAATCTACACAGCAGCCTCCCAGTGTCTGAAGGAGGCTACAAAGATGCTGGGAAGCAACTCTTCATCAGGGACTGTAGTGATAGGGCAAGGGGTGATGGGTTCAAAGTGAAACAGGAGAAGTTCAGGTTAGGTATAAGGAAGATGTTCTTCCTGGGTGCATTCCCCTGGCAGAAGATGGAACCCAAGAGCATCAGGGGGCTCTTCTGCCTTGGTGAAGATGCATGGATATTTCCAAAGCAGGTTGCTGTAGGCAGGCTGCCTGTGAAGTAGGCAGTTACCTTCCAAAAATGGGGAGGTGGGGGAGAGAGGAAGAGAAAAACAAGCCAGATCAAAGCAGGGACTGTGCCAAAAGTGCCTTCTATTTATGATTTCACAAGGTCAACAATAATCCCCGCAGCTACAAGCACATAAAAATTGATTCTTTCCTGAAAAGATTGATGGATTCGTGGCCAGGGCATGTTCTCTGATCCTGCTGCCCTCCAGACATGGCTGGAATTTATGGAGATGCTGTGTGTTTCTCTGTAGAGGACTGAAGAGCTCCTCCAAAATTGAGCTTCTGTTAAGACCTGCGGTCCTGGGATGTTGCTGTATGTAAGGGACATGTTTCCTCCAGGTGCTGGGGTCTGTTTCCACAGGGAAATGGCTTCACTTTGCACTCTCCCTGCTGTGGGTCAGAGGCTCTTTGTCCTGCCCCATCCCTCGGTGCGGGGTGAGTGGGACTGATGCTCATCCCATGGCACATGCGGGAAACCTCAACCCTGCAGGTAATATCCCACTGTGGAGTGAGGTGATGCAATGCAGACCCCATGAGGCTGAAGGCTCTCTCAGTTTGTCTTCATGCTCTCTCAGGAGGTAAGAAGGGGTGAGTATTTCTAAACCCTTCAACTCCTCATCACTTCCCAATCCCGCTCATCTCACTGCTCACACGTCAGCTGGAAATCTCTGATTGCTATTATTTATTTAACTTTAAAAATACCCAGCTTTTAAAGCAGTTGAAGCCACTTTGCCTTCCACAAGTAGCAAGAAGACACCGAACAAACCCCATTCATTTGTCACAGCTTCATCCCTGCAGCCATTAAATCCTCGGTGCAGCTGAATTCCTGGGAAGTTTGCCGGGTAGCGATGGGGCTTGCGCACAAGCAGCACACACGAGCCATAAAATCACAGCAAGCAGTTTGTGCTCTTTGAATCCCCCTTCTGGATAACAAGCAGCTTTAGGTGTGCTCAGGAGATATTCCTGCAAGTCCTGCCGCATAGCTTCATCATATTGAGTGTGTTGTACAGTGCTGCCACACAAAGGGATCCGAGCGCTGGGGAAGCGGTGGGTTTAGGAGGTCAGGGAGGGATGGGTTGCTGGAGGTGTGCAAGGAGAACTGATGCCAAGCTTGTTAACAACCGTGCACGTATCCAAAGCAGCTTTTTAGATGCCTTGCAGACAGCAGTAGGCTTTCTCCTTACAATGTGCTGGGATTTATCATGCCAGAAATAGGGAGATGAGGAAACGCTGCCTGCTGTGCTCAGAAAGCGCTTGGTGTTTGGCCTTACCTTGATGGTGGTGGGTCTCCAAAGTATAGAGTGAGGCTGGCTTTTGGCACTGGTGAAGCTGCTCTTGGTTGCGGCCATACAGCCTGTGGGGCCATACAGCCTGCTGATGGCTCATGAAGGGCCAAGGGACCTCATGGGTTTTATCTGCCTCTCATGTCCATATTGCATCCAGCTATCCCTTTGTATTGTTGAAGAAAGGCACATCCCACCTCTGTGGTAAAACAATGGGGCAGGTAGTAAGTAGGAAGAGGAGCCCAAGGTCAGTTGGGAAAGAGCAGCTTGCAGCCAGGAGAGATGAAAATGAAGCAGCCTGGGAATAGACAGAAATTTCACGTCCACAAATCTCGGTAGGAAACATCGTCGTTGCTTTGTAGGTTGCTCATGGCGCTGGAGCAGTGCCCCTCTCCATGCAGGTCCTTTGGAGCTCGATGTGCTGAATGAGAGCAGCCCTCACAATGCCCCCTCAGACCTGGCAAACATGCCTTCAGGTGTTGGGAAGGAAGACTGTTGACCCCATCCCTTCATTGACCCAAAGCAGTGCTGAGCTTCCCCTGCAAGGCCCTTGCAGCAACACTTGCTCGGCAGCTCCTGTGCAGGCACCTGCCTGGAGGCTGTCACTTTCTGGAAGCATTGCTGGGGTTTGCTCCTTCCTCACGGCAGTGCTGAGCCCTGCAGAGCATCCCTTGTAACCTGGCCTCCTCCATGCAGCACTGCCTTGCTGCTTCATCCTTTTGGCCCCCAGCTTGTGACTTGCTGCGAAGCACAAACTGGGATTACAAAGCATCAGCTAGAGGGAAATGCCACTGAGCCCCAGCCAACCTTAGGCATCCCCTGGTATCCCCCAGCAGTGCCTTTGCTCATAACAAACCCTTCTGCTGCTGAACTGCAATCCCACACAAATCCTTTGGTATAAAGCTGCTTCCTGGAGGGGTTTTGATAACATCAGATGAAGCCTGGTGATGTCAGCTTTGGTTCCCAGCACATCCCAGTACCAAAACACCCCATATTTCCATCTCCCTTGATGGACAAGCTGTTGCAGCAGGGAACAGAGGTTATGAACATGGCTCTGCATCTCCTGCCAGGCTTGCAACTGACTCTTGCTTCCAGTTTGACCTCCTCCTCCTTCCTACAAGTGGGTGAACAGAAAAGCTATTTTCTCCTTCAGCTCCAGCCCTTGGTCCCTGCACTCTGGCTGCCAGATGGCAGCGAGCAAAGGCTTTTCTGCCTGTCCCTCCTGCCTGTGTGTCGTGGTTGCATGGCTGCAGACGGAGGAGAAGCCAGTCCCCATCCATCTTTCTCTGCTTTGTTCCATCTGCAGCAGGACCCTGCAGGGCTCAGCCACTTGCTCCAGGCACTGCCTGGATAAGCAGCATCCTTTGGAAGTGTAAAATCAGAAGTAAAGAGAGCTGGATCAAAGGCAATGGGTGTGTGTAAACGCGCTGCCTCCCTTGCGATGCAGCCAGGGTGCATCTCCGCAGCCTTGCTGCTTTTGTTCATCCCTCTTTGCTTCCTCACAGCGTCTTTTGATGGTGTTAAAAGCAGCCTGGCCTCAGAAGACACTCAGCACATAGCTTTTATAGGTGGCTATAAATCGTCTGCTGAAGGAGCCCTAATATGAATCTTTGCTGCCTGCAAATGCTCTTTTTCTCCTTTTCTTTGAGGCTGTTACAGCTTCACAGTGTTTTGATTGACTGGGGAAAGCTCAGCCTGAGCCAAAGAGGAGCCGTGAGTCCTCCATGAAGGCAGCTTCTCGCCCCAGTACCAATGCCCTCAGCATAGAAAGGCGCACACAGAGTCCTGCCCATCACCTTCCCCTCAGTGCTGAGCCCCATGCAGGGATGCAGGGATGCAGGGATGCTCGTGAGCACTGCTACCTACTCTCCACAGGGAGACGTCGGATCAGGAACCACAGTGACTCCCCAGGGTGAGCAAACTCTGCAGCCCCCTTGGATTATTTCCATGAGGAATTAAACCAGTTTTCCCCCTGGGGCAAGGCCAGAGGCTGGAATAGTTTTATTTGATTTAGATTTGAATATTTGTTTTCAAACTGGGAAATGGGAGAAAAGCATCCTGCTGGGGGGTGGGGGTGGGGGTGGGGGGTGACTGATGGAGCCCCAACCATGGAGTGCTTGGGAAATACACTGTGTATTGTGGTGAATTCTGAGAGCTGGCATACCTGAGGCTCAGCTCATGCCCTGCAAGCATGCCAGTTCCTGCACTGCAGAAAGGATGAGGGGCAGTTCCATGCTGTTTTCCCAGTTTTTAATGGAAGCTGGGATGCTATGGGAGACAGGGATGATGCCTGTAGCTATAGTCAAGGTGCTGGTTAGGCAGCTCCCACAGAGGAGCCCTGAGCGTGTCTGTGTAAAAAGCAGGAGCTGAAGCTGCTCCGCTGGTTTCCCAGGTGAGATCTCTGCCAATGCTTAAAAAGGATAAATGAGATGACCTGGATAATTACAGTCCTGTCGGCTCCAATTCGATCCTGGGCAAATTGATAGAGTGGCCGATGTGGAATTGATTAATAAAGCATTAAAAGAGAATAACATCAGTAAATGAAAGTAAAGGTGTTAACGTCTAGCAACAGGTTGAAGGCAGTGGATTTTGCAGAAGCAGCCTTTTGAGGCAAAGGGGGGCCTGGTTTGGAAAGAGTGGGATTGTGTGAAGTGTTTGAGGATAAGGAAACAGAGGAAGACCAGCTCAGTGGGTCTGTGCTGGATGTTATCCTGGGGTGAGAAGCCCCTCGCTGTGCCCCATTAGGCAGCCAGTGGCCTTGGTGGATGGGCAGCACTGTGGGTGACATGGGCTGATATACATGTCTTAGAAGCATAATTATTTAGGTCGGAAAAGACCTCCGAAATTATTGAGTCCAACTGTTAACCCAGCACTGCCAAGCCCACCACTAACCCATATCCCTCCAGGACACATCCACACATCTTTTAAATCCCTCCAGGGACGGTGACTCCATCACTGCCCTGTTCCAATGCTGGACAGCCCTTTCAGTGATGACATTTTTCCTCATATCCAATCTAAACCGTCCCTGGTGCAACTTGGGGAAATGTCCCTGTGGTTAAATCCACATCTCGCTGAGTACTGGTTGTCTCCATCCCACCCCAGCGTCAGCCACAGCAGCCTGTGCCCCTCTGCAACAAGGCAAGTAGCATCCAGCAACCCAGTGGAGCTGTGTCCTGCTGAGACCCAGCACAGAGCTGCTATGAGGTGACCAAAACCCAGAAAACACCAGGATGATGTGTTTCTGCCCCACTTATCCCAGCATTGCCTATCCCCCCCCCCCAATATTCTCCTGGCCTCTTCGCAGTCATGGGGGTGTCAGCATCCATGCAGGATCTATCCCTGCGCTGGCTGCAGTGCTTGCCTCTTTTTCCAGTTGCCATAGGAACAGACGAAGGCCTCTACAGCATCGCGGTGGGGTGTCGTGCTCTGGAGCAGGAAACCATTTTATAGTGATAATAAATTCAGGGAATTGGAGAATTTGGCCAAAGTAGCACGTAGGGAAAGGACTTGAAAAGGCAGAATGGAGATGGATGAACAAAAATAATCTTATGACAAATGGCCATATGTTGTGCTAGACCTAAATGAAATCCTTTTCCGGAGTTCAGGTGAAAGGGGCTGGGAACATAGATTGTAAGGAATGGTTTGTCCCTGAAGCATGAAGATAGAAAGGTAAAAGCTACCACCCAAAAGTGTTTAAGGACTATTGGATTTCAAAACCCTTCATTATCTTCAGTCCCTGCGATGTCTAGATGTGAATTACTGCTGGCCAAAGATTTACCATCCCTCCATTTGCATGACAGGAACTGGAGAGGCACCAAATCATTGGAGACAAGAGCTGCCCAAGCAGACACAACCCTTTGAAGGTCTTTAAGAAGCTGCTGGAGATGCCTGCATGGCGGGATGGAGGCAGATGGCTTGGTGGAGCTTTGCAGGTCCATGCTGAGGCGGAGACCCTCAGGGTATCCCAAAACAGTGCAGGGCTGTGGGGTCTGCAAGCTCCCTTGGGATCCTGGGGAAAGCCTGAGTTAGCTGGTGTTGGCAGAACGTTGATTTCTGGAGATCTCACCAATGTATTCATGCTTGGCTGATCATAGCCTGCATCATGGCCTCAAGCTGCACCAGGGTAGGTTTAGATGGAGCTGAGGAACAATTCCTTCCCCAAAGGGTGCTCAGGCATTGGAACAGGCTGCCCAGGGCAGGGCTGCAGGCACCGTCCCTGCGAGTGTTCACACACCGTGTCTGGTGAAGCCAAAGCAAACTCTTTGCTGAAATGCTCTTTGCTAACAGAGGCTGTCCTGGGGGAGCCTGTCTGTGTTAACACCAGCTTTAACACATCGACCTTCTACAACAGGAATTTGGTGGCAGGAAAACAGGCAGGCAGGAGGTGTGGGAGGTGGCGGCAGGTCACTGGCTAGAGCTGGCGTCTATTGCACCCACTTACAATAATGGGTAGGGGGGGGCTGAGAATTGGTGAAATCAAGCAGATGAGTCAATGCAGACCCCCTGTTCACCCCGGTGCTGCTGGCATGGCACAATGAGCTCATAGAAGCCCACACCAATGTTCCCCTCCCCAAACCATGCTCCTTAATTGTGGTGAGATTTGATTTATCTTGTCGTGTCCTGTTGGCTTCAAGAAGCAGAATTTCTCATGCTGATTTAATCACTTCATTATGTTGAACAAGTCAGAGTTATTTTGAGGTGCTTATAGGTGCCAAAATTGGCAGCATGAGGCTCATGCTTAGCCTTAGTGCTCGGTTTTTGGCAAGACAAAGAAAGCCTCGAGGTGATGCTTTTTACAGTAGACAAGGCTCACCCAGGACCTGGGACATCTGGTGCTGGTTCTTTACAAACACTTCCCTTGCCACGGTTTGCTTTCAGCTTACACCCAGTTGGGTTTAACAAGGAGGTGGTAGGAACTCAGGAACTACTGAGCAGGGATGTGGCCAGAGCTCAGGCAACAAAATCGCAACAGCATGGTCCCTGCTGCCTGCTCTTGGGGCAGGGAACTGGATGTGGGGTCTGCACCCTCCTGAGGCTGAGCCCTTCTCAAGGTTAAGCAGTGCAAAGGTGCCTCTCACCCTTCCCAGAGACCAAATCTCTGTTTGCGTGTTCCAGCTGAATTCCCAGTGTAATTCACTGTCCTGGTCCTTCCATCATCCCACCCCCCAGCAAAGAACAGATCCTGGGTCCCTGGCTACAGGGTATCTTCTCCATACTGGCTGTCACCAAGCACCTCATTGTTTTTCATGTGCCTTAGGATGCCTTCCAGGAGAATCTGATCTAAGATTTTTCCAGGCACGGAGGTGAGACTGACTGGTCTGTAATTCACCGGGTCATCCGTTTTCCCCTTCTTGAAAATGGGGGTTATATTTCCCTTTTTCCAGTCGTTGGGAACTTCACCTGACTGCCATGATTTTTCAAATATGATGGCCAGTGACTTAACAATTTCATTCGCCAGCTCCTTCAGGACCCGCGGATGGATTTCATCAGGTCCCATGGACTTGTGCACATTCAGGTTCTTAAGATGATCTAGAACCAGATCCTCTCCTACAGTGGGCCCAAGGTCATCATTCTCACAGTCCCTGTGTCTGCCTTCCAAGACTTGCGTGGTGCGGTCAGAGCCTTTGACAGTAAAGACAGAGGCAAAGAAGTCATTGAGAACCTCAGCTTTCTTCAAACCCAGGGTAGCCAGTTCTCCTGAGAGCTTCCAGAGAGGGCCCACATTATCCCTCATCTGTCCCTGCTCAGTTCCCTGCTGCAGGAGGACCAAGTACACCCTGTCCATTGTGCACCCTTGCCTCAAGAGGTAAGTCGAATAGGGAACATTTGCTCTATTCCAGGGTTTTCTTTATTCCAGAAAGCTTCTCAAGCTGCACAGAAATTTTGCCACTATTTTGAGGTCCCTTTCCCTCCCCACCATCCCCAGAGGCTCCTCTCTGAGCAGTGGAATAGAAAACAACAGATTATTGCTACATCTTGCTCAGCCTATCTCCTTCATATGAAAGAAAGATGGTCTGGTTTGCTCAGGAGCGGGGGTGTGCTTTGGAAACGAATCAGAGTGAGAGATGCCAGGAAGGAATTGGAGTTTTTTCCTGAGTGTCTTCCCAGGAAGCTGCAGTGCCATGTCCCTGCATGGTCGCTGGCTACCCCATGCCCTCCTAAAATCCAAAAGCATCTGTCAGACATCTCCCCATCCCTTCACAAAGATTATGCATCCTCAAAAGCAATGTGAAAGGTGGCAGGAACCCAGCACGAAGGGATGTGAAGCCCTTGCTGCTCCCCAGTGATGGGGAACCTGTGGTTGGTGGCATGGCCATGTGGGGGGGTCCTGGTGTGGGTGCTCTTATAGAGCTGTATGTACACAGTGCATCCCTGGGCTCCCTAGAGCACCCTTGCAGTGATGGCAGCAGCAAGGTGGTTCCTGTAGTACCTCAAGCTGGGATAGGTTAGCAGATGGGATGCTCCCGTGGGGCTGGCATGCATCTGCTGCCTCTTCTCACCCCATCCTGCTTGTAAGACACCTACTTGGGAGGATCCATGTTAAGGCTTTCCCATAAAACCTGCGTATCCTACCAGTGTAAAACTTGGAAAGGGACAGATTCAGTGGCTGATGGGTGCCAGGACTCTTATCTACATACTCCATGGCTCTGGGCCATGTTTCATTTCCAAAACATCCTGGGTTGTGCATCAAAATGGAGCATCAGCGGCTTCTTTTCTAATACCCCTGACTCTCCCCACATCCAGATCTTCTTTCCTTGACCTGTGCAGTCAGGAACAACTATGGAACAAGCGTCTTCCAAGCATGCAAAGTTTGGCAGAGCTGGAAGAGATTTAATACCTGTGGGCAGCTCTTGGCATTTAGGGTTTTAATCCACGAGACCTCAGCAGCAGCCCAGGATCCAGCAGATCCCCTGCCACTATCCCATCATGTCCCACTGCATTTCACTGCATCCACCTGTATGCCAGGGTGGAAAGGGTTTTAAGACTGAAGACTTTGGAGGTAATTGATTTCAGCCACCCATTTTAATCATGATTTAAGTTAGCAAAGCAGAAAGCTCAGTTTAAATGATCAGCTTTAATCTTGTTCCTCATTTGTAGGTTTTTCTTACTTTCTTAACTCAATTCTTCTTAGTTGGTAGCCACTAATCTGGAGGTTTACATCTTCTACAACTCATTTTTTAGCTGTATAGAAGAAAATACTATGTATGTGAGGTTACTTAAGCAGTTATGTAGCTTAATGTGCATTTATGGCAATACTTTGTGTTTGCATTTTATTATGCTATAATATAGGGAATATGTATTTCTTTTTTATGAGTTTATTATTAATTTTATACTCACAACATATGCTATGGTCTATTCAGATGGAAATTAGTTTTCAATTTCAGATGCCACAAAACCAGCATCAAACCCGGGTTTTATCAGTTAAATAAAACCATTTTAAATGTGTTAGCTACAGATTAAAAACTAAGCTTATCTGAACATGCAGTTAAACCTGGTTTCCTAAACAAGTGAAGCACTCTACTGTATGAGGCAGCTGAGAGCTTTGTTCCTGATTTTCCCTTATAGGTTAAAAATTGATATATTAGGTTTTATTCACAGGTGGAAAAGGCAGATGACCTTTTCCATTTCCTCTCATCCCAAATCCCTCTGGTTTTCAATGACTAAATTAGTGGGAAATGGCGATGCAGAGAGGTTTTTATTTTGCCTGCAACGCTGGGAGTTGCCAGAGCCAGCCCTTCAGATGCTTCAGTAGGTTTAGTGCATCTTCGTAGAGCTGACAGCAACAGTGTGCTGCTTAACACTTATGTACAAGCTACTTACATTGCATGAGTGTAGGTCTCAACAATGTACTCCTTTGTTTTTAGTAGAACAGGGTGCTTAACAGTCTGAAACAGTCAGTTACAGTATAAAGGTTGAAGCCCAACAGAGCGGGCAGGGAGCACTTCAGCCCCTAATTTTTCCAGACACAGAAATTACTATTACCATTTGCCTTGCTGCAGCACCAAGTCCAGTCCATAGCTTCTCTTTCTCCTTCCTAGGAAAGGGAATCTTTCCCTGTTTGCAGGTAGGAGCCAACAGTAATTGGCCACCACTGCCTGGCTGGTGTTTTTGCTTTAACAATACCACACAAAATACATGACCCCATGTTGTTATCAACAGTTATCTGCACACCAGCTCCAGCCGGGGATATATTATCCCAAGGAAAAGAATCCTGCAGGGACAGTGCCACCTTAATGAAAACATTACATTAGCATCATGCTAATAAAAACGTCCTCTTACGGGAGAGCTCTCACCTTTTTGGAGAGGCTGAAGCAGTTTTCAGGGCTCATCCTGTAGCTCACTCCTAAAGGGCAGTGATGCCAGATGGGAGCTCCTGGTGCTGTGGCTCCATTGGGCTCCTTGGGTGCAGAGACCACTACTCCTGGGGTTCCAGAGAAGCAGCCTCAGTCCCTGCCTCAGCCTGGGGGTGTTTTGGGAACTCCTCATGTGTCTGGCTGCGGATGCACAACCCTGCCTTCACCCATGAGCACTGCTCACACTGCAAAAACGTGATACAAAGGAAGGCAAAAGCAAGAAAATGGGCAAACAAGGCACTTCTGTGCTTTCCAGTCTCCAGCAACTGGCAGCAGTTTAATGTGTACATATCACCAACGCTGGTTTATGAGCTCCAGTCCTACTGGCACCATTTTTTGTCATTCCCTTTTCCCATTTAATTGCTGTTTGTTTTGCCATTTCTCAGTAACAATTACAGTTCAAAACCAAGAGTGGCTTTGAAAAGCGCAAGCGGCGAATGCGGGCTTCATTAATACACGGTTAATGCACTGTAGAAGTGCACTTGAACTCTACGTGCCCGAGGCCTGAAACATAAAAATCTGGTTTTGAAAAGCAATGATTATTTGATCTATTTAAATACTCCCAGCATCAGCCTGGTCTCCTGGGTACATTTCAGTGTCAGCACTTTGGGAGGCTGAAATATCTCCCGCAGGTTTGTTTCATTTCTTGGTCATTCAGACAAACCCCAGCGCTGCAAAGAATAATCCTGTCTCTTTTCTAGAGGAGGGAAAGGGAGAAACAAACGTCACCGTGGGCTGGTTTGTCCCAGGACAGGTGCTTTTCCTACACCTGATAGAGAGAATGAAGTCATAAGGGGATAGAAAGAGATTTGATTCAAACAAGCCGCTCCCCAGCCAGGAGTGGCCAGGTTCAGGCACATGGTGTCTTTGTGATTGTACTGGGAGACTTTCCAAGCCCATTCTGCTGCATGCCACCCCTTGGGATCCCACCCCACTGATCTCATCCTGCTGTATCCAGTCCTTTTTCATCCCATCCCGCTGCCCCTATCCCACCTCATCTCACCCTGCTGATCCCTCCTTCTGTATCCCATTCCACTACATCCCATTTCACTGCATTTCACTTCCCCATCCTGAGGGATCCTATTACACTGCATCCCATCCTAATGATCCAATCCTGCTGCTCGGCATCCTACTGTATGTCATCCTGTTGATCCCATCTCACTGATCCCATTCCACTGCACCATGAACTCTGCATTAGCAGCTTTAGCTCTGAGTTTTCTGCTCGTTGCTGCTGTATTCGTTGATAAAAGAGAAATGTGCATTTGGGGAGTAACTCTGGCAGTGGTTGCACAGGTTTGCAGCCTGGGGCTCGGTGATGCTTCCGGGTCTGGATGGCAAAGGAGAATGGAAAACGGAGCTGGTTTAACAGCTGCCATTAAGGCATTCTTTTAAAACTGAAAAGCTTCCTTCAGTCAACCTAACGAGGCTTAAGAGACTGTGTCTAGCAGGGAGGTGGGCAGCCCTGGAATTACGGCACAGTAATTGCTTGGTACTTAAAGTCCAGGTCTAGAAGATCTCCGAGTAATAACTCATTGGAAAGATATTGAGCTCTCATCACAAAGAGGAAATATGGTCTCTAAACAGGCACCTAATGGCATGCAATTTATCTGATGGCAAATCACCCACGTTCATTACTGTCTGCAGCACAGCCAGAAAGAGAAATACAAAATTAGCTGAAGGATGGAGGGAAGGCGGGAAGGACACGTTTCCTTCCAGTGTTTCTCCGAGGGTGGCTCCTGAACTCCTTGCAGCAGCAATTTACACCCAAGGCTGCTGTCAGCACAACCCAGCCAGGAAAAACCCCTTTATGTGCATCTTCCTCCCTGGAGACAGAGAAGTATTTACACTATTATTTTCACACTATTCAGAGTTCATGCTGAGAAAATCCCTCACAATCATCAAGGGAAAACCAGGACTGGTGGAAGTTTTATTGTTCTTGCTCATCTATTTCAGCACCGTGGCTCCAGTGGTGAACAAAAGCCAGAGACTCTTTTATTCCTTTCCAGCTCCTGAGCGTCGCCGTAACGAGGGTTTGAACGCCTTAGAGCTTCCTCTGCTTTACAGCTTCCTTCCTCCCCACTCCTTTTACTCTCTTCCAGGTAGTTCTGATGGAGGAAACAGCTTTCTGACTGCTCCAGGGCTTTTTTCTAAGGGATGGGTAATGTTTTTCAAAGAAAGAGTTAGGTGGGTGCCTGGTGGGGGGACCAGGAGATGCTGCAAGGAACACCCCAAGAAAACAACCACAAGCTTTCCATCCATCATCCTTGACATCAGTAAATCTCATTTCCCACCTGTGTTTCCTTGTTCACAGGAACTGTGGTTTTCCTTTGCGGTCCCCAGTCGTGGCAAGGTTTCTAAAGCAGATGGGGAGGAGGGGGACCTGCAGGATTACTCAAAGCCACCAGTGATGGGGACAGTGTGACTGAGACCATGAACAGCTCTCCTCCTGCCTCAGGGGGATGCTTTCTGTTGAACTGTAGCTGAACTCACTGCCTGAACCCAAAACATCCTCAGCAGCTGCTGTTGAAACACCCGAAGGACTGACCCCTGCTCAGCACCTTTAAATGATCCATCCCCAGCACAGCAGTGCCTGGGGATTGCTGAGAGCCTGCAGGCTGCACATGCCAAAAGAAAAAAAACCTGCCATTTATAGTTTGCATTTGTTTGCAAAGCAAAGTAAATGCCTTCATAGAAAGAGTCTCCTTCATCAATAACCCTTCATCTGGGGGTTATAGAAAAAGTGCTTCTTAACACCTAATTTGCCTTTCCGAGGAAATCAGAGGGATTGGGATTGGTTTGATTGAGGCTGCTGCTGATTTTCCCGCTTGTTTTCTGATGGCCAAAAGGAAGCTATAAAACCTTGAAATAACCTTGATTTTCTTGGGGGGGGGGGGGGGGGGGGGAGGAGATTGCTTTGCTTCAAAGAGGACCTTTTCCTTTCAGCATGACTATGAGAACAATGTAGAAATGATGTGAAATCTTATTTCCCGCTGGTCATGGACAAATCACTGTTTTGTGTTTGCCACAGGTTAGAAATCTGTCATTTTTATGGGACTGGAACCCTGCCGCAGTCTGAGCTGTCACCAGGACAAATCCCTGGTAGGATTCTCCCCCAGCAGCCTCAGCCTTGGGCTTCTCTGTAAGCGCCTAATTCATGTAATTGTGTGTCTGGAAAGGAACCATCAGCACCAGGCAGGGAGGGGACACACTCTCCTCTTCCTTTGCTTGACCACCATCTATTTTTGGAAGGTGGCTCAGCAGCATTGCTGGTATTTCCTGCTTTTCATCACCTTTTCTCAGATTCCCATAGATCTGCCACCTCCTTCCCCTGGAACAGTTGTGATTTGGTGATAGATGTCCTTGGAGTCCAGAGATGGGACTGAATAGATCAGGTTAAATCCTGGGGCAGCTTCAACAGCCTTGGTCTTGGAGACCTTCCTAACAAGGCTGGTTGCTGGCAAAGTCCTGCCTGACCTGGGTACGAACCAACTGTGGCCATGAACGTCCACACAGCACCAGCCAAATTTCCCCAAATGCTTCACCAGCCCACCGCGGATACCTCCGAGTTTCATCCCAAACTCAGGATTTCCTGGCATAGTTTTTAGCCATTCAGGAATGCCCATGGCTGGAGCTTAAGGAACATCAGCAAAGGGTGATGCCCCAGCTTCGTGCAGGGCAATAGGACAGCCCAGAGCCCTGGGGACCACTGGGGAAGGAGGAGGGATGCTGGCACCCATGATGGCTGCGTTCTCTCTGCCTGGGTGTCGAGATGGGCTGGATTCATGATGCAAGCAGTGATTTGCACAGTCAAGTCAGGAGCACCAAGGATAAATCACTCATAACTGGGATGACGGTAACAACAGAGGCCTCTGGGGAAATCTCTGCTGCTGAATAGTGGATTTTTAGTTTTTTTCCTTGTGAAGTCACTTAATGAACCTTCATGTTGAAATCTTCAGACTCTCCTTGGGGGGGACTGGGAAACACTGACAAATAGTGCTTGGCACTTCTGAGGCTCCCAGTGAGTGGCACAAACACCGTCACAGCAGTTGGACTGGGTCTCTCTCTTTTTTACCCCTACTGTGTCTCTTTATACCTGCAAGGTGCAGACATGGTCCAGCAAGGGGTGGGAGATGCCCACCCTCTGCTCTGCATCCCCCTGCACCCCTTGCCGGAGCCTGATCCCCAGGGAAAGTGCTGTTAGCTCAGCAGGAAGATGCATTTAGTCCAAAACTTTCCCCAGAAGCAATACATCAACTGCAAAGCAGCTTCTACACTTTATTTGCTGATAATTTACAGCCCTTACTGTGAGACAGTGTAATATTTGCAAGCAATTAAACAGAGTATGACTCAACAACAGCCACCTCGGGTCAGATTTTCGAGTGTTCATCGTTCATAATTAAGGAGGGATTTGGGAAAGCAATGGCTCCTGCCTGCTTCCAGGGCTCCTCTGCCCCAGCAGCTCCTGGGATCAGGCCTTGGGGCTCTTGCCCAGATTTCCTGCCGGAGGAAGAGGAGGGATTTATTAAAGAGAGGAGGAATGGTCTGAAGGACCTGTGGGCAAAGCCGCTCATCAGTAACACGGTGTCTTCAGATGCTGCCTGGGGCAGTTTCAGCTCAGCCTTGCTGATAATGGCTTGTGCTGGGTCTGGCATAAGGGTGACTAACGCAGAGGGAGGTTTTAATGAAACCCAGCCTGTTGCCTCTGACAGTGCTGCTCGCTGCTTCCCACCCCAGACAGTGCAGGCAAGCTCAGCTCCAGGTAGTACAGGAGAACAAGGAGGCTTTCTCAAGCCTCAGTAAGCACTGAGCAGAAGTTACACGTGCAAACCCCCAGGTTTTTCAAGCCTGATCATGAGTGGGACTGGAATTCTCTGGCACAAAGCAGGACCAGGGATTCAGCCCTAAGCAAGCAGGAGGCTGTGCTCCTGCCCTCCTGCCAGCTGGAGTCTGTCTGTCAGAGCCAATTATGGTCTCATCTTCCCAAGAGGTATGAAGAAGAAGTGTTTGACTTGGTTTTACATCTCTCTGCAGAGATTCTCACTGTACTTTGGATGTGTGACATGTCACTACTGACACTGCTGATGACTGCGGTTAGCCTCTGGGTACAGGTGGGGAAACTGAAGCAGGGCACAGATGCGATCACTTAGTGTTACCCATCAGAGCCCATGGCAGTGCCAGCAGCATCCCTGGATGTCACCAGGGCTGGGGCCAGGCCAAGCTTCCCAACACAACACAGTTTGCCTGTAGGATGGTATCATGCTGGTGTGTGCAGTGATCCTAGACTGCCCTCCTCTTCCACCTGAGGAAACATTGCACATTCCTTCCCTGCCCACCGTGTCTCCCCTGGTCCTTGGTCCTTCAACCTGCTCCATTTTCCCCTCTGCTGTTTATTCTCCAGGTTAAGCTTGCTTTAGAAGATGAGTCTATTTACCATCTGCTTTTTCTCATCATGATCAGTAGCAGCCGAGCAACACCCTGGATAGCAACAGGAGCTGGAAAAGGAAGAAAGATGCTGGGATAAATATCGAGGCACCAGCTCTCCCCATGATGTCCCTTTGCTGTTCAGCCTGGGGGCAACAAGGGTCTGTGGGCAGAGAAGAGTTAATGGTCCCTCCCTGGCTCAGGTGCTATAAAAGAGAGGGCTGCCAGGGAATGGGGTATCCCAAGGGATGTGGACTCCTGGACCCAGTGGTGCTGGATGAGACAAGGCTCATGCTTGTGGCTTGAGCACCGCTGCCCCGTCCTGCCCTGCACATGGAGGCAGCAAACACACACAGAAGTAAAATGCTTTGCTCTACCTCGTGGCTCCTGCTAGAAATAAAGCAGCATTTCACAGCCAGAGATAAAAGCAGGATCTGGAATAAGCTGCAGTGGGCACAGAGATGGGTGCAGCTCCCTGGCCACAGCAGTTGAGCAGGGACATCATCGTTGGCAGGGCTGCCTCGAGTGTTCAAGTATGCCATTGCCCTCCTGGGGACCTCTGCTTTTCCGCTCCCTGGTGGGCCATGGCGCCTTGCCTATCAATTCCCAATGATTAAAGAAAGCCAGGCTGTATAATAGCTGCTGATTTATCAGTTTTGCCATAAACCATTATTCATTATCTGTGTTTCGCTGCATAACCTGAACCCTGTTGAAGAAATTGCTATTTCTTCTGCAGTCAGCTGTATTTTAATAAGTCACATTACAGGTAAAACACTCTCAGAGAAAATCCAAGCATTGTTCCGTTTATCAGGCCCGGAAAGTTCAGGAAAAGAACTATTCCAAGGTGAGGTAATGGACTGTGACATTGTGCAAGTTCATTTGTAAAAGAATTAACTGTATTTAAAGCAGTAGGAGAGAGGAAGAAACTGCTTTCTCCAGCAGCTAGTGCTGGAGTGGCCCTAAAATGAACCACGCTGGTAGAAAAGCATTTGTTCCTTAAGGGATGGGGGTTGGTTTGGTTTTGTTTTCTGTTTTGAAAGGGTTTTTTTTTTCACAAGTTCAGGTGCTAAAAGTGCAATGAATAAAACCAGACTTGAAGAGGAAACGCAGCAACCTGGGCAGGTCAACCCAAGTAGCTTCATGTTGGGTAATTCCCATCACCTGGAGCACTGCTACACAGCCTGGTGTCCTTATGGCTGCCAATCAAGTGATGAGAGCTCTTGGATGGTAGGGGCTATTAAAGGCTTGTCTGAGCCATGGCATCTTTGTGGGGCTGCCCCAAGAGCCTTTGAGCAGCATAGGGGAGGAGCACTTGCAGTACTAGGGTGTCCTGGGTATCCAGGCTTCCTCTGAGTAATGCTTGCATCCATTTGGCCATCACAAGCATCCTGTGTACTTTGAGATACCTGGTACAAGCAAAGGGTGCTGCAACCTGTGGGTGCCAGCTCTAAAAACCTGGAATGCCATTATCCCAGCTTATTTCCATGCTGTTTGCTACGGCTGCACCTTTGGGACACGGGATCACTTCTGGGTAAGTCACGGCACCTCCTCAGGCTCCTCTCCCTTCCCTAGTGCAGGTCCCACTCCCACTGCACACACCCAGAGATACAGACACATCCCAAGGCAAATCCATGATGCCTGGGTGGGAATGGGCATCACACCAGCCCTTCCTGGTGATGTTTCCCCTGAGCTGCAGTCATGGATCCCACACATCCCAGCCATGGAGGCTGGCTGGAGGATGGAGCTGACAGGGACCCTCCAGGGCTTTTATTCCCATGAATGTTGGCAAATAACTTCTTTCTCCTCCGCTGTTTTGGGAAGCAGTGAGGGGTCTCTATCTAGCACCTATTTTCAATATAATGATGTATAATAGACCAAGCAAATGAAAGTGCTGAAGGAAGAGAGGACTGATGTGGGTGCTTGGATGGCCTAATGAAGTCCCATTGAAGCTCCTGTTTGTTGTCAGCCATTAATTCTCCTCTGATTCAATCCCCAAATTACTTTCCCTAGAAGTGAATCTAAATATGAAAATCAATTAAGAAGGGAATGCGTAGCTACATCTGGGAGAGGAGGCAAATATAATGACAAATCACCAGGTTCGTTCTGAGCATGCAAATTAACATTTAGAGTGTATTTTGGGGAAAGGGAGCTTGGAAATGCTGTTTCACAGACAGCACTAAATCAATTTTCCAAGCCTGAGCACTAGAGATGCTTCAGCGTTACCGAGAGCTGTGTCTCGGGATAACAATATAAAAGAGACACAGAAATCAATGGTGATAATTAATTAAACAGAATCTGTTCAGTTCTTTCTCCTTCCAGTCAATGCAAAGAGAAAATCGGAAGGTGGCTGAGTTTTGCATTTCCACAGAGGTTGTGCTGGGACAAAATGAATGAACGTTCATAAATTCCTGCTGTGGTGTTGGAGGGGGCCTTTGTAATTAACTGCAGGGATTTGTCATTACTTTCCCCACTGACCTTGCAAGGGAAAGCAACTGCCATCCAAAGCGCTCAAACAGCCCAGCCCTTCAGAGATGATGCAATCACAGACAAGAATGGGGAAGAACTTTAAGGTGGAAAACATCGGTTTTCTGCTCCTTTCTTAGGGTATTATTTTTACACTGTTTTCAGCTGGTGCCTGGCTTGATGAGCTTTTGGGCAGAAGCTCTTCCCTGTGAGGGTGCTGAGGCGCTGGCACAGGGTGCCCAGAGAAGCTGTGGCTGCCCCATCCCTGGCAGTGTTCAAGGCCAGGTTGGACACAGGGGCTTGGAGCAAGCTGCTCCAGTGGAAGGGGTCCCTGCCCGTGGCAGGGGTTGGAACTGGATGAGCTTTAAGGTCCCTTCCAACACAAACCAGGCTGGGATTCCATGGATATTTTGGGTTCTTTTAGGGTTCCTAAGCAGTTCAGGAGTTTTGCAGGTTTAATGCCCAGTGCTGGGCTGGGGTCCTGGGGAGCGGTGAGCAGGCAGAGCAGCAGCACACCTCTGCTCCATCCAGCAACAGGCAGGCAGTGAGGAGATGGCTTTTAATTATTCAAAACTCATCTTCGCTCCCATTAGAAACAAATGGGAAGCGGATGGATTTTGATAATGAATCCCCAGTAGGGTACTTTAGGTTTAAAGCAGAACCTGTCCAGTTAAATGTATCCTGTGGAAATGGATTTGATTGCTCTAATCTTCCAGCTTCAATTTGGTGGCAGCGGTAGCATATTGCCAGACAGAAGGGCTGTGCTAAGAATATTGAAAGATAGAAAATAAGGACAAAAATGGTCTCTGGCAGTTTTGCCTTTGGTCTTTGCTTCAGCAGTGAGAAGTGAGGTTGAGCGGTGAGAGGAGCTGCGGATCCATGGCTGCAGCATCCATCTGTGTTTGCCTGGCTACCAAAACCCTGCCAAGCAGGGTTTCCCCACAGAGGTGGGAAAGGTCTGCACTGATTTTTCAGACCTATTCAGTGTACAGGGTGCTGTGAGCTAAGCCGTGCCAGGGGAGATTGCTTGATTATGCATGGGAAACTAAGCCAAGGGTGGTGGCTTGGCTGTCCCTGGGCCTTCATCACCCATCCTGGGCAGCATCTCCTCCAGGTACCCCAGGAGCTGACATCCCTGGGCCTTTGGTCCAGTAAATCCCAGGTTTTGCCCAACACCTGAGCAGCAGAAAAGGGGTTTTGCCTGGGACAATACTTGTGCTTTACAAACTGTTTGTCTACAAACATAGGGATGGGTTTTTTTTACCCCCAGGGTGAATCCTTTACTTCCTGCATGTGGGGTTGTGCTTCTGGATCCGTGGTTACCTTGATAGCATCCTGGAAGAATTAATACACACTAGCAGTATCTAAAGCATCTGGAACCATGTCCAGAGGATGCCACTTGAAAACAATCAAACTCTTCTAAATCCTCGCCAAAACAGTGGCTGGAGCAGTTTCTTGTTAAGCCTGGATGGCCCAGTGAGGAGCAGCTGTCACAAATTTCCATCTTTTGTGAGGATCCATCCCCTGGGATCAGCCCCAGATGCTTCCCACCAAGCTGGAAAAATCACTGCATGCTGTGCCAGGCAGCCAGATCTGCTTGGTACTGAAAAGGAGGAAAAATGCACCCAGTGCTTTGGAGTAAGGAAGGGCAGCTGAGGAGAAGTTGCATTTATTATCCTTGTCATGTCTTTTATTAGCGCAGTTACAGGCTTTTTTCTCTTTCTGCTTTCTAGTTGTTTTCGCCCAGAAGTGACCAAGCTGTTCCTCATCAGTTGGGTAATGTCTCACCCCATTAGTGAGAGCTGGGTGGCATATTGCTTATCCAGCCTCTTTTAACCCTCACTGATCTATCATGGACTCATAGAATCATAGAATGGTTTGGGTAGGAAAGGACCTTAAAGATCGAGTTCCAACACCTTTCCATGAGCAGGGACACTTCACACTAGACCATGTCACCCAAGGCTTGTCCAACTGCTAAGGATGAGGCATTTACCGCTTCTCTGGTCACCCTTTGCCAGTGCCTCAGCACCCTCACAGTAAAGAACTTCTTCCGTACATCTAACCCGAACTTCTCCTGTGTTAGTTTAAACCCATCACCCCTTCTATCAGCCGGAGCAAACTCCCATCCCCAGTTCAGCAGGGTGGGCTCAGGCTCATCTGATCCTAGATCACTTGGTGCAAACCCACACGAGCTCCAGGGCTGTGCTTGGCAGCAGCATCACTTGGAGCAGAACTGAGCCTTGCATGGGCCTGTTGGTTTTTTCCTCCCTCATTAACAAATAAATGTGGATGATGTCTGTGATGGATATTGGCTATGATCCGAGCAGGGCAAGTGATCATGTTCTATTACTTTAGGAGCAAAACAAGGCTCATCATGGTGACTCTGTGCACTGGCTCTGGGCTGGGTGTGACAGGTCGGTGCTTGCAGTGGGGTCAGATGCTGGTTCAGTCCCATCCCCACTCTCCAAGGCTTCTGAATGCATCTGGAACCGGCCTGGGTCACATGGGAGATGATTAAAATGAAGGAACTTATCTTTTCCTTATCTTAAAAATGAGATGCCACAATATAGGATGATCAAGGGTTTTATGTTCACTTTGCATTCACTTTACATTCAGTTGCGTGTCAGTTGGAGTTTTTGTTGGTTCCTGCCCCCAGTTTCATTAGCATCAAAACTCAGCATCTCTGTTGTGGGGAAGGAGAATATCAACTGACATTTTTAGGCCAGGGCCATACGCATCACTCATCAGGCAGCTCTGCAGCAACTGCTATGCATTTTCCAGGGAAGATGGGGGGGACATTCCCTGTCCCATTTGCCACCGTTCTTTTGTCCTGTTTGCATGTAAGCCCATCGTGCCCAGATAAACCCCTGAGCCAGAGCCCGAAGGGGTTGTCACAGCCATTATTGCTCATAAATTTCTTCAACCTGGAGGGGGATGTGGTCCATCCCTTGGGGGATGCTGCTGCAGGGGCAAGGCCCATGCCAAGGAGCTCTACAGGACCCCTGCAGTGATGGAAATGTGTCTGAAGGTGAAGTGAGCTTGTGCTTTGCTTTCTTTGCACACACAGCTAAGACAAAGACAAAACCCATACAGGGCTCTGATACCGGGGCTGGCTGTACCCAGTGGGACATCACAGAGGAACAGTCAAGGCCCTCTCACCAGCCCTGCTTTGTCCTTTTTTCCTGCACCATCCATCCCAAAGGTCTTATACAAAGCAGTTTTTGTCTATTGCCAGCCTCAAATATACTCAAGACACTGTTAAGTCTCTGAGGAGAGGAAAAACCCCTCCTAACTGCTTGGATCCAAGCAGGGAAGGGATTACAAGCAGTCCTCAATATGCCCAGAGGCGAGTGGCATGGAGGATGAGGGGAAGGGGGAGATGAAAGACCCCATTAGCACCCTAAGTATTACATGGCAGGCAGTGCAGCACCCTGAAAGCTGGAGAGTTTAACCAAGAAACACGTTTCATGCTGAATGCCATGCTTATGAGCAGGAAAGGCACCAGGGCTCAGCACAGTGGTGGTGGTGATGGTGGCAGTGAAGCTCATCTAGCTGCTGTCGTGTTAACTCCTATTTTGGCAGGTATGATCCTAATTTTGGGGGTCAGGGGATGAGTGCTTGATCCTGGGGTGAGCAGCTGTAGGAGGTGGAAGCTCTGGGATTGTCCCAAAGTGTGTGATGTGTCCTCCCTCTGAGGTCGCAGCATGGGGGGACAAGTGTCATTTGCACATAAGAAAGCAACTGTTTGGGAAAGAAGAAATGTAGAAAGGTTTTGTAAGGGAACAGCCATGGGGGAATCCTCTTCTCCCTGGTGGGAATCCCTCTGTTAAAGCCCTGGGGTAATGGTCCTGCAGCCATCCAGCTCCTGGCTTGCACCTATGGGGATTCCAGCCCCCAGGCTTCCTGTGTGCCCTTCCCTGGCTGTTTTCCACAGCAATCACAGCACTGTTTGGTCCCAGAGAAGATGTTCCAAGGGGGACTTGCTGCTTCTTAGCTCTGCCACCTTCTCTCCCTGCCAGCCCTCTCCTACGTGTGCTGGGCTTGAAATCACTCATCCCTCCCCTTGTCTCCGGGCTCCATCAGAGGAAAATTGGTTGATAGCTTTGCCTTCAGCTTGAGTAATGCAGTGCTAATAGCACAAATGGTTTTCTTTGCCATCAGGACACAGGGTTGGGGTGGACAGCTGACCTATCGGGATCATTAACTGTGCCTAGATATGCTGTGTGTTTAAGCTTTCCAGACAGCGAGTGTCAGCTCCATCCTCCTGCTTCATTTGAGTGTTCAGTCCCCTGCTGCCACTCCCTGAGATGCTGGGGGAGCATTCGGGCAGCAGCAGCATCCAGCCCAGACCATGCCATAAGGATTTACCTGCTACGCGAACCCTTGCAGGGGTTTTTCTGTGGTGCAGCCAGCCCTCAGCTCACATTTTCAGGGCGTGGGGGGCTCTCAGCAGCAGGAGGGATGCATGGAGAAGAGCAGGAGGGTCTCAGTGGGCATAAGCAGAGCTGGTGCTGGCTGCTTAATCCAGAGCAGGTATTTACCTGTGTCTTTTCCAAATGTGTTTGCCCCGCCTGTCTTTGAGCCTCTCTCCTTTGGGCTGGTGTCCGGGAAAATCTCTCGGATGAACAGAGAGCAGCACTGATTGTGGCTGGAATACCCCTTTGGGAAAAGGGTTGGGAGACTCAGGGCACTGCAGGGGAAAGCAGGCTGCGGTCTTTGTTTCAGGGCTGTGAAGCCAAAGGGAGCAGGAGCTGTGGGTATCCTGTGCCCCCAGGCAATTCACCAAGTGCCTGGGTGTAGCAAAGTCCCCATTTGACTTAGAGCACCCGGGATGCTCCCAGAGCAGTGAGGCAAGGAGGAATAACCTCTCCTTTGCTGAAACTTCCCTGAAAGAGCTTTGCAAGCACCAAAATGTGAGATTTTCCAATTAATAACTGCAGGTAGTGATTGCATCTGCTCAGCTGTGCCCGTGTCCCTGGTATCTTGCTGATTCACATCAGTGAACAGCCACTGCTCCTCACTCAGGTGGGAATCACTGGAACCCGTCTCTTCATCCCTTCCCCATGCTTGGTTTTGGCCTCAGATCCCAATTCAGCAGCAGGGAGCTGACTATTAGCCAGGCTAAGGTGATGGTTCCCATTTTAGGTGTAGGGTTTGGCTCTGCAATGAAGCTGGATCCTGCTGGGGGAAGCTGGATATGGGTAAACCTGACCTGCAGGGACCCCCATCACCCATGGCTTTACTGACACTGGGGGGGTTCAAGGCTCTGCTTAACACTTCCCACATTTTCCCTCTCAGGGACACCAACCAGGTTTCTTCAGCTGCCATTTCAGTGCCTGCACTCAGAGAGTAGAAATGCAGCATCTGTTGATGTGCTGCAGAACGTCTGCTTCCAGCCCAACCCAGCTGATGAAAGCTCCCAGGGACTTGCTGAACCCTGCTTAGATCCAGCACCCAGCTTCTGCCCAAGCCCAGCCACTTCTCTGGCTACTTGTGCTACTTGTGCTGCCTGCTGCTCGGGTTTAGCTCTGCAGATGCAGTGTGTAGGGAGGAGGGGGTGTCCTGCATCTTAGCCTGAAATTCCTCCTCTTGCCACTACAAATAGCATATATATGTGTGTATCTATATATATATGTGTGTATGTGTATATATATATGTGTGTATATATAACTGGCAGATTTGCAAGTCAATATCCAGTCATGAACTGTAGAAAACATAGATTTTCTTAACATAGGCTGGTTTGAGTTGAAGGGACCTTAAAACTCCTCCAGTTCCAACCCCTGCCACAGGCAGGGACCCCTTCCACTGGAGCAGCTTGCTCCAAGCCCCTGTGTCCAACCTGGCCTTGAACACTGCCAGGGATGGGGCAGCCACAGCTTCTCTGGGCACCCTGTGCCAGCGCCTCAGCACCCTCACAGGGAAGAGCTTCTGCCTAAGAGCTCATCTCAGTCTCCCCTCGGGCAGGTTAAAGCCATTCCCCTTGGCCTGTCCCTACAGGCCCTTGTCCCAAGCCCCTCTCTAGGTTTCCTGGAGCCCCTTTAGGCACTGTAAGGCCAAACAAGTGGGATTTCCTCAACTGGAGAAACTGAGGCACAATCCAGCTGGCTGCTACCTGGAGTCACTGGGTGCACAGATGAAGGTTGCTCACATTCATCCACTTACCCCAGTGAAGGGACCATCCCTTCCAGCTGCCTTCCTGCCTATCCTGCCTGCTCTGTCAGGCTGGCCTGCAAATGCTGCCAGGTCACAGACCCATGTGGTGGTGCTCGGGGGCCATAGGGATTCATGAAGCCAATCTACTCTTTACTTCCATGTGCAAGCAGCAGCTACTTGACAGTTTATTCTCTGCTTGGGCTCATCACTCATGTCAGGTGCAGCATGAGCTCAACTGTTGCAGAGCAAACCACATGCAGATGGGGGGAGAGCATCTCTTTCTGTGCCTGGTATGCTGCTTAGTCCAATGTTGTATGAAAAATGAGCTCTGCATAGGACTCTCATGGGGATGCAAGGTACCAGTGTGAACTGGGATTAGGGTTTTGGGTTGGGGGTTATTTTGTCCTTTATTTCCATGAGGAATGGAAGCAGTAGTGTCACGGCTGCAAAAGCAGAGATTTGTTGGAGAAGATCCCGGCTGGTTTGACACTCTATTGCCCTGAATGACAAGAATTAGAAAGAAAAGGGGGGAAAAAAATAACAAAAGCAGAAAGAAAGAAATTCCAGCAGCCGCCGCTCCTGCTCTGCCATTGCTAATCCAACAGCTGAAGGTTTATTTGCACTGACTGAGCTGAAGTGAGCAACTTAATTCCCTTTTAATTCTCTTCAGAAGGCTTCAGAAAGCCTAAGAGCTGTTTTCGTGCATGCAATTAACTCGGAGGCAGCCCCTAGCCCTCCTCGGCACCAGGGATTTGGTGGTGGTGGCTGGGGTTTTATTACCTCTTCCCAGTAACAGAAGCGACTGGAGCCCGGGAGCAGGACTGATGGAGCTGCTGAAGATTAAGCTGTCATTTCAGGAGTGCTTTATGCATTATATCCTGTAGCGATAGGACAAGGGGTTAAAAGAGGGAAAGTTTAGATTGGATATAAGGAAGAAGTTCTTTACTGTAAGGGTGGTGAGGCACTGGAATGGGATGCCCAAGGCAGTTGTGAATGCTCCATCCCTGGCGGTGTTCAAAGCCAGGTTGGACAGAGCCTTGGGTGACATGGTTTAGTGTGAGGTGTTCCTGCTCATGGCAGGGGGTTGGAACTGGATGATCTTAAGGTCTTTTCCAACCCAAACCATTCTATGATTCTATGATTCCCTGTGAGGGTGCTGAGGCGCTGGCACAGGGTGCCCAGAGAAGCTGTGACTGCCCCATCCCTGGCAGTGTTCAAGGCCAGGTTGGACACAGGGGCTTGGAGCAAGCTGCTCCAGTGGAAGGTGTCCCTGCCCGTGGCAGGGGTTGGAGCTGGATGAGCTTTAAGGTCTCTTCCAATACAAACCATTCCATGATTTTATCCAGGCAGTGATGGCAGGGCAGCTGCCTGGGGTGGCCTCACTCTGTCCCCCATGGGACAGTGAGGATCAGTGTCATCCCACCACATGCCATGGGAGCACCCTGGAATTTGTCAGCCAGGGCTCAGCCAACCATGTCTCTTTAGACCCTCCCCCACTGTTGTGGCTCCAAGAGGAGTGTTAATAAACTGCAAATCCCACTTAGTATTTGCAGCATCTCTGTGAGCATCCTCAGGCTTGCTGTGGACGCGGTAAAGCTGCTCAGTGCTGGCTTTTCCTTGACGGCCTGGGCTGCAGAGCCACTGAGACCCTCACATCCCTGCACACACTGGATACCATCCTAGGAGATCCAGCAGAACATCCTACCTTGCTCTGCCTTAGATTAGCAGAGATTACTCTAGCCCATCAAACTAATCTCCATCCAACCCTGGTGGATACAGGGGAATAGTGCTCTTCAGGAGCACCTTCAGCAAATAGACCATTTAAAAAGAACCCAAAAAATCAAACCAAACCAAAAGAAAAAATAAATAAACACCCCAAAAAAACCCAAACCCCACACTTTTTTATAATGAAAATCAAGTATCTTTCAATCAGTGTGGACTTCCAGGTGGGTTTCTGTGTATGGGTCCTGCCATGCAGAGACAGCTCCTCTGCAGCCCTCTGAATGCTGGGAGACGTTTGTAAGAATCTAAATGGGGTTGAAAAGAGCTCTTTGGTATTTGCGGGATGTGATGTGTAGCAACTGGGTGTCGGGACTGGAAACAGGGAGGATAAACTGAGCCCCCAGGTTTTCATTGAGGAAGGTTGGCAGGAGAATGGGAGTTCTACCCTCCTGTAATATTTCATATCTGTGAGCCTCCAGCCCTCAACTAGAGGTGGTCAAGAATGTGATGGGAAGTGCTGAGGGTTTTAACTTGAAAATGTTAATTCCAGCAGGGTATTTGTGGGGAACAGGGCTGGTCTTGATGGGGTTTGGTGGGGAGACTGGGGAGTTATTTCAAACTCTGCCTAAACAATTGTGAAGTGGTGGTGGGAAACCACATCTTGGGAGGTTGAAGCCCATGTGTTGTAATTCAGTAAGCGCAACATCAAATAGCTCTGCTTGGCTCACTAACATTGCTTATTCCTCACTTGCCATGAAAAGAAAGCATTTGTTACTTATTTGCTTCAATGCTATGGGCCCAGCTTGCTGCAGAGAGGAGCTGCTCCCATGTGGATTCTGCATTTGGGGTCCAGCAGCAAAGCTTCTGGTCTGGAGATGGAGGATGCAGGTTCAGCTTGGTCAGAGGAGCCAGGTCAGGAGCTGTCCTTTGCCCTGCTCACCCTGTGGACATCCCAGCTTTGCTCAGGGCTGCACTATGACCCATCCCCTGTGGGAAAGCCAAAATAGCTCTTTGTGCTTGGGGAGAGACCTGTTGCAATGGTAAAGCAAAGGATCTATCAAGACTTGAGAAGGGAAGGATACTTTTAGGAAGATGTTAAACAGTTGACTTAGGAAGTGGGGGATGCTCTTAGGGTGATGTTAAATAGCTGATGCACTACTGCCTGTAGCAGGGCTTTGGGTATGGTGCAGAGCCCAGGCTCAAGGTACAGCTGACCCCATGCCAGCCTGCAGGATGGTCCATGCAGCTCCATCAGAAGCTGTGCATCCCACTCCAACCTGCACACTAACAAGCCGCACATCCTTCAAAGAAACTGCCTGATTCATTTCCCTTGCTGTTTTCACATGACAGTGCCTAACGAGGAGCAATTGTGTGCTCTGCTGAAGGATTCTGTCAGCTTAGAGCCAAGGATGGGGAATGGGGATTCCTGATGCCTTTGTCCATAAGGCTGGGAGGTTACCCCACATCTCTGATGCATAGGAAGCCTCTGAACCCGTGCCTGCAGGTGGCAGGTCACGGTAGGTGTCCCCAAGCCTTGCAGATCCTTGGGTATGGGCATCCCACCTTTCCTTCCCCAGAACTGCGGCCAGGATCAGCCCTTCCCAAGCCAAGCCCCAGCTCCAGTCTTCACTGACATCTAGTGGCAATGGGGATGCTTAAGAGCTCACAGGGGGTGGCTGCTTGAAGCTAAAAAGAGGGGTGCAGCCTTTCATGCAGGTCCCCATTCCCCGTGGGATGCCACCCACCGGGAAAAGCCACTCTCCTGCTGCACACTCCAGGCAAGGGACCTTGCAGATGGTTTCCCTGCCACTAGCCTGGCTCTGCAGATCAGGACATTGAGACGGGAAGGGGGTGCATGGCCTTAACCCATGTGCCTGCCTGACTCGGTCATTTTAGCTTGAGATTATGAGGGGGAAAGCTTCATCCTCCTTTGTGCTAAAGAATATAGGAGAAATATGTTTTCTAATCTAAAGCACATGGCAGCAGTCATAGAACAGTCCAGAGTGAAAATGCTTTTTAAATGTATTGTCTAGGGTGAAAAGACTTGCTCCAGGGCTTTTTAAATATAACAGCAAGCCTCCCTGGCTTCACTTACCTGCTCTGTCACCCTTCTCCCTGCTCCTCCTGCAGCCAGGAGCACAGCTGCCCTCCTCAGCAAGGAAGGGTTCTGCAACCTGCTACTGGAGGCATCAAGCACAAGGGTTTCCCACATATTTCCCATCTAAAGGAATGAAAAGCTTTGGCACGACGGGCCAGCCTGGGTCAGCCTCAATTTGCTCAAATTGAGTTAAAAGCTGTAAAAGGGGTAAAGAAAAGTAGTAGCAGGAAAGGCAGCTCTGGGGTGCTGAAAATAATAAGGATGTGGACCCTTTAGTGTGAGGAGCCTTTAGGAGGCCATGAAGATGCTCCAAGGGGATGGGGAGGTTCTGAGGCTGTTGTGGCTTATGCCAGTGTATTTTTGCCTCTGCTCTGGAGCCAGGCTGAGAGAGCTGGGCTGGGGCAGCCTGGAGAAGAGAAGGCTCCTTAAGGGGAGACCTTAGAGCAGCTCAAGTGCCTGAAGGGGCTCCGGGAAACCTGGAGAGGGGCTTGGGACAAGGGCCTGTAGGGACAGGCCAAGGGGAATGGCTTTAACCTGCCTGCAGGGATTGGAGCTGGATGAGCTCTAAGGTCCCTTCCAACACAAACCAGACTGGGATTCTGTGATGATGTTGAGGTTAGGGGCCGAGATGTGCCCAGTTTCACAGCAGTGGATTTCTCCTAGCAGAGGTGGGTGACGCCACCTGAACATACAAACCCACCAAGGATAAGGGATGATGCTGCTCTGGGACCCGCAAACCCAGTCTGTTGAACTGGTGCAGTCACCCAGTGCAACCCATCCCAAAAAATGCCTGTGGGTGAATGAGCTCTTGGGGCTGCACCTGACCCTTGGGCTCACGTTACCTCCTCTGCGAAATAAACCCCAAAACCTCATTGACTTTGTTGCAGTGCAAACACAATTTTACAGCTTTGTTTAACCTACACTGCTCTGAACTTCCCTCAACAAGTGCCACAGAGCCCAACTCGGTCCCCATGCTGCTCAGAATTGCTTATACAGGAACACATCATCTGATAGGAATCTGCCTGAGTTTTTTTTCTTCCCACTGAACATCCTTATCTGTGCTCTGGTTGTTTGTGTGCACTCGGGAAAGCGGCTCCTTCCCATTCAGCTGCTAGTGATTTGGTCGATTCATTGCCCTAGGAGGACTATCAGATCACAAGGGTCCAGACATTGCTTTTCTGCACAAGGACAGGAATTAGGAGCTCACAAGCCCTGTTCTCAGCTTCGTGGCAGGAGGAGCAGAGAGAGGGGAGCCTGACCCCATTCCTAAGGGAAAGGTGAAACTCCTAAAGAGCTGGGACCCCCCTCCATGCCCCTGATCTACAACGATATCTGATCTAATTTACTGATTTTCAAGTAAATTAAGTCCTGGGCAGACCTGGAGCCAAGTGGGTCTGCTACAAAATTCCTGCACTAAGAAGCAGCAGTTTGCCAAGGAGGTGGGAGCCAAGAGCAGCTGGCAGCCGTGTATTCCCATTGTTCAGTGCAGTCAGAGCCCAGCATTGCAAGGCCTGAGGTGTTCCAGGCTTGAAGCTAAATGCTTTTCTAATGGGGTAACATAGCCATGATATTTATTTGAGGCTCATGTTCTGCATGCAGGATGGGGTTCTTCCTTAGTTCTCTTTATTTTCTAATTCACCACTGGGAAGAAGCAAATAAAAGCCTGTAATCTTCACCCAGCAGGTGCAGAGGAGATAAGCTTCAGGTGCCTCCCAACCCTCATGGAGTTTTGTTCTCCCACCTTATCTCCACCTCCAGGTCACATCATCAGGGCTTAGCGCAGGCCGTGGGGGGAGCACAGGGTGCTGCTGTCCCCATCCTGCCCTGGGCAGGGTGCAAGGGGAGGCTTAGTCCCCAGCAGTGCAGCAGCGTGTTTCCTGGTGATAACCCTTATCCCAACTGCTGCGGCTCAGCTGAGACGTGCAGATGCTGCTGGCAACAGAAGGAGTGCCTGGACCATAAGCCCGCTGGCACAAGCATCCCTGGAAGGATTTGATGTGCATGAAGCAGTTTTTCCCCATTTCTTCAGGTATTGTAGCTATCAATGCTAATTATTGTGTGTTTTAAGCCATCCGTAACTGATCTATCTTCAAAGCTTCAATGTCTTGCTCTAATTCTTCCATATTTTTATTCCTTTTAGTTTTTCCCTTTGAACTCCTGCAAGGGAGCCTCTGGGACTCCACAGCTCTTGCCTTCTGTTTGCTTTTAATCAGCTTGCTTTTCTTCCTCAAAACAAAGACAAATAATACTGCAACGGCTTCTCCTTGGAAATTCCTCTACATAGAGAAGAAGAAAGAGGCAAAGCGTGACTTGTTAAAGGCTGAATTTCCTGATGATTTTCCTCCCTTTTTATCTGATTTGCTGCAAGACATATCACACGCTCTAGTTTAGCTAAGAAAGTGAAGGGCACCCATGCAATTTGGCTGCCTGGGGAACCACGGCAAGTGAGTTTGGTGAAAATAAGGTGATGGCATGTCACATCCTATCCAATGACACAGGATCACAGGACTGGGGACCCTGCTTCTTAGAATCATAGAATCCCAGACTGGTTTGGAAAGTACCTTAAAGTTCATCCAGCTCCAACCCCTGCCCCAGGCAGGGACCCCTTCCACTGGAGCAGCTTGCTCCAAGCCCCTGTGTCCAACCTGGCCTTGAACACTGCCAGGGATGGGGCAGCCACAGCTTCTCTGGGCACCCTGTGCCAGCGCCTCAGCACCCTCACAGGGAAGAGCTTCTGCCTAAGAGCTCATCTCAGTCTCCCCTCGGGCAGGTTAAAGCCATTCCCCTTGGCCTGTCCCTACAGGCCCTTGTCCCAAGCCCCTCTCCAGGTTTCCTGCAGCCCCTTTAGGCACTGGAGCTGCTCTCAGGTCTCCCCTTCAGGAGCCTTCTCTTCTCCAGGCTGACCCAGCCCAGCTCTCTCAGCCTGGCTCCAGAGCAGAGCTGCTCCAGCCCTTGCAGCATCTTTGTGACCTCTGGACTTGCTCAAGCAGCTCCACGTCCCTCTTGCTTTTAGGGCCTCAGAGCTGAGCTCAGATGATGGAGGCAGCATGATGGGTGTCTGGCAGTGGTGGTGCCTGCAGGCAGGGCTCAGAACCCTGCTACAGCCTGAGCGCTTGTCCAGGCTGGCCAAGACGTGACCCACAGCAGGGGGATGTCTACAGGGCCCCTTTGCTCTCCTCCTTCCAGAGAAGCCAAGCAGAATGTTTGCAGTCATTTTTCTGCTCTTCTCATGTTTTCTCCCTGCTGCAGCTGCTTTATCCCTGTGGCTTGCAGGGCTACATCCAAGAGGGACATGTTTTGCCTTCGTAGTACATGAGATTGCTGTAAATTATTACCTCCTTTGAGTCAACCAGAGCCCGACACAGTCCATAAAGCGTCCTGACCATGTTATTGTGCTTGAATGTGGCACCAGGCTGCTGGCAGCGAGCTGGCCCTGACACAAAGGAAAGGGTTGCCAGATCAAAGGACACATTTCTCTCCAATGTGACCCCCCACCCTTATTCCTAAAATCACCCACTGCCTCTATGAGCCCATGGAGCATCAGAGGGAAGAGCTCTGCCCTTGCTGTCACTCATGTTTCTGGATAGCCACCACTTGCTCCAGCTCTGTGGGTGCTGTGGCCACCCCTGCATTGTGAGCAAGTGGGCAAAGCATCCCACAGTATGTGTCTGCAAGGCTTGCAGGTAATAATAACCATCGTGGTGGTGGTGTTGTTTAACCCTGAGCATCAAGGTTCAAAATCAGCAGTCTCAAGGCAAGACTGCAGCAGGTTCAATAGATTATCCATAAGTGATGGATGTGGGAAGCAAAGGAGATCCCCTGAGAGCAGCAAAACCTGGACTTTTAATTTAAAGCTATCCTTCACTGCCTTGAGCATCTCTCCTGCGAGTCCATTTTTTACTTCCCCCTGTGCAGCAGTAATCAGGAGGTAACAAGGGAGAAGGGGAAAGGGATTGTGTTGCAGCTCAATCTGGCTGATTTCAGTGCTGTAAATTATAGACATAGATGGTACAAAGGAGTGCTGGGACATTAACTCCTGTTGCTGAAAATCACAGACCCTCTGCTTTAATTTACTGCTAAATAATAAATGACTTTGTGAGATACTTGGCAAAGGTAGAGATGCCTCTGTAAATCAAACAGTTCATAAGCACTTATGGATTAGTCTATCTTGTATGTGTACTTAAGTGGTTTATATTGCTCTCACAAAGCAGAAATAAGGAGGCATTGAACTGATGTTATCTGGCAAAATAAAGGATGAACCCCGTGAATCAATTGGTTTCCTGCAAATCCTCATCTGCATTTCTAGAACTGCACTTTGAGAAGTGGGGCTTTAGGGATTCTGAAACTTGTAGAGATGAGCCTAAAATGTGCCCCACAGGAGGCAAGGGATGCAGTCAGTGGGGCCATCACGGAGAGCAGCAGGAAGGTGTATATGGGTTTATTATACAGGTTTGACACAGGGTTTAGCCACAGTGTAGGAGGAAGAATGGAATGCATGGAGAGACCACAGAAAAGACCACGGTTTGGAGCCATCTCTCCTCTTCCTCCATGTACAAAACCTCCGCTGAGTGCATCTGGCACTTCAGGAGAAACTGTGCAAGCCAAAGTGAGGCAAGGGTGGCACCAGGAACCCAGATCTGTGGCATGGATCAGCCACGGAGAGCCAGGGCCCTGTCTGGTTTTGCCTTGGTTTCCCTCTTGGCATGCAGAAGAGCCCCCTGCCTCCCCAGGCTGCCATGCAGGTCTGTCTCCTGCCTCAGCATGGGTTTTCCTCTCCTCCCTGGGTCCATTTGTGCTGGGCAGCAGTGGCAGAGCTGCTAATTGCATCTGCAGGAAAAGCAGGAGCTCTCAAGCAGCCGTAAGTAAGATGGATGTTGGGCTCTCCAAGCGCAGCTCTGGGGATCCGGGAAGGCAATATCCCGGGAATGCTAAGCTCCAGCTATTTGCAAAGGCAAGTTAGAGTCAAAATGATGTAATTAGAGTCTGAAGTGAAAATAAGATATGGATGTGGGCGGTTTATACTGCGTGTTTGTTATGCAAATTGGCCAAACTCCATAGGAATGCAACAGAAGCAGACTGCAAAGGGCACCAGCTCATCAGAGGTGCCTGTGTTGGAAGCATGGCATGGAACAGCTCATCAGGGCAGTGAGAAGCAGCTAGGGGTGTGGGGGGCTCTGTGTGTGGTGGCAGTGCCTGGCTGGGAACAGGGGACAGTCCCCAGAGCTGTCCTTGTCACACAGGTTTCATGGCAGGATCAGATGAACAACTGCTGGTGTTGAGTCCTGGCCTGCAGATGTGCACACAGCCAAGAAACATCACCCCTGAGATCCAGCTGTGCTGATGGAAGGAGTTAGCATCCGGCACCAGCTTCTGACATAGACACTGCTACTCTTGAGGATGTGCTGGTAGGGCAGTCTGGGGAGGACCCATCCCACTTCGGGGTTTGCTTCAGGTCTATGAAGAGGTCTGAGAGTGCTGTTCTTCAAGCAATTCATGCAAGCAATGCTGAGCCACCAGGCAGCAGAGAGGAGCTTGGGGCTGAGCATGGTTATTCCGTGCCTGAGTAGTTACTCAAGCTCCATGATGTAATGCTTGGCAGCTCGGTGCTGTCTACTGGAGGATAAATAATACCTGGTCCAGCTAATAGCAGGGAAGTACAGCTACATGATACTGGATCTGGCAGCAATTGTGCCACAATGAGTTATCACTCCAAAAGGCCCCTGGCAGGTGGGAGGCAGCAGTGTGGATGTGCCGTTAGCAGCAGCATGCTTGTCACTGCTCTCACTGGATCACCTGCTCTCACATTTATCAGCTGTGAAGGGCACCAGCCCTGCTGGCTCCATCTGAATTATGCACACAAGCTGCCCTGCTGGCAGGTTGATGGGAGAGGAACCTCCAGCTGTGGACAGTGACAAGGGCCTGAGACACATCTTTCCCCAGCAAAGCTGGATTTAGTTGGGGATGTTTCTCTACAAGCAGGTGGGTTTGAGTAGCAATTCATTAGACACATGAACCTCATCAACCTTCTGTGCAGCAGGAGACTGGGAACAGGGGAGATGTTGATGGGAACAATTCTACAAACAAGTGAGTACTGTGGAGTAGGAAATGTTCACTTTGCTTTCCAGGCTAAGCCAGACATCCCCAAGCTTTCAGCTCAGAAGCACTGCAGGCCCATGGTGGGATGCGCATGGATGCTTTGAGCGCCATGAGCTCAGATGTCCAGGTGACATCAACCACCATGACCAGCCCTGACACTCTCCATCCCAGGGGGACACTTGCATTTTGATCCCTGCTGGCCACATTTTCCAGGTGTGGAATGGGCCAGGACACCTTTATGTATCAAGCTCTCTGGTAAGTGTTTTTACCCATTTAATTCAATGTCTGGACATGTATGAGACCAACTTTCTGTCAGAACTGCCCACCAGTGCCCAGCAGAGCTGGGTACCATCATCAGCGTTTCTGATCCTGCCAACAGGAGAACACAGGAGAGGCCAAAATGGACTTTATTTTCAGGAACTGGTGCACTGAAGTGTTTCTCCCCATTGCAGATCTGGGAAAGCTCCAGTGGCAGCAAAGCCTCAGCTGTGCACATTGTCCCCAAGTTTGCTGACCTGATGGATGAGCTGCAAACTCTCAAGCTGACAGTGCCTTCCACCCTCTGCTCCCAAACAGGCACAAAGCCTCAACTCCTTGCTCTCAGGAGCCACATGCTCAATTGAGCCAACATCCATGCATCCCATGGGATATTCTGCAGCCATGGTAGCCAATGGCCCCATCAACACAAACCACAGCACTGCAGTCTGCTGTGTTCCGACTTGAAACACAGGAGGATCCAATCCCAGCAGGACCAGGCTCCCAAAGGCTGATGCTATTTTGTTTTGCTAATGCTGTTGAAAGCCAGGGCAGCTCTGATTTGCCCAGAGCTGCTCGGTTGTAACATGGCACTGCAGGGAAGGGCTGTACAGAAAACCACATCTGACAGTGAAAGCATTTTGCTGGAGCGCAGCATGAGAAAAACAAATTACTATGGCACAAACTAGCAAATCCATCATCGGTGAGCAGAGGAGGAGAGAATTGGTTTAAGGCTCCATGTACACGACTGTGACAGTAATAATCTAACGGCCTTTTAAATGTCAAGGGGGATGAGCATGGTTTAATAGCAACAGAAACAGTGCCAAGCTGGGCGATGTGTAACAAAGCAGACGGATGGATAGATCTACCTATTATCTGCTCCCTGGAGAAAAAGAAGAGGGAGATAATTCAGGTTGATGCTCGATCTAGTGTGTAAATCTCAGAGGGGTAATGGTTTATCAGAAAGGAAAAAAAGAATTAGTTTGTTTTCAGAGCTGTCCCTGTCATCAGCCAGATGGCACAGGTTCAGCTGCACAAATGAGATACACACATTTAGAGCTGGCTGCAGCCCTGGCAGCATTACACCCAGGAACAATGAAAGGACAGGGCTGTATGGCAGCACATCGGCCGGTGCTGGGCGGCTGTGCAGGCGTGTGGCTCCTCTCAGCAGTGTTGCAATGGAGAGGAGAGAACACAGAAGGGATGTGAGGGGAAGGGGCCACAACAAAGCTTCGCAGCAGGTTCCACCATTTGCCACATCAGTCATGGAATAGTTGTGCTTTCAGGCTCTGCACGTGTGTGCCCTGAGGTGCTGCACTGGAGGGAAGCGGGTGTGCAGAGCGGAGTGCCTGGCTGCTCCCCGAGCATCCCTGACAGGCTGCTGCTAAACAAAGTTGTGAGGGTCGCAAGCCCTTCTCATTCAGATGGAAAAGACCACCCGTTTTGTTAGGGTGCCCATGGTCTGGCTGGCTGATCCTTGGCCTTGCAAAGGAGCGCCACGTGGCCACTGCACACAACGTTCCAGTATGTATACACAGCACATATACATAGTACATATAAATAGTACAGCTGAGAGAGGGATCGCAAATATTTGGATTCAAATGGACTTTTAGTTGAGAGAGTGAGGAGCGACAGCAACGCGGGTGGCACCGCTGCAAAGCTGACTTTCTGCAGAAGAGGCACAGCTCAAGTTTTCTGTCCTGGCTCTTCGGCTGTGGGAGCAGAGGCCAAACATTTGTGCTCTACTCACTCGGATCCTGGACAGCCGAGAGCGGGCCCTGCAGAGGTTCAACTCAAATGAACAGTTAGGTGGATAAACGAGGAGCGACAGCAATGCGGGTGGAACCGTTAACAAAGCTGACTTTCTGCAGAAGAGGCACAGCTCAAGTTTTTTGCCCTGGCTCTTTGGCTGTGGGAGCAGAGGCCAAACATTCGTGCTCTACTCACTGGGATGTGGGACAGCTGAGATTGAGCCCCGCAGAGGTTCAAATCAAAAGAACTTTTAAGTCGGAAACCGAGGAGCGACAGCAATGTGGACGGCACCGTTGCAAATCTGACTGTTTGTAGAAGAGGCAAAGCTCATGTTTTTCTCCTGGCTCTTCGGCTGACGAAGCAGAGGCCAAACATTAGTGCTCTACTCACTCGTATGCCGGTCAGCGGAGAGCGGGAGCTGCTGATGTTTGGATTCAAATGGACTTTTAGTTGGGAAATCGAGGAGCGACAGCAATGCGGATGGCACCGTTGCAAAGCTGACTTTCTGCAGAAGAGGCACAGATCAAGTTTTCTGTCCTGGCTCTTTGGCTGTGGGAGCAGAGGTCAAACATTGGTGCTCAAATCACTCGGATGCTGGACAGCAGAGAGCGGGAGCCAAAGAGGTTCAACTCAAATGAAATTTGAGTTGGGAAATTGAGGAGCAAAAGCAAGGCGGGTGGCACCGTTGCAAAGCTGACTTTCTGCAGAAGAGGCACAGCTCAAGTTTTTTTTCCTGGTTCTTTGGCTGTGGGAGCAGAGGCCAAGTATTCGTGTTCTACTCACTCGGATGCTGGACAGCCGCGAGTGGGAGTGGCAGATATTTGGATTCAAATGGACATTTATTTGGGAAATCGAGGAGTGACAGCAATGCAGAGGGAACAATTGCAAAACTGACTGGCTGCAGAAGAGGCCGAGCTGCAGTATTCTGTGCTGGATCTTCGGCTGTGGGAGCAGAGGCCAAACATTTGTGCTCTACTCAATGGGTTGCTGGTCAGCAGAAAGCGAGAGCCGCAGATGTTTGGATTCAAATGGACTTTTAGTTGGGAAAGTGACGAGCAGCAACAAAGCTGATGGCACTGTTGAAAAGCTGACTGTCTGCAGAAGAGGCACAGCTCAAGTTTTTTGCCCTGGCTCTTCGGCTGTGGGAGCAGAGGCCAACCGTTCGTGCTCTACTCCCTGGGATGCTGATCAGCCGAACGAGGGTGCCAAAGAGGTTCCATTCTAATGGACTTTTAGTTGGGAAATCGAGGAGCGACAGCAACGCAAATGGCACCGTTGCAAAGCTGACTTTCTGAAGTAGAGCAGCAGCTCAAATTTTTTGTCCTGGCTCTTCGTCTGTGGGAGAAGAAGCCAAACATTCGTGCTTTACTCCCTGGGATACTGGGCAGCCGAGAGGGGAGGCATGGAAGTTTGGAATCAAATGGATTTTGAGCTGGGAAATGGAGGAGCGACAGCAATGTGAATGGCACCAGTGCAAAGCTGACTTTCTGCAGAAGAGGCACAGCTCAAGTTTTTTGCCCTGGCTCTTCGGCTGTGGGAGCAGAGGCCAACCGTTCATGCTCTACTCCCTGGGATGCTGGGCAGCCGAGCACGGGTGCCAAAGAGGTTCCATTGTAATGGACTTTGAGTTGGGAAATGGAGGAGAAACAGCAACTCAAGTGGCACCGTTGCAAAGCTGACTTTCTGCAGAAGAGGCACAGCTCAAGTTTTTTGCCCTGGCTCTTCGGCTGTGGGAGCAGAGGCCAACCGTTCGTGCTCTACTCCCTGGGATGCTGGGCAGCCGAGCACGGGTGCCAAAGAGGTTCCATTGTAATGGACTTTGAGTTGGGAAATGGAGGAGCGACAGCAATGCGGATGGCACCGTTGCAAAGCTGACTTTCTGCAGAAGAGGCACAGCTCAAGTTTTTTGCCCTGGCTCTTCGGCTGTGGGAGCAGAGGCCAACCGTTCGTGCTCTACTCCCTGGGATGCTGGGCAGCCCAGCACGGGTGCCAAAGAGGTTCCATTGTAATGGACTTTGAGTTGTTAAATGGAGGAGCAACAGCAACTCAAGTGGCACCGTTGCAAAGCTGACTTTCTGCAGAAGAGGCACAGCTCAAGTTTTTTGCCCTGGCTCTTCGGCTGTGGGAGCAGAGGCCAACCGTTCGTGCTCTACTCCCTGGGATGCTGGGCAGCCGAGCACGGGTGCCAAAGAGGTTCCATTGTAATGGACTTTGAGTTGGGAAATGGAGGAGCGACAGCAATGCGGATGGCACCGTTGCAAAGCTGACTTTCTGCAGAAGAGGCACAGCTCAAGTTTTTTGCCCTGGCTCTTCGGCTGTGGGAGCAGAGGCCAACCCTTCGTGCTCTACTCCCTGGGATGCTGGGCAGCCGAGCACGGGTGCCAAAGATGTTCCATTGTAATGGACTTTGAGTTGGGAAATGGAGGAGCGACAGCAATGCGGATGGCAGCGTTGCAAAGCTGACTTTCTCCAGAAGAGGCACAGCTCAAGTTTTTTGCCCTGGCTCTTCGGCGGTAGGAGCAGAGGCCAACCCTTCGTGCTCTACT
Source organism: Psittacula echo (assembly GCF_963264785.1). NCBI lineage: Eukaryota > Metazoa > Chordata > Aves > Psittaciformes > Psittacidae > Psittacula > Psittacula echo. The sequence goes on along the minus strand of NC_137750.1, from coordinate 10,070,015 downwards.
CCCTGGGATGCTGGGCAGCCCAGCACGGGTGCCAAAGAGGTTCCATTGTAATGGACTTTGAGTTGGGAAATGGAGGAGCGACAGCAATGCGGATGGCACCGTTGCAAAGCTGACTTTCTGCAGAAGAGGCACAGCTCAAGTTTTTTGCCCTGGCTCTTCGGCTGTGGGAGCAGAGGCCAACCGTTCGTGCTCTACTGCCTGGGATGCTGGGCAGCCGAGCACGGGTGCCAAAGAGGTTCCATTGTAATGGACTTTGAGTTGGGAAATGGAGGAGCGACAGCAATGCGGATGGCACCGTTGCAAAGCTGACTTTCTGCAGAAGAGGCACAGCTCAAGTTTTTTGCCCTGGCTCTTCGGCTGTGGGAGCAGAGGCCAACCGTTCGTGCTCTACTCCCTGGGATGCTGGGCAGCCGAGCACGGGTGCCAAAGAGGTTCCATTGTAATGGACTTTGAGTTGTTAAATGGAGGAGCAACAGCAACTCAAGTGGCACCGTTGCAAAGCTGACTTTCTGCAGAAGAGGCACAGCTCAAGTTTTTTGCCCTGGCTCTTCGGCTGTGGGAGCAGAGGCCAACCCTTCGTGCTCTACTCCCTGGGATGCTGGGCAGCCCAGCACGGGTGCCAAAGAGGTTCCATTGTAAAGGACTTTGAGTTGGGAAATCGAGAAGCGACAGCAATGCGGATGGCACCGTTGCAAAGCTGACTTTCTGCAGAAGAGGCACAGCTCAAGTTTTTTGCCCTGGCTCTTCGGCTGTGGGAGCAGAGGCCAACGGTTCGTGCTCTACTCCCTGGGATGCTGGGCAGCCGAGCACGGGTGCCAAAGAGGTTCCATTGTAATGGACTTTGAGTTGGGAAATGGAGGAGCGACAGCAATGCGGATGGCACCGTTGCAAAGCTGACTTTCTGCAGAAGAGGCACAGCTCAAGTTTTTTGCCCTGGCTCTTTGGCTGTGGGAGCAGAGGCCAACCCTTCTTGCTCTACTCACTGGGATGCTGGGCAGCCCAGCACGGGTGCCAAAGAGGTTCCATTGTAATGGACTTTGAGTTGGGAAATCGAGAAGCGACAGCAATGCGGATGGCACCGTTGCAAAGCTGACTTTCTGCAGAAGAGGCACAGCTCAAGTTTTTTGCCCTGGCTCTTCGGCTGTGGGAGCAGAGGCCAACCGTTCGTGCTCTACTCACTGGGATGCTGGGCAGCCGAGCACGGGTGCCAAAGAGGTTCCATTGTAATGGACTTTGAGTTGGGAAATGGAGGAGCAAGAGCAACTCAAGTGGCACCGTTGCAAAGCTGACTTTCTGCAGAAGAGGCACAGCTCAAGTTTTTTGCCCTGGCTCTTCGGCTGTGGGAGCAGAGGCCAACCCTTCGTGCTCTACTGCCTGGGATGCTGGGCAGCCGAGCACGGGTGCCAAAGAGGTTCCATTCTAATGGACTTTTAGTTGGGAAATCGAGGAGCGACAGCAACGCAAATGGCACCGTTGCAAAGCTGACTTTCTGAAGTAGAGCAGCAGCTCAAATTTTTTGTCCTGGCTCTTCGTCTGTGGGAGAAGAAGCCAAACATTCGTGCTTTACTCCCTGGGATACTGGGCAGCCGAGAGGGGAGGCATGGAAGTTTGGAATCAAATGGATTTTGAGCTGGGAAATGGAGGAGCGACAGCAATGTGAATGGCACCAGTGCAAAGCTGACTTTCTGCAGAAGAGGCACAGCTCAAGTTTTTTGCCCTGGCTCTTCGGCTGTGGGAGCAGAGGCCAACCGTTCATGCTCTACTCCCTGGGATGCTGGGCAGCCGAGCACGGGTGCCAAAGAGGTTCCATTGTAATGGACTTTGAGTTGGGAAATGGAGGAGAAACAGCAACTCAAGTGGCACCGTTGCAAAGCTGACTTTCTGCAGAAGAGGCACAGCTCAAGTTTTTTGCCCTGGCTCTTCGGCTGTGGGAGCAGAGGCCAACCGTTCGTGCTCTACTCCCTGGGATGCTGGGCAGCCGAGCACGGGTGCCAAAGAGGTTCCATTGTAATGGACTTTGAGTTGGGAAATGGAGGAGCGACAGCAATGCGGATGGCACCGTTGCAAAGCTGACTTTCTGCAGAAGAGGCACAGCTCAAGTTTTTTGCCCTGGCTCTTCGGCTGTGGGAGCAGAGGCCAACCGTTCGTGCTCTACTCCCTGGGATGCTGGGCAGCCCAGCACGGGTGCCAAAGAGGTTCCATTGTAATGGACTTTGAGTTGTTAAATGGAGGAGCAACAGCAACTCAAGTGGCACCGTTGCAAAGCTGACTTTCTGCAGAAGAGGCACAGCTCAAGTTTTTTGCCCTGGCTCTTCGGCTGTGGGAGCAGAGGCCAACCGTTCGTGCTCTACTCCCTGGGATGCTGGGCAGCCGAGCACGGGTGCCAAAGAGGTTCCATTGTAATGGACTTTGAGTTGGGAAATGGAGGAGCGACAGCAATGCGGATGGCACCGTTGCAAAGCTGACTTTCTGCAGAAGAGGCACAGCTCAAGTTTTTTGCCCTGGCTCTTCGGCTGTGGGAGCAGAGGCCAACCCTTCGTGCTCTACTCCCTGGGATGCTGGGCAGCCGAGCACGGGTGCCAAAGATGTTCCATTGTAATGGACTTTGAGTTGGGAAATGGAGGAGCGACAGCAATGCGGATGGCAGCGTTGCAAAGCTGACTTTCTGCAGAAGAGGCACAGCTCAAGTTTTTTGCCCTGGCTCTTCGGCGGTAGGAGCAGAGGCCAACCCTTCGTGCTCTACTCCCTGGGATGCTGGGCAGCCCAGCACGGGTGCCAAAGAGGTTCCATTGTAATGGACTTTGAGTTGGGAAATGGAGGAGCGACAGCAATGCGGATGGCACCGTTGCAAAGCTGACTTTCTGCAGAAGAGGCACAGCTCAAGTTTTTTGCCCTGGCTCTTCGGCTGTGGGAGCAGAGGCCAACCCTTCGTGCTCTACTGCCTGGGATGCTGGGCAGCCGAGCACGGGTGCCAAAGAGGTTCCATTGTAATGGACTTTGAGTTGGGAAATGGAGGAGCGACAGCAATGCGGATGGCACCGTTGCAAAGCTGACTTTCTGCAGAAGAGGCACAGCTCAAGTTTTTTGCCCTGGCTCTTCGGCTGTGGGAGCAGAGGCCAACCGTTCGTGCTCTACTCCCTGGGATGCTGGGCAGCCGAGCACGGGTGCCAAAGAGGTTCCATTGTAATGGACTTTGAGTTGTTAAATGGAGGAGCAACAGCAACTCAAGTGGCACCGTTGCAAAGCTGACTTTCTGCAGAAGAGGCACAGCTCAAGTTTTTTGCCCTGGCTCTTCGGCTGTGGGAGCAGAGGCCAACGGTTCGTGCTCTACTCCCTGGGATGCTGGGCAGCCCAGCACGGGTGCCAAAGAGGTTCCATTGTAAAGGACTTTGAGTTGGGAAATCGAGAAGCGACAGCAATGCGGATGGCACCGTTGCAAAGCTGACTTTCTGCAGAAGAGGCACAGCTCAAGTTTTTTGCCCTGGCTCTTCGGCTGTGGGAGCAGAGGCCAACCGTTCGTGCTCTACTCCCTGGGATGCTGGGCAGCCGAGCACGGGTGCCAAAGAGGTTCCATTGTAATGGACTTTGAGTTGGGAAATGGAGGAGCGACAGCAATGCGGATGGCACCGTTGCAAAGCTGACTTTCTGCAGAAGAGGCACAGCTCAAGTTTTTTGCCCTGGCTCTTTGGCTGTGGGAGCAGAGGCCAACCCTTCTTGCTCTACTCACTGGGATGCTGGGCAGCCCAGCACGGGTGCCAAAGAGGTTCCATTGTAATGGACTTTGAGTTGGGAAATCGAGAAGCGACAGCAATGCGGATGGCACCGTTGCAAAGCTGACTTTCTGCAGAAGAGGCACAGCTCAAGATTTTTGCCCTGGCTCTTCGGCTGTGGGAGCAGAGGCCAACTGTTCGTGCTCTACTCCCTGGGATGCTGGGCAGCCGAGCACGGGTGCCAAAGAGGTTCCATTGTAATGGACTTTGAGTTGGGAAATGGAGGAGCGACAGCAATGCGGATGGCACCGTTGCAAAGCTGACTTTCTGCAGAAGAGGCACAGCTCAAGTTTTTTGCCCTGGCTCTTCGGCTGTGGGAGCAGAGGCCAACGGTTCGTGCTCTACTCCCTGGGATGCTGGGCAGCCGAGCACGGGTGCCAAAGAGGTTCCATTGTAATGGACTTTGAGTTGGGAAATGGAGGAGCGACAGCAATGCGGATGGCACCGTTGCAAAGCTGACTTTCTGCAGAAGAGGCACAGCTCAAGTTTTTTGCCCTGGCTCTTCGGCTGTGGGAGCAGAGGCCAACCGTTCGTGCTCTACTCCCGGGGATGCTGGGCAGCCGAGCACGGGTGCCAAAGAGGTTCCATTGTAATGGACTTTGAGTTGGGAAATGGAGGAGCAAGAGCAACTCAAGTGGCACCGTTGCAAAGCTGACTTTCTGCAGAAGAGGCACAGCTCAAGTTTTTTGCCCTGGCTCTTCGGCTGTGGGAGCAGAGGCCAACCCTTCGTGCTCTACTGCCTGGGATGCTGGGCAGCCGAGCACGGGTGCCAAAGAGGTTCCATTGTAATGGACTTTGAGTTGGGAAATGGAGGAGCGACAGCAATGCGGATGGCACCGTTGCAAAGCTGACTTTCTGCAGAAGAGGCACAGCTCAAGTTTTTTGCCCTGGCTCTTCGGCTGTAGGAGCAGAGGCCAAGCGTTCGTGCTCTACTCCCTGGGATGCTGGGCAGCCGAGCACGGGTGCCAAAGAGGTTCCATTGTAATGGACTTTGAGTTGGGAAATGGAGGAGCGACAGCAATGCGGATGGCACCGTTGCAAAGCTGACTTTCTGCAGAAGAGGCACAGCTCAAGTTTTTTGCCCTGGCTCTTCGGCTGTGGGAGCAGAGGCCAACCCTTCATGCTCTACTCCCTGGGATGCTGGGCAGCCGAGCACGGGTGCCAAAGAGGTTCCATTGTAATGGACTTTGAGTTGGGAAATGGAGGAGCAACAGCAACTCAAGTGGCACCGTTGCAAAGCTGACTTTCTGCAGAAGAGGCACAGCTCAAGTTTTTTGCCCTGGCTCTTCGGCTGTGGGAGCAGAGGCCAACCCTTCGTGCTCTACTCCCTGGGATGCTGGGCAGCCGAGCACGGGTGCCAAAGAGGTTCCATTGTAATGGACTTTGAGTTGTTAAGTGGAGGAGCAACAGCAACTCAAGTGGCACCGTTGCAAAGCTGACTTTCTGCAGAAGAGGCACAGCTCAAGTTTTTTGCCCTGGCTCTTCGGCTGTGGGAGCAGAGGCCAACCGTTCGTGCTCTACTCCCTGGGATGCTGGGCAGCCCAGCACGGGTGCCAAAGAGGTTCCATTGTAATGGACTTTGAGTTGGGAAATGGAGGAGCGACAGCAATGCGGATGGCACCGTTGCAAAGCTGACTTTCTGCAGAAGAGGCACAGCTCAAGTTTTTTGCCCTGGCTCTTCGGCTGTGGGAGCAGAGGCCAACCGTTCATGCTCTACTCCCTGGGATGCTGGGCAGCCCAGCACGGGTGCCAAAGAGGTTCCATTGTAATGGACTTTGAGTTGGGAAATGGAGGAGCAACAGCAACTCAAGTGGCACCGTTGCAAAGCTGACTTTCTGCAGAAGAGGCACAGCTCAAGTTTTTTGCCCTGGCTCTTCGGCTGTGGGAGCAGAGGCCAACCGTTCGTGCTCTACTGCCTGGGATGCTGGGCAGCCGAGCACGGGTGCCAAAGATGTTCCATTGTAATGGACTTTGAGTTGGGAAATGGAGGAGCGACAGCAATGCGGATGGCACCGTTGCAAAGCTGACTTTCTGCAGAAGAGGCACAGCTCAAGATTTTTGCCCTGGCTCTTCGGCTGTGGGAGCAGAGGCCAACCGTTCGTGCTCTACTCCCTGGGATGCTGGGCAGCCGAGCACGGGTGCCAAAGAGGTTCCATTGTAATGGACTTTGAGTTGGGAAATGGAGGAGCAAGAGCAACTCAAGTGGCACCGTTGCAAAGCTGACTTTCTGCAGAAGAGGCACAGCTCAAGTTTTTTGCCCTGGCTCTTCGGCTGTGGGAGCAGAGGCCAACCCTTCGTGCTCTACTCCCTGGGATGCTGGGCAGCCGAGCACGGGTGCCAAAGAGGTTCCATTGTAATGGACTTTGAGTTGGGAAATGGAGGAGCGACAGCAATACGGATGGCACCGTTGCAAAGCTGACTTTCTGCAGAAGAGGCACAGCTCAAGTTTTTTGCCCTGGCTCTTCGGCTGTGGGAGCAGAGGCCAACCCTTCGTGCTCTACTCCCTGGGATGCTGGGCAGCCCAGCACGGGTGCCAAAGAGGTTCCATTGTAATGGACTTTGAGTTGGGAAATGGAGGAGCGACAGCAATGCGGATGGCACCGTTGCAAAGCTGACTTTCTGCAGAAGAGGCACAGCTCAAGTTTTTTGCCCTGGCTCTTCGGCTGTGGGAGCAGAGGCCAACCCTTCGTGCTCTACTCCCGGGGATGCTGGGCAGCCCAGCACGGGTGCCAAAGAGGTTCCATTGTAATGGACTTTGAGTTGGGAAATGGAGGAGCGACAGCAATGCGGATGGCACCGTTGCAAAGCTGACTTTCTGCAGAAGAGGCACAGCTCAAGTTTTTTGCCCTGGCTCTTCGGCTGTGGGAGCAGATGCCAACCGTTCGTGCTCTACTCCCTGGGATGCTGGGCAGCCCAGCACGGGTGCCAAAGAGGTTCCATTGTAATGGACTTTGAGTTGGGAAATGGAGGAGCGACAGCAATGCGGATGGCACCGTTGCAAAGCTGACTTTCTGCAGAAGAGGCACAGCTCAAGTTTTTTGCCCTGGCTCTTCGGCTGTGGGAGCAGAGGCCAACCCTTCGTGCTCTACTCCCTGGGATGCTGGGCAGCCGAGCACGGGTGCCAAAGAGGTTCCATTGTAATGGACTTTGAGTTGGGAAATGGACGAGCGACAGCAATGCAGATGGCACCGTTGCAAAGCTGACTTTCTGCAGAAGAGGCACAGCTCAAGTTTTTTGCCCTGGCTCTTCGGCTGTGGGAGCAGAGGCCAACCGTTCGTGCTCTACTGCCTGGGATGCTGGGCAGCCGAGCACGGGTGCCAAAGAGGTTCCATTGTAATGGACTTTGAGTTGGGAAATGGAGGAGCGACAGCAATGCGGATGGCACCGTTGCAAAGCTGACTTTCTGCAGAAGAGGCACAGCTCAAGTTTTTTGCCCTGGCTCTTCGGCTGTGGGAGCAGAGGCCAACCGTTCGTGCTCTACTCCCTGGGATGCTGGGCAGCCGAGCACGGGTGCCAAAGAGGTTCCATTGTAATGGACTTTGAGTTGGGAAATGGAGGAGCGACAGCAATGCGGATGGCACCGTTGCAAAGCTGACTTTCTGCAGAAGAGGCACAGCTCAAGTTTTTTGCCCTGGCTCTTCGGCTGTGGGAGCAGAGGCCAACCGTTCGTGCTCTACTCCCTGGGAGGCTGGGCAGCCGAGCACGGGTGCCAAAGAGGTTCCATTGTAATGGACTTTGAGTTGGGAAATGGAGGAGCGACAGCAACTCAAGTGGCACCGTTGCAAAGCTGACTTTCTGCAGAAGAGGCACAGCTCAAGTTTTTTGCCCTGGCTCTTCAGCTGTGGGAGCAGAGGCCAACCCTTCGTGCTCTACTCCCTGGGATGCTGGGCAGCCGAGCACGGGTGCCAAAGAGGTTCCATGGTAATGGACTTTGAGTTGGGAAATGGAGGAGCGACAGCAATGCAGATGGCACCGTTGCAAAGCTGACTTTCTGCAGAAGAGGCACAGCTCAAGTTTTTTGCTCTGGCTCTTCGGCTGTGGGACCAGAGGCCAACCGTTCGTGCTCTACTCCCTGGGATGCTGGGCAGCCGAGCACGGGTGCCAAAGAGGTTCCATTGTAATGGACTTTGAGTTGGGAAATGGAGGAGCGACAGCAACTCAAGTGGCACCGTTGCAAAGCTGACTTTCTGCAGAAGAGGCACAGCTCAAGTTTTTTGCCCTGGCTCTTCGGCTGTGGGAGCAGAGGCCAACCCTTCGTGCTCTACTCCCTGGGATGCTGGGCAGCCGAGCACGGGTGCCAAAGATGTTCCATTGTAATGGACTTTGAGTTGGGAAATGGAGGAGCGACAGCAATGCGGATGGCACCGTTGCAAAGCTGACTTTCTGCAGAAGAGGCACAGCTCCAGTTTTTTGCTCTGGCTCTTCGGCTGTGGGAGCAGAGGCCAACCGTTCGTGCTCTACTCCCTGGGATGCTGGGCAGCCGAGCATGGGTGCCAAAGAGGTTCCATTGTAATGGACTTTGAGTTGGGAAATGGAGGAGCGACAGCAATGCGGATGGCACCGTTGCAAAGCTGACTTTCTGCAGAAGAGGCACAGCTCAGGTTTTTTGCCCTGGCTCTTCGGCTGTGGGAGCAGAGGCCAACCCTTCGTGCTCTACTCCCTGGGATGCTGGGCAGCCGAGCACGGGTGCCAAAGAGGTTCCATTGTAATGGACTTTGAGTTGGGAAATGGAGGAGCGACAGCAATGCGGATGGCACCGTTGCAAAGCTGACTTTCTGCAGAAGAGGCACAGCTCAAGTTTTTTGCCCTGGCTCTTCGGCTGTGGTAGCAGAGGCCAACCATTCGTGCTCTACTCCCTGGGATGCTGGGCAGCCCAGCACGGGTGCCAAAGATGTTCCATTGTAATGGACTTTGAGTTGGGAAATGGAGGAGCGACAGCAACTCAAGTGGCACCGTTGCAAAGCTGACTTTCTGCAGAAGAGGCACAGCTCAAGTTTTTTGCCCTGGCTCTTCGGCTGTGGGAGCAGAGGCCAACCCTTCGTGCTCTACTCCCAAGGATGCTGGGCAGCCGAGCACGGGTGCCAAAGAGGTTCCATTGTAATGGACTTTGAGTTGGGAAATGGAGGAGCGACAGCAATGCGGATGGCACCGTTGCAAAGCTGACTTTCTGCAGAAGAGGCACAGCTCTAGTTTTTTGCCCTGGCTCTTCGGCTGTGGGAGCAGAGGCCAACCCTTCTTGCTCTACTGCCTGGGATGCTGGGCAGCCGAGCACGGGTGCCAAAGAGGTTCCGTTGTAATGGACTTTGAGTTGGGAAATGGACGAGCGACAGCAATGCGGATGGCACCGTTGCAAAGCTGACTTTCTGCAGAAGAGGCACAGCTCAAGATTTTTGCCCTGGCTCTTCGGCTGTGGGAGCAGAGGCCAACCGTTCGTGCTCTACTGCCTGGGATGCTGGGCAGCCGAGCACGGGTGCCAAAGAGGTTCCATTGTAATGGACTTTGAGTTGGGAAATGGAGGAGCGACAGCAATGCGGATGGCACCGTTGCAAAGCTGACTTTCTGCAGAAGAGGCACAGCTCAAGTTTTTTGCCCTGGCTCTTCGGCTGTGGGAGCAGAGGCCAACCCTTCGTGCTCTACTCCCTGGGATGCTGGGCAGCCGAGCACGGGTGCCAAAGAGGTTCCATGGTAATGGACTTTGAGTTGGGAAATGGAGGAGCGACAGCAATGCAGATGGCACCGTTGCAAAGCTGACTTTCTGCAGAAGAGGCACAGCTCAAGTTTTTTGCTCTGGCTCTTCGGCTGTGGGACCAGAGGCCAACCGTTCGTGCTCTACTCCCTGGGATGCTGGGCAGCCGAGCACGGGTGCCAAAGAGGTTCCATTGTAATGGACTTTGAGTTGGGAAATGGAGGAGCGACAGCAACTCAAGTGGCACCGTTGCAAAGCTGACTTTCTGCAGAAGAGGCACAGCTCAAGTTTTTTGCCCTGGCTCTTCGGCTGTGGGAGCAGAGGCCAACCCTTCGTGCTCTACTCCCTGGGATGCTGGGCAGCCGAGCACGGGTGCCAAAGATGTTCCATTGTAATGGACTTTGAGTTGGGAAATGGAGGAGCGACAGCAATGCGGATGGCACCGTTGCAAAGCTGACTTTCTGCAGAAGAGGCACAGCTCCAGTTTTTTGCTCTGGCTCTTCGGCTGTGGGAGCAGAGGCCAACCGTTCGTGCTCTACTCCCTGGGATGCTGGGCAGCCGAGCATGGGTGCCAAAGAGGTTCCATTGTAATGGACTTTGAGTTGGGAAATGGAGGAGCGACAGCAATGCGGATGGCACCGTTGCAAAGCTGACTTTCTGCAGAAGAGGCACAGCTCAGGTTTTTTGCCCTGGCTCTTCGGCTGTGGGAGCAGAGGCCAACCCTTCGTGCTCTACTCCCTGGGATGCTGGGCAGCCGAGCACGGGTGCCAAAGAGGTTCCATTGTAATGGACTTTGAGTTGGGAAATGGAGGAGCGACAGCAATGCGGATGGCACCGTTGCAAAGCTGACTTTCTGCAGAAGAGGCACAGCTCAAGTTTTTTGCCCTGGCTCTTCGGCTGTGGTAGCAGAGGCCAACCATTCGTGCTCTACTCCCTGGGATGCTGGGCAGCCCAGCACGGGTGCCAAAGATGTTCCATTGTAATGGACTTTGAGTTGGGAAATGGAGGAGCGACAGCAACTCAAGTGGCACCGTTGCAAAGCTGACTTTCTGCAGAAGAGGCACAGCTCAAGTTTTTTGCCCTGGCTCTTCGGCTGTGGGAGCAGAGGCCAACCCTTCGTGCTCTACTCCCAAGGATGCTGGGCAGCCGAGCACGGGTGCCAAAGAGGTTCCATTGTAATGGACTTTGAGTTGGGAAATGGAGGAGCGACAGCAATGCGGATGGCACCGTTGCAAAGCTGACTTTCTGCAGAAGAGGCACAGCTCTAGTTTTTTGCCCTGGCTCTTCGGCTGTGGGAGCAGAGGCCAACCCTTCTTGCTCTACTGCCTGGGATGCTGGGCAGCCGAGCACGGGTGCCAAAGAGGTTCCGTTGTAATGGACTTTGAGTTGGGAAATGGAGGAGCGACAGCAATGCGGATGGCACCGTTGCAAAGCTGACTTTCTGCAGAAGAGGCACAGCTCAAGATTTTTGCCCTGGCTCTTCGGCTGTGGGAGCAGAGGCCAACCGTTCGTGCTCTACTGCCTGGGATGCTGGGCAGCCGAGCACGGGTGCCAAAGAGGTTCCATTGTAATGGACTTTGAGTTGGGAAATGGAGGAGCGACAGCAATGCGGATGGCACCGTTGCAAAGCTGACTTTCTGCAGAAGAGGCACAGCTCAAGTTTTTTGCCCTGGCTCTTCGGCTGTGGGAGCAGAGGCCAACCGTTCGTGCTCTACTCCCTGGGATGCTGGGCAGCCGAGCACGGGTGCCAAAGAGGTTCCATTGTAATGGACTTTGAGTTGGGAAATGGAGGAGCGACAGCAATGCGGATGGCACCGTTGCAAAGCTGACTTTCTGCAGAAGAGGCACAGCTCAAGTTTTTTGCCCTGGCTCTTCGGCTGTGGGAGCAGAGGCCAACCGTTCGTGCTCTACTCCCTGGGATGCTGGGCAGCCCAGCACGGGTGCCAAAGAGGTTCCATTGCAATGGACTTTGAGTTGGGAAATGGAGGAGCAACAGCAACTCAAGTGGCACCGTTGCAAAGCTGACTTTCTGCAGAAGAGGCACAGCTCAAGTTTTTTGCCCTGGCTCTTTGGCTGTGGGAGCAGAGGCCAACCCTTCGTGCTCTACTGCCTGGGATGCTGGGCAGCCGAGCACGGGTGCCAAAGAGGTTCCATGGTAATGGACTTTGAGTTGGGAAATGGAGGAGCGACAGCAATGCGGATGGCACCGTTGCAAAGCTGACTTTCTGCAGAAGAGGTACAGCTCAAGTTTTTTGCCCTGGCTCTTCGGCTGTGGGAGCAGAGGCCAACCCTTCGTGCTCTACTCCCTGGGATGCTGGGCAGCCGAGCACGGGTGCCAAAGAGGTTCCATTGTAATGGACTTTGAGTTGGGAAATGGAGGAGCGACAGCAATGCGGATGGCACCGTTGCAAAGCTGACTTTCTGCAGAAGAGGCACAGCTCAAGTTTTTTGCCCTGGCTCTTCGGCTGTGGGAGCAGAGGCCAACCCTTCGTGCTCTACTCCCTGGGATGCTGGGCAGCCGAGCACGGGTGCCAAAGAGGTTCCATTGTAATGGACTTTGAGTTGGGAAATGGAGGAGCGACAGCAATGCGGATGGCACCGTTGCAAAGCTGACTTTCTGCAGAAGAGGCACAGCTCAAGTTTTTTGCCCTGGCTCTTCAGCTGTGGGAGCAGAGGCCAACCCTTCGTGCTCTACTCCCTGGGATGCTGGGCAGCCGAGCACGGGTGCCAAAGAGGTTCCATTGTAATGGACTTTGAGTTGGGAAATGGAGGAGCGACAGCAATGCGGATGGCACCGTTGCAAAGCTGACTTTCTGCAGAAGAGGCACAGCTCAAGTTTTTTGCCCTGGCTCTTCGGCTGTGGGAGCAGAGGCCAACCCTTCGTGCTCTACTCCCTGGGATGCTGGGCAGCCGAGCACGGGTGCCAAAGAGGTTCCATTGTAATGGACTTTGAGTTGGGAAATGGAGGAGCGACAGCAACTCAAGTGGCACCGTTGCAAAGCTGACTTTCTGCAGAAGAGGCACAGCTCAAGTTTTTTGCCCTGGCTCTTCGGCTGTGGGAGCAGAGGCCAACCCTTCGTGCTCTACTCCCTGGGATGCTGGGCAGCCCAGCACGGGTGCCAAAGAGGTTCCATTGTAATGGACTTTGAGTTGGGAAATGGAGGAGCGACAGCAATGCGGATGGCACCGTTGCAAAGCTGACTTTCTGCAGAAGAGGCACAGCTCAAGTTTTTTGCCCTGGCTCTTCGGCTGTAGGAGCAGAGGCCAACCCTTCGTGCTCTACTCCCTGGGATGCTGGGCAGCCGAGCACGGGTGCCAAAGATGTTCCATTGAAATGGACTTTGAGTTGTTAAGTGGAGGAGCAACAGCAACTCAAGTGGCACCGTTGCAAAGCTGACTTTCTGCAGAAGAGGCACAGCTCAAGTTTTTTGCCCTGGCTCTTCGGCTGTGGGAGCAGAGGCCAACCCTTCGTGCTCTACTCCCTGGGATGCTGGGCAGCCGAGCACGGGTGCCAAAGAGGTTCCATTGTAATGGACTTTGAGTTGGGAAATGGAGGAGCGACAGCAATGCGGATGGCACCGTTGCAAAGCTGACTTTCTGCAGAAGAGGCACAGCTCAAGTTTTTTGCCCTGGCTCTTCGGCTGTGGGAGCAGAGGCCAACCGTTCGTGCTCTACTCCCTGGGATGCTGGGCAGCCGAGCACGGGTGCCAAAGAGGTTCCATTGTAATGGACTTTGAGTTGGGAAATGGAGGAGCGACAGCAATGCGGATGGCACCGTTGCAAAGCTGACTTTCTGCAGAAGAGGCACAGCTCAAGTTTTTTGCCCTGGCTCTTCAGCTGTGGGAGCAGAGGCCAACCCTTCGTGCTCTACTCCCTGGGATGCTGGGCAGCCGAGCACGGGTGCCAAAGAGGTTCCATTGTAATGGACTTTGAGTTGGGAAATGGAGGAGCGACAGCAATGCAGATGGCACCGTTGCAAAGCTGACTTTCTGCAGAAGAGGCACAGCTCAAGTTTTTTGCCCTGGCTCTTCGGCTGTGGGAGCAGAGGCCAACCCTTCGTGCTCTACTCCCTGGGATGCTGGGCAGCCCAGCACGGGTGCCAAAGAGGTTCCATTGTAATGGACTTTGAGTTGGGAAATGGAGGAGCGACAGCAACTCAAGTGGCACCGTTGCAAAGCTGACTTTCTGCAGAAGAGGCACAGCTCAAGTTTTTTGCCCTGGCTCTTCGGCTGTGGGAGCAGAGGCCAACCGTTCGTGCTCTACTCCCTGGGATGCTGGGCAGCCGAGCACGGGTGCCAAAGAGGTTCCATTGTAATGGACTTTGAGTTGGGAAATGGAGGAGCGACAGCAATGCGGATGGCACCGTTGCAAAGCTGACTTTCTGCAGAAGAGGCACAGCTCAAGTTTTTTGCCCTGGATCTCCGGCTGTGGGAGCAGAGGCCAACCGTTCGTGCTCTACTCCCTGGGATGCTGGGCAGCCCAGCACGGGTGCCAAAGAGGTTCCATTGTAATGGACTTTGAGTTGGGAAATGGAGGAGCGACAGCAATGCGGATGGCACCGTTGCAAAGCTGACTTTCTGCAGAAGAGGCACAGCTCAAGTTTTTTGCCCTGGCTCTTCGGCTGTGGGAGCAGAGGCCAACCCTTCGTGCTCTACTCCCTGGGATGCTGGGCAGCCCAGCACGGGTGCCAAAGATGTTCCATTGTAATGGACTTTGAGTTGTTAAGTGGAGGAGCAACAGCAACTCAAGTGGCACAGTTGCAAAGCTGACTTTCTGCAGAAGAGGCACAGCTCAGGTTTTTTGCCCTGGCTCTTCGGCTGTGGGAGCAGAGGCCAACCGTTCGTGCTCTACTCCCTGGGATGCTGGGCAGTCGAGCACGGGTGCCAAAGAGGTTCCATTGTAATGGACTTTGAGTTGGGAAATGGAGGAGCGACAGCAATGCGAATGGCACCGTTGCAAAGCTGACTTTCTGCAGAAGAGGCACAGCTCAAGTTTTTTGCCCTGGCTCTTCGGCTGTGGGAGCAGAGGCCAACCCTTCGTGCTCTACTCCCTGGGATGCTGGGCAGCCGAGCACGGGTGCCAAAGAGGTTCCATTGTAATGGACTTTGAGTTGGGAAATGGAGGAGCGACAGCAATGCGGATGGCACCGTTGCAAAGCTGACTTTCTGCAGAAGAGGCACAGCTCAAGTTTTTTGCCCTGGCTCTTCAGCTGTGGGAGCAGAGGCCAACCCTTCGTGCTCTACTCCCTGGGATGCTGGGCAGCCCAGCACGGGTGCCAAAGAGGTTCCATTGTAATGGACTTTGAGTTGGGAAATGGAGGAGCGACAGCAATGCGGATGGCACCGTTGCAAAGCTGACTTTCTGCAGAAGAGGCACAGCTCAAGTTTTTTGCCCTGGCTCTTCGGCTGTGGGAGCAGAGGCCAACCCTTCGTGCTCTACTCCCTGGGATGCTGGGCAGCCGAGCACGGGTGCCAAAGAGGTTCCATTGTAATGGACTTTGAGTTGGGAAATGGAGGAGCGACAGCAACTCAAGTGGCACCGTTGCAAAGCTGACTTTCTGCAGAAGAGGCACAGCTCAAGTTTTTTGCCCTGGCTCTTCGGCTGTGGGAGCAGAGGCCAACCCTTCGTGCTCTACTCCCTGGGATGCTGGGCAGCCGAGCACGGGTGCCAAAGAGGTTCCATTGTAATGGACTTTGAGTTGGGAAATGGAGGAGCGACAGCAATGCGGATGGCACCGTTGCAAAGCTGACTTTCTGCAGAAGAGGCACAGCTCAAGTTTTTTGCCCTGGCTCTTCGGCTGTGGGAGCAGAGGCCAACCCTTCGTGCTCTACTCCCTGGGATGCTGGGCAGCCGAGCACGGGTGCCAAAGATGTTCCATTGAAATGGACTTTGAGTTGTTAAGTGGAGGAGCAACAGCAACTCAAGTGGCACCGTTGCAAAGCTGACTTTCTGCAGAAGAGGCACAGCTCAAGTTTTTTGCCCTGGCTCTTCAGCTGTGGGAGCAGAGGCCAACCCTTCGTGCTCTACTCCCTGGGATGCTGGGCAGCCGAGCACGGGTGCCAAAGAGGTTCCATTGTAATGGACTTTGAGTTGGGAAATGGAGGAGCGACAGCAATGCGGATGGCACCGTTGCAAAGCTGACTTTCTGCAGAAGAGGCACAGCTCAAGTTTTTTGCCCTGGCTCTTCGGCTGTGGGAGCAGAGGCCAACCCTTCGTGCTCTACTCCCTGGGATGCTGGGCAGCCGAGCACGGGTGCCAAAGAGGTTCCATTGTAATGGACTTTGAGTTGGGAAATGGAGGAGCGACAGCAATGCGGATGGCACCGTTGCAAAGCTGACTTTCTGCAGAAGAGGCACAGCTCAAGTTTTTTGCCCTGGCTCTTCAGCTGTGGGAGCAGAGGCCAACCCTTCGTGCTCTACTCCCTGGGATGCTGGGCAGCCGAGCACGGGTGCCAAAGAGGTTCCATTGTAATGGACTTTGAGTTGGGAAATGGAGGAGCGACAGCAATGCAGATGGCACCGTTGCAAAGCTGACTTTCTGCAGAAGAGGCACAGCTCAAGTTTTTTGCCCTGGCTCTTCGGCTGTGGGAGCAGAGGCCAACCGTTCGTGCTCTACTCCCTGGGATGCTGGGCAGCCCAGCACGGGTGCCAAAGAGGTTCCATTGTAATGGACTTTGAGTTGGGAAATGGAGGAGCGACAGCAACTCAAGTGGCACCGTTGCAAAGCTGACTTTCTGCAGAAGAGGCACAGCTCAAGTTTTTTGCCCTGGCTCTTCGGCTGTGGGAGCAGAGGCCAACCCTTCGTGCTCTACTCCCTGGGATGCTGGGCAGCCGAGCACGGTTGCCAAAGAGGTTCCATTGTAATGGACTTTGAGTTGGGAAATGGAGGAGCGACAGCAATGCGGATGGCACCGTTGCAAAGCTGACTTTCTGCAGAAGAGGCACAGCTCAAGTTTTTTGCCCTGGATCTCCGGCTGTGGGAGCAGAGGCCAACCGTTCGTGCTCTACTCCCTGGGATGCTGGGCAGCCCAGCACGGGTGCCAAAGAGGTTCCATTGTAATGGACTTTGAGTTGGGAAATGGAGGAGCGACAGCAATGCGGATGGCACCGTTGCAAAGCTGACTTTCTGCAGAAGAGGCACAGCTCAAGTTTTTTGCCCTGGCTCTTCGGCTGTGGGAGCAGAGGCCAACCCTTCGTGCTCTACTCCCTGGGATGCTGGGCAGCCCAGCACGGGTGCCAAAGATGTTCCATTGTAATGGACTTTGAGTTGTTAAGTGGAGGAGCAACAGCAACTCAAGTGGCACAGTTGCAAAGCTGACTTTCTGCAGAAGAGGCACAGCTCAAGTTTTTTGCCCTGGCTCTTCGGCTGTGGGAGCAGAGGCCAACCGTTCGTGCTCTACTCCCTGGGATGCTGGGCAGTCGAGCACGGGTGCCAAAGAGGTTCCATTGTAATGGACTTTGAGTTGGGAAATGGAGGAGCGACAGCAATGCGGATGGCACCGTTGCAAAGCTGACTTTCTGCAGAAGAGGCACAGCTCAAGTTTTTTGCCCTGGCTCTTCGGCTGTGGGAGCAGAGGCCAACCGTTCGTGCTCTACTCCCTGGGATGCTGGGCAGCCGAGCATGGGTGCCAAAGAGGTTCCATTGTAATGGACTTTGAGTTGGTAAATGGAGGAGCGACAGCAACTCAAGTGGCACCGTTGCAAAGCTGACTTTCTGCAGAAGAGGCACAGCTCAAGTTTTTTGCCCTGGCTCTTCGGCTGTGGGAGCAGAGGCCAACCGTTCGTGCTCTACTCCCGGGGATGCTGGGCAGCCCAGCACGGGTGCCAAAGATGTTCCATTGTAATGGACTTTGAGTTGTTAAGTGGAGGAGCAACAGCAACTCAAGTGGCACCGTTGCAAAGCTGACTTTCTGCAGAAGAGGCACAGCTCAAGTTTTTTGCCCTGGCTCTTCGGCTGTGGGAGCAGAGGCCAACCGTTCGTGCTCTACTCCCTGGGATGCTGGGCAGCCCAGCACGGGTGCCAAAGAGGTTCCATTGTAATGGACTTTGAGTTGGGAAATGGAGGAGCGACAGCAATGCGGATGGCACCGTTGCAAAGCTGACTTTCTGCAGAAGAGGCACAGCTCAAGTTTTTTCCCTGGCTCTTCGGCTGTAGGAGCAGAGGCCAACCGTTCGTGCTCTACTCCCTGGGATGCTGGGCAGCCCAGCACGGGTGCCAAAGAGGTTTCATTGTAATGGACTTTGAGTTGGGAAATGGAGGAGCGACAGCAATGCGGATGGCACCGTTGCAAAGCTGACTTTCTGCAGAAGAGGCACAGCTCAAGTTTTTTGCCCTGGCTCTTCGGCTGTGGGAGCAGAGGCCAACCGTTCGTGCTCTACTCCCGGGGATGCTGGGCAGCCGAGCAAGGGTGCCAAAGAGGTTCCATTGTAATGGACTTTGAGTTGGGAAATGGAGGAGCGACAGCAATGCGAATGGCACCGTTGCAAAGCTGACTTTCTGCAGAAGAGGCACAGCTCAAGTTTTTTGCCCTGGCTCTTCGGCTGTGGGAGCAGAGGCCAACCCTTCGTGCTCTACTCCCTGGGATGCTGGGCAGCCCAGCACGGGTGCCAAAGAGGTTCCATTGTAATGGACTTTGAGTTGGGAAATGGAGGAGCGACAGCAATGCGGATGGCACCGTTGCAAAGCTGACTTTCTGCAGAAGAGGCACAGCTCAAGTTTTTTGCCCTGGCTCTTCGGCTGTGGGAGCAGAGGCCAACCCTTCGTGCTCTACTCCCTGGGATGCTGGGCAGCCGAGCACGGGTGCCAAAGAGGTTCCATTGTAATGGACTTTGAGTTGGGAAATGGAGGAGCGACAGCAATGCGGATGGCACCGTTGCAAAGCTGACTTTCTGCAGAAGAGGCACAGCTCAAGTTTTTTGCCCTGGCTCTTCGGCTGTGGGAGCAGAGGCCAACGGTTCGTGCTCTACTCCCTGGGATGCTGGGAAGCCCAGCACGGGTGCCAAAGAGGTTCCATTGTAATGGACTTTGAGTTGGGAAATGGAGGAGCGAGAGCAATGCGGATGGCACCGTTGCAAAGCTGACTTTCTGCAGAAGAGGCACAGCTCAAGTTTTTTGCCCTGGCTCTTCGGCTGTGGGAGCAGAGGCCAACCGTTCGTGCTCTACTCCCTGGGATGCTGGGCAGCCCAGCACGGGTGCCAAAGAGGTTCCATTGTAATGGACTTTGAGTTGGGAAATGGAGGAGCGACAGCAACTCAAGTGGCACCGTTGCAAAGCTGACTTTCTGCAGAAGAGGCACAGCTCAAGTTTTTTGCCCTGGCTCTTCGGCTGTGGGAGCAGAGGCCAACCGTTCGTGCTCTACTCCCTGGGATGCTGGGCAGCCGAGCACGGTTGCCAAAGAGGTTCCATTGTAATGGACTTTGAGTTGGGAAATGGAGGAGCGACAGCAATGCGGATGGCACCGTTGCAAAGCTGACTTTCTGCAGAAGAGGCACAGCTCAAGTTTTTTGCCCTGGATCTCCGGCTGTGGGAGCAGAGGCCAACCGTTCGTGCTCTACTCCCTGGGATGCTGGGCAGCCCAGCACGGGTGCCAAAGAGGTTCCATTGTAATGGACTTTGAGTTGGGAAATGGAGGAGCGACAGCAATGCGGATGGCACCGTTGCAAAGCTGACTTTCTGCAGAAGAGGCACAGCTCAAGTTTTTTGCCCTGGCTCTTCGGCTGTGGGAGCAGAGGCCAACCCTTCGTGCTCTACTCCCTGGGATGCTGGGCAGCCCAGCACGGGTGCCAAAGATGTTCCATTGTAATGGACTTTGAGTTGTTAAGTGGAGGAGCAACAGCAACTCAAGTGGCACAGTTGCAAAGCTGACTTTCTGCAGAAGAGGCACAGCTCAAGTTTTTTGCCCTGGCTCTTCGGCTGTGGGAGCAGAGGCCAACCGTTCGTGCTCTACTCCCTGGGATGCTGGGCAGTCGAGCACGGGTGCCAAAGAGGTTCCATTGTAATGGACTTTGAGTTGGGAAATGGAGGAGCGACAGCAATGCGGATGGCACCGTTGCAAAGCTGACTTTCTGCAGAAGAGGCACAGCTCAAGTTTTTTGCCCTGGCTCTTCGGCTGTGGGAGCAGAGGCCAACGGTTCGTGCTCTACTCCCTGGGATGCTGGGCAGCCGAGCATGGGTGCCAAAGAGGTTCCATTGTAATGGACTTTGAGTTGGTAAATGGAGGAGCGACAGCAACTCAAGTGGCACCGTTGCAAAGCTGACTTTCTGCAGAAGAGGCACAGCTCAAGTTTTTTGCCCTGGCTCTTCGGCTGTGGGAGCAGAGGCCAACCGTTCGTGCTCTACTCCCGGGGATGCTGGGCAGCCCAGCACGGGTGCCAAAGATGTTCCATTGTAATGGACTTTGAGTTGTTAAGTGGAGGAGCAACAGCAACTCAAGTGGCACCGTTGCAAAGCTGACTTTCTGCAGAAGAGGCACAGCTCAAGTTTTTTGCCCTGGCTCTTCGGCTGTGGGAGCAGAGGCCAACCCTTCGTGCTCTACTCCCTGGGATGCTGGGCAGTCGAGCACGGGTGCCAAAGAGGTTCCATTGTAATGGACTTTGAGTTGGGAAATGGAGGAGCGACAGCAATGCGGATGGCACCGTTGCAAAGCTGACTTTCTGCAGAAGAGGCACAGCTCAAGTTTTTTCCCTGGCTCTTCGGCTGTAGGAGCAGAGGCCAACCCTTCGTGCTCTACTCCCTGGGATGCTGGGCAGCCCAGCACGGGTGCCAAAGAGGTTTCATTGTAATGGACTTTGAGTTGGGAAATGGAGGAGCGACAGCAATGCGGATGGCACCGTTGCAAAGCTGACTTTCTGCAGAAGAGGCACAGCTCAAGTTTTTTGCCCTGGCTCTTCGGCTGTGGGAGCAGAGGCCAACCGTTCGTGCTCTACTCCCTGGGATGCTGGGCAGCCGAGCAAGGGTGCCAAAGAGGTTCCATTGTAATGGACTTTGAGTTGGGAAATGGAGGAGCGACAGCAATGCGAATGGCACCGTTGCAAAGCTGACTTTCTGCAGAAGAGGCACAGCTCAAGTTTTTTGCCCTGGCTCTTCGGCTGTGGGAGCAGAGGCCAACCCTTCGTGCTCTACTCCCTGGGATGCTGGGCAGCCCAGCACGGGTGCCAAAGAGGTTCCATTGTAATGGACTTTGAGTTGGGAAATGGAGGAGCGACAGCAATGCGGATGGCACCGTTGCAAAGCTGACTTTCTGCAGAAGAGGCACAGCTCAAGTTTTTTGCCCTGGCTCTTCGGCTGTGGGAGCAGAGGCCAACCCTTCGTGCTCTACTCCCTGGGATGCTGGGCAGCCGAGCACGGGTGCCAAAGAGGTTCCATTGTAATGGACTTTGAGTTGGGAAATGGAGGAGCGACAGCAATGCGGATGGCACCGTTGCAAAGCTGACTTTCTGCAGAAGAGGCACAGCTCAAGTTTTTTGCCCTGGCTCTTCGGCTGTGGGAGCAGAGGCCAACGGTTCGTGCTCTACTCCCTGGGATGCTGGGAAGCCCAGCACGGGTGCCAAAGAGGTTCCATTGTAATGGACTTTGAGTTGGGAAATGGAGGAGCGAGAGCAATGCGGATGGCACCGTTGCAAAGCTGACTTTCTGCAGAAGAGGCACAGCTCAAGTTTTTTGCCCTGGCTCTTCGGCTGTGGGAGCAGAGGCCAACCCTTCGTGCTCTACTCCCTGGGATGCTGGGCAGCCCAGCACGGGTGCCAAAGATGTTCCATTGTAATGGACTTTGAGTTTTTAAGTGGAGGAGCAACAGCAACTCAAGTGGCACAGTTGCAAAGCTGACTTTCTGCAGAAGAGGCACAGCTCAAGTTTTTTGCCCTGGCTCTTCGGCTGTGGGAGCAGAGGCCAACGGTTCGTGCTCTACTCCCTGGGATGCTGGGCAGCCCAGCACGGGTGCCAAAGAGGTTCCATTGTAATGGACTTTGAGTTGGGAAATGGAGGAGCAACAGCAACTCAAGTGGCACCGTTGCAAAGCTGACTTTCTGCAGAAGAGGCACAGCTCAAGTTTTTTGCCCTGGCTCTTCGGCTGTGGGAGCAGAGGCCAACCCTTCGTGCTCTACTCCCTGGGATGCTGGGCAGCCGAGCACGGGTGCCAAAGATGTTCCATTGTAATGGACTTTGAGTTGGGAAATGGAGGAGCGAGAGCATTGCGGATGGCACCGTTGCAAAGCTGACTTTCTGCAGAAGAGGCACAGCTCAAGTTTTTTGCCCTGGCTCTTCGGCTGTGGGAGCAGAGGCCAACCGTTCGTGCTCTACTCCCTGGGATGCTGGGCAGCCCAGCACGGGTGCCAAAGAGGTTCCATTGTAATGGACTTTGAGTTGGGAAATGGAGGAGCGACAGCAATGCGGATGGCACCGTTGCAAAGCTGACTTTCTGCAGAAGAGGCACAGCTCAAGTTTTTTGCCCTGGCTCTTTGGCTGTGGGAGCAGAGGCCAACCCTTCATGCTCTACTCCCTGGGATGCTGGGCAGCCGAGCACGGGTGCCAAAGATGTTCCATTGTAATGGACTTTGAGTTGTTAAGTGGAGGAGCAACAGCAACTCAAGTGGCACCGTTGCAAAGCTGACTTTCTGCAGAAGAGGCACAGCTCAAGTTTTTTGCCCTGGCTCTTCGGCTGTGGGAGCAGAGGCCAACCGTTCGTGCTCTACTCCCTGGGATGCTGGGCAGTCGAGCACGGGTGCCAAAGAGGTTCCATTGTAATGGACTTTGAGTTGGGAAATGGAGGAGCGACAGCAATGCGGATGGCACCGTTGCAAAGCTGACTTTCTGCAGAAGAGGCACAGCTCAAGTTTTTTGCCCTGGCTCTTCGGCTGTGGGAGCAGAGGCCAACGGTTCGTGCTCTACTCCCTGGGATGCTGGGCAGCCCAGCACGGGTGCCAAAGAGGTTCCATTGTAATGGACTTTGAGTTGGGAAATGGAGGAGCAACAGCAACTCAAGTGGCACCGTTGCAAAGCTGACTTTCTGCAGAAGAGGCACAGCTCAAGTTTTTTGCCCTGGCTCTTCGGCTGTGGGAGCAGAGGCCAACGGTTCGTGCTCTACTCCCTGGGATGCTGGGCAGCCGAGCACGGGTGCCAAAGATGTTCCATTGTAATGGACTTTGAGTTGGGAAATGGAGGAGCGAGAGCAATGCGGATGGCACCGTTGCAAAGCTGACTTTCTGCAGAAGAGGCACAGCTCAAGTTTTTTGCCCTGGCTCTTCGGCTGTGGGAGCAGAGGCCAACCGTTCGTGCTCTACTCCCTGGGATGCTGGGCAGCCCAGCACGGGTGCCAAAGAGGTTCCATTGTAATGGACTTTGAGTTGGGAAATGGAGGAGCGACAGCAATGCGGATGGCACCGTTGCAAAGCTGACTTTCTGCAGAAGAGGCACAGCTCAAGTTTTTTGCCCTGGCTCTTCGGCTGTGGGAGCAGAGGCCAACCCTTCATGCTCTACTCCCTGGGATGCTGGGCAGCCGAGCACGGGTGCCAAAGATGTTCCATTGTAATGGACTTTGAGTTGTTAAGTGGAGGAGCAACAGCAACTCAAGTGGCACCGTTGCAAAGCTGACTTTCTGCAGAAGAGGCACAGCTCAAGTTTTTTGCCCTGGCTCTTCGGCTGTGGGAGCAGAGGCCAACCGTTCGTGCTCTACTCCCTGGGATGCTGGGCAGTCGAGCACGGGTGCCAAAGAGGTTCCATTGTAATGGACTTTGAGTTGGGAAATGGAGGAGCGACAGCAATGCGGATGGCACCGTTGCAAAGCTGACTTTCTGCAGAAGAGGCACAGCTCAAGTTTTTTGCCCTGGCTCTTCGGCTGTGGGAGTAGAGGCCAACCGTTCGTGCTCTACTCCCGGGGATGCTGGGCAGCCCAGCACGGGTGCCAAAGAGGTTCCATTGTAATGGACTTTGAGTTGGGAAATGGAGGAGCGAGAGCAATGCGGATGGCACCGTTGCAAAGCTGACTTTCTGCAGAAGAGGCACAGCTCAAGTTTTTTGCCCTGGCTCTTCGGCTGTGGGAGCAGAGGCCAACCCTTCGTGCTCTACTCCCTGGGATGCTGGGCAGCCCAGCACGGGTGCCAAAGATGTTCCATTGTAATGGACTTTGAGTTGTTAAGTGGAGGAGCAACAGCAACTCAAGTGGCACCGTTGCAAAGCTGACTTTCTGCAGAAGAGGCACAGCTCAAGTTTTTTGCCCTGGCTCTTCGGCTGTGGGAGCAGAGGCCAACCCTTCGTGCTCTACTCCCTGGGATGCTGGGCAGCCCAGCACGGGTGCCAAAGAGGTTCCATTGTAATGGACTTTGAGTTGGGAAATGGAGGAGCGACAGCAATGCGGATGGCACCGTTGCAAAGCTGACTTTCTGCAGAAGAGGCACAGCTCAAGTTTTTTGCCCTGGCTCTTCGGCTGTGGGAGCAGAGGCCAACCCTTCGTGCTCTACTCCCTGGGATGCTGGGCAGCCCAGCACGGGTGCCAAAGAGGTTCCATTGTAATGGACTTTGAGTTGTTAAATGGAGGAGCAACAGCAACTCAAGTGGCACCGTTGCAAAGCTGACTGTCTGCAGAAGAGGCACAGCTCAAGTTTTTTGCCCTGGCTCTTCGGCTGTGGGAGCAGAGGCCAACCGTTCGTGCTCTACTCCCTGGGATGCTGGGCAGCCGAGCACGGGTGCCAAAGAGGTTCCATTGTAATGGACTTTGAGTTGGGAAATGGAGGAGCGACAGCAATGCGGATGGCACCGTTGCAAAGCTGACTTTCTGCAGAAGAGGCACAGCTCAATTTTTTTGCCCTGGCTCTTCGGCTGTGGGAGCAGAGGCCAACGGTTCGTGCTCTACTCCCTGGGATGCTGGGCAGCCCAGCACGGGTGCCAAAGAGGTTCCATTGTAATGGACTTTGAGTTGGGAAATGGAGGAGCGACAGCAATGCGGATGGCACCGTTGCAAAGCTGACTTTCTGCAGAAGAGGCACAGCTCAAGTTTTTTGCCCTGGCTCTTCGGCTGTGGGAGCAGAGGCCAACCCTTCGTGCTCTACTCCCTGGGATGCTGGGCAGCCCAGCACGGGTGCCAAAGATGTTCCATTGTAATGGACTTTGAGTTGTTAAGTGGAGGAGCAACAGCAACTCAAGTGGCACCGTTGCAAAGCTGACTTTCTGCAGAAGAGGCACAGCTCAAGGTTTTTGCCCTGGCTCTTCGGCTGTGGGAGCAGAGGCCAACCGTTCGTGCTCTACTCCCTGGGATGCTGGGCAGCCCAGCACGGGTGCCAAAGAGGTTCCATTGTAATGGACTTTGAGTTGGGAAATGGAGGAGCGACAGCAATGCGGATGGCACCGTTGCAAAGCTGACTTTCTGCAGAAGAGGCACAGCTCAAGTTTTTTGCCCTGGCTCTTCGGCTGTGGGAGCAGAGGCCAACCGTTCGTGCTCTACTCCCTGGGATGCTGGGCAGCCGAGCACGGGTGCCAAAGAGGTTCCATTGTAATGGACTTTGAGTTGTTAAATGGAGGAGCAACAGCAACTCAAGTGGCACCGTTGCAAAGCTGACTGTCTGCAGAAGAGGCACAGCTCAAGTTTTTTGCCCTGGCTCTTCGGCTGTGGGAGCAGAGGCCAACCCTTCGTGCTCTACTCCCTGGGATGCTGGGCAGCCGAGCACGGGTGCCAAAGAGGTTCCATTGTAATGGACTTTGAGTTGGGAAATGGAGGAGCGACAGCAATGCGGATGGCACCGTTGCAAAGCTGACTTTCTGCAGAAGAGGCACAGCTCAAGTTTTTTGCCCTGGCTCTTCGGCTGTGGGAGCAGAGGCCAACCCTTCGTGCTCTACTCCCTGGGATGCTGGGCAGCCGAGCACGGGTGCCAAAGAGGTTCCATTGTAATGGACTTTGAGTTGGGAAATGGAGGAGCGACAGCAATGCGGATGGCACCGTTGCAAAGCTGACTTTCTGCAGAAGAGGCACAGCTCACGTTTTTTGCTCTGGCTCTTTGGCTGTGGGACCAGAGGCCAACCCTTCGTTCTCTACTCCCTGGGAGGCTGGGCAGCCGAGCACGGGTGCCAAAGAGGTTCCATTGTAATGGACTTTGAGTTGGTAAATGGAGGAGCAACAGCAACTCAAGTGGCACCGTTGCAAAGCTGACTTTCTGCAGAAGAGGCACAGCTCAAGTTTTTTGCCCTGGCTCTTCGGCTGTGGGAGCAGAGCCCAACCGTTCGTGCTCTACTCCCTGGGATGCTGGGCAGCCCAGCACGGGTGCCAAAGAGGTTCCATTGTAATGGACTTTGAGTTGTTTAAATGGAGGAGCAACAGCAACTCAAGTGGCACCGTTGCAAAGCTGACTGTCTGCAGAAGAGGCACAGCTCAAGTTTTTTGCCCTGGCTCTTCGGCTGTGGGAGCAGAGGCCAACCGTTCGTGCTCTACTCCCTGGGATGCTGGGCAGCCCAGCACGGGTGCCAAAGAGGTTCCATTGTAATGGACTTTGAGTTGGGAAATGGAGGAGCGACAGCAATGCGGATGGCACCGTTGCAAAGCTGACTTTCTGCAGAAGAGGCACAGCTCAAGTTTTTTGCCCTGGCTCTTCGGCTGTGGGAGCAGAGGCCAACCCTTCGTGCTCTACTCCCTGGGATGCTGGGCAGCCGAGCACGGGTGCCAAAGATGTTCCATTGTAATGGACTTTGAGTTGGGAAATGGAGGAGCGACAGCAATGCGGATGGCACCGTTGCAAAGCTGACTTTCTGCAGAAGAGGCACAGCTCAAGTTTTTTGCCCTGGCTCTTCGGCTGTGGGAGCAGAGGCCAACCGTTCGTGCTCTACTCCCTGGGATGCTGGGCAGCCCAGCACGGGTGCCAAAGAGGTTCCATTGTAATGGACTTTGAGTTGGGAAATGGAGGAGCGACAGCAATGCGGATGGCACCGTTGCAAAGCTGACTTTCTGCAGAAGAGGCACAGCTCAAGTTTTTTGCCATGGCTCTTCGGCTGTGGGAGCAGAGGCCAACCGTTCGTGCTCTACTCCCTGGGATGCTGGGAAGCCCAGCACGGGTGCCAAAGATGTTCCATTGTAATGGACTTTGAGTTGGGAAATGGAGGAGCGACAGCAATGCGGATGGCACCGTTGCAAAGCTGACTTTCTGCAGAAGAGGCACAGCTCAAGTTTTTTGCCCTGGCTCTTCGGCTGTGGGAGCAGAGGCCAACCCTTCGTGCTCTACTGCCTGGGATGCTGGGCAGCCGAGCACGGGTGCCAAAGAGGTTCCATTGTAATGGACTTTGAGTTGGGAAATGGAGGAGCGACAGCAACTCAAGTGGCACCGTTGCAAAGCTGACTTTCTGCAGAAGAGGCACAGCTCAAGTTTTTTGCCCTGGCTCTTCGGCTGTGGGAGCAGAGGCCAACCGTTCGTGCTCTACTCCCTGGGATGCTGGGCAGCCCAGCACGGGTGCCAAAGAGGTTCCATTGTAATGGACTTTGAGTTGGGAAATGGAGGAGCGACAGCAATGCGGATGGCACCGTTGCAAAGCTGACTTTCTGCAGAAGAGGCACAGCTCAAGTTTTTTGCCCTGGCTCTTCGGCTGTGGGAGCAGAGGCCAACCCTTCGTGCTCTACTCCCTGGGATGCTGGGAAGCCCAGCACGGGTGCCAAAGAGGTTCCATTGTAATGGACTTTGAGTTGGGAAATGGAGGAGCGACAGCAATGCGGATGGCACCGTTGCAAAGCTGACTTTCTGCAGAATAGGCACAGCTCAAGTTTTTTGCCCTGGCTCTTCGGCTGTGGGAGCAGAGGCCAACCCTTCGTGCTCTACTCCCTGGGATGCTGGGCAGCCGAGCACGGGTGCCAAAGAGGTTCCATTGTAATGGACTTTGAGTTGTTAAGTGGAGGAGCAACAGCAACTCAAGTGGCACCGTTGCAAAGCTGACTTTCTGCAGAAGAGGCACAGCTCAAGTTTTTTGCCCTGGCTCTTCGGCTGTGGGAGCAGAGGCCAACCCTTCGTGCTCTACTCCCTGGGATGCTGGGCAGCCGAGCACGGGTGCCAAAGAGGTTCCATTGTAATGGACTTTGAGTTGGGAAATGGAGGAGCGACAGCAATGCGGATGGCACCGTTGCAAAGCTGACTTTCTGCAGAAGAGGCACAGCTCAAGTTTTTTGCCCTGGCTCTTCGGCTGTGGGAGCAGAGGCCAACCCTTCGTGCTCTACTCCCTGGGATGCTGGGCAGCCCAGCACGGGTGCCAAAGAGGTTCCATTGTAATGGACTTTGAGTTGGGAAATGGAGGAGCGACAGCAATGCGGATGGCACCGTTGCAAAGCTGACCTTCTGCAGAAGAGGCACAGCTCAAGTTTTTTGCCCTGGCTCTTCGGCTGTGGGAGCAGAGGCCAACCCTTCGTGCTCTACTCCCTGGGATGCTGGGCAGCCCAGCACGGGTGCCAAAGATGTTCCATTGTAATGGACTTTGAGTTGTTAAGTGGAGGAGCAACAGCAACTCAAGTGGCACCGTTGCAAAGCTGACTTTCTGCAGAAGAGGCACAGCTCAAGTTTTTTGCCCTGGCTCTTCGGCTGTGGGAGCAGAGGCCAACCCTTCGTGCTCTACTCCCTGGGATGCTGGGCAGCCCAGCACGGGTGCCAAAGAGGTTCCATTGTAATGAACTTTGAGTTGGGAAATGGAGGAGCGACAGCAATGCGGATGGCACCGTTGCAAAGCTGACTTTCTGCAGAAGAGGCACAGCTCAAGTTTTTTGCCCTGGCTCTTCGGCTGTGGGAGCAGAGGCCAACCCTTCGTGCTCTACTCCCTGGGATGCTGGGCAGCCCAGCACGGGTGCCAAAGAGGTTCCATTGTAATGGACTTTGAGTTGGGAAATGGAGGAGCGACAGCAATGCGGATGGCACCGTTGCAAAGCTGACTTTCTGCAGAAGAGGCACAGCTCAAGTTTTTTGCCCTGGCTCTTCGGCTGTGGGAGCAGAGGCCAACCCTTCGTGCTCTACTCCCTGGGATGCTGGGCAGCCCAGCACGGGTGCCAAAGAGGTTCCATTGTAATGGACTTTGAGTTGGGAAATGGAGGAGCGACAACAATGCGGATGGCACCGTTGCAAAGCTGACTTTCTGCAGAAGAGGCACAGCTCAAGTTTTTTGCCCTGGCTCTTCGGCTGTGGGAGCAGAGGCCAACCGTTCGTGCTCTACTCCCTGGGATGCTGGGCAGCCGAGCACGGGTGCCAAAGAGGTTCCATTGTAATGGACTTTGAGTTGTTAAGTGGAGGAGCAACAGCAACTCAAGTGGCACCGTTGCAAAGCTGACTTTCTGCAGAAGAGGCACAGCTCAAGTTTTTTGCCCTGGCTCTTCGGCTGTGGGAGCAGAGGCCAACCGTTCGTGCTCTACTCCCTGGGATGCTGGGCAGCCGAGCACGGGTGCCAAAGAGGTTCCATTGTAATGGACTTTGAGTTGGGAAATGGAGGAGCGACAGCAATGCGGATGGCACTGTTGCAAAGCTGACTTTCTGCAGAAGAGGCACAGCTCAAGTTTTTTGCCCTGGCTCTTCGGCTGTGGGAGCAGAGGCCAACCCTTCGTGCTCTACTCCCTGGGATGCTGGGCAGCCGAGCACGGGTGCCAAAGAGGTTCCATTGTAATGGACTTTGAGTTGGGAAATGGAGGAGCGACAGCAATGCGGATGGCAGCGTTGCAAAGCTGACTTTCTGCAGAAGAGGCACAGCTCAAGTTTTTTGCCCTGGCTCTTCGGCTGTGGGAGCAGAGGCCAACCGTTCGTGCTCTACTCCCTGGGATGCTGGGCAGCCCAGCACGGGTGCCAAAGAGGTTCCATTGTAATGGACTTTGAGTTGGGAAATGGAGGAGCGAGAGCAATGCGGATGGCACCGTTGCAAAGCTGACTTTCTGCAGAAGAGGCACAGCTCAAGTTTTTTGCCCTGGCTCTTCGGCTGTGGGAGCAGAGGCCAACCCTTCGTGCTCTACTCCCTGGGATGCTGGGCAGCCCAGCACGGGTGCCAAAGATGTTCCATTGTAATGGACTTTGAGTTGTTAAGTGGAGGAGCAACAGCAACTCAAGTGGCACCGTTGCAAAGCTGACTTTCTGCAGAAGAGGCACAGCTCAAGTTTTTTGCCCTGGCTCTTCGGGTGTGGGAGCAGAGGCCAACCGTTCGTGCTCTACTCCCTGGGATGCTGGGCAGCCCAGCACGGGTGCCAAAGAGGTTCCATTGTAATGGACTTTGAGTTGGGAAATGGAGGAGCGACAGCAATGCGGATGGCACCGTTGCAAAGCTGACTTTCTGCAGAAGAGGCACAGCTCAAGTTTTTTGCCCTGGCTCTTCGGCTGTGGGAGCAGAGGCCAACCCTTCGTGCTCTACTCCCTGGGATGCTGGGCAGCCCAGCACGGGTGCCAAAGAGGTTCCATTGTAATGGACTTTGAGTTGTTAAATGGAGGAGCAACAGCAACTCAAGTGGCACCGTTGCAAAGCTGACTGTCTGCAGAAGAGGCACAGCTCAAGTTTTTTGCCCTGGCTCTTCGGCTGTGGGAGCAGAGGCCAACCCTTCGTGCTCTACTCCCTGGGATGCTGGGCAGCCGAGCACGGGTGCCAAAGAGGTTCAATTGTAATGGACTTTGAGTTGGGAAATGGAGGAGCGACAGCAATGCGGATGGCACCGTTGCAAAGCTGACTTTCTGCAGAAGAGGCACAGCTCAAGTTTTTTGCCCTGGCTCTTCGGCTGTGGGAGCAGAGGCCAACCGTTCGTGCTCTACTCCCTGGGATGCTGGGCAGCCCAGCACGGGTGCCAAAGAGGTTCCATTGTAATGGACTTTGAGTTGGGAAATGGAGGAGCGACAGCAATGCGGATGGCACCGTTGCAAAGCTGACTTTCTGCAGAAGAGGCACAGCTCAAGTTTTTTGCCCTGGCTCTTCGGCTGTGGGAGCAGAGGCCAACCCTTCGTGCTCTACTCCCTGGGATGCTGGGCAGCCGAGCACGGGTGCCAAAGAGGTTCCATTGTAATGGACTTTGAGTTGGGAAATGGAGGAGCGACAGCAATGCGGATGGCACCGTTGCAAAGCTGACTTTCTGCAGAAGAGGCACAGCTCACGTTTTTTGCTCTGGCTCTTTGGCTGTGGGACCAGAGGCCAACCCTTCGTTCTCTACTCCCTGGGAGGCTGGGCAGCCGAGAACGGGTGCCAAAGAGGTTCCATTGTAATGGACTTTGAGTTGGTAAATGGAGGAGCAACAGCAACTCAAGTGGCACCGTTGCAAAGCTGACTTTCTGCAGAAGAGGCACAGCTCAAGTTTTTTGCCCTGGCTCTTCGGCTGTGGGAGGAGAGCCCAACCGTTCGTGCTCTACTCCCTGGGATGCTGGGCAGCCCAGCACGGGTGCCAAAGAGGTTCCATTGTAATGGACTTTGAGTTGTTTAAATGGAGGAGTAACAGCAACTCAAGTGGCACCGTTGCAAAGCTGACTGTCTGCAGAAGAGGCACAGCTCAAGTTTTTTCCCCTGGCTCTTCGGCTGTGGGAGCAGAGGCCAACATTTCGTGCTCTACTCCCTGGGATGCTGGGCAGCCGAGCACGGGTGCCAAAGAGGTTCCATTGTAATGGACTTTGAGTTGGGAAATGGAGGAGCGACAGCAATGCGGATGGCACCGTTGCAAAGCTGACTTTCTGCAGAAGAGGCACAGCTCAAGTTTTTTGCCCTGGCTCTTCGGCTGTAGGAGCAGAGGCCAACGGTTCGTGCTCTACTCCCTGGGATGCTGGGCAGCCCAGCACGGGTGCCAAAGAGGTTCCATTGTAATGGACTTTGAGTTGGGAAATGGAGGAGCGACAGCAATGCGGATGGCAGCGTTGCAAAGCTGACTTTCTGCAGAAGAGGCACAGCTCAAGTTTTTTGCCCTGGCTCTTCGGCTGTGGGAGCAGAGGCCAACCGTTCGTGCTCTACTCCCTGGGATGCTGGGCAGCCCAGCACGGGTGCCAAAGAGGTTCCATTGTAATGGACTTTGAGTTGGGAAATGGAGGAGCGACAGCAATGCGGATGGCAGCGTTGCAAAGCTGACTTTCTGCAGAAGAGGCACAGCTCAAGTTTTTTGCCCTGGCTCTTCAGCTGTAGGAGCAGAGGCCAACCGTTCGTGCTCTACTCCCTGGGATGCTGGGCAGCCGAGCACGGGTGCCAAAGATGTTCCATTGTAATGGACTTTGAGTTGTTAAGTGGTGGATCAACAGCAACTCAAGTGGCACCGTTGCAAATCTGACTTTCTGCAGAAGAGGCACAGCTCAAGTTTTTTGCCCTGGCTCTTCGGCTGTGGGAGCAGAGGCCAACCGTTCGTGCTCTACTCCCTGGGATGCTGGGCAGCCGAGCACGGGTGCCAAAGAGGTTCCATTGTAATGGACTTTGAGTTGTTAAGTGGAGGAGCAACAGCAACTCAAGTGGCACCGTTGCAAAGCTGACTTTCTGCAGAAGAGGCACAGCTCAAGTTTTTTGCCCTGGCTCTTCGGCTGTGGGAGCAGAGGCCAACCGTTCGTGCTCTACTCCCTGGGATGCTGGGCAGCCGAGCACGGGTGCCAAAGAGGTTCCATTGTAATGGACTTTGAGTTGGGAAATGGAGGAGCGACAGCAATGCGGATGGCACCGTTGCAAAGCTGACTTTCTGCAGAAGAGGCACAGCTCAAGTTTTTTGCCCTGGCTCTTCGGCTGTGGGAGCAGAGGCCAACCCTTCGTGCTCTACTCCCTGGGATGCTGGGCAGCCCAGCACGGGTGCCAAAGAGGTTCCATTGTAATGGACTTTGAGTTGGGAAATGGAGGAGCGACAGCAATGTGGATGGCACCGTTGCAAAGCTGACTTTCTGCAGAAGAGGCACAGCTCAAGTTTTTTGCCCTGGCTCTTCGGCTGTGGGAGCAGAGGCCAACCGTTCGTGCTCTACTCCCTGGGATGCTGGGCAGCCCAGCACGGGTGCCAAAGAGGTTCCATTGTAATGGACTTTGAGTTGGGAAATGGAGGAGCGACAGCAATGCGGATGGCACCGTTGCAAAGCTGACTTTCTGCAGAAGAGGCACAGCTCAAGTTTTTTGCCCTGGCTCTTCGGCTGTGGGAGCAGAGGCCAACCCTTCGTGCTCTACTCCCGGGGATGCTGGGCAGCCCAGCACGGGTGCCAAAGATGTTCCATTGTAATGGACTTTGAGTTGTTAAGTGGAGGAGCAACAGCAACTCAAGTGGCACCGTTGCAAAGCTGACTTTCTGCAGAAGAGGCACAGCTCAAGTTTTTTGCCCTGGCTCTTCGGCTGTGGGAGCAGAGGCCAACCGTTCGTGCTCTACTCCCTGGGATGCTGGGCAGCCCAGCACGGGTGCCAAAGAGGTTCCATTGTAATGGACTTTGAGTTGGGAAATGGAGGAGCGACAGCAATGCGGATGGCACCGTTGCAAAGCTGACTTTCTGCAGAAGAGGCACAGCTCAAGTTTTTTGCCCTGGCTCTTCGGCTGTGGGAGCAGAGGCCAACCCTTCGTGCTCTACTCCCTGGGATGCTGGGCAGCCGAGCACGGGTGCCAAAGAGGTTCCATTTTAATGGACTTTGAGTTGTTAAATGGAGGAGCAACAGCAACTCAAGTGGCACCGTTGCAAAGCTGACTGTCTGCAGAAGAGGCACAGCTCAAGTTTTTTGCCCTGGCTCTTCGGCTGTGGGAGCAGAGGCCAACCGTTCGTGCTCTACTCCCTGGGATGCTGGGCAGCCGAGCACGGGTGCCAAAGAGGTTCCATTGTAATGGACTTTGAGTTGGGAAATGGAGGAGCGACAGCAATGCGGATGGCACCGTTGCAAAGCTGACTTTCTGCAGAAGAGGCACAGCTCAAGTTTTTTGCCCTGGCTCTTCGGCTGTGGGAGCAGAGGCCAACCCTTCGTGCTCTACTCCCTGGGATGCTGGGCAGCCCAGCACGGGTGCCAAAGAGGTTCCATTGTAATGGACTTTGAGTTGGGAAATGGAGGAGCGACAGCAATGCGGATGGCACCGTTGCAAAGCTGACTTTCTGCAGAAGAGGCACAGCTCAAGTTTTTTGCCCTGGCTCTTCGGCTGTGGGAGCAGAGGCCAACCCTTCGTGCTCTACTCCCTGGGATGCTGGGCAGCCGAGCACGGGTGCCAAAGAGGTTCCATTGTAATGGACTTTGAGTTGGGAAATGGAGGAGCGACAGCAATGCGGATGGCACCGTTGCAAAGCTGACTTTCTGCAGAAGAGGCACAGCTCACGTTTTTTGCTCTGGCTCTTTGGCTGTGGGAGCAGAGGCCAACCCTTCGTTCTCTACTCCCTGGGAGGCTGGGCAGCCGAGCACGGGTGCCAAAGAGGTTCCATTGTAATGGACTTTGAGTTGGTAAATGGAGGAGCAACAGCAACTCAAGTGGCACCGTTGCAAAGCTGACTTTCTGCAGAAGAGGCACAGCTCAAGTTTTTTGCCCTGGCTCTTCGGCTGTGGGAGCAGAGCCCAACCGTTCGTGCTCTACTCCCTGGGATGCTGGGCAGCCCAGCACGGGTGCCAAAGAGGTTCCATTGTAATGGACTTTGAGTTGTTTAAATGGAGGAGCAACAGCAACTCAAGTGGCACCGTTGCAAAGCTGACTGTCTGCAGAAGAGGCACAGCTCAAGTTTTTTCCCCTGGCTCTTCGGCTGTGGGAGCAGAGGCCAACATTTCGTGCTCTACTCCCTGGGATGCTGGGCAGCCGAGCACGGGTGCCAAAGAGGTTCCATTGTAATGGACTTTGAGTTGTTAAATGGAGGAGCGACAGCAATGCGGATGGCACCGTTGCAAAGCTGACTTTCTGCAGAAGAGGCACAGCTCAAGTTTTTTGCCCTGGCTCTTCGGCTGTGGGAGCAGAGGCCAACCCTTCGTGCTCTACTCCCTGGGATGCTGGGCAGCCCAGCACGGGTGCCAAAGAGGTTCCATTGTAATGGACTTTGAGTTGGGAAATGGAGGAGCGACAGCAATGCGGATGGCACCGTTGCAAAGCTGACTTTCTGCAGAAGAGGCACAGCTCAAGTTTTTTGGCCTGGCTCTTCGGCTGTGGGAGCAGAGGCCAACCGTTCGTGCTCTACTCCCTGGGATGCTGGGCAGCCGAGCACGGGTGCCAAAGAGGTTCCATTGTAATGGACTTTGAGTTGGGAAATGGAGGAGCGACAGCAATGCGGATGGCACCGTTGCAAAGCTGACTTTCTGCAGAAGAGGCACAGCTCACGTTTTTTGCCCTGGCTCTTCGGCTGTGGGAGCAGAGGCCAACCGTTCGTGCTCTACTCCCTGGGATGCTGGGAAGCCCAGCACGGGTGCCAAAGATGGTCCATTGTAATGGACTTTGAGTTGGGAAATGGAGGAGCGACAGCAATGCGGATGGCACCGTTGCAAAGCTGACTTTCTGCAGAAGAGGCACAGCTCAAGTTTTTTGCCCTGGCTCTTCGGCTGTGGGAGCAGAGGCCAACCCTTCGTGCTCTACTCCCTGGGAGGCTGGGCAGCCGAGCACGGGTGCCAAAGAGGTTCCATTGTAATGGACTTTGAGTTGGGAAATGGAGGAGCGACAGCAACTCAAGTGGCACCGTTGCAAAGCTGACTTTCTGCAGAAGAGGCACAGCTCAAGTTTTTTGCCCTGGCTCTTCGGCTGTGGGAGCAGAGGCCAACCGTTCGTGCTCTACTCCCTGGGATGCTGGGCAGCCCAGCACGGGTGCCAAAGAGGTTCCATTGTAATGGACTTTGAGTTGGGAAATGGAGGAGCGACAGCAATGCGGATGGCACCGTTGCAAAGCTGACTTTCTGCAGAAGAGGCACAGCTCAAGTTTTTTGCCCTGGCTCTTCGGCTGTGGGAGCAGAGGCCAACCGTTCGTGCTCTACTCCCTGGGATGCTGGGAAGCCCAGCACGGGTGCCAAAGAGGTTCCATTGTAATGGACTTTGAGTTGGGAAATGGAGGAGCGACAGCAATGCGGATGGCACCGTTGCAAAGCTGACTTTCTGCAGAAGAGGCACAGCTCAAGTTTTTTGCCCTGGCTCTTCGGCTGTGGGAGCAGAGGCCAACCCTTCGTGCTCTACTCCCGGGGATGCTGGGCAGCCCAGCACGGGTGCCAAAGAGGTTCCATTGTAATGGACTTTGAGTTGTTAAGTGGAGGAGCAACAGCAACTCAAGTGGCACAGTTGCAAAGCTGACTTTCTGCAGAAGTGGCACAGCTCAAGTTTTTTGCCCTGGCTCTTTGGCTGTGGGAGCAGAGGCCAACCGTTCGTGCTCTACTCCCTGGGATGCTGGGCAGCCCAGCACGGGTGCCAAAGAGGTTCCATTGTAATGGACTTTGAGTTGGGAAATGGAGGAGCGACAGCAATGCGGATGGCACCGTTGCAAAGCTGACTTTCTGCAGAAGAGGCACAGCTCAAGTTTTTTGCCCTGGCTCTTCGGCTGTGGGAGCAGAGGCCAACCCTTCGTGCTCTACTCCCTGGGATGCTGGGCAGCCGAGCACGGGTGCCAAAGAGGTTCCATTGTAATGGACTTTGAGTTGTTAAGTGGAGGAGCAACAGCAACTCAAGTGGCACCGTTGCAAAGCTGACTTTCTGCAGAAGAGGCACAGCTCAAGTTTTTTGCCCTGGCTCTTCGGCTGTGGGAGCAGAGGCCAACGGTTCGTGCTCTACTCCCTGGGATGCTGGGCAGCCGAGCACGGGTGCCAAAGAGGTTCCATTGTAATGGACTTTGAGTTGTTAAGTGGAGGAGCAACAGCAACTCAAGTGGCACCGTTGCAAAGCTGACTTTCTGCAGAAGAGGCACAGCTCAAGTTTTTTGCCCTGGCTCTTCGGCTGTGGGAGCAGAGGCCAACCCTTCGTGCTCTACTCCCTGGGATGCTGGGCAGCCGAGCACGGGTGCCAAAGAGGTTCCATTGTAATGGACTTTGAGTTGGGAAATGGAGGAGCGACAGCAATGCGGATGGCACCGTTGCAAAGCTGACCTTCTGCAGAAGAGGCACAGCTCAAGTTTTTTGCCCTGGCTCTTCGGCTGTGGGAGCAGAGGCCAACCCTTCGTGCTCTACTCCCTGGGATGCTGGGCAGCCCAGCACGGGTGCCAAAGATGTTCCATTGTAATGGACTTTGAGTTGTTAAGTGGAGGAGCAACAGCAACTCAAGTGGCACCGTTGCAAAGCTGACTTTCTGCAGAAGAGGCACAGCTCAAGTTTTTTGCCCTGGCTCTTCGGCTGTGGGAGCAGAGGCCAACCCTTCGTGCTCTACTCCCTGGGATGCTGGGCAGCCGAGCACGGGTGCCAAAGAGGTTCCATTGTAATGGACTTTGAGTTGGGAAATGGAGGAGCGACAGCAATGCGAATGGCACCGTTGCAAAGCTGACTTTCTGCAGAAGAGGCACAGCTCAAGTTTTTTGCCCTGGCTCTTCGGCTGTGGGAGCAGAGGCCAACCGTTCGTGCTCTACTCCCTGGGATGCTGGGCAGCCCAGCACGGGTGCCAAAGAGGTTCCATTGTAATGGACTTTGAGTTGGGAAATGGAGGAGCGACAGCAATGCGGATGGCACCGTTGCAAAGCTGACTTTCTGCAGAAGAGGCACAGCTCAAGTTTTTTGCCCTGGCTCTTCGGCTGTGGGAGCAGAGGCCAACCGTTCGTGCTCTACTCCCGGGGATGCTGGGCAGCCCAGCACGGGTGCCAAAGAGGTTCCATTGTAATGGACTTTGAGTTGGGAAATGGAGGAGCGACAGCAATGCGGATGGCACCGTTGCAAAGCTGACTTTCTGCAGAATAGGCACAGCTCAAGTTTTTTGCCCTGGCTCTTCGGCTGTGGGAGCAGAGGCCAACCCTTCGTGCTCTACTCCCTGGGATGCTGGGCAGCCGAGCACGGGTGCCAAAGAGGTTCCATTGTAATGGACTTTGAGTTGTTAAGTGGAGGAGCAACAGCAACTCAAGTGGCACAGTTGCAAAGCTGACTTTCTGCAGAAGTGGCACAGCTCAAGTTTTTTGCCCTGGCTCTTTGGCTGTGGGAGCAGAGGCCAACCGTTCGTGCTCTACTCCCTGGGATGCTGGGCAGCCGAGCACGGGTGCCAAAGAGGTTCCATTGTAATGGACTTTGAGTTGGGAAATGGAGGAGCGACAGCAATGCGGATGGCACCGTTGCAAAGCTGACTTTCTGCAGAAGAGGCACAGCTCAAGTTTTTTGCCCTGGCTCTTCGGCTGTGGGAGCAGAGGCCAACGGTTCGTGCTCTACTCCCTGGGATGCTGGGCAGCCGAGCACGGGTGCCAAAGAGGTTCCATTGTAATGGACTTTGAGTTGTTAAGTGGAGGAGCAACAGCAACTCAAGTGGCACCGTTGCAAAGCTGACTTTCTGCAGAAGAGGCACAGCTCAAGTTTTTTGCCCTGGCTCTTCGGCTGTGGGAGCAGAGGCCAACCCTTCGTGCTCTACTCCCTGGGATGCTGGGCAGCCCAGCACGGGTGCCAAAGATGTTCCATTGTAATGGACTTTGAGTTGTTAAGTGGAGGAGCAACAGCAACTCAAGTGGCACCGTTGCAAAGCTGACTTTCTGCAGAAGAGGCACAGCTCAAGTTTTTTGCCCTGGCTCTTCGGCTGTGGGAGCA
Organism: Psittacula echo; assembly: GCF_963264785.1. Lineage (NCBI taxonomy): Eukaryota > Metazoa > Chordata > Aves > Psittaciformes > Psittacidae > Psittacula > Psittacula echo. Next base: position 10,032,014 of record NC_137750.1, on the reverse strand, counting down.
GAGGCCAACCCTTCGTGCTCTACTCCCTGGGATGCTGGGCAGCCGAGCACGGGTGCCAAAGAGGTTCCATTGTAATGGACTTTGAGTTGGGAAATGGAGGAGCGACAGCAATGCGAATGGCACCGTTGCAAAGCTGACTTTCTGCAGAAGAGGCACAGCTCAAGTTTTTTGCCCTGGCTCTTCGGCTGTGGGAGCAGAGGCCAACCCTTCGTGCTCTACTCCCTGGGATGCTGGGCAGCCGAGCACGGGTGCCAAAGAGGTTCCATTGTAATGGACTTTGAGTTGGGAAATGGAGGAGCGACAGCAATGCGGATGGCACCGTTGCAAAGCTGACTTTCTGCAGAAGAGGCACAGCTCAAGTTTTTTGCCCTGGCTCTTCGGCTGTGGGAGCAGAGGCCAACCCTTCGTGCTCTACTCCCTGGGATGCTGGGAAGCCCAGCACGGGTGCCAAAGAGGTTCCATTGTAATGGACTTTGAGTTCGGAAATGGAGGAGCGACAGCAATGCGGATGGCACCGTTGCAAAGCTGACTTTCTGCAGAAGAGGCACAGCTCAAGTTTTTTGCCCTGGCTCTTCGGCTGTGGGAGCAGAGGCCAACCCTTCGTGCTCTACTCCCTGGGATGCTGGGCAGCCCAGCACGGGTGCCAAAGATGTTCCATTGTAATGGACTTTGAGTTGTTAAGTGGAGGAGCAACAGCAACTCAAGTGGCACAGTTGCAAAGCTGACTTTCTGCAGAAGAGGCACAGCTCAAGTTTTTTGCCCTGGCTCTTTGGCTGTGGGAGCAGAGGCCAACCGTTCGTGCTCTACTCCCTGGGATGCTGGGCAGCCCAGCACAGGTGCCAAAGAGGTTCCATTGTAATGGACTTTGAGTTGGGAAATGGAGGAGCGACAGCAATGCGGATGGCAGCGTTGCAAAGCTGACTTTCTGCAGAAGAGGCACAGCTCAAGTTTTTTGCCCTGGCTCTTCGGCTGTAGGAGCAGAGGCCAACGGTTCGTGCTCTACTCCCTGGGATGCTGGGCAGCCCAGCACGGGTGCCAAAGAGGTTCCATTGTAATGGACTTTGAGTTGTTAAGTGGAGGAGCAACAGCAACTCAAGTGGCACCGTTGCAAAGCTGACTTTCTGCAGAAGAGGCACAACTCAAGTTTTTTGCCCTGGCTCTTCGGCTGTGGGAGCAGAGGCCAACCCTTCGTGCTCTACTCCCTGGGATGCTGGGCAGCCGAGCACGGGTGCCAAAGAGGTTCCATTGTAATGGACTTTGAGTTGGGAAATGGAGGAGCGACAGCAATGCGGATGGCACCGTTGCAAAGCTGACTTTCTGCAGAAGAGGCACAGCTCAAGTTTTTTGCCCTGGCTCTTCGGCTGTGGGAGCAGAGGCCAACCCTTCGTGCTCTACTCCCTGGGATGCTGGGCAGCCGAGCACGGGTGCCAAAGAGGTTCCATTGTAATGGACTTTGAGTTGTTAAGTGGAGGAGCAACAGCAACTCAAGTGGCACAGTTGCAAAGCTGACTTTCTGCAGAAGTGGCACAGCTCAAGTTTTTTGCCCTGGCTCTTTGGCTGTGGGAGCAGAGGCCAACCCTTCGTGCTCTACTCCCTGGGATGCTGGGCAGCCCAGCACGGGTGCCAAAGAGGTTCCATTGTAATGGACTTTGAGTTGGGAAATGGAGGAGCGACAGCAATGCGGATGGCACCGTTGCAAAGCTGACTTTCTGCAGAAGAGGCACAGCTCAAGTTTTTTGCCCTGGCTCTTCGGCTGTGGGAGCAGAGGCCAACCCTTCGTGCTCTACTCCCTGGGATGCTGGGCAGCCGAGCACGGGTGCCAAAGAGGTTCCATTGTAATGGACTTTGAGTTGGGAAATGGAGGAGCGACAGCAATGCGGATGGCACCGTTGCAAAGCTGACTTTCTGCAGAAGAGGCACAGCTCAAGTTTTTTGCCCTGGCTCTTCGGCTGTGGGAGCAGAGGCCAACGGTTCGTGCTCTACTCCCTGGGATGCTGGGCAGCCGAGCACGGGTGCCAAAGAGGTTCCATTGTAATGGACTTTGAGTTGTTAAGTGGAGGAGCAACAGCAACTCAAGTGGCACCGTTGCAAAGCTGACTTTCTGCAGAAGAGGCACAGCTCAAGTTTTTTGCCCTGGCTCTTCGGCTGTGGGAGCAGAGGCCAACCCTTCGTGCTCTACTCCCTGGGATGCTGGGCAGCCGAGCACGGGTGCCAAAGAGGTTCCATTGTAATGGACTTTGAGTTGGGAAATGGAGGAGCGACAGCAATGCGGATGGCACCGTTGCAAAGCTGACTTTCTGCAGAAGAGGCACAGCTCAAGTTTTTTGCCCTGGCTCTTCGGCTGTGGGAGCAGAGGCCAACCCTTCGTGCTCTACTCCCTGGGATGCTGGGCAGCCGAGCACGGGTGCCAAAGAGGTTCCATTGTAATGGACTTTGAGTTGTTAAATGGAGGAGCAACAGCAACTCAAGTGGCACCGTTGCAAAGCTGACTGTCTGCAGAAGAGGCACAGCTCAAGTTTTTTGCCCTGGCTCTTCGGCTGTGGGAGCAGAGGCCAACCGTTCGTGCTCTACTCCCTGGGATGCTGGGCAGCCGAGCACGGGTGCCAAAGAGGTTCCATTGTAATGGACTTTGAGTTGGGAAATGGAGGAGCGACAGCAATGCGGATGGCACCGTTGCAAAGCTGACTTTCTGCAGAAGAGGCACAGCTCAAGTTTTTTGCCCTGGCTCTTCGGCTGTGGGAGCAGAGGCCAACCCTTCGTGCTCTACTCCCTGGGATGCTGGGCAGCCCAGCACGGGTGCCAAAGAGGTTCCATTGTAATGGACTTTGAGTTGGGAAATGGAGGAGCGACAGCAATGCGGATGGCACCGTTGCAAAGCTGACTTTCTGCAGAAGAGGCACAGCTCAAGTTTTTTGCCCTGGCTCTTCGGCTGTGGGAGCAGAGGCCAACCCTTCGTGCTCTACTCCCTGGGATGCTGGGCAGCCGAGCACGGGTGCCAAAGAGGTTCCATTGTAATGGACTTTGAGTTGGGAAATGGAGGAGCGACAGCAATGCGGATGGCACCGTTGCAAAGCTGACTTTCTGCAGAAGAGGCACAGCTCACGTTTTTTGCTCTGGCTCTTTGGCTGTGGGACCAGAGGCCAACCCTTCGTTCTCTACTCCCTGGGAGGCTGGGCAGCCGAGCACGGGTGCCAAAGAGGTTCCATTGTAATGGACTTTGAGTTGGTAAATGGAGGAGCAACAGCAACTCAAGTGGCACCGTTGCAAAGCTGACTTTCTGCAGAAGAGGCACAGCTCAAGTTTTTTGCCCTGGCTCTTCGGCTGTGGGAGCAGAGCCCAACCGTTCGTGCTCTACTCCCTGGGATGCTGGGCAGCCCAGCACGGGTGCCAAAGAGGTTCCATTGTAATGGACTTTGAGTTGTTTAAATGGAGGAGCAACAGCAACTCAAGTGGCACCGTTGCAAAGCTGACTGTCTGCAGAAGAGGCACAGCTCAAGTTTTTTCCCCTGGCTCTTCGGCTGTGGGAGCAGAGGCCAACATTTCGTGCTCTACTCCCTGGGATGCTGGGCAGCCCAGCACGGGTGCCAAAGAGGTTCCATTGTAATGGACTTTGAGTTGGGAAATGGAGGAGCGACAGCAATGCGGATGGCACCGTTGCAAAGCTGACTTTCTGCAGAAGAGGCACAGCTCAAGTTTTTTGCCCTGGCTCTTCGGCTGTGGGAGCAGAGGCCAACCCTTCGTGCTCTACTCCCTGGGATGCTGGGCAGCCCAGCACGGGTGCCAAAGAGGTTCCATTGTAATGGACTTTGAGTTGGGAAATGGAGGAGCGACAGCAATGCGGATGGCACCGTTGCAAAGCTGACTTTCTGCAGAAGAGGCACAGCTCAAGTTTTTTGCCCTGGCTCTTCGGCTGTGGGAGCAGAGGCCAACCGTTCGTGCTCTACTCCCTGGGATGCTGGGCAGCCGAGCACGGGTGCCAAAGAGGTTCCATTGTAATGGACTTTGAGTTGGGAAATGGAGGAGCGACAGCAATGCGGATGGCACCGTTGCAAAGCTGACTTTCTGCAGAAGAGGCACAGCTCACGTTTTTTGCCCTGGCTCTTCGGCTGTGGGAGCAGAGGCCAACCGTTCGTGCTCTACTCCCTGGGATGCTGGGAAGCCCAGCACGGGTGCCAAAGATGTTCCATTGTAATGGACTTTGAGTTGGGAAATGGAGGAGCGACAGCAATGCGGATGGCACCGTTGCAAAGCTGACTTTCTGCAGAAGAGGCACAGCTCAAGTTTTTTGCCCTGGCTCTTCGGCTGTGGGAGCAGAGGCCAACCCTTCGTGCTCTACTCCCTGGGAGGCTGGGCAGCCGAGCACGGGTGCCAAAGAGGTTCCATTGTAATGGACTTTGAGTTGGGAAATGGAGGAGCGACAGCAACTCAAGTGGCACCGTTGCAAAGCTGACTTTCTGCAGAAGAGGCACAGCTCAAGTTTTTTGCCCTGGCTCTTCGGCTGTGGGAGCAGAGGCCAACCGTTCGTGCTCTACTCCCTGCGATGCTGGGCAGCCCAGCACGGGTGCCAAAGAGGTTCCATTGTAATGGACTTTGAGTTGGGAAATGGAGGAGCGACAGCAATGCGGATGGCACCGTTGCAAAGCTGACTTTCTGCAGAAGAGGCACAGCTCAAGTTTTTTGCCCTGGCTCTTCGGCTGTGGGAGCAGAGGCCAACCGTTCGTGCTCTACTCCCTGGGATGCTGGGAAGCCCAGCACGGGTGCCAAAGAGGTTCCATTGTAATGGACTTTGAGTTGGGAAATGGAGGAGCGACAGCAATGCGGATGGCACCGTTGCAAAGCTGACTTTCTGCAGAAGAGGCACAGCTCAAGTTTTTTGCCCTGGCTCTTCGGCTGTGGGAGCAGAGGCCAACCCTTCGTGCTCTACTCCCTGGGATGCTGGGCAGCCGAGCACGGGTGCCAAAGAGGTTCCATTGTAATGGACTTTGAGTTGTTAAGTGGAGGAGCAACAGCAACTCAAGTGGCACAGTTGCAAAGCTGACTTTCTGCAGAAGTGGCACAGCTCAAGTTTTTTGCCCTGGCTCTTTGGCTGTGGGAGCAGAGGCCAACCGTTCGTGCTCTACTCCCTGGGATGCTGGGCAGCCCAGCACGGGTGCCAAAGAGGTTCCATTGTAATGGACTTTGAGTTGGGAAATGGAGGAGCGACAGCAATGCGGATGGCACCGTTGCAAAGCTGACTTTCTGCAGAAGAGGCACAGCTCAAGTTTTTTGCCCTGGCTCTTCGGCTGTGGGAGCAGAGGCCAACCCTTCGTGCTCTACTCCCTGGGATGCTGGGCAGCCGAGCACGGGTGCCAAAGAGGTTCCATTGTAATGGACTTTGAGTTGTTAAGTGGAGGAGCAACAGCAACTCAAGTGGCACCGTTGCAAAGCTGACTTTCTGCAGAAGAGGCACAGCTCAAGTTTTTTGCCCTGGCTCTTCGGCTGTGGGAGCAGAGGCCAACCCTTCGTGCTCTACTCCCTGGGATGCTGGGCAGCCCAGCACGGGTGCCAAAGAGGTTCCATTGTAATGGACTTTGAGTTGTTAAGTGGAGGAGCAACAGCAACTCAAGTGGCACCGTTGCAAAGCTGACTTTCTGCAGAAGAGGCACAGCTCAAGTTTTTTGCCCTGGCTCTTCGGCTGTGGGAGCAGAGGCCAACCCTTCGTGCTCTACTCCCTGGGATGCTGGGCAGCCGAGCACGGGTGCCAAAGAGGTTCCATTGTAATGGACTTTGAGTTGGGAAATGGAGGAGCGACAGCAATGCGGATGGCACCGTTGCAAAGCTGACCTTCTGCAGAAGAGGCACAGCTCAAGTTTTTTGCCCTGGCTCTTCGGCTGTGGGAGCAGAGGCCAACCCTTCGTGCTCTACTCCCTGGGATGCTGGGCAGCCCAGCACGGGTGCCAAAGATGTTCCATTGTAATGGACTTTGAGTTGTTAAGTGGAGGAGCAACAGCAACTCAAGTGGCACCGTTGCAAAGCTGACTTTCTGCAGAAGAGGCACAGCTCAAGTTTTTTGCCCTGGCTCTTCGGCTGTGGGAGCAGAGGCCAACCCTTCGTGCTCTACTCCCTGGGATGCTGGGCAGCCGAGCACGGGTGCCAAAGAGGTTCCATTGTAATGGACTTTGAGTTGGGAAATGGAGGAGCGACAGCAATGCGAATGGCACCGTTGCAAAGCTGACTTTCTGCAGAAGAGGCACAGCTCAAGTTTTTTGCCCTGGCTCTTCGGCTGTGGGAGCAGAGGCCAACCCTTCGTGCTCTACTCCCTGGGATGCTGGGCAGCCCAGCACGGGTGCCAAAGAGGTTCCATTGTAATGGACTTTGAGTTGGGAAATGGAGGAGCGACAGCAATGCGGATGGCACCGTTGCAAAGCTGACTTTCTGCAGAAGAGGCACAGCTCAAGTTTTTTGCCCTGGCTCTTCGGCTGTGGGAGCAGAGGCCAACCGTTCGTGCTCTACTCCCGGGGATGCTGGGCAGCCGAGCACGGGTGCCAAAGAGGTTCCATTGTAATGGACTTTGAGTTGGGAAATGGAGGAGCGACAGCAATGCGGATGGCACCGTTGCAAAGCTGACTTTCTGCAGAATAGGCACAGCTCAAGTTTTTTGCCCTGGCTCTTCGGCTGTGGGAGCAGAGGCCAACCCTTCGTGCTCTACTCCCTGGGATGCTGGGCAGCCGAGCACGGGTGCCAAAGAGGTTCCATTGTAATGGACTTTGAGTTGTTAAGTGGAGGAGCAACAGCAACTCAAGTGGCACAGTTGCAAAGCTGACTTTCTGCAGAAGTGGCACAGCTCAAGTTTTTTGCCCTGGCTCTTTGGCTGTGGGAGCAGAGGCCAACCGTTCGTGCTCTACTCCCTGGGATGCTGGGCAGCCGAGCACGGGTGCCAAAGAGGTTCCATTGTAATGGACTTTGAGTTGGGAAATGGAGGAGCGACAGCAATGCGGATGGCACCGTTGCAAAGCTGACTTTCTGCAGAAGAGGCACAGCTCAAGTTTTTTGCCCTGGCTCTTCGGCTGTGGGAGCAGAGGCCAACCCTTCGTGCTCTACTCCCTGGGATGCTGGGCAGCCCAGCACGGGTGCCAAAGAGGTTCCATTGTAATGGACTTTGAGTTGTTAAGTGGAGGAGCAACAGCAACTCAAGTGGCACCGTTGCAAAGCTGACTTTCTGCAGAAGAGGCACAGCTCAAGTTTTTTGCCCTGGCTCTTCGGCTGTGGGAGCAGAGGCCAACCCTTCGTGCTCTACTCCCTGGGATGCTGGGCAGCCCAGCACGGGTGCCAAAGATGTTCCATTGTAATGGACTTTGAGTTGTTAAGTGGAGGAGCAACAGCAACTCAAGTGGCACCGTTGCAAAGCTGACTTTCTGCAGAAGAGGCACAGCTCAAGTTTTTTGCCCTGGCTCTTCGGCTGTGGGAGCAGAGGCCAACCGTTCGTGCTCTACTCCCTGGGATGCTGGGAAGCCCAGCACGGGTGCCAAAGAGGTTCCATTGTAATGGACTTTGAGTTGGGAAATGGAGGAGCGACAGCAATGCGGATGGCACCGTTGCAAAGCTGACTTTCTGCAGAAGAGGCACAGCTCAAGTTTTTTGCCCTGGCTCTTCGGCTGTGGGAGCAGAGGCCAACCCTTCGTGCTCTACTCCCTGGGATGCTGGGCAGCCCAGCACGGGTGCCAAAGATGTTCCATTGTAATGGACTTTGAGTTGTTAAGTGGAGGAGCAACAGCAACTCAAGTGGCACAGTTGCAAAGCTGACTTTCTGCAGAAGAGGCACAGCTCAAGTTTTTTGCCCTGGCTCTTTGGCTGTGGGAGCAGAGGCCAACCGTTCGTGCTCTACTCCCTGGGATGCTGGGCAGCCGAGCACGGGTGCCAAAGAGGTTCCATTGTAATGGACTTTGAGTTGGGAAATGGAGGAGCGACAGCAATGCGGATGGCACCGTTGCAAAGCTGACTTTCTGCAGAAGAGGCACAGCTCAAGTTTTTTGCCCTGGCTCTTCGGCTGTGGGAGCAGAGGCCAACCCTTCGTGCTCTACTCCCTGGGATGCTGGGCAGCCCAGCACGGGTGCCAAAGAGGTTCCATTGTAATGGACTTTGAGTTGGGAAATGGAGGAGCGACAGCAATGCGGATGGCACCGTTGCAAAGCTGACTTTCTGCAGAAGAGGCACAGCTCAAGTTTTTTGCCCTGGCTCTTCGGCTGTGGGAGCAGAGGCCAACCCTTCGTGCTCTACTCCCTGGGATGCTGGGCAGCCGAGCACGGGTGCCAAAGAGGTTCCATTGTAATGGACTTTGAGTTGGGAAATGGAGGAGCGACAGCAATGCGGATGGCACCGTTGCAAAGCTGACTTTCTGCAGAAGAGGCACAGCTCACGTTTTTTGCTCTGGCTCTTTGGCTGTGGGACCAGAGGCCAACCCTTCGTTCTCTACTCCCTGGGAGGCTGGGCAGCCGAGCACGGGTGCCAAAGAGGTTCCATTGTAATGGACTTTGAGTTGGTAAATGGAGGAGCAACAGCAACTCAAGTGGCACCGTTGCAAAGCTGACTTTCTGCAGAAGAGGCACAGCTCAAGTTTTTTGCCCTGGCTCTTCGGCTGTGGGAGCAGAGGCCAACCCTTCGTGCTCTACTCCCTGGGATGCTGGGCAGCCCAGCACGGGTGCCAAAGAGGTTCCATTGTAATGGACTTTGAGTTGTTTAAATGGAGGAGCAACAGCAACTCAAGTGGCACCGTTGCAAAGCTGACTGTCTGCAGAAGAGGCACAGCTCAAGTTTTTTCCCCTGGCTCTTCGGCTGTGGGAGCAGAGGCCAACATTTCGTGCTCTACTCCCTGGGATGCTGGGCAGCCCAGCACGGGTGCCAAAGAGGTTCCATTGTAATGGACTTTGAGTTGGGAAATGGAGGAGCGACAGCAATGCGGATGGCACCGTTGCAAAGCTGACTTTCTGCAGAAGAGGCACAGCTCAAGTTTTTTGCCCTGGCTCTTCGGCTGTGGGAGCAGAGGCCAACCCTTCGTGCTCTACTCCCTGGGATGCTGGGCAGCCCAGCACGGGTGCCAAAGAGGTTCCATTGTAATGGACTTTGAGTTGGGAAATGGAGGAGCGACAGCAATGCGGATGGCACCGTTGCAAAGCTGACTTTCTGCAGAAGAGGCACAGCTCAAGTTTTTTGGCCTGGCTCTTCGGCTGTGGGAGCAGAGGCCAACCGTTCGTGCTCTACTCCCTGGGATGCTGGGCAGCCGAGCACGGGTGCCAAAGAGGTTCCATTGTAATGGACTTTGAGTTGGGAAATGGAGGAGCGACAGCAATGCGGATGGCACCGTTGCAAAGCTGACTTTCTGCAGAAGAGGCACAGCTCACGTTTTTTGCCCTGGCTCTTCGGCTGTGGGAGCAGAGGCCAACCGTTCGTGCTCTACTCCCTGGGATGCTGGGAAGCCCAGCACGGGTGCCAAAGATGTTCCATTGTAATGGACTTTGAGTTGGGAAATGGAGGAGCGACAGCAATGCGGATGGCACCGTTGCAAAGCTGACTTTCTGCAGAAGAGGCACAGCTCAAGTTTTTTGCCCTGGCTCTTCGGCTGTGGGAGCAGAGGCCAACCCTTCGTGCTCTACTCCCTGGGATGCTGGGCAGCCGAGCACGGGTGCCAAAGAGGTTCCATTGTAATGGACTTTGAGTTGGGAAATGGAGGAGCGACAGCAACTCAAGTGGCACCGTTGCAAAGCTGACTTTCTGCAGAAGAGGCACAGCTCAAGTTTTTTGCCCTGGCTCTTTGGCTGTGGGAGCAGAGGCCAACCGTTCGTGCTCTACTCCCTGGGATGCTGGGCAGCCCAGCACGGGTGCCAAAGAGGTTCCATTGTAATGGACTTTGAGTTGGGAAATGGAGGAGCGACAGCAATGCGGATGGCACCGTTGCAAAGCTGACTTTCTGCAGAAGAGGCACAGCTCAAGTTTTTTGCCCTGGCTCTTCGGCTGTGGAAGCAGAGGCCAACTGTTCGTGCTCTACTCCCTGGGATGCTGGGCAGCCCAGCACGGGTGCCAAAGAGGTTCCATTGTAATGGACTTTGAGTTGGGAAATGGAGGAGCGACAGCAATGCGGATGGCACCGTTGCAAAGCTGACTTTCTGCAGAATAGGCACAGCTCAAGTTTTTTGCCCTGGCTCTTCGGCTGTGGGAGCAGAGGCCAACCCTTCGTGCTCTACTCCCTGGGATGCTGGGCAGCCGAGCACGGGTGCCAAAGAGGTTCCATTGTAATGGACTTTGAGTTGTTAAGTGGAGGAGCAACAGCAACTCAAGTGGCACAGTTGCAAAGCTGACTTTCTGCAGAAGTGGCACAGCTCAAGTTTTTTGCCCTGGCTCTTTGGCTGTGGGAGCAGAGGCCAACCGTTCGTGCTCTACTCCCTGGGATGCTGGGCAGCCCAGCACGGGTGCCAAAGAGGTTCCATTGTAATGGACTTTGAGTTGGGAAATGGAGGAGCGACAGCAATGCGGATGGCACCGTTGCAAAGCTGACTTTCTGCAGAAGAGGCACAGCTCAAGTTTTTTGCCCTGGCTCTTCGGCTGTGGGAGCAGAGGCCAACCCTTCGTGCTCTACTCCCTGGGATGCTGGGCAGCCGAGCACGGGTGCCAAAGAGGTTCCATTGTAATGGACTTTGAGTTGTTAAGTGGAGGAGCAACAGCAACTCAAGTGGCACCGTTGCAAAGCTGACTTTCTGCAGAAGAGGCACAGCTCAAGTTTTTTGCCCTGGCTCTTCGGCTGTGGGAGCAGAGGCCAACCCTTCGTGCTCTACTCCCTGGGATGCTGGGCAGCCGAGCACGGGTGCCAAAGAGGTTCCATTGTAATGGACTTTGAGTTGTTAAGTGGAGGAGCAACAGCAACTCAAGTGGCACCGTTGTAAAGCTGACTTTCTGCAGAAGAGGCACAGCTCAAGTTTTTTGCCCTGGCTCTTCGGCTGTGGGAGCAGAGGCCAACCCTTCGTGCTCTACTCCCTGGGATGCTGGGCAGCCGAGCACGGGTGCCAAAGAGGTTCCATTGTAATGGACTTTGAGTTGGGAAATGGAGGAGCGACAGCAATGCGGATGGCACCGTTGCAAAGCTGACCTTCTGCAGAAGAGGCACAGCTCAAGTTTTTTGCCCTGGCTCTTCGGCTGTGGGAGCAGAGGCCAACCCTTCGTGCTCTACTCCCTGGGATGCTGGGCAGCCCAGCACGGGTGCCAAAGATGTTCCATTGTAATGGACTTTGAGTTGTTAAGTGGAGGAGCAACAGCAACTCAAGTGGCACCGTTGCAAAGCTGACTTTCTGCAGAAGAGGCACAGCTCAAGTTTTTTGCCCTGGCTCTTCGGCTGTGGGAGCAGAGGCCAACCCTTCGTGCTCTACTCCCTGGGATGCTGGGCAGCCGAGCACGGGTGCCAAAGAGGTTCCATTGTAATGGACTTTGAGTTGGGAAATGGAGGAGCGACAGCAATGCGAATGGCACCGTTGCAAAGCTGACTTTCTGCAGAAGAGGCACAGCTCAAGTTTTTTGCCCTGGCTCTTCGGCTGTGGGAGCAGAGGCCAACCCTTCGTGCTCTACTCCCTGGGATGCTGGGCAGCCCAGCACGGGTGCCAAAGAGGTTCCATTGTAATGGACTTTGAGTTGGGAAATGGAGGAGCGACAGCAATGCGGATGGCACCGTTGCAAAGCTGACTTTCTGCAGAAGAGGCACAGCTCAAGTTTTTTGCCCTGGCTCTTCGGCTGTGGGAGCAGAGGCCAACCGTTCGTGCTCTACTCCCGGGGATGCTGGGCAGCCCAGCACGGGTGCCAAAGAGGTTCCATTGTAATGGACTTTGAGTTGGGAAATGGAGGAGCGACAGCAATGCGGATGGCACCGTTGCAAAGCTGACTTTCTGCAGAATAGGCACAGCTCAAGTTTTTTGCCCTGGCTCTTCGGCTGTGGGAGCAGAGGCCAACCCTTCGTGCTCTACTGCCTGGGATGCTGGGCAGCCCAGCACGGGTGCCAAAGAGGTTCCATTGTAATGGACTTTGAGTTGTTAAGTGGAGGAGCAACAGCAACTCAAGTGGCACAGTTGCAAAGCTGACTTTCTGCAGAAGTGGCACAGCTCAAGTTTTTTGCCCTGGCTCTTTGGCTGTGGGAGCAGAGGCCAACCGTTCGTGCTCTACTCCCTGGGATGCTGGGCAGCCGAGCACGGGTGCCAAAGAGGTTCCATTGTAATGGACTTTGAGTTGGGAAATGGAGGAGCGACAGCAATGCGGATGGCACCGTTGCAAAGCTGACTTTCTGCAGAAGAGGCACAGCTCAAGTTTTTTGCCCTGGCTCTTCGGCTGTGGGAGCAGAGGCCAACCCTTCGTGCTCTACTCCCTGGGATGCTGGGCAGCCGAGCACGGGTGCCAAAGAGGTTCCATTGTAATGGACTTTGAGTTGTTAAGTGGAGGAGCAACAGCAACTCAAGTGGCACCGTTGCAAAGCTGACTTTCTGCAGAAGAGGCACAGCTCAAGTTTTTTGCCCTGGCTCTTCGGCTGTGGGAGCAGAGGCCAACCCTTCGTGCTCTACTCCCTGGGATGCTGGGCAGCCCAGCACGGGTGCCAAAGATGTTCCATTGTAATGGACTTTGAGTTGTTAAGTGGAGGAGCAACAGCAACTCAAGTGGCACCGTTGCAAAGCTGACTTTCTGCAGAAGAGGCACAGCTCAAGTTTTTTGCCCTGGCTCTTCGGCTGTGGGAGCAGAGGCCAACCCTTCGTGCTCTACTCCCTGGGATGCTGGGCAGCCGAGCACGGGTGCCAAAGAGGTTCCATTGTAATGGACTTTGAGTTGGGAAATGGAGGAGCGACAGCAATGCGAATGGCACCGTTGCAAAGCTGACTTTCTGCAGAAGAGGCACAGCTCAAGTTTTTTGCCCTGGCTCTTCGGCTGTGGGAGCAGAGGCCAACTGTTCGTGCTCTACTCCCTGGGATGCTGGGCAGCCCAGCACGGGTGCCAAAGAGGTTCCATTGTAATGGACTTTGAGTTGGGAAATGGAGGAGCGACAGCAATGCGGATGGCACCGTTGCAAAGCTGACTTTCTGCAGAAGAGGCACAGCTCAAGTTTTTTGCCCTGGCTCTTCGGCTGTGGGAGCAGAGGCCAACCGTTCGTGCTCTACTCCCTGGGATGCTGGGAAGCCCAGCACGGGTGCCAAAGAGGTTCCATTGTAATGGACTTTGAGTTGGGAAATGGAGGAGCGACAGCAATGCGGATGGCACCGTTGCAAAGCTGACTTTCTGCAGAAGAGGCACAGCTCAAGTTTTTTGCCCTGGCTCTTCGGCTGTGGGAGCAGAGGCCAACCCTTCGTGCTCTACTCCCTGGGATGCTGGGCAGCCCAGCACGGGTGCCAAAGATGTTCCATTGTAATGGACTTTGAGTTGTTAAGTGGAGGAGCAACAGCAACTCAAGTGGCACAGTTGCAAAGCTGACTTTCTGCAGAAGAGGCACAGCTCAAGTTTTTTGCCCTGGCTCTTCGGCTGTGGGAGCAGAGGCCAACCGTTCGTGCTCTACTCCCTGGGATGCTGGGCAGCCCAGCACAGGTGCCAAAGAGGTTCCATTGTAATGGACTTTGAGTTGGGAAATGGAGGAGCGACAGCAATGCGGATGGCAGCGTTGCAAAGCTGACTTTCTGCAGAAGAGGCACAGCTCAAGTTTTTTGCCCTGGCTCTTCGGCTGTAGGAGCAGAGGCCAACGGTTCGTGCTCTACTCCCTGGGATGCTGGGCAGCCGAGCACGGGTGCCAAAGAGGTTCCATTGTAATGGACTTTGAGTTGTTAAGTGGAGGAGCAACAGCAACTCAAGTGGCACCGTTGCAAAGCTGACTTTCTGCAGAAGAGGCACAACTCAAGTTTTTTGCCCTGGCTCTTCGGCTGTGGGAGCAGAGGCCAACCCTTCGTGCTCTACTCCCTGGGATGCTGGGCAGCCCAGCACGGGTGCCAAAGAGGTTCCATTGTAATGGACTTTGAGTTGGGAAATGGAGGAGCGACAGCAATGCGGATGGCACCGTTGCAAAGCTGACTTTCTGCAGAAGAGGCACAGCTCAAGTTTTTTGCCCTGGCTCTTCGGCTGTGGGAGCAGAGGCCAACCGTTCGTGCTCTACTCCCGGGGATGCTGGGCAGCCCAGCACGGGTGCCAAAGAGGTTCCATTGTAATGGACTTTGAGTTGGGAAATGGAGGAGCGACAGCAATGCGGATGGCACCGTTGCAAAGCTGACTTTCTGCAGAATAGGCACAGCTCAAGTTTTTTGCCCTGGCTCTTCGGCTGTGGGAGCAGAGGCCAACCCTTCGTGCTCTACTCCCTGGGATGCTGGGCAGCCGAGCACGGGTGCCAAAGAGGTTCCATTGTAATGGACTTTGAGTTGGGAAATGGAGGAGCGACAGCAATGCGGATGGCACCGTTGCAAAGCTGACTTTCTGCAGAAGAGGCACAGCTCACGTTTTTTGCTCTGGCTCTTTGGCTGTGGGACCAGAGGCCAACCCTTCGTTCTCTACTCCCTGGGATGCTGGGCAGCCGAGCACGGGTGCCAAAGAGGTTCCATTGTAATGGACTTTGAGTTGGTAAATGGAGGAGCAACAGCAACTCAAGTGGCACCGTTGCAAAGCTGACTTTCTGCAGAAGAGGCACAGCTCAAGTTTTTTGCCCTGGCTCTTCGGCTGTGGGAGCAGAGGCCAACCCTTCGTGCTCTACTCCCTGGGATGCTGGGCAGCCCAGCACGGGTGCCAAAGAGGTTCCATTGTAATGGACTTTGAGTTGTTTAAATGGAGGAGCAACAGCAACTCAAGTGGCACCGTTGCAAAGCTGACTGTCTGCAGAAGAGGCACAGCTCAAGTTTTTTCCCCTGGCTCTTCGGCTGTGGGAGCAGAGGCCAACATTTCGTGCTCTACTCCCTGGGATGCTGGGCAGCCGAGCACGGGTGCCAAAGAGGTTCCATTGTAATGGACTTTGAGTTGGGAAATGGAGGAGCGACAGCAATGCGGATGGCACCGTTGCAAAGCTGACTTTCTGCAGAAGAGGCACAGCTCAAGTTTTTTGCCCTGGCTCTTCGGCTGTGGGAGCAGAGGCCAACCCTTCGTGCTCTACTCCCTGGGATGCTGGGCAGCCCAGCACGGGTGCCAAAGAGGTTCCATTGTAATGGACTTTGAGTTGGGAAATGGAGGAGCGACAGCAATGCGGATGGCACCGTTGCAAAGCTGACTTTCTGCAGAAGAGGCACAGCTCAAGTTTTTTGGCCTGGCTCTTCGGCTGTGGGAGCAGAGGCCAACCGTTCGTGCTCTACTCCCTGGGATGCTGGGCAGCCGAGCACGGGTGCCAAAGAGGTTCCATTGTAATGGACTTTGAGTTGGGAAATGGAGGAGCGACAGCAATGCGGATGGCACCGTTGCAAAGCTGACTTTCTGCAGAAGAGGCACAGCTCACGTTTTTTGCCCTGGCTCTTCGGCTGTGGGAGCAGAGGCCAACCGTTCGTGCTCTACTCCCTGGGATGCTGGGAAGCCCAGCACGGGTGCCAAAGATGTTCCATTGTAATGGACTTTGAGTTGGGAAATGGAGGAGCGACAGCAATGCGGATGGCACCGTTGCAAAGCTGACTTTCTGCAGAAGAGGCACAGCTCAAGTTTTTTGCCCTGGCTCTTCGGCTGTGGGAGCAGAGGCCAACCCTTCGTGCTCTACTCCCTGGGATGCTGGGCAGCCGAGCACGGGTGCCAAAGAGGTTCCATTGTAATGGACTTTGAGTTGGGAAATGGAGGAGCGACAGCAACTCAAGTGGCACCGTTGCAAAGCTGACTTTCTGCAGAAGAGGCACAGCTCAAGTTTTTTGCCCTGGCTCTTTGGCTGTGGGAGCAGAGGCCAACCGTTCGTGCTCTACTCCCTGGGATGCTGGGCAGCCCAGCACGGGTGCCAAAGAGGTTCCATTGTAATGGACTTTGAGTTGGGAAATGGAGGAGCGACAGCAATGCGGATGGCACCGTTGCAAAGCTGACTTTCTGCAGAAGAGGCACAGCTCAAGTTTTTTGCCCTGGCTCTTCGGCTGTGGGAGCAGAGGCCAACCGTTCGTGCTCTACTCCCTGGGATGCTGGGCAGCCCAGCACGGGTGCCAAAGAGGTTCCATTGTAATGGACTTTGAGTTGGGAAATGGAGGAGCGACAGCAATGCGGATGGCACCGTTGCAAAGCTGACTTTCTGCAGAAGAGGCACAGCTCAAGTTTTTTGCCCTGGCTCTTCGGCTGTGGGAGCAGAGGCCAACCCTTCGTGCTCTACTCCCTGGGATGCTGGGCAGCCGAGCACGGGTGCCAAAGAGGTTCCATTGTAATGGACTTTGAGTTGTTAAGTGGAGGAGCAACAGCAACTCAAGTGGCACCGTTGCAAAGCTGACTTTCTGCAGAAGTGGCACAGCTCAAGTTTTTTGCCCTGGCTCTTTGGCTGTGGGAGCAGAGGCCAACCGTTCGTGCTCTACTCCCTGGGATGCTGGGCAGCCCAGCACGGGTGCCAAAGAGGTTCCATTGTAATGGACTTTGAGTTGGGAAATGGAGGAGCGACAGCAATGCGGATGGCACCGTTGCAAAGCTGACTTTCTGCAGAAGAGGCACAGCTCAAGTTTTTTGCCCTGGCTCTTCGGCTGTGGGAGCAGAGGCCAACCCTTCGTGCTCTACTCCCTGGGATGCTGGGCAGCCGAGCACGGGTGCCAAAGAGGTTCCATTGTAATGGACTTTGAGTTGGGAAATGGAGGAGCGACAGCAATGCGAATGGCACCGTTGCAAAGCTGACTTTCTGCAGAAGAGGCACAGCTCAAGTTTTTTGCCCTGGCTCTTCGGCTGTGGGAGCAGAGGCCAACCCTTCGTGCTCTACTCCCTGGGATGCTGGGCAGCCGAGCACGGGTGCCAAAGAGGTTCCATTGTAATGGACTTTGAGTTGTTAAGTGGAGGAGCAACAGCAACTCAAGTGGCACCGTTGCAAAGCTGACTTTCTGCAGAAGAGGCACAGCTCAAGTTTTTTGCCCTGGCTCTTCGGCTGTGGGAGCAGAGGCCAACCCTTCGTGCTCTACTCCCTGGGATGCTGGGCAGCCGAGCACGGGTGCCAAAGAGGTTCCATTGTAATGGACTTTGAGTTGGGAAATGGAGGAGCGACAGCAATGCGGATGGCACCGTTGCAAAGCTGACCTTCTGCAGAAGAGGCACAGCTCAAGTTTTTTGCCCTGGCTCTTCGGCTGTGGGAGCAGAGGCCAACCCTTCGTGCTCTACTCCCTGGGATGCTGGGCAGCCCAGCACGGGTGCCAAAGATGTTCCATTGTAATGGACTTTGAGTTGTTAAGTGGAGGAGCAACAGCAACTCAAGTGGCACCGTTGCAAAGCTGACTTTCTGCAGAAGAGGCACAGCTCAAGTTTTTTGCCCTGGCTCTTCGGCTGTGGGAGCAGAGGCCAACCCTTCGTGCTCTACTCCCTGGGATGCTGGGCAGCCGAGCACGGGTGCCAAAGAGGTTCCATTGTAATGGACTTTGAGTTGGGAAATGGAGGAGCGACAGCAATGCGAATGGCACCGTTGCAAAGCTGACTTTCTGCAGAAGAGGCACAGCTCAAGTTTTTTGCCCTGGCTCTTCGGCTGTGGGAGCAGAGGCCAACCCTTCGTGCTCTACTCCCTGGGATGCTGGGCAGCCCAGCACGGGTGCCAAAGAGGTTCCATTGTAATGGACTTTGAGTTGGGAAATGGAGGAGCGACAGCAATGCGGATGGCACCGTTGCAAAGCTGACTTTCTGCAGAAGAGGCACAGCTCAAGTTTTTTGCCCTGGCTCTTCGGCTGTGGGAGCAGAGGCCAACCGTTCGTGCTCTACTCCCGGGGATGCTGGGCAGCCCAGCACGGGTGCCAAAGAGGTTCCATTGTAATGGACTTTGAGTTGGGAAATGGAGGAGCGACAGCAATGCGGATGGCACCGTTGCAAAGCTGACTTTCTGCAGAATAGGCACAGCTCAAGTTTTTTGCCCTGGCTCTTCGGCTGTGGGAGCAGAGGCCAACCCTTCGTGCTCTACTCCCTGGGATGCTGGGCAGCCGAGCACGGGTGCCAAAGAGGTTCCATTGTAATGGACTTTGAGTTGTTAAGTGGAGGAGCAACAGCAACTCAAGTGGCACAGTTGCAAAGCTGACTTTCTGCAGAAGTGGCACAGCTCAAGTTTTTTGCCCTGGCTCTTTGGCTGTGGGAGCAGAGGCCAACCGTTCGTGCTCTACTCCCTGGGATGCTGGGCAGCCCAGCACGGGTGCCAAAGAGGTTCCATTGTAATGGACTTTGAGTTGGGAAATGGAGGAGCGACAGCAATGCGGATGGCACCGTTGCAAAGCTGACTTTCTGCAGAAGAGGCACAGCTCAAGTTTTTTGCCCTGGCTCTTCGGCTGTGGGAGCAGAGGCCAACCCTTCGTGCTCTACTCCCTGGGATGCTGGGCAGCCCAGCACGGGTGCCAAAGAGGTTCCATTGTAATGGACTTTGAGTTGTTAAGTGGAGGAGCAACAGCAACTCAAGTGGCACCGTTGCAAAGCTGACTTTCTGCAGAAGAGGCACAGCTCAAGTTTTTTGCCCTGGCTCTTCGGCTGTGGGAGCAGAGGCCAACCCTTCGTGCTCTACTCCCTGGGATGCTGGGCAGCCCAGCACGGGTGCCAAAGATGTTCCATTGTAATGGACTTTGAGTTGTTAAGTGGAGGAGCAACAGCAACTCAAGTGGCACCGTTGCAAAGCTGACTTTCTGCAGAAGAGGCACAGCTCAAGTTTTTTGCCCTGGCTCTTCGGCTGTGGGAGCAGAGGCCAACCCTTCGTGCTCTACTCCCTGGGATGCTGGGCAGCCCAGCACGGGTGCCAAAGAGGTTCCATTGTAATGGACTTTGAGTTGGGAAATGGAGGAGCGACAGCAATGCGGATGGCACCGTTGCAAAGCTGACTTTCTGCAGAAGAGGCACAGCTCAAGTTTTTTGCCCTGGCTCTTCGGCTGTGGGAGCAGAGGCCAACCGTTCGTGCTCTACTCCCGGGGATGCTGGGCAGCCCAGCACGGGTGCCAAAGAGGTTCCATTGTAATGGACTTTGAGTTGGGAAATGGAGGAGCGACAGCAATGCGGATGGCACCGTTGCAAAGCTGACTTTCTGCAGAATAGGCACAGCTCAAGTTTTTTGCCCTGGCTCTTCGGCTGTGGGAGCAGAGGCCAACCCTTCGTGCTCTACTCCCTGGGATGCTGGGCAGCCGAGCACGGGTGCCAAAGAGGTTCCATTGTAATGGACTTTGAGTTGTTAAGTGGAGGAGCAACAGCAACTCAAGTGGCACAGTTGCAAAGCTGACTTTCTGCAGAAGTGGCACAGCTCAAGTTTTTTGCCCTGGCTCTTTGGCTGTGGGAGCAGAGGCCAACCGTTCGTGCTCTACTCCCTGGGATGCTGGGCAGCCGAGCACGGGTGCCAAAGAGGTTCCATTGTAATGGACTTTGAGTTGGGAAATGGAGGAGCGACAGCAATGCGGATGGCACCGTTGCAAAGCTGACTTTCTGCAGAAGAGGCACAGCTCAAGTTTTTTGCCCTGGCTCTTCGGCTGTGGGAGCAGAGGCCAACCCTTCGTGCTCTACTCCCTGGGATGCTGGGCAGCCCAGCACGGGTGCCAAAGAGGTTCCATTGTAATGGACTTTGAGTTGTTAAGTGGAGGAGCAACAGCAACTCAAGTGGCACCGTTGCAAAGCTGACTTTCTGCAGAAGAGGCACAGCTCAAGTTTTTTGCCCTGGCTCTTCGGCTGTGGGAGCAGAGGCCAACCCTTCGTGCTCTACTCCCTGGGATGCTGGGCAGCCCAGCACGGGTGCCAAAGATGTTCCATTGTAATGGACTTTGAGTTGTTAAGTGGAGGAGCAACAGCAACTCAAGTGGCACCGTTGCAAAGCTGACTTTCTGCAGAAGAGGCACAGCTCAAGTTTTTTGCCCTGGCTCTTCGGCTGTGGGAGCAGAGGCCAACCCTTCGTGCTCTACTCCCTGGGATGCTGGGCAGCCGAGCACGGGTGCCAAAGAGGTTCCATTGTAATGGACTTTGAGTTGGGAAATGGAGGAGCGACAGCAATGCGAATGGCACCGTTGCAAAGCTGACTTTCTGCAGAAGAGGCACAGCTCAAGTTTTTTGCCCTGGCTCTTCGGCTGTGGGAGCAGAGGCCAACTGTTCGTGCTCTACTCCCTGGGATGCTGGGCAGCCCAGCACGGGTGCCAAAGAGGTTCCATTGTAATGGACTTTGAGTTGGGAAATGGAGGAGCGACAGCAATGCGGATGGCACCGTTGCAAAGCTGACTTTCTGCAGAAGAGGCACAGCTCAAGTTTTTTGCCCTGGCTCTTCGGCTGTGGGAGCAGAGGCCAACCGTTCGTGCTCTACTCCCTGGGATGCTGGGAAGCCCAGCACGGGTGCCAAAGAGGTTCCATTGTAATGGACTTTGAGTTGGGAAATGGAGGAGCGACAGCAATGCGGATGGCACCGTTGCAAAGCTGACTTTCTGCAGAAGAGGCACAGCTCAAGTTTTTTGCCCTGGCTCTTCGGCTGTGGGAGCAGAGGCCAACCGTTCGTGCTCTACTCCCGGGGATGCTGGGAAGCCCAGCACGGGTGCCAAAGAGGTTCCATTGTAATGGACTTTGAGTTGGGAAATGGAGGAGCGACAGCAATGCGGATGGCACCGTTGCAAAGCTGACTTTCTGCAGAAGAGGCACAGCTCAAGTTTTTTGCCCTGGCTCTTCGGCTGTGGGAGCAGAGGCCAACCCTTCGTGCTCTACTCCCTGGGATGCTGGGCAGCCCAGCACGGGTGCCAAAGATGTTCCATTGTAATGGACTTTGAGTTGTTAAGTGGAGGAGCAACAGCAACTCAAGTGGCACAGTTGCAAAGCTGACTTTCTGCAGAAGAGGCACAGCTCAAGTTTTTTGCCCTGGCTCTTTGGCTGTGGGAGCAGAGGCCAACCGTTCGTGCTCTACTCCCTGGGATGCTGGGAAGCCCAGCACGGGTGCCAAAGAGGTTCCATTGTAATGGACTTTGAGTTGGGAAATGGAGGAGCGACAGCAATGCGGATGGCACCGTTGCAAAGCTGACTTTCTGCAGAAGAGGCACAGCTCAAGTTTTTTGCCCTGGCTCTTCGGCTGTGGGAGCAGAGGCCAACCGTTCGTGCTCTACTCCCGGGGATGCTGGGCAGCCCAGCACGGGTGCCAAAGAGGTTCCATTGTAATGGACTTTGAGTTGTTAAGTGGAGGAGCAACAGCAACTCAAGTGGCACAGTTGCAAAGCTGACTTTCTGCAGAAGTGGCACAGCTCAAGTTTTTTGCCCTGGCTCTTTGGCTGTGGGAGCAGAGGCCAACCGTTCGTGCTCTACTCCCTGGGATGCTGGGCAGCCCAGCACGGGTGCCAAAGAGGTTCCATTGTAATGGACTTTGAGTTGGGAAATGGAGGAGCGACAGCAATGCGGATGGCACCGTTGCAAAGCTGACTTTCTGCAGAAGAGGCACAGCTCAAGTTTTTTGGCCTGGCTCTTCGGCTGTGGGAGCAGAGGCCAACCCTTCGTGCTCTACTCCCTGGGATGCTGGGCAGCCAAGCACGGGTGCCAAAGAGGTTCCATTGTAATGGACTTTGAGTTGGGAAATGGAGGAGCGACAGCAATGCGGATGGCACCGTTGCAAAGCTGACTTTCTGCAGAAGAGGCACAGCTCAAGTTTTTTGCCCTGGCTCTTCGGCTGTGGGAGCAGAGGCCAACGGTTCGTGCTCTACTCCCTGGGATGCTGGGCAGCCGAGCACGGGTGCCAAAGAGGTTCCATTGTAATGGACTTTGAGTTGTTAAGTGGAGGAGCAACAGCAACTCAAGTGGCACCGTTGCAAAGCTGACTTTCTGCAGAAGAGGCACAGCTCAAGTTTTTTGCCCTGGCTCTTCGGCTGTGGGAGCAGAGGCCAACCCTTCGTGCTCTACTCCCTGGGATGCTGGGCAGCCCAGCACGGGTGCCAAAGAGGTTCCATTGTAATGGACTTTGAGTTGGGAAATCGAGGAGCGACAGCAATGCGGATGGCACCGTTGCAAAGCTGACTTTCTGCAGAAGAGGCACAGCTCAAGTTTTTTGCCCTGGTTCTTTGGCTGTGGGAGCAGAGGCCAACCGTTCGTGCTCTACTCCCTGGGATGCTGGGCAGCCCAGCACGGGTGCCAAAGAGGTTCCATTGTAATGGACTTTGAGTTGGGAAATGGAGGAGCGACAGCAATGCGGATGGCACCGTTGCAAAGCTGACCTTCTGCAGAAGAGGCACAGCTCAAGTTTTTTGCCCTGGCTCTTCGGCTGTGGGAGCAGAGGCCAACCCTTCGTGCTCTACTCCCTGGGATGCTGGGCAGCCCAGCACGGGTGCCAAAGATGTTCCATTGTAATGGACTTTGAGTTGTTAAGTGGAGGAGCAACAGCAACTCAAGTGGCACCGTTGCAAAGCTGACTTTCTGCAGAAGAGGCACAGCTCAAGTTTTTTGCCCTGGCTCTTCGGCTGTGGGAGCAGAGGCCAACCCTTCGTGCTCTACTCCCTGGGATGCTGGGCAGCCCAGCACGGGTGCCAAAGAGGTTCCATTGTAATGGACTTTGAGTTGGGAAATCGAGGAGCGACAGCAATGCGAATGGCACCGTTGCAAAGCTGACTTTCTGCAGAAGAGGCACAGCTCAAGTTTTTTGCCCTGGCTCTTCGGCTGTGGGAGCAGAGGCCAACCCTTCGTGCTCTACTCCCTGGGATGCTGGGCAGCCCAGCACGGGTGCCAAAGAGGTTCCATTGTAATGGACTTTGAGTTGGGAAATGGAGGAGCGACAGCAATGCGGATGGCACCGTTGCAAAGCTGACTTTCTGCAGAAGAGGCACAGCTCAAGTTTTTTGCCCTGGCTCTTCGGCTGTGGGAGCAGAGGCCAACCCTTCGTGCTCTACTCCCTGGGATGCTGGGCAGCCGAGCACGGGTGCCAAAGAGGTTCCATTGTAATGGACTTTGAGTTGGGAAATGGAGGAGCGACAGCAATGCGGATGGCACCGTTGCAAAGCTGACTTTCTGCAGAAGAGGCACAGCTCAAGTTTTTTGGCCTGGCTCTTCGGCTGTGGGAGCAGAGGCCAACCCTTCGTGCTCTACTCCCTGGGATGCTGGGCAGCCCAGCACGGGTGCCAAAGATGTTCCATTGTAATGGACTTTGAGTTGTTAAGTGGAGGAGCAACAGCAACTCAAGTGGCACCGTTGCAAAGCTGACTTTCTGCAGAAGAGGCACAGCTCAAGTTTTTTGCCCTGGCTCTTCGGCTGTGGGAGCAGAGGCCAACCCTTCGTGCTCTACTCCCTGGGATGCTGGGCAGCCCAGCACGGGTGCCAAAGAGGTTCCATTGTAATGGACTTTGAGTTGGGAAATCGAGGAGCGACAGCAATGCGAATGGCACCGTTGCAAAGCTGACTTTCTGCAGAAGAGGCACAGCTCAAGTTTTTTGCCCTGGCTCTTCGGCTGTGGGAGCAGAGGCCAACCCTTCGTGCTCTACTCCCTGGGATGCTGGGCAGCCCAGCACGGGTGCCAAAGAGGTTCCATTGTAATGGACTTTGAGTTGGGAAATGGAGGAGCGACAGCAATGCGGATGGCACCGTTGCAAAGCTGACTTTCTGCAGAAGAGGCACAGCTCAAGTTTTTTGCCCTGGCTCTTTGGCTGTGGGAGCAGAGGCCAACCGTTCGTGCTCTACTCCCTGGGATGCTGGGAAGCCCAGCACGGGTGCCAAAGAGGTTCCATTGTAATGGACTTTGAGTTGGGAAATGGAGGAGCGACAGCAATGCGGATGGCACCGTTGCAAAGCTGACTTTCTGCAGAAGAGGCACAGCTCAAGTTTTTTGCCCTGGCTCTTCGGCTGTGGGAGCAGAGGCCAACCGTTCGTGCTCTACTCCCTGGGATGCTGGGCAGCCCAGCACGGGTGCCAAAGATGTTCCATTGTAATGGACTTTGAGTTGTTAAGTGGAGGAGCAACAGCAACTCAAGTGGCACAGTTGCAAAGCTGACTTTCTGCAGAAGAGGCACAGCTCAAGTTTTTTGCCCTGGCTCTTCGGCTGTGGGAGCAGAGGCCAACCGTTCGTGCTCTACTCCCTGGGATGCTGGGCAGCCCAGCACAGGTGCCAAAGAGGTTCCATTGTAATGGACTTTGAGTTGGGAAATGGAGGAGCGACAGCAATGCGGATGGCAGCGTTGCAAAGCTGACTTTCTGCAGAAGAGGCACAGCTCAAGTTTTTTGCCCTGGCTCTTCGGCTGTAGGAGCAGAGGCCAACGGTTCGTGCTCTACTCCCTGGGATGCTGGGCAGCCCAGCACGGGTGCCAAAGATGTTCCATTGTAATGGACTTTGAGTTGGGAAATGGAGGAGCGACAGCAATGCGGATGGCACCGTTGCAAAGCTGACTTTCTGCAGAAGAGGCACAGCTCAAGTTTTTTGCCCTGGCTCTTCGGCTGTGGGAGCAGAGGCCAACCGTTCGTGCTCTACTCCCTGGGATGCTGGGCAGCCCAGCACGGGTGCCAAAGAGGTTCCATTGTAATGGACTTTGAGTTGGGAAATGGAGGAGCGACAGCAATGCGGATGGCAGCGTTGCAAAGCTGACTTTCTGCAGAAGAGGCACAGCTCAAGTTTTTTGGCCTGGCTCTTCGGCTGTGGGAGCAGAGGCCAACCCTTCGTGCTCTACTCCCTGGGATGCTGGGCAGCCGAGCACGGGTGCCAAAGAGGTTCCATTGTAATGGACTTTGAGTTGTTAAGTGGAGGAGCAACAGCAACTCAAGTGGCACCGTTGCAAAGCTGACTTTCTGCAGAAGAGGCACAGCTCAAGTTTTTTGCCCTGGCTCTTCGGCTGTGGGAGCAGAGGCCAACCCTTCGTGCTCTACTCCCTGGGATGCTGGGCAGCCGAGCACGGGTGCCAAAGAGGTTCCATTGTAATGGACTTTGAGTTGGGAAATGGAGGAGCGACAGCAATGCGGATGGCACCGTTGCAAAGCTGACTTTCTGCAGAAGAGGCACAGCTCAAGTTTTTTGCCCTGGCTCTTCGGCTGTGGGAGCAGAGGCCAACCGTTCGTGCTCTACTCCCGGGGATGCTGGGCAGCCCAGCACGGGTGCCAAAGAGGTTCCATTGTAATGGACTTTGAGTTGGGAAATGGAGGAGTGACAGCAATGCGGATGGCACCGTTGCAAAGCTGACTTTCTGCAGAAGAGGCACAGCTCAAGTTTTTTGCCCTGGCTCTTCGGCTGTGGGAGCAGAGGCCAACCCTTCGTGCTCTACTCCCTGGGATGCTGGGCAGCCCAGCACGGGTGCCAAAGATGTTCCATTGTAATGGACTTTGAGTTGTTAAGTGGAGGAGCAACAGCAACTCAAGTGGCACAGTTGCAAAGCTGACTTTCTGCAGAAGAGGCACAGCTCAAGTTTTTTGCCCTGGCTCTTTGGCTGTGGGAGCAGAGGCCAACCGTTCGTGCTCTACTCCCTGGGATGCTGGGCAGCCCAGCACGGGTGCCAAAGAGGTTCCATTGTAATGGACTTTGAGTTGGGAAATGGAGGAGCGACAGCAATGCGGATGGCACCGTTGCAAAGCTGACTTTCTGCAGAAGAGGCACAGCTCAAGTTTTTTGCCCTGGCTCTTCGGCTGTAGGAGCAGAGGCCAACCGTTCGTGCTCTACTCCCTGGGATGCTGGGCAGCCGAGCACGGGTGCCAAAGAGGTTCCATTGTAATGGACTTTGAGTTGGGAAATGGAGGAGCGACAGCAATGCGGATGGCACCGTTGCAAAGCTGACTTTCTGCAGAAGAGGCACAGCTCAAGTTTTTTGCCCTGGCTCTTCGGCTGTGGGAGCAGAGGCCAACCCTTCGTGCTCTACTCCCGGGGATGCTGGGCAGCCCAGCACGGGTGCCAAAGATGTTCCATTGTAATGGACTTTGAGTTGTTAAGTGGAGGAGCAACAGCAACTCAAGTGGCACCGTTGCAAAGCTGACTTTCTGCAGAAGAGGCACAGCTCAAGTTTTTTGCCCTGGCTCTTCGGCTGTGGGAGCAGAGGCCAACTGTTCGTGCTCTACTCCCTGGGATGCTGGGCAGCCGATCACGGGTGCCAAAGAGGTTCCATTGTAATGGACTTTGAGTTGGGAAATGGAGGAGCGACAGCAATGCGGATGGCACCGTTGCAAAGCTGACTTTCTGCAGAAGAGGCACAGCTCAAGTTTTTTGCCCTGGCTCTTCGGCTGTGGGAGCAGAGGCCAACCGTTCGTGCTCTACTCCCTGGGATGCTGGGCAGCCCAGCACGGGTGCCAAAGAGGTTCCATTGTAATGGACTTTGAGTTGGGAAATGGAGGAGCGACAGCAATGCGGATGGCAGCGTTGCAAAGCTGACTTTCTGCAGAAGAGGCACAGCTCAAGTTTTTTGCCCTGGCTCTTCGGCTGTGGGAGCAGAGGCCAACCGTTCGTGCTCTACTCCCTGGGATGCTGGGCAGCCGAGCACGGGTGCCAAAGAGGTTCCATTGTAATGGACTTTGAGTTGGGAAATGGAGGAGCGACAGCAATGCGGATGGCACCGTTGCAAAGCTGACTTTCTGCAGAAGAGGCACAGCTCAAGTTTTTTGCCCTGGCTCTTCGGCTGTGGGAGCAGAGGCCAACCCTTCGTGCTCTACTCCCTGGGATGCTGGGCAGCCGAGCACGGGTGCCAAAGAGGTTCCATTGTAATGGACTTTGAGTTGGGAAATGGAGGAGCGACAGCAATGCGGATGGCACCGTTGCAAAGCTGACTTTCTGCAGAAGAGGCACAGCTCAAGTTTTTTGCCCTGGCTCTTCGGCTGTGGGAGCAGAGGCCAACCGTTCGTGCTCTACTCCCGGGGATGCTGGGCAGCCCAGCACGGGTGCCAAAGAGGTTCCATTGTAATGGACTTTGAGTTGGGAAATGGAGGAGCGACAGCAATGCGGATGGCACCGTTGCAAAGCTGACCTTCTGCAGAAGAGGCACAGCTCAAGTTTTTTGCCCTGGCTCTTCGGCTGTGGGAGCAGAGGCCAACCCTTCGTGCTCTACTCCCTGGGATGCTGGGCAGCCCAGCACGGGTGCCAAAGATGTTCCATTGTAATGGACTTTGAGTTGTTAAGTGGAGGAGCAACAGCAACTCAAGTGGCACCGTTGCAAAGCTGACTTTCTGCAGAAGAGGCACAGCTCAAGTTTTTTGCCCTGGCTCTTCGGCTGTGGGAGCAGAGGCCAACCCTTCGTGCTCTACTCCCTGGGATGCTGGGCAGCCCAGCACGGGTGCCAAAGAGGTTCCATTGTAATGGACTTTGAGTTGGGAAATCGAGGAGCGACAGCAATGCGAATGGCACCGTTGCAAAGCTGACTTTCTGCAGAAGAGGCACAGCTCAAGTTTTTTGCCCTGGCTCTTCGGCTGTGGGAGCAGAGGCCAACCCTTCGTGCTCTACTCCCTGGGATGCTGGGCAGCCCAGCACGGGTGCCAAAGAGGTTCCATTGTAATGGACTTTGAGTTGGGAAATGGAGGAGCGACAGCAATGCGGATGGCACCGTTGCAAAGCTGACTTTCTGCAGAAGAGGCACAGCTCAAGTTTTTTGCCCTGGCTCTTCGGCTGTGGGAGCAGAGGCCAACCCTTCGTGCTCTACTCCCTGGGATGCTGGGAAGCCCAGCACGGGTGCCAAAGAGGTTCCATTGTAATGGACTTTGAGTTGGGAAATGGAGGAGCGACAGCAATGCGGATGGCACCGTTGCAAAGCTGACTTTCTGCAGAAGAGGCACAGCTCAAGTTTTTTGCCCTGGCTCTTCGGCTGTGGGAGCAGAGGCCAACCCTTCGTGCTCTACTCCCTGGGATGCTGGGCAGCCCAGCACGGGTGCCAAAGAGGTTCCATTGTAATGGACTTTGAGTTGTTAAGTGGAGGAGCAACAGCAACTCAAGTGGCACAGTTGCAAAGCTGACTTTCTGCAGAAGAGGCACAGCTCAAGTTTTTTGCCCTGGCTCTTTGGCTGTGGGAGCAGAGGCCAACCGTTCGTGCTCTACTCCCTGGGATGCTGGGCAGCCCAGCACGGGTGCCAAAGAGGTTCCATTGTAATGGACTTTGAGTTGGGAAATGGAGGAGCGACAGCAATGCGGATGGCAGCGTTGCAAAGCTGACTTTCTGCAGAAGAGGCACAGCTCAAGTTTTTTGCCCTGGCTCTTCGGCTGTAGGAGCAGAGGCCAACGGTTCGTGCTCTACTCCCTGGGATGCTGGGCAGCCCAGCACGGGTGCCAAAGATGTTCCATTGTAATGGACTTTGAGTTGGGAAATGGAGGAGCAACAGCAATGCGGATGGCACCGTTGCAAAGCTGACTTTCTGCAGAAGAGGCACAGCTCAAGTTTTTTGCCCTGGCTCTTCGGCTGTGGGAGCAGAGGCCAACCGTTCGTGCTCTACTCCCTGGGATGCTGGGCAGCCCAGCACGGGTGCCAAAGAGGTTCCATTGTAATGGACTTTGAGTTGGGAAATGGAGGAGCGACAGCAATGTGGATGGCAGCGTTGCAAAGCTGACTTTCTGCAGAAGAGGCACAGCTCAAGTTTTTTGGCCTGGCTCTTCGGCTGTGGGAGCAGAGGCCAACCGTTCGTGCTCTACTCCCTGGGATGCTGGGCAGCCGAGCACGGGTGCCAAAGAGGTTCCATTGTAATGGACTTTGAGTTGTTAAGTGGAGGAGCAACAGCAACTCAAGTGGCACCTTTGCAAAGCTGACTTTCTGCAGAAGAGGCACAGCTCAAGTTTTTTGCCCTGGCTCTTCGGCTGTGGGAGCAGAGGCCAACCCTTCGTGCTCTACTCCCTGGGATGCTGGGCAGCCGAGCACGGGTGCCAAAGAGGTTCCATTGTAATGGACTTTGAGTTGGGAAATGGAGGAGCGACAGCAATGCGGATGGCACCGTTGCAAAGCTGACTTTCTGCAGAAGAGGCACAGCTCAAGTTTTTTGCCCTGGCTCTTCGGCTGTGGGAGCAGAGGCCAACCGTTCGTGCTCTACTCCCGGGGATGCTGGGCAGCCCAGCACGGGTGCCAAAGAGGTTCCATTGTAATGGACTTTGAGTTGGGAAATGGAGGAGTGACAGCAATGCGGATGGCACCGTTGCAAAGCTGACTTTCTGCAGAAGAGGCACAGCTCAAGTTTTTTGCCCTGGCTCTTCGGCTGTGGGAGCAGAGGCCAACCCTTCGTGCTCTACTCCCTGGGATGCTGGGCAGCCCAGCACGGGTGCCAAAGATGTTCCATTGTAATGGACTTTGAGTTGTTAAGTGGAGGAGCAACAGCAACTCAAGTGGCACAGTTGCAAAGCTGACTTTCTGCAGAAGAGGCGCAGCTCAAGTTTTTTGCCCTGGCTCTTTGGCTGTGGGAGCAGAGGCCAACCGTTCGTGCTCTACTCCCGGGGATGCTGGGCAGCCCAGCACGGGTGCCAAAGAGGTTCCATTGTAATGGACTTTGAGTTGGGAAATGGAGGAGCGACAGCAATGCGGATGGCACCGTTGCAAAGCTGACTTTCTGCAGAAGAGGCACAGCTCAAGTTTTTTGCCCTGGCTCTTCGGCTGTAGGAGCAGAGGCCAACGGTTCGTGCTCTACTCCCTGGGATGCTGGGCAGCCGAGCACGGGTGCCAAAGAGGTTCCATTGTAATGGACTTTGAGTTGGGAAATGGAGGAGCGACAGCAATGCGGATGGCACCGTTGCAAAGCTGACTTTCTGCAGAAGAGGCACAGCTCAAGTTTTTTGCCCTGGCTCTTCGGCTGTGGGAGCAGAGGCCAACCCTTCGTGCTCTACTCCCTGGGATGCTGGGCAGCCCAGCACGGGTGCCAAAGATGTTCCATTGTAATGGACTTTGAGTTGTTAAGTGGAGGAGCAACAGCAACTCAAGTGGCACCGTTGCAAAGCTGACTTTCTGCAGAAGAGGCACAGCTCAAGTTTTTTGCCCTGGCTCTTCGGCTGTGGGAGCAGAGGCCAACTGTTCGTGCTCTACTCCCTGGGATGCTGGGCAGCCCAGCACGGGTGCCAAAGAGGTTCCATTGTAATGGACTTTGAGTTGGGAAATGGAGGAGCGACAGCAATGCGGATGGCACCGTTGCAAAGCTGACTTTCTGCAGAAGAGGCACAGCTCAAGTTTTTTGCCCTGGCTCTTCGGCTGTGGGAGCAGAGGCCAACCGTTCGTGCTCTACTCCCGGGGATGCTGGGCAGCCCAGCACGGGTGCCAAAGAGGTTCCATTGTAATGGACTTTCAGTTGGGAAATGGAGGAGCGAGAGCAATGCGGATGGCACCGTTGCAAAGCTGACTTTCTGCAGAAGAGGCACAGCTCAAGTTTTTTGCCCTGGCTCTTCGGCTGTGGGAGCAGAGGCCAATCCTTCGTGCTCTACTCCCTGGGATGCTGGGCAGCCCAGCACGGGTGCCAAAGAGGTTCCATTGTAATGGACTTTGAGTTGTTAAGTGGAGGAGCAACAGCAACTCAAGTGGCACCGTTGCAAAGCTGACTTTCTGCAGAAGAGGCACAGCTCAAGTTTTTTGCCCTGGCTCTTCGGCTGTGGGAGCAGAGGCCAACCGTTCGTGCTCTACTCCCTGGGATGCTGGGCAGCCGAGCACGGGTGCCAAAGAGGTTCCATTGTAATGGACTTTGAGTTGGGAAATGGAGGAGCGACAGCAATGCGGATGGCACCGTTGCAAAGCTGACTTTCTGCAGAAGAGGCACAGCTCAAGTTTTTTGCCCTGGCTCTTCGGCTGTGGGAGCAGAGGCCAACCGTTCGTGCTCTACTCCCTGGGATGCTGGGCAGCCCAGCACGGGTGCCAAAGAGGTTCCATTGTAATGGACTTTGAGTTGGGAAATGGAGGAGCGAGAGCAATGCGGATGGCACCGTTGCAAAGCTGACCTTCTGCAGAAGAGGCACAGCTCAAGT
The DNA here is from genome assembly GCF_963264785.1 of Psittacula echo. Taxonomy (NCBI): domain Eukaryota; kingdom Metazoa; phylum Chordata; class Aves; order Psittaciformes; family Psittacidae; genus Psittacula; species Psittacula echo. Next base: position 10,001,074 of record NC_137750.1, on the reverse strand, counting down.
TTTTTGCCCTGGCTCTTCGGCTGTGGGAGCAGAGGCCAACCCTTCGTGCTCTACTCCCTGGGATGCTGGGCAGCCGAGCACGGGTGCCAAAGATGTTCCATTGTAATGGACTTTGAGTTGTTAAGTGGAGGAGCAACAGCAACTCAAGTGGCACCGTTGCAAAGCTGACTTTCTGCAGAAGAGGCACAGCTCAAGTTTTTTGCCCTGGCTCTTCAGCTGTGGGAGCAGAGGCCAACCCTTCATGCTCTACTCCCTGGGATGCTGGGCAGCCGAGCACGGGTGCCAAAGAGGTTCCATTGTAATGGACTTTGAGTTGGGAAATGGAGGAGCTACAGCAATGCGGATGGCAGCGTTGCAAAGCTGACTTTCTGCAGAAGAGGCACAGCTCAAGTTTTTTGCCCTGGCTCTTCGGCTGTGGGAGCAGAGGCCAACCGTTCGTGCTCTACTCCCTGGGATGCTGGGCAGCCCAGCACGGGTGCCAAAGAGGTTCCATTGTAATGGACTTTGAGTTGGGAAATGGAGGAGCGACAGCAATGCGGATGGCAGCGTTGCAAAGCTGACTTTCTGCAGAAGAGGCACAGCTCAAGTTTTTTGCCCTGGCTCTTCAGCTGTAGGAGCAGAGGCCAACCGTTCGTGCTCTACTCCCTGGGATGCTGGGCAGCCGAGCACGGGTGCCAAAGAGGTTCCATTGTAATGGACTTTGAGTTGGGAAATGGAGGAGCGACAGCAATGCGGATGGCACCGTTGCAAAGCTGACTTTCTGCAGAAGAGGCACAGCTCAAGTTTTTTGCCCTGGCTCTTCGGCTGTGGGAGCAGAGGCCAACCCTTCGTGCTCTACTCCCTGGGATGCTGGGCAGCCCAGCACGGGTGCCAAAGAGGTTCCATTGTAATGGACTTTGAGTTGGGAAATGGAGGAGCGACAACAATGCGGATGGCACCGTTGCAAAGCTGACTTTCTGCAGAAGAGGCACAGCTCAAGTTTTTTGCCCTGGCTCTTCGGCTGTGGGAGCAGAGGCCAACCGTTCGTGCTCTACTCCCTGGGATGCTGGGCAGCCGAGCACGGGTGCCAAAGAGGTTCCATTGTAATGGACTTTGAGTTGGGAAATGGAGGAGCGACAGCAACTCAAGTGGCACCGTTGCAAAGCTGACTTTCTGCAGAAGAGGCACAGCTCAAGTTTTTTGCCCTGGCTCTTCGGCTGTAGGAGCAGAGGCCAACCGTTCGTGCTCTACTCCCTGGGATGCTGGGCAGCCCAGCACGGGTGCCAAAGAGGTTCCATTGTAATGGACTTTGAGTTGGGAAATGGAGGAGCGACAGCAATGCGGATGGCACCGTTGCAAAGCTGACTTTCTGCAGAAGAGGCACAGCTCAAGTTTTTTGCCCTGGCTCTTCGGCTGTAGGAGCAGAGGCCAACCGTTCGTGCTCTACTCCCTGGGATGCTGGGCAGCCGAGCACGGGTGCCAAAGATGTTCCATTGTAATGGACTTTGAGTTGGGAAATGGAGGAGCGACAGCAATGCGGATGGCACCGTTGCAAAGCTGACTTTCTGCAGAAGAGGCACAGCTCAAGTTTTTTGCCCTGGCTCTTCGGCTGTGGGAGCAGAGGCCAACCCTTCGTGCTCTACTCCCTGGGATGCTGGGCAGCCGAGCACGGGTGCCAAAGATGTTCCATTGTAATGGACTTTGAGTTGTTAAGTGGAGGAGCAACAGCAACTCAAGTGGCACCGTTGCAAAGCTGACTTTCTGCAGAAGAGGCACAGCTCAAGTTTTTTGCCCTGGCTCTTCAGCTGTGGGAGCAGAGGCCAACCCTTCATGCTCTACTCCCTGGGATGCTGGGCAGCCGAGCACGGGTGCCAAAGAGGTTCCATTGTAATGAACTTTGAGTTGGGAAATGGAGGAGCGACAGCAATGCGGATGGCAGCGTTGCAAAGCTGACTTTCTGCAGAAGAGGCACAGCTCAAGTTTTTTGCCCTGGCTCTTCGGCTGTGGGAGCAGAGGCCAACCGTTCGTGCTCTACTCCCTGGGATGCTGGGCAGCCCAGCACGGGTGCCAAAGAGGTTCCATTGTAATGGACTTTGAGTTGGGAAATGGAGGAGCGACAGCAATGCGGATGGCAGCGTTGCAAAGCTGACTTTCTGCAGAAGAGGCACAGCTCAAGTTTTTTGCCCTGGCTCTTCAGCTGTAGGAGCAGAGGCCAACCGTTCGTGCTCTACTCCCTGGGATGCTGGGCAGCCGAGCACGGGTGCCAAAGATGTTCCATTGTAATGGACTTTGAGTTGTTAAGTGGTGGATCAACAGCAACTCAAGTGGCACCGTTGCAAAGCTGACTTTCTGCAGAAGTGGCACAGCTCAAGTTTTTTGCCCTGGCTCTTCGGCTGTGGGAGCAGAGGCCAACCGTTCGTGCTCTACTCCCGGGGATGCTGGGCAGCCCAGCACGGGTGCCAAAGAGGTTCCATTGTAATGGACTTTGAGTTGGGAAATGGAGGAGCGACAGCAATGCGGATGGCACCGTTGCAAAGCTGACTTTCTGCAGAAGAGGCACAGCTCAAGTTTTTTGCTCTGGCTCTTCGGCTGTGGGAGCAGAGGCCAACGGTTCGTGCTCTACTCCCTGGGATGCTGGGTAGCCGAGCACGGGTGCCAAAGAGGTTCCATTGTAATGGACTTTGAGTTGGGAAATGGAGGAGCGACAGCAACTCAAGTGGCACCGTTGCAAAGCTGACTTTCTGCAGAAGAGGCACAGCTCAAGTTTTTTGCCCTGGCTCTTCGGCTGTAGGAGCAGAGGCCAACCGTTCGTGCTCTACTCCCTGGGATGCTGGGCAGCCCAGCACGGGTGCCAAAGAGGTTTCATTGTAATGGACTTTGAGTTGGGAAATGGAGGAGCGACAGCAATGCGGATGGCACCGTTGCAAAGCTGACTTTCTGCAGAAGAGGCACAGCTCAAGTTTTTTGCCCTGGCTCTTCGGCTGTGGGAGCAGAGGCCAACCGTTCGTGCTCTACTCCCTGGGATGCTGGGCAGCCCAGCACGGGTGCCAAAGAGGTTCCATTGTAATGGACTTTGAGTTGGGAAATGGAGGAGCGACAGCAATGCGGATGGCACCGTTGCAAAGCTGACTTTCTGCAGAAGAGGCACAGCTCAAGTTTTTTGCCCTGGCTCTTCGGCTGTGGGAGCAGAGGCCAACCGTTCGTGCTCTACTCCCTGGGATGCTGGGCAGCCCAGCACGGGTGCCAAAGAGGTTCCATTGTAATGGACTTTCAGTTGGGAAATGGAGGAGCGAGAGCAATGCGGATGGCACCGTTGCAAAGCTGACTTTCTGCAGAAGAGGCACAGCTCAAGTTTTTTGCCCTGGCTCTTCGGCTGTGGGAGCAGAGGCCAACCCTTCGTGCTCTACTCCCTGGGATGCTGGGCAGCCCAGCACGGGTGCCAAAGATGTTCCATTGTAATGGACTTTGAGTTGTTAAGTGGAGGAGCAACAGCAACTCAAGTGGCACAGTTGCAAAGCTGACTTTCTGCAGAAGAGGCACAGCTCAAGTTTTTTGCCCTGGCTCTTTGGCTGTGGGAGCAGAGGCCAACCGTTCGTGCTCTACTCCCGGGGATGCTGGGCAGCCCAGCACGGGTGCCAAAGAGGTTCCATTGTAATGGACTTTGAGTTGGGAAATGGAGGAGCGACAGCAATGCGGATGGCACCGTTGCAAAGCTGACTTTCTGCAGAAGAGGCACAGCTCAAGTTTTTTGCCCTGGCTCTTCGGCTGTAGGAGCAGAGGCCAACGGTTCGTGCTCTACTCCCTGGGATGCTGGGCAGCCCAGCACGGGTGCCAAAGATGTTCCATTGTAATGGACTTTGAGTTGGGAAATGGAGGAGCGACAGCAATGCGGATGGCACCGTTGCAAAGCTGACTTTCTGCAGAAGAGGCACAGCTCAAGTTTTTTGCCCTCGTTCTTCGGCTGTGGGAGCAGAGGCCAACCCTTCGTGCTCTACTCCCTGGGATGCTGGGCAGCCCAGCACGGGTGCCAAAGATGTTCCATTGTAATGGACTTTGAGTTGTTAAGTGGAGGAGCAACAGCAACTCAAGTGGCACCGTTGCAAAGCTGACTTTCTGCAGAAGAGGCACAGCTCAAGTTTTTTGCCCTGGCTCTTCGGCTGTGGGAGCAGAGGCCAACTGTTCGTGCTCTACTCCCTGGGATGCTGGGCAGCCCAGCACGGGTGCCAAAGAGGTTCCATTGTAATGGACTTTGAGTTGGGAAATGGAGGAGCGACAGCAATGCGGATGGCACCGTTGCAAAGCTGACTTTCTGCAGAAGAGGCACAGCTCAAGTTTTTTGCCCTGGCTCTTCAGCTGTGGGAGCAGAGGCCAACCCTTCATGCTCTACTCCCTGGGATGCTGGGCAGCCGAGCACGGGTGCCAAAGAGGTTCCATTGTAATGGACTTTGAGTTGGGAAATGGAGGAGCGACAGCAATGCGGATGGCACCGTTGCAAAGCTGACTTTCTGCAGAAGAGGCACAGCTCAAGTTTTTTGGCCTGGCTCTTCGGCTGTGGGAGCAGAGGCCAACCGTTCGTGCTCTACTCCCTGGGATGCTGGGCAGCCCAGCACGGGTGCCAAAGAGGTTCCATTGTAATGGACTTTGAGTTGGGAAATGGAGGAGCGACAGCAATGCGGATGGCAGCGTTGCAAAGCTGACTTTCTGCAGAAGAGGCACAGCTCAAGTTTTTTGCCCTGGCTCTTCAGCTGTAGGAGCAGAGGCCAACCGTTCGTGCTCTACTCCCTGGGATGCTGGGCAGCCGAGCACGGGTGCCAAAGAGGTTCCATTGTAATGGACTTTGAGTTGTTAAGTGGTGGATCAACAGCAACTCAAGTGGCACCGTTGCAAAGCTGACTTTCTGCAGAAGAGGCACAGCTCAAGTTTTTTGCCCTGGCTCTTCGGCTGTAGGAGCAGAGGCCAACCCTTCGTGCTCTACTCCCTGGGATGCTGGGCAGCCGAGCACGGGTGGCAAAGATGTTCCATTGTAATGGACTTTGAGTTGTTAAGTGGTGGATCAACAGCAACTCAAGTGGCACCGTTGCAAAGCTGACTTTCTGCAGAAGAGGCACAGCTCAAGTTTTTTGCCCTGGCTCTTCGGCTGTGGGAGCAGAGGCCAACCGTTCGTGCTCTACTCCCTGGGATGCTGGGCAGCCCAGCACGGGTGCCAAAGATGTTCCATTGTAATGGACTTTGAGTTGGGAAATGGAGGAGCGACAGCAATGCGGATGGCACCGTTGCAAAGCTGACTTTCTGCAGAAGAGGCACAGCTCAAGTTTTTTGCTCTGGCTCTTCGGCTGTGGGAGCAGAGGCCAACCGTTCGTGCTCTACTCCCTGGGAGGCTGGGCAGCCGAGCACGGGTGCCAAAGAGGTTCCATTGTAATGGACTTTGAGTTGGGAAATGGAGGAGCGACAGCAACTCAAGTGGCACCGTTGCAAAGCTGACTTTCTGCAGAAGAGGCACAGCTCAAGTTTTTTGCCCTGGCTCTTCGGCTGTAGGAGCAGAGGCCAACCGTTCGTGCTCTACTCCCTGGGATGCTGGGCAGCCCAGCACGGGTGCCAAAGAGGTTTCATTGTAATGGACTTTGAGTTGGGAAATGGAGGAGCGACAGCAATGCGGATGGCACCGTTGCAAAGCTGACTTTCTGCAGAAGAGGCACAGCTCAAGTTTTTTGCCCTGGCTCTTCGGCTGTGGGAGCAGAGGCCAACCGTTCGTGCTCTACTCCCTGGGATGCTGGGCAGCCCAGCACGGGTGCCAAAGAGGTTCCATTGTAATGGACTTTGAGTTGGGAAATGGAGGAGCGACAGCAATGCGGATGGCACCGTTGCAAAGCTGACTTTCTGCAGAAGAGGCACAGCTCAAGTTTTTTGCCCTGGCTCTTCGGCTGTAGGAGCAGAGGCCAACGGTTCGTGCTCTACTGCCTGGGATGCTGGGCAGCCGAGCACGGGTGCCAAAGATGTTCCATTGTAATGGACTTTGAGTTGGGAAATGGAGGAGCGACAGCAATGCGGATGGCACCGTTGCAAAGCTGACTTTCTGCAGAAGAGGCACAGCTCAAGTTTTTTGCCCTGGCTCTTCGGCTGTGGGAGCAGAGGCCAACCGTTCGTGCTCTACTCCCTGGGATGCTGGGCAGCCCAGCACGGGTGCCAAAGAGGTTCCATTGTAATGGACTTTGAGTTGGGAAATGGAGGAGCGACAGCAATGCGGATGGCACCGTTGCAAAGCTGACTTTCTGCAGAAGAGGCACAGCTCAAGTTTTTTGCCCTGGCTCTTCGGCTGTAGGAGCAGAGGCCAACGGTTCGTGCTCTACTCCCTGGGATGCTGGGCAGCCGAGCACGGGTGCCAAAGATGTTCCATTGTAATGGACTTTGAGTTGGGAAATGGAGGAGCGACAGCAATGCGGATGGCACCGTTGCAAAGCTGACTTTCTGCAGAAGAGGCACAGCTCAAGTTTTTTGCCCTGGCTCTTCGGCTGTGGGAGCAGAGGCCAACCCTTCGTGCTCTACTCCCTGGGATGCTGGGCAGCCCAGCACGGGTGCCAAAGATGTTCCATTGTAATGGACTTTGAGTTGTTAAGTGGAGGAGCAACAGCAACTCAAGTGGCACCGTTGCAAAGCTGACTTTCTGCAGAAGAGGCACAGCTCAAGTTTTTTGCCCTGGCTCTTCGGCTGTGGGAGCAGAGGCCAACTGTTCGTGCTCTACTCCCTGGGATGCTGGGGAGCCCAGCACGGGTGCCAAAGAGGTTCCATTGTAATGGACTTTGAGTTGGGAAATGGAGGAGCGACAGCAATGCGGATGGCACCGTTGCAAAGCTGACTTTCTGCAGAAGAGGCACAGCTCAAGTTTTTTGCCCTGGCTCTTCGGCTGTGGGAGCAGAGGCCAACCGTTCGTGCTCTACTCCCGGGGATGCTGGGCAGCCCAGCACGGGTGCCAAAGAGGTTCCATTGTAATGGACTTTGAGTTGGGAAATGGAGGAGCGACAGCAATGCGGATGGCACCGTTGCAAAGCTGACTTTCTGCAGAAGAGGCACAGCTCAAGTTTTTTGCCCTGGCTCTTCGGCTGTGGGAGCAGAGGCCAATCCTTCGTGCTCTACTCCCTGGGATGCTGGGCAGCCGAGCACGGGTGCCAAAGAGGTTCCATTGTAATGGACTTTGAGTTGTTAAGTGGAGGAGCAACAGCAACTCAAGTGGCACCGTTGCAAAGCTGACTTTCTGCAGAAGAGGCACAGCTCAAGTTTTTTGCCCTGGCTCTTCGGCTGTGGGAGCAGAGGCCAACCCTTCGTGCTCTACTCCCTGGGATGCTGGGCAGCCGAGCACGGGTGCCAAAGAGGTTCCATTGTAATGGACTTTGAGTTGGGAAATGGAGGAGCGAGAGCAATGCGGATGGCACCGTTGCAAAGCTGACTTTCTGCAGAAGAGGCACAGCTCAAGTTTTTTGCCCTGGCTCTTCGGCTGTGGGAGCAGAGGCCAACCGTTCGTGCTCTACTCCCGGGGATGCTGGGCAGCCCAGCACGGGTGCCAAAGAGGTTCCATTGTAATGGACTTTGAGTTGGGAAATGGAGGAGCGAGAGCAATGCGGATGGCACCGTTGCAAAGCTGACCTTCTGCAGAAGAGGCACAGCTCAAGTTTTTTGCCCTGGCTCTTCGGCTGTGGGAGCAGAGGCCAACCCTTCGTGCTCTACTCCCTGGGATGCTGGGCAGCCCAGCACGGGTGCCAAAGATGTTCCATTGTAATGGACTTTGAGTTGTTAAGTGGAGGAGCAACAGCAACTCAAGTGGCACCGTTGCAAAGCTGACTTTCTGCAGAAGAGGCACAGCTCAAGTTTTTTGCCCTGGCTCTTCAGCTGTGGGAGCAGAGGCCAACCCTTCATGCTCTACTCCCTGGGATGCTGGGCAGCCGAGCACGGGTGCCAAAGAGGTTCCATTGTAATGGACTTTGAGTTGGGAAATGGAGGAGCGACAGCAATGCGGATGGCACCGTTGCAAAGCTGACTTTCTGCAGAAGAGGCACAGCTCAAGTTTTTTGCCCTGGCTCTTCGGCTGTGGGAGCAGAGGCCAACCGTTCGTGCTCTACTCCCTGGGATGCTGGGCAGCCCAGCACGGGTGCCAAAGAGGTTCCATTGTAATGGACTTTGAGTTGGGAAATGGAGGAGCGACAGCAATGCGGATGGCACCGTTGCAAAGCTGACTTTCTGCAGAAGAGGCACAGCTCAAGTTTTTTGCCCTGGCTCTTCGGCTGTGGGAGCAGAGGCCAACCGTTCGTGCTCTACTCCCTGGGATGCTGGGCAGCCCAGCACGGGTGCCAAAGAGGTTCCATTGTAATGGACTTTGAGTTGTTAAGTGGTGGATCAACAGCAACTCAAGTGGCACCGTTGCAAAGCTGACTTTCTGCAGAAGAGGCACAGCTCAAGTTTTTTGCCCTGGCTCTTCGGCTGTAGGAGCAGAGGCCAACCCTTCGTGCTCTACTCCCTGGGATGCTGGGCAGCCGAGCACGGGTGCCAAAGATGTTCCATTGTAATGGACTTTGAGTTGTTAAGTGGTGGATCAACAGCAACTCAAGTGGCACCGTTGCAAAGCTGACTTTCTGCAGAAGTGGCACAGCTCAAGTTTTTTGCCCTGGCTCTTCGGCTGTGGGAGCAGAGGCCAACCGTTCGTGCTCTACTCCCGGGGATGCTGGGCAGCCCAGCACGGGTGCCAAAGAGGTTCCATTGTAATGGACTTTGAGTTGGGAAATGGAGGAGCGACAGCAATGCGGATGGCACCGTTGCAAAGCTGACTTTCTGCAGAAGAGGCACAGCTCAAGTTTTTTGCTCTGGCTCTTCGGCTGTGGGAGCAGAGGCCAACCGTTCGTGCTCTACTCCCTGGGATGCTGGGCAGCCCAGCACGGGTGCCAAAGAGGTTCCATTGTAATGGACTTTGAGTTGGGAAATGGAGGAGCGACAGCAACTCAAGTGGCACCGTTGCAAAGCTGACTTTCTGCAGAAGAGGCACAGCTCAAGTTTTTTGCCCTGGCTCTTCGGCTGTAGGAGCAGAGGCCAACCGTTCGTGCTCTACTCCCTGGGATGCTGGGCAGCCCAGCACGGGTGCCAAAGAGGTTTCATTGTAATGGACTTTGAGTTGGGAAATGGAGGAGCGACAGCAATGCGGATGGCACCGTTGCAAAGCTGACTTTCTGCAGAAGAGGCACAGCTCAAGTTTTTTGCCCTGGCTCTTCGGCTGTGGGAGCAGAGGCCAACCGTTCGTGCTCTACTCCCTGGGATGCTGGGCAGCCGAGCACGGGTGCCAAAGAGGTTCCATTGTAATGGACTTTGAGTTGGGAAATGGAGGAGCGACAGCAATGCGGATGGCACCGTTGCAAAGCTGACTTTCTGCAGAAGAGGCACAGCTCAAGTTTTTTGCCCTGGCTCTTCGGCTGTGGGAGCAGAGGCCAACCCTTCGTGCTCTACTCCCTGGGATGCTGGGCAGCCGAGCACGGGTGCCAAAGAGGTTCCATTGTAATGGACTTTGAGTTGGGAAATGGAGGAGCGACAGCAATGCGGATGGCACCGTTGCAAAGCTGACTTTCTGCAGAAGAGGCACAGCTCAAGTTTTTTGCCCTGGCTCTTCGGCTGTGGGAGCAGAGGCCAACCCTTCGTGCTCTACTCCCTGGGATGCTGGGCAGCCCAGCACGGGTGCCAAAGAGGTTCCATTGTAATGGACTTTGAGTTGGGAAATGGAGGAGCGACAGCAATGCGGATGGCACCGTTGCAAAGCTGACTTTCTGCAGAAGAGGCACAGCTCAAGTTTTTTGCCCTGGCTCTTCGGCTGTGGGAGCAGAGGCCAACCCTTCGTGCTCTACTCCCTGGGATGCTGGGCAGCCCAGCACGGGTGCCAAAGATGTTTCATTGTAATGGACTTTGAGTTGGGAAATGGAGGAGCAACAGCAATGCGGATGGCACCGTTGCAAAGCTGACTTTCTGCAGAAGAGGCACAGCTCAAGTTTTTTGCCCTGACTCTTCGGCTGTGGGAGCAGAGGCCAACCCTTCGTGCTCTACTCCCTGGGATGCTGGGCAGCCGAGCACGGGTGCCAAAGATGTTCCATTGTAATGGACTTTGAGTTGTTAAGTGGAGGATCAACAGCAACTCAAGTGGCACCGTTGCAAAGCTGACTTTCTGCAGAAGAGGCACAGCTCAAGTTTTTTGCCCTGGCTCTTCGGCTGTGGGAGCAGAGGCCAACCCTTCTTGCTCTACTCCCTGGGATGCTGGGCAGCCCAGCACGGGTGCCAAAGAGGTTCCATTGTAATGGACTTTGAGTTGGGAAATGGAGGAGCGACAGCAATGCGGATGGCACCGTTGCAAAGCTGACTTTCTGCAGAAGAGGCACAGCTCAAGTTTTTGCCCTGGCTCTTCGGCTGTGGGAGCAGAGGCCAACCCTTCGTGCTCTACTCCCTGGGATGCTGGGCAGCCCAGCACGGGTGCCAAAGAGGTTTCATTGTAATGGACTTTGAGTTGGGAAATGGAGGAGCGACAGCAATGCGGATGGCACCGTTGCAAAGCTGACTTTCTGCAGAAGAGGCACAGCTCAAGTTTTTTGCCCTGGCTCTTCGGCTGTGGGAGCAGAGGCCAACCCTTCGTGCTCTACTCCCTGGGATGCTGGGCAGCCGAGCACGGGTGCCAAAGAGGTTCCATTGTAATGGACTTTGAGTTGGGAAATGGAGGAGCGACAGCAATGCGGATGGCACCGTTGCAAAGCTGACTTTCTGCAGAAGAGGCACAGCTCAAGTTTTTTGCCCTGGCTCTTCGGCTGTGGGAGCAGAGGCCAACCCTTCGTTCTCTACTCCCTGGGAGGCTGGGCAGCCGAGCACGGGTGCCAAAGTCGTTCCACTGTAATGGACTTTGAGTTGGGAAATGGAGGAGCGACAGCAACTCAAGTGGCACCGTTGCAAAGCTGACTTTCTGCAGAAGAGGCACAGCTCAAGTTTTTTGCCCTGGCTCTTAGGCTGTGGGAGCAGAGGCGAACCTTTCGTGCTCTACTCCCTGGGATGCTGGGCAGCCGAGCACGGGTGCCAAAGAGGTTCCATTGTAATGGACTTTGAGTTGGGAAATGGAGGAGCGACAGCAATGCGAATGGCACCGTTGCAAAGCTGACTTTCTGCAGAAGAGGCACAGCTCAAGTTTTTTGCCCTGGCTCTTCGGCTGTAGGAGCAGAGGCCAACCGTTCGTGCTCTACTCCCTGGGATGCTGGGCAGCCCAGCACGGGTGCCAAAGAGGTTCCATTGTAATGGACTTTGAGTTGTTAAGTGGAAGAGCAACAGCAATGCGGATGGCACCGTTGCAAAGCTGACTTTCTGCAGAAGAGGCACAGCTCAAGTTTTTTGCCCTGGCTCTTCGGCTGTAGGAGCAGAGGCCAACCGTTCGTGCTCTACTCCCTGGGATGCTGGGCAGCCCAGCACGGGTGCCAAAGAGGTTCCATTGTAATGGACTTTGAGTTGGGAAATGGAGGAGCGACAGCAATGCGGATGGCACCGTTGCAAAGCTGACTTTCTGCAGAAGAGGCACAGCTCAAGTTTTTTGCCCTGGCTCTTCGGCTGTGGGAGCAGAGGCCAACCGTTCGTGCTCTACTCCCTGGGATGCTGGGCAGCCGAGCATGGGTGCCAAAGAGGTTCCATTTTAATGGACTTTGAGTTGGGAAATGGAGGAGCGACAGCAATGCGGATGGCACCGTTGCAAATCTGACTTTCTGCAGAAGAGGCACAGCTCAAGTTTTTTGCCCTGGCTCTTCGGCTGTGGGAGCAGAGGCCAACCCTTCGTGCTCTACTCCCGGGGATGCTGGGCAGCCCAGCACGGGTGCCAAAGAGGTTCCATTGTAATGGACTTTGAGTTGGGAAATGGAGGAGCGACAGCAATGCGGATGGCACCATTGCAAAGCTGACTTTCTGCAGAAGAGGCACAGCTCAAGTTTTTTGACCTGGCTCTTCGGCTGTGGGAGCAGAGGCCAACCGTTCGTGCTCTACTCCCTGGGATGCTGGGCAGCCCAGCACGGGTGCCAAAGAGGTTCCATTGTAATGGACTTTGAGTTGGGAAATGGAGGAGCGACAGCAATGCGCATGGCACCGTTGCAAAGCTGACTTTCTGCAGAAGAGGCACAGCTCAAGTTTTTTGCCCTGGCTCTTTGGCTGTAGGAGCAGAGGCCAACGGTTCGTGCTCTACTCCCTGGGATGCTGGGCAGCCCAGCACGGGTGCCAAAGAGGTTTCATTGTAATGGACTTTGAGTTGGGAAATGGAGGAGCGACAGCAATGCGGATGGCACCGTTGCAAAGCTGACTTTCTGCAGAAGAGGCACAGCTCAAGTTTTTTGCTCTGGCTCTTCGGCTGTGGGAGCAGAGGCCAACCGTTCGTGCTCTACTCCCTGGGATGCCTGGCAGCCGAGCACGGGTGCCAAAGAGGTTCCATTGTAATGGACTTTGAGTTGGGAAATGGAGGAGTGACAGCAATGCGGATGGCACCGTTGCAAAGCTGACTTTCTGCAGAAGAGGCACAGCTCAGGTTTTTTGCCCTGGCTCTTCGGCTGTGGGAGCAGAGGCCAACCGTTCGTGCTCTACTCCCTGGGATGCTGGGCAGCCCAGCACGGGTGCCAAAGAGGTTCCATTGTAATGGACTTTGAGTTGGGAAATGGAGGAGCGACAGCAATGCGGATGGCACCGTTGCAAAGCTGACTTTCTGCAGAAGAGGCACAGCTCAAGTTTTTTGCCCTGGCTCTTCGGCTGTGGGAGCAGAGGCCAACCCTTCGTTCTCTACTCCCTGGGAGGCTGGGCAGCCGAGCACGGGTGCCAAAGACGTTCCATTGTAATGGACTTTGAGTTGGGAAATGGAGGAGCGACAGCAACTCAAGTGGCACCGTTGCAAAGCTGACTTTCTGCAGAAGAGGCACAGCTCAAGTTTTTTGCCCTGGCTCTTCGGCTGTGGGAGCAGAGGCCAACCGTTCGTGCTCTACTCCCTGGGATGCTGGGCAGCCGAGCACGGGTGCCAAAGAGGTTCCATTGTAATGGACTTTGAGTTGGGAAATGGAGGAGCGACAGCAATGCGAATGGCACCGTTGCAAAGCTGACTTTCTGCAGAAGAGGCACAGCTCAAGTTTTTTGCCCTGGATCTCCGGCTGTGGGAGCAGAGGCCAACCGTTCGTGCTCTACTCCCTGGGATGCTGGGCAGCCCAGCACGGGTGCCAAAGAGGTTCCATTGTAATGGACTTTGAGTTGGGAAATGGAGGAGCGACAGCAATGCGGATGGCACCGTTGCAAAGCTGACTTTCTGCAGAAGAGGCACAGCTCAAGTTTTTTGCCCTGGCTCTTCGGCTGTGGGAGCAGAGGCCAACCCTTCGTGCTCTACTCCCTGGGATGCTGGGCAGCCCAGAACGGGTGCCAAAGATGTTCCATTGTAATGGACTTTGAGTTGTTAAGTGGAGGAGCAACAGCAATGCGGATGGCACCGTTGCAAAGCTGACTTTCTGCAGAAGAGGCACAGCTCAAGTTTTTTGCCCTGGCTCTTCGGCTGTAGGAGCAGAGGCCAACCGTTCGTGCTCTACTCCCTGGGATGCTGGGCAGCCCAGCACGGGTGCCAAAGAGGTTCCATTGTAATGGACTTTGAGTTGGGAAATGGAGGAGCGACAGCAATGCGGATGGCACCGTTGCAAAGCTGACTTTCTGCAGAAGAGGCACAGCTCAAGTTTTTTGCCCTGGCTGTTCGGCTGTGGGAGCAGAGGCCAACCGTTCGTGCTCTACTCCCTGGGATGCTGGGCAGCCCAGCACGGGTGCCAAAGAGGTTCCATTGTAATGGACTTTGAGTTGGGAAATGGAGGAGCGACAGCAATGCGGATGGCACCGTTGCAAAGCTGACTTTCTGCAGAAGAGGCACAGCTCAAGTTTTTTGCCCTGGCTCTTCGGCTGTGGGAGCAGAGGCCAACCGTTCGTGCTCTACTCCCTGGGATGCTGGGCAGCCGAGCATGGGTGCCAAAGAGGTTCCATTTTAATGGACTTTGAGTTGGGAAATGGAGGAGCGACAGCAATGCGGATGGCACCGTTGCAAAGCTGACTTTCTGCAGAAGAGGCACAGCTCAAGTTTTTTGCCCTGGCTCTTCGGCTGTGGGAGCAGAGGCCAACCGTTCGTGCTCTACTCCCGGGAATGCTGGGCAGCCCAGCACGGGTGCCAAAGAGGTTCCATTGTAATGGACTTTGAGTTGGGAAATGGAGGAGCGACAGCAACTCAAGTGGCACCGTTGCAAAGCTGACTTTCTGCAGAAGAGGCACAGCTCAAGTTTTTTGCCCTGGCTCTTCGGCTGTGGGAGCAGAGGCCAACCGTTCGTGCTCTACTCCCTGGGATGCTGGGCAGCCCAGCACGGGTGCCAAAGAGGTTCCATTGTAATGGACTTTGAGTTGGGAAATGGAGGAGCGACAGCAATGCGGATGGCACCGTTGCAAAGCTGACATTCTGCAGAAGAGGCACAGCTCAAGTTTTTTGCCCTGGCTCTTCAGCTGTAGGAGCAGAGGCCAACCGTTCGTGCTCTACTCCCTGGGATGCTGGGCAGCCGAGCACGGGTGCCAAAGATGTTCCATTGTAATGGACTTTGAGTTGTTAAGTGGTGGATCAACAGCAACTCAAGTGGCACCGTTGCAAAGCTGACTTTCTGCAGAAGAGGCACAGCTCAAGTTTTTTGCCCTGGCTCTTCAGCTGTGGGAGCAGAGGCCAATCGTTTTGCTCTGCTCCCGGGGATGCTGGGCAGCCCAGCACGGGTGCCAAAGAGGTTCCATTGTAATGGACTTTGAGTTGTTAAGTGGAGGAGCAACAGCAATGCGGATGGCACCGTTGCAAAGCTGACTTTCTGCAGAAGAGGCACAGCTCAAGTTTTTTGCCCTGGCTCTTCGGCTGTGGGAGCAGAGGCCAACCGTTCGTGCTCTACTCCCTGGGATGCTGGGCAGCCGAGCACGGGTGCCAAAGAGGTTCCATTGTAATGGACTTTGAGTTGGGAAATGGAGGAGCGACAGCAATGCGGATGGCACCGTTGCAAAGCTGACTTTCTGCAGAAGAGGCACAGCTCAAGTTTTTTGCCCTGGCTCTTCGGCTGTGGGAGCAGAGGCCAACCCTTCGTTCTCTACTCCCTGGGAGGCTGGGCAGCCGAGCACGGGTGCCAAAGACGTTCCATTGTAATGGACTTTGAGTTGGGAAATGGAGGAGCGACAGCAACTCAAGTGGCACCGTTGCAAAGCTGACTTTCTGCAGAAGAGGCACAGCTCAAGTTTTTTGCCCTGGCTCTTCGGCTGTGGGAGCAGAGGCCAACCTTTCGTGCTCTACTCCCTGGGATGCTGGGCAGCCGAGCACGGGTGCCAAAGAGGTTCCATTGTAATGGACTTTGAGTTGGGAAATGGAGGAGCGACAGCAATGCGAATGGCACCGTTGCAAAGCTGACTTTCTGCAGAAGAGGCACAGCTCAAGTTTTTTGCCCTGGATCTCCGGCTGTGGGAGCAGAGGCCAACCGTTCGTGCTCTACTCCCTGGGATGCTGGGCAGCCGAGCACGGGTGCTAAAGATGTTCCATTGTAATGGACTTTGAGTTGGGAAATGGAGGAGCGACAGCAATGCGGATGGCACCGTTGCAAAGCTGACTTTCTGCAGAAGAGGCACAGCTCAAGTTTTTTGCCCTGGCTCTTCGGCTGTGGGAGCAGAGGCCAACCCTTCGTGCTCTACTCCCTGGGATGCTGGGCAGCCGAGCACGGGTGCCAAAGAGGTTCCATTGTAATGGACTTTGAGTTGGGAAATGGAGGAGCGACAGCAATGCGGATGGCAGCGTTGCAAAGCTGACTTTCTGCAGAAGAGGCACAGCTCAAGTTTTTTGCCCTGGCTCTTCGGCTGTGGGAGCAGAGGCCAACCGTTCGTGCTCTACTCCCTGGGATGCTGGGCAGCCGAGCATGGGTGCCAAAGAGGTTCCATTTTAATGGACTTTGAGTTGGGAAATGGAGGAGCGACAGCAATGCGGATGGCACCGTTGCAAAGCTGACTTTCTGCAGAAGAGGCACAGCTCAAGTTTTTTGCCCTGGCTCTTCGGCTGTGGGAGCAGAGGCCAACCGTTCGTGCTCTACTCCCGGGGATGCTGGGCAGCCCAGCACGGGTGCCAAAGAGGTTCCATTGTAATGGACTTTGAGTTGGGAAATGGAGGAGCGACAGCAATGCGGATGGCACCGTTGCAAAGCTGACTTTCTGCAGAAGAGGCACAGCTCAAGTTTTTTGCCCTGGCTCTTCGGCTGTGGGAGCAGAGGCCAACCGTTCGTGCTCTACTCCCTGGGATGCTGGGCAGCCGAGCACGGTTGCCAAAGAGGTTCCATTGTAATGGACTTTGAGTTGGGAAATGGAGGAGCGACAGCAATGCGGATGGCACCGTTGCAAAGCTGACTTTCTGCAGAAGAGGCACAGCTCAAGTTTTTTGCCCTGGCTCTTCAGCTGTAGGAGCAGAGGCCAACCCTTCGTGCTCTACTCCCTGGGATGCTGGGCAGCCGAGCACGGGTGCCAAAGATGTTCCATTGTAATGGACTTTGAGTTGTTAAGTGGTGGATGAACAGCAACTCAAGTGGCACCGTTGCAAAGCTGACTTTCTGCAGAAGAGGCACAGCTCAAGTTTTTTGCCCTGGCTCTTCGGCTGTAGGAGCAGAGGCCAACCGTTCGTGCTCTACTCCCTGGGATGCTGGGCAGCCCAGCACGGGTGCCAAAGAGGTTCCATTGTAATGGACTTTGAGTTGGGAAATGGAGGAGCGACAGCAATGCGGATGGCACCGTTGCAAAGCTGACTTTCTGCAGAAGAGGCACAGCTCAAGTTTTTTGCCCTGGCTCTTTGGCTGTAGGAGCAGAGGCCAACGGTTCGTGCTCTACTCCCTGGGATGCTGGGCAGCCCAGCACGGGTGCCAAAGAGGTTCCATTGTAATGGACTTTGAGTTGGGAAATGGAGGAGCGACAGCAATGCGGATGGCACCGTTGCAAAGCTGACTTTCTGCAGAAGAGGCACAGCTCAAGTTTTTTGCCCTGGCTCTTCGGCTGTGGGAGCAGAGGCCAACCGTTCGTGCTCTACTCCCTGGGATGCTGGGCAGCCCAGCACGGGTGCCAAAGAGGTTCCATTGTAATGGACTTTGAGTTGGGAAATGGAGGAGCGACAGCAATGCGGATGGCACCGTTGCAAAGCTGACTTTCTGCAGAAGAGGCACAGCTCAAGTTTTTTGCCCTGGCTCTTCGGCTGTGGGAGCAGAGGCCAACCGTTCGTGCTCTACTCCCGGGGATGCTGGGCAGCCCAGCACGGGTGCCAAAGAGGTTCCATTGTAATGGACTTTGAGTTGGGAAATGGAGGAGCGACAGCAATGCGGATGGCACCGTTGCAAAGCTGACTTTCTGCAGAAGAGGCACAGCTCAAGTTTTTTGCCCTGGCTCTTCGGCTGTGGGAGCAGAGCCCAACCGTTCGTGCTCTACTCCCTGGGATGCTGGGCAGCCCAGCACGGGTGCCAAAGAGGTTCCATTGTAATGGACTTTGAGTTGGGAAATGGAGGAGCGACAGCAATGCGGATGGCACCGTTGCAAAGCTGACTTTCTGCAGAAGAGGCACAGCTCAAGTTTTTTGCCCTGGCTCTTCGGCTGTGGGAGCAGAGGCCAACCGTTCGTGCTCTACTCCCTGGGATGCTGGGCAGCCCAGCACGGGTGCCAAAGAGGTTCCATTGTAATGGACTTTGAGTTGGGAAATGGAGGAGCGACAGCAATGCGGATGGCACCGTTGCAAAGCTGACTTTCTGCAGAAGAGGCACAGCTCAAGTTTTTTGCCCTGGCTCTTCAGCTGTAGGAGCAGAGGCCAACCCTTCGTGCTCTACTGCCTGGGATGCTGGGCAGCCGAGCACGGGTGCCAAAGAGGTTCCATTGTAATGGACTTTGAGTTGGGAAATGGAGGAGCAACAGCAACTCAAGTGGCACCGTTGCAAAGCTGACTTTCTGCAGAAGAGGCACAGCTCAAGTTTTTTGCCCTGGCTCTTCGGCTGTGGGAGCAGAGGCCAACCCTTCGTGCTCTACTCCCTGGGATGCTGGGCAGCCCAGCACGGGTGCCAAAGAGGTTCCATTGTAATGGACTTTGAGTTGGGAAATGGAGGAGCGACAGCAATGCGGATGGCACCGTTGCAAAGCTGACTTTCTGCAGAAGAGGCACAGCTCAAGTTTTTTGCCCTGGCTCTTCGGCTGTAGGAGCAGAGGCCAACCGTTCGTGCTCTACTCCCTGGGATGCTGGGCAGCCCAGCACGGGTGCCAAAGAGGTTTCATTGTAATGGACTTTGTGTTGGGAAATGGAGGAGCGACAGCAATGCGGATGGCACCGTTGCAAAGCTGACTTTCTGCAGAAGAGGCACAGCTCAAGTTTTTTGCCCTGGCTCTTCGGCTGTGGGAGCAGAGGCCAACCCTTCGTGCTCTACTCCCTGGGATGCTGGGCAGCCGAGCACGGGTGCCAAAGAGGTTCCATTGTAATGGACTTTGAGTTGGGAAATGGAGGAGTGACAGCAATGCGGATGGCACCGTTGCAAAGCTGACTTTCTGCAGAAGAGGCACAGCTCAAGTTTTTTGCCCTGGCTCTTCGGCTGTAGGAGCAGAGGCCAACCGTTCGTGCTCTACTCCCTGGGATGCTGGGCAGCCGAGCACGGGTGCCAAAGAGGTTCCATTGTAATGGACTTTGAGTTGTTAAGTGGAGGAGCAACAGCAACTCAAGTGGCACCGTTGCAAAGCTGACTTTCTGCAGAAGAGGCACAGCTCAAGTTTTTTGCCCTGGCTGTTCGGCTGTAGGAGCAGAGGCCAACCGTTCGTGCTCTACTCCCTGGGATGCTGGGCAGCCCAGCACGGGTGCCAAAGAGGTTTCATTGTAATGGACTTTGAGTTGGGAAATGGAGGAGCGACAGCAATGCGGATGGCACCGTTGCAAAGCTGACTTTCTGCAGAAGAGGCACAGCTCAAGTTTTTTGCCCTGGCTCTTCGGCTGTGGGAGCAGAGGCCAACCGTTCGTGCTCTACTCCCTGGGATGCTGGGCAGCCCAGCACGGGTGCCAAAGAGGTTCCATTGTAATGGACTTTGAGTTGGGAAATGGAGGAGCGAGAGCAATGCGGATGGCACCGTTGCAAAGCTGACTTTCTGCAGAAGAGGCACAGCTCAAGTTTTTTGCCCTGGCTCTTCGGCTGTAGGAGCAGAGGCCAACCGTTCGTGCTCTACTCCCTGGATGCTGGGCAGCCGAGCACGGGTGCCAAAGATGTTCCATTGTAATGGACTTTGAGTTGTTAAGTGGAGGATCAACAGCAACTCAAGTGGCACCGTTGCAAAGCTGACTTTCTGCAGAAGAGGCACAGCTCAAGTTTTTTGCCCTGGCTGTTCGGCTGTGGGAGCAGAGGCCAACCGTTCGTGCTCTACTCCCTGGGATGCTGGGCAGCCCAGCACGGGTGCCAAAGAGGTTCCATTGTAATGGACTTTGAGTTGGGAAATGGAGGAGCGAGAGCAATGCGGATGGCACCGTTGCAAAGCTGACTTTCTGCAGAAGAGGCACAGCTCAAGTTTTTTGCCCTGGCTCTTCGGCTGTGGGAGCAGAGGCCAACCGTTCGTGCTCTACTCCCTGGGATGCTGGGCAGCCGAGCACGGGTGCCAAAGAGGTTCCATTGTAATGGACTTTGAGTTGTTCAGTGGAGGAGCAACAGCAACTCAAGTGGCACCGTTGCAAAGCTGACTTTCTGCAGAAGAGGCACAGCTCAAGTTTTTTGCCCTGGCTCTTCGGCTGTGGGAGCAGAGGCCAACCGTTCGTGCTCTACTCCCGGGGATGCTGGGCAGCCCAGCACGGGTGCCAAAGAGGTTCCATTGTAATGGACTTTGAGTTGTTAAGTGGAGGAGCAACAGCAACTCAAGTGGCACCGTTGCAAAGCTGACTTTCTGCAGAAGAGGCACAGCTCAAGTTTTTTGCCCTGGCTCTTCGGCTGTGGGAGCAGAGGCCAACCCTTCGTGCTCTACTCCCTGGGATGCTGGGCAGCCCAGCACGGGTGCCAAAGAGGTTCCATTGTAATGGACTTTGAGTTGGGAAATGGAGGAGCGACAGCAATGCGGATGGCACCGTTGCAAAGCTGACTTTCTGCAGAAGAGGCACAGCTCAAGTTTTTTGCCCTGGCTCTTCGGCTGTGGGAGCAGAGGCCAACCGTTCGTGCTCTACTCCCTGGGATGCTGGGCAGCCCAGCACGGGTGCCAAAGAGGTTCCATTGTAATGGACTTTGAGTTGGGAAATGGAGGAGCGACAGCAATGCGGATGGCACCGTTGCAAAGCTGACTTTCTGCAGAAGAGGCACAGCTCAAGTTTTTTGCCCTGGCTCTTCGGCTGTAGGAGCAGAGGCCAACCCTTCGTGCTCTACTCCCTGGGATGCTGGGCAGCCCAGCACGGGTGCCAAAGATGTTCCATTGTAATGGACTTTGAGTTGTTAATTGGAGGATCAACAGCAACTCAAGTGGCACCGTTGCAAAGCTGACTTTCTGCAGAAGAGGCACAGCTCAAGTTTTTTGCCCTGGCTCTTCGGCTGTGGGAGCAGAGGCCAACCCTTCGTGCTCTACTCCCTGGGATGCTGGGCAGCCCAGCACGGGTGCCAAAGAGGTTCCATTGTAATGGACTTTGAGTTGGGAAATGGAGGAGCGACAGCAATGCGGATGGCACCGTTGCAAAGCTGACTTTCTGCAGAAGAGGCACAGCTCAAGTTTTTTGCCCTGGCTCTTCGGCTGTAGGAGCAGAGGCCAACCCTTCGTGCTCTACTGCCTGGGATGCTGGGCAGCCCAGCACGGGTGCCAAAGAGGTTCCATTGTAATGGACTTTGAGTTGGGAAATGGAGGAGCAACAGCAACTCAAGTGGCACCGTTGCAAAGCTGACTTTCTGCAGAAGAGGCACAGCTCAAGTTTTTTGCCCTGGCTCTTCGGCTGTGGGAGCAGAGGCCAACCGTTCGTGCTCTACTCCCTGGGATGCTGGGCAGCCCAGCACGGGTGCCAAAGAGGTTCCATTGTAATGGACTTTGAGTTGGGAAATGGAGGAGCGACAGCAATGCGGATGGCACCGTTGCAAAGCTGACATTCTGCAGAAGAGGCACAGCTCAAGTTTTTTGCCCTGGCTCTTCGGCTGTAGGAGCAGAGGCCAACCGTTCGTGCTCTACTCCCTGGGATGCTGGGCAGCCCAGCACGGGTGCCAAAGAGGTTCCATTGTAATGGACTTTGAGTTGGGAAATGGAGGAGCGACAGCAATGCGGATGGCACCGTTGCAAAGCTGACTTTCTGCAGAAGAGGCACAGCTCAAGTTTTTTGCCCTGGCTCTTCGGCTGTGGGAGCAGAGGCCAACCCTTCGTGCTCTACTCCCTGGGATGCTGGGCAGCCGAGCACGGGTGCCAAAGAGGTTCCATTGTAATGGACTTTGAGTTGGGAAATGGAGGAGCGACAGCAATGCGGATGGCACCGTTGCAAAGCTGACTTTCTGCAGAAGAGGCACAGCTCAAGTTTTTTGCCCTGGCTCTTCGGCTGTAGGAGCAGAGGCCAACCCTTCGTGCTCTACTCCCTGGGATGCTGGGCAGCCCAGCACGGGTGCCAAAGATGTTCCATTGTAATGGACTTTGAGTTGGGAAATGGAGGAGCGACAGCAATGCGGATGGCACCGTTGCAAAGCTGACTTTCTGCAGAAGAGGCACAGCTCAAGTTTTTTGCCCTGGCTCTTCGGCTGTGGGAGCAGAGGCCAACCGTTCGTGCTCTACTCCCTGGGATGCTGGGCAGCCCAGCACGGGTGCCAAAGAGGTTCCATTGTAATGGACTTTGAGTTGGGAAATGGAGGAGCGACAGCAATGCGGATGGCACCGTTGCAAAGCTGACTTTCTGCAGAAGAGGCACAGC
This sequence comes from Psittacula echo, assembly GCF_963264785.1. Classification (NCBI taxonomy): domain Eukaryota; kingdom Metazoa; phylum Chordata; class Aves; order Psittaciformes; family Psittacidae; genus Psittacula; species Psittacula echo. Next base: position 9,979,131 of record NC_137750.1, on the reverse strand, counting down.
TCAAGTTTTTTGCCCTGGCTCTTCGGCTGTAGGAGCAGAGGCCAACCGTTCGTGCTCTACTCCCTGGGATGCTGGGCAGCCGAGCACGGGTGCCAAAGATGTTCCATTGTAATGGACTTTGAGTTGTTAATTGGAGGATCAACAGCAACTCAAGTGGCACCGTTGCAAAGCTGACTTTCTGCAGAAGAGGCACAGCTCAAGTTTTTTGCCCTGGCTCTTCGGCTGTGGGAGCAGAGGCCAACCCTTCGTGCTCTACTCCCTGGGATGCTGGGCAGCCCAGCACGGGTGCCAAAGAGGTTCCATTGTAATGGACTTTGAGTTGGGAAATGGAGGAGCGACAGCAATGCGGATGGCACCGTTGCAAAGCTGACTTTCTGCAGAAGAGGCACAGCTCAAGTTTTTTGCCCTGGCTCTTCGGCTGTAGGAGCAGAGGCCAACCCTTCGTGCTCTACTGCCTGGGATGCTGGGCAGCCCAGCACGGGTGCCAAAGAGGTTCCATTGTAATGGACTTTGAGTTGGGAAATGGAGGAGCAACAGCAACTCAAGTGGCACCGTTGCAAAGCTGACTTTCTGCAGAAGAGGCACAGCTCAAGTTTTTTGCCCTGGCTCTTCGGCTGTGGGAGCAGAGGCCAACCGTTCGTGCTCTACTCCCTGGGATGCTGGGCAGCCGAGCACGGGTGCCAAAGAGGTTCCATTGTAATGGACTTTGAGTTGGGAAATGGAGGAGCGACAGCAATGCGGATGGCACCGTTGCAAAGCTGACATTCTGCAGAAGAGGCACAGCTCAAGTTTTTTGCCCTGGCTCTTCGGCTGTAGGAGCAGAGGCCAACCGTTCGTGCTCTACTCCCTGGGATGCTGGGCAGCCCAGCACGGGTGCCAAAGATGTTCCATTGTAATGGACTTTGAGTTGTTAAGTGGAGGATCAACAGCAACTCAAGTGGCACCGTTGCAAAGCTGACTTTCTGCAGAAGAGGCACAGCTCAAGTTTTTTGCCCTGGCTCTTCGGCTGTAGGAGCAGAGGCCAACCGTTCGTGCTCTACTCCCTGGGATGCTGGGCAGCCGAGCACGGGTGCCAAAGATGTTCCATTGTAATGGACTTTGAGTTGTTAAGTGGAGGATCAACAGCAACTCAAGTGGCACCGTTGCAAAGCTGACTTTCTGCAGAAGAGGCACAGCTCAAGTTTTTTGCCCTGGCTCTTCAGCTGTGGGAGCAGAGGCCAACCCTTCGTGCTCTACTCCCTGGGATGCTGGGCAGCCCAGCACGGGTGCCAAAGAGGTTCCATTGTAATGGACTTTGAGTTGGGAAATGGAGGAGCGACAGCAATGCGGATGGCACCGTTGCAAAGCTGACTTTCTGCAGAAGAGGCACAGCTCAAGTTTTTTGCCCTGGCTCTTCGGCTGTGGGAGCAGAGGCCAACCCTTCGTGCTCTACTGCCTGGGATGCTGGGCAGCCCAGCACGGGTGCCAAAGAGGTTCCATTGTAATGGACTTTGAGTTGGGAAATGGAGGAGCAACAGCAACTCAAGTGGCACCGTTGCAAAGCTGACTTTCTGCAGAAGAGGCACAGCTCAAGTTTTTTGCCCTGGCTCTTCGGCTGTGGGAGCAGAGGCCAACCGTTCGTGCTCTACTCCCTGGGATGCTGGGCAGCCGAGCACGGGTGCCAAAGAGGTTCCATTGTAATGGACTTTGAGTTGGGAAATGGAGGAGCGACAGGAATGCGGATGGCACCGTTGCAAAGCTGACTTTCTGCAGAAGAGGCACAGCTCAAGTTTTTTGCCCTGGCTCTTCGGCTGTAGGAGCAGAGGCCAACCGTTCGTGCTCTACTCCCTGGGATGCTGGGCAGCCCAGCACGGGTGCCAAAGAGGTTTCATTGTAATGGACTTTGAGTTGGGAAATGGAGGAGCGACAGCAATGCGGATGGCACCGTTGCAAAGCTGACTTTCTGCAGAAGAGGCACAGCTCAAGTTTTTTGCCCTGGCTCTTCGGCTGTGGGAGCAGAGGCCAACCGTTCGTGCTCTACTCCCTGGGATGCTGGGCAGCCCAGCACGGGTGCCAAAGAGGTTCCATTGTAATGGACTTTGAGTTGGGAAATGGAGGAGTGACAGCAATGCGGATGGCACCGTTGCAAAGCTGACTTTCTGCAGAAGAGGCACAGCTCAAGTTTTTTGCCCTGGCTCTTCGGCTGTAGGAGCAGAGGCCACCCGTTCGTGCTCTACTCCCTGGGATGCTGGGCAGCCCAGCACGGGTGCCAAAGATGTTCCATTGTAATGGACTTTGAGTTGTTAAGTGGAGGATCAACAGCAACTCAAGTGGCACCGTTGCAAAGCTGACTTTCTGCAGAAGAGGCACAGCTCAAGTTTTTTGCCCTGGCTCTTCGGCTGTGGGAGCAGAGGCCAACCCTTCGTGCTCTACTCCCTGGGATGCTGGGCAGCCCAGCACGGGTGCCAAAGAGGTTCCATTGTAATGGACTTTGAGTTGGGAAATGGAGGAGCGACAGCAATGCGGATGGCACCGTTGCAAAGCTGACTTTCTGCAGAAGAGGCACAGCTCAAGTTTTTTGCCCTGGCTCTTCGGCTGTAGGAGCAGAGGCCAACCCTTCGTGCTCTACTCCCTGGGATGCTGGGCAGCCCAGCACGGGTGCCAAAGAGGTTCCATTGTAATGGACTTTGAGTTGGGAAATGGAGGAGCGACAGCAATGCGGATGGCACCGTTGCAAAGCTGACTTTCTGCAGAAGAGGCACAGCTCAAGTTTTTTGCCCTGGCTCTTCGGCTGTGGGAGCAGAGGCCAACCGTTCGTGCTCTACTCCCTGGGATGCTGGGCAGCCCAGCACGGGTGCCAAAGAGGTTCCATTGTAATGGACTTTGAGTTGGGAAATGGAGGAGCGACAGCAATGCGGATGGCACCGTTGCAAAGCTGACTTTCTGCAGAAGAGGCACAGCTCAAGTTTTTTGCCCTGGCTCTTCGGCTGTAGGAGCAGAGGCCAACCGTTCGTGCTCTACTCCCTGGGATGCTGGGCAGCCGAGCACGGGTGCCAAAGATGTTCCATTGTAATGGACTTTGAGTTGTTAATTGGAGGATCAACAGCAACTCAAGTGGCACAGTTGCAAAGCTGACTTTCTGCAGAAGAGGCACAGCTCAAGTTTTTTGCCCTGGCTCTTCGGCTGTGGGAGCAGAGGCCAACCCTTCGTGCTCTACTCCCTGGGATGCTGGGCAGCCCAGCACGGGTGCCAAAGAGGTTCCATTGTAATGGACTTTGAGTTGGGAAATGGAGGAGCGACAGCAATGCGGATGGCACCGTTGCAAAGCTGACTTTCTGCAGAAGAGGCACAGCTCAAGTTTTTTGCCCTGGCTCTTCGGCTGTAGGAGCAGAGGCCAACCCTTCGTGCTCTACTGCCTGGGATGCTGGGCAGCCCAGCACGGGTGCCAAAGAGGTTCCATTGTAATGGACTTTGAGTTGGGAAATGGAGGAGCAACAGCAACTCAAGTGGCACCGTTGCAAAGCTGACTTTCTGCAGAAGAGGCACAGCTCAAGTTTTTTGCCCTGGCTCTTCGGCTGTGGGAGCAGAGGCCAACCGTTCGTGCTCTACTCCCTGGGATGCTGGGCAGCCCAGCACGGGTGCCAAAGAGGTTCCATTGTAATGGACTTTGAGTTGGGAAATGGAGGAGCGACAGCAATGCGGATGGCACCGTTGCAAAGCTGACATTCTGCAGAAGAGGCACAGCTCAAGTTTTTTGCCCTGGCTCTTCGGCTGTAGGAGCAGAGGCCAACCGTTCGTGCTCTACTCCCTGGGATGCTGGGCAGCCCAGCACGGGTGCCAAAGAGGTTCCATTGTAATGGACTTTGAGTTGGGAAATGGAGGAGCGACAGCAATGCGGATGGCACCGTTGCAAAGCTGACTTTCTGCAGAAGAGGCACAGCTCAAGTTTTTTGCCCTGGCTCTTCGGCTGTGGGAGCAGAGGCCAACCCTTCGTGCTCTACTCCCTGGGATGCTGGGCAGCCGAGCACGGGTGCCAAAGAGGTTCCATTGTAAGGGACTTTGAGTTGGGAAATGGAGGAGTGACAGCAATGCGGATGGCACCGTTGCAAAGCTGACTTTCTGCAGAAGAGGCACAGCTCAAGTTTTTTGCCCTGGCTCTTCGGCTGTAGGAGCAGAGGCCAACCGTTCGTGCTCTACTCCCTGGGATGCTGGGCAGCCGAGCACGGGTGCCAAAGATGTTCCATTGTAATGGACTTTGAGTTGTTAAGTGGAGGATCAACAGCAACTCAAGTGGCACCGTTGCAAAGCTGACTTTCTGCAGAAGAGGCACAGCTCAAGTTTTTTGCCCTGGCTCTTCAGCTGTGGGAGCAGAGGCCAACCCTTCGTGCTCTACTCCCTGGGATGCTGGGCAGCCCAGCACGGGTGCCAAAGAGGTTCCATTGTAATGGACTTTGAGTTGGGAAATGGAGGAGCGACAGCAATGCGGATGGCACCGTTGCAAAGCTGACTTTCTGCAGAAGAGGCACAGCTCAAGTTTTTTGCCCTGGCTCTTCGGCTGTGGGAGCAGAGGCCAACCCTTCGTGCTCTACTGCCTGGGATGCTGGGCAGCCCAGCACGGGTGCCAAAGAGGTTCCATTGTAATGGACTTTGAGTTGGGAAATGGAGGAGCAACAGCAACTCAAGTGGCACCGTTGCAAAGCTGACTTTCTGCAGAAGAGGCACAGCTCAAGTTTTTTGCCCTGGCTCTTCGGCTGTGGGAGCAGAGGCCAACCGTTCGTGCTCTACTCCCTGGGATGCTGGGCAGCCGAGCACGGGTGCCAAAGAGGTTCCATTGTAATGGACTTTGAGTTGGGAAATGGAGGAGCGACAGCAATGCGGATGGCACCGTTGCAAAGCTGACTTTCTGCAGAAGAGGCACAGCTCAAGTTTTTTGCCCTGGCTCTTCGGCTGTAGGAGCAGAGGCCAACCGTTCGTGCTCTACTCCCTGGGATGCTGGGCAGCCCAGCACGGGTGCCAAAGAGGTTTCATTGTAATGGACTTTGAGTTGGGAAATGGAGGAGCGACAGCAATGCGGATGGCACCGTTGCAAAGCTGACTTTCTGCAGAAGAGGCACAGCTCAAGTTTTTTGCCCTGGCTCTTCGGCTGTGGGAGCAGAGGCCAACCGTTCGTGCTCTACTCCCTGGGATGCTGGGCAGCCCAGCACGGGTGCCAAAGAGGTTCCATTGTAATGGACTTTGAGTTGGGAAATGGAGGAGTGACAGCAATGCGGATGGCACCGATGCAAAGCTGACTTTCTGCAGAAGAGGCACAGCTCAAGTTTTTTGCCCTGGCTCTTCGGCTGTAGGAGCAGAGGCCAACCGTTCGTGCTCTACTCCCTGGGATGCTGGGCAGCCGAGCACGGGTGCCAAAGATGTTCCATTGTAATGGACTTTGAGTTGTTAAGTGGAGGATCAACAGCAACTCAAGTGGCACCGTTGCAAAGCTGACTTTCTGCAGAAGAGGCACAGCTCAAGTTTTTTGCCCTGGCTCTTCGGCTGTGGGAGCAGAGGCCAACCCTTCGTGCTCTACTCCCTGGGATGCTGGGCAGCCCAGCACGGGTGCCAAAGAGGTTCCATTGTAATGGACTTTGAGTTGGGAAATGGAGGAGCGACAGCAATGCGGATGGCACCGTTGCAAAGCTGACTTTCTGCAGAAGAGGCACAGCTCAAGTTTTTTGCCCTGGCTCTTCGGCTGTGGGAGCAGAGGCCAACCCTTCGTGCTCTACTCCCTGGGATGCTGGGCAGCCCAGCACGGGTGCCAAAGAGGTTCCATTGTAATGGACTTTGAGTTGTTAAGTGGAGGAGCAACAGCAACTCAAGTGGCACCGTTGCAAAGCTGACTTTCTGCAGAAGAGGCACAGCTCAAGTTTTTTGCCCTGGCTCTTCGGCTGTGGGAGCAGAGGCCAACCGTTCGTGCTCTACTCCCTGGGATGCTGGGCAGCCCAGCACGGGTGCCAAAGAGGTTCCATTGTAATGGACTTTGAGTTGGAAAATGGAGGAGCGACAGCAATGCGGATGGCACCGTTGCAAAGCTGACTTTCTGCAGAAGAGGCACAGCTCAAGTTTTTTGCCCTGGCTCTTCGGCTGTGGGAGCAGAGGCCAACCGTTCGTGCTCTACTCCCTGGGATGCTGGGCAGCCCAGCACGGGTGCCAAAGAGGTTTCATTGTAATGGACTTTGAGTTGGGAAATGGAGGAGCGACAGCAATGCGGATGGCACCGTTGCAAAGCTGACTTTCTGCAGAAGAGGCACAGCTCAAGTTTTTTGCCCTGGCTCTTCGGCTGTGGGAGCAGAGGCCAACCCTTCGTGCTCTACTCCCTGGGATGCTGGGCAGCCCAGCACGGGTGCCAAAGAGGTTCCATTGTAATGGACTTTGAGTTGGGAAATGGAGGAGTGACAGCAATGCGGATGGCACCGTTGCAAAGCTGACTTTCTGCAGAAGAGGCACAGCTCAAGTTTTTTGCCCTGGCTCTTCGGCTGTAGGAGCAGAGGCCAACCGTTCGTGCTCTACTCCCTGGGATGCTGGGCAGCCCAGCACGGGTGCCAAAGATGTTCCATTGTAATGGACTTTGAGTTGTTAAGTGGAGGATCAACAGCAACTCAAGTGGCACCGTTGCAAAGCTGACTTTCTGCAGAAGAGGCACAGCTCAAGTTTTTTGCCCTGGCTGTTCGGCTGTGGGAGCAGAGGCCAACCCTTCGTGCTCTACTCCCTGGGATGCTGGGCAGCCCAGCACGGGTGCCAAAGAGGTTCCATTGTAATGGACTTTTGAGTTGGGAAATGGAGGAGCGACAGCAATGCGGATGGCACCGTTGCAAAGCTGACTTTCTGCAGAAGAGGCACAGCTCAAGTTTTTTGCCCTGGCTCTTCGGCTGTGGGAGCAGAGGCCAACCCTTCGTGCTCTACTCCCTGGGATGCTGGGCAGCCGAGCACGGGTGCCAAAGAGGTTCCATTGTAATGGACTTTGAGTTGGGAAATGGAGGAGCAACAGCAACTCAAGTGGCACCGTTGCAAAGCTGACTTTCTGCAGAAGAGGCACAGCTCAAGTTTTTTGCCCTGGCTCTTCGGCTGTGGGAGCAGAGGCCAACCGTTCGTGCTCTACTCCCTGGGATGCTGGGCAGCCCAGCACGGGTGCCAAAGAGGTTCCATTGTAATGGACTTTGAGTTGGGAAATGGAGGAGCGACAGCAATGCGGATGGCACCGTTGCAAAGCTGACTTTCTGCAGAAGAGGCACAGCTCAAGTTTTTTGCCCTGGCTCTTCGGCTGTGGGAGCAGAGGCCAACCGTTCGTGCTCTACTCCCTGGGATGCTGGGCAGCCCAGCACGGGTGCCAAAGAGGTTTCATTGTAATGGACTTTGAGTTGGGAAATGGAGGAGCGACAGCAATGCGGATGGCACCGTTGCAAAGCTGACTTTCTGCAGAAGAGGCACAGCTCAAGTTTTTTGCCCTGGCTCTTCGGCTGTGGGAGCAGAGGCCAACCCTTCGTGCTCTACTCCCTGGGATGCTGGGCAGCCGAGCACGGGTGCCAAAGAGGTTCCATTGTAATGGACTTTGAGTTGGGAAATGGAGGAGCGACAGCAATGCGGATGGCACCGTTGCAAAGCTGACTTTCTGCAGAAGAGGCACAGCTCAAGTTTTTTGCCCTGGCTCTTCGGCTGTAGGAGCAGAGGCCAACCGTTCGTGCTCTACTCACTGGGATGCTGGGCAGCCGAGCACGGGTGCCAAAGATGTTCCATTGTAATGGACTTTGAGTTGTTAAGTGGAGGATCAACAGCAACTCAAGTGGCACCGTTGCAAAGCTGACTTTCTGCAGAAGAGGCACAGCTCAAGTTTTTTGCCCTGGCTCTTCGGCTGTGGGAGCAGAGGCCAACCGTTCGTGCTCTACTCCCTGGGATGCTGGGCAGCCCAGCACGGGTGCCAAAGAGGTTCCATTGTAATGGACTTTGAGTTGGGAAATGGAGGAGCGACAGCAATGCGGATGGCACCGTTGCAAAGCTGACTTTCTGCAGAAGAGGCACAGCTCAAGTTTTTTGCCCTGGCTCTTCGGCTGTGGGAGCAGAGGCCAACCGTTCGTGCTCTACTCCCGGGGATGCTGGGCAGCCGAGCACGGGTGCCAAAGATGTTCCATTGTAATGGACTTTGAGTTGGGAAATGGAGGATCAACAGCAACTTAAGTGGCACCGTTGCAAAGCTGACTTTCTGCAGAAGAGGCACAGCTCAAGTTTTTTGCCCTGGCTCTTCGGCTGTGGGAGCAGAGGCCAACCGTTCGTGCTCTACTCCCGGGGATGCTGGGCAGCCGAGCACGGGTGCCAAAGATGTTCCATTGTAATGGACTTTGAGTTGTTAAGTGGAGGAGCAACAGCAACTCAAGTGGCACCGTTGCAAAGCTGACTTTCTGCAGAAGAGGCACAGCTCAAGTTTTTTGCCCTGGCTCTTCGGCTGTGGGAGCAGAGGCCAACCGTTCGTGCTCTACTCCCTGGGATGCTGGGCAGCCGAGCACGGGTGCCAAAGAGGTTCCATTGTAATGGACTTTGAGTTGGGAAATGGAGGAGCGACAGCAATGCGGATGGCACCGTTGCAAAGCTGACTTTCTGCAGAAGAGGCACAGCTCAAGTTTTTTGCCCTGGCTCTTCGGCTGTAGGAGCAGAGGCCAACCCTTCGTGCTCTACTGCCTGGGATGCTGGGCAGCCGAGCACGGGTGCCAAAGAGGTTTCATTGTAATGGACTTTGAGTTGGGAAATGGAGGAGCGAGAGCAATGCGGATGGCACCGTTGCAAAGCTGACTTTCTGCAGAAGAGGCACAGCTCAAGTTTTTTGCCCTGGCTCTTCGGCTGTGGGAGCAGAGGCCAACCGTTCGTGCTCTACTCCCTGGGATGCTGGGCAGCCGAGCACGGGTGCCAAAGAGGTTCCATTGTAATGGACTTTGAGTTGTTAAGTGGAGGAGCAACAGCAACTCAAGTGGCACCGTTGCAAAGCTGACTTTCTGCAGAAGAGGCACAGCTCAAGTTTTTTGCCCTGGCTGTTCGGCTGTGGGAGCAGAGGCCAACCGTTCGTGCTCTACTCCCTGGGATGCTGGGCAGCCCAGCACGGGTGCCAAAGAGGTTCCATTGTAATGGACTTTGAGTTGGGAAATGGAGGAGCGACAGCAATGCGGATGGCACCGTTGCAAAGCTGACTTTCTGCAGAAGAGGCACAGCTCAAGTTTTTTGCCCTGGCTCTTCGGCTGTGGGAGCAGAGGCCAACCGTTCGTGCTCTACTCCCTGGGATGCTGGGCAGCCCAGCACGGGTGCCAAAGAGGTTTCATTGTAATGGACTTTGAGTTGGGAAATGGAGGAGCGACAGCAATGCGGATGGCACCGTTGCAAAGCTGACTTTCTGCAGAAGAGGCACAGCTCAAGTTTTTTGCCCTGGCTCTTCGGCTGTGGGAGCAGAGGCCAACCCTTCGTGCTCTACTGCCTGGGATGCTGGGCAGCCGAGCACGGGTGCCAAAGAGGTTCCATTGTAATGGACTTTGAGTTGGGAAATGGAGGAGCGACAGCAATGCGGATGGCACCGTTGCAAAGCTGACTTTCTGCAGAAGAGGCACAGCTCAAGTTTTTTGCCCTGGCTCTTCGGCTGTAGGAGCAGAGGCCAACCGTTCGTGCTCTACTCCCTGGGATGCTGGGCAGCCGAGCACGGGTGCCAAAGATGTTCCATTGTAATGGACTTTGAGTTGTTAAGTGGAGGATCAACAGCAACTCAAGTGGCACCGTTGCAAAGCTGACTTTCTGCAGAAGAGGCACAGCTCAAGTTTTTTGCCCTGGCTCTTCGGCTGTGGGAGCAGAGGCCAACCGTTCGTGCTCTACTCCCTGGGATGCTGGGCAGCCCAGCACGGGTGCCAAAGAGGTTCCATTGTAATGGACTTTGAGTTGGGAAATGGAGGAGCGACAGCAATGCGGATGGCACCGTTGCAAAGCTGACTTTCTGCAGAAGAGGCACAGCTCAAGTTTTTTGCCCTGGCTCTTCGGCTGTGGGAGCAGAGGCCAACCCTTCGTGCTCTACTCCCTGGGATGCTGGGCAGCCCAGCACGGGTGCCAAAGATGTTCCATTGTAATGGACTTTGAGTTGTTAAGTGGAGGAGCAACAGCAACTCAAGTGGCACCGTTGCAAAGCTGACTTTCTGCAGAAGAGGCACAGCTCAAGTTTTTTGCCCTGGCTCTTCGGCTGTGGGAGCAGAGGCCAACCCTTCGTGCTCTACTCCCTGGGATGCTGGGCAGCCGAGCACGGGTGCCAAAGAGGTTCCATTGTAATGGACTTTGAGTTGGGAAATGGAGGAGCGACAGCAATGCGGATGGCACCGTTGCAAAGCTGACTTTCTGCAGAAGAGGCACAGCTCGAGTTTTTTGCCCTGGCTCTTCGGCTGTAGGAGCAGAGGCCAACCGTTCGTGCTCTACTCCCTGGGATGCTGGGCAGCCGAGCACGGGTGCCAAAGAGGTTCCATTTTAATGGACTTTGAGTTGGGAAATGGAGGATCAACAGCAACTTAAGTGGCACCGTTGCAAAGCTGACTTTCTGCAGAAGAGGCACAGCTCAAGTTTTTTGCCCTGGCTCTTCGGCTGTGGGAGCAGAGGCCAACCGTTCGTGCTCTACTCCCGGGGATGCTGGGCAGCCGAGCACGGGTGCCAAAGATGTTCCATTGTAATGGACTTTGAGTTGTTAAGTGGAGGAGCAACAGCAACTCAAGTGGCACCGTTGCAAAGCTGACTTTCTGCAGAAGAGGCACAGCTCAAGTTTTTTGCCCTGGCTCTTCGGCTGTGGGAGCAGAGGCCAACCGTTCGTGCTCTACTCCCTGGGATGCTGGGCAGCCGAGCACGGGTGCCAAAGAGGTTCCATTGTAATGGACTTTGAGTTGGGAAATGGAGGAGCGACAGCAATGCGGATGGCACCGTTGCAAAGCTGACTTTCTGCAGAAGAGGCACAGCTCAAGTTTTTTGCCCTGGCTCTTCGGCTGTAGGAGCAGAGGCCAACCCTTCGTGCTCTACTGCCTGGGATGCTGGGCAGCCGAGCACGGGTGCCAAAGAGGTTTCATTGTAATGGACTTTGAGTTGGGAAATGGAGGAGCGACAGCAATGCGGATGCCACCGTTGCAAAGCTGACTTTCTGCAGAAGAGGCACAGCTCAAGTTTTTTGCCCTGGCTCTTCGGCTGTGGGAGCAGAGGCCAACCCTTCGTGCTCTACTCCCTGGGATGCTGGGCAGCCGAGCACGGGTGCCAAAGAGGTTCCATTGTAATGGACTTTGAGTTGGGAAATGGAGGAGCGACAGCAATGCGGATGGCACCGTTGCAAAGCTGACTTTCTGCAGAAGAGGCACAGCTCAAGTTTTTTGCCCTGGCTCTTCGGCTGTGGGAGCAGAGGCCAACCGTTCGTGCTCTACTCCCTGGGATGCTGGGCAGCCGAGCACGGGTGCCAAAGATGTTCCATTGTAATGGACTTTGAGTTGTTAAGTGGAGGAGCAACAGCAACTCAAGTGGCACCGTTGCAAAGCTGACTTTCTGCAGAAGAGGCACAGCTCAAGTTTTTTGCCCTGGCTCTTCGGCTGTGGGAGCAGAGGCCAACCCTTCGTGCTCTACTCCCTGGGATGCTGGGCAGCCCAGCACGGGTGCCAAAGAGGTTCCATTGTAATGGACTTTGTGTTGGGAAATGGAGGAGCGACAGCAATGCGGATGGCACCGTTGCAAAGCTGACTTTCTGCAGAAGAGGCACAGCTCAAGTTTTTTGCCCTGGCTCTTCGGCTGTGGGAGCAGAGGCCAACCGTTCGTGCCCTACTCCCTGGGATGCTGGGCAGCCCAGCACGGGTGCCAAAGAGGTTCCATTGTAATGGACTTTGAGTTGGGAAATGGAGGAGCGACAGCAATGCGGATGGCACTGTTGCAAAGCTGACTTTCTGCAGAAGAGGCACAGCTCAAGTTTTTTGCCCTGGCTCTTCGGCTGTGGGAGCAGAGGCCAACCGTTCGTGCTCTACTCCCTGGGATGCTGGGCAGCCCAGCACGGGTGCCAAAGAGGTTCCATTGTAATGGACTTTGAGTTGGGAAATCGAGGAGCGACAGCAATGCGGATGGCACCGTTGCAAAGCTGACTTTCTGCAGAAGAGGCACAGCTCAAGTTTTTTGCCCTGGCTCTTCGGCTGTGGGAGCAGAGGCCAACCGTTTGTGCTCTACTCCCTGGGATGCTGGGCAGCCCAGCACGGGTGCCAAAGAGGTTCCATTGTAATGGACTTTGAGTTGGGAAATCGAGGAGCGACAGCAATGCGGATGGCACCGTTGCAAAGCTGACTTTCTGCAGAAGAGGCACAGCTCAAGTTTTTTGCCCTGGCTCTTCAGCTGTGGGAGCAGAGGCCAACCGTTTTGCTCTGCTCCCTGGGATGCTGGGCAGCCCAGCACGGGTGCAAAAGAGGTTCCATTATAATGGACTTTGAGTTGGGAAATGGAGGAGCGACAGCAATGCGGATGGCACCGTTGCAAAGCTGACTTTCTGCAGAAGAGGCACAGCTCAAGTTTTTTGCCCTCGTTCTTCGGCTGTGGGAGCAGAGGCCAACCGTTCGTGCTCTACTCCCTGGGATGCTGGGCAGCCCAGCACGGGTGCCAAAGAGGTTCCATTGTAATGGACTTTGAGTTGGGAAATGGAGGAGCGACAGCAATGCGGATGGCACCGTTGCAAAGCTGACTTTCTGCAGAAGAGGCACAGCTCAAGTTTTTTGCCCTGGCTCTTCGGCTGTGGGAGCAGAGGCCAACCGTTCGTGCTCTACTCCCTGGGATGCTGGGCAGCCGAGCACGGGTGCCAAAGAGGTTCCATTGTAATGGACTTTGAGTTGGGAAATCGAGGAGCGACAGCAATGCGGATGGCACCGTTGCAAAGCTGACTTTCTGCAGAAGAGGCACAGCTCAAGTTTTTTGCCCTGGCTCTTCGGCTGTGGGAGCAGAGCCCAACTGTTCGTGCTCTACTCCCTGGGATGCTGGGCAGCCCAGCACGGGTGCCAAAGAGGTTCCATTGTAATAGACTTTGAGTTGGGAAATGGAGGAGCGACAGCAATGCGGATGGCACCGTTGCAAAGCTGACTTTCTGCAGAAGAGGCACAGCTCAAGTTTTTTGCCCTGGCTCTTCGGCTGTGGGAGCAGAGGCCAACCGTTCGTGCTCTACTCCCTGGGATGCTGGGCAGCCCAGCACGGGTGCCAAAGAGGTTCCATTGTAATGGACTTTGAGTTGGGAAATCGAGGAGCGACAGCAATGCGGATGGCACCGTTGCAAAGCTGACTTTCTGCAGAAGAGGCACAGCTCAAGTTTTTTGCCCTGGCTCTTCGGCTGTGGGAGCAGAGGCCAACCGTTCGTGCTCTACTCCCTGGGATGCTGGGCAGCCCAGCACGGGTGCCAAAGAGGTTCCATTGTAATGGACTTTGAGTTGGGAAATCGAGGAGCGACAGCAATGCGGATGGCACCGTTGCAAAGCTGACTTTCTGCAGAAGAGGCACAGCTCAAGTTTTTTGCCCTGGCTCTTCGGCTGTGGGAGCAGAGGCCAACCGTTCGTGCTCTACTCCCGGGGATGCTGGGCAGCCCAGCACGGGTGCCAAAGAGGTTCCATTGTAATGGACTTTGAGTTGGGAAATGGAGGAGCGACAGCAATGCGGATGGCACCGTTGCAAAGCTGACTTTCTGCAGAAGAGGCACAGCTCAAGTTTTTTGCCCTGGCTCTTCGGCTGTGGGAGCAGAGGCCAACCGTTTTGCTCTGCTCCCTGGGATGCTGGGCAGCCCAGCACGGGTGCCAAAGAGGTTCCATTGTAATGGACTTTGAGTTGGGAAATGGAGGAGCGACAGCAATGCGGATGGCACCGTTGCAAAGCTGACTTTCTGCAGAAGAGGCACAGCTCAAGTTTTTTGCCCTCGTTCTTCGGCTGTGGGAGCAGAGGCCAACCGTTCGTGCTCTACTCCCTGGGATGCTGGGCAGCCCAGCACGGGTGCCAAAGAGGTTCCATTGTAATGGACTTTGAGTTGGGAAATGGAGGAGCGACAGCAATGCGGATGGCACCGTTGCAAAGCTGACTTTCTGCAGAAGAGGCACAGCTCAAGTTTTTTGCCCTGGCTTTTCGGATGTGGGAGCAGAGGCCAACCGTTCGTGCTCTACTCCCTGGGATGCTGGGCAGCCCAGCACGGGTGCCAAAGAGGTTCCATTGTAATGGACTTTGAGTTGGGAAATGGAGGAGCGACAGCAATGCGGATGGCACCGTTGCAAAGCTGACTTTCTGCAGAAGAGGCACAGCTCATGATTTTTGCCTTGGCTCTTCGGCTGTGGGAGCAGAGGCCAACCGTTTGTGCTCTACTCCCTGGGATGCTGGGCAGCCCAGCACGGGTGCCAAAGAGGTTCCATTGTAATGGACTTTGAGTTGGGAAATGGAGGAGCGACAGCAATGCGGATGGCACCGTTGCAAAGCTGACTTTCTGCAGAAGAGACACAGCTCAAGTTTTTTGCCCTGGCTCTTCAGCTGTGAGAGCAGAGGCCAACCGTTTTGCTCTGCTCCCTGGGATGCTGGGCAGCCCAGCACGGGTGCCAAAGAGGTTCCATTGTAATGGACTTTGAGTTGGGAAATGGAGGAGCGACAGCAATGCGGATGGCACCGTTGCAAAGCTGACTTTCTGCAGAAGAGGCACAGCTCAAGTTTTTTGCCCTGGCTCTTCGGCTGTGGGAGCAGAGGCCAACCGTTCGTGCTCTACTCCCTGGGATGCTGGGCAGCCCAGCACGGGTGCCAAAGAGGTTCCATTGTAATGGACTTTGAGTTGGGAAATCGAGGAGCGACAGCAATGCGGATGGCACCGTTGCAAAGCTGACTTTCTGCAGAAGAGGCACAGCTCAAGTTTTTTGCCCTGGCTCTTCGGCTGTGGGAGCAGAGGCCAACCGTTCGTGCCCTACTCCGTGGGATGCTGGGCAGCCCAGCACGGGTGCCAAAGAGGTTCCATTGTAATGGACTTTGAGTTGGGAAATGGAGGAGCGACAGCAATGCGGATGGCACCGTTGCAAAGCTGACTTTCTGCAGAAGAGGCACAGCTCAAGTTTTTTGCCCTGGCTCTTCGGCTGTGGGAGCAGAGGCCAACCGTTCGTGCTCTACTCCCTGGGATGCTGGGCAGCCCAGCACGGGTGCCAAAGAGGTTCCATTGTAATGGACTTTGAGTTGGGAAATGGAGGAGCGACAGCAATGCGGATGGCACCGTTGCAAAGCTGACTTTCTGCAGAAGAGGCACAGCTCAAGTTTTTTGCCCTGGCTCTTCGGCTGTGGGAGCAGAGGCCAACCGTTTGTGCTCTACTCCCTGGGATGCTGGGCAGCCCAGCACGGGTGCCAAAGAGGTTCCATTGTAATGGACTTTGAGTTGGGAAATGGAGGAGCGACAGCAATGCGGATGGCACCGTTGCAAAGCTGACTTTCTGCAGAAGAGGCACAGCTCAAGTTTTTTGCCCTGGCTCTTCAGCTGTGGGAGCAGAGGCCAACCGTTTTGCTCTGCTCCCTGGGATGCTGGGCAGCCCAGCACGGGTGCCAAAGAGGTTCCATTGTAATGGACTTTGAGTTGGGAAATGGAGGAGCGACAGCAATGCGGATGGCACCGTTGCAAAGCTGACTTTCTGCAGAAGAGGCACAGCTCAAGTTTTTTGCCCTCGTTCTTCGGCTGTGGGAGCAGAGGCCAACCGTTCGTGCTCTACTCCCTGGGATGCTGGGCAGCCCAGCACGGGTGCCAAAGAGGTTCCATTGTAATGGACTTTGAGTTGGGAAATGGAGGAGCGACAGCAATGCGGATGGCACCGTTGCAAAGCTGACTTTCTGCAGAAGAGGCACAGCTCAAGTTTTTTGCCCTGGCTCTTCGGATGTGGGAGCAGAGGCCAACCGTTCGTGCTCTACTCCCTGGGATGCTGGGCAGCCCAGCACGGGTGCCAAAGAGGTTCCATTGTAATGGACTTTGAGTTGGGAAATGGAGGAGCGACAGCAATGCGGATGGCACCGTTGCAAAGCTGACTTTCTGCAGAAGAGGCACAGCTCAAGTTTTTTGCCCTGGCTCTTCGGCTGTGGGAGCAGAGGCCAACCCTTCGTGCTCTACTCCCTGGGATGCTGGGCAGCCCAGCACGGGTGCCAAAGAGGTTCCATTGTAATGGACTTTGAGTTGGGAAATGGAGGAGCGACAGCAATGCGGATGGCACTGTTGCGAAGCTGAATTTCTGCAGAAGAGGCACAGCTCAAGTTTTTTGCCCTGGCTCTTCGGCTGTGGGAGCAGAGGCCAACCTTTCGTGCTCTACTCCCTGGGATGCTGGGCAGCCCAGCACGGGTGCCAAAGAGGTTCCATTGTAATGGACTTTGAGTTGGGAAATCGAGGAGCGACAGCAATGCGGATGGCACCGTTGCAAAGCTGACTTTCTGCAGAAGAGGCACAGCTCAAGTTTTTTGCCCTGGCTCTTCGGCTGTGGGAGCAGAGGCCAACCCTTCGTGCTCTACTCCCTGGGATGCTGGGCAGCCCAGCACGGGTGCCAAAGAGGTTCCATTGTAATGGACTTTGAGTTGGGAAATGGAGGAGCGACAGCAATGCGGATGGCACCGTTGCAAAGCTGACTTTCTGCAGAAGAGGCACAGCTCAAGTTTTTTGCCGTGGCTCTTCAGCTATGGGAGCAGAGGCCAACCGTTTTGCTCTGCTCCCTGGGATGCTGGGCAGCCCAGCACGGGTGCCAAAGAGGTTCCATTGTAATGGACTTTGAGTTGGGAAATGGAGGAGCGACAGCAATGCGGATGGCACCGTTGCAAAGCTGACTTTCAGCAGAAGAGGCACAGCTCAAGTTTTTTGCCCTCGTTCTTCGGCTGTGGGAGCAGAGGCCAACCGTTCGTGCTCTACTCCCTGGGATGCTGGGCAGCCCAGCACGGGTGCCAAAGAGGTTCCATTGTAATGGACTTTGAGTTGGGAAATGGAGGAGCGACAGCAATGCGGATGGCACCGTTGCGAAGCTGACTTTCTGCAGAAGAGGCACAGCTCAAGTTTTTTGCCCTGGCTCTTCGGCTGTGGGAGCAGAGGCCAACCGTTCGTGCTCTACTCCCTGGGATGCTGGGCAGCCCAGCACGGGTGCCAAAGAGGTTCCATTGTAATGGACTTTGAGTTGGGAAATGGAGGAGCGACAGCAATGCGGATGGCACTGTTGCGAAGCTGACTTTCTGCAGAAGAGGCACAGCTCAAGTTTTTTGCCCTGGCTCTTCGGCTGTGGGAGCAGAGGCCAACCCTTCGTGCTCTACTCCCGGGGATGCTGGGCAGCCCAGCACGGGTGCCAAAGAGGTTCCATTGTAATGGACTTTGAGTTGGGAAATCGAGGAGCGACAGCAATGCGGATGGCACCGTTGCAAAGCTGACTTTCTGCAGAAGAGGCACAGCTCAAGTTTTTTGCCCTGGCTCTTCGGCTGTGGGAGCAGAGGCCAACCGTTTGTGCTCTACTCCCTGGGATGCTGGGCAGCCCAGCACGGGTGCCAAAGAGGTTCCATTTTAATGGACTTTGAGTTGGGAAATGGAGGAGCGACAGCAATGCGGATGGCACCGTTGCAAAGCTGACTTTCTGCAGAAGAGGCACAGCTCAAGTTTTTTGCCCTGGCTCTTCGGCTGTGGGAGCAGAGGCCAACCGTTTTGCTCTGCTTCCTGGGATGCTGGGCAGCCCAGCACGGGTGCCAAAGAGGTTCCATTGTAATGGACTTTGAGTTGGGAAATCGAGGAGCGACAGCAATGCGGATGGCACCGTTGCAAAGCTGACTTTTTGCAGAAGAGGCACAGCTCAAGTTTTTTGCCCTCGTTCTTCGGCTGTGGGAGCAGAGGCCAACCGTTCGTGCTCTACTGCCTGGGAGGCTGGGCAGCCCAGCACGGGTGCCAAAGAGGTTCCATTGTAATGGACTTTGAGTTGGGAAATGGAGGAGCGACAGCAATGCGGATGGCACCGTTGCAAAGCTGACTTTCTGCAGAAGAAGGATAGCTCAAGTTTTTTGCCCTGGCTCTTCGGCTGTGGGAGCAGAGGCCAACCGTTCGTGCTCTACTCCCGGGGATGCTGGGCAGCCCAGCACGGGTGCCAAAGAGGTTCCATTGTAATGGACTTTGAGTTGGGAAATGGAGGAGCGACAGCAATGCGGATGGCACCGTTGCAAAGCTGACTTTCTGCAGAAGAGGCACAGCTCAAGTTTTTTGCCCTGGCTCTTCGGCTGTGGGAGCAGAGGCCAACCGTTCGTGCTCTACTCCCTGGGATGCTGGGCAGCCCAGCACGGGTGCCAAAGAGGTTCCATTGTAATGGACTTTGAGTTGGGAAATCGAGGAGCGACAGCAATGCGGATGGCACCGTTGCAAAGCTGACTTTCTGTAGAAGAGGCACAGCTCAAGTTTTTTGCCCTGGCTCTTCAGCTGTAGGAGCAGAGGCCAACCGTTTTGCTCTGCTCCCTGGATGCTGGGCAGCCCAGCACGGGTGCCAAAGAGGTTCCATTGTAATGGACTTGAGTTGGGAAATCGAGGAGCGACAGCAATGCGGATGGCACCGTTGCAAAGCTGACTTTCTGCAGAAGAGGCACAGCTCAAGTTTTTTGCCCTCGTTCTTCGGCTGTGGGAGCAGAGGCCAACCGTTCGTGCTCTACTCCCTGGGATGCTGGGCAGCCCAGCACGGGTGCCAAAGAGGTTCCATTGTAATGGACTTTGAGTTGGGAAATGGAGGAGCGACAGCAATGCGGATGGCACCGTTGCAAAGCTGACTTTCTGCAGAAGAGGTACAGCTCAAGTTTTTTGCCCTGGCTCTTCGGCTGTGGGAGCAGAGGCCAACCGTTCGTGCTCTACTCCCTGGGATGCTGGGCAGCCCAGCACGGGTGCCAAAGGGGTTCCATTGTAATGGACTTTGAGTTGGGAAATGGAGGAGCGACAGCAATGCGGATGGCACCGTTGCAAAGCTGACTTTCTGCAGAAGAGGCACAGCTCAAGTTTTTTGCCCTGGCTCTTCGGCTGTGGGAGCAGAGGCCAACCCTTCGTGCTCTACTCCCTGGGATGCTGGGCAGCCCAGCACGGGTGCCAAAGAGGTTCCATTGTAATGGACTTTGAGTTGGGAAATGGAGGAGCGACAGCAATGCGGCTGGCACTGTTGCGAAGCTGACTTTCTGCAGAAGAGGCACAGCTCAAGTTTTTTGCCCTGGCTCTTCGGCTGTGGGAGCAGAGGCCAACCCTTCGTGCTCTACTCCCTGGGATGCTGGGCAGCCCAGCACGGGTGCCAAAGAGGTTCCATTGTAATGGACTTTGAGTTGGGAAATCGAGGAGCGACAGCAATGCGGATGGCACCGTTGCAAAGCTGACTTTCTGCAGAAGAGGTACAGCTCAAGTTTTTTGCCCTGGCTCTTCAGCTGTGGGAGCAGAGGCCAACCGTTCGTGCTCTACTCCCTGGGATGCTGGGCAGCCCAGCACGGGTGCCAAAGAGGTTCCATTGTAATGGACTTTGAGTTGGGAAATCGAGGAGCGACAGCAATGCGGATGGCACCGTTGCAAAGCTGACTTTTTGCAGAAGAGGCACAGCTCAAGTTTTTTGCCCTCGTTCTTCGGCTGTGGGAGCAGAGGCCAACCGTTCGTGCTCTACTCCCTGGGAGGCTGGGCAGCCCAGCACGGGTGCCAAAGAGGTTCCATTGTAATGGACTTTGAGTTGGGAAATGGAGGAGCGACAGCAATGCGGATGGCACCGTTGCAAAGCTGACTTTCTGCAGAAGAAGGATAGCTCAAGTTTTTTGCCCTGGCTCTTCGGCTGTGGGAGCAGAGGCCAACCGTTCGTGCTCTACTCCCGGGGATGCTGGGCAGCCCAGCACGGGTGCCAAAGAGGTTCCATTGTAATGGACTTTGAGTTGGGAAATGGAGGAGCGACAGCAATGCGGATGGCACCGTTGCAAAGCTGACTTTCTGCAGAAGAGGCACAGCTCAAGTTTTTTGCCCTGGCTCTTCGGCTGTGGG
Organism: Psittacula echo; assembly: GCF_963264785.1. Classification (NCBI taxonomy): domain Eukaryota; kingdom Metazoa; phylum Chordata; class Aves; order Psittaciformes; family Psittacidae; genus Psittacula; species Psittacula echo. The sequence goes on along the minus strand of NC_137750.1, from coordinate 9,959,114 downwards.
AGCAGAGGCCAACCGTTCGTGCTCTACTCCCTGGGATGCTGGGCAGCCCAGCACGGGTGCCAAAGAGGTTCCATTGTAATGGACTTTGAGTTGGGAAATCGAGGAGCGACAGCAATGCGGATGGCACCGTTGCAAAGCTGACTTTCTGTAGAAGAGGCACAGCTCAAGTTTTTTGCCCTGGCTCTTCAGCTGTAGGAGCAGAGGCCAACCGTTTTGCTCTGCTCCCTGGATGCTGGGCAGCCCAGCACGGGTGCCAAAGAGGTTCCATTGTAATGGACTTGAGTTGGGAAATCGAGGAGCGACAGCAATGCGGATGGCACCGTTGCAAAGCTGACTTTCTGCAGAAGAGGCACAGCTCAAGTTTTTTGCCCTCGTTCTTCGGCTGTGGGAGCAGAGGCCAACCGTTCGTGCTCTACTCCCTGGGATGCTGGGCAGCCCAGCACGGGTGCCAAAGAGGTTCCATTGTAATGGACTTTGAGTTGGGAAATGGAGGAGCGACAGCAATGCGGATGGCACCGTTGCAAAGCTGACTTTCTGCAGAAGAGGTACAGCTCAAGTTTTTTGCCCTGGCTCTTCGGCTGTGGGAGCAGAGGCCAACCGTTCGTGCTCTACTCCCTGGGATGCTGGGCAGCCCAGCACGGGTGCCAAAGGGGTTCCATTGTAATGGACTTTGAGTTGGGAAATGGAGGAGCGACAGCCATGCGGATGGCACCGTTGCAAAGCTGACTTTCTGCAGAAGAGGCACAGCTCAAGTTTTTTGCCCTGGCTCTTCGGCTGTGGGAGCAGAGGCCAACCCTTCGTGCTCTACTCCCTGGGATGCTGGGCAGCCCAGCACGGGTGCCAAAGAGGTTCCATTGTAATGGACTTTGAGTTGGGAAATGGAGGAGCGACAGCAATGCGGCTGGCACTGTTGCGAAGCTGACTTTCTGCAGAAGAGGCACAGCTCAAGTTTTTTGCCCTGGCTCTTCGGCTGTGGGAGCAGAGGCCAACCCTTCGTGCTCTACTCCCTGGGATGCTGGGCAGCCCAGCACGGGTGCCAAAGAGGTTCCATTGTAATGGACTTTGAGTTGGGAAATCGAGGAGCGACAGCAATGCGGATGGCACCGTTGCAAAGCTGACTTTCTGCAGAAGAGGTACAGCTCAAGTTTTTTGCCCTGGCTCTTCAGCTGTGGGAGCAGAGGCCAACCGTTCGTGCTCTACTCCCTGGGATGCTGGGCAGCCCAGCACGGGTGCCAAAGGGGTTCCATTGTAATGGACTTTGAGTTGGGAAATGGAGGAGCGACAGCAATGCGGATGGCACCGTTGCAAAGCTGACTTTCTGCAGAAGAGGCACAGCTCAAGTTTTTTGCCCTGGCTCTTCGGCTGTGGGAGCAGAGGCCAACCGTTCGTGCTCTACTCCCTGGGAGGCTGGGCAGCCCAGCACGGGTGCCAAAGAGGTTCCATTGTAATGGACTTTGAGTTGGGAAATGGAGGAGCGACAGCAATGCGGATGGCACCGTTGCAAAGCTGACTTTCTGCAGAAGAAGGATAGCTCAAGTTTTTTGCCCTGGCTCTTCGGCTGTGGGAGCAGAGGCCAACCGTTCGTGCTCTACTCCCGGGGATGCTGGGCAGCCCAGCACGGGTGCCAAAGAGGTTCCATTTTAATGGACTTTGAGTTGGGAAATGGAGGAGCGACAGCAATGCGGATGGCACCGTTGCAAATCTGACTTTCTGCAGAAGAGGCACAGCTCAAGTTTTTTGCCCTGGCTCTTCGGCTGTGGGAGCAGAGGCCAACCCTTCGTGCTCTACTCCCGGGGATGCTGGGCAGCCCAGCACGGGTGCCAAAGAGGTTCCATTGTAATGGACTTTGAGTTGGGAAATGGAGGAGCGACAGCAATGCGGATGGCACCATTGCAAAGCTGACTTTCTGCAGAAGAGGCACAGCTCAAGTTTTTTGACCTGGCTCTTCGGCTGTGGGAGCAGAGGCCAACCGTTCGTGCTCTACTCCCTGGGATGCTGGGCAGCCCAGCACGGGTGCCAAAGAGGTTCCATTGTAATGGACTTTGAGTTGGGAAATGGAGGAGCGACAGCAATGCGCATGGCACCGTTGCAAAGCTGACTTTCTGCAGAAGAGGCACAGCTCAAGTTTTTTGCCCTGGCTCTTTGGCTGTAGGAGCAGAGGCCAACGGTTCGTGCTCTACTCCCTGGGATGCTGGGCAGCCCAGCACGGGTGCCAAAGAGGTTTCATTGTAATGGACTTTGAGTTGGGAAATGGAGGAGCGACAGCAATGCGGATGGCACCGTTGCAAAGCTGACTTTCTGCAGAAGAGGCACAGCTCAAGTTTTTTGCTCTGGCTCTTCGGCTGTGGGAGCAGAGGCCAACCGTTCGTGCTCTACTCCCTGGGATGCCTGGCAGCCGAGCACGGGTGCCAAAGAGGTTCCATTGTAATGGACTTTGAGTTGGGAAATGGAGGAGTGACAGCAATGCGGATGGCACCGTTGCAAAGCTGACTTTCTGCAGAAGAGGCACAGCTCAGGTTTTTTGCCCTGGCTCTTCGGCTGTGGGAGCAGAGGCCAACCGTTCGTGCTCTACTCCCTGGGATGCTGGGCAGCCCAGCACGGGTGCCAAAGAGGTTCCATTGTAATGGACTTTGAGTTGGGAAATGGAGGAGCGACAGCAATGCGGATGGCACCGTTGCAAAGCTGACTTTCTGCAGAAGAGGCACAGCTCAAGTTTTTTGCCCTGGCTCTTCGGCTGTGGGAGCAGAGGCCAACCCTTCGTTCTCTACTCCCTGGGAGGCTGGGCAGCCGAGCACGGGTGCCAAAGACGTTCCATTGTAATGGACTTTGAGTTGGGAAATGGAGGAGCGACAGCAACTCAAGTGGCACCGTTGCAAAGCTGACTTTCTGCAGAAGAGGCACAGCTCAAGTTTTTTGCCCTGGCTCTTCGGCTGTGGGAGCAGAGGCCAACCGTTCGTGCTCTACTCCCTGGGATGCTGGGCAGCCGAGCACGGGTGCCAAAGAGGTTCCATTGTAATGGACTTTGAGTTGGGAAATGGAGGAGCGACAGCAATGCGAATGGCACCGTTGCAAAGCTGACTTTCTGCAGAAGAGGCACAGCTCAAGTTTTTTGCCCTGGATCTCCGGCTGTGGGAGCAGAGGCCAACCGTTCGTGCTCTACTCCCTGGGATGCTGGGCAGCCCAGCACGGGTGCCAAAGAGGTTCCATTGTAATGGACTTTGAGTTGGGAAATGGAGGAGCGACAGCAATGCGGATGGCACCGTTGCAAAGCTGACTTTCTGCAGAAGAGGCACAGCTCAAGTTTTTTGCCCTGGCTCTTCGGCTGTGGGAGCAGAGGCCAACCCTTCGTGCTCTACTCCCTGGGATGCTGGGCAGCCCAGAACGGGTGCCAAAGATGTTCCATTGTAATGGACTTTGAGTTGTTAAGTGGAGGAGCAACAGCAATGCGGATGGCACCGTTGCAAAGCTGACTTTCTGCAGAAGAGGCACAGCTCAAGTTTTTTGCCCTGGCTCTTCGGCTGTAGGAGCAGAGGCCAACCGTTCGTGCTCTACTCCCTGGGATGCTGGGCAGCCCAGCACGGGTGCCAAAGAGGTTCCATTGTAATGGACTTTGAGTTGGGAAATGGAGGAGCGACAGCAATGCGGATGGCACCGTTGCAAAGCTGACTTTCTGCAGAAGAGGCACAGCTCAAGTTTTTTGCCCTGGCTGTTCGGCTGTGGGAGCAGAGGCCAACCGTTCGTGCTCTACTCCCTGGGATGCTGGGCAGCCCAGCACGGGTGCCAAAGAGGTTCCATTGTAATGGACTTTGAGTTGGGAAATGGAGGAGCGACAGCAATGCGGATGGCACCGTTGTAAAGCTGACTTTCTGCAGAAGAGGCACAGCTCAAGTTTTTTGCCCTGGCTCTTCGGCTGTGGGAGCAGAGGCCAACCGTTCGTGCTCTACTCCCTGGGATGCTGGGCAGCCGAGCATGGGTGCCAAAGAGGTTCCATTTTAATGGACTTTGAGTTGGGAAATGGAGGAGCGACAGCAATGCGGATGGCACCGTTGCAAAGCTGACTTTCTGCAGAAGAGGCACAGCTCAAGTTTTTTGCCCTGGCTCTTCGGCTGTGGGAGCAGAGGCCAACCGTTCGTGCTCTACTCCCGGGAATGCTGGGCAGCCCAGCACGGGTGCCAAAGAGGTTCCATTGTAATGGACTTTGAGTTGGGAAATGGAGGAGCGACAGCAACTCAAGTGGCACCGTTGCAAAGCTGACTTTCTGCAGAAGAGGCACAGCTCAAGTTTTTTGCCCTGGCTCTTCGGCTGTGGGAGCAGAGGCCAACCGTTCGTGCTCTACTCCCTGGGATGCTGGGCAGCCCAGCACGGGTGCCAAAGAGGTTCCATTGTAATGGACTTTGAGTTGGGAAATGGAGGAGCGACAGCAATGCGGATGGCACCGTTGCAAAGCTGACATTCTGCAGAAGAGGCACAGCTCAAGTTTTTTGCCCTGGCTCTTCAGCTGTAGGAGCAGAGGCCAACCGTTCGTGCTCTACTCCCTGGGATGCTGGGCAGCCGAGCACGGGTGCCAAAGATGTTCCATTGTAATGGACTTTGAGTTGTTAAGTGGTGGATCAACAGCAACTCAAGTGGCACCGTTGCAAAGCTGACTTTCTGCAGAAGAGGCACAGCTCAAGTTTTTTGCCCTGGCTCTTCAGCTGTGGGAGCAGAGGCCAATCGTTTTGCTCTGCTCCCGGGGATGCTGGGCAGCCCAGCACGGGTGCCAAAGAGGTTCCATTGTAATGGACTTTGAGTTGTTAAGTGGAGGAGCAACAGCAATGCGGATGGCACCGTTGCAAAGCTGACTTTCTGCAGAAGAGGCACAGCTCAAGTTTTTTGCCCTGGCTCTTCGGCTGTGGGAGCAGAGGCCAACCGTTCGTGCTCTACTCCCTGGGATGCTGGGCAGCCGAGCACGGGTGCCAAAGAGGTTCCATTGTAATGGACTTTGAGTTGGGAAATGGAGGAGCGACAGCAATGCGGATGGCACCGTTGCAAAGCTGACTTTCTGCAGAAGAGGCACAGCTCAAGTTTTTTGCCCTGGCTCTTCGGCTGTGGGAGCAGAGGCCAACCCTTCGTTCTCTACTCCCTGGGAGGCTGGGCAGCCGAGCACGGGTGCCAAAGACGTTCCATTGTAATGGACTTTGAGTTGGGAAATGGAGGAGCGACAGCAACTCAAGTGGCACCGTTGCAAAGCTGACTTTCTGCAGAAGAGGCACAGCTCAAGTTTTTTGCCCTGGCTCTTCGGCTGTGGGAGCAGAGGCCAACCTTTCGTGCTCTACTCCCTGGGATGCTGGGCAGCCGAGCACGGGTGCCAAAGAGGTTCCATTGTAATGGACTTTGAGTTGGGAAATGGAGGAGCGACAGCAATGCGAATGGCACCGTTGCAAAGCTGACTTTCTGCAGAAGAGGCACAGCTCAAGTTTTTTGCCCTGGATCTCCGGCTGTGGGAGCAGAGGCCAACCGTTCGTGCTCTACTCCCTGGGATGCTGGGCAGCCGAGCACGGGTGCTAAAGATGTTCCATTGTAATGGACTTTGAGTTGGGAAATGGAGGAGCGACAGCAATGCGGATGGCACCGTTGCAAAGCTGACTTTCTGCAGAAGAGGCACAGCTCAAGTTTTTTGCCCTGGCTCTTCGGCTGTGGGAGCAGAGGCCAACCCTTCGTGCTCTACTCCCTGGGATGCTGGGCAGCCGAGCACGGGTGCCAAAGAGGTTCCATTGTAATGGACTTTGAGTTGGGAAATGGAGGAGCGACAGCCATGCGGATGGCACCGTTGCAAAGCTGACTTTCTGCAGAAGAGGCACAGCTCAAGTTTTTTGCCCTGGCTCTTCGGCTGTGGGAGCAGAGGCCAACCGTTCGTGCTCTACTCCCTGGGATGCTGGGCAGCCGAGCATGGGTGCCAAAGAGGTTCCATTTTAATGGACTTTGAGTTGGGAAATGGAGGAGCGACAGCAATGCGGATGGCACCGTTGCAAAGCTGACTTTCTGCAGAAGAGGCACAGCTCAAGTTTTTTGCCCTGGCTCTTCGGCTGTGGGAGCAGAGGCCAACCGTTCGTGCTCTACTCCCTGGGATGCTGGGCAGCCCAGCACGGGTGCCAAAGAGGTTCCATTGTAATGGACTTTGAGTTGGGAAATGGAGGAGCGACAGCAATGCGGATGGCACCGTTGCAAAGCTGACTTTCTGCAGAAGAGGCACAGCTCAAGTTTTTTGCCCTGGCTCTTCGGCTGTGGGAGCAGAGGCCAACCGTTCGTGCTCTACTCCCTGGGATGCTGGGCAGCCGAGCACGGTTGCCAAAGAGGTTCCATTGTAATGGACTTTGAGTTGGGAAATGGAGGAGCGACAGCAATGCGGATGGCACCGTTGCAAAGCTGACTTTCTGCAGAAGAGGCACAGCTCAAGTTTTTTGCCCTGGCTCTTCAGCTGTAGGAGCAGAGGCCAACCCTTCGTGCTCTACTCCCTGGGATGCTGGGCAGCCGAGCACGGGTGCCAAAGATGTTCCATTGTAATGGACTTTGAGTTGTTAAGTGGTGGATGAACAGCAACTCAAGTGGCACCGTTGCAAAGCTGACTTTCTGCAGAAGAGGCACAGCTCAAGTTTTTTGCCCTGGCTCTTCGGCTGTAGGAGCAGAGGCCAACCGTTCGTGCTCTACTCCCTGGGATGCTGGGCAGCCCAGCACGGGTGCCAAAGAGGTTCCATTGTAATGGACTTTGAGTTGGGAAATGGAGGAGCGACAGCAATGCGGATGGCACCGTTGCAAAGCTGACTTTCTGCAGAAGAGGCACAGCTCAAGTTTTTTGCCCTGGCTCTTTGGCTGTAGGAGCAGAGGCCAACGGTTCGTGCTCTACTCCCTGGGATGCTGGGCAGCCCAGCACGGGTGCCAAAGAGGTTCCATTGTAATGGACTTTGAGTTGGGAAATGGAGGAGCGACAGCAATGCGGATGGCACCGTTGCAAAGCTGACTTTCTGCAGAAGAGGCACAGCTCAAGTTTTTTGCCCTGGCTCTTCGGCTGTGGGAGCAGAGGCCAACCGTTCGTGCTCTACTCCCTGGGATGCTGGGCAGCCCAGCACGGGTGCCAAAGAGGTTCCATTGTAATGGACTTTGAGTTGGGAAATGGAGGAGCGACAGCAATGCGGATGGCACCGTTGCAAAGCTGACTTTCTGCAGAAGAGGCACAGCTCAAGTTTTTTGCCCTGGCTCTTCGGCTGTGGGAGCAGAGGCCAACCGTTCGTGCTCTACTCCCGGGGATGCTGGGCAGCCCAGCACGGGTGCCAAAGAGGTTCCATTGTAATGGACTTTGAGTTGGGAAATGGAGGAGCGACAGCAATGCGGATGGCACCGTTGCAAAGCTGACTTTCTGCAGAAGAGGCACAGCTCAAGTTTTTTGCCCTGGCTCTTCGGCTGTGGGAGCAGAGCCCAACCGTTCGTGCTCTACTCCCTGGGATGCTGGGCAGCCCAGCACGGGTGCCAAAGAGGTTCCATTGTAATGGACTTTGAGTTGGGAAATGGAGGAGCGACAGCAATGCGGATGGCACCGTTGCAAAGCTGACTTTCTGCAGAAGAGGCACAGCTCAAGTTTTTTGCCCTGGCTCTTCGGCTGTGGGAGCAGAGGCCAACCGTTCGTGCTCTACTCCCTGGGATGCTGGGCAGCCCAGCACGGGTGCCAAAGAGGTTCCATTGTAATGGACTTTGAGTTGGGAAATGGAGGAGCGACAGCAATGCGGATGGCACCGTTGCAAAGCTGACTTTCTGCAGAAGAGGCACAGCTCAAGTTTTTTGCCCTGGCTCTTCAGCTGTAGGAGCAGAGGCCAACCCTTCGTGCTCTACTGCCTGGGATGCTGGGCAGCCGAGCACGGGTGCCAAAGAGGTTCCATTGTAATGGACTTTGAGTTGGGAAATGGAGGAGCAACAGCAACTCAAGTGGCACCGTTGCAAAGCTGACTTTCTGCAGAAGAGGCACAGCTCAAGTTTTTTGCCCTGGCTCTTCGGCTGTGGGAGCAGAGGCCAACCCTTCGTGCTCTACTCCCTGGGATGCTGGGCAGCCCAGCACGGGTGCCAAAGAGGTTCCATTGTAATGGACTTTGAGTTGGGAAATGGAGGAGCGACAGCAATGCGGATGGCACCGTTGCAAAGCTGACTTTCTGCAGAAGAGGCACAGCTCAAGTTTTTTGCCCTGGCTCTTCGGCTGTAGGAGCAGAGGCCAACCGTTCGTGCTCTACTCCCTGGGATGCTGGGCAGCCCAGCACGGGTGCCAAAGAGGTTTCATTGTAATGGACTTTGTGTTGGGAAATGGAGGAGCGACAGCAATGCGGATGGCACCGTTGCAAAGCTGACTTTCTGCAGAAGAGGCACAGCTCAAGTTTTTTGCCCTGGCTCTTCGGCTGTGGGAGCAGAGGCCAACCCTTCGTGCTCTACTCCCTGGGATGCTGGGCAGCCGAGCACGGGTGCCAAAGAGGTTCCATTGTAATGGACTTTGAGTTGGGAAATGGAGGAGTGACAGCAATGCGGATGGCACCGTTGCAAAGCTGACTTTCTGCAGAAGAGGCACAGCTCAAGTTTTTTGCCCTGGCTCTTCGGCTGTAGGAGCAGAGGCCAACCGTTCGTGCTCTACTCCCTGGGATGCTGGGCAGCCGAGCACGGGTGCCAAAGAGGTTCCATTGTAATGGACTTTGAGTTGTTAAGTGGAGGAGCAACAGCAACTCAAGTGGCACCGTTGCAAAGCTGACTTTCTGCAGAAGAGGCACAGCTCAAGTTTTTTGCCCTGGCTGTTCGGCTGTAGGAGCAGAGGCCAACCGTTCGTGCTCTACTCCCTGGGATGCTGGGCAGCCCAGCACGGGTGCCAAAGAGGTTTCATTGTAATGGACTTTGAGTTGGGAAATGGAGGAGCGACAGCAATGCGGATGGCACCGTTGCAAAGCTGACTTTCTGCAGAAGAGGCACAGCTCAAGTTTTTTGCCCTGGCTCTTCGGCTGTGGGAGCAGAGGCCAACCGTTCGTGCTCTACTCCCTGGGATGCTGGGCAGCCCAGCACGGGTGCCAAAGAGGTTCCATTGTAATGGACTTTGAGTTGGGAAATGGAGGAGCGAGAGCAATGCGGATGGCACCGTTGCAAAGCTGACTTTCTGCAGAAGAGGCACAGCTCAAGTTTTTTGCCCTGGCTCTTCGGCTGTAGGAGCAGAGGCCAACCGTTCGTGCTCTACTCCCTGGATGCTGGGCAGCCGAGCACGGGTGCCAAAGATGTTCCATTGTAATGGACTTTGAGTTGTTAAGTGGAGGATCAACAGCAACTCAAGTGGCACCGTTGCAAAGCTGACTTTCTGCAGAAGAGGCACAGCTCAAGTTTTTTGCCCTGGCTCTTCGGCTGTGGGAGCAGAGGCCAACCGTTCGTGCTCTACTCCCTGGGATGCTGGGCAGCCCAGCACGGGTGCCAAAGAGGTTCCATTGTAATGGACTTTGAGTTGGGAAATGGAGGAGCGAGAGCAATGTGGATGGCACCGTTGCAAAGCTGACTTTCTGCAGAAGAGGCACAGCTCAAGTTTTTTGCCCTGGCTCTTCGGCTGTGGGAGCAGAGGCCAACCGTTCGTGCTCTACTCCCTGGGATGCTGGGCAGCCGAGCACGGGTGCCAAAGAGGTTCCATTGTAATGGACTTTGAGTTGTTCAGTGGAGGAGCAACAGCAACTCAAGTGGCACCGTTGCAAAGCTGACTTTCTGCAGAAGAGGCACAGCTCAAGTTTTTTGCCCTGGCTCTTCGGCTGTGGGAGCAGAGGCCAACCGTTCGTGCTCTACTCCCGGGGATGCTGGGCAGCCCAGCACGGGTGCCAAAGAGGTTCCATTGTAATGGACTTTGAGTTGGGAAATGGAGGAGCGACAGCAATGCGGATGGCACCGTTGCAAAGCTGACTTTCTGCAGAAGAGGCACAGCTCAAGTTTTTTGCCCTGGCTCTTCGGCTGTGGGAGCAGAGGCCAACCCTTCGTGCTCTACTCCCTGGGATGCTGGGCAGCCCAGCACGGGTGCCAAAGAGGTTCCATTGTAATGGACTTTGAGTTGGGAAATGGAGGAGCGACAGCAATGCGGATGGCACCGTTGCAAAGCTGACTTTCTGCAGAAGAGGCACAGCTCAAGTTTTTTGCCCTGGCTCTTCGGCTGTGGGAGCAGAGGCCAACCGTTCGTGCTCTACTCCCTGGGATGCTGGGCAGCCCAGCACGGGTGCCAAAGAGGTTCCATTGTAATGGACTTTGAGTTGGGAAATGGAGGAGCGACAGCAATGCGGATGGCACCGTTGCAAAGCTGACTTTCTGCAGAAGAGGCACAGCTCAAGTTTTTTGCCCTGGCTCTTCGGCTGTAGGAGCAGAGGCCAACCCTTCGTGCTCTACTCCCTGGGATGCTGGGCAGCCCAGCACGGGTGCCAAAGATGTTCCATTGTAATGGACTTTGAGTTGTTAATTGGAGGATCAACAGCAACTCAAGTGGCACCGTTGCAAAGCTGACTTTCTGCAGAAGAGGCACAGCTCAAGTTTTTTGCCCTGGCTCTTCGGCTGTGGGAGCAGAGGCCAACCCTTCGTGCTCTACTCCCTGGGATGCTGGGCAGCCCAGCACGGGTGCCAAAGAGGTTCCATTGTAATGGACTTTGAGTTGGGAAATGGAGGAGCGACAGCAATGCGGATGGCACCGTTGCAAAGCTGACTTTCTGCAGAAGAGGCACAGCTCAAGTTTTTTGCCCTGGCTCTTCGGCTGTAGGAGCAGAGGCCAACCCTTCGTGCTCTACTGCCTGGGATGCTGGGCAGCCCAGCACGGGTGCCAAAGAGGTTCCATTGTAATGGACTTTGAGTTGGGAAATGGAGGAGCAACAGCAACTCAAGTGGCACCGTTGCAAAGCTGACTTTCTGCAGAAGAGGCACAGCTCAAGTTTTTTGCCCTGGCTCTTCGGCTGTGGGAGCAGAGGCCAACCGTTCGTGCTCTACTCCCTGGGATGCTGGGCAGCCCAGCACGGGTGCCAAAGAGGTTCCATTGTAATGGACTTTGAGTTGGGAAATGGAGGAGCGACAGCAATGCGGATGGCACCGTTGCAAAGCTGACATTCTGCAGAAGAGGCACAGCTCAAGTTTTTTGCCCTGGCTCTTCGGCTGTAGGAGCAGAGGCCAACCGTTCGTGCTCTACTCCCTGGGATGCTGGGCAGCCCAGCACGGGTGCCAAAGAGGTTCCATTGTAATGGACTTTGAGTTGGGAAATGGAGGAGCGACAGCAATGCGGATGGCACCGTTGCAAAGCTGACTTTCTGCAGAAGAGGCACAGCTCAAGTTTTTTGCCCTGGCTCTTCGGCTGTGGGAGCAGAGGCCAACCCTTCGTGCTCTACTCCCTGGGATGCTGGGCAGCCGAGCACGGGTGCCAAAGAGGTTTCATTGTAATGGACTTTGAGTTGGGAAATGGAGGAGCGACAGCAATGCGGATGGCACCGTTGCAAAGCTGACTTTCTGCAGAAGAGGCACAGCTCAAGTTTTTTGCCCTGGCTCTTCGGCTGTAGGAGCAGAGGCCAACCCTTCGTGCTCTACTCCCTGGGATGCTGGGCAGCCCAGCACGGGTGCCAAAGATGTTCCATTGTAATGGACTTTGAGTTGGGAAATGGAGGAGCGACAGCAATGCGGATGGCACCGTTGCAAAGCTGACTTTCTGCAGAAGAGGCACAGCTCAAGTTTTTTGCCCTGGCTCTTCGGCTGTGGGAGCAGAGGCCAACCGTTCGTGCTCTACTCCCTGGGATGCTGGGCAGCCCAGCACGGGTGCCAAAGAGGTTCCATTGTAATGGACTTTGAGTTGGGAAATGGAGGAGCGACAGCAATGCGGATGGCACCGTTGCAAAGCTGACTTTCTGCAGAAGAGGCACAGCTCAAGTTTTTTGCCCTGGCTCTTCGGCTGTAGGAGCAGAGGCCAACCGTTCGTGCTCTACTCCCTGGGATGCTGGGCAGCCGAGCACGGGTGCCAAAGATGTTCCATTGTAATGGACTTTGAGTTGTTAATTGGAGGATCAACAGCAACTCAAGTGGCACCGTTGCAAAGCTGACTTTCTGCAGAAGAGGCACAGCTCAAGTTTTTTGCCCTGGCTCTTCGGCTGTGGGAGCAGAGGCCAACCCTTCGTGCTCTACTCCCTGGGATGCTGGGCAGCCCAGCACGGGTGCCAAAGAGGTTCCATTGTAATGGACTTTGAGTTGGGAAATGGAGGAGCGACAGCAATGCGGATGGCACCGTTGCAAAGCTGACTTTCTGCAGAAGAGGCACAGCTCAAGTTTTTTGCCCTGGCTCTTCGGCTGTAGGAGCAGAGGCCAACCCTTCGTGCTCTACTGCCTGGGATGCTGGGCAGCCCAGCACGGGTGCCAAAGAGGTTCCATTGTAATGGACTTTGAGTTGGGAAATGGAGGAGCAACAGCAACTCAAGTGGCACCGTTGCAAAGCTGACTTTCTGCAGAAGAGGCACAGCTCAAGTTTTTTGCCCTGGCTCTTCGGCTGTGGGAGCAGAGGCCAACCGTTCGTGCTCTACTCCCTGGGATGCTGGGCAGCCGAGCACGGGTGCCAAAGAGGTTCCATTGTAATGGACTTTGAGTTGGGAAATGGAGGAGCGACAGCAATGCGGATGGCACCGTTGCAAAGCTGACATTCTGCAGAAGAGGCACAGCTCAAGTTTTTTGCCCTGGCTCTTCGGCTGTAGGAGCAGAGGCCAACCGTTCGTGCTCTACTCCCTGGGATGCTGGGCAGCCCAGCACGGGTGCCAAAGAGGTTCCATTGTAATGGACTTTGAGTTGGGAAATGGAGGAGCGACAGCAATGCGGATGGCACCGTTGCAAAGCTGACTTTCTGCAGAAGAGGCACAGCTCAAGTTTTTTGCCCTGGCTCTTCGGCTGTGGGAGCAGAGGCCAACCCTTCGTGCTCTACTCCCTGGGATGCTGGGCAGCCGAGCACGGGTGCCAAAGAGGTTCCATTGTAAGGGACTTTGAGTTGGGAAATGGAGGAGTGACAGCAATGCGGATGGCACCGTTGCAAAGCTGACTTTCTGCAGAAGAGGCACAGCTCAAGTTTTTTGCCCTGGCTCTTCGGCTGTAGGAGCAGAGGCCAACCGTTCGTGCTCTACTCCCTGGGATGCTGGGCAGCCGAGCACGGGTGCCAAAGATGTTCCATTGTAATGGACTTTGAGTTGTTAAGTGGAGGATCAACAGCAACTCAAGTGGCACCGTTGCAAAGCTGACTTTCTGCAGAAGAGGCACAGCTCAAGTTTTTTGCCCTGGCTCTTCAGCTGTGGGAGCAGAGGCCAACCCTTCGTGCTCTACTCCCTGGGATGCTGGGCAGCCCAGCACGGGTGCCAAAGAGGTTCCATTGTAATGGACTTTGAGTTGGGAAATGGAGGAGCGACAGCAATGCGGATGGCACCGTTGCAAAGCTGACTTTCTGCAGAAGAGGCACAGCTCAAGTTTTTTGCCCTGGCTCTTCGGCTGTGGGAGCAGAGGCCAACCCTTCGTGCTCTACTGCCTGGGATGCTGGGCAGCCCAGCACGGGTGCCAAAGAGGTTCCATTGTAATGGACTTTGAGTTGGGAAATGGAGGAGCAACAGCAACTCAAGTGGCACCGTTGCAAAGCTGACTTTCTGCAGAAGAGGCACAGCTCAAGTTTTTTGCCCTGGCTCTTCGGCTGTGGGAGCAGAGGCCAACCGTTCGTGCTCTACTCCCTGGGATGCTGGGCAGCCGAGCACGGGTGCCAAAGAGGTTCCATTGTAATGGACTTTGAGTTGGGAAATGGAGGAGCGACAGGAATGCGGATGGCACCGTTGCAAAGCTGACTTTCTGCAGAAGAGGCACAGCTCAAGTTTTTTGCCCTGGCTCTTCGGCTGTAGGAGCAGAGGCCAACCGTTCGTGCTCTACTCCCTGGGATGCTGGGCAGCCCAGCACGGGTGCCAAAGAGGTTTCATTGTAATGGACTTTGAGTTGGGAAATGGAGGAGCGACAGCAATGCGGATGGCACCGTTGCAAAGCTGACTTTCTGCAGAAGAGGCACAGCTCAAGTTTTTTGCCCTGGCTCTTCGGCTGTGGGAGCAGAGGCCAACCGTTCGTGCTCTACTCCCTGGGATGCTGGGCAGCCCAGCACGGGTGCCAAAGAGGTTCCATTGTAATGGACTTTGAGTTGGGAAATGGAGGAGTGACAGCAATGCGGATGGCACCGTTGCAAAGCTGACTTTCTGCAGAAGAGGCACAGCTCAAGTTTTTTGCCCTGGCTCTTCGGCTGTAGGAGCAGAGGCCACCCGTTCGTGCTCTACTCCCTGGGATGCTGGGCAGCCCAGCACGGGTGCCAAAGATGTTCCATTGTAATGGACTTTGAGTTGTTAAGTGGAGGATCAACAGCAACTCAAGTGGCACCGTTGCAAAGCTGACTTTCTGCAGAAGAGGCACAGCTCAAGTTTTTTGCCCTGGCTCTTCGGCTGTGGGAGCAGAGGCCAACCCTTCGTGCTCTACTCCCTGGGATGCTGGGCAGCCCAGCACGGGTGCCAAAGAGGTTCCATTGTAATGGACTTTGAGTTGGGAAATGGAGGAGCGACAGCAATGCGGATGGCACCGTTGCAAAGCTGACTTTCTGCAGAAGAGGCACAGCTCAAGTTTTTTGCCCTGGCTCTTCGGCTGTAGGAGCAGAGGCCAACCCTTCGTGCTCTACTCCCTGGGATGCTGGGCAGCCCAGCACGGGTGCCAAAGAGGTTCCATTGTAATGGACTTTGAGTTGGGAAATGGAGGAGCGACAGCAATGCGGATGGCACCGTTGCAAAGCTGACTTTCTGCAGAAGAGGCACAGCTCAAGTTTTTTGCCCTGGCTCTTCGGCTGTGGGAGCAGAGGCCAACCCTTCGTGCTCTACTCCCTGGGATGCTGGGCAGCCCAGCACGGGTGCCAAAGAGGTTCCATTGTAATGGACTTTGAGTTGGGAAATGGAGGAGCGACAGCAATGCGGATGGCACCGTTGCAAAGCTGACTTTCTGCAGAAGAGGCACAGCTCAAGTTTTTTGCCCTGGCTCTTCGGCTGTAGGAGCAGAGGCCAACCGTTCGTGCTCTACTCCCTGGGATGCTGGGCAGCCGAGCACGGGTGCCAAAGATGTTCCATTGTAATGGACTTTGAGTTGTTAATTGGAGGATCAACAGCAACTCAAGTGGCACAGTTGCAAAGCTGACTTTCTGCAGAAGAGGCACAGCTCAAGTTTTTTGCCCTGGCTCTTCGGCTGTGGGAGCAGAGGCCAACCCTTCGTGCTCTACTCCCTGGGATGCTGGGCAGCCCAGCACGGGTGCCAAAGAGGTTCCATTGTAATGGACTTTGAGTTGGGAAATGGAGGAGCGACAGCAATGCGGATGGCACCGTTGCAAAGCTGACTTTCTGCAGAAGAGGCACAGCTCAAGTTTTTTGCCCTGGCTCTTCGGCTGTAGGAGCAGAGGCCAACCCTTCGTGCTCTACTGCCTGGGATGCTGGGCAGCCCAGCACGGGTGCCAAAGAGGTTCCATTGTAATGGACTTTGAGTTGGGAAATGGAGGAGCAACAGCAACTCAAGTGGCACCGTTGCAAAGCTGACTTTCTGCAGAAGAGGCACAGCTCAAGTTTTTTGCCCTGGCTCTTCGGCTGTGGGAGCAGAGGCCAACCGTTCGTGCTCTACTCCCTGGGATGCTGGGCAGCCCAGCACGGGTGCCAAAGAGGTTCCATTGTAATGGACTTTGAGTTGGGAAATGGAGGAGCGACAGCAATGCGGATGGCACCGTTGCAAAGCTGACATTCTGCAGAAGAGGCACAGCTCAAGTTTTTTGCCCTGGCTCTTCGGCTGTAGGAGCAGAGGCCAACCGTTCGTGCTCTACTCCCTGGGATGCTGGGCAGCCCAGCACGGGTGCCAAAGAGGTTCCATTGTAATGGACTTTGAGTTGGGAAATGGAGGAGCGACAGCAATGCGGATGGCACCGTTGCAAAGCTGACTTTCTGCAGAAGAGGCACAGCTCAAGTTTTTTGCCCTGGCTCTTCGGCTGTGGGAGCAGAGGCCAACCCTTCGTGCTCTACTCCCTGGGATGCTGGGCAGCCGAGCACGGGTGCCAAAGAGGTTCCATTGTAAGGGACTTTGAGTTGGGAAATGGAGGAGTGACAGCAATGCGGATGGCACCGTTGCAAAGCTGACTTTCTGCAGAAGAGGCACAGCTCAAGTTTTTTGCCCTGGCTCTTCGGCTGTAGGAGCAGAGGCCAACCGTTCGTGCTCTACTCCCTGGGATGCTGGGCAGCCGAGCACGGGTGCCAAAGATGTTCCATTGTAATGGACTTTGAGTTGTTAAGTGGAGGATCAACAGCAACTCAAGTGGCACCGTTGCAAAGCTGACTTTCTGCAGAAGAGGCACAGCTCAAGTTTTTTGCCCTGGCTCTTCAGCTGTGGGAGCAGAGGCCAACCCTTCGTGCTCTACTCCCTGGGATGCTGGGCAGCCCAGCACGGGTGCCAAAGAGGTTCCATTGTAATGGACTTTGAGTTGGGAAATGGAGGAGCGACAGCAATGCGGATGGCACCGTTGCAAAGCTGACTTTCTGCAGAAGAGGCACAGCTCAAGTTTTTTGCCCTGGCTCTTCGGCTGTGGGAGCAGAGGCCAACCCTTCGTGCTCTACTGCCTGGGATGCTGGGCAGCCCAGCACGGGTGCCAAAGAGGTTCCATTGTAATGGACTTTGAGTTGGGAAATGGAGGAGCAACAGCAACTCAAGTGGCACCGTTGCAAAGCTGACTTTCTGCAGAAGAGGCACAGCTCAAGTTTTTTGCCCTGGCTCTTCGGCTGTGGGAGCAGAGGCCAACCGTTCGTGCTCTACTCCCTGGGATGCTGGGCAGCCGAGCACGGGTGCCAAAGAGGTTCCATTGTAATGGACTTTGAGTTGGGAAATGGAGGAGCGACAGGAATGCGGATGGCACCGTTGCAAAGCTGACTTTCTGCAGAAGAGGCACAGCTCAAGTTTTTTGCCCTGGCTCTTCGGCTGTAGGAGCAGAGGCCAACCGTTCGTGCTCTACTCCCTGGGATGCTGGGCAGCCCAGCACGGGTGCCAAAGAGGTTTCATTGTAATGGACTTTGAGTTGGGAAATGGAGGAGCGACAGCAATGCGGATGGCACCGTTGCAAAGCTGACTTTCTGCAGAAGAGGCACAGCTCAAGTTTTTTGCCCTGGCTCTTCGGCTGTGGGAGCAGAGGCCAACCGTTCGTGCTCTACTCCCTGGGATGCTGGGCAGCCCAGCACGGGTGCCAAAGAGGTTCCATTGTAATGGACTTTGAGTTGGGAAATGGAGGAGTGACAGCAATGCGGATGGCACCGATGCAAAGCTGACTTTCTGCAGAAGAGGCACAGCTCAAGTTTTTTGCCCTGGCTCTTCGGCTGTAGGAGCAGAGGCCAACCGTTCGTGCTCTACTCCCTGGGATGCTGGGCAGCCGAGCACGGGTGCCAAAGATGTTCCATTGTAATGGACTTTGAGTTGTTAAGTGGAGGATCAACAGCAACTCAAGTGGCACCGTTGCAAAGCTGACTTTCTGCAGAAGAGGCACAGCTCAAGTTTTTTGCCCTGGCTCTTCGGCTGTGGGAGCAGAGGCCAACCCTTCGTGCTCTACTCCCTGGGATGCTGGGCAGCCCAGCACGGGTGCCAAAGAGGTTCCATTGTAATGGACTTTGAGTTGGGAAATGGAGGAGCGACAGCAATGCGGATGGCACCGTTGCAAAGCTGACTTTCTGCAGAAGAGGCACAGCTCAAGTTTTTTGCCCTGGCTCTTCGGCTGTGGGAGCAGAGGCCAACCCTTCGTGCTCTACTCCCTGGGATGCTGGGCAGCCCAGCACGGGTGCCAAAGAGGTTCCATTGTAATGGACTTTGAGTTGTTAAGTGGAGGAGCAACAGCAACTCAAGTGGCACCGTTGCAAAGCTGACTTTCTGCAGAAGAGGCACAGCTCAAGTTTTTTGCCCTGGCTCTTCGGCTGTGGGAGCAGAGGCCAACCGTTCGTGCTCTACTCCCTGGGATGCTGGGCAGCCCAGCACGGGTGCCAAAGAGGTTCCATTGTAATGGACTTTGAGTTGGAAAATGGAGGAGCGACAGCAATGCGGATGGCACCGTTGCAAAGCTGACTTTCTGCAGAAGAGGCACAGCTCAAGTTTTTTGCCCTGGCTCTTCGGCTGTGGGAGCAGAGGCCAACCGTTCGTGCTCTACTCCCTGGGATGCTGGGCAGCCCAGCACGGGTGCCAAAGAGGTTTCATTGTAATGGACTTTGAGTTGGGAAATGGAGGAGCGACAGCAATGCGGATGGCACCGTTGCAAAGCTGACTTTCTGCAGAAGAGGCACAGCTCAAGTTTTTTGCCCTGGCTCTTCGGCTGTGGGAGCAGAGGCCAACCCTTCGTGCTCTACTCCCTGGGATGCTGGGCAGCCCAGCACGGGTGCCAAAGAGGTTCCATTGTAATGGACTTTGAGTTGGGAAATGGAGGAGTGACAGCAATGCGGATGGCACCGTTGCAAAGCTGACTTTCTGCAGAAGAGGCACAGCTCAAGTTTTTTGCCCTGGCTCTTCGGCTGTAGGAGCAGAGGCCAACCGTTCGTGCTCTACTCCCGGGGATGCTGGGCAGCCCAGCACGGGTGCCAAAGATGTTCCATTGTAATGGACTTTGAGTTGTTAAGTGGAGGATCAACAGCAACTCAAGTGGCACCGTTGCAAAGCTGACTTTCTGCAGAAGAGGCACAGCTCAAGTTTTTTGCCCTGGCTGTTCGGCTGTGGGAGCAGAGGCCAACCCTTCGTGCTCTACTCCCTGGGATGCTGGGCAGCCCAGCACGGGTGCCAAAGAGGTTCCATTGTAATGGACTTTTGAGTTGGGAAATGGAGGAGCGACAGCAATGCGGATGGCACCGTTGCAAAGCTGACTTTCTGCAGAAGAGGCACAGCTCAAGTTTTTTGCCCTGGCTCTTCGGCTGTGGGAGCAGAGGCCAACCCTTCGTGCTCTACTCCCTGGGATGCTGGGCAGCCGAGCACGGGTGCCAAAGAGGTTCCATTGTAATGGACTTTGAGTTGGGAAATGGAGGAGCAACAGCAACTCAAGTGGCACCGTTGCAAAGCTGACTTTCTGCAGAAGAGGCACAGCTCAAGTTTTTTGCCCTGGCTCTTCGGCTGTGGGAGCAGAGGCCAACCGTTCGTGCTCTACTCCCTGGGATGCTGGGCAGCCCAGCACGGGTGCCAAAGAGGTTCCATTGTAATGGACTTTGAGTTGGGAAATGGAGGAGCGACAGCAATGCGGATGGCACCGTTGCAAAGCTGACTTTCTGCAGAAGAGGCACAGCTCAAGTTTTTTGCCCTGGCTCTTCGGCTGTGGGAGCAGAGGCCAACCCTTCGTGCTCTACTCCCTGGGATGCTGGGCAGCCCAGCACGGGTGCCAAAGAGGTTTCATTGTAATGGACTTTGAGTTGGGAAATGGAGGAGCGACAGCAATGCGGATGGCACCGTTGCAAAGCTGACTTTCTGCAGAAGAGGCACAGCTCAAGTTTTTTGCCCTGGCTCTTCGGCTGTGGGAGCAGAGGCCAACCCTTCGTGCTCTACTCCCTGGGATGCTGGGCAGCCGAGCACGGGTGCCAAAGAGGTTCCATTGTAATGGACTTTGAGTTGGGAAATGGAGGAGCGACAGCAATGCGGATGGCACCGTTGCAAAGCTGACTTTCTGCAGAAGAGGCACAGCTCAAGTTTTTTGCCCTGGCTCTTCGGCTGTAGGAGCAGAGGCCAACCGTTCGTGCTCTACTCACTGGGATGCTGGGCAGCCGAGCACGGGTGCCAAAGATGTTCCATTGTAATGGACTTTGAGTTGTTAAGTGGAGGATCAACAGCAACTCAAGTGGCACCGTTGCAAAGCTGACTTTCTGCAGAAGAGGCACAGCTCAAGTTTTTTGCCCTGGCTCTTCGGCTGTGGGAGCAGAGGCCAACCGTTCGTGCTCTACTCCCTGGGATGCTGGGCAGCCCAGCACGGGTGCCAAAGAGGTTCCATTGTAATGGACTTTGAGTTGGGAAATGGAGGAGCGACAGCAATGCGGATGGCACCGTTGCAAAGCTGACTTTCTGCAGAAGAGGCACAGCTCAAGTTTTTTGCCCTGGCTCTTCGGCTGTGGGAGCAGAGGCCAACCGTTCGTGCTCTACTCCCGGGGATGCTGGGCAGCCGAGCACGGGTGCCAAAGATGTTCCATTGTAATGGACTTTGAGTTGGGAAATGGAGGATCAACAGCAACTTAAGTGGCACCGTTGCAAAGCTGACTTTCTGCAGAAGAGGCACAGCTCAAGTTTTTTGCCCTGGCTCTTCGGCTGTGGGAGCAGAGGCCAACCGTTCGTGCTCTACTCCCGGGGATGCTGGGCAGCCGAGCACGGGTGCCAAAGATGTTCCATTGTAATGGACTTTGAGTTGTTAAGTGGAGGAGCAACAGCAACTCAAGTGGCACCGTTGCAAAGCTGACTTTCTGCAGAAGAGGCACAGCTCAAGTTTTTTGCCCTGGCTCTTCGGCTGTGGGAGCAGAGGCCAACCGTTCGTGCTCTACTCCCTGGGATGCTGGGCAGCCGAGCACGGGTGCCAAAGAGGTTCCATTGTAATGGACTTTGAGTTGGGAAATGGAGGAGCGACAGCAATGCGGATGGCACCGTTGCAAAGCTGACTTTCTGCAGAAGAGGCACAGCTCAAGTTTTTTGCCCTGGCTCTTCGGCTGTAGGAGCAGAGGCCAACCCTTCGTGCTCTACTGCCTGGGATGCTGGGCAGCCGAGCACGGGTGCCAAAGAGGTTTCATTGTAATGGACTTTGAGTTGGGAAATGGAGGAGCGAGAGCAATGCGGATGGCACCGTTGCAAAGCTGACTTTCTGCAGAAGAGGCACAGCTCAAGTTTTTTGCCCTGGCTCTTCGGCTGTGGGAGCAGAGGCCAACCGTTCGTGCTCTACTCCCTGGGATGCTGGGCAGCCGAGCACGGGTGCCAAAGAGGTTCCATTGTAATGGACTTTGAGTTGTTAAGTGGAGGAGCAACAGCAACTCAAGTGGCACCGTTGCAAAGCTGACTTTCTGCAGAAGAGGCACAGCTCAAGTTTTTTGCCCTGGCTGTTCGGCTGTGGGAGCAGAGGCCAACCGTTCGTGCTCTACTCCCTGGGATGCTGGGCAGCCCAGCACGGGTGCCAAAGAGGTTCCATTGTAATGGACTTTGAGTTGGGAAATGGAGGAGCGACAGCAATGCGGATGGCACCGTTGCAAAGCTGACTTTCTGCAGAAGAGGCACAGCTCAAGTTTTTTGCCCTGGCTCTTCGGCTGTGGGAGCAGAGGCCAACCGTTCGTGCTCTACTCCCTGGGATGCTGGGCAGCCCAGCACGGGTGCCAAAGAGGTTTCATTGTAATGGACTTTGAGTTGGGAAATGGAGGAGCGACAGCAATGCGGATGGCACCGTTGCAAAGCTGACTTTCTGCAGAAGAGGCACAGCTCAAGTTTTTTGCCCTGGCTCTTCGGCTGTGGGAGCAGAGGCCAACCCTTCGTGCTCTACTCCCTGGGATGCTGGGCAGCCCAGCACGGGTGCCAAAGAGGTTCCATTGTAATGGACTTTGAGTTGGGAAATGGAGGAGCGACAGCAATGCGGATGGCACCGTTGCAAAGCTGACTTTCTGCAGAAGAGGCACAGCTCAAGTTTTTTGCCCTGGCTCTTCGGCTGTAGGAGCAGAGGCCAACCGTTCGTGCTCTACTCCCTGGGATGCTGGGCAGCCGAGCACGGGTGCCAAAGATGTTCCATTGTAATGGACTTTGAGTTGTTAAGTGGAGGATCAACAGCAACTCAAGTGGCACCGTTGCAAAGCTGACTTTCTGCAGAAGAGGCACAGCTCAAGTTTTTTGCCCTGGCTCTTCGGCTGTGGGAGCAGAGGCCAACCGTTCGTGCTCTACTCCCTGGGATGCTGGGCAGCCCAGCACGGGTGCCAAAGAGGTTCCATTGTAATGGACTTTGAGTTGGGAAATGGAGGAGCGACAGCAATGCGGATGGCACCGTTGCAAAGCTGACTTTCTGCAGAAGAGGCACAGCTCAAGTTTTTTGCCCTGGCTCTTCGGCTGTGGGAGCAGAGGCCAACCCTTCGTGCTCTACTCCCTGGGATGCTGGGCAGCCCAGCACGGGTGCCAAAGATGTTCCATTGTAATGGACTTTGAGTTGTTAAGTGGAGGAGCAACAGCAACTCAAGTGGCACCGTTGCAAAGCTGACTTTCTGCAGAAGAGGCACAGCTCAAGTTTTTTGCCCTGGCTCTTCGGCTGTGGGAGCAGAGGCCAACCCTTCGTGCTCTACTCCCTGGGATGCTGGGCAGCCGAGCACGGGTGCCAAAGAGGTTCCATTGTAATGGACTTTGAGTTGGGAAATGGAGGAGCGACAGCAATGCGGATGGCACCGTTGCAAAGCTGACTTTCTGCAGAAGAGGCACAGCTCGAGTTTTTTGCCCTGGCTCTTCGGCTGTAGGAGCAGAGGCCAACCGTTCGTGCTCTACTCCCTGGGATGCTGGGCAGCCGAGCACGGGTGCCAAAGAGGTTCCATTTTAATGGACTTTGAGTTGGGAAATGGAGGATCAACAGCAACTTAAGTGGCACCGTTGCAAAGCTGACTTTCTGCAGAAGAGGCACAGCTCAAGTTTTTTGCCCTGGCTCTTCGGCTGTGGGAGCAGAGGCCAACCGTTCGTGCTCTACTCCCGGGGATGCTGGGCAGCCGAGCACGGGTGCCAAAGATGTTCCATTGTAATGGACTTTGAGTTGTTAAGTGGAGGAGCAACAGCAACTCAAGTGGCACCGTTGCAAAGCTGACTTTCTGCAGAAGAGGCACAGCTCAAGTTTTTTGCCCTGGCTCTTCGGCTGTGGGAGCAGAGGCCAACCCTTCGTGCTCTACTCCCTGGGATGCTGGGCAGCCCAGCACGGGTGCCAAAGAGGTTCCATTGTAATGGACTTTGAGTTGTTAAGTGGAGGAGCAACAGCAACTCAAGTGGCACCGTTGCAAAGCTGACTTTCTGCAGAAGAGGCACAGCTCAAGTTTTTTGCCCTGGCTCTTCGGCTGTGGGAGCAGAGGCCAACCGTTCGTGCTCTACTCCCTGGGATGCTGGGCAGCCCAGCACGGGTGCCAAAGAGGTTCCATTGTAATGGACTTTGAGTTGGAAAATGGAGGAGCGACAGCAATGCGGATGGCACCGTTGCAAAGCTGACTTTCTGCAGAAGAGGCACAGCTCAAGTTTTTTGCCCTGGCTCTTCGGCTGTGGGAGCAGAGGCCAACCGTTCGTGCTCTACTCCCTGGGATGCTGGGCAGCCCAGCACGGGTGCCAAAGAGGTTTCATTGTAATGGACTTTGAGTTGGGAAATGGAGGAGCGACAGCAATGCGGATGGCACCGTTGCAAAGCTGACTTTCTGCAGAAGAGGCACAGCTCAAGTTTTTTGCCCTGGCTCTTCGGCTGTGGGAGCAGAGGCCAACCCTTCGTGCTCTACTCCCTGGGATGCTGGGCAGCCCAGCACGGGTGCCAAAGAGGTTCCATTGTAATGGACTTTGAGTTGGGAAATGGAGGAGTGACAGCAATGCGGATGGCACCGTTGCAAAGCTGACTTTCTGCAGAAGAGGCACAGCTCAAGTTTTTTGCCCTGGCTCTTCGGCTGTAGGAGCAGAGGCCAACCGTTCGTGCTCTACTCCCTGGGATGCTGGGCAGCCCAGCACGGGTGCCAAAGATGTTCCATTGTAATGGACTTTGAGTTGTTAAGTGGAGGATCAACAGCAACTCAAGTGGCACCGTTGCAAAGCTGACTTTCTGCAGAAGAGGCACAGCTCAAGTTTTTTGCCCTGGCTGTTCGGCTGTGGGAGCAGAGGCCAACCCTTCGTGCTCTACTCCCTGGGATGCTGGGCAGCCCAGCACGGGTGCCAAAGAGGTTCCATTGTAATGGACTTTTGAGTTGGGAAATGGAGGAGCGACAGCAATGCGGATGGCACCGTTGCAAAGCTGACTTTCTGCAGAAGAGGCACAGCTCAAGTTTTTTGCCCTGGCTCTTCGGCTGTGGGAGCAGAGGCCAACCCTTCGTGCTCTACTC
Source organism: Psittacula echo (assembly GCF_963264785.1). NCBI lineage: Eukaryota > Metazoa > Chordata > Aves > Psittaciformes > Psittacidae > Psittacula > Psittacula echo. Next base: position 9,934,980 of record NC_137750.1, on the reverse strand, counting down.
CCTGGGATGCTGGGCAGCCGAGCACGGGTGCCAAAGAGGTTCCATTGTAATGGACTTTGAGTTGGGAAATGGAGGAGCAACAGCAACTCAAGTGGCACCGTTGCAAAGCTGACTTTCTGCAGAAGAGGCACAGCTCAAGTTTTTTGCCCTGGCTCTTCGGCTGTGGGAGCAGAGGCCAACCGTTCGTGCTCTACTCCCTGGGATGCTGGGCAGCCCAGCACGGGTGCCAAAGAGGTTCCATTGTAATGGACTTTGAGTTGGGAAATGGAGGAGCGACAGCAATGCGGATGGCACCGTTGCAAAGCTGACTTTCTGCAGAAGAGGCACAGCTCAAGTTTTTTGCCCTGGCTCTTCGGCTGTGGGAGCAGAGGCCAACCGTTCGTGCTCTACTCCCTGGGATGCTGGGCAGCCCAGCACGGGTGCCAAAGAGGTTTCATTGTAATGGACTTTGAGTTGGGAAATGGAGGAGCGACAGCAATGCGGATGGCACCGTTGCAAAGCTGACTTTCTGCAGAAGAGGCACAGCTCAAGTTTTTTGCCCTGGCTCTTCGGCTGTGGGAGCAGAGGCCAACCCTTCGTGCTCTACTCCCTGGGATGCTGGGCAGCCGAGCACGGGTGCCAAAGAGGTTCCATTGTAATGGACTTTGAGTTGGGAAATGGAGGAGCGACAGCAATGCGGATGGCACCGTTGCAAAGCTGACTTTCTGCAGAAGAGGCACAGCTCAAGTTTTTTGCCCTGGCTCTTCGGCTGTAGGAGCAGAGGCCAACCGTTCGTGCTCTACTCACTGGGATGCTGGGCAGCCGAGCACGGGTGCCAAAGATGTTCCATTGTAATGGACTTTGAGTTGTTAAGTGGAGGATCAACAGCAACTCAAGTGGCACCGTTGCAAAGCTGACTTTCTGCAGAAGAGGCACAGCTCAAGTTTTTTGCCCTGGCTCTTCGGCTGTGGGAGCAGAGGCCAACCGTTCGTGCTCTACTCCCTGGGATGCTGGGCAGCCCAGCACGGGTGCCAAAGAGGTTCCATTGTAATGGACTTTGAGTTGGGAAATGGAGGAGCGACAGCAATGCGGATGGCACCGTTGCAAAGCTGACTTTCTGCAGAAGAGGCACAGCTCAAGTTTTTTGCCCTGGCTCTTCGGCTGTGGGAGCAGAGGCCAACCGTTCGTGCTCTACTCCCGGGGATGCTGGGCAGCCGAGCACGGGTGCCAAAGATGTTCCATTGTAATGGACTTTGAGTTGGGAAATGGAGGATCAACAGCAACTTAAGTGGCACCGTTGCAAAGCTGACTTTCTGCAGAAGAGGCACAGCTCAAGTTTTTTGCCCTGGCTCTTCGGCTGTGGGAGCAGAGGCCAACCGTTCGTGCTCTACTCCCGGGGATGCTGGGCAGCCGAGCACGGGTGCCAAAGATGTTCCATTGTAATGGACTTTGAGTTGTTAAGTGGAGGAGCAACAGCAACTCAAGTGGCACCGTTGCAAAGCTGACTTTCTGCAGAAGAGGCACAGCTCAAGTTTTTTGCCCTGGCTCTTCGGCTGTGGGAGCAGAGGCCAACCGTTCGTGCTCTACTCCCTGGGATGCTGGGCAGCCGAGCACGGGTGCCAAAGAGGTTCCATTGTAATGGACTTTGAGTTGGGAAATGGAGGAGCGACAGCAATGCGGATGGCACCGTTGCAAAGCTGACTTTCTGCAGAAGAGGCACAGCTCAAGTTTTTTGCCCTGGCTCTTCGGCTGTAGGAGCAGAGGCCAACCCTTCGTGCTCTACTGCCTGGGATGCTGGGCAGCCGAGCACGGGTGCCAAAGAGGTTTCATTGTAATGGACTTTGAGTTGGGAAATGGAGGAGCGAGAGCAATGCGGATGGCACCGTTGCAAAGCTGACTTTCTGCAGAAGAGGCACAGCTCAAGTTTTTTGCCCTGGCTCTTCGGCTGTGGGAGCAGAGGCCAACCGTTCGTGCTCTACTCCCTGGGATGCTGGGCAGCCGAGCACGGGTGCCAAAGAGGTTCCATTGTAATGGACTTTGAGTTGTTAAGTGGAGGAGCAACAGCAACTCAAGTGGCACCGTTGCAAAGCTGACTTTCTGCAGAAGAGGCACAGCTCAAGTTTTTTGCCCTGGCTGTTCGGCTGTGGGAGCAGAGGCCAACCGTTCGTGCTCTACTCCCTGGGATGCTGGGCAGCCCAGCACGGGTGCCAAAGAGGTTCCATTGTAATGGACTTTGAGTTGGGAAATGGAGGAGCGACAGCAATGCGGATGGCACCGTTGCAAAGCTGACTTTCTGCAGAAGAGGCACAGCTCAAGTTTTTTGCCCTGGCTCTTCGGCTGTGGGAGCAGAGGCCAACCGTTCGTGCTCTACTCCCTGGGATGCTGGGCAGCCCAGCACGGGTGCCAAAGAGGTTTCATTGTAATGGACTTTGAGTTGGGAAATGGAGGAGCGACAGCAATGCGGATGGCACCGTTGCAAAGCTGACTTTCTGCAGAAGAGGCACAGCTCAAGTTTTTTGCCCTGGCTCTTCGGCTGTGGGAGCAGAGGCCAACCCTTCGTGCTCTACTCCCTGGGATGCTGGGCAGCCCAGCACGGGTGCCAAAGAGGTTCCATTGTAATGGACTTTGAGTTGGGAAATGGAGGAGCGACAGCAATGCGGATGGCACCGTTGCAAAGCTGACTTTCTGCAGAAGAGGCACAGCTCAAGTTTTTTGCCCTGGCTCTTCGGCTGTAGGAGCAGAGGCCAACCGTTCGTGCTCTACTCCCTGGGATGCTGGGCAGCCGAGCACGGGTGCCAAAGATGTTCCATTGTAATGGACTTTGAGTTGTTAAGTGGAGGATCAACAGCAACTCAAGTGGCACCGTTGCAAAGCTGACTTTCTGCAGAAGAGGCACAGCTCAAGTTTTTTGCCCTGGCTCTTCGGCTGTGGGAGCAGAGGCCAACCGTTCGTGCTCTACTCCCTGGGATGCTGGGCAGCCCAGCACGGGTGCCAAAGAGGTTCCATTGTAATGGACTTTGAGTTGGGAAATGGAGGAGCGACAGCAATGCGGATGGCACCGTTGCAAAGCTGACTTTCTGCAGAAGAGGCACAGCTCAAGTTTTTTGCCCTGGCTCTTCGGCTGTGGGAGCAGAGGCCAACCCTTCGTGCTCTACTCCCTGGGATGCTGGGCAGCCCAGCACGGGTGCCAAAGATGTTCCATTGTAATGGACTTTGAGTTGTTAAGTGGAGGAGCAACAGCAACTCAAGTGGCACCGTTGCAAAGCTGACTTTCTGCAGAAGAGGCACAGCTCAAGTTTTTTGCCCTGGCTCTTCGGCTGTGGGAGCAGAGGCCAACCCTTCGTGCTCTACTCCCTGGGATGCTGGGCAGCCGAGCACGGGTGCCAAAGAGGTTCCATTGTAATGGACTTTGAGTTGGGAAATGGAGGAGCGACAGCAATGCGGATGGCACCGTTGCAAAGCTGACTTTCTGCAGAAGAGGCACAGCTCGAGTTTTTTGCCCTGGCTCTTCGGCTGTAGGAGCAGAGGCCAACCGTTCGTGCTCTACTCCCTGGGATGCTGGGCAGCCGAGCACGGGTGCCAAAGAGGTTCCATTTTAATGGACTTTGAGTTGGGAAATGGAGGATCAACAGCAACTTAAGTGGCACCGTTGCAAAGCTGACTTTCTGCAGAAGAGGCACAGCTCAAGTTTTTTGCCCTGGCTCTTCGGCTGTGGGAGCAGAGGCCAACCGTTCGTGCTCTACTCCCGGGGATGCTGGGCAGCCGAGCACGGGTGCCAAAGATGTTCCATTGTAATGGACTTTGAGTTGTTAAGTGGAGGAGCAACAGCAACTCAAGTGGCACCGTTGCAAAGCTGACTTTCTGCAGAAGAGGCACAGCTCAAGTTTTTTGCCCTGGCTCTTCGGCTGTGGGAGCAGAGGCCAACCGTTCGTGCTCTACTCCCTGGGATGCTGGGCAGCCGAGCACGGGTGCCAAAGAGGTTCCATTGTAATGGACTTTGAGTTGGGAAATGGAGGAGCGACAGCAATGCGGATGGCACCGTTGCAAAGCTGACTTTCTGCAGAAGAGGCACAGCTCAAGTTTTTTGCCCTGGCTCTTCGGCTGTAGGAGCAGAGGCCAACCCTTCGTGCTCTACTGCCTGGGATGCTGGGCAGCCGAGCACGGGTGCCAAAGAGGTTTCATTGTAATGGACTTTGAGTTGGGAAATGGAGGAGCGACAGCAATGCGGATGCCACCGTTGCAAAGCTGACTTTCTGCAGAAGAGGCACAGCTCAAGTTTTTTGCCCTGGCTCTTCGGCTGTGGGAGCAGAGGCCAACCCTTCGTGCTCTACTCCCTGGGATGCTGGGCAGCCGAGCACGGGTGCCAAAGAGGTTCCATTGTAATGGACTTTGAGTTGGGAAATGGAGGAGCGACAGCAATGCGGATGGCACCGTTGCAAAGCTGACTTTCTGCAGAAGAGGCACAGCTCAAGTTTTTTGCCCTGGCTCTTCGGCTGTGGGAGCAGAGGCCAACCGTTCGTGCTCTACTCCCTGGGATGCTGGGCAGCCGAGCACGGGTGCCAAAGATGTTCCATTGTAATGGACTTTGAGTTGTTAAGTGGAGGAGCAACAGCAACTCAAGTGGCACCGTTGCAAAGCTGACTTTCTGCAGAAGAGGCACAGCTCAAGTTTTTTGCCCTGGCTCTTCGGCTGTGGGAGCAGAGGCCAACCCTTCGTGCTCTACTCCCTGGGATGCTGGGCAGCCCAGCACGGGTGCCAAAGAGGTTCCATTGTAATGGACTTTGTGTTGGGAAATGGAGGAGCGACAGCAATGCGGATGGCACCGTTGCAAAGCTGACTTTCTGCAGAAGAGGCACAGCTCAAGTTTTTTGCCCTGGCTCTTCGGCTGTGGGAGCAGAGGCCAACCGTTCGTGCCCTACTCCCTGGGATGCTGGGCAGCCCAGCACGGGTGCCAAAGAGGTTCCATTGTAATGGACTTTGAGTTGGGAAATGGAGGAGCGACAGCAATGCGGATGGCACTGTTGCAAAGCTGACTTTCTGCAGAAGAGGCACAGCTCAAGTTTTTTGCCCTGGCTCTTCGGCTGTGGGAGCAGAGGCCAACCGTTCGTGCTCTACTCCCTGGGATGCTGGGCAGCCCAGCACGGGTGCCAAAGAGGTTCCATTGTAATGGACTTTGAGTTGGGAAATCGAGGAGCGACAGCAATGCGGATGGCACCGTTGCAAAGCTGACTTTCTGCAGAAGAGGCACAGCTCAAGTTTTTTGCCCTGGCTCTTCGGCTGTGGGAGCAGAGGCCAACCGTTTGTGCTCTACTCCCTGGGATGCTGGGCAGCCCAGCACGGGTGCCAAAGAGGTTCCATTGTAATGGACTTTGAGTTGGGAAATCGAGGAGCGACAGCAATGCGGATGGCACCGTTGCAAAGCTGACTTTCTGCAGAAGAGGCACAGCTCAAGTTTTTTGCCCTGGCTCTTCAGCTGTGGGAGCAGAGGCCAACCGTTTTGCTCTGCTCCCTGGGATGCTGGGCAGCCCAGCACGGGTGCAAAAGAGGTTCCATTATAATGGACTTTGAGTTGGGAAATGGAGGAGCGACAGCAATGCGGATGGCACCGTTGCAAAGCTGACTTTCTGCAGAAGAGGCACAGCTCAAGTTTTTTGCCCTCGTTCTTCGGCTGTGGGAGCAGAGGCCAACCGTTCGTGCTCTACTCCCTGGGATGCTGGGCAGCCCAGCACGGGTGCCAAAGAGGTTCCATTGTAATGGACTTTGAGTTGGGAAATGGAGGAGCGACAGCAATGCGGATGGCACCGTTGCAAAGCTGACTTTCTGCAGAAGAGGCACAGCTCAAGTTTTTTGCCCTGGCTCTTCGGCTGTGGGAGCAGAGGCCAACCGTTCGTGCTCTACTCCCTGGGATGCTGGGCAGCCGAGCACGGGTGCCAAAGAGGTTCCATTGTAATGGACTTTGAGTTGGGAAATGGAGGAGCGACAGCAATGCGGATGGCACCGTTGCAAAGCTGACTTTCTGCAGAAGAGGCACAGCTCAAGTTTTTTGCCCTGGCTCTTCGGCTGTGGGAGCAGAGCCCAACTGTTCGTGCTCTACTCCCTGGGATGCTGGGCAGCCCAGCACGGGTGCCAAAGAGGTTCCATTGTAATAGACTTTGAGTTGGGAAATGGAGGAGCGACAGCAATGCGGATGGCACCGTTGCAAAGCTGACTTTCTGCAGAAGAGGCACAGCTCAAGTTTTTTGCCCTGGCTCTTCGGCTGTGGGAGCAGAGGCCAACCGTTCGTGCTCTACTCCCTGGGATGCTGGGCAGCCCAGCACGGGTGCCAAAGAGGTTCCATTGTAATGGACTTTGAGTTGGGAAATCGAGGAGCGACAGCAATGCGGATGGCACCGTTGCAAAGCTGACTTTCTGCAGAAGAGGCACAGCTCAAGTTTTTTGCCCTGGCTCTTCGGCTGTGGGAGCAGAGGCCAACCGTTCGTGCTCTACTCCCTGGGATGCTGGGCAGCCCAGCACGGGTGCCAAAGAGGTTCCATTGTAATGGACTTTGAGTTGGGAAATCGAGGAGCGACAGCAATGCGGATGGCACCGTTGCAAAGCTGACTTTCTGCAGAAGAGGCACAGCTCAAGTTTTTTGCCCTGGCTCTTCGGCTGTGGGAGCAGAGGCCAACCGTTCGTGCTCTACTCCCGGGGATGCTGGGCAGCCCAGCACGGGTGCCAAAGAGGTTCCATTGTAATGGACTTTGAGTTGGGAAATGGAGGAGCGACAGCAATGCGGATGGCACCGTTGCAAAGCTGACTTTCTGCAGAAGAGGCACAGCTCAAGTTTTTTGCCCTGGCTCTTCGGCTGTGGGAGCAGAGGCCAACCGTTTTGCTCTGCTCCCTGGGATGCTGGGCAGCCCAGCACGGGTGCCAAAGAGGTTCCATTGTAATGGACTTTGAGTTGGGAAATGGAGGAGCGACAGCAATGCGGATGGCACCGTTGCAAAGCTGACTTTCTGCAGAAGAGGCACAGCTCAAGTTTTTTGCCCTCGTTCTTCGGCTGTGGGAGCAGAGGCCAACCGTTCGTGCTCTACTCCCTGGGATGCTGGGCAGCCCAGCACGGGTGCCAAAGAGGTTCCATTGTAATGGACTTTGAGTTGGGAAATGGAGGAGCGACAGCAATGCGGATGGCACCGTTGCAAAGCTGACTTTCTGCAGAAGAGGCACAGCTCAAGTTTTTTGCCCTGGCTTTTCGGATGTGGGAGCAGAGGCCAACCGTTCGTGCTCTACTCCCTGGGATGCTGGGCAGCCCAGCACGGGTGCCAAAGAGGTTCCATTGTAATGGACTTTGAGTTGGGAAATGGAGGAGCGACAGCAATGCGGATGGCACCGTTGCAAAGCTGACTTTCTGCAGAAGAGGCACAGCTCATGATTTTTGCCTTGGCTCTTCGGCTGTGGGAGCAGAGGCCAACCGTTTGTGCTCTACTCCCTGGGATGCTGGGCAGCCCAGCACGGGTGCCAAAGAGGTTCCATTGTAATGGACTTTGAGTTGGGAAATGGAGGAGCGACAGCAATGCGGATGGCACCGTTGCAAAGCTGACTTTCTGCAGAAGAGACACAGCTCAAGTTTTTTGCCCTGGCTCTTCAGCTGTGAGAGCAGAGGCCAACCGTTTTGCTCTGCTCCCTGGGATGCTGGGCAGCCCAGCACGGGTGCCAAAGAGGTTCCATTGTAATGGACTTTGAGTTGGGAAATGGAGGAGCGACAGCAATGCGGATGGCACCGTTGCAAAGCTGACTTTCTGCAGAAGAGGCACAGCTCAAGTTTTTTGCCCTGGCTCTTCGGCTGTGGGAGCAGAGGCCAACCGTTCGTGCTCTACTCCCTGGGATGCTGGGCAGCCCAGCACGGGTGCCAAAGAGGTTCCATTGTAATGGACTTTGAGTTGGGAAATCGAGGAGCGACAGCAATGCGGATGGCACCGTTGCAAAGCTGACTTTCTGCAGAAGAGGCACAGCTCAAGTTTTTTGCCCTGGCTCTTCGGCTGTGGGAGCAGAGGCCAACCGTTCGTGCCCTACTCCGTGGGATGCTGGGCAGCCCAGCACGGGTGCCAAAGAGGTTCCATTGTAATGGACTTTGAGTTGGGAAATGGAGGAGCGACAGCAATGCGGATGGCACTGTTGCAAAGCTGACTTTCTGCAGAAGAGGCACAGCTCAAGTTTTTTGCCCTGGCTCTTCGGCTGTGGGAGCAGAGGCCAACCGTTCGTGCTCTACTCCCTGGGATGCTGGGCAGCCCAGCACGGGTGCCAAAGAGGTTCCATTGTAATGGACTTTGAGTTGGGAAATGGAGGAGCGACAGCAATGCGGATGGCACCGTTGCAAAGCTGACTTTCTGCAGAAGAGGCACAGCTCAAGTTTTTTGCCCTGGCTCTTCGGCTGTGGGAGCAGAGGCCAACCGTTTGTGCTCTACTCCCTGGGATGCTGGGCAGCCCAGCACGGGTGCCAAAGAGGTTCCATTGTAATGGACTTTGAGTTGGGAAATGGAGGAGCGACAGCAATGCGGATGGCACCGTTGCAAAGCTGACTTTCTGCAGAAGAGGCACAGCTCAAGTTTTTTGCCCTGGCTCTTCAGCTGTGGGAGCAGAGGCCAACCGTTCGTGCTCTGCTCCCTGGGATGCTGGGCAGCCCAGCACGGGTGCCAAAGAGGTTCCATTGTAATGGACTTTGAGTTGGGAAATGGAGGAGCGACAGCAATGCGGATGGCACCGTTGCAAAGCTGACTTTCTGCAGAAGAGGCACAGCTCAAGTTTTTTGCCCTCGTTCTTCGGCTGTGGGAGCAGAGGCCAACCGTTCGTGCTCTACTCCCTGGGATGCTGGGCAGCCCAGCACGGGTGCCAAAGAGGTTCCATTGTAATGGACTTTGAGTTGGGAAATGGAGGAGCGACAGCAATGCGGATGGCACCGTTGCAAAGCTGACTTTCTGCAGAAGAGGCACAGCTCAAGTTTTTTGCCCTGGCTCTTCGGATGTGGGAGCAGAGGCCAACCGTTCGTGCTCTACTCCCTGGGATGCTGGGCAGCCCAGCACGGGTGCCAAAGAGGTTCCATTGTAATGGACTTTGAGTTGGGAAATGGAGGAGCGACAGCAATGCGGATGGCACCGTTGCAAAGCTGACTTTCTGCAGAAGAGGCACAGCTCAAGTTTTTTGCCCTGGCTCTTCGGCTGTGGGAGCAGAGGCCAACCCTTCGTGCTCTACTCCCTGGGATGCTGGGCAGCCCAGCACGGGTGCCAAAGAGGTTCCATTGTAATGGACTTTGAGTTGGGAAATGGAGGAGCGACAGCAATGCGGATGGCACTGTTGCGAAGCTGAATTTCTGCAGAAGAGGCACAGCTCAAGTTTTTTGCCCTGGCTCTTCGGCTGTGGGAGCAGAGGCCAACCTTTCGTGCTCTACTCCCTGGGATGCTGGGCAGCCCAGCACGGGTGCCAAAGAGGTTCCATTGTAATGGACTTTGAGTTGGGAAATCGAGGAGCGACAGCAATGCGGATGGCACCGTTGCAAAGCTGACTTTCTGCAGAAGAGGCACAGCTCAAGTTTTTTGCCCTGGCTCTTCGGCTGTGGGAGCAGAGGCCAACCGTTTGTGCTCTACTCCCTGGGATGCTGGGCAGCCCAGCACGGGTGCCAAAGAGGTTCCATTGTAATGGACTTTGAGTTGGGAAATGGAGGAGCGACAGCAATGCGGATGGCACCGTTGCAAAGCTGACTTTCTGCAGAAGAGGCACAGCTCAAGTTTTTTGCCGTGGCTCTTCAGCTATGGGAGCAGAGGCCAACCGTTTTGCTCTGCTCCCTGGGATGCTGGGCAGCCCAGCACGGGTGCCAAAGAGGTTCCATTGTAATGGACTTTGAGTTGGGAAATGGAGGAGCGACAGCAATGCGGATGGCACCGTTGCAAAGCTGACTTTCAGCAGAAGAGGCACAGCTCAAGTTTTTTGCCCTCGTTCTTCGGCTGTGGGAGCAGAGGCCAACCGTTCGTGCTCTACTCCCTGGGATGCTGGGCAGCCCAGCACGGGTGCCAAAGAGGTTCCATTGTAATGGACTTTGAGTTGGGAAATGGAGGAGCGACAGCAATGCGGATGGCACCGTTGCAAAGCTGACTTTCTGCAGAAGAGGCACAGCTCAAGTTTTTTGCCCTGGCTCTTCGGCTGTGGGAGCAGAGGCCAACCGTTCGTGCTCTACTCCCTGGGATGCTGGGCAGCCCAGCACGGGTGCCAAAGAGGTTCCATTGTAATGGACTTTGAGTTGGGAAATCGAGGAGCGACAGCAATGCGGATGGCACCGTTGCAAAGCTGACTTTCTGCAGAAGAGGCACAGCTCAAGTTTTTTGCCCTGGCTCTTCGGCTGTGGGAGCAGAGGCCAACCGTTTGTGCTCTACTCCCTGGGATGCTGGGCAGCCCAGCACGGGTGCCAAAGAGGTTCCATTTTAATGGACTTTGAGTTGGGAAATGGAGGAGCGACAGCAATGCGGATGGCACCGTTGCAAAGCTGACTTTCTGCAGAAGAGGCACAGCTCAAGTTTTTTGCCCTGGCTCTTCGGCTGTGGGAGCAGAGGCCAACCGTTTTGCTCTGCTTCCTGGGATGCTGGGCAGCCCAGCACGGGTGCCAAAGAGGTTCCATTGTAATGGACTTTGAGTTGGGAAATCGAGGAGCGACAGCAATGCGGATGGCACCGTTGCAAAGCTGACTTTTTGCAGAAGAGGCACAGCTCAAGTTTTTTGCCCTCGTTCTTCGGCTGTGGGAGCAGAGGCCAACCGTTCGTGCTCTACTCCCTGGGAGGCTGGGCAGCCCAGCACGGGTGCCAAAGAGGTTCCATTGTAATGGACTTTGAGTTGGGAAATGGAGGAGCGACAGCAATGCGGATGGCACCGTTGCAAAGCTGACTTTCTGCAGAAGAAGGATAGCTCAAGTTTTTTGCCCTGGCTCTTCGGCTGTGGGAGCAGAGGCCAACCGTTCGTGCTCTACTCCCGGGGATGCTGGGCAGCCCAGCACGGGTGCCAAAGAGGTTCCATTGTAATGGACTTTGAGTTGGGAAATGGAGGAGCGACAGCAATGCGGATGGCACCGTTGCAAAGCTGACTTTCTGCAGAAGAGGCACAGCTCAAGTTTTTTGCCCTGGCTCTTCGGCTGTGGGAGCAGAGGCCAACCGTTCGTGCTCTACTCCCTGGGATGCTGGGCAGCCCAGCACGGGTGCCAAAGAGGTTCCATTGTAATGGACTTTGAGTTGGGAAATCGAGGAGCGACAGCAATGCGGATGGCACCGTTGCAAAGCTGACTTTCTGTAGAAGAGGCACAGCTCAAGTTTTTTGCCCTGGCTCTTCAGCTGTAGGAGCAGAGGCCAACCGTTTTGCTCTGCTCCCTGGATGCTGGGCAGCCCAGCACGGGTGCCAAAGAGGTTCCATTGTAATGGACTTGAGTTGGGAAATCGAGGAGCGACAGCAATGCGGATGGCACCGTTGCAAAGCTGACTTTCTGCAGAAGAGGCACAGCTCAAGTTTTTTGCCCTCGTTCTTCGGCTGTGGGAGCAGAGGCCAACCGTTCGTGCTCTACTCCCTGGGATGCTGGGCAGCCCAGCACGGGTGCCAAAGAGGTTCCATTGTAATGGACTTTGAGTTGGGAAATGGAGGAGCGACAGCAATGCGGATGGCACCGTTGCAAAGCTGACTTTCTGCAGAAGAGGTACAGCTCAAGTTTTTTGCCCTGGCTCTTCGGCTGTGGGAGCAGAGGCCAACCGTTCGTGCTCTACTCCCTGGGATGCTGGGCAGCCCAGCACGGGTGCCAAAGGGGTTCCATTGTAATGGACTTTGAGTTGGGAAATGGAGGAGCGACAGCAATGCGGATGGCACCGTTGCAAAGCTGACTTTCTGCAGAAGAGGCACAGCTCAAGTTTTTTGCCCTGGCTCTTCGGCTGTGGGAGCAGAGGCCAACCCTTCGTGCTCTACTCCCTGGGATGCTGGGCAGCCCAGCACGGGTGCCAAAGAGGTTCCATTGTAATGGACTTTGAGTTGGGAAATGGAGGAGCGACAGCAATGCGGCTGGCACTGTTGCGAAGCTGACTTTCTGCAGAAGAGGCACAGCTCAAGTTTTTTGCCCTGGCTCTTCGGCTGTGGGAGCAGAGGCCAACCCTTCGTGCTCTACTCCCTGGGATGCTGGGCAGCCCAGCACGGGTGCCAAAGAGGTTCCATTGTAATGGACTTTGAGTTGGGAAATCGAGGAGCGACAGCAATGCGGATGGCACCGTTGCAAAGCTGACTTTCTGCAGAAGAGGTACAGCTCAAGTTTTTTGCCCTGGCTCTTCAGCTGTGGGAGCAGAGGCCAACCGTTCGTGCTCTACTCCCTGGGATGCTGGGCAGCCCAGCACGGGTGCCAAAGAGGTTCCATTGTAATGGACTTTGAGTTGGGAAATCGAGGAGCGACAGCAATGCGGATGGCACCGTTGCAAAGCTGACTTTTTGCAGAAGAGGCACAGCTCAAGTTTTTTGCCCTCGTTCTTCGGCTGTGGGAGCAGAGGCCAACCGTTCGTGCTCTACTCCCTGGGAGGCTGGGCAGCCCAGCACGGGTGCCAAAGAGGTTCCATTGTAATGGACTTTGAGTTGGGAAATGGAGGAGCGACAGCAATGCGGATGGCACCGTTGCAAAGCTGACTTTCTGCAGAAGAAGGATAGCTCAAGTTTTTTGCCCTGGCTCTTCGGCTGTGGGAGCAGAGGCCAACCGTTCGTGCTCTACTCCCGGGGATGCTGGGCAGCCCAGCACGGGTGCCAAAGAGGTTCCATTGTAATGGACTTTGAGTTGGGAAATGGAGGAGCGACAGCAATGCGGATGGCACCGTTGCAAAGCTGACTTTCTGCAGAAGAGGCACAGCTCAAGTTTTTTGCCCTGGCTCTTCGGCTGTGGGAGCAGAGGCCAACCGTTCGTGCTCTACTCCCTGGGATGCTGGGCAGCCCAGCACGGGTGCCAAAGAGGTTCCATTGTAATGGACTTTGAGTTGGGAAATCGAGGAGCGACAGCAATGCGGATGGCACCGTTGCAAAGCTGACTTTCTGTAGAAGAGGCACAGCTCAAGTTTTTTGCCCTGGCTCTTCAGCTGTAGGAGCAGAGGCCAACCGTTTTGCTCTGCTCCCTGGATGCTGGGCAGCCCAGCACGGGTGCCAAAGAGGTTCCATTGTAATGGACTTGAGTTGGGAAATCGAGGAGCGACAGCAATGCGGATGGCACCGTTGCAAAGCTGACTTTCTGCAGAAGAGGCACAGCTCAAGTTTTTTGCCCTCGTTCTTCGGCTGTGGGAGCAGAGGCCAACCGTTCGTGCTCTACTCCCTGGGATGCTGGGCAGCCCAGCACGGGTGCCAAAGAGGTTCCATTGTAATGGACTTTGAGTTGGGAAATGGAGGAGCGACAGCAATGCGGATGGCACCGTTGCAAAGCTGACTTTCTGCAGAAGAGGTACAGCTCAAGTTTTTTGCCCTGGCTCTTCGGCTGTGGGAGCAGAGGCCAACCGTTCGTGCTCTACTCCCTGGGATGCTGGGCAGCCCAGCACGGGTGCCAAAGGGGTTCCATTGTAATGGACTTTGAGTTGGGAAATGGAGGAGCGACAGCCATGCGGATGGCACCGTTGCAAAGCTGACTTTCTGCAGAAGAGGCACAGCTCAAGTTTTTTGCCCTGGCTCTTCGGCTGTGGGAGCAGAGGCCAACCCTTCGTGCTCTACTCCCTGGGATGCTGGGCAGCCCAGCACGGGTGCCAAAGAGGTTCCATTGTAATGGACTTTGAGTTGGGAAATGGAGGAGCGACAGCAATGCGGCTGGCACTGTTGCGAAGCTGACTTTCTGCAGAAGAGGCACAGCTCAAGTTTTTTGCCCTGGCTCTTCGGCTGTGGGAGCAGAGGCCAACCCTTCGTGCTCTACTCCCTGGGATGCTGGGCAGCCCAGCACGGGTGCCAAAGAGGTTCCATTGTAATGGACTTTGAGTTGGGAAATCGAGGAGCGACAGCAATGCGGATGGCACCGTTGCAAAGCTGACTTTCTGCAGAAGAGGTACAGCTCAAGTTTTTTGCCCTGGCTCTTCAGCTGTGGGAGCAGAGGCCAACCGTTCGTGCTCTACTCCCTGGGATGCTGGGCAGCCCAGCACGGGTGCCAAAGGGGTTCCATTGTAATGGACTTTGAGTTGGGAAATGGAGGAGCGACAGCAATGCGGATGGCACCGTTGCAAAGCTGACTTTCTGCAGAAGAGGCACAGCTCAAGTTTTTTGCCCTGGCTCTTCGGCTGTGGGAGCAGAGGCCAACCGTTCGTGCTCTACTCCCTGGGAGGCTGGGCAGCCCAGCACGGGTGCCAAAGAGGTTCCATTGTAATGGACTTTGAGTTGGGAAATGGAGGAGCGACAGCAATGCGGATGGCACCGTTGCAAAGCTGACTTTCTGCAGAAGAAGGATAGCTCAAGTTTTTTGCCCTGGCTCTTCGGCTGTGGGAGCAGAGGCCAACCGTTCGTGCTCTACTCCCGGGGATGCTGGGCAGCCCAGCACGGGTGCCAAAGAGGTTCCATTGTAATGGACTTTGAGTTGGGAAATCGAGGAGCGACAGCAATGCGGATGGCACCGTTGCAAAGCTGACTTTCTGCAGAAGAGGCACAGCTCAAGTTTTTTGCCCTGGCTCTTCGGCTGTGGGAGCAGAGGCCAACCCTTCGTGCTCTACTAACTGGGATGCTGGGCAGCCCAGCACGGGTGCCAAAGAGGTTCCATTGTAATGGACTTTGAGTTGGGAAATGGAGGAGCGACAGCAATGCGGATGGCACCGTTGCAAAGCTGACTTTCTGCAGAAGAGGCACAGCTCAAGTTTTTTGCCCTGGCTCTTCAGCTGTGGGAGCAGAGGCCAACCGTTCGTGCTCTACTCCCTGGGATGCTGGGCAGCCCAGCACGGGTGCCAAAGAGGTTCCATTGTAATGGACTTGAGTTGGGAAATCGAGGAGCGACAGCAATGCGGATGGCACCGTTGCAAAGCTGACTTTCTGCAGAAGAGGCACAGCTCAAGTTTTTTGCCCTCGTTCTTCGGCTGTGGGAGCAGAGGCCAACCGTTCGTGCTCTACTCCCTGGGATGCTGGGCAGCCCAGCACGGGTGCCAAAGAGGTTCCATTGTAATGGACTTTGAGTTGGGAAATGGAGGAGCGACAGCAATGCGGATGGCACCGTTGCAAAGCTGACTTTCTGCAGAAGAGGTACAGCTCAAGTTTTTTGCCCTGGCTCTTCGGCTGTGGGAGCAGAGGCCAACCGTTCGTGCTCTACTCCCTGGGATGCTGGGCAGCCCAGCACGGGTGCCAAAGAGGTTCCATTGTAATGGACTTTGAGTTGGGAAATGGAGGAGCGACAGCAATGCGGATGGCACCGTTGCAAAGCTGACTTTCTGCAGAAGAGGCACAGCTCAAGTTTTTTGGCCTGGCTCTTCGGCTGTGGGAGCAGAGGCCAACCGTTCGTGCTCTACTCCCTGGGATGCTGGGCAGCCCAGCACGGGTGCCAAAGAGGTTCCATTGTAATGGACTTTGAGTTGGGAAATGGAGGAGCGACAGCAATGCGGATGGCACCGTTGCAAAGCTGACTTTCTGCAGAAGAAGCATAGCTCAAGTTTTTTGCCCTGGCTCTTCGGCTGTGGGAGCAGAGGCCAACCGTTCGTGCTCTACTCCCGGGGATGCTGGGCAGCCCAGCACGGGTGCCAAAGAGGTTCCATTGTAATGGACTTTGAGTTGGGAAATGGAGGAGCGACAGCAATGCGGATGGCACCGTTGCAAAGCTGACTTTCTGCAGAAGAGGCACAGCTCAAGTTTTTTGCCCTGGCTCTTCGGCTGTGGGAGCAGAGGCCAACCGTTCGTGCTCTACTCCCTGGGATGCTGGGCAGCCGAGCACGGGTGCCAAAGAGGTTCCATTGTAATGGACTTTGAGTTGGGAAATGGAGGAGCGACAGCAATGCGGATGGCACCGTTGCAAAGCTGACTTTCTGTAGAAGAGGCACAGCTCAAGTTTTTTGCCCTGGCTCTTCAGCTGTGGGAGCAGAGGCCAACCGTTTGGCTCTGCTCCCTGGATGCTGGGCAGCCCAGCACGGGTGCCAAAGAGGTTCCATTGTAATGGACTTGAGTTGGGAAATCGAGGAGCGACAGCAATGCGGATGGCACCGTTGCAAAGCTGACTTTCTGCAGAAGAGGCACAGCTCAAGTTTTTTGCCCTGGCTCTTCGGCTGTGGGAGCAGAGGCCAACCGTTCGTGCTCTACTCCCGGGGATGCTGGGCAGCCCAGCACGGGTGCCAAAGAGGTTCCATTGTAATGGACTTTGAGTTGGGAAATGGAGGAGCGACAGCAATGCGGATGGCACCGTTGCAAAGCTGACTTTCTGCAGAAGACGTACAGCTCAAGTTTTTTGCCCTGGCTCTTCGGCTGTGGGAGCAGAGGCCAACCGTTCGTGCTCTACTCCCTGGGATGCTGGGCAGCCCAGCACGGGTGCCAAAGGGGTTCCATTGTAATGGACTTTGAGTTGGGAAATCGAGGAGCGACAGCAATGCGGATGGCACCGTTGCAAAGCTGACTTTCTGCAGAAGAGGCACAGCTCATGTTTTTTACCCTGGCTCTTCGGCTGTGGGAGCAGAGGCCAACCGTTCGTGCTCTACTCCCTGGGATGCTGGGCAGCCCAGCACGGGTGCCAAAGAGGTTCCATTGTAATGGACTTTGAGTTGGGAAATGGAGGAGCGACAGCAATGCGGATGGCACCGTTGCAAAGCTGACTTTCTGCAGAAGAGGCACAGCTCAAGTTTTTTGCCCTGGCTCTTCGGCTGTGGGAGCAGAGGCCAACCGTTCGTGCTCTACTCCCTGGGATGCTGGGCAGCCCAGCACGGGTGCCAAAGAGGTTCCATTGTAATGGACTTTGAGTTGGGAAATCGAGGAGCGACAGCAATGCGGATGGCACCGTTGCAAAGCTGACTTTCTGCAGAAGAGGCACAGCTCAAGTTTTTTGCCCTGGCTCTTCGGCTGTGGGAGCAGAGGCCAACCGTTTTGCTCTGCTCCCTGGGATGCTGGGCAGCCGAGCACGGGTGCCAAAGAGGTTCCATTGTAATGGACTTGAGTTGGGAAATCGAGGAGCGACAGCAATGCGGATGGCACCGTTGCAAAGCTGACTTTCTGCAGAAGAGGCACAGCTCAAGTTTTTTGCCCTCGTTCTTCGGCTGTGGGAGCAGAGGCCAACCGTTCGTGCTCTACTCCCTGGGATGCTGGGCAGCCCAGCACGGGTGCCAAAGAGGTTCCATTGTAATGGACTTTGAGTTGGGAAATGGAGGAGCGACAGCAATGCGGATGGCACCGTTGCAAAGCTGACTTTCTGCAGAAGAGGTACAGCTCAAGTTTTTTGCCCTGGCTCTTCGGCTATGGGAGCAGAGGCCAACCGTTCGTGCTCTACTCCCTGGGATGCTGGGCAGCCCAGCACGGGTGCCAAAGAGGTTCCATTGTAATGGACTTTGAGTTGGGAAATCGAGGAGCGACAGCAATGCGGATGGCACCGTTGCAAAGCTGACTTTCTGCAGAAGAGGCACAGCTCATGTTTTTTGCCCTGGCTCTTCGGCTGTGGGAGCAGAGGCCAACCGTTCGTGCTCTACTCCCTGGGATGCTGGGCAGCCCAGCACGGGTGCCAAAGAGGTTCCATTGTAATGGACTTTGAGTTGGGAAATGGAGGAGCGACAGCAATGCGGATGGCACCGTTGCAAAGCTGACTTTCTGCAGAAGAAGCATAGCTCAAGTTTTTTGCCCTGGCTCTTCGGCTGTGGGAGCAGAGGCCAACTGTTCCTGCTCTACTCCCTGGGATGCTGGGCAGCCCAGCACGGGTGCCAAAGAGGTTCCATTGTAATGGACTTTGAGTTGGGAAATGGAGGAGCGACAGCAATGCGGATGGCACCGTTGCAAAGCTGACTTTCTGCAGAAGAGGCACAGCTCAAGTTTTTTGCCCTGGCTCTTCGGCTGTGGGAGCAGAGGCCAACCGTTCGTGCTCTACTCCCTGGGATGCTGGGCAGCCCAGCACGGGTGCCAAAGAGGTTCCATTGTAATGGACTTTGAGTTGGGAAATGGAGGAGCGACAGCAATGCGGAGGGCACCGTTGCAAAGCTGACTTTCTGCAGAAGAGGTACAGCTCAAGTTTTTTGCCCTGGCTCTTTGGCTGTGGGAGCAGAGGCCAACTGTTCGTGCTATACTTCCTGGGATGCTGGGCAGCCCAGCACGGGTGCCAAAGAGCTTCCATTGTAATGGACTTTGAGTTGGGAAATCGAGGAGCGACAGCAATGCGGATGGCACCGTTGCAAAGCTGACTTTCTGCAGAAGAGGCACAGCTCAAGTTTTTTGCCCTGGCTCTTTGGCTGTGGGAGCAGAGGCCAACCGTTTTGCTCTGCTCCCTGGGATGCTGGGCAGCCCAGCACGGGTGCCAAAGAGGTTCCATTGTAATGGACTTTGAGTTGGGAAATGGAGGAGCGACAGCAATGCGGATGGCACCGTTGCAAAGCTGACTTTCTGCAGAAGAGGCACAGCTCAAGTTTTTTGCCCTCGTTCTTCGGCTGTGGGAGCAGAGGCCAACCGTTCGTGCTCTACTCCCTGGGATGCTGGGCAGCCCAGCACGGGTGCCAAAGAGGTTCCATTGTAATGGACTTTGAGTTGGGAAATGGAGGAGCGACAGCAATGCGGATGGCACCGTTGCAAAGCTGACTTTCTGCAGAAGAGGCACAGCTCAAGTTTTTTGCCCTCGTTCTTCGGCTGTGGGAGCAGAGGCCAACCGTTTGTGCTCTACTCCCTGGGATGCTGGGCAGCCCAGCACGGGTGCCAAAGAGGTTCCATTGTAATGGACTTTGAGTTGGGAAATGGAGGAGCGACAGCAATGCGGATGGCACCGTTGCAAAGCTGACTTTCTGCAGAAGAGGCACAGCTCAAGTTTTTTGCCCTGGCTCTTCGGCTGTGGGAGCAGAGCCCAACCGTTCGTGCTCTACTCCCTGGGATGCTGGGCAGCCGAGCACGGGTGCCAAAGAGGTTCCATGGTAATGGACTTTGAGTTGGGAAATGGAGGAGCGACAGCAATGCGGATGGCACCGTTGCAAAGCTGACTTTCTGCAGAAGAAGCATAGCTCAAGTTTTTTGCCCTGGCTCTTCGGCTGTGGGAGCAGAGGCCAACTGTTCGTGCTCTGCTCCCTGGGATGCTGGGCAGCCCAGCACGGGTGCCAAAGAGGTTCCATTGTAATGGACTTTGAGTTGGGAAATGGAGGAGCGACAGCAATGCGGATGGCACCGTTGCAAAGCTGACTTTCTGCAGAAGAGGCACAGCTCAAGTTTTTTGCCCTGGCTCTTCGGCTGTGGGAGCAGAGGCCAACCGTTCGTGCTCTACTCCCTGGGATGCTGGGCAGCCCAGCACGGGTGCCAAAGAGGTTAAATTGAAATGGACTTTGAGTTGGGAAATGGAGGAGCGACAGCAATGCGGATGGCACCGTTGCAAAGCTGACTTTCTGCAGAAGAGGCACAGCTCAAGTTTTTTGCCCTGGCTCTTCGGCTGTGGGAGCAGAGGCCAACTGTTCGTGCTCTACTCCCTGGGATGCTGGGCAGCCCAGCACGGGTGCCAAAGAGGTTCCATTGTAATGGACTTTGAGTTGGGAAATCGAGGAGCGACAGCAATGCGGATGGCACCGTTGCAAAGCTGACTTTCTGCAGAAGAGGCACAGCTCAAGTTTTTTGCCCTGGCTCTTCGGCTGTGGGAGCAGAGGCCAACCGTTTTGCTCTGCTCCCTGGGATGCTGGGCAGCCCAGCACGGGTGCCAAAGAGGTTCCATTCTAATGGACTTTGAGTTGGGAAATGGAGGAGCGACAGCAATGCGGATGGCACCGTTGCAAAGCTGACTTTCTGCAGAAGAGGCACAGCTCAAGTTTTTTGCCCTGGCTCTTCGGCTGTGGGAGCAGAGGCCAACCGTTCGTGCTCTACTCCCTGGGATGCTGGGCAGCCCAGCACGGGTGCCAAAGAGGTTCCATTGTAATGGACTTTGAGTTGGGAAATGGAGGAGCGACAGCAATGCGGAGGGCACCGTTGCAAAGCTGACTTTCTGCAGAAGAGGTACAGCTCAAGTTTTTTGCCCTGGCTCTTTGGCTGTGGGAGCAGAGGCCAACTGTTCGTGCTATACTTCCTGGGATGCTGGGCAGCCCAGCACGGGTGCCAAAGAGCTTCCATTGTAATGGACTTTGAGTTGGGAAATCGAGGAGCGACAGCAATGCGGATGGCACCGTTGCAAAGCTGACTTTCTGCAGAAGAGGCACAGCTCAAGTTTTTTGCCCTGGCTCTTTGGCTGTGGGAGCAGAGGCCAACCGTTTTGCTCTGCTCCCTGGGATGCTGGGCAGCCCAGCACGGGTGCCAAAGAGGTTCCATTGTAATGGACTTTGAGTTGGGAAATGGAGGAGCGACAGCAATGCGGATGGCACCGTTGCAAAGCTGACTTTCTGCAGAAGAGGCACAGCTCAAGTTTTTTGCCCTCGTTCTTCGGCTGTGGGAGCAGAGGCCAACCGTTCGTGCTCTACTCCCTGGGATGCTGGGCAGCCCAGCACGGGTGCCAAAGAGGTTCCATTGTAATGGACTTTGAGTTGGGAAATGGAGGAGCGACAGCAATGCGGATGGCACCGTTGCAAAGCTGACTTTCTGCAGAAGAGGCACAGCTCAAGTTTTTTGCCCTCGTTCTTCGGCTGTGGGAGCAGAGGCCAACCGTTTGTGCTCTACTCCCTGGGATGCTGGGCAGCCCAGCACGGGTGCCAAAGAGGTTCCATTGTAATGGACTTTGAGTTGGGAAATGGAGGAGCGACAGCAATGCGGATGGCACCGTTGCAAAGCTGACTTTCTGCAGAAGAGGCACAGCTCAAGTTTTTTGCCCTGGCTCTTCGGCTGTGGGAGCAGAGCCCAACCGTTCGTGCTCTACTCCCTGGGATGCTGGGCAGCCGAGCACGGGTGCCAAAGAGGTTCCATGGTAATGGACTTTGAGTTGGGAAATGGAGGAGCGACAGCAATGCGGATGGCACCGTTGCAAAGCTGACTTTCTGCAGAAGAAGCATAGCTCAAGTTTTTTGCCCTGGCTCTTCGGCTGTGGGAGCAGAGGCCAACTGTTCGTGCTCTGCTCCCTGGGATGCTGGGCAGCCCAGCACGGGTGCCAAAGAGGTTCCATTGTAATGGACTTTGAGTTGGGAAATGGAGGAGCGACAGCAATGCGGATGGCACCGTTGCAAAGCTGACTTTCTGCAGAAGAGGCACAGCTCAAGTTTTTTGCCCTGGCTCTTCGGCTGTGGGAGCAGAGGCCAACCGTTCGTGCTCTACTCCCTGGGATGCTGGGCAGCCCAGCACGGGTGCCAAAGAGGTTAAATTGAAATGGACTTTGAGTTGGGAAATGGAGGAGCGACAGCAATGCGGATGGCACCGTTGCAAAGCTGACTTTCTGCAGAAGAGGCACAGCTCAAGTTTTTTGCCCTGGCTCTTCGGCTGTGGGAGCAGAGGCCAACTGTTCGTGCTCTACTCCCTGGGATGCTGGGCAGCCCAGCACGGGTGCCAAAGAGGTTCCATTGTAATGGACTTTGAGTTGGGAAATCGAGGAGCGACAGCAATGCGGATGGCACCGTTGCAAAGCTGACTTTCTGCAGAAGAGGCACAGCTCAAGTTTTTTGCCCTGGCTCTTCAGCTGTGGGAGCAGAGGCCAACCGTTTTGCTCTGCTCCCTGGGATGCTGGGCAGCCCAGCACGGGTGCCAAAGAGGTTCCATTGTAATGGACTTTGAGTTGGGAAATGGAGGAGCGACAGCAATGCGGATGGCACCGTTGCAAAGCTGACTTTCTGCAGAAGAGGCACAGCTCAAGTTTTTTGCCCTCGTTCTTCGGCTGTGGGAGCAGAGGCCAACCGTTCGTGCTCTACTCCCTGGGATGCTGGGCAGCCCAGCACGGGTGCCAAAGAGGTTCCATTGTAATGGACTTTGAGTTGGGAAATGGAGGAGCGAGAGCAATGCGGATGGTACCGTTGCAAAGCTGACTTTCTGCAGAAGAGGTACAGCTCAAGTTTTTTGCCCTGGCTCTTCGGCTGTGGGAGCAGAGGCCAACCGTTCATGCTCTACTCCCTGGGATGCTGGGCAGCCCAGCACGGGTGCCAAAGAGGTTCCATTGTAATGGACTTTGAGTTGGGAAATGGAGGAGCGACAGCAATGCGGATGGCACCGTTGCAAAGCTGACTTTCTGCAGAAGAGGCACAGCTCAAGTTTTTTGCCCTGGCTCTTCGGCTGTGGGAGCAGAGGCCAACCGTTCGTGCTCTACTCCCTGGGATGCTGGGCAGCCCAGCACGGGTGCCAAAGAGGTTCCATTGTAATGGACTTTGAGTTGGGAAATGGAGGAGCGACAGCAATGCGGATGGCACCGTTGCAAAGCTGACTTTCTGCAGAAGAGGCACAGCTCAAGTTTTTTGCCCTGGCTCTTCAGCTGTGGGAGCAGAGGCCAACCATTTTGCTCTGCTCCCTGGGATGCTGGGCAGCCCAGCACGGGTGCCAAAGAGGTTCCATTGTAATGGACTTTGAGTTGGGAAATGGAGGAGCGACAGCAATGCGGATGGCACCGTTGCAAAGCTGACTTTCTGCAGAAGAGGCACAGCTCAAGTTTTTTGCCCTCGTTCTTCGGCTGTGGGAGCAGAGGCCAACCGTTCGTGCTCTACTCCCTGGGATGCTGGGCAGCCCAGCACGGGTGCCAAAGAGGTTCCATTGTAATGGACTTTGAGTTGGGAAATGGAGGAGCGACAGCAATGCGGATGGCACCGTTGCAAAGCTGACTTTCTGCAGAAGAGGTACAGCTCAAGTTTTTTGCCCTGGCTCTTCGGCTGTGGGAGCAGAGGCCAACCGTTCGTGCTCTACTCCCTGGGATGCTGGGCAGCCGAGCACGGGTGCCAAAGAGGTTCCATTGTAATGGACTTTGAGTTGGGAAATCGAGGAGCGACAGCAATGCGGATGGCACCGTTGCAAAGCTGACTTTCTGCAGAAGAGGCACAGCTCAAGTTTTTTGCCCTCGTTCTTCGGCTGTGGGAGCAGAGGCCAACCGTTCGTGCTCTACTCCCTGGGATGCTGGGCAGCCCAGCACGGGTGCCAAAGAGGTTCCATTGTAATGGACTTTGAGTTGGGAAATGGAGGAGCGACAGCAATGCGGATGGCACCGTTGCAAAGCTGACTTTCTGCAGAAGAGGTACAGCTCAAGTTTTTTGCCCTGGCTCTTCGGCTGTGGGAGCAGAGGCCAACCGTTCGTGTTCTACTCCCTGGGATGCTGGGCAGCCCAGCACGGGTGCCAAAGGGGTTCCATTGTAATGGACTTTGAGTTGGGAAATCGAGGAGCGACAGCAATGCGGATGGCACCGTTGCAAAGCTGACTTTCTGCAGAAGAGGCACAGCTCAAGTTTTTTGCCCTGGCTCTTCAGCTGCGGGAGCAGAGGCCAACCGTTTTGCTCTGCTCCCTGGGATGCTGGGCAGCCCAGCACGGGTGCCAAAGAGGTTCCATTGTAATGGACTTTGAGTTGGGAAATCGAGGAGCGACAGCAATGCGGATGGCACCGTTGCAAAGCTGACTTTCTGCAGAAGAGGCACAGCTCAAGTTTTTTGCCCTCGTTCTTCGGCTGTGGGAGCAGAGGCCAACCGTTCGTGCTCTACTCCCTGGGATGCTGGGCAGCCCAGCACGGGTGCCAAAGAGGTTCCATTGAAATGGACTTTGAGTTGGGAAATGGAGGAGCGACAGCAATGCGGATGGCACCGTTGCAAAGCTGACTTTCTGCAGAAGAGGCACAGCTCAAGTTTTTTGCCCTGGCTCTTCGGCTGTGGGAGCAGAGGCCAACCGTTTTGCTCTGCTCCCTGGGATGCTGGGCAGCCCAGCACGGGTGCCAAAGAGGTTCCATTCTAATGGACTTTGAGTTGGGAAATGGAGGAGCGACAGCAATGCGGATGGCACCGTTGCAAAGCTGACTTTCTGCAGAAGAGGCACAGCTCAAGTTTTTTGCCCTGGCTCTTCAGCTGTGGGAGCAGAGGCCAACCGTTTTGCTCTGCTCCCTGGGATGCTGGGCAGCCCAGCACGGGTGCCAAAGAGGTTCCATTGTAATGGACTTTGAGTTGGGAAATGGAGGAGCGACAGCAATGCGGATGGCACCGTTGCAAAGCTGACTTTCTGCAGAAGAGGCACAGCTCAAGTTTTTTGCCCTCGTTCTTCGGCTGTGGGAGCAGAGGCCAACCGTTCGTGCTCTACTCCCTGGGATGCTGGGCAGCCCAGCACGGGTGCCAAAGAGGTTCCATTGTAATGGACTTTGAGTTGGGAAATGGAGGAGCGACAGCAATGCGGATGGCATCGTTGCAAAGCTGACTTTCTGCAGAAGAGGTACAGCTCAAGTTTTTTGCCCTGGCTCTTCGGCTGTGGGAGCAGAGGCCAACCGTTCGTGCTCTACTCCCTGGGATGCTGGGCAGCCCAGCACGGGTGCCAAAGAGGTTCCATTGTAATGGACTTTGAGTTGGGAAATGGAGGGGCGACAGCAATGCAGATGGCACCGTTGCAAAGCTGACTTTCTGCAGAAGAGGCACAGCTCATGTTTTTTGCCCTAGCTCTTCGGCTGTGGAAGCAGAGGCCAACCGTTCGTGCTCTACTCCCTGGGATGCTGGGCAGCCCAGCACGGGTGCCAAAGAGGTTCCATGGTAATGGACTTTGAGTTGGGAAATGGAGGAGCGACAGCAATGCGGATGGCACCGTTGCAAAGCTGACTTTCTGCAGAAGAGGCACAGCTCAAGTTTTTTGCCCTGGCTCTTCGGCTGTGGGAGCAGAGGCCAACCCTTCGTGCTCTGCTCCCTGGGATGCTGGGCAGCCCAGCACGGGTGCCAAAGAGGTTCCATTGTAATGGACTTTGAGTTGGGAAATCGAGGAGCGACAGCAATGCGGATGGCACCGTTGCAAAGCTGACTTTCTGCAGAAGAGGCACAGCTCAAGTTTTTTGCCCTGGCTCTTCGGCTGTGGGAGCAGAGGCCAACCGTTTTGCTCTGCTCCCTGGGATGCTGGGCAGCCCAGCACGGGTGCCAAAGAGGTTCCATTCTAATGGACTTTGAGTTGGGAAATGGAGGAGTGACAGCAATGCGGATGGCACCGTTGCAAAGCTGACTTTCTGCAGAAGAGGCACAGCTCAAGTTTTTTGCCCTGGCTCTTCGGCTGTGGGAGCAGAGGCCAACCGTTCGTGCTCTACTCCCTGGGATGCTGGGCAGCCCAGCACGGGTGCCAAAGGGGTTCCATTGTAATGGACTTTGAGTTGGGAAATCGAGGAGCGACAGCAATGCGGATGGCACCGTTGCAAAGCTGACTTTCTGCAGAAGAGGCACAGCTCAAGTTTTTTGCCCTGGCTCTTCAGCTGCGGGAGCAGAGGCCAACCGTTTTGCTCTGCTCCCTGGGATGCTGGGCAGCCCAGCACGGGTGCCAAAGAGGTTCCATTGTAATGGACTTTGAGTTGGGAAATCGAGGAGCGACAGCAATGCGGATGGCACCGTTGCAAAGCTGACTTTCTGCAGAAGAGGCACAGCTCAAGTTTTTTGCCCTCGTTCTTCGGCTGTGGGAGCAGAGGCCAACCGTTCGTGCTCTACTCCCTGGGATGCTGGGCAGCCCAGCACGGGTGCCAAAGAGGTTCCATTGAAATGGACTTTGAGTTGGGAAATGGAGGAGCGACAGCAATGCGGATGGCACCGTTGCAAAGCTGACTTTCTGCAGAAGAGGCACAGCTCAAGTTTTTTGCCCTGGCTCTTCGGCTGTGGGAGCAGAGGCCAACCGTTTTGCTCTGCTCCCTGGGATGCTGGGCAGCCCAGCACGGGTGCCAAAGAGGTTCCATTCTAATGGACTTTGAGTTGGGAAATGGAGGAGCGACAGCAATGCGGATGGCACCGTTGCAAAGCTGACTTTCTGCAGAAGAGGCACAGCTCAAGTTTTTTGCCCTGGCTCTTCAGCTGTGGGAGCAGAGGCCAACCGTTTTGCTCTGCTCCCTGGGATGCTGGGCAGCCCAGCACGGGTGCCAAAGAGGTTCCATTGTAATGGACTTTGAGTTGGGAAATGGAGGAGCGACAGCAATGCGGATGGCACCGTTGCAAAGCTGACTTTCTGCAGAAGAGGCACAGCTCAAGTTTTTTGCCCTCGTTCTTCGGCTGTGGGAGCAGAGGCCAACCGTTCGTGCTCTACTCCCTGGGATGCTGGGCAGCCCAGCACGGGTGCCAAAGAGGTTCCATTGTAATGGACTTTGAGTTGGGAAATGGAGGAGCGACAGCAATGCGGATGGCATCGTTGCAAAGCTGACTTTCTGCAGAAGAGGTACAGCTCAAGTTTTTTGCCCTGGCTCTTCGGCTGTGGGAGCAGAGGCCAACCGTTCGTGCTCTACTCCCTGGGATGCTGGGCAGCCCAGCACGGGTGCCAAAGAGGTTCCATTGTAATGGACTTTGAGTTGGGAAATGGAGGGGCGACAGCAATGCAGATGGCACCGTTGCAAAGCTGACTTTCTGCAGAAGAGGCACAGCTCATGTTTTTTGCCCTAGCTCTTCGGCTGTGGAAGCAGAGGCCAACCGTTCGTGCTCTACTCCCTGGGATGCTGGGCAGCCCAGCACGGGTGCCAAAGAGGTTCCATGGTAATGGACTTTGAGTTGGGAAATGGAGGAGCGACAGCAATGCGGATGGCACCGTTGCAAAGCTGACTTTCTGCAGAAGAGGCACAGCTCAAGTTTTTTGCCCTGGCTCTTCGGCTGTGGGAGCAGAGGCCAACTGTTCGTGCTCTGCTCCCTGGGATGCTGGGCAGCCCAGCACGGGTGCCAAAGAGGTTCCATTGTAATGGACTTTGAGTTGGGAAATCGAGGAGCGACAGCAATGCGGATGGCACCGTTGCAAAGCTGACTTTCTGCAGAAGAGGCACAGCTCAAGTTTTTTGCCCTGGCTCTTCGGCTGTGGGAGCAGAGGCCAACCGTTTTGCTCTGCTCCCTGGGATGCTGGGCAGCCCAGCACGGGTGCCAAAGAGGTTCCATTCTAATGGACTTTGAGTTGGGAAATGGAGGAGTGACAGCAATGCGGATGGCACCGTTGCAAAGCTGACTTTCTGCAGAAGAGGCACAGCTCAAGTTTTTTGCCCTGGCTCTTCGGCTGTGGGAGCAGAGGCCAACCGTTCGTGCTCTACTCCCTGGGATGCTGGGCAGCCCAGCACGGGTGCCAAAGGGGTTCCATTGTAATGGACTTTGAGTTGGGAAATGGAGGAGCGACAGCAATGCGGATGGCACCGTTGCAAAGCTGACTTTCTGCAGAAGAGGCACAGCTCAAGTTTTTTGCCCTGGCTCTTCGGCTGTGGGAGCAGAGGCCAACCGTTCGTGCTCTACTCCCTGGGATGCTGGGCAGCCCAGCACGGGTGCCAAAGAGGTTCCATTGTAATGGACTTTGAGTTGGGAAATGGAGGAGCGACAGCAATGCGGATGGCACCGTTGCAAAGCTGACTTTCTGCAGAAGAGGCACAGCTCAAGTTTTTTGCCCTGGCTCTTCGGCTGTGGGAGCAGAGGCCAACCGTTTTGCTCTGCTCCCTGGGATGCTGGGCAGCCCAGCACGGGTGCCAAAGAGGTTCCATTGTAATGGACTTTGAGTTGGGAAATGGAGGAGCGACAGCAATGCGGATGGCACCGTTGCAAAGCTGACTTTCTGCAGAAGAGGCACAGCTCAAGTTTTTTGCCCTGGCTCTTCAGCTGTGGGAGCAGAGGCCAACCGTTTTGCTCTGCTCCCTGGGATGCTGGGCAGCCCAGCACGGGTGCCAAAGAGGTTCCATTGTAATGGACTTTGAGTTGGGAAATCGAGGAGCGACAGCAATGCGGATGGCACCGTTGCAAAGCTGACTTTCTGCAGAAGAGGCACAGCTCAAGTTTTTTGCCCTGGCTCTTCGGCTGTGGGAGCAGAGGCCAACCCTTCGTGCTCTACTCCCTGGGATGCTGGGCAGCCCAGCACGGGTGCCAAAGAGGTTCCATTGTAATGGACTTTGAGTTGGGAAATCGAGGAGCGACAGCAATGCGGATGGCACCGTTGCAAAGCTGACTTTCTGCAGAAGAGGCACAGCTCAAGTTTTTTGCCCTGGCTCTTCGGCTGTGGGAGCAGAGGCCAACCGTTCGTGCTCTACTGCCTGGGATGCTGGGCAGCCCAGCACGGGTGCCAAAGAGGTTCCATTGTAATGGACTTTGAGTTGGGAAATCGAGGAGCGACAGCAATGCGGATGGCACCGTTGCAAAGCTGACTTTCTGCAGAAGAGGCACAGCTCAAGTTTTTTGCCGTGGCTCTTCAGCTGTGGGAGCAGAGGCCAACCGTTTTCCTCTGCTCCCTGGGATGCTGGGCAGCCCAGCACGGGTGCCAAAGAGGTTCCATTGTAATGGACTTTGAGTTGGGAAATCGAGGAGCGACAGCAATGCGGATGGCACCGTTGCAAAGCTGACTTTCTGCAGAAGAGGCACAGCTCAAGTTTTTTGCCCTGGCTCTTCAGCTGTGGGAGCAGAGGCCAACCGTTTTGCTCTGCTCCCTGGGATGCTGGGCAGCCCAGCACGGGTGCCAAAGAGCTTCCATTGTAATGGACTTTGAGTTGGGAAATGGAGGAGCGACAGCAATGCGGATGGCACCGTTGCAAAGCTGACTTTCTGCAGAAGAGGCACAGCTCAAGTTTTTTGCCCTGGCTCTTCGGCTGTGGGAGCAGAGGCCAACCCTTCGTGCTCTACTCCCTGGGATGCTGGGCAGCCCAGCACGGGTGCCAAAGAGGTTCCATTGTAATGGACTTTGAGTTGGGAAATCGAGGAGCGACAGCAATGCGGATGGCACCGTTGCAAAGCTGACTTTCTGCAGAAGAGGCACAGCTCAAGTTTTTTGCCCTCGTTCTTCGGCTGTGGGAGCAGAGGCCAACCGTTCGTGCTCTACTCCCTGGGATGCTGGGCAGCCCAGCACGGGTGCCAAAGAGGTTCCATTGTAATGGACTTTGAGTTGGGAAATCGAGGAGCGACAGCAATGCGGATGGCACCGTTGCAAAGCTGACTTTCTGCAGAAGAGGCACAGCTCAAGTTTTTTGCCCTGGCTCTTCGGCTGTGGGAGCAGAGGCCAACCGTTCGTGCTCTACTCCCTGGGATGCTGGGCAGCCCAGCACGGGTGCCAAAGAGGTTCCATTGTAATGGACTTTGAGTTGGGAAATGGAGGAGCGACAGCAATGCGGATGGCACCGTTGCAAAGCTGACTTTCTGCAGAAGAGGCACAGCTCAAGTTTTTTGCCCTGGCTCTTCGGCTGTGGGAGCAGAGGCCAACCGTTCGTGCTCTACACCCTGGGATGCTGGGCAGCCCAGCACGGGTGCCAAAGAGGTTCCATTGTAATGGACTTTGAGTTGGGAAATCGAGGAGCGACAGCAATGCGGATGGCACCGTTGCAAAGCTGACTTTCTGTAGAAGAGGCACAGCTCAAGTTTTTTGCCCTGGCTCTTCGGCTGTGGGAGCAGAGGCCAACCGTTTTGCTCTGCTCCCTGGGATGCTGGGCAGCCGATCACGGGTGCCAAAGAGGTTCCATTGAAATGGACTTTGAGTTGGGAAATCGAGGAGTGACAGCAATGCGGATGGCACCGTTGCAAAGCTGACTTTCTGCAGAAGAGGCACAGCTCAAGTTTTTTGCCCTGGCTCTTCAGCTGTGGGAGCAGAGGCCAACCGTTCGTGCTCTACTCCCTGGGATGCTGGGCAGCCCAGCACGGGTGCCAAAGAGGTTCCATTGTAATGGACTTTGAGTTGGGAAATGGAGGAGCGACAGCAATGCGGATGGCACCGTTGCAAAGCTGACTTTCTGCAGAAGAGGTACAGCTCAAGTTTTTTGCCCTGGCTCTTCGGCTGTGGGAGCAGAGGCCAACCGTTCGTGCTCTACTCCCTGGGATGCTGGGCAGCCCAGCACGGGTGCCAAAGAGGTTCCATTGTAATGGACTTTGAGTTGGGAAATGGAGGAGCGACAGCAATGCGCATGGCACCGTTGCAAAGCTGACTTTCTGCAGAAGAGGCACAGCTCAAGTTTTTTGCCCTGGCTCTTCGGCTGTGGGAGCAGAGGCCAACCGTTTTGCTCTGCTCCCTGGGATGCTGGGCAGCCCAGCACGGGTGCCAAAGAGGTTCCATTGTAATGGACTTTGAGTTGGGAAATGGAGGAGCGACAGCAATGCGGATGGCACCGTTGCAAAGCTGACTTTCTGCAGAAGAGGCACAGCTCAAGTTTTTTGCCCTGGCTCTTCAGCTGTGGGAGCAGAGGCCAACCGTTTTGCTCTGCTCCCTGGGATGCTGGGCAGCCCAGCACGGGTGCCAAAGAGGTTCCATTGTAATGGACTTTGAGTTGGGAAATCGAGGAGCGACAGCAATGCGGATGGCACCGTTGCAAAGCTGACTTTCTGCAGAAGAGGCACAGCTCAAGTTTTTTGCCCTGGCTCTTCAGCTGTGGGAGCAGAGGCCAACCCTTCGTGCTCTACTCCCTGGGATGCTGGGCAGCCCAGCACGGGTGCCAAAGAGGTTCCATTGTAATGGACTTTGAGTTGGGAAATCGAGGAGCGACAGCAATGCGGATGGCACCGTTGCAAAGCTGACTTTCTGCAGAAGAGGCACAGCTCAAGTTTTTTGCCCTGGCTCTTCGGCTGTGGGAGCAGAGGCCAACCGTTCGTGCTCTACTGCCTGGGATGCTGGGCAGCCCAGCACGGGTGCCAAAGAGGTTCCATTGTAATGGACTTTGAGTTGGGAAATCGAGGAGCGACAGCAATGCGGATGGCACCGTTGCAAAGCTGACTTTCTGCAGAAGAGGCACAGCTCAAGTTTTTTGCCCTGGCTCTTCAGCTGTGGGAGCAGAGGCCAACCGTTTTGCTCTGCTCCCTGGGATGCTGGGCAGCCCAGCACGGGTGCCAAAGAGGTTCCATTGTAATGGACTTTGAGTTGGGAAATGGAGGAGCGACAGCAATGCGGATGGCACCGTTGCAAAGCTGACTTTCTGCAGAAGAGGCACAGCTCAAGTTTTTTGCCCTGGCTCTTCGGCTGTGGGAGCAGAGGCCAACCGTTCGTGCTCTACTCCCTGGGATGCTGGGCAGCCCAGCACGGGTGCCAAAGAGGTTCCATTGTAATGGACTTTGAGTTGGGAAATGGAGGAGCGACAGCAATGCGGATGGCACCGTTGCAAAGCTGACTTTCTGCAGAAGAGGCACAGCTCAAGTTTTTTGCCCTGGCTCTTCGGCTGTGGGAGCAGAGGCCAACCGTTCGTGCTCTACACCCTGGGATGCTGGGCAGCCCAGCACGGGTGCCAAAGAGGTTCCATTGTAATGGACTTTGAGTTGGGAAATCGAGGAGCGACAGCAATGCGGATGGCACCGTTGCAAAGCTGACTTTCTGTAGAAGAGGCACAGCTCAAGTTTTTTGCCCTGGCTCTTCGGCTGTGGGAGCAGAGGCCAACCGTTTTGCTCTGCTCCCTGGGATGCTGGGCAGCCGATCACGGGTGCCAAAGAGGTTCCATTGAAATGGACTTTGAGTTGGGAAATCGAGGAGTGACAGCAATGCGGATGGCACCGTTGCAAAGCTGACTTTCTGCAGAAGAGGCACAGCTCAAGTTTTTTGCCCTGGCTCTTCAGCTGTGGGAGCAGAGGCCAACCGTTCGTGCTCTACTCCCTGGGATGCTGGGCAGCCCAGCACGGGTGCCAAAGAGGTTCCATTGTAATGGACTTTGAGTTGGGAAATGGAGGAGCGACAGCAATGCGGATGGCACCGTTGCAAAGCTGACTTTCTGCAGAAGAGGTACAGCTCAAGTTTTTTGCCCTGGCTCTTCGGCTGTGGGAGCAGAGGCCAACCGTTCGTTCTCTGCTCCCTGGGATGCTGGGCAGCCCAGCACGGGTGCCAAAGAGGTTCCATTGTAATGGACTTTGAGTTGGGAAATGGAGGAGCAACAGCAATGCGGATGGCACCGTTGCAAAGCTGACTTTCTGCAGAAGAGGCACAGCTCAAGTTTTTTGCCCTGGCTCTTCGGCTGTGGGAGCAGAGGCCAACCCTTCGTGCTCTACTCCCTGGGATGCTGGGCAGCCCAGAACGGGTGCCAAAGAGGTTCCATTGTAAAGGACTTTGAGTTGGGAAATGGAGGAGCGACAGCAATGCGGATGGCACCGTTGCAAAGCTGACTTTCTGCAGAAGAGGCACAGCTCAAGTTTTTTGCCCTGGCTCTTCGGCTGTGGGAGCAGAGGCCAGCCGTTCGTGTTCTACTACCTGGGATGCTGGGCAGCCCAGCACGGGTGCCAAAGAGGTTCCATTGTAATGGACTTTGAGTTGGGAAATCGAGGAGCGACAGCAATGCGGATGGCACCGTTGCAAAGCTGACTTTCTGCAGCAGAAGAGGCACAGCTCAAGTTTTTTGCCCTGGCTCTTCGGCTGTGGGAGCAGAGGCCAACCGTTCGTGCTCTACTCCCTGGGATGCTGGGCAGCCCAGCACGGGTGCCAAAGAGGTTCCATTGTAATTGACTTTGAGTTGGGAAATCGAGGAGCGACAGCAATGCGGATGGCACCGTTGCAAAGCTGACTTTCTGCAGAAGAGGCACAGCTCAAGTTTTTTGCCCTCGTTCTTCGGCTGTGGGAGCAGAGGCCAACCGTTCGTGCTCTACTCCCTGGGATGCTGGGCAGCCCAGCACGGGTGCCAAAGAGGTTCCATTGTAATGGACTTTGAGTTGGGAAATCGAGGAGCGACAGCAATGCGGATGGCACCGTTGCAAAGCTGACTTTCTGCAGAAGAGGCACAGCTCAAGTTTTTTGCCCTGGCTCTTCGGCTGTGGGAGCAGAGGCCAACCGTTCGTGCTCTACTCCCTGGGATGCTGGGCAGCCCAGCACGGGTGCCAAAGAGGTTCCATTGTAATGGACTTTGAGTTGGGAAATGGAGGAGCGACAGCAATGCGGATGGCACCGTTGCAAAGCTGACTTTCTGTAGAAGAGGCACAGCTCAAGTTTTTTGCCCTGGCTCTTCAGCTGTGGAAGCAGAGGCCAACCGTTTTGCTCTGCTCCCTGGGATGCTGGGCAGACCAGCACGGGTGCCAAAGAGGTTAAATTGAAATGGACTTTGAGTTGGGAAATGGAGGAGCGACAGCAATGCGGATGGCACCGTTGCAAAGCTGACTTTCTGCAGAAGAGGCACAGCTCAAGTTTTTTGCCCTGGCTCTTCGGCTGTGGGAGCAGAGGCCAACCGTTCGTGCTCTACTCCCTGGGATGCTGGGCAGCCCAGCACGGGTGCCAAAGAGGTTCCATTGTAATGGACTTTGAGTTGGGAAATGGAGGAGCGACAGCAATGCGGATGGCACCGTTGCAAAGCTGACTTTCTGCAGAAGAGGCACAGCTCAAGTTTTTTGCCCTGGCTCTTCGGCTGTGGGAGCAGAGGCCAACCCTTCGTGCTCTACTCCCTGGGATGCTGGGCAGCCCAGCACGGGTGCCAAAGAGGTTCCATTGTAATGGACTTTGAGTTGGGAAATGGAGGAGCGACAGCAATGCGGATGGCACCGTTGCAAAGCTGACTTTCTGCAGAAGAGGCACAGCTCAAGTTTTTTGCCCTGGCTCTTCGGCTGTGGGAGCAGAGGCCAACCGTTCGTGCTCTACTCCCTGGGATGCTGGGCAGCCGAGCACGGGTGCCAAAGAGGTTCCATTGAAATGGACTTTGAGTTGGGAAATCGAGGAGCGACAGCAATGCGGATGGCACCGTTGCAAAGCTGACTTTCTGTAGAAGAGGCACAGCTCAAGATTTTGCCCTGGCTCTTCGGCTGTGGGAGCAGAGGCCAACCGTTTTGCTCTGCTCCCTGGGATGCTGGGCAGCCCAGCACGGGTGCCAAAGAGGTTCCATTGTAAAGGACTTTGAGTTGGGAAATGGAGGAGCGACAGCAATGCGGATGGCACTGTTGCAAAGCTGACTTTCTGCAGAAGAGGCACAGCTCAAGTTTTTTGCCCTGGCTCTTCAGCTGTGGGAGCAGAGGCCAACCGTTCGTGCTCTACTCCCTGGGATGCTGGGCAGTCGAGCACGGGTGCCAAAGAGGTTCCATTGTAATGGACTTTGAGTTGGGAAATGGAGGAGCGACAGCAATGCGGATGGCACCGTTGCAAAGCTGACTTTCTGCAGAAGAGGTACAGCTCAAGTTTTTTGCCCTGGCTCTTCGGCTGTGGGAGCAGAGGCCAACCGTTCGTTCTCTGCTCCCTGGGATGCTGGGCAGCCCAGCACGGGTGCCAAAGAGGTTCCATTGTAATGGACTTTGAGTTGGGAAATGGAGGAGCAACAGCAATGCGGATGGCACCGTTGCAAAGCTGACTTTCTGCAGAAGAGGCACAGCTCAAGTTTTTTGCCCTGGCTCTTCGGCTGTGGGAGCAGAGGCCAACCCTTCGTGCTCTACTCCCTGGGATGCTGGGCAGCCCAGAACGGGTGCCAAAGAGGTTCCATTGTAAAGGACTTTGAGTTGGGAAATGGAGGAGCGACAGCAATGCGGATGGCACCGTTGCAAAGCTGACTTTCTGCAGAAGAGGCACAGCTCAAGTTTTTTGCCCTGGCTCTTCGGCTGTGGGAGCAGAGGCCAGCCGTTCGTGTTCTACTACCTGGGATGCTGGGCAGCCCAGCACGGGTGCCAAAGAGGTTCCATTGTAATGGACTTTGAGTTGGGAAATCGAGGAGCGACAGCAATGCGGATGGCACCGTTGCAAAGCTGACTTTCTGCAGCAGAAGAGGCACAGCTCAAGTTTTTTGCCCTGGCTCTTCGGCTGTGGGAGCAGAGGCCAACCGTTCGTGCTCTACTCCCTGGGATGCTGGGCAGCCGAGCACGGGTGCCAAAGAGGTTCCATTGTAATTGACTTTGAGTTGGGAAATCGAGGAGCGACAGCAATGCGGATGGCACCGTTGCAAAGCTGACTTTCTGCAGAAGAGGCACAGCTCAAGTTTTTTGCCCTGGCTCTTCGGCTGTGGGAGCAGAGGCCAACCGTTCGTGCTCTACTCCCTGGGATGCTGGGCAGCCCAGCACGGGTGCCAAAGAGGTTCCATTGTAATGGACTTTGAGTTGGGAAATCGAGGAGCGACAGCAATGCGGATGGCACCGTTGCAAAGCTGACTTTCTGCAGAAGAGGCACAGCTCAAGTTTTTTGCCCTGGCTCTTCGGCTGTGGGAGCAGAGGCCAACCGTTCGTGCTCTACTCCCTGGGATGCTGGGCAGCCCAGCACGGGTGCCAAAGAGGTTCCATTGTAATGGACTTTGAGTTGGGAAATGGAGGAGCGACAGCAATGCGGATGGCACCGTTGCAAAGCTGACTTTCTGTAGAAGAGGCACAGCTCAAGTTTTTTGCCCTGGCTCTTCAGCTGTGGGAGCAGAGGCCAACCGTTTTGCTCTGCTCCCTGGGATGCTGGGCAGCCCAGCACGGGTGCCAAAGAGGTTAAATTGAAATGGACTTTGAGTTGGGAAATGGAGGAGCGACAGCAATGCGGATGGCACCGTTGCAAAGCTGACTTTCTGCAGAAGAGGCACAGCTCAAGTTTTTTGCCCTGGCTCTTCGGCTGTGGGAGCAGAGGCCAACCGTTCGTGCTCTACTCCCTGGGATGCTGGGCAGCCCAGCACGGGTGCCAAAGAGGTTCCATTGTAATGGACTTTGAGTTGGGAAATCGAGGAGCGACAGCAATGCGGATGGCACCGTTGCAAAGCTGACTTTCTGCAGAAGAGGCACAGCTCAAGTTTTTTGCCCTGGCTCTTCAGCTGTGGGAGCAGAGGCCAACCGTTTTGCTCTGCTCCCTGGGATGCTGGGCAGCCGAGCACGGGTGCCAAAGAGGTTCCATTGAAATGGACTTTGAGTTGGGAAATCGAGGAGCGACAGCAATGCGGATGGAACCGTTGCAAAGCTGACTTTCTGCAGAAGAGGCACAGCTCAAGTTTTTTGCCCTGGCTCTTCGGCTGTGGGAGCAGAGGCCAACCGTTCGTGCTCTACTCCCTGGGATGCTGGGCAGCCCAGCACGGGTGCCAAAGAGGTTCCATTGTAATGGACTTCGAGTTGGGAAATGGAGGAGCGACAGCAATGCGGATGGCACCGTTGCAAAGCTGACTTTCTGCAGAAGAGGCACAGCTCATGTTTTTTGCCCTCGTTCTTCGGCTGTGGGAGCAGAGGCCAACCGTTCGTGCTCTACTCCCTGGGATGCTGGGCAGCCCAGCACGGGTGCCAAAGAGGTTCCATTGTAGTGGACTTTGAGTTGGGAAATCGAGGAGCGACAGCAATGCGGATGGCACCGTTGCAAAGCTGACTTTCTGCAGAAGAGGCACAGCTCAAGTTTTTTGCCCTGGCTCTTCGGCTGTGGGAGCAGAGGCCAACCGTTCGTGCTCTACTCCCTGGGATGCTGGGCAGCCCAGAACGGGTGCCAAAGAGGTTCCATTGTAAAGGACTTTGAGTTGGGAAATGGAGGAGCGACAGCAATGCGGATGGCACCGTTGCAAAGCTGACTTTCTGCAGAAGAGGCACAGCTCAAGTTTTTTGCCCTGGCTCTTCAACTGTGGGAGCAGAGGCCAACCGTTTTGCTCTGCTCCCTGGGATGCTGGGCAGCCCAGCACGGGTGCCAAAGAGGTTCCATTGTAATGGACTTTGAGTTGGGAAATGGAGGAGCAACAGCAATGCGGATGGCACCGTTGCAAAGCTGACTTTCTGCAGAAGAGGCACAGCTCAAGTTTTTTGCCCTGGCTCTTCGGCTGTGGGAGCAGAGGCCAACCCTTCGTGCTCTACTCCCTGGGATGCTGGGCAGCCCAGCACGGGTGCCAAAGAGGTTCCATTGTAAAGGACTTTGAGTTGGGAAATGGAGGAGTGACAGCAATGCGGATGGCACCGTTGCAAAGCTGACTTTCTGCAGAAGAGGCACAGCTCAAGTTTTTTGCCCTGGCTCTTCGGCTGTGGGAGCAGAGGCCAACCCTTCGTGCTCTACTCCCTGGGATGCTGGGCAGCCCAGCACGGGTGCCAAAGAGGTTCCATTGTAAAGGACTTTGAGTTGGGAAATGGAGGAGTGACAGCAATGCGGATGGCACCGTTGCAAAGCTGACTTTCTGCAGAAGAGGCACAGCTCAAGTTTTTTGCCCTGGCTCTTCGGCTGTGGGAGCAGAGGCCAACCGTTCGTGCTCTACTCCCTGGGATGCTGGGCAGCCCAGCACGGGTGCCAAAGAGGTTCCATTGTAATGGACTTTGAGTTGGGAAATGGAGGAGCGACAGCAATGCGGATGGCACCGTTGCAAAGCTGACTTTCTGCAGAAGAGGCACAGCTCAAGTTTTTTGCCCTCGTTCTTCGGCTGTGGGAGCAGAGGCCAACCGTTCGTGCTCTACTCCCTGGGATGCTGGGCAGCCCAGCACGGGTGCCAAAGAGGTTCCATTGTAATGGACTTTGAGTTGGGAAATCGAGGAGCGACAGCAATGCGGATGGCACCGTTGCAAAGCTGACTTTCTGCAGAAGAGGCACAGCTCATGTTTTTTGCCCTGGCTCTTCGGCTGTGGGAGCAGAGGCCAACCGTTCGTGCTCTACTCCCTGGGATGCTGGGCAGCCCAGCACGGGTGCCAAAGAGGTTCCATGGTAATGGACTTTGAGTTGGGAAATGGAGGAGCGACAGCAATGCGGATGGCACCGTTGCAAAGCTGACTTTCTGCAGAAGAAGCACAGCTCAAGTTTTTTGCCCTGGCTCTTCGGCTGTGGGAGCAGAGGCCAACCGTTCGTGCTCTACTCCCTGGGATGCTGGGCAGCCCAGCACGGGTGCCAAAGAGGTTCCATTGTAATGGACTTTGAGTTGGGAAATGGAGGAGCGACAGCAATGCAGATGGCACCGTTGCAAAGCTGACTTTCTGCAGAAGAGGCACAGCTCACGTTTTTTGCCCTGGCTCTTCGGCTGTGGGAGCAGAGGCCAACCGTTCGTGCTCTACTCCCTGGGATGCTGGGCAGCCCAGCACGGGTGCCAAAGAGGTTCCATTGTAATGGACTTTGAGTTGGGAAATCGAGGAGCGACAGCAATGCGGATGGCACTGTTGCAAAGCTGACTTTCTGCAGAAGAGGCACAGCTCAAGTTTTTTGCCCTGGCTCTTCGGCTGTGGGAGCAGAGGCCAACCGTTCGTGCTCTACTCCCTGGGATGCTGGGCAGCCCAGCACGGGTGCCAAAGAGGTTCCATTGTAATGGACTTTGAGTTGGGAAATGGAGGAGCGACAGCAATGCGGATGGCACCGTTGCAAAGCTGACTTTCTGCAGAAGAGGCACAGCTCAAGTTTTTTGCCCTGGCTCTTCGGCTGTGGGAGCAGAGGCCAACCATTCGTGCTCTACTCCCTGGGATGCTGGGCAGCCCAGCACGGGTGCCAAAGAGGTTCCATTGTAATGGACTTTGAGTTGGGAAATGGAGGAGCGACAGCAATGCGGATGGCACCGTTGCAAAGCTGACTTTCTGCAGAAGAGGCACAGCTCAAGTTTTTTGCCCTGGCTCTTCGGCTGTGGGAGCAGAGGCCAACCGTTCGTGCTCTACTCCCTGGGATGCTGGGCAGCCCAGCACGGGTGCCAAAGAGGTTCCATGGTAATGGACTTTGAGTTGGGAAATGGAGGAGCAACAGCAATGCGGATGGCACCGTTGCAAAGCTGACTTTCTGCAAAAGAGGCACAGCTCAAGTTTTTTGCCCTGGCTCTTTGGCTGTGGGAGCAGAGGCCAACCGTTCGTGCTCTGCTCCCTGGGATACTGGGCAGCCCAGCACGGGTGCCAAAGAGGTTCCATTGTAATGGACTTTGAGTTGGGAAATGGAGGAGCGACAGCAATGCGGATGGCACCGTTGCAAAGCTGACTTTCTGCAGAAGAGGCACAGCTCAAGTTTTTTGCCCTGGCTCTTCGGCTGTGGGAGCAGAGGCCAACCCTTCGTGCTCTACTAACTGGGATGCTGGGCAGCCCAGCACGGGTGCCAAAGAGGTTCCATTGTAATGGACTTTGAGTTGGGAAATGGAGGAGCGACAGCAATGCGGATGGCACCGTTGCAAAGCTGACTTTCTGCAGAAGAGGCACAGCTCAAGTTTTTTGCCCTGGCTCTTCGGCTGTGGGAGCAGAGGCCAACCCTTCGTGCTCTACTCCCTGGGATGCTGGGCAGCCCAGCATGGGTGCCAAAGAGGTTCCATTGAAATGGACTTTGAGTTGGGAAATGGAGGAGCGACAGCAATGCGGATGGCACCGTTGCAAAGCTGACTTTCTGCAGAAGAGGCACAGCTCAAGTTTTTTGCCCTGCCTCTTCGGCTGTGGGAGCAGAGGCCAACCATTCGTGCTCTACTCCCTGGGATGCTGG
The DNA here is from genome assembly GCF_963264785.1 of Psittacula echo. NCBI lineage: Eukaryota > Metazoa > Chordata > Aves > Psittaciformes > Psittacidae > Psittacula > Psittacula echo. The sequence goes on along the minus strand of NC_137750.1, from coordinate 9,895,610 downwards.
GCAGCCCAGCACGGGTGCCAAAGAGGTTCCATGGTAATGGACTTTGAGTTGGGAAATGGAGGAGCGACAGCAATGCGGATGGCACCGTTGCAAAGCTGACTTTCTGCAGAAGAGGCACAGCTCAAGTTTTTTGCCCTGGCTCTTTGGCTGTGGGAGCAGAGGCCAACCGTTCGTGCTCTGCTCCCTGGGATACTGGGCAGCCCAGCACGGGTGCCAAAGAGGTTCCATTGTAATGGACTTTGAGTTGGGAAATCGAGGAGCGACAGCAATGCGGATGGCACCATTGCAAAGCTGACTTTCTGCAGAAGAGGCACAGCTCAAGTTTTTTGCCCTGGCTCTTCGGCTGTGGGAGCAGAGGCCAACCCTTCGTGCTCTACTAACTGGGATGCTGGGCAGCCCAGCACGGGTGCCAAAGAGGTTCCATTGTAATGGACTTTGAGTTGGGAAATGGAGGAGCGACAGCAATGCGGATGGCACCGTTGCAAAGCTGACTTTCTGCAGAAGAGGCACAGCTCAAGTTTTTTGCCCTGGCTCTTCGGCTGTGGGAGCAGAGGCCAACCCTTCGTGCTCTACTAACTGGGATGCTGGGCAGCCCAGCACGGGTGCCAAAGAGGTTCCATGGTAATGGACTTTGAGTTGGGAAATCGAGGAGCGACAGCAATGTGGATGGCACCGTTGCAAAGCTGACTTTCTGTAGAAGAGGCACAGCTCAAGTTTTTTGCTACGGCTCTTCAGCTGTGGGAGCAGAGGCCAACCGTTTTGCTCTGCTCCCTGGGATGCTGGGCAGCCCAGCACGGGTGCCAAAGAGGTTCCATTGTAATGGACTTTGAGTTGGGAAATGGAGGAGCGACAGCAATGCGGATGGCACCGTTGCAAAGCTGACTTTCTGCAGAAGAGGCACAGCTCAAGTTTTTTGCCCTCGTTCTTCGGCTGTGGGAGCAGAGGCCAACCGTTCGTGCTCTACTCCCTGGGATGCTGGGCAGCCCAGCACGGGTGCCAAAGAGGTTCCATTGTAATGGACTTTGAGTTGGGAAATCGAGGAGCGACAGCAATGCGGATGGCACCGTTGCAAAGCTGACTTTCTGCAGAAGAGGCACAGCTCATGTTTTTTGCCCTGGCTCTTCGGCTGTGGGAGCAGAGGCCAACCGTTCGTGCTCTACTCCCTGGGATGCTGGGCAGCCCAGCACGGGTGCCAAAGAGGTTCCATGGTAATGGACTTTGAGTTGGGAAATGGAGGAGCGACAGCAATGCGGATGGCACCGTTGCAAAGCTGACTTTCTGCAGAAGAAGCACAGCTCAAGTTTTTTGCCCTGGCTCTTCGGCTGTGGGAGCAGAGGCCAAACGTTCGTGCTCTACTCCCTGGGATGCTGGGCAGCCCAGCACGGGTGCCAAAGAGGTTCCATTGTAATGGACTTTGAGTTGGGAAATGGAGGAGCGACAGCAATGCAGATGGCACCGTTGCAAAGCTGACTTTCTGCAGAAGAGGCACAGCTCACGTTTTTTGCCCTGGCTCTTCGGCTGTGGGAGCAGAGGCCAACCGTTCGTGCTCTACTCCCTGGGATGCTGGGCAGCCCAGCACGGGTGCCAAAGAGGTTCCATTGTAATGGACTTTGAGTTGGGAAATCGAGGAGCGACAGCAATGCGGATGGCACTGTGCAAAGCTGACTTTCTGCAGAAGAGGCACAGCTCAAGTTTTTTGCCCTGGCTCTTCGGCTGTGGGAGCAGAGGCCAACCCTTCGTGCTCTACTCCCTGGGATGCTGGGCAGCCCAGCACGGGTGCCAAAGAGGTTCCATTGTAATGGACTTTGAGTTGGGAAATGGAGGAGCGACAGCAATGCGGATGGCACCGTTGCAAAGCTGACTTTCTGCAGAAGAGGCACAGCTCAAGTTTTTTGCCCTGGCTCTTCGGCTGTGGGAGCAGAGGCCAACCATTCGTGCTCTACTCCCTGGGATGCTGGGCAGCCCAGCACGGGTGCCAAAGAGGTTCCATTGTAATGGACTTTGAGTTGGGAAATGGAGGAGCGACAGCAATGCGGATGGCACCGTTGCAAAGCTGACTTTCTGCAGAAGAGGCACAGCTCAAGTTTTTTGCCCTGGCTCTTCGGCTGTGGGAGCAGAGGCCAACCGTTCGTGCTCTGCTCCCTGGGATGCTGGGCAGCCCAGCACGGGTGCCAAAGAGGTTCCATTGTAATGGACTTTGAGTTGGGAAATGGAGGAGCGACAGCAATGCGGATGGCACCGTTGCAAAGCTGACTTTCTGCAGAAAAAGGCACAGCTCAAGTTTTTTGCCCTGGCTCTTCGGCTGTGGGAGCAGAGGCCAACCCTTCGTGCTCTACTCCCTGGGATGCTGGGCAGCCCAGCACGGGTGCCAAAGAGGTTCCATTGTAATGGACTTTGAGTTGGGAAATGGAGGAGCGACAGCAATGCGGATGGCACCGTTGCAAAGCTGACTTTCTGCAGAAGAGGCACAGCTCAAGTTTTTGCCCTGGCTCTTCGGCTGTGGGAGCAGAGGCAGGCCAACCGTTCGTGCTCTACTCCCTGGGATGCTGGGCAGCCGAGTACGGGTGCCAAAGAGGTTCCATGGTAATGGACTTTGAGTTGGGAAATGGAGGAGCGACAGCAATGCGGATGGCACCGTTGCAAAGCTGACTTTCTGCAGAAGAGGCACAGCTCAAGTTTTTTGCCCTGGCTCTTCAGCTGTGGAGCAGAGGCCAACCGTTCGTGCTCTACTCCCTGGGATGCTGGGCAGCCCAGCACGGGTGCCAAAGAGGTTCCATTGTAATGGACTTTGAGTTGGGAAATGGAGGAGCGACAGCAATGCGGATGGCACCGTTGCAAAGCTGACTTTCTGCAGAAGAGGCACAGCTCAAGTTTTTTGCCCTGGCTCTTCGGCTGTGGGAGCAGAGGCCAACCCTTCGTGCTCTACTCCCTGGGATGCTGGGCAGCCCAGCACGGGTGCCAAAGAGGTTCCATTGTAATGGACTTTGAGTTGGGAAATGGAGGAGCGACAGCAATGCGGATGGCACCGTTGCAAAGCTGACTTTCTGCAGAGAGGCACAGCTCAAGTTTTTTGCCCTGGCTCTTCGGCTGTGGGAGCAGAGGCCAACCGTTCGTGCTCTACTCCCTGGGATGCTGGGCAGCCCAGCACGGGTGCCAAAGAGGTTCCATTGTAATGGACTTTGAGTTGGGTAATGGAGGAGCGACAGCAATGCGGATGGCACCGTTGCAAAGCTGACTTTCTGCAGAAGAGGCACAGCTCAAGTTTTTTGCCCTGGCTCTTCGGCTGTGGGAGCAGAGGCCAACCGTTCGTGCTCTACTCCCTGGGATGCTGGGCAGCCCAGCACGGGTGCCAAAGAGGTTCCATTGTAATGGACTTTGAGTTGGGAAATGGAGGAGCGACAGCAATGCGGATGGCACCGTTGCAAAGCTGACTTTCTGCAGAAGAGGCACAGCTCAAGTTTTTTGCCCTGGCTCTTCGGCTGTGGGAGCAGAGGCCAACCGTTCGTGCTCTACTCCCTGGGATGCTGGGCAGCCCAGCACGGGTGCCAAAGAGGTTCCATTGTAATGGACTTTGAGTTGGGAAATGGAGGAGCGACAGCAATGCGGATGGCACCGTTGCAAAGCTGACTTTCTGCAGAAGAGGCACAGCTCAAGTTTTTTGCCCTGGCTCTTCGGCTGTGGGAGCAGAGGCCAACCGTTCGTGCTCTGCTCCCTGGGATGCTGGGCAGCCCAGCACGGGTGCCAAAGAGGTTCCATTGTAATGGACTTTGAGTTGGGAAATGGAGGAGCGACAGCAATGCGGATGGCACCGTTGCAAAGCTGACTTTCTGCAGAAGAGGCACAGCTCAAGTTTTTTGCCCTGGCTCTTCGGCTGTGGGAGCAGAGGCCAACCGTTCGTGCTCTACTCCCTGGGATGCTGGGCAGCTCAGCACGGGTGCCAAAGAGGTTCCATTGTAAAGGACTTTGAGTTGGGAAATGGAGGAGCGACAGCAATGCGGGATGGCACCGTTGCAAAGCTGACTTTCTGCAGAAGAGGCACAGCTCAAGATTTTGCCCTGGCTCTTCGGCTGTGGGAGCAGAGGCCAACCGTTCGTGCTCTACTCCCTGGGATGCTGGGCAGCCCAGCACGGGTGCCAAAGAGGTTCCATGGTAATGGACTTTGAGTTGGGAAAATGGAGGAGCGACAGCAATGCGGATGGCACCGTTGCAAAGCTGACTTTCTGCAGAAGAGGCACAGCTCAAGTTTTTTGCCCTGGCTCTTTGGCTGTGGGAGCAGAGGCCAACCGTTCGTGCTCTGCTCCCTGGGATACTGGGCAGCCCAGCACGGGTGCCAAAGAGGTTCCATTGTAATGGACTTTGAGTTGGGAAATCGAGGAGCGACAGCAATGCGGATGGCACCGTTGCAAAGCTGACTTTCTGCAGAAGAGGCACAGCTCAAGTTTTTGCCCTGGCTCTTCGGCTGTGGGAGCAGAGGCCAACCCTTCGTGCTCTACTAACTGGGATGCTGGGCAGCCCAGCACGGGTGCCAAAGAGGTTCCATTGTAATGGACTTTGAGTTGGGAAATGAGGAGCGACAGCAATGCGGATGGCACCGTTGCAAAGCTGACTTTCTGCAGAAGAGGCACAGCTCAAGTTTTTTGCCCTGGCTCTTCGGCTGTGGGAGCAGAGGCCAACCCTTCGTGCTCTACTCCATGGGATGCTGGGCAGCCCAGCACGGGTGCCAAAGAGGTTCCATGGTAATGGACTTTGAGTTGGGAAATCGAGGAGCGACAGCAATGTGGATGGCACCGTTGCAAAGCTGACTTTCTGCAGAAGAGGCACAGCTCAAGTTTTTTGCTACGGCTCTTCAGCTGTGGGAGCAGAGGCCAACCGTTTTGCTCTGCTCCCTGGGATGCTGGGCAGCCCAGCACGGGTGCCAAAGAGGTTCCATTGTAATGGACTTTGAGTTGGGAAATGGAGGAGCGACAGCAATGCGGATGGCACCGTTGCAAAGCTGACTTTCTGCAGAAAAAGGCACAGCTCAAGTTTTTTGCCCTGGCTCTTCGGCTGTGGGAGCAGAGGCCAACCGTTCGTGCTCTACTCCCTGGGATGCTGGGCAGCCCAGCACGGGTGCCAAAGAGGTTCCATTGTAATGGACTTTGAGTTGGGAAATGGAGGAGCGACAGCAATGCGGATGGCACCGTTGCAAAGCTGACTTTCTGCAGAAGAGGCACAGCTCATGTTTTTTGCCCTGGCTCTTCGGCTGTGGGAGCAGAGGCCAACCGTTCGTGCTCTACTCCCTGGGATGCTGGGCAGCCCAGCACGGGTGCCAAAGAGGTTCCATGGTAATGGACTTTGAGTTGGGAAATGGAGGAGCGACAGCAATGCGGATGGCACCGTTGCAAAGCTGACTTTCTGCAGAAGAAGCACAGCTCAAGTTTTTTGCCCTGGCTCTTCGGCTGTGGGAGCAGAGGCCAAACGTTCGTGCTCTACTCCCTGGGATGCTGGGCAGCCCAGCACGGGTGCCAAAGAGGTTCCATTGTAATGGACTTTGAGTTGGGAAATGGAGGAGCGACAGCAATGCAGATGGCACCGTTGCAAAGCTGACTTTCTGCAGAAGAGGCACAGCTCACGTTTTTTGCCCTGGCTCTTCGGCTGTGGGAGCAGAGGCCAACCGTTCGTGCTCTACTCCCTGGGATGCTGGGCAGCCCAGCACGGGTGCCAAAGAGGTTCCATTGTAATGGACTTTGAGTTGGGAAATGGAGGAGCGACAGCAATGCGGATGGCACCGTTGCAAAGCTGACTTTCTGCAGAAGAGGCACAGCTCAAGTTTTTTGCCCTGGCTCTTCGGCTGTGGGAGCAGAGGCCAACCGTTCGTGCTCTACTCCCTGGGATGCTGGGCAGCCCAGCACGGGTGCCAAAGAGGTTCCATTGTAATGGACTTTGAGTTGGGAAATGGAGGAGCGACAGCAATGCGGATGGCACCGTTGCAAAGCTGACTTTCTGCAGAAGAGGCACAGCTCAAGTTTTTTGCCCTGGCTCTTCGGCTGTGGGAGCAGAGGCCAACCGTTCGTGCTCTACTCCCTGGGATGCTGGGCAGCCCAGCACGGGTGCCAAAGAGGTTCCATTGTAATGGACTTTGAGTTGGGAAATGGAGGAGCGACAGCAATGCGGATGGCACCGTTGCAAAGCTGACTTTCTGCAGAAGAGGCACAGCTCAAGTTTTTTGCCCTGGCTCTTCGGCTGTGGGAGCAGAGGCCAACCGTTCGTGCTCTGCTCCCTGGGATGCTGGGCAGCCCAGCACGGGTGCCAAAGAGGTTCCATTGTAATGGACTTTGAGTTGGGAAATGGAGGAGCGACAGCAATGCGGATGGCACCGTTGCAAAGCTGACTTTCTGCAGAAGAGGCACAGCTCAAGTTTTTTGCCCTGGCTCTTCGGCTGTGGGAGCAGAGGCCAACCGTTCGTGCTCTACTCCCTGGGATGCTGGGCAGCTCAGCACGGGTGCCAAAGAGGTTCCATTGTAAAGGACTTTGAGTTGGGAAATGGAGGAGCGACAGCAATGCGGATGGCACCGTTGCAAAGCTGACTTTCTGCAGAAGAGGCACAGCTCAAGATTTTTGCCCTGGCTCTTCGGCTGTGGGAGCAGAGGCCAACCGTTCGTGCTCTACTCCCTGGGATGCTGGGCAGCCCAGCACGGGTGCCAAAGAGGTTCCATTGTAATGGACTTTGAGTTGGGAAATGGAGGAGCGACAGCAATGCGGATGGCACCGTTGCAAAGCTGACTTTCTGCAGAAGAGGCACAGCTCAAGTTTTTTGCCCTGGCTCTTTGGCTGTGGGAGCAGAGGCCAACCGTTCGTGCTCTGCTCCCTGGGATACTGGGCAGCCCAGCACGGGTGCCAAAGAGGTTCCATTGTAATGGACTTTGAGTTGGGAAATCGAGGAGCGACAGCAATGCGGATGGCACCGTTGCAAAGCTGACTTTCTGCAGAAGAGGCACAGCTCAAGTTTTTTGCCCTGGCTCTTCGGCTGTGGGAGCAGAGGCCAACCCTTCGTGCTCTACTAACTGGGATGCTGGGCAGCCCAGCACGGGTGCCAAAGAGGTTCCATTGTAATGGACTTTGAGTTGGGAAATGGAGGAGCGACAGCAATGCGGATGGCACCGTTGCAAAGCTGACTTTCTGCAGAAGAGGCACAGCTCAAGTTTTTTGCCCTGGCTCTTCGGCTGTGGGAGCAGAGGCCAACCGTTCGTGCTCTACTCCATGGGATGCTGGGCAGCCCAGCACGGGTGCCAAAGAGGTTCCATGGTAATGGACTTTGAGTTGGGAAATCGAGGAGCGACAGCAATGTGGATGGCACCGTTGCAAAGCTGACTTTCTGCAGAAGAGGCACAGCTCAAGTTTTTTGCTACGGCTCTTCAGCTGTGGGAGCAGAGGCCAACCGTTTTGCTCTGCTCCCTGGGATGCTGGGCAGCCCAGCACGGGTGCCAAAGAGGTTCCATTGTAATGGACTTTGAGTTGGGAAATGGAGGAGCGACAGCAATGCGGATGGCACCGTTGCAAAGCTGACTTTCTGCAGAAAAAGGCACAGCTCAAGTTTTTTGCCCTGGCTCTTCGGCTGTGGGAGCAGAGGCCAACCGTTCGTGCTCTACTCCCTGGGATGCTGGGCAGCCCAGCACGGGTGCCAAAGAGGTTCCATTGTAATGGACTTTGAGTTGGGAAATGGAGGAGCGACAGCAATGCGGATGGCACCGTTGCAAAGCTGACTTTCTGCAGAAGAGGCACAGCTCATGTTTTTTGCCCTGGCTCTTCGGCTGTGGGAGCAGAGGCCAACCGTTCGTGCTCTACTCCCTGGGATGCTGGGCAGCCCAGCACGGGTGCCAAAGAGGTTCCATGGTAATGGACTTTGAGTTGGGAAATGGAGGAGCGACAGCAATGCGGATGGCACCGTTGCAAAGCTGACTTTCTGCAGAAGAAGCACAGCTCAAGTTTTTTGCCCTGGCTCTTCGGCTGTGGGAGCAGAGGCCAAACGTTCGTGCTCTACTCCCTGGGATGCTGGGCAGCCCAGCACGGGTGCCAAAGAGGTTCCATTGTAATGGACTTTGAGTTGGGAAATGGAGGAGCGACAGCAATGCAGATGGCACCGTTGCAAAGCTGACTTTCTGCAGAAGAGGCACAGCTCACGTTTTTTGCCCTGGCTCTTCGGCTGTGGGAGCAGAGGCCAACCGTTCGTGCTCTACTCCCTGGGATGCTGGGCAGCCCAGCACGGGTGCCAAAGAGGTTCCATTGTAATGGACTTTGAGTTGGGAAATGGAGGAGCGACAGCAATGCGGATGGCACCGTTGCAAAGCTGACTTTCTGCAGAAGAGGCACAGCTCAAGTTTTTTGCCCTGGCTCTTCGGCTGTGGGAGCAGAGGCCAACCATTCGTGCTCTACTCCCTGGGATGCTGGGCAGCCCAGCACGGGTGCCAAAGAGGTTCCATTGTAATGGACTTTGAGTTGGGAAATGGAGGAGCGACAGCAATGCGGATGGCACCGTTGCAAAGCTGACTTTCTGCAGAAGAGGCACAGCTCAAGTTTTTTGCCCTGGCTCTTCGGCTGTGGGAGCAGAGGCCAACCGTTCGTGCTCTACTCCCTGGGATGCTGGGCAGCCCAGCACGGGTGCCAAAGAGGTTCCATGGTAATGGACTTTGAGTTGGGAAATGGAGGAGCAACAGCAATGCGGATGGCACCGTTGCAAAGCTGACTTTCTGCAAAAGAGGCACAGCTCAAGTTTTTTGCCCTGGCTCTTTGGCTGTGGGAGCAGAGGCCAACCGTTCGTGCTCTGCTCCCTGGGATACTGGGCAGCCCAGCACGGGTGCCAAAGAGGTTCCATTGTAATGGACTTTGAGTTGGGAAATGGAGGAGCGACAGCAATGCGGATGGCACCGTTGCAAAGCTGACTTTCTGCAGAAGAGGCACAGCTCAAGTTTTTTGCCCTGGCTCTTCGGCTGTGGGAGCAGAGGCCAACCCTTCGTGCTCTACTCCCTGGGATGCTGGGCAGCCCAGCACGGGTGCCAAAGAGGTTCCATTGTAATGGACTTTGAGTTGGGAAATGGAGGAGCGACAGCAATGCGGATGGCACCGTTGCAAAGCTGACTTTCTGCAGAAGAGGCACAGCTCAAGTTTTTTGCCCTGGCTCTTCGGCTGTGGGAGCAGAGGCCAACCCTTCGTGCTCTACTCCCTGGGATGCTGGGCAGCCCAGCACGGGTGCCAAAGAGGTTCCATTGAAATGGACTTTGAGTTGGGAAATGGAGGAGCGACAGCAATGCGGATGGCACCGTTGCAAAGCTGACTTTCTGCAGAAGAGGCACAGCTCAAGTTTTTTGCTACGGCTCTTCAGCTGTGGGAGCAGAGGCCAACCGTTTTGCTCTGCTCCCTGGGATGCTGGGCAGCCCAGCACGGGTGCCAAAGAGGTTCCATTGTAATGGACTTTGAGTTGGGAAATGGAGGAGCGACAGCAATGCGGATGGCACCGTTGCAAAGCTGACTTTCTGCAGAAAAAGGCACAGCTCAAGTTTTTTGCCCTGGCTCTTCGGCTGTGGGAGCAGAGGCCAACCGTTCGTGCTCTACTCCCTGGGATGCTGGGCAGCCCAGCACGGGTGCCAAAGAGGTTCCATTGTAATGGACTTTGAGTTGGGAAATGGAGGAGCGACAGCAATGCGGATGGCACCGTTGCAAAGCTGACTTTCTGCAGAAGAGGCACAGCTCAAGTTTTTTGCCCTGGCTCTTCGGCTGTGGGAGCAGAGGCCAACCGTTCGTGCTCTACTCCCTGGGATGCTGGGCAGCCGAGTACGGGTGCCAAAGAGGTTCCATGGTAATGGACTTTGAGTTGGGAAATGGAGGAGCGACAGCAATGCGGATGGCACCGTTGCAAAGCTGACTTTCTGCAGAAGAGGCACAGCTCAAGTTTTTTGCCCTGGCTCTTCAGCTGTGGGAGCAGAGGCCAACCGTTCGTGCTCTACTCCCTGGGATGCTGGGCAGCCCAGCACGGGTGCCAAAGAGGTTCCATTGTAATGGACTTTGAGTTGGGAAATGGAGGAGCGACAGCAATGCGAATGGCACCGTTGCAAAGCTGACTTTCTGCAGAAGAGGCACAGCTCATGTTTTTTGCCCTGGCTCTTCGGCTGTGGGAGCAGAGGCCAACCCTTCGTGCTCTACTCCCTGGGATGCTGGGCAGCCCAGCACGGGTGCCAAAGAGGTTCCATTGTAATGGACTTTGAGTTGGGTAATCGAGGAGCGACAGCAATGCGGATGGCACCGTTGCAAAGCTGACTTTCTGCAGAAGAGGCACAGCTCAAGTTTTTTGCCCTGGCTCTTCGGCTGTGGGAGCAGAGGCCAACCGTTCGTGCTCTACTCCCTGGGATGCTGGGCAGCCCAGCACGGGTGCCAAAGAGGTTCCATTGTAATGGACTTTGAGTTGGGAAATGGAGGAGCGACAGCAATGCGGATGGCACCGTTGCAAAGCTGACTTTCTGCAGAAGAGGCACAGCTCAAGTTTTTTGCCCTGGCTCTTCGGCTGTGGGAGCAGAGGCCAACCGTTCGTGCTCTACTCCCTGGGATGCTGGGCAGCCCAGCACGGGTGCCAAAGAGGTTCCATTGTAATGGACTTTGAGTTGGGAAATGGAGGAGCGACAGCAATGCGGATGGCACCGTTGCAAAGCTGACTTTCTGCAGAAGAGGCACAGCTCAAGTTTTTTGCCCTGGCTCTTCGGCTGTGGGAGCAGAGGCCAACCGTTCGTGCTCTACTCCCTGGGATGCTGGGCAGCCCAGCACGGGTGCCAAAGAGGTTCCATTGTAATGGACTTTGAGTTGGGAAATGGAGGAGCGACAGCAATGCGGATGGCACCGTTGCAAAGCTGACTTTCTGCAGAAGAGGCACAGCTCAAGTTTTTTGCCCTGGCTCTTCGGCTGTGGGAGCAGAGGCCAACCGTTCGTGCTCTGCTCCCTGGGATGCTGGGCAGCCCAGCACGGGTGCCAAAGAGGTTCCATTGTAATGGACTTTGAGTTGGGAAATGGAGGAGCGACAGCAATGCGGATGGCACCGTTGCAAAGCTGACTTTCTGCAGAAGAGGCACAGCTCAAGTTTTTTGCCCTGGCTCTTCGGCTGTGGGAGCAGAGGCCAACCGTTCGTGCTCTACTCCCTGGGATGCTGGGCAGCTCAGCACGGGTGCCAAAGAGGTTCCATTGTAAAGGACTTTGAGTTGGGAAATGGAGGAGCGACAGCAATGCGGATGGCACCGTTGCAAAGCTGACTTTCTGCAGAAGAGGCACAGCTCAAGATTTTTGCCCTGGCTCTTCGGCTGTGGGAGCAGAGGCCAACCGTTCGTGCTCTACTCCCTGGGATGCTGGGCAGCCCAGCACGGGTGCCAAAGAGGTTCCATGGTAATGGACTTTGAGTTGGGAAATGGAGGAGCGACAGCAATGCGGATGGCACCGTTGCAAAGCTGACTTTCTGCAGAAGAGGCACAGCTCAAGTTTTTTGCCCTGGCTCTTTGGCTGTGGGAGCAGAGGCCAACCGTTCGTGCTCTGCTCCCTGGGATACTGGGCAGCCCAGCACGGGTGCCAAAGAGGTTCCATTGTAATGGACTTTGAGTTGGGAAATCGAGGAGCGACAGCAATGCGGATGGCACCGTTGCAAAGCTGACTTTCTGCAGAAGAGGCACAGCTCAAGTTTTTTGCCCTGGCTCTTCGGCTGTGGGAGCAGAGGCCAACCCTTCGTGCTCTACTAACTGGGATGCTGGGCAGCCCAGCACGGGTGCCAAAGAGGTTCCATTGTAATGGACTTTGAGTTGGGAAATGGAGGAGCGACAGCAATGCGGATGGCACCGTTGCAAAGCTGACTTTCTGCAGAAGAGGCACAGCTCAAGTTTTTTGCCCTGGCTCTTCGGCTGTGGGAGCAGAGGCCAACCCTTCGTGCTCTACTCCATGGGATGCTGGGCAGCCCAGCACGGGTGCCAAAGAGGTTCCATGGTAATGGACTTTGAGTTGGGAAATCGAGGAGCGACAGCAATGTGGATGGCACCGTTGCAAAGCTGACTTTCTGCAGAAGAGGCACAGCTCAAGTTTTTTGCTACGGCTCTTCAGCTGTGGGAGCAGAGGCCAACCGTTTTGCTCTGCTCCCTGGGATGCTGGGCAGCCCAGCACGGGTGCCAAAGAGGTTCCATTGTAATGGACTTTGAGTTGGGAAATGGAGGAGCGACAGCAATGCGGATGGCACCGTTGCAAAGCTGACTTTCTGCAGAAAAAGGCACAGCTCAAGTTTTTTGCCCTGGCTCTTCGGCTGTGGGAGCAGAGGCCAACCGTTCGTGCTCTACTCCCTGGGATGCTGGGCAGCCCAGCACGGGTGCCAAAGAGGTTCCATTGTAATGGACTTTGAGTTGGGAAATGGAGGAGCGACAGCAATGCGGATGGCACCGTTGCAAAGCTGACTTTCTGCAGAAGAGGCACAGCTCAAGTTTTTTGCCCTGGCTCTTCGGCTGTGGGAGCAGAGGCCAACCCTTCGTGCTCTACTCCCTGGGATGCTGGGCAGCCGAGTACGGGTGCCAAAGAGGTTCCATGGTAATGGACTTTGAGTTGGGAAATGGAGGAGCGACCGCAATGCGGATGGCACCGTTGCAAAGCTGACTTTCTGCAGAAGAGGCACAGCTCAAGTTTTTTGCCCTGGCTCTTCGGCTGTGGGAGCAGAGGCCAACTGTTCGTGCTCTACTCCCTGGGATGCTGGGCAGCCCAGCACGGGTGCCAAAGAGGTTCCATTGTAATGGACTTTGAGTTGGGAAATGGAGGAGCGACAGCAATGCGGATGGCACCGTTGCAAAGCTGACTTTCTGCAGAAGAGGCACAGCTCAAGTTTTTTGCCCTGGCTCTTCAGCTGTGGGAGCAGAGGCCAACCGTTCGTGCTCTACTCCCTGGGATGCTGGGCAGCCCAGCACGGGTGCCAAAGAGGTTCCATTGTAATGGACTTTGAGTTGGGAAATGGAGGAGCGACAGCAATGCGAATGGCACCGTTGCAAAGCTGACTTTCTGCAGAAGAGGCACAGCTCATGTTTTTTGCCCTGGCTCTTCGGCTGTGGGAGCAGAGGCCAACCGTTTGTGCTCTACTCCCTGGGATGCTGGGCAGCCCAGCACGGGTGCCAAAGAGGTTCCATTGTAATGGACTTTGAGTTGGGTAATCGAGGAGCGACAGCAATGCGGATGGCACCGTTGCAAAGCTGACTTTCTGCAGAAGAGGCACAGCTCAAGTTTTTTGCCCTGGCTCTTCGGCTGTGGGAGCAGAGGCCAACCCTTCGTGCTCTACTCCCTGGGATGCTGGGCAGCCCAGCACGGGTGCCAAAGAGGTTCCATTGTAATGGACTTTGAGTTGGGAAATGGAGGAGCGACAGCAATGCGGATGGCACCGTTGCAAAGCTGACTTTCTGCAGAAGAGGCACAGCTCAAGTTTTTTGCCCTGGCTCTTCGGCTGTGGGAGCAGAGGCCAACCGTTCGTGCTCTACTCCCTGGGATGCTGGGCAGCCCAGCACGGGTGCCAAAGAGGTTCCATTGTAATGGACTTTGAGTTGGGAAATGGAGGAGCGACAGCAATGCGGATGGCACCGTTGCAAAGCTGACTTTCTGCAGAAGAGGCACAGCTCAAGTTTTTTGCCCTGGCTCTTCGGCTGTGGGAGCAGAGGCCAACCGTTCGTGCTCTACTCCCTGGGATGCTGGGCAGCCCAGCACGGGTGCCAAAGAGGTTCCATTGTAATGGACTTTGAGTTGGGAAATGGAGGAGCGACAGCAATGCGGATGGCACCGTTGCAAAGCTGACTTTCTGCAGAAGAGGCACAGCTCAAGTTTTTTGCCCTGGCTCTTCGGCTGTGGGAGCAGAGGCCAACCGTTCGTGCTCTGCTCCCTGGGATGCTGGGCAGCCCAGCACGGGTGCCAAAGAGGTTCCATTGTAATGGACTTTGAGTTGGGAAATGGAGGAGCGACAGCAATGCGGATGGCACCGTTGCAAAGCTGACTTTCTGCAGAAGAGGCACAGCTCAAGTTTTTTGCCCTGGCTCTTCGGCTGTGGGAGCAGAGGCCAACCGTTCGTGCTCTACTCCCTGGGATGCTGGGCAGCCCAGCACGGGTGCCAAAGAGGTTCCATGGTAATGGACTTTGAGTTGGGAAATGGAGGAGCGACAGCAATGCAGATGGCACCGTTGCAAAGCTGACTTTCTGCAGAAGAGGCACAGCTCAAGTTTTTTGCCACGGCTCTTCAGCTGTGGGAGCAGAGGCCAACCGTTTTGCTCTACTCCCTGGGATGCTGGGCAGCCCAGCACGGGTGCCAAAGAGGTTCCATTGTAATGGACTTTGAGTTGGGAAATGGAGGAGCGACAGCAATGCGGATGGCACCGTTGCAAAGCTGACTTTCTGCAGAAGAGGCACAGCTCAAGTTTTTTGCCCTGGCTCTTCGGCTGTGGGAGCAGAGGCCAACCGTTCGTGCTCTACTCCCTGGGATGCTGGGCAGCCCAGCACGGGTGCCAAAGAGGTTCCATTGTAATGGACTTTGAGTTGGGAAATGGAGGAGCGACAGCAATGCGGATGGAACCGTTGCAAAGCTGACTTTCTGCAGAAGAGGCACAGCTCAAGTTTTTTGCCCTGGCTCTTCGGCTGTGGGAGCAGAGGCCAACCGTTCGTGCTCTACTCCCTGGGATGCTGGGCAGCCCAGCACGGGTGCCAAAGAGGTTCCATTGTAAAGGACTTTGAGTTGGGAAATGGAGGAGCGACAGCAATGCGGATGGCACCGTTGCAAAGCTGACTTTCTGCAGAAGAGGCACAGCTCAAGTTTTTTGCCCTGGCTCTTCAGCTGTGGGAGCAGAGGCCAACCGTTCGTGCTCTACTCCCTGGGATGCTGGGCAGCTCAGCACGGGTGCCAAAGAGGTTCCATTGTAAAGGACTTTGAGTTGGGAAATGGAGGAGCGACAGCAATGCGGATGGCACCGTTGCAAAGCTGACTTTCTGCAGAAGAGGCACAGCTCAAGTTTTTTGCCCTGGCTCTTCGGCTGTGGGAGCAGAGGCCAACCGTTCGTGCTCTACTCCCTGGGATGCTGGGCAGCCCAGCACGGGTGCCAAAGAGGTTCCATTGTAATGGACTTTGAGTTGGGAAATGGAGGAGCGACAGCAATGCGGATGGCACCGTTGCAAAGCTGACTTTCTGCAGAAGAGGCACAGCTCAAGTTTTTTGCCCTGGCTCTTCGGCTGTGGGAGCAGAGGCCAACCGTTCGTGCTCTACTCCCTGGGATGCTGGGCAGCCCAGCACGGGTGCCAAAGAGGTTCCATTGTAATGGACTTGAGTTGGGAAATCGAGGAGCGACAGCAATGCGGATGGCACCGTTGCAAAGCTGACTTTCTGCAGAAGAGGCACAGCTCAAGTTTTTTGCCCTGGCTCTTCGGCTGTGGGAGCAGAGGCCAACCGTTCGTGCTCTACTCCCTGGGATGCTGGGCAGCCCAGCACGGGTGCCAAAGAGGTTCCATTGTAATGGACTTTGAGTTGGGAAATCGAGGAGCGACAGCAATGCGCATGGCACCGTTGCAAAGCTGACTTTCTGCAGAAGAGGCACAGTTCAGGTTTTTTGCCCTGGCTCTTCAGCTGTGGGAGCAGAGGCCAACCGTTCGTGCTCTACTCCCTGGGATGCTGGGCAGCCCAGCACGGGTGCCAAAGAGGTTCCATTGTAATGGACTTTGAGTTGGGAAATGGAGGAGCGACAGCAATGCGGATGGCACCGTTGCAAAGCTGACTTTCTGCAGAAGAGGCACAGCTCAAGTTTTTTGCCCTGGCTCTTCGGCTGTGGGAGCAGAGGCCAACCGTTCGTGCTCTACTCCCTGGGATGCTGGGCAGCCCAGCACGGGTGCCAAAGAGGTTCCATTGTAATGGACTTTGAGTTGGGAAATGGAGGAGCGACAGCAATGCGGATGGCACCGTTGCAAAGCTGACTTTCTGCAGAAGAGGCACAGCTCAAGTTTTTTGCCCTGGCTCTTCGGCTGTGGGAGCAGAGGCCAACCCTTCGTGCTCTACTCCCTGGGATGCTGGGCAGCCCAGCACGGGTGCCAAAGAGGTTCCATTGTAATGGACTTTGAGTTGGGAAATGGAGGAGCGACAGTAATGCGGATGGCACCGTTGCAAAGCTGACTTTCTGCAGAAGAGGCACAGCTCAAGTTTTTTGCCCTGGCTCTTCGGCTGTGGGAGCAGAGGCCAACCGTTCGTGCTCTACTCCCTGGGATGCTGGGCAGCCCAGCACGGGTGCCAAAGAGGTTCCATTGTAATGGACTTTGAGTTGGGAAATGGAGGAGCGACAGCAATGCGGATGGCACCGTTGCAAAGCTGACTTTCTGCAGAAGAGGCACAGCTCAAGTTTTTTGCCCTGGCTCTTCGGCTGTGGGAGCAGAGGCCAACCGTTCGTGTTCTGCTCCCTGGGATGCTGGGCAGCCCAGCACGGGTGCCAAAGAGGTTCCATTGTAATGGACTTTGAGTTGGGAAATGGAGGAGCGACAGCAATGCGGATGGCACCGTTGCAAAGCTGACTTTCTGCAGAAGAGGCACAGCTCAAGTTTTTTGCCCTGGCTCTTCGGCTGTGGGAGCAGAGGCCAACCGTTCGTGCTCTACTCCCTGGGATGCTGGGCAGCTCAGCACGGGTGCCAAAGAGGTTCCATTGTAAAGGACTTTGAGTTGGGAAATGGAGGAGCGACAGCAATGCGGATGGCACCGTTGCAAAGCTGACTTTCTGCAGAAGAGGCACAGCTCAAGTTTTTTGCCCTGGCTCTTCGGCTGTGGGAGCAGAGGCCAACCGTTCGTGCTCTACTCCCTGGGATGCTGGGCAGCCCAGCACGGGTGCCAAAGAGGTTCCATTGTAATGGACTTTGAGTTGGGAAATGGAGGAGCGACAGCAATGCGGATGGCACCGTTGCAAAGCTGACTTTCTGCAGAAGAGGCACAGCTCAAGTTTTTTGCCCTGGCTCTTCGGCTGTGGGAGCAGAGGCCAACCATTCGTGCTCTACTCCCTGGGATGCTGGGCAGCCCAGCACGGGTGCCAAAGAGGTTCCATTGTAATGGACTTTGAGTTGGGAAATCGAGGAGCGACAGCAATGCGGATGGCACCGTTGCAAAGCTGACTTTCTGCAGAAGAGGCACAGCTCAAGTTTTTTGCCCTGGCTCTTCAGCTGTGGGAGCAGAGGCCAACCGTTCGTGCTCTACTCCCTGGGATGCTGGGCAGCCCAGCACGGGTGCCAAAGAGGTTCCATTGTAATGGACTTTGAGTTGGGAAATCGAGGAGCGACAGCAATGCGCATGGCACCGTTGCAAAGCTGACTTTCTGCAGAAGAGGCACAGTTCAGGTTTTTTGCCCTGGCTCTTCAGCTGTGGGAGCAGAGGCCAACCGTTCGTGCTCTACTCCCTGGGATGCTGGGCAGCCCAGCACGGGTGCCAAAGAGGTTCCATTGTAATGGACTTTGAGTTGGGAAATGGAGGAGCGACAGCAATGCGGATGGCACCGTTGCAAAGCTGACTTTCTGCAGAAGAGGCACAGCTCAAGTTTTTTGCCCTGGCTCTTCGGCTGTGGGAGCAGAGGCCAACCGTTCGTGCTCTACTCCCTGGGATGCTGGGCAGCCCAGCACGGGTGCCAAAGAGGTTCCATTGTAATGGACTTTGAGTTGGGAAATGGAGGAGCGACAGCAATGCGGATGGCACCGTTGCAAAGCTGACTTTCTGCAGAAGAGGCACAGCTCAAGTTTTTTGCCCTGGCTCTTCGGCTGTGGGAGCAGAGGCCAACCCTTCGTGCTCTACTCCCTGGGATGCTGGGCAGCCCAGCACGGGTGCCAAAGAGGTTCCATTGTAATGGACTTTGAGTTGGGAAATGGAGGAGCGACAGTAATGCGGATGGCACCGTTGCAAAGCTGACTTTCTGCAGAAGAGGCACAGCTCAAGTTTTTTGCCCTGGCTCTTCGGCTGTGGGAGCAGAGGCCAACCGTTCGTGCTCTACTCCCTGGGATGCTGGGCAGCCCAGCACGGGTGCCAAAGAGGTTCCATTGTAATGGACTTTGAGTTGGGAAATGGAGGAGCGACAGCAATGCGGATGGCACCGTTGCAAAGCTGACTTTCTGCAGAAGAGGCACAGCTCAAGTTTTTTGCCCTGGCTCTTCGGCTGTGGGAGCAGAGGCCAACCGTTCGTGTTCTGCTCCCTGGGATGCTGGGCAGCCCAGCACGGGTGCCAAAGAGGTTCCATTGTAATGGACTTTGAGTTGGGAAATGGAGGAGCGACAGCAATGCGGATGGCACCGTTGCAAAGCTGACTTTCTGCAGAAGAGGCACAGCTCAAGTTTTTTGCCCTGGCTCTTCGGCTGTGGGAGCAGAGGCCAACCGTTCGTGCTCTACTCCCTGGGATGCTGGGCAGCTCAGCACGGGTGCCAAAGAGGTTCCATTGTAAAGGACTTTGAGTTGGGAAATGGAGGAGCGACAGCAATGCGGATGGCACCGTTGCAAAGCTGACTTTCTGCAGAAGAGGCACAGCTCAAGTTTTTTGCCCTGGCTCTTCGGCTGTGGGAGCAGAGGCCAACCGTTCGTGCTCTACTCCCTGGGATGCTGGGCAGCCCAGCACGGGTGCCAAAGAGGTTCCATTGTAATGGACTTTGAGTTGGGAAATGGAGGAGCGACAGCAATGCGGATGGCACCGTTGCAAAGCTGACTTTCTGCAGAAGAGGCACAGCTCAAGTTTTTTGCCCTGGCTCTTCGGCTGTGGGAGCAGAGGCCAACCATTCGTGCTCTACTCCCTGGGATGCTGGGCAGCCCAGCACGGGTGCCAAAGAGGTTCCATTGTAATGGACTTTGAGTTGGGAAATCGAGGAGCGACAGCAATGCGGATGGCACCGTTGCAAAGCTGACTTTCTGCAGAAGAGGCACAGCTCAAGTTTTTTGCCCTGGCTCTTCAGCTGTGGGAGCAGAGGCCAACCGTTCGTGCTCTACTCCCTGGGATGCTGGGCAGCCCAGCACGGGTGCCAAAGAGGTTCCATTGTAATGGACTTTGAGTTGGGAAATGGAGGAGCGACAGCAATGCGGATGGCACCGTTGCAAAGCTGACTTTCTGCAGAAGAGGCACAGCTCAAGTTTTTTGCCCTGGCTCTTCGGCTGTGGGAGCAGAGGCCAACCCTTCGTGCTCTACTCCCTGGGATGCTGGGCAGCCCAGCACGGGTGCCAAAGAGGTTCCATTGTAAAGGACTTTGAGTTGGGAAATGGAGGAGCGACAGCAATGCGGATGGCACCGTTGCAAAGCTGACTTTCTGCAGAAGAGGCACAGCTCAAGTTTTTTGCCCTGGCTCTTCGGCTGTGGGAGCAGAGGCCAACCGTTCGTGCTCTACTCCCTGGGATGCTGGGCAGCCCAGCACGGGTGCCAAAGAGGTTCCATTGTAATGGACTTTGAGTTGGGAAATGGAGGAGCGAGAGCAATGCGGATGGTACCGTTGCAAAGCTGACTTTCTGCAGAAGAGGCACAGCTCAAGTTTTTTGCCACGGCTCTTCAGCTGTGGGAGCAGAGGCCAACCGTTTTGCTCTGCTCCCTGGGATGCTGGGCAGCCCAGCACGGGTGCCAAAGAGGTTCCATTGTAATGGACTTTGAGTTGGGAAATGGAGGAGCGACAGCAATGCGGATGGCACCGTTGCAAAGCTGACTTTCTGCAGAAGAGGCACAGCTCAAGTTTTTTGCCCTGGCTCTTCGGCTGTGGGAGCAGAGGCCAACCGTTCGTGTTCTACTCCCTGGGATGCTGGGCAGCCCAGCACGGGTGCCAAAGAGGTTCCATTGTAATGGACTTTGAGTTGGGAAATGGAGGAGCGACAGCAATGCGGATGGCACCGTTGCAAAGCTGACTTTCTGCAGAAGAGGCACAGCTCAAGTTTTTTGCCCTGGCTCTTCGGCTGTGGGAGCAGAGGCCAACCGTTCGTGCTCTACTCCCTGGGATGCTGGGCAGCCCAGCACGGGTGCCAAAGAGGTTCCATTGTAAAGGACTTTGAGTTGGGAAATGGAGGAGCGACAGCAATGCGGATGGCACCGTTGCAAAGCTGACTTTCTGCAGAAGAGGCACAGCTCAAGTTTTTTGCCCTGGCTCTTCGGCTGTGGGAGCAGAGGCCAACCGTTCGTGCTCTACTCCCTGGGATGCTGGGCAGCCCAGCACGGGTGCCAAAGAGGTTCCATTGTAATGGACTTTGAGTTGGGAAATGGAGGAGCGACAGCAATGCGGATGGCACCGTTGCAAAGCTGACTTTCTGCAGAAGAGGCACAGCTCAAGTTTTTTGCCCTGGCTCTTCGGCTGTGGGAGCAGAGGCCAACCGTTCGTGCTCTACTCCCTGGGATGCTGGGCAGCCCAGCACGGGTGCCAAAGAGGTTCCATTGTAATGGACTTGAGTTGGGAAATCGAGGAGCGACAGCAATGCGGATGGCACCGTTGCAAAGCTGACTTTCTGCAGAAGAGGCACAGCTCAAGTTTTTTGCCCTGGCTCTTCGGCTGTGGGAGCAGAGGCCAACCCTTCGTGCTCTACTCCCTGGGATGCTGGGCAGCCCAGCACGGGTGCCAAAGAGGTTCCATTGTAATGGACTTTGAGTTGGGAAATGGAGGAGCGACAGCAATGCGGATGGCACCGTTGCAAAGCTGACTTTCTGCAGAAGAGGCACAGTTCAAGTTTTTTGCCCTGGCTCTTCAGCTGTGGGAGCAGAGGCCAACCGTTCGTGCTCTACTCCCTGGGATGCTGGGCAGCCCAGCACGGGTGCCAAAGAGGTTCCATTGTAATGGACTTTGAGTTGGGAAATGGAGGAGCGACAGCAATGCGGATGGCACCGTTGCAAAGCTGACTTTCTGCAGAAGAGGCACAGCTCAAGTTTTTTGCCCTGGCTCTTCGGCTGTGGGAGCAGAGGCCAACCCTTCGTGCTCTACTCCCTGGGATGCTGGGCAGCCCAGCACGGGTGCCAAAGAGGTTCCATTGTAATGGACTTTGAGTTGGGAAATGGAGGAGCGACAGCAATGCGGATGGCACCGTTGCAAAGCTGACTTTCTGCAGAAGAGGCACAGCTCAAGTTTTTTGCCCTGGCTCTTCGGCTGTGGGAGCAGAGGCCAACCCTTCGTGCTCTACTCCCTGGGATGCTGGGCAGCCCAGCACGGGTGCCAAAGAGGTTCCATTGTAATGGACTTTGAGTTGGGAAATGGAGGAGCGACAGTAATGCGGATGGCACCGTTGCAAAGCTGACTTTCTGCAGAAGAGGCACAGCTCAAGTTTTTTGCCCTGGCTATTCGGCTGTGGGAGCAGAGGCCAACCGTTCGTGCTCTACTCCCTGGGATGCTGGGCAGCCCAGCACGGGTGCCAAAGAGGTTCCATTGTAATGGACTTTGAGTTGGGAAATGGAGGAGCGACAGCAATGCGGATGGCACCGTTGCAAAGCTGACTTTCTGCAGAAGAGGCACAGCTCATGTTTTTTGCCCTGGCTCTTCAGCTGTGGGAGCAGAGGCCAACCGTTCGTGCTCTACTCCCTGGGATGCTGGGCAGCCCAGCACGGGTGCCAAAGAGGTTCCATTGTAAATGACTTTGAGTTGGGAAATGGAGGAGCGACAGCAATGCGGATGGCACCGTTGCAAAGCTGACTTTCTGCAGAAGAGGCACAGCTCAAGTTTTTTGCCCTGGCTCTTCGGCTGTGGGAGCAGAGGCCAACCGTTCGTGCTCTACTCCCTGGGATGCTGGGCAGCCCAGCACGGGTGCCAAAGAGGTTCCATTGTAATGGACTTTGAGTTGGGAAATGGAGGAGCGACAGCAATGCGGATGGCACCGTTGCAAAGCTGACTTTCTGCAGAAGAGGCACAGCTCAAGTTTTTTGCCCTGGCTCTTCGGCTGTGGGAGCAGAGGCCAACCGTTCGTGTTCTGCTCCCTGGGATGCTGGGCAGCCCAGCACGGGTGCCAAAGAGGTTCCATTGTAATGGACTTTGAGTTGGGAAATGGAGGAGCGACAGCAATGCGGATGGCACCGTTGCAAAGCTGACTTTCTGCAGAAGAGGCACAGCTCAAGTTTTTTGCCCTGGCTCTTCGGCTGTGGGAGCAGAGGCCAACCGTTCGTGCTCTACTCCCTGGGATGCTGGGCAGCCCAGCACGGGTGCCAAAGAGGTTCCATTGTAATGGACTTTGAGTTGGGAAATGGAGGAGCGACAGCAATGCGGATGGCACCGTTGCAAAGCTGACTTTCTGCAGAAGAGGCACAGCTCAAGTTTTTTGCCCTGGCTCTTCGGCTGTGGGAGCAGAGGCCAACCGTTCGTGCTCTACTCCCTGGGATGCTGGGCAGCCCAGCACGGGTGCCAAAGAGGTTCCATTGTAATGGACTTTGAGTTGGGAAATGGAGGAGCGACAGCAATGCGGATGGCACCGTTGCAAAGCTGACTTTCTGCAGAAGAGGCACAGCTCAAGTTTTTTGCCCTGGCTCTTCGGCTGTGGGAGCAGAGGCCAACCCTTCGTGCTCTACTCCCTGGGATGCTGGGCAGCCCAGCACGGGTGCCAAAGAGGTTCCATTGTAATGGACTTGAGTTGGGAAATCGAGGAGCGACAGCAATGCGGATGGCACCGTTGCAAAGCTGACT
The DNA here is from genome assembly GCF_963264785.1 of Psittacula echo. Lineage (NCBI taxonomy): Eukaryota > Metazoa > Chordata > Aves > Psittaciformes > Psittacidae > Psittacula > Psittacula echo. The sequence continues at coordinate 9,872,975 of NC_137750.1, read as the reverse complement.
TTCTGCAGAAGAGGCACAGCTCAAGTTTTTTGCCCTGGCTCTTCGGCTGTGGGAGCAGAGGCCAACCCTTCGTGCTCTACTCCCTGGGATGCTGGGCAGCCCAGCACGGGTGCCAAAGAGGTTCCATTGTAATGGACTTTGAGTTGGGAAATGGAGGAGCGACAGTAATGCGGATGGCACCGTTGCAAAGCTGACTTTCTGCAGAAGAGGCACAGTTCAAGTTTTTTGCCCTGGCTCTTCAGCTGTGGGAGCAGAGGCCAACCGTTCGTGCTCTACTCCCTGGGATGCTGGGCAGCCCAGCACGGGTGCCAAAGAGGTTCCATTGTAATGGACTTTGAGTTGGGAAATGGAGGAGCGACAGCAATGCGGATGGCACCGTTGCAAAGCTGACTTTCTGCAGAAGAGGCACAGCTCAAGTTTTTTGCCCTGGCTCTTCGGCTGTGGGAGCAGAGGCCAACCCTTCGTGCTCTACTCCCTGGGATGCTGGGCAGCCCAGCACGGGTGCCAAAGAGGTTCCATTGTAAAGGACTTTGAGTTGGGAAATGGAGGAGCGACAGCAATGCGGATGGCACCGTTGCAAAGCTGACTTTCTGCAGAAGAGGCACAGCTCAAGTTTTTTGCCCTGGCTCTTCGGCTGTGGGAGCAGAGGCCAACCGTTCGTGCTCTACTCCCTGGGATGCTGGGCAGCCCAGCACGGGTGCCAAAGAGGTTCCATTGTAATGGACTTTGAGTTGGGAAATGGAGGAGCGACAGCAATGCGGATGGCACCGTTGCAAAGCTGACTTTCTGCAGAAGAGGCACAGCTCAAGTTTTTTGCCCTGGCTCTTCGGCTGTGGGAGCAGAGGCCAACCGTTCGTGCTCTACTCCCTGGGATGCTGGGCAGCCCAGCACGGGTGCCAAAGAGGTTCCATTGTAATGGACTTGAGTTGGGAAATCGAGGAGCGACAGCAATGCGGATGGCACCGTTGCAAAGCTGACTTTCTGCAGAAGAGGCACAGCTCAAGTTTTTTGCCCTGGCTCTTCGGCTGTGGGAGCAGAGGCCAACCCTTCGTGCTCTACTCCCTGGGATGCTGGGCAGCCCAGCACGGGTGCCAAAGAGGTTCCATTGTAATGGACTTTGAGTTGGGAAATGGAGGAGCGACAGCAATGCGGATGGCACCGTTGCAAAGCTGACTTTCTGCAGAAGAGGCACAGTTCAAGTTTTTTGCCCTGGCTCTTCAGCTGTGGGAGCAGAGGCCAACCGTTCGTGCTCTACTCCCTGGGATGCTGGGCAGCCCAGCACGGGTGCCAAAGAGGTTCCATTGTAATGGACTTTGAGTTGGGAAATGGAGGAGCGACAGCAATGCGGATGGCACCGTTGCAAAGCTGACTTTCTGCAGAAGAGGCACAGCTCAAGTTTTTTGCCCTGGCTCTTCGGCTGTGGGAGCAGAGGCCAACCCTTCGTGCTCTACTCCCTGGGATGCTGGGCAGCCCAGCACGGGTGCCAAAGAGGTTCCATTGTAATGGACTTTGAGTTGGGAAATGGAGGAGCGACAGCAATGCGGATGGCACCGTTGCAAAGCTGACTTTCTGCAGAAGAGGCACAGCTCAAGTTTTTTGCCCTGGCTCTTCGGCTGTGGGAGCAGAGGCCAACCCTTCGTGCTCTACTCCCTGGGATGCTGGGCAGCCCAGCACGGGTGCCAAAGAGGTTCCATTGTAATGGACTTTGAGTTGGGAAATGGAGGAGCGACAGTAATGCGGATGGCACCGTTGCAAAGCTGACTTTCTGCAGAAGAGGCACAGCTCAAGTTTTTTGCCCTGGCTATTCGGCTGTGGGAGCAGAGGCCAACCGTTCGTGCTCTACTCCCTGGGATGCTGGGCAGCCCAGCACGGGTGCCAAAGAGGTTCCATTGTAATGGACTTTGAGTTGGGAAATGGAGGAGCGACAGCAATGCGGATGGCACCGTTGCAAAGCTGACTTTCTGCAGAAGAGGCACAGCTCATGTTTTTTGCCCTGGCTCTTCAGCTGTGGGAGCAGAGGCCAACCGTTCGTGCTCTACTCCCTGGGATGCTGGGCAGCCCAGCACGGGTGCCAAAGAGGTTCCATTGTAAATGACTTTGAGTTGGGAAATGGAGGAGCGACAGCAATGCGGATGGCACCGTTGCAAAGCTGACTTTCTGCAGAAGAGGCACAGCTCAAGTTTTTTGCCCTGGCTCTTCGGCTGTGGGAGCAGAGGCCAACCGTTCGTGCTCTACTCCCTGGGATGCTGGGCAGCCCAGCACGGGTGCCAAAGAGGTTCCATTGTAATGGACTTTGAGTTGGGAAATGGAGGAGCGACAGCAATGCGCATGGCACCGTTGCAAAGCTGACTTTCTGCAGAAGAGGCACAGCTCAAGTTTTTTGCCCTGGCTCTTCGGCTGTGGGAGCAGAGGCCAACCGTTCGTGTTCTACTCCCTGGGATGCTGGGCAGCCCAGCACGGGTGCCAAAGAGGTTCCATTGTAATGGACTTTGAGTTGGGAAATGGAGGAGCGACAGCAATGCGGATGGCACCGTTGCAAAGCTGACTTTCTGCAGAAGAGGCACAGCTCAAGTTTTTTGCCCTGGCTCTTCGGCTGTGGGAGCAGAGGCCAACCGTTCGTGCTCTACTCCCTGGGATGCTGGGCAGCCCAGCACGGGTGCCAAAGAGGTTCCATTGTAATGGACTTTGAGTTGGGAAATGGAGGAGCGACAGCAATGCGGATGGCACCGTTGCAAAGCTGACTTTCTGCAGAAGAGGCACAGCTCAAGTTTTTTGCCCTGGCTCTTCGGCTGTGGGAGCAGAGGCCAACCGTTCGTGCTCTACTCCCTGGGATGCTGGGCAGCCCAGCACGGGTGCCAAAGAGGTTCCATTGTAATGGACTTTGAGTTGGGAAATGGAGGAGCGACAGCAATGCGGATGGCACCGTTGCAAAGCTGACTTTCTGCAGAAGAGGCACAGCTCAAGTTTTTTGCCCTGGCTCTTCGGCTGTGGGAGCAGAGGCCAACCCTTCGTGCTCTACTCCCTGGGATGCTGGGCAGCCCAGCACGGGTGCCAAAGAGGTTCCATTGTAATGGACTTGAGTTGGGAAATCGAGGAGCGACAGCAATGCGGATGGCACCGTTGCAAAGCTGACTTTCTGCAGAAGAGGCACAGCTCAAGTTTTTTGCCCTGGCTCTTCGGCTGTGGGAGCAGAGGCCAACCGTTCGTGCTCTACTCCCTGGGATGCTGGGCAGCCCAGCACGGGTGCCAAAGAGGTTCCATTGTAATGGACTTTGAGTTGGGAAATGGAGGAGCGACAGTAATGCGGATGGCACCGTTGCAAAGCTGACTTTCTGCAGAAGAGGCACAGTTCAAGTTTTTTGCCCTGGCTCTTCAGCTGTGGGAGCAGAGGCCAACCGTTCGTGCTCTACTCCCTGGGATGCTGGGCAGCCCAGCACGGGTGCCAAAGAGGTTCCATTGTAATGGACTTTGAGTTGGGAAATGGAGGAGCGACAGCAATGCGGATGGCACCGTTGCAAAGCTGACTTTCTGCAGAAGAGGCACAGCTCAAGTTTTTTGCCCTGGCTCTTCGGCTGTGGGAGCAGAGGCCAACCCTTCGTGCTCTACTCCCTGGGATGCTGGGCAGCCCAGCACGGGTGCCAAAGAGGTTCCATTGTAATGGACTTTGAGTTGGGAAATGGAGGAGCGACAGTAATGCGGATGGCACCGTTGCAAAGCTGACTTTCTGCAGAAGAGGCACAGCTCAAGTTTTTTGCCCTGGCTATTCGGCTGTGGGAGCAGAGGCCAACCGTTCGTGCTCTACTCCCTGGGATGCTGGGCAGCCCAGCACGGGTGCCAAAGAGGTTCCATTGTAATGGACTTTGAGTTGGGAAATGGAGGAGCGACAGCAATGCGGATGGCACCGTTGCAAAGCTGACTTTCTGCAGAAGAGGCACAGCTCATGTTTTTTGCCCTGGCTCTTCAGCTGTGGGAGCAGAGGCCAACCGTTCGTGCTCTACTCCCTGGGATGCTGGGCAGCCCAGCACGGGTGCCAAAGAGGTTCCATTGTAAATGACTTTGAGTTGGGAAATGGAGGAGCGACAGCAATGCGGATGGCACCGTTGCAAAGCTGACTTTCTGCAGAAGAGGCACAGCTCAAGTTTTTTGCCCTGGCTCTTCGGCTGTGGGAGCAGAGGCCAACCGTTCGTGCTCTACTCCCTGGGATGCTGGGCAGCCCAGCACGGGTGCCAAAGAGGTTCCATTGTAATGGACTTTGAGTTGGGAAATGGAGGAGCGACAGCAATGCGGATGGCACCGTTGCAAAGCTGACTTTCTGCAGAAGAGGCACAGCTCAAGTTTTTTGCCCTGGCTCTTCGGCTGTGGGAGCAGAGGCCAACCATTCGTGCTCTACTCCCTGGGATGCTGGGCAGCCCAGCACGGGTGCCAAAGAGGTTCCATTGTAATGGACTTTGAGTTGGGAAATGGAGGAGCGACAGCAATGCGGATGGCACCGTTGCAAAGCTGACTTTCTGCAGAAGAGGCACAGCTCAAGTTTTTTGCCCTGGCTCTTCGGCTGTGGGAGCAGAGGCCAACCGTTCGTGCTCTACTCCCGGGGATGCTGGGCAGCCCAGCACAGGTGCCAAAGAGGTTCCATGGTAATGGACTTTGAGTTGGGAAATGGAGGAGCGACAGCAATGCGGATGGCACCGTTGCAAAGCTGACTTTCTGCAGAAGAGGCACAGCTCAAGTTTTTTGCCCTGGCTCTTCGGCTGTGGGAGCAGAGGCCAACCGTTCGTGCTCTGCTCCCTGGGATGCTGGGCAGCCCAGCACGGGTGCCAAAGAGGTTCCATTTTAATGGACTTTGAGTTGGGAAATTGAGGAGCGACAGCAATGCGGATGGCACCGTTGCAAAGCTGACTTTCTGCAGAAGAGGCACAGCTCAAGTTTTTTGCCCTGGCTCTTCGGCTGTGGGAGCAGAGGCCAACCGTTCGCGCTCTACTCCCTGGGATGCTGGGCAGCCCAGCACGGGTGCCAAAGAGGTTCCATTGTAATGGACTTTGAGTTGGGAAATGGAGGAGCGACAGCAATGCGGATGGCACCGTTGCAAAGCTGACTTTCTGCAGAAGAGGCACAGCTCAAGTTTTTTGCCCTGGCTCTTCAGCTGTGGGAGCAGAGGCCAACCGTTCGTGCTCTACTCCCTGGGATGCTGGGCAGCCCAGCACGGGTGCCAAAGAGGTTCCATTGTAATGGACTTTGAGTTGGGAAATGGAGGAGCGACAGCAATGCGGATGGCACCGTTGCAAAGCTGACTTTCTGCAGAAGAGGCACAGCTCAAGTTTTTTGCCCTGGCTCTTCGGCTGTGGGAGCAGAGGCCAACCCTTCGTGCTCTACTCCCTGGGATGCTGGGCAGCCCAGCACGGGTGCCAAAGAGGTTCCATTGTAATGGACTTTGAGTTGGGAAATGGAGGAGCGACAGCAATGCGGATGGCACCGTTGCAAAGCTGACTTTCTGCAGAAGAGGCACAGCTCAAGTTTTTTGCCCTGGCTCTTCGGCTGTGGGAGCAGAGGCCAACCCTTCGTGCTCTACTCCCTGGGATGCTGGGCAGCCCAGCACGGGTGCCAAAGAGGTTCCATTGTAATGGACTTGAGTTGGGAAATCGAGGAGCGACAGCAATGCGGATGGCACCGTTGCAAAGCTGACTTTCTGCAGAAGAGGCACAGCTCAAGTTTTTTGCCCTGGCTCTTCGGCTGTGGGAGCAGAGGCCAACCGTTCGTGCTCTACTCCCTGGGATGCTGGGCAGCCCAGCACGGGTGCCAAAGAGGTTCCATTGTAATGGACTTTGAGTTGGGAAATGGAGGAGCGACAGCAATGCGGATGGCACCGTTGCAAAGCTGACTTTCTGCAGAAGAGGCACAGCTCAAGTTTTTTGCCCTGGCTCTTCGGCTGTGGGAGCAGAGGCCAACCCTTCGTGCTCTACTCCCTGGGATGCTGGGCAGCCCAGCACGGGTGCCAAAGAGGTTCCATTGTAATGGACTTTGAGTTGGGAAATGGAGGAGCGACAGTAATGCGGATGGCACCGTTGCAAAGCTGACTTTCTGCAGAAGAGGCACAGCTCAAGTTTTTTGCCCTGGCTATTCGGCTGTGGGAGCAGAGGCCAACCGTTCGTGCTCTACTCCCTGGGATGCTGGGCAGCCCAGCACGGGTGCCAAAGAGGTTCCATTGTAATGGACTTTGAGTTGGGAAATGGAGGAGCGACAGCAATGCGGATGGCACCGTTGCAAAGCTGACTTTCTGCAGAAGAGGCACAGCTCATGTTTTTTGCCCTGGCTCTTCAGCTGTGGGAGCAGAGGCCAACCGTTCGTGCTCTACTCCCTGGGATGCTGGGCAGCCCAGCACGGGTGCCAAAGAGGTTCCATTGTAAATGACTTTGAGTTGGGAAATGGAGGAGCGACAGCAATGCGGATGGCACCGTTGCAAAGCTGACTTTCTGCAGAAGAGGCACAGCTCAAGTTTTTTGCCCTGGCTCTTCGGCTGTGGGAGCAGAGGCCAACCGTTCGTGCTCTACTCCCTGGGATGCTGGGCAGCCCAGCACGGGTGCCAAAGAGGTTCCATTGTAATGGACTTTGAGTTGGGAAATGGAGGAGCGACAGCAATGCGGATGGCACCGTTGCAAAGCTGACTTTCTGCAGAAGAGGCACAGCTCAAGTTTTTTGCCCTGGCTCTTCGGCTGTGGGAGCAGAGGCCAACCATTCGTGCTCTACTCCCTGGGATGCTGGGCAGCCCAGCACGGGTGCCAAAGAGGTTCCATTGTAATGGACTTTGAGTTGGGAAATGGAGGAGCGACAGCAATGCGGATGGCACCGTTGCAAAGCTGACTTTCTGCAGAAGAGGCACAGCTCAAGTTTTTTGCCCTGGCTCTTCGGCTGTGGGAGCAGAGGCCAACCGTTCGTGCTCTACTCCCTGGGATGCTGGGCAGCCCAGCACAGGTGCCAAAGAGGTTCCATGGTAATGGACTTTGAGTTGGGAAATGGAGGAGCGACAGCAATGCGGATGGCACCGTTGCAAAGCTGACTTTCTGCAGAAGAGGCACAGCTCAAGTTTTTTGCCCTGGCTCTTCGGCTGTGGGAGCAGAGGCCAACCGTTCGTGCTCTGCTCCCTGGGATGCTGGGCAGCCCAGCACGGGTGCCAAAGAGGTTCCATTTTAATGGACTTTGAGTTGGGAAATTGAGGAGCGACAGCAATGCGGATGGCACCGTTGCAAAGCTGACTTTCTGCAGAAGAGGCACAGCTCAAGTTTTTTGCCCTGGCTCTTCGGCTGTGGGAGCAGAGGCCAACCGTTCGCGCTCTACTCCCTGGGATGCTGGGCAGCCCAGCACGGGTGCCAAAGAGGTTCCATTGTAATGGACTTTGAGTTGGGAAATGGAGGAGCGACAGCAATGCGGATGGCACCGTTGCAAAGCTGACTTTCTGCAGAAGAGGCACAGCTCAAGTTTTTTGCCCTGGCTCTTCGGCTGTGGGAGCAGAGGCCAACCGTTCGTGCTCTACTCCCTGGGATGCTGGGCAGCCCAGCACGGGTGCCAAAGAGGTTCCATGGTAATGGACTTTGAGTTGGGAAATCGAGGAGCGACAGCAATGCGGATGGCACCGTTGCAAAGCTGACTTTCTGCAGAAGAGACACAGCTCAAGTTTTTTGCCCTGGCTCTTCAGCTGTGGGAGCAGAGGCCAACTGTTTTGCTCTGCTCCCTGGGATGCTGGGCAGCCCAGCACGGGTGCCAAAGAGGTTCCATTGTAATGGACTTTGAGTTGGGAAATGGAGGAGCGACAGCAATGCGGATGGCACCGTTGCAAAGCTGACTTTCTGCAGAAGAGGCACAGCTCAAGTTTTTTGCCCTGGCTCTTCGGCTGTGGGAGCAGAGGCCAACCGTTCGTGCTCTACTCCCTGGGATGCTGGGCAGCTCAGCACGGGTGCCAAAGAGGTTCCATTGTAAAGGACTTTGAGTTGGGAAATGGAGGAGCGACAGCAATGCGGATGGCACCGTTGCAAAGCTGACTTTCTGCAGAAGAGGCACAGCTCAAGTTTTTTGCCCTGGCTCTTCGGCTGTGGGAGCAGAGGCCAACCGTTCGTGCTCTTCTCCCTGGGATGCTGGGCAGCTCAGCACGGGTGCCAAAGAGGTTCCATTGAAATGGACTTTGAGTTGGGAAATCGAGGAGCGACAGCAATGCGGATGGCACCGTTGCAAATCTGACTTTCTGCAGAAGAGGCACAGCTCAAGTTTTTTGCCCTGGCTCTTCGGCTGTGGGAGCAGAGGCCAACCGTTTTGCTCTGCTCCCTGGGATGCTGGGCAGCCCAGCACGGGTGCCAAAGAGGTTCCATTGTAATGGACTTTGAGTTGGGAAATGGAGGAGCGACAGCAATGCGGATGGCACCGTTGCAAAGCTGACTTTCTGCAGAAGAGGCACAGCTCAAGTTTTTTGCCCTGGCTCTTCGGCTGTGGGAGCAGAGGCCAACCCTTCGTGCTCTACTCCCTGGGATGCTGGGCAGCCCAGCACGGGTGCCAAAGAGGTTCCATTGTAATGGACTTTGAGTTGGGAAATGGAGGAGCGACAGCAATGCGGATGGCACCGTTGCAAAGCTGACTTTCTGCAGAAGAGGCACAGCTCAAGTTTTTTGCCCTGGCTCTTCGGCTGTGGGAGCAGAGGCCAACCGTTCGTGCTCTACTCCCTGGGATGCTGGGCAGCTCAGCACGGGTGCCAAAGAGGTTCCATTGTAAAGGACTTTGAGTTGGGAAATGGAGGAGCGACAGCAATGCGGATGGCACCGTTGCAAAGCTGACTTTCTGCAGAAGAAGCACAGCTCAAGTTTTTTGCCCTGGCTCTTCGGCTGTGGGAGCAGAGGCCAACCGTTCGTGCTCTACTCCCTGGGATGCTGGGCAGCTCAGCACGGGTGCCAAAGAGGTTCCATTGTAAAGGACTTTGAGTTGGGAAATGGAGGAGCGACAGCAATGCAGATGGCACCGTTGCAAAGCTGACTTTCTGCAGAAGAGGCACAGCTCAAGTTTTTTGCCCTGGCTCTTCGGCTGTGGGAGCAGAGGCCAACCGTTCGTGCTCTACTCCCTGGGATGCTGGGCAGCCCAGCACGGGTGCCAAAGAGGTTCCATTGTAATGGACTTTGAGTTGGGAAATGGAGGAGCGACAGCAATGCGGATGGCACCGTTGCAAAGCTGACTTTCTGCAGAAGAGGCACAGCTCAAGTTTTTTGCCCTGGCTCTTCGGCTGTGGGAGCAGAGGCCAACCCTTCGTGCTCTACTCCCTGGGATGCTGGGCAGCCCAGCACAGGTGCCAAAGAGGTTCCATTGTAATGGACTTTGAGTTGGGAAATGGAGGAGCGACAGCAATGCGGATGGCACCGTTGCAAAGCTGACTTTCTGCAGAAGAGGCACAGCTCAAGTTTTTTGCCCTGGCTCTTCGGCTGTGGGAGCAGAGGCCAACCGTTTTGCTCTGCTCCGTGTGATGCTGGGCAGCCCAGCACGGGTGCCAAAGAGGTTCCATTGTAATGGACTTTGAGTTGGGAAATGGAGGAGCGACAGCAATGCGGATGGCACCGTTGCAAAGCTGACTTTCTGCAGAAGAGGCACAGCTCAAGTTTTTTGCCCTGGCTCTTCGGCTGTGGGAGCAGAGGCCAACCGTTCGTGCTCTACTCCCTGGGATGCTGGGTTGCCCAGCACGGGTGCCAAAGAGGTTTCATTGTAATGGACTTTGAGTTGGGAAATGGAGGAGCGACAGCAATGCGGATGGCACCGTTGCAAAGCTGACTTTCTGCAGAAGAGGCACAGCTCAAGTTTTTTGCCCTGGCTCTTCGGCTGTGGGAGCAGAGGCCAACCGTTCGTGCTCTACTCCCTGGGATGCTGGGCAGCCCAGCACGGGTGCCAAAGAGGTTCCATTGTAATGGACTTTGAGTTGGGAAATGGAGGAGCGACAGCAATGCGGATGGCACCGTTGCAAAGCTGACTTTCTGCAGAAGAGGCACAGCTCAAGTTTTTTGCCCTGGCTCTTCGGCTGTGGGAGCAGAGGCCAACCGTTCGTGCTCTACTCCCTGGGATGCTGGGCAGCCCAGCACGGGTGCCAAAGAGGTTCCATTGTAATGGACTTTGAGTTGGGAAATGGAGGAGCGACAGTAATGCGGATGGCACCGTTGCAAAGCTGACTTTCTGCAGAAGAGGCACAGCTCAAGTTTTTTGCCCTGGCTCTTCGGCTGTGGGAGCAGAGGCCAACCGTTCGTGCTCTACTCCCTGGGATGCTGGGCAGCCCAGCACGGGTGCCAAAGAGGTTCCATTGTAATGGACTTTGAGTTGGGAAATGGAGGAGCAACAGCAATGCGGATGGCACCGTTGCAAAGCTGACTTTCTGCAGAAGAGGCACAGCTCAAGTTTTTTGCCCTGGCTCTTCGGCTGTGGGAGCAGAGGCCAACCGTTCGTGCTCTACTCCCTGGGATGCTGGGCAGCTCAGCACGGGTGCCAAAGAGGTTCCATTGTAAAGGACGTTGAGTTGGGAAATGGAGGAGCGACAGCAATGCGGATGGCACCGTTGCAAAGCTGACTTTCTGCAGAAGAGGCACAGCTCAAGTTTTTTGCCCTGGCTCTTCGGCTGTGGGAGCAGAGGCCAACCGTTCGTGCTCTACTCCCTGGGATGCTGGGCAGCTCAGCACGGGTGCCAAAGAGGTTCCATTGTAAAGGACGTTGAGTTGGGAAATGGAGGAGCGACAGCAATGCGGATGGCACCGTTGCAAAGCTGACTTTCTGCAGAAGAGGCACAGCTCAAGTTTTTTGCCCTGGCTCTTCGGCTGTGGGAGCAGAGGCCAACCGTTCGTGCTCTACTCCCTGGGATGCTGGGCAGCCCAGCACGGGTGCCAAAGAGGTTCCATTGTAATGGACTTTGAGTTGGGAAATGGAGGAGCGACAGCAATGCGGATGGCACCGTTGCAAAGCTGACTTTCTGCAGAAGAGGCACAGCTCAAGTTTTTTGCCCTGGCTCTTCGGCTGTGGGAGCAGAGGCCAACCGTTCGTGCTCTACTCCCTATGATGCTGGGCAGCCCAGCACGGGTGCCAAAGAGGTTCCATTGTAATGGACTTTGAGTTGGGAAATGGAGGAGCGACAGCAATGCGGATGGCACCGTTGCAAAGCTGACTTTCTGCAGAAGAGGCACAGCTCAAGTTTTTTGCCCTGGCTCTTCGGCTGTGGGAGCAGAGGCCAACCGTTCGTGCTCTACTCCCTGGGATGCTGGGCAGCCCAGCACGGGTGCCAAAGAGGTTCCATTGTAATGGACTTTGAGTTGGGAAATGGAGGAGCGACAGCAATGCGGATGGCACCGTTGCAAAGCTGACTTTCTGCAGAAGAGGCACAGCTCAAGTTTTTTGCCCTGGCTCTTCGGCTGTGGGAGCAGAGGCCAACCGTTCGTGCTCTACTCCCTGGGATGCTGGGCAGCCCAGCACGGGTGCCAAAGAGGTTCCATTGTAATGGACTTTGAGTTGGGAAATCGAGGAGCGACAGCAATGCGGATGGCACCGTTGCAAAGCTGACTTTCTGCAGAAGAGGCACAGCTCAAGTTTTTTGCCCTGGCTCTTCGGCTGTGGGAGCAGAGGCCAACCGTTCGTGCTCTACTCCCTGGGATGCTGGGTTGCCCAGCACGGGTGCCAAAGAGGTTTCATTGTAATGGACTTTGAGTTGGGAAATGGAGGAGCGACAGCAATGCGGATGGCACCGTTGCAAAGCTGACTTTCTGCAGAAGAGGCACAGCTCAAGTTTTTTGCCCTGGCTCTTCGGCTGTGGGAGCAGAGGCCAACCCTTCGTGCTCTACTCCCTGGGATGCTGGGCAGCCCAGCACGGGTGCCAAAGAGGTTCCATTGTAATGGACTTTGAGTTGGGAAATGGAGGAGCGACAGCAATGCGGATGGCACCGTTGCAAAGCTGACTTTCTGCAGAAGAGGCACAGCTCAAGTTTTTTGCCCTGGCTCTTCGGCTGTGGGAGCAGAGGCCAACCCTTCGTGCTCTACTCCCTGGGATGCTGGGCAGCCCAGCACGGGTGCCAAAGAGGTTCCATTGTAATGGACTTTGAGTTGGGAAATCGAGGAGCGACAGCAATGCGGATGGCACCGTTGCAAAGCTGACTTTCTGCAGAAGAGGCACAGCTCAAGTTTTTTGCCCTGGCTCTTCGGCTGTGGGAGCAGAGGCCGACCGTTCGTGCTCTACTCCCTGGGATGCTGGGCAGCCGAGCACGGGTGCCAAAGAGGTTCCATTGTAATGGACTTTGAGTTGGGAAATGGAGGAGCAACAGCAATGCGGATGGCACCGTTGCAAAGCTGACTTTCTGCAGAAGAGGCACAGCTCAAGTTTTTTGCCCTGGCTCTTCGGCTGTGGGAGCAGAGGCCAACCGTTCGTGCTCTACTCCCTGGGATGCTGGGCAGCTCAGCACGGGTGCCAAAGAGGTTCCATTGTAAAGGACTTTGAGTTGGGAAATGGAGGAGCGACAGCAATGCGCATGGCACCGTTGCAAAGCTGACTTTCTGCAGAAGAAGCACAGCTCAAGTTTTTTGCCCTGGCTCTTCGGCTGTGGGAGCAGAGGCCAACCGTTCGTGCTCTACTCCCTGGGATGCTGGGCAGCTCAGCACGGGTGCCAAAGAGGTTCCATTGTAAGGGACGTTGAGTTGGGAAATGGAGGAGCGACAGCAATGCGGATGGCACCGTTGCAAAGCTGACTTTCTGCAGAAGAGGCACAGCTCAAGTTTTTTGCCCTGGCTCTTCGGCTGTGGGAGCAGAGGCCAACCCTTCGTGCTCTACTCCCTGGGATGCTGGGCAGCCCAGCACGGGTGCCAAAGAGGTTCCATTGTAATGGACTTTGAGTTGGGAAATGGAGGAGCGACAGCAATGCGGATGGCACCGTTGCAAAGCTGACTTTCTGCAGAAGAGGCACAGCTCAAGTTTTTTGCCCTGGCTCTTCGGCTGTGGGAGCAGAGGCCAACCCTTCGTGCTCTACTCCCTGGGATGCTGGGCAGCCCAGAACGGGTGCCAAAGAGGTTCCATTGTAATGGACTTTGAGTTGGGAAATGGAGGAGCGACAGCAATGCGGATGGCACCGTTGCAAAGCTGACTTTCTGCAGAAGAGGCACAGCTCAAGTTTTTTGCCCTGGCTCTTCGGCTGTGGGAGCAGAGGCCAACCGTTCGTGCTCTACTCCCTGGGATGCTGGGCAGCCCAGCACGGGTGCCAAAGAGGTTCCATTGTAATGGACTTTGAGTTGGGAAATGGAGGAGCGACAGCAATGCGGATGGCACCGTTGCAAAGCTGACTTTCTGCAGAAGAGGCACAGCTCAAGTTTTTTGCCCTGGCTCTTCGGCTGTGGGAGCAGAGGCCAACCGTTCGTGCTCTACTCCCTGGGATGCTGGGCAGCCCAGCACGGGTGCCAAAGAGGTTCCATTGTAATGGACTTTGAGTTGGGAAATGGAGGAGCGACAGCAATGCGGATGGCACCGTTGCAAAGCTGACTTTCTGCAGAAGAGGCACAGCTCAAGTTTTTTGCCCTGGCTCTTCGGCTTTGGGAGCAGAGGCCAACCGTTTTGCTCTGCTCCCTGGGATGCTGGGCAGCCCAGCACGGGTGCCAAAGAGGTTCCATTGTAATGGACTTTGAGTTGGGAAATGGAGGAGCGACAGCAATGCGGATGGCACCGTTGCAAAGCTGACTTTCTGCAGAAGAGGCACAGCTCAAGTTTTTTGCCCTGGCTCTTCGGCTGTGGGAGCAGAGGCCAACCGTTCGTGCTCTACTCCCTGGGATGCTGGGCAGCCCAGCACGGGTGCCAAAGAGGTTCCATTGTAATGGACTTTGAGTTGGGAAATGGAGGAGCGACAGCAATGCGGATGGCACCGTTGCAAAGCTGACTTTCTGCAGAAGAAGCACAGCTCAAGTTTTTTGCCCTGGCTCTTCGGCTGTGGGAGCAGAGGCCAACCGTTCGTGCTCTACTCCCTGGGATGCTGGGCAGCCCAGCACGGGTGCCAAAGAGGTTCCATTGTAATGGACTTTGAGTTGGGAAATGGAGGAGCGACAGCAATGCGGATGGCACCGTTGCAAAGCTGACTTTCTGCAGAAGAGGCACAGCTCAAGTTTTTTGCCCTGGCTCTTCGGCTGTGGGAGCAGAGGCCAACCGTTCGTGCTCTACTCCCGGGGATGCTGGGCAGCCCAGCACGGGTGCCAAAGAGGTTCCATTGTAATGGACTTTGAGTTGGGAAATGGAGGAGCGACAGCAATGCGGATGGCACCGTTGCAAAGCTGACTTTCTGCAGAAGAGGCACAGCTCAAGTTTTTTGCCCTGGCTCTTCGGCTGTGGGAGCAGAGGCCAACCCTTCGTGCTCTACTCCCTGGGATGCTGGGCAGCCCAGCACGGGTGCCAAAGAGGTTCCATTGTAATGGACTTTGAGTTGGGAAATGGAGGAGCGACAGCAATGCGGATGGCACCGTTGCAAAGCTGACTTTCTGCAGAAGAGGCACAGCTCAAGTTTTTTGCCCTGGCTCTTCGGCTGTGGGAGCAGAGGCCAACCGTTTTGCTCTACTCCCTGGGATGCTGGGCAGCCCAGAACGGGTGCCAAAGAGGTTCCATTGTAATGGACTTTGAGTTGGGAAATGGAGGAGCGACAGCAATGCGGATGGCACCGTTGCAAAGCTGACTTTCTGCAGAAGAGGCACAGCTCAAGTTTTTTGCCCTGGCTCTTCGGCTGTGGGAGCAGAGGCCAACCGTTCGTGCTCTACTCCCTGGGATGCTGGGTAGCCCAGCACGGGTGCCAAAGAGGTTTCATTGTAATGGACTTTGAGTTGGGAAATGGAGGAGCGACAGCAATGCGGATGGCACCGTTGCAAAGCTGACTTTCTGCAGAAGAGGCACAGCTCAAGTTTTTTGCCCTGGCTCTTCGGCTGTGGGAGCAGAGGCCAACCCTTCGTGCTCTACTCCCTGGGATGCTGGGCAGCCCAGCACGGGTGCCAAAGAGGTTCCATTGTAATGGACTTTGAGTTGGGAAATGGAGGAGCGACAGCAATGCGGATGGCACCGTTGCAAAGCTGACTTTCTGCAGAAGAGGCACAGCTCAAGTTTTTTGCCCTGGCTCTTCGGCTGTGGGAGCAGAGGCCAACCCTTCGTGCTCTACTCCCTGGGATGCTGGGCAGCCCAGCACGGGTGCCAAAGAGGTTCCATTGTAATGGACTTTGAGTTGGGAAATGGAGGAGCGACTGCAATGCGGATGGCACCGTTGCAAAGCTGACTTTCTGCAGAAGAGGCACAGCTCAAGTTTTTTGCCCTGGCTCTTCGGCTGTGGGAGCAGAGGCCAACCCTTCGTGCTCTACTCCCTGGGATGCTGGGCAGCCCAGCACGGGTGCCAAAGAGGTTCCATTGTAATGGACTTTGAGTTGGGAAATGGAGGAGCGACAGCAATGCGGATGGCACCGTTGCAAAGCTGACTTTCTGCAGAAGAGGCACAGCTCAAGTTTTTTGCCCTGGCTCTTCGGCTGTGGGAGCAGAGGCCAACCGTTCGTGCTCTACTCCCTGGGATGCTGGGCAGCCCAGCACGGGTGCCAAAGAGGTTCCATTGTAATGGACTTTGAGTTGGGAAATGGAGGAGCGACAGCAATGCGCATGGCACCGTTGCAAAGCTGACTTTCTGCAGAAGAGGCACAGCTCAAGTTTTTTGCCCTGGCTCTTCGGCTGTGGGAGCAGAGGCCAACCGTTTTGCTCTGCTCCCGGAGATGCTGGGCAGCCCAGCACGGGTGCCAAAGAGGTTCCATTGTAATGGACTTTGAGTTGGGAAATCGAGGAGCGACAGCAATGCGGATGGCACTGTTGCAAAGCTGACTTTCTGCAGAAGAGGCACAGCTCAAGTTTTTTGCCCTGGCTCTTCGGCTGTGGGAGCAGAGGCCAACCCTTCGTGCTCTACTCCCTGGGATGCTGGGCAGCCGAGCACGGGTGCCAAAGAGGTTCCATTGTAATGGACTTTGAGTTGGGAAATGGAGGAGCGACAGCAATGCGGATGGCACCGTTGCAAAGCTGACTTTCTGCAGAAGAGGCACAGCTCAAGTTTTTTGCCCTGGCTCTTCGGCTGTGGGAGCAGAGGCCAACCCTTCGTGCTCTACTCCCTGGGATGCTGGGCAGCCCAGCACGGGTGCCAAAGAGGTTCCATTGTAATGGACTTTGAGTTGGGAAATGGAGGAGCGACAGCAATGCGGATGGCACCGTTGCAAAGCTGACTTTCTGCAGAAGAAGCACAGCTCAAGTTTTTTGCCCTGGCTCTTCGGCTGTGGGAGCAGAGGCCAACCGTTCGTGCTCTACTCCCTGGGATGCTGGGCAGCCCAGCACGGGTGCCAAAGAGGTTCCATTGTAATGGACTTTGAGTTGGGAAATGGAGGAGCGACAGCAATGCGGATGGCACCGTTGCAAAGCTGACTTTCTGCAGAAGAGGCACAGCTCAAGTTTTTTGCCCTGGCTCTTCGGCTGTGGGAGCAGAGGCCAACCGTTCGTGCTCTACTCCCTGGGATGCTGGGCAGCCCAGCACGGGTGCCAAAGAGGTTCCATTGTAATGGACTTTGAGTTGGGAAATGGAGGAGCGACAGCAATGCGGATGGCACCGTTGCAAAGCTGACTTTCTGCAGAAGAGGCACAGCTCAAGTTTTTTGCCCTGGCTCTTCGGCTGTGGGAGCAGAGGCCAACCGTTTTGCTCTGCTCCCTGGGATGCTGGGCAGCCCAGCACGGGTGCCAAAGAGGTTCCATTGTAATGGACTTTGAGTTGTGAAATGGAGGAGCGACAGCAATGCGGATGGCACCGTTGCAAAGCTGACTTTCTGCAGAAGAGGCACAGCTCAAGTTTTTTGCCCTGGCTCTTCGGCTGTGGGAGCAGAGGCCAACCCTTCGTGCTCTACTCCCTGGGATGCTGGGCAGCCCAGCACGGGTGCCAAAGAGGTTCCATTGTAATGGACTTTGAGTTGGGAAATGGAGGAGCGACAGCAATGCGGATGGCACCGTTGCAAAGCTGACTTTCTGCAGAAGAGGCACAGCTCAAGTTTTTTGCCCTGGCTCTTCGGCTGTGGGAGCAGAGGCCAACCGTTCGTGCTCTACTCCCTGGGATGCTGGGCAGCCCAGCACGGGTGCCAAAGAGGTTCCATTGTAATGGACTTTGAGTTGGGAAATCGAGGAGCGACAGCAATGCGGATGGCACCGTTGCAAAGCTGACTTTCTGCAGAAGAGGCACAGCTCAAGTTTTTTGCCCTGGCTCTTCGGCTGTGGGAGCAGAGGCCAACACTTCGTGCTCTACTCCCTGGGATGCTGGGCAGCCGAGCACGGGTGCCAAAGAGGTTCCATTGTAATGGACTTTGAGTTGGGAAATGGAGGAGCGACAGCAATGCGGATGGCACCGTTGCAAAGCTGACTTTCTGCAGAAGAGGCACAGCTCAAGTTTTTTGCCCTGGCTCTTCGGCTGTGGGAGCAGAGGCCAACCGTTTTGCTCTACTCCCTGGGATGCTGGGCAGCCCAGCACGGGTGCCAAAGAGGTTCCATTGTAATGGACTTTGAGTTGGGAAATGGAGGAGCGACAGCAATGCGGATGGCACCGTTGCAAAGCTGACTTTCTGCAGAAGAGGCACAGCTCAAGTTTTTTGCCCTGGCTCTTCGGCTGTGGGAGCAGAGGCCAACCCTTCGTGCTCTACTCCCTGGGATGCTGGGCAGCCCAGCACGGGTGCCAAAGAGGTTCCATTGTAATGGACTTTGAGTTGGGAAATGGAGGAGCGACAGTAATGCGGATGGCACCGTTGCAAAGCTGACTTTCTGCAGAAGAGGCACAGCTCAAGTTTTTTGCCCTGGCTCTTCGGCTGTGGGAGCAGAGGCCAACCGTTCGTGCTCTACTCCCTGGGATGCTGGGCAGCCCAGCACGGGTGCCAAAGAGGTTCCATTGTAATGGACTTTGAGTTGGGAAATGGAGGAGCAACAGCAATGCGGATGGCACCGTTGCAAAGCTGACTTTCTGCAGAAGAGGCACAGCTCAAGTTTTTTGCCCTGGCTCTTCGGCTGTGGGAGCAGAGGCCAACCGTTCGTGCTCTACTCCCTGGGATGCTGGGCAGCTCAGCACGGGTGCCAAAGAGGTTCCATTGTAAAGGACTTTGAGTTGGGAAATGGAGGAGCGACAGCAATGCGGATGGCACCGTTGCAAAGCTGACTTTCTGCAGAAGAAGCACAGCTCAAGTTTTTTGCCCTGGCTCTTCGGCTGTGGGAGCAGAGGCCAACCGTTCGTGCTCTACTCCCTGGGATGCTGGGCAGCTCAGCACGGGTGCCAAAGAGGTTCCATTGTAAAGGACGTTGAGTTGGGAAATGGAGGAGAGACAGCAATGCGGATGGCACCGTTGCAAAGCTGACTTTCTGCAGAAGAGGCACAGCTCAAGTTTTTTGCCCTGGCTCTTCGGCTGTGGGAGCAGAGGCCAACCCTTCGTGCTCTACTCCCTGGGATGCTGGGCAGCCCAGCACGGGTGCCAAAGAGGTTCCATTGTAATGGACTTTGAGTTGGGAAATGGAGGAGCGACAGCAATGCGGATGGCACCGTTGCAAAGCTGACTTTCTGCAGAAGAGGCACAGCTCAAGTTTTTTGCCCTGGCTCTTCGGCTGTGGGAGCAGAGGCCAACCGTTCGTGCTCTACTCCCTGGGATGCTGGGCAGCCCAGCACGGGTGCCAAAGAGGTTCCATTGTAATGGACTTTGAGTTGGGAAATGGAGGAGCGACAGCAATGCGGATGGCACCGTTGCAAAGCTGACTTTCTGCAGAAGAGGCACAGCTCAAGTTTTTTGCCCTGGCTCTTCGGCTGTGGGAGCAGAGGCCAACCCTTCGTGCTCTACTCCCTGGGATGCTGGGCAGACGAGCACGGGTGCCAAAGAGGTTCCATTGTAATGGACTTTGAGTTGGGAAATCGAGGAGCGACAGTAATGCGGATGGCACCGTTGCAAAGCTGACTTTCTGCAGAAGAGGCACAGCTCAAGTTTTTTGCCCTGGCTCTTCGGCTGTGGGAGCAGAGGCCAACCGTTCGTGCTCTACTCCCTGGGATGCTGGGCAGCCCAGCACGGGTGCCAAAGAGGTTCCATTGTAATGGACTTTGAGTTGGGAAATGGAGGAGCAACAGCAATGCGGATGGCACCGTTGCAAAGCTGACTTTCTGCAGAAGAGGCACAGCTCAAGTTTTTTGCCCTGGCTCTTCGGCTGTGGGAGCAGAGGCCAACCGTTCGTGCTCTACTCCCTGGGATGCTGGGCAGCTCAGCACGGGTGCCAAAGAGGTTCCATTGTAAAGGACTTTGAGTTGGGAAATGGAGGAGCGACAGCAATGCGGATGGCACCGTTGCAAAGCTGACTTTCTGCAGAAGAAGCACAGCTCAAGTTTTTTGCCCTGGCTCTTCGGCTGTGGGAGCAGAGGCCAACCGTTCGTGCTCTACTCCCTGGGATGCTGGGCAGCTCAGCACGGGTGCCAAAGAGGTTCCATTGTAAAGGACGTTGAGTTGGGAAATGGAGGAGCGACAGCAATGCGGATGGCACCGTTGCAAAGCTGACTTTCTGCAGAAGAGGCACAGCTCAAGTTTTTTGCCCTGGCTCTTCGGCTGTGGGAGCAGAGGCCAGCCGTTTTGCTCTGCTCCCTGGGATGCTGGGCAGCCCAGCACGGGTGCCAAAGAGGTTCCATTGTAATGGACTTTGAGTTGGGAAATGGAGGAGCGACAGCAATGCGGATGGCACCGTTGCAAAGCTGACTTTCTGCAGAAGAGGCACAGCTCAAGTTTTTTGCCCTGGCTCTTCGGCTGTGGGAGCAGAGGCCAACCCTTCGTGCTCTGCTCCCTGGGATGCTGGGCAGCCCAGCACGGGTGCCAAAGAGGTTCCATTGTAATGGACTTTGAGTTGGGAAATGGAGGAGCGACAGCAATGCGGATGGCACCGTTGCAAAACTGACTTTCTGCAGAAGAGGCACAGCTCAAGTTTTTTGCCCTGGCTCTTCGGCTGTGGGAGCAGAGGCCAACCGTTCGTGCTCTACTCCCTGGGATGCTGGGTAGCACAGCACGGGTGCCAAAGATGTTCCATTGTAATGGACTTTGAGTTGGGAAATGGAGGAGCGACAGCAATGCGGATGGCACCGTTGCAAAGCTGACTTTCTGCAGAAGAGGCACAGCTCAAGTTTTTTGCCCTGGCTCTTCGGCTGTGGGAGCAGAGGCCAACCCTTCGTGCTCTACTCCCTGGGATGCTGGGCAGCCCAGCACGGGTGCCAAAGAGGTTCCATTGTAATGGACTTTGAGTTGGGAAATCGAGGAGCGACAGCAATGCGGATGGCACCGTTGCAAAGCTGACTTTCTGCAGAAGAGGCACAGCTCAAGTTTTTTGCCCTGGCTCTTCGGCTGTGGGAGCAGAGGCCAACCGTTCGTGCTCTACTCCCTGGGATGCTGGGCAGCCCAGCACGGGTGCCAAAGAGGTTCCATTGTAATGGACTTTGAGTTGGGAAATGGAGGAGCGACAGCAATGCGGATGGCACCGTTGCAAAGCTGACTTTCTGCAGAAGAGGCACAGCTCAAGTTTTTTGCCCTGGCTCTTCGGCTGTGGGAGCAGAGGCCAACCGTTCGTGCTCTACTCCCTGGGATGCTGGGCAGCCCAGCACGGGTGCCAAAGAGGTTCCATTGTAATGGACTTTGAGTTGGGAAATGGAGGAGCGACAGCAATTCGCATGGCACCGTTGCAAAGCTGACTTTCTGCAGAAGAGGCACAGCTCAAGTTTTTTGCCCTGGCTCTTCGGCTGTGGGAGCAGAGGCCAACCGTTCGTGCTCTACTCCCTGGGATGCTGGGCAGCCCAGCACGGGTGCCAAAGAGGTTCCATTGTAATGGACTTTGAGTTGGGAAATGGAGGAGCGACAGCAATGCGGATGGCACCGTTGCAAAGCTGACTTTCTGCAGAAGAGGCACAGCTCAAGTTTTTTGCCCTGGCTCTTCGGCTGTGGGAGCAGAGGCCAACCGTTTTGCTCTGCTCCCTGGGATGCTGGGCAGCCCAGCACGGGTGCCAAAGAGGTTCCATTGTAATGGACTTTGAGTTGGGAAATGGAGGAGCGACAGCAATGCGGATGGCACCGTTGCAAAGCTGACTTTCTGCAGAAGAGGCACAGCTCAAGTTTTTTGCCCTGGCTCTTCGGCTGTGGGAGCAGAGGCCAACCGTTCGTGCTCTACTCCCTGGGATGCTGGGCAGCCCAGAACGGGTGCCAAAGAGGTTCCATTGTAATGGACTTTGAGTTGGGAAATGGAGGAGCGACAGCAATGCGGATGGCACCGTTGCAAAGCTGACTTTCTGCAGAAGAGGCACAGCTCAAGTTTTTTGCCCTGGCTCTTCGGCTGTGGGAGCAGAGGCCAACCCTTCGTGCTCTACTCCCTGGGATGCTGGGTAGCCCAGCACGGGTGCCAAAGATGTTCCATTGTAATGGACTTTGAGTTGGGAAATGGAGGAGCGACAGCAATTCGCATGGCACCGTTGCAAAGCTGACTTTCTGCAGAAGAGGCACAGCTCAAGTTTTTTGCCCTGGCTCTTCGGCTGTGGGAGCAGAGGCCAACCCTTCGTGCTCTACTCCCTGGGATGCTGGGCAGCCCAGCACGGGTGCCAAAGAGGTTCCATTGTAATGGACTTTGAGTTGGGAAATGGAGGAGCGACAGCAATGCGGATGGCACCGTTGCAAAGCTGACTTTCTGCAGAAGAGGCACAGCTCAAGTTTTTTGCCCTGGCTCTTCGGCTGTGGGAGCAGAGGCCAACCGTTCGTGCTCTACTCCCTGGGATGCTGGGCAGCCCAGCACGGGTGCCAAAGAGGTTCCATTGTAATGGACTTTGAGTTGGGAAATCGAGGAGCGACAGCAATGCGGATGGCACCGTTGCAAAGCTGACTTTCTGCAGAAGAGGCACAGCTCAAGTTTTTTGCCCTGGCTCTTCGGCTGTGGGAGCAGAGGCCAACCGTTCGTGCTCTACTCCCTGGGATGCTGGGCAGCCCAGCACGGGTGCCAAAGAGGTTCCATTGTAATGGACTTTGAGTTGGGAAATGGAGGAGCGACAGCAATGCGGATGGCACCGTTGCAAAGCTGACTTTCTGCAGAAGAGGCACAGCTCAAGTTTTTTGCCCTGGCTCTTCGGCTGTGGGAGCAGAGGCCAACCCTTCGTGCTCTACTCCCTGGGATGCTGGGCAGCCCAGCACAGGTGCCAAAGAGGTTCCATTGTAATGGACTTTGAGTTGGGAAATGGAGGAGCGACAGCAATGCGGATGGCACCGTTGCAAAGCTGACTTTCTGCAGAAGAGGCACAGCTCAAGTTTTTTGCCCTGGCTCTTCGGCTGTGGGAGCAGAGGCCAACCCTTCGTGCTCTACTCCCTGGGATGCTGGGTAGCCCAGCACGGGTGCCAAAGATGTTCCATTGTAATGGACTTTGAGTTGGGAAATGGAGGAGCGACAGCAATTCGCATGGCACCGTTGCAAAGCTGACTTTCTGCAGAAGAGGCACAGCTCAAGTTTTTTGCCCTGGCTCTTCGGCTGTGGGAGCAGAGGCCAACCCTTCGTGCTCTACTCCCTGGGATGCTGGGCAGCCCAGCACGGGTGCCAAAGAGGTTCCATTGTAATGGACTTTGAGTTGGGAAATGGAGGAGCGACAGCAATGCGGATGGCACCGTTGCAAAGCTGACTTTCTGCAGAAGAGGCACAGCTCAAGTTTTTTGCCCTGGCTCTTCGGCTGTGGGAGCAGAGGCCAACCCTTCGTGCTCTACTCCCTGGGATGCTGGGCAGCCCAGCACGGGTGCCAAAGAGGTTCCATTGTAATGGACTTTGAGTTGGGAAATCGAGGAGCGACAGCAATGCGGATGGCACCGTTGCAAAGCTGACTTTCTGCAGAAGAGGCACAGCTCAAGTTTTTTGCCCTGGCTCTTCGGCTGTGGGAGCAGAGGCCAACCCTTCGTGCTCTACTCCCTGGGATGCTGGGCAGCCCAGCACGGGTGCCAAAGAGGTTCCATTGTAATGGACTTTGAGTTGGGAAATGGAGGAGCGACAGCAATGCGGATGGCACCGTTGCAAAGCTGACTTTCTGCAGAAGAGGCACAGCTCAAGTTTTTTGCCCTGGCTCTTCGGCTGTGGGAGCAGAGGCCAACCCTTCGTGCTCTACTCCCTGGGATGCTGGGCAGCCCAGCACAGGTGCCAAAGAGGTTCCATTGTAATGGACTTTGAGTTGGGAAATGGAGGAGCGACAGCAATGCGGATGGCACCGTTGCAAAGCTGACTTTCTGCAGAAGAGGCACAGCTCAAGTTTTTTGCCCTGGCTCTTCGGCTGTGGGAGCAGAGGCCAACCCTTCGTGCTCTACTCCCTGGGATGCTGGGCAGCCCAGCACGGGTGCCAAAGAGGTTCCATTGTAATGGACTTTGAGTTGGGAAATGGAGGAGCGACAGCAATGCGGATGGCACCGTTGCAAAGCTGACTTTCTGCAGAAGAGGCACAGCTCAAGTTTTTTGCCCTGGCTCTTCGGCTGTGGGAGCAGAGGCCAACCGTTCGTGCTCTACTCCCTGGGATGCTGGGCAGCCCAGCACGGGTGCCAAAGAGGTTCCATTGTAATGGACTTTGAGTTGGGAAATCGAGGAGCGACAGCAATGCGGATGGCACCGTTGCAAAGCTGACTTTCTGCAGAAGAGGCACAGCTCAAGTTTTTTGCCCTGGCTCTTCGGCTGTGGGAGCAGAGGCCAACCCTTCGTGCTCTACTCCCGGGGATGCTGGGCAGCCCAGCACGGGTGCCAAAGAGGTTCCATTGTAATGGACTTTGAGTTGGGAAATGGAGGAGCGACAGCAATGCGGATGGCACCGTTGCAAAGCTGACTTTCTGCAGAAGAGGCACAGCTCAAGTTTTTTGCCCTGGCTCTTCGGCTGTGGGAGCAGAGGCCAACCCTTCGTGCTCTACTCCCTGGGATGCTGGGCAGCCCAGCACAGGTGCCAAAGAGGTTCCATTGTAATGGACTTTGAGTTGGGAAATGGAGGAGCGACAGCAATGCGGATGGCACCGTTGCAAAGCTGACTTTCTGCAGAAGAGGCACAGCTCAAGTTTTTTGCCCTGGCTCTTCGGCTGTGGGAGCAGAGGCCAACCCTTCGTGCTCTACTCCCTGGGATGCTGGGCAGCCCAGCACGGGTGCCAAAGAGGTTCCATTGTAATGGACTTTGAGTTGGGAAATCGAGGAGCAGCAGCAATGCGGATGGCACCGTTGCAAAGCTGACTTTCTGCAGAAGAGGCACAGCTCAAGTTTTTTGCCCTGGCTCTTCGGCTGTGGGAGCAGAGGCCAACCCTTCGTGCTCTACTCCCTGGGATGCTGGGCAGCCCAGCACGGGTGCCAAAGAGGTTCCATTGTAATGGACTTTGAGTTGGGAAATCGAGGAGCAGCAGCAATGCGGATGGCACCTTTGCAGAGCTGACTTTCTGCAGAAGAGGCACAGCTCAAGTTTTTTGCCCTGGCTCTTCGGCTGTGGGAGCAGAGGCCAACCGTTCGTGCTCTACTCCCTGGGATGCTGGGCAGCCCAGCACGGGTGCCAAAGAGGTTCCATTGTAATGGACTTTGAGTTGGGAAATCGAGGAGCAGCAGCAATGCGGATGGCACCTTTGCAAAGCTGACTTTCTGCAGAAGAGGCACAGCTCAAGTTTTTTGCCCCGGCTCTTCAGCTGTGGGAGCAGAGGCCAACCGTTTTGCTCTGCTCCCTGGGATGCTGGGCAGCCCAGCACGGGTGCCAAAGAGGTTCCATTGTAATGGACTTTGAGTTGGGAAATGGAGGAGCGACAGCAATGCGGATGGCACCGTTGCAAAGCTGACTTTCTGCAGAAGAGGCACAGCTCAAGTTTTTTGCCCTGGCTCTTCGGCTGTGGGAGCAGAGGCCAACCGTTCGTGCTCTACTCCCTGGGATGCTGGGCAGCCCAGCACGGGTGCCAAAGAGGTTCCATTGTAATGGACTTTGAGTTGGGAAATCGAGGAGCGACAGCAATGCGGATGGCACCGTTGCAAAGCTGACTTTCTGCAGAAGAGGCACAGCTCAAGTTTTTTGCCCTGGCTCTTCGGCTGTGGGAGCAGAGGCCAACCCTTCGTGCTCTACTCCCTGGGATGCTGGGCAGCCCAGCACGGGTGACAAAGAGGTTCCATTGTAATGGACTTTGAGTTGGGAAATGGAGGAGCGACAGCAATTCGGATGGCACCGTTGCAAAGCTGACTTTCTGCAGAAGAGGCACAGCTGAAGTTTTTTGCCCTGGCTCTTCGGCTGTGGGAGCAGAGGCCAACCGTTTGTGCTCTGCTCCCTGGGATGCTGGGCAGCCCAGCACGGGTGCCAAAGAGGTTCCATTGTAATGGACTTTGAGTTGGGAAATGGAGGAGCGACAGCAATGCGGATGGCACCGTTGCAAAGCTGACTTTCTGCAGAAGAGGCACAGCTCAAGTTTTTTGCCCTGGCTCTTCGGCTGTGGGAGCAGAGGCCAACCCTTCGTGCTCTACTCCCTGGGATGCTGGGCAGCCCAGCACGGGTGCCAAAGAGGTTCCATTGTAATGGACTTTGAGTTGGGAAATGGAGGAGCGACAGCAATGCGGATGGCACCGTTGCAAAGCTGACTTTCTGCAGAAGAGGCACAGCTCAAGTTTTTTGCCCTGGCTCTTCGGCTGTGGGAGCAGAGGCCAACCGTTCGTGCTCTACTCCCTGGGATGCTGGGTAGCCCAGCACGGGTGCCAAAGATGTTCCATTGTAATGGACTTTGAGTTGGGAAATGGAGGAGCGACAGCAATGCGGATGGCACCGTTGCAAAGCTGACTTTCTGCAGAAGAGGCACAGCTCAAGTTTTTTGCCCTGGCTCTTCAGCTGTGGGAGCAGAGGCCAACCGTTTTGCTCTGCTCCCTGGGATGCTGGGCAGCCCAGCACGGGTGCCAAAGAGGTTCCATTGTAATGGACGTTGAGTTGGGAAATGGAGGAGCGACAGCAATGCGGATGGCACCGTTGCAAAGCTGACTTTCTGCAGAAGAGGCACAGCTCAAGTTTTTTGCCCTGGCTCTTCGGCTGTGGGAGCAGAGGCCAACCGTTCGTGCTCTACTCCCTGGGATGCTGGGCAGCCCAGCACGGGTGCCAAAGAGGTTCCATTGTAATGGACTTTGAGTTGGGAAATCGAGGAGCAGCAGCAATGCGGATGGCACCGTTGCAAAGCTGACTTTCTGCAGAAGAGGCACAGCTCAAGTTTTTTGCCCTGGCTCTTCGGCTGTGGGAGCAGAGGCCAACCCTTCGTGCTCTACTCCCTGGGATGCTGGGCAGCCCAGCACGGGTGCCAAAGAGGTTCCATTGTAATGGACTTTGAGTTGGGAAATGGAGGAGCGACAGCAATGCGGATGGCACCGTTGCAAAGCTGACTTTCTGCAGAAGAGGCACAGCTCAAGTTTTTTGCCCTGGCTCTTCGGCTGTGGGAGCAGAGGCCAACCCTTCGTGCTCTACTCCCTGGGATGCTGGGCAGCCCAGCACGGGTGCCAAAGAGGTTCCATTGTAATGGACTTTGAGTTGGGAAATCGAGGAGCGACAGCAATGCGGATGGCACCGTTGCAAAGCTGACTTTCTGCAGAAGAGGCACAGCTCAAGTTTTTTGCCCTGGCTCTTCGGCTGTGGGAGCAGAGGCCAACCGTTCGTGCTCTACTCCCTGGGATGCTGGGCAGCCCAGCACGGGTGCCAAAGAGGTTCCATTGTAATGGACTTTGAGTTGGGAAATGGAGGAGCGACAGCAATGCGGATGGCACTGTTGCAAAGCTGACTTTCTGCAGAAGAGGCACAGCTCAAGTTTTTTGCCCTGGCTCTTCGGCTGTGGGAGCAGAGGCCAACCGTTCGTGCTCTACTCCCGGGGATGCTGGGCAGCCCAGCACGGGTGCCAAAGAGGTTCCATTGTAATGGACTTTGAGTTGGGAAATGGAGGAGCGACAGCAATGCGGATGGCACTGTTGCAAAGCTGACTTTCTGCAGAAGAGGCACAGCTCAAGTTTTTTGCCCTGGCTCTTCGGCTGTGGGAGCAGAGGCCAACCGTTCGTGCTCTACTCCCTGGGATGCTGGGCAGCCCAGCACGGGTGCCAAAGAGGTTCCATTGTAATGGACTTTGAGTTGGGAAATGGAGGAGCGACAGCAATGCGGATGGCACCGTTGCAAAGCTGACTTTCTGCAGAAGAGGCACAGCTCAAGTTTTTTGCCCCGGCTCTTCAGCTGTGGGAGCAGAGGCCAACCGTTTTGCTCTGCTCCCTGGGATGCTGGGCAGCCCAGCACGGGTGCCAAAGAGGTTCCATTGTAATGGACTTTGAGTTGGGAAATGGAGGAGCGACAGCAATGCGGATGGCACCGTTGCAAAGCTGACTTTCTGCAGAAGAGGCACAGCTCAAGTTTTTTGCCCTGGCTCTTCGGCTGTGGGAGCAGAGGCCAACCGTTTTGCTCTACTCCCTGGGATGCTGGGCAGCCCAGCACGGGTGCCAAAGAGGTTCCATTGTAATGGACTTTGAGTTGGGAAATCGAGGAGCGACAGCAATGCGGATGGCACCGTTGCAAAGCTGACTTTCTGCAGAAGAGGCACAGCTCAAGTTTTTTGCCCTGGCTCTTCGGCTGTGGGAGCAGAGGCCAACCGTTCGTGCTCTACTGCCTGGGATGCTGGGCAGCTCAGCACGGGTGCCAAAGAGGTTTCATTGTAATGGACTTTGAGTTGGGAAATGGAGGAGCGACAGCAATGCGGATGGCACCGTTGCAAAGCTGACTTTCTGCAGAATAGGCACAGTTCAAGTTTTTTGCCCTGGCTCTTCGGCTGTGGGAGCAGAGGCCAACCGTTCGTGCTCTACTGCCTGGGATGCTGGGCAGCTCAGCACGGGTGCCAAAGAGGTTTCATTGTAATGGACTTTGAGTTGGGAAATGGAGGAGCGACAGCAATGCGGATGGCACCGTTGCAAAGCTGACTTTCTGCAGAATAGGCACAGCTCAAGTTTTTTGCCCTGGCTCTTCGGCTGTGGGAGCAGAGGCCAACCGTTCGTGCTCTACTCCCTGGGATGCTGGGCAGCCCAGCATGGGTGCCAAAGAGGTTCCATTGTAATGGACTTTGAGTTGGGAAATGGAGGAGCGACAGCAATGCGGATGGCACAGTTGCAAAGCTGACTTTCTGCAGAAGAGGCACAGCTCAAGTTTTTTGCCCTGGCTCTTCGGCTGTGGGAGCAGAGGCCAACCCTTCGTGCTCTACTCCCTGGGATGCTGGGCAGCCCAGCACGGGTGCCAAAGAGGTTCCATTGTAATGGACTTTGAGTTGGGAAATCGAGGAGCAACAGCAATGCGGATGGCACCGTTGCAAAGCTGACTTTCTGCAGA
Source organism: Psittacula echo (assembly GCF_963264785.1). NCBI lineage: Eukaryota > Metazoa > Chordata > Aves > Psittaciformes > Psittacidae > Psittacula > Psittacula echo. Next base: position 9,844,563 of record NC_137750.1, on the reverse strand, counting down.
AGAGGCACAGCTCAAGTTTTTTGCCCTGGCTCTTCGGCTGTGGGAGCAGAGGCCAACCGTTCGTGCTCTACTCCCTGGGATGCTGGGCAGCCCAGCACGGGTGCCAAAGAGGTTCCATTGAAATGGACTTTGAGTTGGGAAATGGAGGAGCGACAGCAATGCGGATGGCACCGTTGCAAAGCTGACTTTCTGCAGAAGAGGCACAGCTCAAGTTTTTTGCCCTGGCTCTTCGGCTGTGGGAGCAGAGGCCAACCGTTCGTGCTCTACTCCCTGGGATGCTGGGCAGCCCAGCACGGGTGCCAAAGAGGTTCCATTGTAATGGACTTTGAGTTGGGAAATGGAGGAGCGACAGCAATGCGGATGGCACCGTTGCAAAGCTGACTTTCTGCAGAAGAGGCACAGCTCAAGTTTTTTGCCCCGGCTCTTCAGCTGTGGGAGCAGAGGCCAACCGTTTTGCTGTGCTCCCTGGGATGCTGGGCAGCCCAGCACGGGTGCCAAAGAGGTTCCATTGTAATGGACTTTGAGTTGGGAAATCGAGGAGCAGCAGCAATGCGGATGGCACCGTTGCAAAGCTGACTTTCTGCAGAAGAGGCACAGCTCAAGTTTTTTGCCCTGGCTCTTCGGCTGTGGGAGCAGAGGCCAACCCTTCGTGCTCTACTCCCTGGGATGCTGGGCAGCCCAGCACGGGTGCCAAAGAGGTTCCATTGTAATGGACTTTGAGTTGGGAAATGGAGGAGCGACAGCAATGCGGATGGCACCGTTGCAAAGCTGACTTTCTGCAGAAGAGGCACAGCTCAAGTTTTTTGCCCTGGCTCTTCGGCTGTGGGAGCAGAGGCCAACCGTTCGTGCTCTACTCCCTGGGATGCTGGGCAGCCCAGCACGGGTGCCAAAGAGGTTCCATTGTAATGGACTTTGAGTTGGGAAATGGAGGAGCGACAGCAATGCGGATGGCACCGTTGCAAAGCTGACTTTCTGCAGAAGAGGCACAGCTCAAGTTTTTTGCCCCGGCTCTTCAGCTGTGGGAGCAGAGGCCAACCGTTTTGCTGTGCTCCCTGGGATGCTGGGCAGCCCAGCACGGGTGCCAAAGAGGTTCCATTGTAATGGACTTTGAGTTGGGAAATCGAGGAGCCACAGCAATGCGGATGGCACCGTTGCAAAGCTGACTTTCTGCAGAAGAGGCACAGCTCAAGTTTTTTGCCCTGGCTCTTCGGCTGTGGGAGCAGAGGCCAACCCTTCGTGCTCTACTCCCTGGGATGCTGGGCAGCCCAGCACGGGTGCCAAAGAGGTTCCATTGTAATGGACTTTGAGTTGGGAAATGGAGGAGCGACAGCAATGCGGATGGCACCGTTGCAAAGCTGACTTTCTGCAGAAGAGGCACAGCTCAAGTTTTTTGCCCTGGCTCTTCGGCTGTGGGAGCAGAGGCCAACCGTTCGTGCTCTACTCCCTGGGATGCTGGGCAGCCCAGCACGGGTGCCAAAGAGGTTCCATTGTAATGGACTTTGAGTTGGGAAATCGAGGAGCGACAGCAATGCGGATGGCACCGTTGCAAAGCTGACTTTCTGCAGAAGAGGCACAGCTCAAGTTTTTTGCCCTGGCTCTTCGGCTGTGGGAGCAGAGGCCAACCGTTCGTGCTCTACTCCCTGGGATGCTGGGCAGCCCAGCACGGGTGCCAAAGAGGTTCCATTGTAATGGACTTTGAGTTGGGAAATGGAGGAGCGACAGCAATGCGGATGGCACTGTTGCAAAGCTGACTTTCTGCAGAAGAGGCACAGCTCAAGTTTTTTGCCCTGGCTCTTCGGCTGTGGGAGCAGAGGCCAACCGTTCGTGCTCTACTCCCTGGGATGCTGGGCAGCCCAGCACGGGTGCCAAAGAGGTTCCATTGTAATGGACTTTGAGTTGGGAAATCGAGGAGCGACAGCAATGCGGATGGCACTGTTGCAAAGCTGACTTTCTGCAGAAGAGGCACAGCTCAAGTTTTTTGCCCTGGCTCTTCGGCTGTGGGAGCAGAGGCCAACCCTTCGTGCTCTACTCCCTGGGATGCTGGGCAGCCCAGCACGAGTGCCAAAGAGGTTCCATTGTAATGGACTTTGAGTTGGGAAATGGAGGAGCGACAGCAATGCGGATGGCACCGTTGCAAAGCTGACTTTCTGCAGAAGAGGCACAGCTCAAGTTTTTTGCCCTGGCTCTTCGGCTGTGGGAGCAGAGGCCAACCGTTCGTGCTCTACTCCCTGGGATGCTGGGCAGCCCAGCACGGGTGCCAAAGAGGTTCCATTGTAATGGACTTTGAGTTGGGAAATGGAGGAGCGACAGCAATGCGGATGGCACCGTTGCAAAGCTGACTTTCTGCAGAAGAGGCACAGCTCAAGTTTTTTGCCCTGGCTCTTCGGCTGTGGGAGCAGAGGCCAACCGTTTTGCTCTACTCCCTGGGATGCTGGGCAGCCCAGCACGGGTGCCAAAGAGGTTCCATTGAAATGGACTTTGAGTTGGGAAATGGAGGAGCGACAGCAATGCGGATGGCACCGTTGCAAAGCTGACTTTCTGCAGAAGAGGCACAGCTCAAGTTTTTTGCCCCGGCTCTTCAGCTGTGGGAGCAGAGGCCAACCGTTTTGCTCTGCTCCCTGGGATGCTGGGCAGCCCAGCACGGGTGCCAAAGAGGTTCCATTGTAATGGACTTTGAGTTGGGAAATGGAGGAGTGACAGCAATGCGGATGGCACCGTTGCAAAGCTGACTTTCTGCAGAAGAGGCACAGCTCAAGTTTTTTGCCCTGGCTCTTCGGCTGTGGGAGCAGAGGCCAACCGTTCGTGCTCTACTCCCTGGGATGCTGGGCAGCCCAGCACGGGTGCCAAAGAGGTTCCATTGTAATGGACTTTGAGTTGGGAAATGGAGGAGCGACAGCAATGCGGATGGCACCGTTGCAAAGCTGACTTTCTGCAGAAGAGGCACAGCTCAAGTTTTTTGCCCTGGCTCTTCGTCTGTGGGAGCAGAGGCCAACCGTTCGTGCTCTACTCCCTGGGATGCTGGGCAGCCCAGCACGGGTGCCAAAGAGGTTCCATTGTAATGGACTTTGAGTTGGGAAATGGAGGAGCGACAGCAATGCGGATGGCACCGTTGCAAAGCTGACTTTCTGCAGAAGAGGCACAGCTCAAGTTTTTTGCCCTGGCTCTTCGGCTGTGGGAGCAGAGGCCAACCCTTCGTGCTCTACTCCCTGGGATGCTGGGCAGCCCAGCACGGGTGCCAAAGAGGTTCCATTTTAATGGACTTTGAGTTGGGAAATGGAGGAGCGACAGCAATGCGGATGGCACCGTTGCAAAGCTGACTTTCTGCAGAAGAGGCACAGCTCAAGTTTTTTGCCCTGGCTCTTCGGCTGTGGGAGCAGAGGCCAACCGTTCGTGCTCTACTCCCTGGGATGCTGGGCAGCCGAGCACGGGTGCCAAAGAGGTTCCATTGTAATGGACTTTGAGTTGGGAAATGGAGGAGCGACAGCAATGCGGATGGCACCGTTGCAAAGCTGACTTTCTGCAGAAGAGGCACAGCTCAAGTTTTCTGCCCTGGCTCTTCGGCTGTGGGAGCAGAGGCCAACCCTTCGTGCTCTACTCCCTGGGATGCTGGGCAGCCCAGCACGGGTGCCAAAGAGGTTCCATTTTAATGGACTTTGAGTTGGGAAATCGAGGAGCGACAGCAATGCGGATGGCACCGTTGCAAAGCTGACTTTCTGCAGAAGAGGCACAGCTCAAGTTTTTTGCCCTGGCTCTTCGGCTGTGGGAGCAGAGGCCAACCCTTCGTGCTCTACTCCCTGGGATGCTGGGCAGCCCAGCACGGGTGCCAAAGATGTTCCATTGTAATGGACTTTGAGTTGGGAAATGGAGGAGCGACAGCAATGCGCATGGCACCGTTGCAAAGCTGACTTTCTGCAGAAGAGGCACAGCTCAAGTTTTTTGCCCTGGCTCTTCGGCTGTGGGAGCAGAGGCCAACCCTTCGTGCTCTACTCCCTGGGATGCTGGGCAGCCGAGCACGGGTGCCAAAGAGGTTCCATTGTAATGGACTTTGAGTTGGGAAATCGAGGAGCGACAGCAACGCAAATCGCACCGTTGCAAAGCTGACTTTCTGCAGAAGAGGCACAGCTCAAGTTTTTTGCCCTGGCTCTTCGGCTGTGGGAGCAGAGGCCAACCGTTCGTGCTCTACTCCCTGGGATGCTGGGCAGCCCAGCATGGGTGCCAAAGAGGTTCCATTGTAATGGACTTTGAGTTGGGAAATGGAGGAGCGACAGCAATGCGGATGGCACAGTTGCAAAGCTGACTTTCTGCAGAAGAGGCACAGCTCAAGTTTTTTGCCCTGGCTCTTCGGCTGTGGGAGCAGAGGCCAACCGTTCGTGCTCTACTCCCTGGGATGCTGGGCAGCCCAGCATGGGTGCCAAAGAGGTTCCATTGTAATGGACTTTGAGTTGGGAAATCGAGGAGCAACAGCAATGCGGATGGCACCGTTGCAAAGCTGACTTTCTGCAGAAGAGGCACAGCTCAAGTTTTTTGCCCTGGCTCTTCGGCTGTGGGAGCAGAGGCCAACCCTTCGTGCTCTACTCCCTGGGATGCTGGGCAGCCCAGCACGGGTGCCAAAGAGGTTCCATTGAAATGGACTTTGAGTTGGGAAATGGAGGAGCGACAGCAATGCGGATGGCACCGTTGCAAAGCTGACTTTCTGCAGAAGAGGCACAGCTCAAGTTTTTTGCCCTGGCTCTTCGGCTGTGGGAGCAGAGGCCAACCGTTCGTGCTCTACTCCCTGGGATGCTGGGCAGCCCAGCACGGGTGCCAAAGAGGTTCCATTGTAATGGACTTTGAGTTGGGAAATGGAGGAGCGACAGCAATGCGGATGGCACCGTTGCAAAGCTGACTTTCTGCAGAAGAGGCACAGCTCAAGTTTTTTGCCCCGGCTCTTCAGCTGTGGGAGCAGAGGCCAACCGTTTTGCTCTGCTCCCTGGGATGCTGGGCAGCCCAGCACGGGTGCCAAAGAGGTTCCATTGTAATGGACTTTGAGTTGGGAAATCGAGGAGCAGCAGCAATGCGGATGGCACCGTTGCAAAGCTGACTTTCTGCAGAAGAGGCACAGCTCAAGTTTTTTGCCCTGGCTCTTCGGCTGTGGGAGCAGAGGCCAACCGTTCGTGCTCTACTCCCTGGGATGCTGGGCAGCCCAGCACGGGTGCCAAAGAGGTTCCATTGTAATGGACTTTGAGTTGGGAAATGGAGGAGCGACAGCAATGCGGATGGCACCGTTGCAAAGCTGACTTTCTGCAGAAGAGGCACAGCTCAAGTTTTTTGCCCTGGCTCTTCGGCTGTGGGAGCAGAGGCCAACCGTTCGTGCTCTACTCCCTGGGATGCTGGGCAGCCCAGCACGGGTGCCAAAGAGGTTCCATTGTAATGGATTTTGAGTTGGGAAATCGAGGAGCGACAGCAATGCGGATGGCACCGTTGCAAAGCTGACTTTCTGCAGAAGAGGCACAGCTCAAGTTTTTTGCCCTGGCTCTTCGGCTGTGGGAGCAGAGGCCAACCGTTCGTGCTCTACTCCCTGGGATGCTGGGCAGCCCAGCACGGGTGCCAAAGAGGTTCCATTGTAATGGACTTTGAGTTGGGAAATGGAGGAGCGACAGCAATGCGGATGGCACTGTTGCAAAGCTGACTTTCTGCAGAAGAGGCACAGCTCAAGTTTTTTGCCCTGGCTCTTCGGCTGTGGGAGCAGAGGCCAACCGTTCGTGCTCTACTCCCTGGGATGCTGGGCAGCCCAGCACGGGTGCCAAAGAGGTTCCATTGTAATGGACTTTGAGTTGGGAAATCGAGGAGCGACAGTAATGCGGATGGCACCGTTGCAAAGCTGACTTTCTGCAGAAGAGGCACAGCTCAAGTTTTTTGCCCTGGCTCTTCGGCTGTGGGAGCAGAGGCCAACCCTTCGTGCTCTACTCCCTGGGATGCTGGGCAGCCCAGCACGGGTGCCAAAGAGGTTCCATTGTAATGGACTTTGAGTTGGGAAATGGAGGAGCGACAGCAATGCGGATGGCACCGTTGCAAAGCTGACTTTCTGCAGAAGAGGCACAGCTCAAGTTTTTTGCCCTGGCTCTTCGGCTGTGGGAGCAGAGGCCAACCGTTCGTGCTCTACTCCCTGGGATGCTGGGCAGCCCAGCACGGGTGCCAAAGAGGTTCCATTGTAATGGACTTTGAGTTGGGAAATGGAGGAGCGACAGCAATGCGGATGGCACCGTTGCAAAGCTGACTTTCTGCAGAAGAGGCACAGCTCAAGTTTTTTGCCCTGGCTCTTCGGCTGTGGGAGCAGAGGCCAACCGTTTTGCTCTACTCCCTGGGATGCTGGGCAGCCCAGCACGGGTGCCAAAGAGGTTCCATTGAAATGGACTTTGAGTTGGGAAATGGAGGAGCGACAGCAATGCGGATGGCACCGTTGCAAAGCTGACTTTCTGCAGAAGAGGCACAGCTCAAGTTTTTTGCCCCGGCTCTTCAGCTGTGGGAGCAGAGGCCAACCGTTTTGCTCTGCTCCCTGGGATGCTGGGCAGCCCAGCACGGGTGCCAAAGAGGTTCCATTGTAATGGACTTTGAGTTGGGAAATGGAGGAGTGACAGCAATGCGGATGGCACCGTTGCAAAGCTGACTTTCTGCAGAAGAGGCACAGCTCAAGTTTTTTGCCCTGGCTCTTCGGCTGTGGGAGCAGAGGCCAACCGTTCGTGCTCTACTCCCTGGGATGCTGGGCAGCCCAGCACGGGTGCCAAAGAGGTTCCATTGTAATGGACTTTGAGTTGGGAAATGGAGGAGCGACAGCAATGCGGATGGCACCGTTGCAAAGCTGACTTTCTGCAGAAGAGGCACAGCTCAAGTTTTTTGCCCTGGCTCTTCGTCTGTGGGAGCAGAGGCCAACCGTTCGTGCTCTACTCCCTGGGATGCTGGGCAGCCCAGCACGGGTGCCAAAGAGGTTCCATTGTAATGGACTTTGAGTTGGGAAATGGAGGAGCGACAGCAATGCGGATGGCACCGTTGCAAAGCTGACTTTCTGCAGAAGAGGCACAGCTCAAGTTTTTTGCCCTGGCTCTTCGGCTGTGGGAGCAGAGGCCAACCGTTCGTGCTCTACTCCCTGGGATGCTGGGCAGCCCAGCACGGGTGCCAAAGAGGTTCCATTTTAATGGACTTTGAGTTGGGAAATGGAGGAGCGACAGCAATGCGGATGGCACCGTTGCAAAGCTGACTTTCTGCAGAAGAGGCACAGCTCAAGTTTTTTGCCCTGGCTCTTCGGCTGTGGGAGCAGAGGCCAACCGTTCGTGCTCTACTCCCTGGGATGCTGGGCAGCCCAGCACGGGTGCCAAAGAGGTTCCATTGTAATGGACTTTGAGTTGGGAAATGGAGGAGCGACAGCAATGCGGATGGCACCGTTCCAAAGCTGACTTTCTGCAGAAGAGGCACAGCTCAAGTTTTCTGCCCTGGCTCTTCGGCTGTGGGAGCAGAGGCCAACCCTTCGTGCTCTACTCCCTGGGATGCTGGGCAGCCCAGCACGGGTGCCAAAGAGGTTCCATTTTAATGGACTTTGAGTTGGGAAATCGAGGAGCGACAGCAATGCGGATGGCACCGTTGCAAAGCTGACTTTCTGCAGAAGAGGCACAGCTCAAGTTTTTTGCCCTGGCTCTTCGGCTGTGGGAGCAGAGGCCAACCCTTCGTGCTCTACTCCCTGGGATGCTGGGCAGCCCAGCACGGGTGCCAAAGATGTTCCATTGTAATGGACTTTGAGTTGGGAAATCGAGGAGCGACAGCAATGCGCATGGCACCGTTGCAAAGCTGACTTTCTGCAGAAGAGGCACAGCTCAAGTTTTTTGCCCTGGCTCTTCGGCTGTGGGAGCAGAGGCCAACCCTTCGTGCTCTACTCCCTGGGATGCTGGGCAGCCGAGCACGGGTGCCAAAGAGGTTCCATTGTAATGGACTTTGAGTTGGGAAATCGAGGAGCGACAGCAACGCAAATCGCACCGTTGCAAAGCTGACTTTCTGCAGAAGAGGCACAGCTCAAGTTTTTTGCCCTGGCTCTTCGGCTGTGGGAGCAGAGGCCAACCCTTCGTGCTCTACTCCCTGGGATGCTGGGCAGCCCAGCACGGGTGCCAAAGAGGTTCCATTGTAATGGACTTTGAGTTGGGAAATGGAGGAGCGACAGCAATGCGCATGGCACCGTTGCAAAGCTGACTTTCTGCAGAAGAGGCACAGCTCAAGTTTTTTGCCCTGGCTCTTCGGCTGTGGGAGCAGAGGCCAACCGTTCGTGCTCTACTCCCTGGGATGCTGGGCAGCCCAGCACGGGTGTCAAAGAGGTTCCATTGTAATGGACTTTGAGTTGGGAAATGGAGGAGCGACAGCAATGCGGATGGCACCGTTGCAAAGCTGACTTTCTGCAGAAGAGGCACAGCTCAAGTTTTTTGCCCCGGCTCTTCGGCTGTGGGAGCAGAGGCCAACCGTTCGTGCTCTACTCCCTGGGATGCTGGGCAGCCCAGCACGGGTGCCAAAGAGGTTCCATTGTAATGGACGTTGAGTTGGGAAATGGAGGAGCGACAGCAATGCGGATGGCACCGTTGCAAAGCTGACTTTCTGCAGAAGAGGCACAGCTCAAGTTTTTTGCCCTGGCTCTTCGGCTGTGGGAGCAGAGGCCAACCGTTCGTGCTCTACTCCCTGGGATGCTGGGCAGCTCAGCACGGGTGCCAAAGAGGTTTCATTGTAATGGACTTTGAGTTGGGAAATGGAGGAGCGACAGCAATGCGGATGGCACCGTTGCAAAGCTGACTTTCTGCAGAATAGGCACAGCTCAAGTTTTTTGCCCTGGCTCTTCGGCTGTGGGAGCAGAGGCCAACCGTTCGTGCTCTACTCCCTGGGATGCTGGGCAGCCCAGCACGGGTGCCAAAGAGGTTCCATTGTAATGGACTTTGAGTTGGGAAATGGAGGAGCGACAGCAATGCGGATGGCACCGTTGCAAAGCTGACTTTCTGCAGAAGAGGCACAGCTCAAGTTTTTTGCCCTGGCTCTTCGGCTGTGGGAGCAGAGGCCAACCGTTCGTGCTCTACTCCCTGGGATGCTGGGCAGCCCAGCACGGGTGCCAAAGAGGTTCCATTGTAATGGACTTTGAGTTGGGAAATCGAGGAGCAACAGCAATGCGGATGGCACCGTTGCAAAGCTGACTTTCTGCAGAAGAGGCACAGCTCAAGTTTTTTGCCCTGGCTCTTCAGCTGTGGGAGCAGAGGCCAACCGTTCGTGCTCTACTCCCTGGGATGCTGGGCAGCCCAGCACGGGTGCCAAAGAGGTTCCATTGAAATGGACTTTGAGTTGGGAAATGGAGGAGCGACAGCAATGCGGATGGCACCGTTGCAAAGCTGACTTTCTGCAGAAGAGGCACAGCTCAAGTTTTTTGCCCTGGCTCTTCGGCTGTGGGAGCAGAGGCCAACCGTTCGTGCTCTACTCCCTGGGATGCTGGGCAGCCCAGCACGGGTGCCAAAGAGGTTCCATTGTAATGGACTTTGAGTTGGGAAATGGAGGAGCGACAGCAATGCGGATGGCACCGTTGCAAAGCTGACTTTCTGCAGAAGAGGCACAGCTCAAGTTTTTTGCCCCGGCTCTTCAGCTGTGGGAGCAGAGGCCAACCGTTTTGCTCTGCTCCCTGGGATGCTGGGCAGCCCAGCACGGGTGCCAAAGAGGTTCCATTGTAATGGACTTTGAGTTGGGAAATCGAGGAGCAGCAGCAATGCGGATGGCACCGTTGCAAAGCTGACTTTCTGCAGAAGAGGCACAGCTCAAGTTTTTTGCCCTGGCTCTTCGGCTGTGGGAGCAGAGGCCAACCGTTCGTGCTCTACTCCCTGGGATGCTGGGCAGCCCAGCACGGGTGCCAAAGAGGTTCCATTGTAATGGACTTTGAGTTGGGAAATGGAGGAGCGACAGCAATGCGGATGGCACCGTTGCAAAGTTGACTTTCTGCAGAAGAGGCACAGCTCAAGTTTTTTGCCCTGGCTCTTCGGCTGTGGGAGCAGAGGCCAACCGTTCGTGCTCTACTCCCTGGGATGCTGGGCAGCCCAGCACGGGTGCCAAAGAGGTTCCATTGTAATGGACTTTGAGTTGGGAAATGGAGGAGCGACAGCAACGCAAATCGCACCGTTGCAAAGCTGACTTTCTGCAGAAGAGGCACAGCTCAAGTTTTCTGCCCTGGCTCTTCGGCTGTGGGAGCAGAGGCCAACCCTTCGTGCTCTACTCCCTGGGATGCTGGGCAGCCCAGCACGGGTGCCAAAGAGGTTCCATTGTAATGGACTTTGAGTTGGGAAATGGAGGAGCGACAGCAATGCGGATGGCACCGTTGCAAAGCTGACTTTCTGCAGAAGAGGCACAGCTCAAGTTTTTTGCCCTGGCTCTTCGGCTGTGGGAGCAGAGGCCAACCGTTTTGCTCTACTCCCTGGGATGCTGGGCAGCCCAGCACGGGTGCCAAAGAGGTTCCATTGAAATGGACTTTGAGTTGGGAAATGGAGGAGCGACAGCAATGCGGATGGCACCGTTGCAAAGCTGACTTTCTGCAGAAGAGGCACAGCTCAAGATTTTTGCCCCGGCTCTTCAGCTGTGGGAGCAGAGGTCAACCGTTTTGCTCTGCTCCCTGGGATGCTGGGCAGCCCAGCACGGGTGCCAAAGAGGTTCCATTGTAATGGACTTTGAGTTGGGAAATCGAGGAGCGACAGCAATGCGGATGGCACCGTTGCAAAGCTGACTTTCTGCAGAAGAGGCACAGCTCAAGTTTTTTGCCCTGGCTCTTCGGCTGTGGGAGCAGAGGCCAACCGTTCATGCTCTACTCCCTGGGATGCTGGGCAGCCCAGCACGGGTGCCAAAGAGGTTCCATTGTAATGGACTTTGAGTTGGGAAATGGAGGAGCGACAGCAATGCGGATGGCACCGTTGCAAAGCTGACTTTCTGCAGAAGAGGCACAGCTCAAGTTTTTTGCCCTGGCTCTTCGGCTGTGGGAGCAGAGGCCAACCGTTCGTGCTCTACTCCCTGGGATGCTGGGCAGCCCAGCACGGGTGCCAAAGAGGTTCCATTGTAATGGACTTTGAGTTGGGAAATGGAGGAGCGACAGCAATGCGGATGGCACCGTTGCAAAGCTGACTTTCTGCAGAAGAGGCACAGCTCATGTTTTTTGCCCTGGCTCTTCGGCTGTGGGAGCAGAGGCCAACCGTTCATGCTCTACTCCCTGGGATGCTGGGCAGCCCAGCACGGGTGCCAAAGAGGTTCCATTGTAATGGACTTTGAGTTGGGAAATGGAGGAGCGACAGCAATGCGGATGGCACCGTTGCAAAGCTGACTTTCTGCAGAAGAGGCACAGCTCAAGTTTTTTGCCCTGGCTCTTCGGCTGTGGGAGCAGAGGCCAACCGTTCGTGCTCTACTCCCTGGGATGCTGGGCAGCCCAGCACGGGTGCCAAAGAGGTTCCATTGTAATGGACTTTGAGTTGGGAAATGGAGGAGCGACAGCAATGCGGATGGCACCGTTGCAAAGCTGACTTTCTGCAGAAGAGGCACAGCTCAAGTTTTTTGCCCTGGCTCTTCGGCTGTGGGAGCAGAGGCCAACCCTTCGTGCTCTACTCCCTGGGATGCTGGGCAGCCCAGCACGGGTGCCAAAGAGGTTCCATTGTAATGGACTTTGAGTTGGGAAATCGAGGAGCGACAGCAATGCGCATGGCACCGTTGCAAAGCTGACTTTCTGCAGAAGAGGCACAGCTCAAGTTTTTTGCCCTCGTTCTTCGTCTGTGGGAGCAGAGGCCAACCGTTCGTGCTCTACTCCCTGGGATGCTGGGCAGCCCAGCACGGGTGCCAAAGAGGTTCCATTTTAATGGACTTTGAGTTGGGAAATGGAGGAGCGACAGCAATGCGGATGGCACCGTTGCAAAGCTGACTTTCTGCAGAAGAGGCACAGCTCAAGTTTTTTGCCCTGGCTCTTCGGCTGTGGGAGCAGAGGCCAACCGTTCGTGCTCTACTCCCTGGGATGCTGGGCAGCCCAGCACGGGTGCCAAAGAGGTTCCATTTTAATGGACTTTGAGTTGGGAAATCGAGGAGCGACAGCAATGCGGATGGCACCGTTGCAAAGCTGACTTTCTGCAGAAGAGGCACAGCTCAAGTTTTTTGCCCTGGCTCTTCGGCTGTGGGAGCAGAGGCCAACCGTTCGTGCTCTACTCCCTGGGATGCTGGGCAGCCCAGCACGGGTGCCAAAGAGGTTCCATTGTAATGGACTTTGAGTTGGGAAATCGAGGAGCGACAGCAATGCGCATGGCACCGTTGCAAAGCTGACTTTCTGCAGAAGAGGCACAGCTCAAGTTTTTTGCCCTGGCTCTTCGGCTGTGGGAGCAGAGGCCAACCCTTCGTGCTCTACTCCCTGGGATGCTGGGCAGCCCAGCACGGGTGCCAAAGAGGTTCCATTGTAATGGACTTTGAGTTGGGAAATCGAGGAGCGACAGCAACGCAAATCGCACCGTTGCAAAGCTGACTTTCTGCAGAAGAGGCACAGCTCAAGTTTTCTGCCCTGGCTCTTCGGCTGTGGGAGCAGAGGCCAACCCTTCGTGCTCTACTCCCTGGGATGCTGGGCAGCCCAGCACGGGTGCCAAAGAGGTTCCATTTTAATGGACTTTGAGTTGGGAAATGGAGGAGCGACAGCAATGCGGATGGCACCGTTGCAAAGCTGACTTTCTGCAGAAGAGGCACAGCTCAAGTTTTTTGCCCTGGCTCTTCGGCTGTGGGAGCAGAGGCCAACCGTTCGTGCTCTACTCCCTGGGATGCTGGGCAGCCCAGCACGGGTGCCAAAGAGGTTCCATTGTAATGGACTTTGAGTTGGGAAATCGAGGAGCGACAGCAACGCAAATCGCACCGTTGCAAAGCTGACTTTCTGCAGAAGAGGCACAGCTCAAGTTTTTTGCCCTGGCTCTTCGGCTGTGGGAGCAGAGGCCAACCCTTCGTGCTCTACTCCCTGGGATGCTGGGCAGCTCAGCACGGGTGCCAAAGAGGTTCCATTGTAATGGACTTTGAGTTGGGAAATCGAGGAGCGACAGCAATGCGGATGGCACCGTTGCAAAGCTGACTTTCTGCAGAAGAGGCACAGCTCAAGTTTTTTGCCCTGGCTCTTCGGCTGTGGGAGCAGAGGCCAACCGTTCGTGCTCTACTCCCTGGGATGCTGGGCAGCCCAGCACGGGTGCCAAAGAGGTTCCATTGTAATGGACTTTGAGTTGGGAAATGGAGGAGCGACAGCAATGCGGATGGCACCGTTGCAAAGCTGACTTTCTGCAGAAGAGGCACAGCTCAAGTTTTTTGCCCTGGCTCTTCGGCTGTGGGAGCAGAGGCCAACCGTTCGTGCTCTACTCCCTGGGATGCTGGGCAGCCCAGCACGGGTGCCAAAGAGGTTCCATTGTAATGGACTTTGAGTTGGGAAATGGAGGAGCGACAGCAATGCGGATGGCACCGTTGCAAAGCTGACTTTCTGCAGAAGAGGCACAGCTCAAGTTTTTTGCCCTGGCTCTTCGGCTGTGGGAGCAGAGGCCAACCCTTCGTGCTCTACTCCCTGGGATGCTGGGCAGCCCAGCACGGGTGCCAAAGAGGTTCCATTGTAATGGACTTTGAGTTGGGAAATGGAGGAGCGACAGCAATGCGGATGGCACCGTTGCAAAGCTGACTTTCTGCAGAAGAGGCACAGCTCAAGTTTTTTGCCCTGGCTCTTCGGCTGTGGGAGCAGAGGCCTACCATTTTGCTCTGCTCCCTGGGATGCTGGGCAGCCCAGCACGGGTGCCAAAGAGGTTCCATTGTAATGGACTTTGAGTTGGGAAATGGAGGAGCGACAGCAATGCGGATGGCACCGTTGCAAAGCTGACTTTCTGCAGAAGAGGCACAGCTCAAGTTTTTTGCCCTGGCTCTTCGGCTGTGGGAGCAGAGGCCAACCGTTCGTGCTCTACTCCCTGGGATGTTGGGCAGCCCAGCACGGGTGCCAAAGAGGTTCCATTGTAATGGACTTTGAGTTGGGAAATGGAGGAGCGACAGCAATGCGGATGGCACCGTTGCAAAGCTGACTTTCTGCAGAAGAGGCACAGCTCAAGTTTTTTGCCCTGGCTCTTCGGCTGTGGGAGCAGAGGCCAACCGTTCGTGCTCTACTCCCTGGGATGCTGGGCAGCCCAGCACGGGTGCCAAAGAGGTTCCATTGTAATGGACTTTGAGTTGGGAAATGGAGGAGCGACAGCAATGCGGATGGCACCGTTGCAAAGCTGACTTTCTGCAGAAGAGGCACAGCTCAAGTTTTTTGCCCTGGCTCTTCGGCTGTGGGAGCAGAGGCCAACCCTTCGTGCTCTACTCCCTGGGATGCTGGGCAGCCCAGCACGGGTGCCAAAGAGGTTCCATTGTAATGGACTTTGAGTTGGGAAATGGAGGAGCGACAGCAATGCGGATGGCACCGTTGCAAAGCTGACTTTCTGCAGAAGAGGCACAGCTCAAGTTTTTTGCCCTGGCTCTTCGGCTGTGGGAGCAGAGGCCAACCCTTCGTGCTCTACTCCCTGGGATGCTGGGCAGCCCAGCACGGGTGCCAAAGAGGTTCCATTGTAATGGACTTTGAGTTGGGAAATGGAGGAGCGACAGCAATGCGGATGGCACCGTTGCAAAGCTGACTTTCTGCAGAAGAGGCACAGCTCAAGTTTTTTGCCCTGGCTCTTCGGCTGTGGGAGCAGAGGCCAACCGTTCGTGCTCTACTCCCTGGGATGCTGGGCAGCCCAGCACGGGTGCCAAAGAGGTTCCATTGTAATGGACTTTGAGTTGGGAAATGGAGGAGCGACAGCAATGCGGATGGCACCGTTGCAAAGCTGACTTTCTGCAGAAGAGGCACAGCTCAAGTTTTTTGCCCTGGCTCTTCGGCTGTGGGAGCAGAGGCCAACCGTTTTGCTCTACTCCCTGGGATGCTGGGCAGCCCAGCACGGGTGCCAAAGAGGTTCCATTGAAATGGACTTTGAGTTGGGAAATGGAGGAGCGACAGCAATGCGGATGGCACCGTTGCAAAGCTGACTTTCTGCAGAAGAGGCACAGCTCAAGATTTTTGCCCCGGCTCTTCAGCTGTGGGAGCAGAGGTCAACCGTTTTGCTCTGCTCCCTGGGATGCTGGGCAGCCCAGCACGGGTGCCAAAGAGGTTCCATTGTAATGGACTTTGAGTTGGGAAATCGAGGAGCGACAGCAATGCGGATGGCACCGTTGCAAAGCTGACTTTCTGCAGAAGAGGCACAGCTCAAGTTTTTTGCCCTGGCTCTTCGGCTGTGGGAGCAGAGGCCAACCGTTCGTGCTCTACTCCCTGGGATGCTGGGCAGCCCAGCACGGGTGCCAAAGAGGTTCCATTGTAATGGACTTTGAGTTGGGAAATGGAGGAGCGACAGCAATGTGGATGGCACCGTTGCAAAGCTGACTTTCTGCAGAAGAGGCACAGCTCAAGTTTTTTGCCCTGGCTCTTCGGCTGTGGGAGCAGAGGCCAACCCTTCGTGCTCTACTCCCTGGGATGCTGGGCAGCCCAGCACGGGTGCCAAAGAGGTTCCATTGTAATGGACTTTGAGTTGGGAAATGGAGGAGCGACAGCAATGCGGATGGCACCGTTGCAAAGCTGACTTTCTGCAGAAGAGGCACAGCTCATGTTTTTTGCCCTGGCTCTTCGGCTGTGGGAGCAGAGGCCAACCGTTCATGCTCTACTCCCTGGGATGCTGGGCAGCCCAGCACGGGTGCCAAAGAGGTTCCATTGTAATGGACTTTGAGTTGGGAAATGGAGGAGCGACAGCAATGCGCATGGCACCGTTGCAAAGCTGACTTTCTGCAGAAGAGGCACAGCTCAAGTTTTTTGCCCTGGCTCTTCGGCTGTGGGAGCAGAGGCCAACCGTTCGTGTTCTACTCCCTGGGATGCTGGGCAGCCCAGCACGGGTGCCAAAGAGGTTCCATTGTAATGGACTTTGAGTTGGGAAATGGAGGAGCGACAGCAATGCGGATGGCACCGTTGCAAAGCTGACTTTCTGCAGAAGAGGCACAGCTCAAGTTTTTTGCCCTGGCTCTTCGGCTGTGGGAGCAGAGGCCAACCGTTCGTGCTCTACTCCCTGGGATGCTGGGCAGCCCAGCACGGGTGCCAAAGAGGTTCCATTGTAATGGACTTTGAGTTGGGAAATGGAGGAGCGACAGCAATGCGGATGGCACCGTTGCAAAGCTGACTTTCTGCAGAAGAGGCACAGCTCAAGTTTTTTGCCCTCGTTCTTCGGCTGTGGGAGCAGAGGCCAACCGTTCGTGCTCTACTCCCTGGGATGCTGGGCAGCCCAGCACGGGTGCCAAAGAGGTTCCATTTTAATGGACTTTGAGTTGGGAAATGGAGGAGCGACAGCAATGCGGATGGCACCGTTGCAAAGCTGACTTTCTGCAGAAGAGGCACAGCTCAAGTTTTTTGCCCTGGCTCTTCGGCTGTGGGAGCAGAGGCCAACCGTTCGTGCTCTACTCCCTGGGATGCTGGGCAGCCCAGCACGGGTGCCAAAGAGGTTCCATTTTAATGGACTTTGAGTTGGGAAATCGAGGAGCGACAGCAATGCGGATGGCACCGTTGCAAAGCTGACTTTCTGCAGAAGAGGCACAGCTCAAGTTTTTTGCCCTGGCTCTTCGGCTGTGGGAGCAGAGGCCAACCGTTCGTGCTCTACTCCCTGGGATGCTGGGCAGCCCAGCACGGGTGCCAAAGAGGTTCCATTGTAATGGACTTTGAGTTGGGAAATCGAGGAGCGACAGCAATGCGCATGGCACCGTTGCAAAGCTGACTTTCTGCAGAAGAGGCACAGCTCAAGTTTTTTGCCCTGGCTCTTCGGCTGTGGGAGCAGAGGCCAACCCTTCGTGCTCTACTCCCTGGGATGCTGGGCAGCCCAGCACGGGTGCCAAAGAGGTTCCATTGTAATGGACTTTGAGTTGGGAAATCGAGGAGCGACAGCAACGCAAATCGCACCGTTGCAAAGCTGACTTTCTGCAGAAGAGGCACAGCTCAAGTTTTCTGCCCTGGCTCTTCGGCTGTGGGAGCAGAGGCCAACCCTTCGTGCTCTACTCCCTGGGATGCTGGGCAGCCCAGCACGGGTGCCAAAGAGGTTCCATTTTAATGGACTTTGAGTTGGGAAATGGAGGAGCGACAGCAATGCGGATGGCACCGTTGCAAAGCTGACTTTCTGCAGAAGAGGCACAGCTCAAGTTTTTTGCCCTGGCTCTTCGGCTGTGGGAGCAGAGGCCAACCGTTCGTGCTCTACTCCCTGGGATGCTGGGCAGCCCAGCACGGGTGCCAAAGAGGTTCCATTGTAATGGACTTTGAGTTGGGAAATCGAGGAGCGACAGCAACGCAAATCGCACCGTTGCAAAGCTGACTTTCTGCAGAAGAGGCACAGCTCAAGTTTTTTGCCCTGGCTCTTCGGCTGTGGGAGCAGAGGCCAACCCTTCGTGCTCTACTCCCTGGGATGCTGGGCAGCTCAGCACGGGTGCCAAAGAGGTTCCATTGTAATGGACTTTGAGTTGGGAAATCGAGGAGCGACAGCAATGCGGATGGCACCGTTGCAAAGCTGACTTTCTGCAGAAGAGGCACAGCTCAAGTTTTTTGCCCTGGCTCTTCGGCTGTGGGAGCAGAGGCCAACCGTTCGTGCTCTACTCCCTGGGATGCTGGGCAGCCCAGCACGGGTGCCAAAGAGGTTCCATTGTAATGGACTTTGAGTTGGGAAATGGAGGAGCGACAGCAATGCGGATGGCACCGTTGCAAAGCTGACTTTCTGCAGAAGAGGCACAGCTCAAGTTTTTTGCCCTGGCTCTTCGGCTGTGGGAGCAGAGGCCAACCGTTCGTGCTCTACTCCCTGGGATGCTGGGCAGCCCAGCACGGGTGCCAAAGAGGTTCCATTGTAATGGACTTTGAGTTGGGAAATGGAGGAGCGACAGCAATGCGGATGGCACCGTTGCAAAGCTGACTTTCTGCAGAAGAGGCACAGCTCAAGTTTTTTGCCCTGGCTCTTCGGCTGTGGGAGCAGAGGCCAACCGTTCGTGCTCTACTCCCTGGGATGCTGGGCAGCCCAGCACGGGTGCCAAAGAGGTTCCATTGTAATGGACTTTGAGTTGGGAAATGGAGGAGCGACAGCAATGCGGATGGCACCGTTGCAAAGCTGACTTTCTGCAGAAGAGGCACAGCTCAAGTTTTTTGCCCTGGCTCTTCGGCTGTGGGAGCAGAGGCCAACCGTTCGTGCTCTACTCCCTGGGATGCTGGGCAGCCCAGCACGGGTGCCAAAGAGGTTCCATTGTAATGGACTTTGAGTTGGGAAATGGAGGAGCGACAGCAATGCGGATGGCACCGTTGCAAAGCTGACTTTCTGCAGAAGAGGCACAGCTCAAGTTTTTTGCCCTGGCTCTTCGGCTGTGGGAGCAGAGGCCTACCATTTTGCTCTGCTCCCTGGGATGCTGGGCAGCCCAGCACGGGTGCCAAAGAGGTTCCATTGTAATGGACTTTGAGTTGGGAAATGGAGGAGCGACAGCAATGCGGATGGCACCGTTGCAAAGCTGACTTTCTGCAGAAGAGGCACAGCTCAAGTTTTTTGCCCTGGCTCTTCGGCTGTGGGAGCAGAGGCCAACCGTTCGTGCTCTACTCCCTGGGATGCTGGGCAGCCCAGCACGGGTGCCAAAGAGGTTCCATTGTAATGGACTTTGAGTTGGGAAATGGAGGAGCGACAGCAATGCGGATGGCACCGTTGCAAAGCTGACTTTCTGCAGAAGAGGCACAGCTCAAGTTTTTTGCCCTGGCTCTTCGGCTGTGGGAGCAGAGGCCAACCGTTCGTGCTCTACTCCCTGGGATGCTGGGCAGCCCAGCACGGGTGCCAAAGAGGTTCCATTGTAATGGACTTTGAGTTGGGAAATGGAGGAGCGACAGCAATGCGGATGGCACCGTTGCAAAGCTGACTTTCTGCAGAAGAGGCACAGCTCAAGTTTTTTGCCCTGGCTCTTCGGCTGTGGGAGCAGAGGCCTACCATTTTGCTCTGCTCCCTGGGATGCTGGGCAGCCCAGCACGGGTGCCAAAGAGGTTCCATTGTAATGGACTTTGAGTTGGGAAATGGAGGAGCGACAGCAATGCGGATGGCACCGTTGCAAAGCTGACTTTCTGCAGAAGAGGCACAGCTCAAGTTTTTTGCCCTGGCTCTTCGGCTGTGGGAGCAGAGGCCAACCGTTCGTGCTCTACTCCCTGGGATGCTGGGCAGCCCAGCACGGGTGCCAAAGAGGTTCCATTGTAATGGACTTTGAGTTGGGAAATGGAGGAGCGACAGCAATGCGGATGGCACCGTTGCAAAGCTGACTTTCTGCAGAAGAGGCACAGCTCAAGTTTTTTGCCCTGGCTCTTCGGCTGTGGGAGCAGAGGCCAACCGTTCGTGCTCTACTCCCTGGGATGCTGGGCAGCCCAGCACGGGTGCCAAAGAGGTTCCATTGTAATGGACTTTGAGTTGGGAAATGGAGGAGCGACAGCAATGCGGATGGCACCGTTGCAAAGCTGACTTTCTGCAGAAGAGGCACAGCTCAAGTTTTTTGCCCTGGCTCTTCGGCTGTGGGAGCAGAGGCCAACCCTTCGTGCTCTACTCCCTGGGATGCTGGGCAGCCCAGCACGGGTGCCAAAGAGGTTCCATTGTAATGGACTTTGAGTTGGGAAATGGAGGAGCGACAGCAATGCGGATGGCACCGTTGCAAAGCTGACTTTCTGCAGAAGAGGCACAGCTCAAGTTTTTTGCCCTGGCTCTTCGGCTGTGGGAGCAGAGGCCAACCCTTCGTGCTCTACTCCCTGGGATGCTGGGCAGCCCAGCACGGGTGCCAAAGAGGTTCCATTGTAATGGACTTTGAGTTGGGAAATGGAGGAGCGACAGCAATGCGGATGGCACCGTTGCAAAGCTGACTTTCTGCAGAAGAGGCACAGCTCAAGTTTTTTGCCCTGGCTCTTCGGCTGTGGGAGCAGAGGCCAACCCTTCGTGCTCTACTCCCTGGGATGCTGGGCAGCCCAGCACGGGTGCCAAAGAGGTTCCATTTTAATGGACTTTGAGTTGGGAAATGGAGGAGCGACAGCAATGCGGATGGCACCGTTGCAAAGCTGACTTTCTGCAGAAGAGGCACAGCTCAAGTTTTTTGCCCTGGCTCTTCGGCTGTGGGAGCAGAGGCCAACCGTTCGTGCTCTACTCCCTGGGATGCTGGGCAGCCCAGCACGGGTGCCAAAGAGGTTCCATTGTAATGGACTTTGAGTTGGGAAATGGAGGAGCGACAGCAATGCGGATGGCACCGTTGCAAAGCTGACTTTCTGCAGAAGAGGCACAGCTCAAGTTTTTTGCCCCGGCTCTTCGGCTGTGGGAGCAGAGGCCAACCGTTCGTGCTCTACTCCCTGGGATGCTGGGCAGCCCAGCACGGGTGCCAAAGAGGTTCCATTGTAATGGACTTTGAGTTGGGAAATGGAGGAGCGACAGCAATGCGGATGGCACCGTTGCAAAGCTGACTTTCTGCAGAAGAGGCACAGCTCAAGTTTTTTGCCCTGGCTCTTCGGCTGTGGGAGCAGAGGCCAACCGTTCGTGCTCTACTCCCTGGGATGCTGGGCAGCCCAGCACGGGTGCCAAAGAGGTTCCATTGTAATGGACTTTGAGTTGGGAAATCGAGGAGCGACAGCAATGCGGATGGCACCGTTGCAAAGCTGACTTTCTGCAGAAGAGGCACAGCTCAAGTTTTTTGCCCTGGCTCTGCGGCTGTGGGAGCAGAGGCCAACCGTTCGTGCTCTACTCCCTGGGATGCTGGGCAGCCCAGCACGGGTGCCAAAGAGGTTCCATTTTAATGGACTTTGAGTTGGGAAATGGAGGAGCGACAGCAATGCGGATGGCACCGTTGCAAAGCTGACTTTCTGCAGAAGAGGCACAGCTCAAGTTTTTTGCCCTGGCTCTTCGGCTGTGGGAGCAGAGGCCAACCGTTCGTGCTCTACTCCCGGGGATGCTGGGCAGCCCAGCACGGGTGCCAAAGAGGTTCCATTGTAATGGACTTTGAGTTGGGAAATGGAGGAGCGACAGCAATGCGGATGGCACCGTTGCAAAGCTGACTTTCTGCAGAAGAGGCACAGCTCAAGTTTTTTGCCCTGGCTCTTCGGCTGTGGGAGCAGAGGCCAACCGTTCGTGCTCTACTCCCTGGGATGCTGGGCAGCCCAGCACGGGTGCCAAAGAGGTTCCATTGTAATGGACTTTGAGTTGGGAAATGGAGGAGCGACAGCAATGCGGATGGCACCGTTGCAAAGCTGACTTTCTGCAGAAGAGGCACAGCTCAAGTTTTTTGCCCTGGCTCTTCGGCTGTGGGAGCAGAGGCCAACCGTTCGTGCTCTACTCCCTGGGATGCTGGGCAGCCCAGCACGGGTGCCAAAGAGGTTCCATTGTAATGGACTTTGAGTTGGGAAATGGAGGAGCGACAGCAATGCGGATGGCACCGTTGCAAAGCTGACTTTCTGCAGAAGAGGCACAGCTCAAGTTTTTTGCCCTGGCTCTTCGGCTGTGGGAGCAGAGGCCAACCGTTCGTGCTCTACTCCCTGGGAAGCTGGGCAGCCCAGCACGGGTGCCAAAGAGGTTCCATTGTAATGGACTCTGAGTTGGGAAATCGAGGAGCGACAGCAATGCGGATGGCACCGTTGCAAAGCTGACTTTCTGCAGAAGAGGCACAGCTCAAGTTTTTTGCCCTGGCTCTTCAGCTGTGGGAGCAGAGGCCAACCGTTTTGCTCTGCTCCCTGGGATGCTGGGCAGCCCAGCACGGGTGCCAAAGAGGTTCCATTGTAATGGACTTTGAGTTGGGAAATCGAGGAGCGACAGCAATGCGGATGGCACCGTTGCAAAGCTGACTTTCTGCAGAAGAGGCACAGCTCAAGATTTTTGCCCTCGTTCTTCGGCTGTGGGAGCAGAGGCCAACCCTTCGTGCTCTACTCCCTGGGATGCTGGGCAGCCCAGCACGGGTGCCAAAGAGGTTCCATTGTAATGGACTTTGAGTTGGGAAATGGAGGAGCGACAGCAATGCGGATGGCACCGTTGCAAAGCTGACTTTCTGCAGAAGAGGCACAGCTCAAGTTTTTTGCCCTGGCTCTTCGGCTGTGGGAGCAGAGGCCAACCCTTCGTGCTCTACTCCCTGGGATGCTGGGCAGCCCAGCACGGGTGCCAAAGAGGTTCCATTGTAATGGACTTTGAGTTGGGAAATGGAGGAGCGACAGCAATGCGGATGGCACCGTTGCAAAGCTGACTTTCTGCAGAAGAGGCACAGCTCAAGTTTTTTGCCCTGGCTCTTCGGCTGTGGGAGCAGAGGCCAACCGTTCGTGCTCTACTCCCTGGGATGCTGGGCAGCCCAGCACGGGTGCCAAAGAGGTTCCATTTTAATGGACTTTGAGTTGGGAAATCGAGGAGCGACAGCAATGCGGATGGCACCGTTGCAAAGCTAACTTTCTGCAGAAGAGGCACAGCTCAAGTTTTTTGCCCTGGCTCTTCGGCTGTGGGAGCAGAGGCCAACCGTTTTGCTCTGCTCCCTGGGATGCTGGGCAGCCCAGCACGGGTGCCAAAGAGGTTCCATTGTAATGGACTTTGAGTTGGGAAATGGAGGAGCGACAGCAATGCGGATGGCACCGTTGCAAAGCTGACTTTCTGCAGAAGAGGCACAGCTCAAGTTTTTTGCCCTGGCTCTTCGGCTGTGGGAGCAGAGGCCAACCGTTCGTGCTCTACTCCCTGGGATGCTGGGCAGCCCAGCACGGGTGCCAAAGAGGTTCCATTGTAATGGACTTTGAGTTGGGAAATGGAGGAGCGACAGCAATGCGGATGGCACCGTTGCAAAGCTGACTTTCTGCAGAAGAGGCACAGCTCAAGTTTTTTGCCCTGGCTCTTCGGCTGTGGGAGCAGAGGCCTACCGTTTTGCTCTGCTCCCTGGGATGCTGGGCAGCCCAGCACGGGTGCCAAAGAGGTTCCATTGTAATGGACTTTGAGTTGGGAAATCGAGGAGCGACAGCAATGCGGATGGCACCGTTGCAAAGCTGACTTTCTGCAGAAGAGGCACAGCTCAAGTTTTTTGCCCTGGCTCTTCGGCTGTGGGAGCAGAGGCCAACCGTTCGTGCTCTACTCCCTGGGATGCTGGGCAGCCCAGCACGGGTGCCAAAGAGGTTCCATTGTAATGGACTTTGAGTTGGGAAATGGAGGAGCGACAGCAATGCGGATGGCACCGTTGCAAAGCTGACTTTCTGCAGAAGAGGCACAGCTCAAGTTTTTTGCCCTGGCTCTTCGGCTGTGGGAGCAGAGGCCAACCGTTCGTGCTCTACTCCCTGGGATGCTGGGCAGCCCAGCACGGGTGCCAAAGAGGTTCCATTGTAATGGACTTTGAGTTGGGAAATGGAGGAGCGACAGCAATGCGGATGGCACCGTTGCAAAGCTGACTTTCTGCAGAAGAGGCACAGCTCAAGTTTTTTGCCCTGGCTCTTCGGCTGTGGGAGCAGAGGCCAACCGTTCGTGCTCTACTCCCTGGGATGCTGGGCAGCCCAGCACGGGTGCCAAAGAGGTTCCATTTTAATGGACTTTGAGTTGGGAAATCGAGGAGCGACAGCAATGCGGATGGCACCGTTGCAAAGCTAACTTTCTGCAGAAGAGGCACAGCTCAAGTTTTTTGCCCTGGCTCTTCGGCTGTGGGAGCAGAGGCCAACCGTTTTGCTCTGCTCCCTGGGATGCTGGGCAGCCCAGCACGGGTGCCAAAGAGGTTCCATTGTAATGGACTTTGAGTTGGGAAATGGAGGAGCGACAGCAATGCGGATGGCACCGTTGCAAAGCTGACTTTCTGCAGAAGAGGCACAGCTCAAGTTTTTTGCCCTGGCTCTTCGGCTGTGGGAGCAGAGGCCAACCGTTCGTGCTCTACTCCCTGGGATGCTGGGCAGCCCAGCACGGGTGCCAAAGAGGTTCCATTGTAATGGACTTTGAGTTGGGAAATGGAGGAGCGACAGCAATGCGGATGGCACCGTTGCAAAGCTGACTTTCTGCAGAAGAGGCACAGCTCAAGTTTTTTGCCCTGGCTCTTCGGCTGTGGGAGCAGAGGCCAACCGTTCGTGCTCTACTCCCTGGGATGCTGGGCAGCCCAGCACGGGTGCCAAAGAGGTTCCATTGTAATGGACTTTGAGTTGGGAAATCGAGGAGCGACAGCAATGCGGATGGCACCGTTGCAAAGCTGACTTTCTGCAGAAGAGGCACAGCTCAAGTTTTTTGCCCTGGCTCTTCGGCTGTGGGAGCAGAGGCCAACCGTTCGTGCTCTACTCCCTGGGATGCTGGGCAGACCAGCACGGGTGCCAAAGAGGTTCCATTGTAATGGACTTTGAGTTGGGAAATGGAGGAGCGACAGCAATGCGGATGGCACCGTTGCAAAGCTGACTTTCTGCAGAAGAGGCACAGCTCAAGTTTTTTGCCCTGGCTCTTCGGCTGTGGGAGCAGAGGCCAACCGTTCGTGCTCTACTCCCGGGGATGCTGGGCAGCCCAGCACGGGTGCCAAAGAGGTTCCATTTTAATGGACTTTGAGTTGGGAAATGGAGGAGCGACAGCAATGCGGATGGCACCGTTGCAAAGCTGACTTTCTGCAGAAGAGGCACAGCTCAAGTTTTTTGCCCTGGCTCTTCGGCTGTGGGAGCAGAGGCCAACCCTTCGTGCTCTACTCCCTGGGATGCTGGGCAGCCCAGCACGGGTGCCAAAGAGGTTCCATTGTAATGGACTTTGAGTTGGGAAATGGAGGAGCGACAGCAATGCGGATGGCACCGTTGCAAAGCTGACTTTCTGCAGAAGAGGCACAGCTCAAGTTTTTTGCCCTGGCTCTTCGGCTGTGGGAGCAGAGGCCTACCGTTTTGCTCTGCTCCCTGGGATGCTGGGCAGCCCAGCACGGGTGCCAAAGAGGTTCCATTGTAATGGACTTTGAGTTGGGAAATGGAGGAGCGACAGCAATGCGGATGGCACCGTTGCAAAGCTGACTTTCTGCAGAAGAGGCACAGCTCAAGTTTTTTGCCCTGGCTCTTCGGCTGTGGGAGCAGAGGCCAACCGTTCGTGCTCTACTCCCTGGGATGCTGGGCAGCCCAGCACGGGTGCCAAAGAGGTTCCATTGTAATGGACTTTGAGTTGGGAAATGGAGGAGCGACAGCAATGCGGATGGCACCGTTGCAAAGCTGACTTTCTGCAGAAGAGGCACAGCTCAAGTTTTTTGCCCTGGCTCTTCGGCTGTGGGAGCAGAGGCCAACCGTTCGTGCTCTACTCCCTGGGATGCTGGGCAGCCCAGCACGGGTGCCAAAGAGGTTCCATTGTAATGGACTTTGAGTTGGGAAATGGAGGAGCGACAGCAATGCGGATGGCACCGTTGCAAAGCTGACTTTCTGCAGAAGAGGCACAGCTCAAGTTTTTTGCCCTGGCTCTTCGGCTGTGGGAGCAGAGGCCAACCGTTCGTGCTCTACTCCCTGGGATGCTGGGCAGCCCAGCACGGGTGCCAAAGAGGTTCCATTGTAATGGACTTTGAGTTGGGAAATGGAGGAGCGACAGCAATGCGGATGGCACCGTTGCAAAGCTGACTTTCTGCAGAAGAGGCACAGCTCAAGTTTTTTGCCCTCGTTCTTCGGCTGTGGGAGCAGAGGCCAACCCTTCGTGCTCTACTCCCTGGGATGCTGGGCAGCCCAGCACGGGTGCCAAAGAGGTTCCATTGTAATGGACTTTGAGTTGGGAAATGGAGGAGCGACAGCAATGTGGATGGCACCGTTGCAAAGCTGACTTTCTGCAGAAGAGGCACAGCTCAAGTTTTTTGCCCTGGCTCTTCGGCTGTGGGAGCAGAGGCCAACCGTTCGTGCTCTACTCCCTGGGATGCTGGGCAGCCCAGCACGGGTGCCAAAGAGGTTCCATTGTAATGGACTTTGAGTTGGGAAATGGAGGAGCGACAGCAATGCGGATGGCACCGTTGCAAAGCTGACTTTCTGCAGAAGAGGCACAGCTCAAGTTTTTTGCCCTGGCTCTTCGGCTGTGGGAGCAGAGGCCAACCGTTCGTGCTCTACTCCCTGGGATGCTGGGCAGCCCAGCACGGGTGCCAAAGAGGTTCCATTGTAATGGACTTTGAGTTGGGAAATGGAGGAGCGACAGCAATGCGGATGGCACCGTTGCAAAGCTGACTTTCTGCAGAAGAGGCACAGCTCAAGTTTTTTGCCCTGGCTCTTCGGCTGTGGGAGCAGAGGCCAACCCTTCGTGCTCTACTCCCTGGGATGCTGGGCAGCCCAGCACGGGTGCCAAAGAGGTTCCATTGTAATGGACTTTGAGTTGGGAAATGGAGGAGCGACAGCAATGCGGATGGCACCGTTGCAAAGCTGACTTTCTGCAGAAGAGGCACAGCTCAAGTTTTTTGCCCTGGCTCTTCGGCTGTGGGAGCAGAGGCCTACCGTTTTGCTCTGCTCCCTGGGATGCTGGGCAGCCCAGCACGGGTGCCAAAGAGGTTCCATTGTAATGGACTTTGAGTTGGGAAATCGAGGAGCGACAGCAATGCGGATGGCACCGTTGCAAAGCTGACTTTCTGCAGAAGAGGCACAGCTCAAGTTTTTTGCCCTGGCTCTTCGGCTGTGGGAGCAGAGGCCAACCGTTCGTGCTCTACTCCCTGGGATGCTGGGCAGCCCAGCACGGGTGCCAAAGAGGTTCCATTGTAATGGACTTTGAGTTGGGAAATGGAGGAGCGACAGCAATGCGGATGGCACCGTTGCAAAGCTGACTTTCTGCAGAAGAGGCACAGCTCAAGTTTTTTGCCCTGGCTCTTCGGCTGTGGGAGCAGAGGCCAACCGTTCGTGCTCTACTCCCTGGGATGCTGGGCAGCCCAGCACGGGTGCCAAAGAGGTTCCATTGTAATGGACTTTGAGTTGGGAAATCGAGGAGCGACAGTAATGCGGATGGCACCGTTGCAAAGCTGACTTTCTGCAGAAGAGGCACAGCTCAAGTTTTTTGCCCTGGCTCTTCGGCTGTGGGAGCAGAGGCCAACCGTTCGTGCTCTACTCCCTGGGATGCTGGGCAGCCCAGCACGGGTGCCAAAGAGGTTCCATTGTAATGGACTTTGAGTTGGGAAATGGAGGAGCGACAGCAATGCGGATGGCACCGTTGCAAAGCTGACTTTCTGCAGAAGAGGCACAGCTCAAGTTTTTTGCCCTGGCTCTTCGGCTGTGGGAGCAGAGGCCAACCGTTCGTGCTCTACTCCCTGGGATGCTGGGCAGCCCAGCACGGGTGCCAAAGAGGTTCCATTTTAATGGACTTTGAGTTGGGAAATGGAGGAGCGACAGCAATGCGGATGGCACCGTTGCAAAGCTGACTTTCTGCAGAAGAGGCACAGCTCAAGTTTTTTGCCCTGGCTCTTCGGCTGTGGGAGCAGAGGCCTACCGTTTTGCTCTGCTCCCTGGGATGCTGGGCAGCCCAGCACGGGTGCCAAAGAGGTTCCATTGTAATGGACTTTGAGTTGGGAAATGGAGGAGCGACAGCAATGCGGATGGCACCGTTGCAAAGCTGACTTTCTGCAGAAGAGGCACAGCTCAAGTTTTTTGCCCTGGCTCTTCGGCTGTGGGAGCAGAGGCCAACCGTTCGTGCTCTACTCCCTGGGATGCTGGGCAGCCCAGCACGGGTGCCAAAGAGGTTCCATTGTAATGGACTTTGAGTTGGGAAATGGAGGAGCGACAGCAATGCGGATGGCACCGTTGCAAAGCTGACTTTCTGCAGAAGAGGCACAGCTCAAGTTTTTTGCCCTGGCTCTTCGGCTGTGGGAGCAGAGGCCAACCGTTCGTGCTCTACTCCCTGGGATGCTGGGCAGCCCAGCACGGGGGCCAAAGAGGTTCCATTTTAATGGACTTTGAGTTGGGAAATGGAGGAGCGACAGCAATGCGGATGGCACCGTTGCAAAGCTGACTTTCTGCAGAAGAGGCACAGCTCAAGTTTTTTGCCCTGGCTCTTCGGCTGTGGGAGCAGAGGCCAACCCTTCGTGCTCTACTCCCTGGGATGCTGGGCAGCCCAGCACGGGTGCCAAAGAGGTTCCATTGTAATGGACTTTGAGTTGGGAAATCGAGGAGCGACAGCAATGCGGATGGCACCGTTGCAAAGCTGACTTTCTGCAGAAGAGGCACAGCTCAAGTTTTTTGCCCTGGCTCTTCGGCTGTGGGAGCAGAGGCCAACCGTTTTGCTCTGCTCCCTGGGATGCTGGGCAGCCCAGCACGGGTGCCAAAGAGGTTCCATTGTAATGGACTTTGAGTTGGGAAATGGAGGAGCGACAGCAATGCGGATGGCACCGTTGCAAAGCTGACTTTCTGCAGAAGAGGCACAGCTCAAGTTTTTTGCCCTGGCTCTTCGGCTGTGGGAGCAGAGGCCAACCGTTCGTGCTCTACTCCCTGGGATGCTGGGCAGCCCAGCACGGGTGCCAAAGAGGTTCCATTGTAATGGACTTTGAGTTGGGAAATGGAGGAGCGACAGCAATGCGGATGGCACCGTTGCAAAGCTGACTTTCTGCAGAAGAGGCACAGCTCAAGTTTTTTGCCCTGGCTCTTCGGCTGTGGGAGCAGAGGCCAACCCTTCGTGCTCTACTCCCTGGGATGCTGGGCAGCCCAGCACGGGTGCCAAAGAGGTTCCATTGTAATGGACTTTGAGTTGGGAAATCGAGGAGCGACAGCAATGCGGATGGCACCGTTGCAAAGCTGACTTTCTACAGAAGAGGCACAGCTCAAGTTTTTTGCCCTGGCTCTTCGGCTGTGGGAGCAGAGGCCAACCGTTCGTGCTCTACTCCCTGGGATGCTGGGCAGCCCAGCACGGGTGCCAAAGAGGTTCCATTTTAATGGACTTTGAGTTGGGAAA
The DNA here is from genome assembly GCF_963264785.1 of Psittacula echo. Classification (NCBI taxonomy): domain Eukaryota; kingdom Metazoa; phylum Chordata; class Aves; order Psittaciformes; family Psittacidae; genus Psittacula; species Psittacula echo. The sequence goes on along the minus strand of NC_137750.1, from coordinate 9,815,632 downwards.
TCGAGGAGCGACAGCAATGCGGATGGCACCGTTGCAAAGCTGACTTTCTGCAGAAGAGGCACAGCTCAAGTTTTTTGCCCTGGCTCTTCGGCTGTGGGAGCAGAGGCCTACCGTTTTGCTCTGCTCCCTGGGATGCTGGGCAGCCCAGCACGGGTGCCAAAGAGGTTCCATTGTAATGGACTTTGAGTTGGGAAATCGAGGAGCGACAGCAATGCGGATGGCACCGTTGCAAAGCTGACTTTCTGCAGAAGAGGCACAGCTCAAGTTTTTTGCCCTGGCTCTTCGGCTGTGGGAGCAGAGGCCAACCCTTCGTGCTCTACTCCCTGGGATGCTGGGCAGCCCAGCACGGGTGCCAAAGAGGTTCCATTGTAATGGACTTTGAGTTGGGAAATCGAGGAGCGACAGCAATGCGGATGGCACCGTTGCAAAGCTGACTTTCTGCAGAAGAGGCACAGCTCAAGATTTTTGCCCTCGTTCTTCGGCTGTGGGAGCAGAGGCCAACCCTTCGTGCTCTACTCCCTGGGATGCTGGGCAGCCCAGCACGGGTGCCAAAGAGGTTCCATTGTAATGGACTTTGAGTTGGGAAATGGAGGAGCGACAGCAATGCGGATGGCACCGTTGCAAAGCTGACTTTCTGCAGAAGAGGCACAGCTCAAGTTTTTTGCCCTGGCTCTTCGGCTGTGGGAGCAGAGGCCAACCCTTCGTGCTCTACTCCCTGGGATGCTGGGCAGCCCAGCACGGGTGCCAAAGAGGTTCCATTGTAATGGACTTTGAGTTGGGAAATGGAGGAGCGACAGCAATGCGGATGGCACCGTTGCAAAGCTGACTTTCTGCAGAAGAGGCACAGCTCAAGTTTTTTGCCCTGGCTCTTCGGCTGTGGGAGCAGAGGCCAACCGTTCGTGCTCTACTCCCTGGGATGCTGGGCAGCCCAGCACGGGTGCCAAAGAGGTTCCATTGTAATGGACTTTGAGTTGGGAAATGGAGGAGCGACAGCAATGCGGATGGCACCGTTGCAAAGCTGACTTTCTGCAGAAGAGGCACAGCTCAAGTTTTTTGCCCTGGCTCTTCGGCTGTGGGAGCAGAGGCCAACCGTTCGTGCTCTACTCCCTGGGATGCTGGGCAGCCCAGCACGGGTGCCAAAGAGGTTCCATTGTAATGGACTTTGAGTTGGGAAATCGAGGAGCGACAGCAATGCGGATGGCACCGTTGCAAAGCTGACTTTCTGCAGAAGAGGCACAGCTCAAGTTTTTTGCCCTGGCTCTTCGGCTGTGGGAGCAGAGGCCAACCGTTCGTGCTCTACTCCCTGGGATGCTGGGCAGCCCAGCACGGGTGCCAAAGAGGTTCCATTTTAATGGACTTTGAGTTGGGAAATGGAGGAGCGACAGCAATGCGGATGGCACCGTTGCAAAGCTGACTTTCTGCAGAAGAGGCACAGCTCAAGTTTTTTGCCCTGGCTCTTCGGCTGTGGGAGCAGAGGCCTACCGTTTTGCTCTGCTCCCTGGGATGCTGGGCAGCCCAGCACGGGTGCCAAAGAGGTTCCATTGTAATGGACTTTGAGTTGGGAAATCGAGGAGCGACAGCAATGCGGATGGCACCGTTGCAAAGCTGACTTTCTGCAGAAGAGGCACAGCTCAAGTTTTTTGCCCTGGCTCTTCGGCTGTGGGAGCAGAGGCCAACCCTTCGTGCTCTACTCCCTGGGATGCTGGGCAGCCCAGCACGGGTGCCAAAGAGGTTCCATTGTAATGGACTTTGAGTTGGGAAATCGAGGAGCGACAGCAATGCGGATGGCACCGTTGCAAAGCTGACTTTCTGCAGAAGAGGCACAGCTCAAGATTTTTGCCCTCGTTCTTCGGCTGTGGGAGCAGAGGCCAACCCTTCGTGCTCTACTCCCTGGGATGCTGGGCAGCCCAGCACGGGTGCCAAAGAGGTTCCATTGTAATGGACTTTGAGTTGGGAAATGGAGGAGCGACAGCAATGCGGATGGCACCGTTGCAAAGCTGACTTTCTGCAGAAGAGGCACAGCTCAAGTTTTTTGCCCTGGCTCTTCGGCTGTGGGAGCAGAGGCCAACCCTTCGTGCTCTACTCCCTGGGATGCTGGGCAGCCCAGCACGGGTGCCAAAGAGGTTCCATTGTAATGGACTTTGAGTTGGGAAATCGAGGAGCGACAGCAATGCGGATGGCACCGTTGCAAAGCTGACTTTCTGCAGAAGAGGCACAGCTCAAGTTTTTTGCCCTGGCTCTTCGGCTGTGGGAGCAGAGGCCAACCGTTCGTGCTCTACTCCCTGGGATGCTGGGCAGCCCAGCACGGGTGCCAAAGAGGTTCCATTGTAATGGACTTTGAGTTGGGAAATGGAGGAGCGACAGCAATGCGGATGGCACCGTTGCAAAGCTGACTTTCTGCAGAAGAGGCACAGCTCAAGTTTTTTGCCCTGGCTCTTCGGCTGTGGGAGCAGAGGCCAACCGTTCGTGCTCTACTCCCTGGGATGCTGGGCAGCCCAGCACGGGTGCCAAAGAGGTTCCATTGTAATGGACTTTGAGTTGGGAAATGGAGGAGCGACAGCAATGCGGATGGCACCGTTGCAAAGCTGACTTTCTGCAGAAGAGGCACAGCTCAAGTTTTTTGCCCCGGCTCTTCGGCTGTGGGAGCAGAGGCCAACCGTTCGTGCTCTACTCCCTGGGATGCTGGGCAGCCCAGCACGGGTGCCAAAGAGGTTCCATTGTAATGGACTTTGAGTTGGGAAATCGAGGAGCGACAGCAATGCGGATGGCACCGTTGCAAAGCTGACTTTCTGCAGAAGAGGCACAGCTCAAGATTTTTGCCCTCGTTCTTCGGCTGTGGGAGCAGAGGCCAACCCTTCGTGCTCTACTCCCTGGGATGCTGGGCAGCCCAGCACGGGTGCCAAAGAGGTTCCATTGTAATGGACTTTGAGTTGGGAAATGGAGGAGCAACAGCAATGCGGATGGCACCGTTGCAAAGCTGACTTTCTGCAGAAGAGGCACAGCTCAAGTTTTTTGCCCTGGCTCTTCGGCTGTGGGAGCAGAGGCCAACCGTTCGTGCTCTACTCCCTGGGATGCTGGGCAGCCCAGCACGGGTGCCAAAGAGGTTCCATTGTAATGGACTTTGAGTTGGGAAATGGAGGAGCGACAGCAATGCGGATGGCACCGTTGCAAAGCTGACTTTCTGCAGAAGAGGCACAGCTCAAGTTTTTTGCCCTGGCTCTTCGGCTGTGGGAGCAGAGGCCAACCGTTCGTGCTCTACTCCCTGGGATGCTGGGCAGCCCAGCACGGGTGCCAAAGAGGTTCCATTTTAATGGACTTTGAGTTGGGAAATCGAGGAGCGACAGCAATGCGGATGGCACCGTTGCAAAGCTGACTTTCTGCAGAAGAGGCACAGCTCAAGTTTTTTGCCCTGGCTCTTCGGCTGTGGGAGCAGAGGCCAACCCTTCCTGCTCTGCTCCCTGGGATGCTGGGCAGCCCAGCACGGGTGCCAAAGAGGTTCCATTTTAATGGACTTTGAGTTGGGAAATGGAGGAGCGACAGCAATGCGGATGGCACCGTTGCAAAGCTGACTTTCTGCAGAAGAGGCACAGCTCAAGTTTTTTGCCCTGGCTCTTCGGCTGTGGGAGCAGAGGCCAACCGTTCGTGCTCTACTCCCTGGGATGCTGGGCAGCCCAGCACGGGTGCCAAAGAGGTTCCATTGTAATGGACTTTGAGTTGGGAAATCGAGGAGCGACAGCAATGCGGATGGCACCGTTGCAAAGCTGACTTTCTGCAGAAGAGGCACAGCTCAAGTTTTTTGCCCTGGCTCTTCGGCTGTGGGAGCAGAGGCCAACCGTTCGTGCTCTACTCCCTGGGATGCTGGGCAGCCGAGCACGGGTGCCAAAGAGGTTCCATTGTAATGGACTTTGAGTTGGGAAATGGAGGAGCGACAGCAATGCGGATGGCACCGTTGCAAAGCTGACTTTCTGCAGAAGAGGCACAGCTCAAGTTTTTTGCCCCGGCTCTTCGGCTGTGGGAGCAGAGGCCAACCGTTCGTGCTCTACTCCCTGGGATGCTGGGCAGCCCAGCACGGGTGCCAAAGAGGTTCCATTGTAATGGACTTTGAGTTGGGAAATCGAGGAGCGACAGCAATGCGGATGGCACCGTTGCAAAGCTGACTTTCTGTAGAAGAGGCACAGCTCAAGATTTTTGCCCTCGTTCTTCGGCTGTGGGAGCAGAGGCCAACCCTTCGTGCTCTACTCCCTGGGATGCTGGGCAGCCCAGCACGGGTGCCAAAGAGGTTCCATTGTAATGGACTTTGAGTTGGGAAATCGAGGAGCGACAGCAATGCGGATGGCACCGTTGCAAAGCTGACTTTCTGCAGAAGAGGCACAGCTCAAGTTTTTTGCCCTGGCTCTTCGGCTGTGGGAGCAGAGGCCAACCCTTCGTGCTCTACTCCCTGGGATGCTGGGCAGCCCAGCACGGGTGCCAAAGAGGTTCCATTGTAATGGACTTTGAGTTGGGAAATCGAGGAGCGACAGCAATGCGGATGGCACCGTTGCAAAGCTGACTTTCTGCAGAAGAGGCACAGCTCAAGTTTTTTGCCCTGGCTCTTCGGCTGTGGGAGCAGAGGCCAACCGTTCGTGCTCTACTCCCTGGGATGCTGGGCAGCCCAGCACGGGTGCCAAAGAGGTTCCATTGTAATGGACTTTGAGTTGGGAAATGGAGGAGCCACAGCAATGCGGATGGCACCGTTGCAAAGCTGACTTTCTGCAGAAGAGGCACAGCTCAAGTTTTTTGCCCTGGCTCTTCGGCTGTGGGAGCAGAGGCCAACCCTTCGTGCTCTACTCCCTGGGATGCTGGGCAGCCCAGCACGGGTGCCAAAGAGGTTCCATTTTAATGGACTTTGAGTTGGGAAATCGAGGAGCGACAGCAATGCGGATGGCACCGTTGCAAAGCTAACTTTCTGCAGAAGAGGCACAGCTCAAGTTTTTTGCCCTGGCTCTTCGGCTGTGGGAGCAGAGGCCAACCGTTTTGCTCTGCTCCCTGGGATGCTGGGCAGCCCAGCACGGGTGCCAAAGAGGTTCCATTGTAATGGACTTTGAGTTGGGAAATCGAGGAGCGACAGCAATGCGGATGGCACCGTTGCAAAGCTGACTTTCTGCAGAAGAGGCACAGCTCAAGTTTTTTGCCCTGGCTCTTCGGCTGTGGGAGCAGAGGCCAACCGTTCGTGCTCTACTCCCTGGGATGCTGGGCAGCCCAGCACGGGTGCCAAAGAGGTTCCATTGTAATGGACTTTGAGTTGGGAAATCGAGGAGCGACAGCAATGCGGATGGCACCGTTGCAAAGCTGACTTTCTGCAGAAGAGGCACAGCTCAAGTTTTTTGCCCTGGCTCTTCGGCTGTGGGAGCAGAGGCCAACCCTTCGTGCTCTACTCCCTGGGATGCTGGGCAGCCCAGCACGGGTGCCAAAGAGGTTCCATTGTAATGGACTTTGAGTTGGGAAATGGAGGAGCGACAGCAATGCGGATGGCACCGTTGCAAAGCTGACTTTCTGCAGAAGAGGCACAGCTCAAGTTTTTTGCCCTGGCTCTTCGGCTGTGGGAGCAGAGGCCAACCCTTCGTGCTCTACTCCCTGGGATGCTGGGCAGCCCAGCACGGGTGCCAAAGATGTTCCATTGTAATGGACTTTGAGTTGGGAAATGGAGGAGCGACAGCAATGCGGATGGCACCGTTGCAAAGCTGACTTTCTGCAGAAGAGGCACAGCTCAAGTTTTTTGCCCTGGCTCTTCGGCTGTGGGAGCAGAGGCCTACCGTTTTGCTCTGCTCCCTGGGATGCTGGGCAGCCCAGCACGGGTGCCAAAGAGGTTCCATTGTAATGGACTTTGAGTTGGGAAATGGAGGAGCGACAGCAATGCGGATGGCACCGTTGCAAAGCTGACTTTCTGCAGAAGAGGCACAGCTCAAGTTTTTTGCCCTGGCTCTTCGGCTGTGGGAGCAGAGGCCAACCGTTCGTGCTCTACTCCCTGGGATGCTGGGCAGCCCAGCACAGGTGCCAAAGAGGTTCCATTGTAATGGACTTTGAGTTGGGAAATCGAGGAGCGACAGCAATGCGGATGGCACCGTTGCAAAGCTGACTTTCTGCAGAAGAGGCACAGCTCAAGTTTTTTGCCCTGGCTCTTCGGCTGTGGGAGCAGAGGCCAACCGTTCGTGCTCTACTCCCTGGGATGCTGGGCAGCCCAGCACGGGTGCCAAAGAGGTTCCATTTTAATGGACTTTGAGTTGGGAAATGGAGGAGCGACAGCAATGCGGATGGCACCGTTGCAAAGCTGACTTTCTGCAGAAGAGGCACAGCTCAAGTTTTTTGCCCTGGCTCTTCGCCTGTGGGAGCAGAGGCCAACCCTTCGTGCTCTACTCCCTGGGATGCTGGGCAGCCCAGCACGGGTGCCAAAGAGGTTCCATTTTAATGGACTTTGAGTTGGGAAATCGAGGAGCGACAGCAATGCGGATGGCACCGTTGCAAAGCTGACTTTCTGCAGAAGAGGCACAGCTCAAGTTTTTTGCCCTGGCTCTTCGGCTGTGGGAGCAGAGGCCAACCGTTCGTGCTCTACTCCCTGGGATGCTGGGCAGCCCAGCACGGGTGCCAAAGAGGTTCCATTGTAATGGACTTTGAGTTGGGAAATCGAGGAGCGACAGAAATGCGCATGGCACCGTTGCAAAGCTGACTTTCTGCAGAAGAGGCACAGCTCAAGTTTTTTGCCCTGGCTCTTCGGCTGTGGGAGCAGAGGCCAACCCTTCGTGCTCTACTCCCTGGGATGCTGGGCAGCCCAGCACGGGTGCCAAAGAGGTTCCATTGTAATGGACTTTGAGTTGGGAAATGGAGGAGCGACAGCAACGCAAATCGCACCGTTGCAAAGCTGACTTTCTGCAGAAGAGGCACAGCTCAAGTTTTTTGCCCTGGCTCTTCGGCTGTGGGAGCAGAGGCCAACCCTTCGTGCTCTACTCCCTGGGATGCTGGGCAGCCCAGCACGGGTGCCAAAGAGGTTCCATTGTAATGGACTTTGAGTTGGGAAATGGAGGAGCGACAGCAATGCGGATGGCACCGTTGCAAAGCTGACTTTCTGCAGAAGAGGCACAGCTCAAGTTTTTTGCCCTGGCTCTTCGGCTGTGGGAGCAGAGGCCAACCGTTTTGCTCTACTCCCTGGGATGCTGGGCAGCCCAGCACGGGTGCCAAAGAGGTTCCATTGTAATGGACTTTGAGTTGGGAAATGGAGGAGCGACAGCAATGCGGATGGCACCGTTGCAAAGCTGACTTTCTGCAGAAGAGGCACAGCTCAAGTTTTTTGCCCTCGTTCTTCGGCTGTGGGAGCAGAGGCCAACCCTTCGTGCTCTACTCCCTGGGATGCTGGGCAGCCCAGCACGGGTGCCAAAGAGGTTCCATTGTAATGGACTTTGAGTTGGGAAATGGAGGAGCGACAGCAATGCGGATGGCACCGTTGCAAAGCTGACTTTCTGCAGAAGAGGCACAGCTCCAGTTTTTTGCCCTGGCTCTTCGGCTGTGGGAGCAGAGGCCAACCGTTCATGCTCTACTCCCTGGGATGCTGGGCAGCCCAGCACGGGTGCCAAAGAGGTTCCATTGTAATGGACTTTGAGTTGGGAAATGGAGGAGCGACAGCAATGCGGATGGCACCGTTGCAAAGCTGACTTTCTGCAGAAGAGGCACAGCTCAAGTTTTTTGCCCTGGCTCTTCAGCTGTGGGAGCAGAGGCCAACCGTTTTGCTCTGCTCCCTGGGATGCTGGGCAGCCCAGCACGGGTGCCAAAGAGGTTCCATTGTAATGGACTTTGAGTTGGGAAATGGAGGAGCGACAGCAATGCGGATGGCACCGTTGCAAAGCTGACTTTCTGCAGAAGAGGCACAGCTCAAGTTTTTTGCCCTGGCTCTTCGGCTGTGGGAGCAGAGGCCAACCCTTCGTGCTCTACTCCCTGGGATGCTGGGCAGCCCAGCACGGGTGCCAAAGAGGTTCCATTGTAATGGACTTTGAGTTGGGAAATCGAGGAGCGACAGCAATGCGGATGGCACCGTTGCAAAGCTGACTTTCTGCAGAAGAGGCACAGCTCAAGATTTTTGCCCTCGTTCTTCGGCTGTGGGAGCAGAGGCCAACCCTTCGTGCTCTACTCCCTGGGATGCTGGGCAGCCCAGCACGGGTGCCAAAGAGGTTCCATTGTAATGGACTTTGAGTTGGGAAATGGAGGAGCGACAGCAATGCGGATGGCACCGTTGCAAAGCTGACTTTCTGCAGAAGAGGCACAGCTCAAGTTTTTTGCCCTGGCTCTTCGGCTGTGGGAGCAGAGGCCAACCCTTCGTGCTCTACTCCCTGGGATGCTGGGCAGCCCAGCACGGGTGCCAAAGAGGTTCCATTGTAATGGACTTTGAGTTGGGAAATGGAGGAGCGACAGCAATGCGGATGGCACCGTTGCAAAGCTGACTTTCTGCAGAAGAGGCACAGCTCAAGTTTTTTGCCCTGGCTCTTCGGCTGTGGGAGCAGAGGCCAACCGTTCGTGCTCTACTCCCTGGGATGCTGGGCAGCCCAGCACGGGTGCCAAAGAGGTTCCATTGTAATGGACTTTGAGTTGGGAAATGGAGGAGCGACAGCAATGCGGATGGCACCGTTGCAAAGCTGACTTTCTGCAGAAGAGGCACAGCTCAAGTTTTTTGCCCTGGCTCTTCGGCTGTGGGAGCAGAGGCCAACCGTTCGTGCTCTACTCCCTGGGATGCTGGGCAGCCCAGCACGGGTGCCAAAGAGGTTCCATTGTAATGGACTTTGAGTTGGGAAATCGAGGAGCGACAGCAATGCGGATGGCACCGTTGCAAAGCTGACTTTCTGCAGAAGAGGCACAGCTCAAGTTTTTTGCCCTGGCTCTTCGGCTGTGGGAGCAGAGGCCAACCGTTCGTGCTCTACTCCCTGGGATGCTGGGCAGCCCAGCACGGGTGCCAAAGAGGTTCCATTTTAATGGACTTTGAGTTGGGAAATGGAGGAGCGACAGCAATGCGGATGGCACCGTTGCAAAGCTGACTTTCTGCAGAAGAGGCACAGCTCAAGTTTTTTGCCCTGGCTCTTCGGCTGTGGGAGCAGAGGCCTACCGTTTTGCTCTGCTCCCTGGGATGCTGGGCAGCCCAGCACGGGTGCCAAAGAGGTTCCATTGTAATGGACTTTGAGTTGGGAAATCGAGGAGCGACAGCAATGCGGATGGCACCGTTGCAAAGCTGACTTTCTGCAGAAGAGGCACAGCTCAAGTTTTTTGCCCTGGCTCTTCGGCTGTGGGAGCAGAGGCCAACCCTTCGTGCTCTACTCCCTGGGATGCTGGGCAGCCCAGCACGGGTGCCAAAGAGGTTCCATTGTAATGGACTTTGAGTTGGGAAATCGAGGAGCGACAGCAATGCGGATGGCACCGTTGCAAAGCTGACTTTCTGCAGAAGAGGCACAGCTCAAGATTTTTGCCCTCGTTCTTCGGCTGTGGGAGCAGAGGCCAACCCTTCGTGCTCTACTCCCTGGGATGCTGGGCAGCCCAGCACGGGTGCCAAAGAGGTTCCATTGTAATGGACTTTGAGTTGGGAAATGGAGGAGCGACAGCAATGCGGATGGCACCGTTGCAAAGCTGACTTTCTGCAGAAGAGGCACAGCTCAAGTTTTTTGCCCTGGCTCTTCGGCTGTGGGAGCAGAGGCCAACCCTTCGTGCTCTACTCCCTGGGATGCTGGGCAGCCCAGCACGGGTGCCAAAGAGGTTCCATTGTAATGGACTTTGAGTTGGGAAATCGAGGAGCGACAGCAATGCGGATGGCACCGTTGCAAAGCTGACTTTCTGCAGAAGAGGCACAGCTCAAGTTTTTTGCCCTGGCTCTTCGGCTGTGGGAGCAGAGGCCAACCGTTCGTGCTCTACTCCCTGGGATGCTGGGCAGCCCAGCACGGGTGCCAAAGAGGTTCCATTGTAATGGACTTTGAGTTGGGAAATGGAGGAGCGACAGCAATGCGGATGGCACCGTTGCAAAGCTGACTTTCTGCAGAAGAGGCACAGCTCAAGTTTTTTGCCCTGGCTCTTCGGCTGTGGGAGCAGAGGCCAACCGTTCGTGCTCTACTCCCTGGGATGCTGGGCAGCCCAGCACGGGTGCCAAAGAGGTTCCATTGTAATGGACTTTGAGTTGGGAAATGGAGGAGCGACAGCAATGCGGATGGCACCGTTGCAAAGCTGACTTTCTGCAGAAGAGGCACAGCTCAAGTTTTTTGCCCCGGCTCTTCGGCTGTGGGAGCAGAGGCCAACCGTTCGTGCTCTACTCCCTGGGATGCTGGGCAGCCCAGCACGGGTGCCAAAGAGGTTCCATTGTAATGGACTTTGAGTTGGGAAATCGAGGAGCGACAGCAATGCGGATGGCACCGTTGCAAAGCTGACTTTCTGCAGAAGAGGCACAGCTCAAGATTTTTGCCCTCGTTCTTCGGCTGTGGGAGCAGAGGCCAACCCTTCGTGCTCTACTCCCTGGGATGCTGGGCAGCCCAGCACGGGTGCCAAAGAGGTTCCATTGTAATGGACTTTGAGTTGGGAAATGGAGGAGCAACAGCAATGCGGATGGCACCGTTGCAAAGCTGACTTTCTGCAGAAGAGGCACAGCTCAAGTTTTTTGCCCTGGCTCTTCGGCTGTGGGAGCAGAGGCCAACCGTTCGTGCTCTACTCCCTGGGATGCTGGGCAGCCCAGCACGGGTGCCAAAGAGGTTCCATTGTAATGGACTTTGAGTTGGGAAATGGAGGAGCGACAGCAATGCGGATGGCACCGTTGCAAAGCTGACTTTCTGCAGAAGAGGCACAGCTCAAGTTTTTTGCCCTGGCTCTTCGGCTGTGGGAGCAGAGGCCAACCGTTCGTGCTCTACTCCCTGGGATGCTGGGCAGCCCAGCACGGGTGCCAAAGAGGTTCCATTGTAATGGACTTTGAGTTGGGAAATGGAGGAGCGACAGCAATGCGGATGGCACCGTTGCAAAGCTGACTTTCTGCAGAAGAGGCACAGCTCAAGTTTTTTGCCCTGGCTCTTCGGCTGTGGGAGCAGAGGCCAACCCTTCGTGCTCTACTCCCTGGGATGCTGGGCAGCCCAGCACGGGTGCCAAAGAGGTTCCATTGTAATGGACTTTGAGTTGGGAAATCGAGGAGCGACAGCAATGCGGATGGCACCGTTGCAAAGCTGACTTTCTGCAGAAGAGGCACAGCTCAAGTTTTTTGCCCTGGCTCTTCGGCTGTGGGAGCAGAGGCCAACCGTTCGTGCTCTACTCCCTGGGATGCTGGGCAGCCCAGCACGGGTGCCAAAGAGGTTCCATTGTAATGGACTTTGAGTTGGGAAATGGAGGAGCGACAGCAATGCGGATGGCACCGTTGCAAAGCTGACTTTCTGCAGAAGAGGCACAGCTCAAGTTTTTTGCCCTGGCTCTTCGGCTGTGGGAGCAGAGGCCAACCCTTCGTGCTCTACTCCCTGGGATGCTGGGCAGCCCAGCACGGGTGCCAAAGATGTTCCATTGTAATGGACTTTGAGTTGGGAAATGGAGGAGCGACAGCAATGCGGATGGCACCGTTGCAAAGCTGACTTTCTGCAGAAGAGGCACAGCTCAAGTTTTTTGCCCTGGCTCTTCGGCTGTGGGAGCAGAGGCCTACCGTTTTGCTCTGCTCCCTGGGATGCTGGGCAGCCCAGCACGGGTGCCAAAGAGGTTCCATTGTAATGGACTTTGAGTTGGGAAATGGAGGAGCGACAGCAATGCGGATGGCACCGTTGCAAAGCTGACTTTCTGCAGAAGAGGCACAGCTCAAGTTTTTTGCCCTGGCTCTTCGGCTGTGGGAGCAGAGGCCAACCGTTCGTGCTCTACTCCCTGGGATGCTGGGCAGCCCAGCACAGGTGCCAAAGAGGTTCCATTGTAATGGACTTTGAGTTGGGAAATCGAGGAGCGACAGCAATGCGGATGGCACCGTTGCAAAGCTGACTTTCTGCAGAAGAGGCACAGCTCAAGTTTTTTGCCCTGGCTCTTCGGCTGTGGGAGCAGAGGCCAACCGTTCGTGCTCTACTCCCTGGGATGCTGGGCAGCCCAGCACGGGTGCCAAAGAGGTTCCATTTTAATGGACTTTGAGTTGGGAAATGGAGGAGCGACAGCAATGCGGATGGCACCGTTGCAAAGCTGACTTTCTGCAGAAGAGGCACAGCTCAAGTTTTTTGCCCTGGCTCTTCGCCTGTGGGAGCAGAGGCCAACCCTTCGTGCTCTACTCCCTGGGATGCTGGGCAGCCCAGCACGGGTGCCAAAGAGGTTCCATTTTAATGGACTTTGAGTTGGGAAATCGAGGAGCGACAGCAATGCGGATGGCACCGTTGCAAAGCTGACTTTCTGCAGAAGAGGCACAGCTCAAGTTTTTTGCCCTGGCTCTTCGGCTGTGGGAGCAGAGGCCAACCGTTCGTGCTCTACTCCCTGGGATGCTGGGCAGCCCAGCACGGGTGCCAAAGAGGTTCCATTGTAATGGACTTTGAGTTGGGAAATCGAGGAGCGACAGAAATGCGCATGGCACCGTTGCAAAGCTGACTTTCTGCAGAAGAGGCACAGCTCAAGTTTTTTGCCCTGGCTCTTCGGCTGTGGGAGCAGAGGCCAACCCTTCGTGCTCTACTCCCTGGGATGCTGGGCAGCCCAGCACGGGTGCCAAAGAGGTTCCATTGTAATGGACTTTGAGTTGGGAAATGGAGGAGCGACAGCAACGCAAATCGCACCGTTGCAAAGCTGACTTTCTGCAGAAGAGGCACAGCTCAAGTTTTTTGCCCTGGCTCTTCGGCTGTGGGAGCAGAGGCCAACCCTTCGTGCTCTACTCCCTGGGATGCTGGGCAGCCCAGCACGGGTGCCAAAGAGGTTCCATTGTAATGGACTTTGAGTTGGGAAATGGAGGAGCGACAGCAATGCGGATGGCACCGTTGCAAAGCTGACTTTCTGCAGAAGAGGCACAGCTCAAGTTTTTTGCCCTGGCTCTTCGGCTGTGGGAGCAGAGGCCAACCGTTTTGCTCTACTCCCTGGGATGCTGGGCAGCCCAGCGCGGGTGCCAAAGAGGTTCCATTGTAATGGACTTTGAGTTGGGAAATGGAGGAGCGACAGCAATGCGGATGGCACCGTTGCAAAGCTGACTTTCTGCAGAAGAGGCACAGCTCAAGTTTTTTGCCCTCGTTCTTCGGCTGTGGGAGCAGAGGCCAACCCTTCGTGCTCTACTCCCTGGGATGCTGGGCAGCCCAGCACGGGTGCCAAAGAGGTTCCATTGTAATGGACTTTGAGTTGGGAAATGGAGGAGCGACAGCAATGCGGATGGCACCGTTGCAAAGCTGACTTTCTGCAGAAGAGGCACAGCTCAAGTTTTTTGCCCTGGCTCTTCGCCTGTGGGAGCAGAGGCCAACCCTTCGTGCTCTACTCCCTGGGATGCTGGGCAGCCCAGCACGGGTGCCAAAGAGGTTCCATTTTAATGGACTTTGAGTTGGGAAATCGAGGAGCGACAGCAATGCGGATGGCACCGTTGCAAAGCTGACTTTCTGCAGAAGAGGCACAGCTCAAGTTTTTTGCCCTGGCTCTTCGGCTGTGGGAGCAGAGGCCAACCGTTCGTGCTCTACTCCCTGGGATGCTGGGCAGCCCAGCACGGGTGCCAAAGAGGTTCCATTGTAATGGACTTTGAGTTGGGAAATCGAGGAGCGACAGAAATGCGCATGGCACCGTTGCAAAGCTGACTTTCTGCAGAAGAGGCACAGCTCAAGTTTTTTGCCCTGGCTCTTCGGCTGTGGGAGCAGAGGCCAACCCTTCGTGCTCTACTCCCTGGGATGCTGGGCAGCCCAGCACGGGTGCCAAAGAGGTTCCATTGTAATGGACTTTGAGTTGGGAAATGGAGGAGCGACAGCAACGCAAATCGCACCGTTGCAAAGCTGACTTTCTGCAGAAGAGGCACAGCTCAAGTTTTTTGCCCTCGTTCTTCGGCTGTGGGAGCAGAGGCCAACCCTTCGTGCTCTACTCCCTGGGATGCTGGGCAGCCCAGCACGGGTGCCAAAGAGGTTCCATTGTAATGGACTTTGAGTTGGGAAATGGAGGAGCGACAGCAATGCGGATGGCACCGTTGCAAAGCTGACTTTCTGCAGAAGAGGCACAGCTCCAGTTTTTTGCCCTGGCTCTTCGGCTGTGGGAGCAGAGGCCAACCCTTCGTGCTCTACTCCCTGGGATGCTGGGCAGCCCAGCACGGGTGCCAAAGAGGTTCCATTGTAATGGACTTTGAGTTGGGAAATGGAGGAGCGACAGCAATGCGGATGGCACCGTTGCAAAGCTGACTTTCTGCAGAAGAGGCACAGCTCAAGTTTTTTGCCCTGGCTCTTCAGCTGTGGGAGCAGAGGCCAACCGTTTTGCTCTGCTCCCTGGGATGCTGGGCAGCCCAGCACGGGTGCCAAAGAGGTTCCATTGTAATGGACTTTGAGTTGGGAAATCGAGGAGCGACAGCAATGCGGATGGCACCGTTGCAAAGCTGACTTTCTGCAGAAGAGGCACAGCTCAAGTTTTTTGCCCTGGCTCTTCGGCTGTGGGAGCAGAGGCCAACCGTTCGTGCTCTACTCCCTGGGATGCTGGGCAGCCCAGCACGGGTGCCAAAGATGTTCCATTGTAATGGACTTTGAGTTGGGAAATCGAGGAGCGACAGCAATGCGGATGGCACCGTTGCAAAGCTGACTTTCTGCAGAAGAGGCACAGCTCAAGTTTTTTGCCCTCGTTCTTCGGCTGTGGGAGCAGAGGCCAACCGTTCGTGCTCTACTCCCTGGGATGCTGGGCAGCCCAGCACGGGTGCCAAAGAGGTTCCATTGTAATGGACTTTGAGTTGGGAAATGGAGGAGCGACAGCAATGCGGATGGCACCGTTGCAAAGCTGACTTTCTGCAGAAGAGGCACAGCTCAAGTTTTTTGCCCTGGCTCTTCGGCTGTGGGAGCAGAGGCCAACCCTTCGTGCTCTACTCCCTGGGATGCTGGGCAGCCCAGCACGGGTGCCAAAGAGGTTCCATTGTAATGGACTTTGAGTTGGGAAATGGAGGAGCGACAGCAATGCGGATGGCACCGTTGCAAAGCTGACTTTCTGCAGAAGAGGCACAGCTCAAGTTTTTTGCCCTGGCTCTTCGGCTGTGGGAGCAGAGGCCAACCGTTCGTGCTCTACTCCCTGGGATGCTGGGCAGCCCAGCACGGGTGCCAAAGAGGTTCCATTGTAATGGACTTTGAGTTGGGAAATGGAGGAGCGACAGCAATGCGGATGGCACCGTTGCAAAGCTGACTTTCTGCAGAAGAGGCACAGCTCAAGTTTTTTGCCCTGGCTCTTCGGCTGTGGGAGCAGAGGCCAACCGTTCGTGCTCTACTCCCTGGGATGCTGGGCAGCCCAGCACGGGTGCCAAAGAGGTTCCATTGTAATGGACTTTGAGTTGGGAAATCGAGGAGCGACAGCAATGCGGATGGCACCGTTGCAAAGCTGACTTTCTGCAGAAGAGGCACAGCTCAAGTTTTTTGCCCTGGCTCTTCGGCTGTGGGAGCAGAGGCCAACCGTTCGTGCTCTACTCCCTGGGATGCTGGGCAGCCCAGCACGGGTGCCAAAGAGGTTCCATTTTAATGGACTTTGAGTTGGGAAATGGAGGAGCGACAGCAATGCGGATGGCACCGTTGCAAAGCTGACTTTCTGCAGAAGAGGCACAGCTCAAGTTTTTTGCCCTGGCTCTTCGGCTGTGGGAGCAGAGGCCTACCGTTTTGCTCTGCTCCCTGGGATGCTGGGCAGCCCAGCACGGGTGCCAAAGAGGTTCCATTGTAATGGACTTTGAGTTGGGAAATCGAGGAGCGACAGCAATGCGGATGGCACCGTTGCAAAGCTGACTTTCTGCAGAAGAGGCACAGCTCAAGTTTTTTGCCCTGGCTCTTCGGCTGTGGGAGCAGAGGCCAACCCTTCGTGCTCTACTCCCTGGGATGCTGGGCAGCCCAGCACGGGTGCCAAAGAGGTTCCATTGTAATGGACTTTGAGTTGGGAAATCGAGGAGCGACAGCAATGCGGATGGCACCGTTGCAAAGCTGACTTTCTGCAGAAGAGGCACAGCTCAAGATTTTTGCCCTCGTTCTTCGGCTGTGGGAGCAGAGGCCAACCGTTCGTGCTCTACTCCCTGGGATGCTGGGCAGCCCAGCACGGGTGCCAAAGAGGTTCCATTGTAATGGACTTTGAGTTGGGAAATGGAGGAGCGACAGCAATGCGGATGGCACCGTTGCAAAGCTGACTTTCTGCAGAAGAGGCACAGCTCAAGTTTTTTGCCCTGGCTCTTCGGCTGTGGGAGCAGAGGCCAACCCTTCGTGCTCTACTCCCTGGGATGCTGGGCAGCCCAGCACGGGTGCCAAAGAGGTTCCATTGTAATGGACTTTGAGTTGGGAAATCGAGGAGCGACAGCAATGCGGATGGCACCGTTGCAAAGCTGACTTTCTGCAGAAGAGGCACAGCTCAAGTTTTTTGCCCTGGCTCTTCGGCTGTGGGAGCAGAGGCCAACCGTTCGTGCTCTACTCCCTGGGATGCTGGGCAGCCCAGCACGGGTGCCAAAGAGGTTCCATTGTAATGGACTTTGAGTTGGGAAATGGAGGAGCGACAGCAATGCGGATGGCACCGTTGCAAAGCTGACTTTCTGCAGAAGAGGCACAGCTCAAGTTTTTTGCCCTGGCTCTTCGGCTGTGGGAGCAGAGGCCAACCGTTCGTGCTCTACTCCCTGGGATGCTGGGCAGCCCAGCACGGGTGCCAAAGAGGTTCCATTGTAATGGACTTTGAGTTGGGAAATGGAGGAGCGACAGCAATGCGGATGGCACCGTTGCAAAGCTGACTTTCTGCAGAAGAGGCACAGCTCAAGTTTTTTGCCCCGGCTCTTCGGCTGTGGGAGCAGAGGCCAACCGTTCGTGCTCTACTCCCTGGGATGCTGGGCAGCCCAGCACGGGTGCCAAAGAGGTTCCATTGTAATGGACTTTGAGTTGGGAAATCGAGGAGCGACAGCAATGCGGATGGCACCGTTGCAAAGCTGACTTTCTGCAGAAGAGGCACAGCTCAAGATTTTTGCCCTCGTTCTTCGGCTGTGGGAGCAGAGGCCAACCCTTCGTGCTCTACTCCCTGGGATGCTGGGCAGCCCAGCACGGGTGCCAAAGAGGTTCCATTGTAATGGACTTTGAGTTGGGAAATGGAGGAGCAACAGCAATGCGGATGGCACCGTTGCAAAGCTGACTTTCTGCAGAAGAGGCACAGCTCAAGTTTTTTGCCCTGGCTCTTCGGCTGTGGGAGCAGAGGCCAACCGTTCGTGCTCTACTCCCTGGGATGCTGGGCAGCCCAGCACGGGTGCCAAAGAGGTTCCATTGTAATGGACTTTGAGTTGGGAAATGGAGGAGCGACAGCAATGCGGATGGCACCGTTGCAAAGCTGACTTTCTGCAGAAGAGGCACAGCTCAAGTTTTTTGCCCTGGCTCTTCGGCTGTGGGAGCAGAGGCCAACCGTTCGTGCTCTACTCCCTGGGATGCTGGGCAGCCCAGCACGGGTGCCAAAGAGGTTCCATTTTAATGGACTTTGAGTTGGGAAATCGAGGAGCGACAGCAATGCGGATGGCACCGTTGCAAAGCTGACTTTCTGCAGAAGAGGCACAGCTCAAGTTTTTTGCCCTGGCTCTTCAGCTGTGGGAGCAGAGGCCAACCGTTTTGCTCTGCTCCCTGGGATGCTGGGCAGCCCAGCACGGGTGCCAAAGAGGTTCCATTGTAATGGACTTTGAGTTGGGAAATCGAGGAGCGACAGCAATGCGGATGGCACCGTTGCAAAGCTGACTTTCTGCAGAAGAGGCACAGCTCAAGTTTTTTGCCCTGGCTCTTCGGCTGTGGGAGCAGAGGCCAACCCTTCGTGCTCTACTCCCTGGGATGCTGGGCAGCCCAGCACGGGTGCCAAAGAGGTTCCATTTTAATGGACTTTGAGTTGGGAAATGGAGGAGCGACAGCAATGCGGATGGCACCGTTGCAAAGCTGACTTTCTGCAGAAGAGGCACAGCTCAAGTTTTTTGCCCTGGCTCTTCGGCTGTGGGAGCAGAGGCCAACCGTTCGTGCTCTACTCCCTGGGATGCTGGGCAGCCCAGCACGGGTGCCAAAGAGGTTCCATTGTAATGGACTTTGAGTTGGGAAATCGAGGAGCGACAGCAATGCGGATGGCACCGTTGCAAAGCTGACTTTCTGCAGAAGAGGCACAGCTCAAGTTTTTTGCCCTGGCTCTTCGGCTGTGGGAGCAGAGGCCAACCGTTCGTGCTCTACTCCCTGGGATGCTGGGCAGCCGAGCACGGGTGCCAAAGAGGTTCCATTGTAATGGACTTTGAGTTGGGAAATGGAGGAGCGACAGCAATGCGGATGGCACCGTTGCAAAGCTGACTTTCTGCAGAAGAGGCACAGCTCAAGTTTTTTGCCCCGGCTCTTCGGCTGTGGGAGCAGAGGCCAACCGTTCGTGCTCTACTCCCTGGGATGCTGGGCAGCCCAGCACGGGTGCCAAAGAGGTTCCATTGTAATGGACTTTGAGTTGGGAAATCGAGGAGCGACAGCAATGCGGATGGCACCGTTGCAAAGCTGACTTTCTGTAGAAGAGGCACAGCTCAAGATTTTTGCCCTCGTTCTTCGGCTGTGGGAGCAGAGGCCAACCCTTCGTGCTCTACTCCCTGGGATGCTGGGCAGCCCAGCACGGGTGCCAAAGAGGTTCCATTTTAATGGACTTTGAGTTGGGAAATCGAGGAGCGACAGCAATGCGGATGGCACCGTTGCAAAGCTGACTTTCTGCAGAAGAGGCACAGCTCAAGTTTTTTGCCCTGGCTCTTCGGCTGTGGGAGCAGAGGCCAACCCTTCGTGCTCTACTCCCTGGGATGCTGGGCAGCCCAGCACGGGTGCCAAAGAGGTTCCATTGTAATGGACTTTGAGTTGGGAAATCGAGGAGCGACAGCAATGCGGATGGCACCGTTGCAAAGCTGACTTTCTGCAGAAGAGGCACAGCTCAAGTTTTTTGCCCTGGCTCTTCGGCTGTGGGAGCAGAGGCCAACCGTTCGTGCTCTACTCCCTGGGATGCTGGGCAGCCCAGCACGGGTGCCAAAGAGGTTCCATTGTAATGGACTTTGAGTTGGGAAATGGAGGAGCCACAGCAATGCGGATGGCACCGTTGCAAAGCTGACTTTCTGCAGAAGAGGCACAGCTCAAGTTTTTTGCCCTGGCTCTTCGGCTGTGGGAGCAGAGGCCAACCCTTCGTGCTCTACTCCCTGGGATGCTGGGCAGCCCAGCACGGGTGCCAAAGAGGTTCCATTTTAATGGACTTTGAGTTGGGAAATCGAGGAGCGACAGCAATGCGGATGGCACCGTTGCAAAGCTAACTTTCTGCAGAAGAGGCACAGCTCAAGTTTTTTGCCCTGGCTCTTCGGCTGTGGGAGCAGAGGCCAACCGTTTTGCTCTGCTCCCTGGGATGCTGGGCAGCCCAGCACGGGTGCCAAAGAGGTTCCATTGTAATGGACTTTGAGTTGGGAAATGGAGGAGCGACAGCAATGCGGATGGCACCGTTGCAAAGCTGACTTTCTGCAGAAGAGGCACAGCTCAAGTTTTTTGCCCTGGCTCTTCGGCTGTGGGAGCAGAGGCCAACCGTTCGTGCTCTACTCCCTGGGATGCTGGGCAGCCCAGCACGGGTGCCAAAGAGGTTCCATTGTAATGGACTTTGAGTTGGGAAATCGAGGAGCGACAGCAATGCGGATGGCACCGTTGCAAAGCTGACTTTCTGCAGAAGAGGCACAGCTCAAGTTTTTTGCCCTGGCTCTTCGGCTGTGGGAGCAGAGGCCAACCCTTCGTGCTCTACTCCCTGGGATGCTGGGCAGCCCAGCACGGGTGCCAAAGAGGTTCCATTGTAATGGACTTTGAGTTGGGAAATGGAGGAGCGACAGCAATGCGGATGGCACCGTTGCAAAGCTGACTTTCTGCAGAAGAGGCACAGCTCAAGTTTTTTGCCCTGGCTCTTCGGCTGTGGGAGCAGAGGCCAACCCTTCGTGCTCTACTCCCTGGGATGCTGGGCAGCCCAGCACGGGTGCCAAAGATGTTCCATTGTAATGGACTTTGAGTTGGGAAATGGAGGAGCGACAGCAATGCGGATGGCACCGTTGCAAAGCTGACTTTCTGCAGAAGAGGCACAGCTCAAGTTTTTTGCCCTGGCTCTTCGGCTGTGGGAGCAGAGGCCTACCGTTTTGCTCTGCTCCCTGGGATGCTGGGCAGCCCAGCACGGGTGCCAAAGAGGTTCCATTGTAATGGACTTTGAGTTGGGAAATGGAGGAGCGACAGCAATGCGGATGGCACCGTTGCAAAGCTGACTTTCTGCAGAAGAGGCACAGCTCAAGTTTTTTGCCCTGGCTCTTCGGCTGTGGGAGCAGAGGCCAACCGTTCGTGCTCTACTCCCTGGGATGCTGGGCAGCCCAGCACAGGTGCCAAAGAGGTTCCATTGTAATGGACTTTGAGTTGGGAAATCGAGGAGCGACAGCAATGCGGATGGCACCGTTGCAAAGCTGACTTTCTGCAGAAGAGGCACAGCTCAAGTTTTTTGCCCTGGCTCTTCGGCTGTGGGAGCAGAGGCCAACCGTTCGTGCTCTACTCCCTGGGATGCTGGGCAGCCCAGCACGGGTGCCAAAGAGGTTCCATTTTAATGGACTTTGAGTTGGGAAATGGAGGAGCGACAGCAATGCGGATGGCACCGTTGCAAAGCTGACTTTCTGCAGAAGAGGCACAGCTCAAGTTTTTTGCCCTGGCTCTTCGCCTGTGGGAGCAGAGGCCAACCCTTCGTGCTCTACTCCCTGGGATGCTGGGCAGCCCAGCACGGGTGCCAAAGAGGTTCCATTGTAATGGACTTTGAGTTGGGAAATCGAGGAGCGACAGCAATGCGGATGGCACCGTTGCAAAGCTGACTTTCTGCAGAAGAGGCACAGCTCAAGTTTTTTGCCCTGGCTCTTCGGCTGTGGGAGCAGAGGCCAACCGTTCGTGCTCTACTCCCTGGGATGCTGGGCAGCCCAGCACGGGTGCCAAAGAGGTTCCATTGTAATGGACTTTGAGTTGGGAAATCGAGGAGCGACAGAAATGCGCATGGCACCGTTGCAAAGCTGACTTTCTGCAGAAGAGGCACAGCTCAAGTTTTTTGCCCTGGCTCTTCGGCTGTGGGAGCAGAGGCCAACCCTTCGTGCTCTACTCCCTGGGATGCTGGGCAGCCCAGCACGGGTGCCAAAGAGGTTCCATTGTAATGGACTTTGAGTTGGGAAATGGAGGAGCGACAGCAACGCAAATCGCACCGTTGCAAAGCTGACTTTCTGCAGAAGAGGCACAGCTCAAGTTTTTTGCCCTGGCTCTTCGGCTGTGGGAGCAGAGGCCAACCGTTCGTGCTCTACTCCCTGGGATGCTGGGCAGCCCAGCACGGGTGCCAAAGAGGTTCCATTGTAATGGACTTTGAGTTGGGAAATGGAGGAGCGACAGCAATGCGGATGGCACCGTTGCAAAGCTGACTTTCTGCAGAAGAGGCACAGCTCAAGTTTTTTGCCCTGGCTCTTCGGCTGTGGGAGCAGAGGCCAACCGTTTTGCTCTACTCCCTGGGATGCTGGGCAGCCCAGCGCGGGTGCCAAAGAGGTTCCATTGTAATGGACTTTGAGTTGGGAAATGGAGGAGCGACAGCAATGCGGATGGCACCGTTGCAAAGCTGACTTTCTGCAGAAGAGGCACAGCTCAAGTTTTTTGCCCTCGTTCTTCGGCTGTGGGAGCAGAGGCCAACCCTTCGTGCTCTACTCCCTGGGATGCTGGGCAGCCCAGCACGGGTGCCAAAGAGGTTCCATTGTAATGGACTTTGAGTTGGGAAATGGAGGAGCGACAGCAATGCGGATGGCACCGTTGCAAAGCTGACTTTCTGCAGAAGAGGCACAGCTCCAGTTTTTTGCCCTGGCTCTTCGGCTGTGGGAGCAGAGGCCAACCGTTCATGCTCTACTCCCTGGGATGCTGGGCAGCCCAGCACGGGTGCCAAAGAGGTTCCATTGTAATGGACTTTGAGTTGGGAAATGGAGGAGCGACAGCAATGCGGATGGCACCGTTGCAAAGCTGACTTTCTGCAGAAGAGGCACAGCTCAAGTTTTTTGCCCTGGCTCTTCAGCTGTGGGAGCAGAGGCCAACCGTTTTGCTCTGCTCCCTGGGATGCTGGGCAGCCCAGCACGGGTGCCAAAGAGGTTCCATTGTAATGGACTTTGAGTTGGGAAATCGAGGAGCGACAGCAATGCGGATGGCACCGTTGCAAAGCTGACTTTCTGCAGAAGAGGCACAGCTCAAGTTTTTTGCCCTGGCTCTTCGGCTGTGGGAGCAGAGGCCAACCGTTCGTGCTCTACTCCCTGGGATGCTGGGCAGCCCAGCACGGGTGCCAAAGAGGTTCCATTGTAATGGACTTTGAGTTGGGAAATCGAGGAGCGACAGCAATGCGCATGGCACCGTTGCAAAGCTGACTTTCTGCAGAAGAGGCACAGCTCAAGTTTTTTGCCCTGGCTCTTCGGCTGTGGGAGCAGAGGCCAACCGTTCGTGCTCTACTCCCTGGGATGCTGGGCAGCCCAGCACGGGTGCCAAAGATGTTCCATTGTAATGGACTTTGAGTTGGGAAATCGAGGAGCGACAGCAATGCGCATGGCACCGTTGCAAAGCTGACTTTCTGCAGAAGAGGCACAGCTCAAGTTTTTTGCCCTGGCTCTTCGGCTGTGGGAGCAGAGGCCAACCCTTCGTGCTCTACTCCCTGGGATGCTGGGCAGCCCAGCACGGGTGCCAAAGAGGTTCCATTGTAATGGACTTTGAGTTGGGAAATGGAGGAGCGACAGCAACGCAAATCGCACCGTTGCAAAGCTGACTTTCTGCAGAAGAGGCACAGCTCAAGTTTTTTGCCCTGGCTCTTCGGCTGTGGGAGCAGAGGCCAACCCTTCGTGCTCTACTCCCTGGGATGCTGGGCAGCCCAGCACGGGTGCCAAAGAGGTTCCATTGTAATGGACTTTGAGTTGGGAAATGGAGGAGCGACAGCAATGCGGATGGCACCGTTGCAAAGCTGACTTTCTGCAGAAGAGGCACAGCTCAAGTTTTTTGCCCTGGCTCTTCGGCTGTGGGAGCAGAGGCCAACCGTTCGTGCTCTCCTCCCTGGGATGCTGGGCAGCCCAGCACGGGTGCCAAAGAGGTTCCATTGTAATGGACTTTGAGTTGGGAAATGGAGGAGCGACAGCAATGCGGATGGCACCGTTGCAAAGCTGACTTTCTGCAGAAGAGGCACAGCTCAAGTTTTTTGCCCTGGCTCTTCGGCTGTGGGAGCAGAGGCCAACCGTTCGTGCTCTACTCCCTGGGATGCTGGGCAGCCGAGCACGGGTGCCAAAGAGGTTCCATTGTAATGGACTTTGAGTTGGGAAATGGAGGAGCGACAGCAATGCGGATGGCACCGTTGCAAAGCTGACTTTCTGCAGAAGAGGCACAGCTCAAGTTTTTTGCCCTGGCTCTTCGGCTGTGGGAGCAGAGGCCAACCGTTTTGCTCTACTCCCTGGGATGCTGGGCAGCCCAGCACGGGTGCCAAAGAGGTTCCATTGTAATGGACTTTGAGTTGGGAAATGGAGGAGCGACAGCAATGCGGATGGCACCGTTGCAAAGCTGACTTTCTGCAGAAGAGGCACAGCTCAAGTTTTTTGCCCTCGTTCTTCGGCTGTGGGAGCAGAGGCCAACCGTTCGTGCTCTACTCCCTGGGATGCTGGGCAGCCCAGCACGGGTGCCAAAGAGGTTCCATTGTAATGGACTTTGAGTTGGGAAATCGAGGAGCGACAGCAATGCGGATGGCACCGTTGCAAAGCTGACTTTCTGCAGAAGAGGCACAGCTCAAGTTTTTTGCCCTGGCTCTTCGGCTGTGGGAGCAGAGGCCAACCGTTCGTGCTCTACTCCCTGGGATGCTGGGCAGCCCAGCACGGGTGCCAAAGAGGTTTCATTGTAATGGACTTTGAGTTGGGAAATCGAGGAGCGACAGCAATGCGGATGGCACCGTTGCAAAGCTGACTTTCTGCAGAAGAGGCACAGCTCAAGTTTTTTGCCCTGGCTCTTCAGCTGTGGGAGCAGAGGCCAACCGTTTTGCTCTGCTCCCTGGGATGCTGGGCAGCCCAGCACGGGTGCCAAAGAGGTTCCATTGTAATGGACCTTGAGTTGGGAAATCGAGGAGCGACAGCAATGCGGATGGCACCGTTGCAAAGCTGACTTTCTGCAGAAGAGGCACAGCTCAAGTTTTTTGCCCTGGCTCTTCGGCTGTGGGAGCAGAGGCCAACCGTTTTGCTCTACTCCCTGGGATGCTGGGCAGCCCAGCACGGGTGCCAAAGAGGTTCCATTGTAATGGACTTTGAGTTGGGAAATGGAGGAGCGACAGCAATGCGGATGGCACCGTTGCAAAGCTGACTTTCTGCAGAAGAGGCACAGCTCAAGTTTTTTGCCCTCGTTCTTCGGCTGTGGGAGCAGAGGCCAACCGTTCGTGCTCTACTCCCTGGGATGCTGGGCAGCCCAGCACGGGTGCCAAAGAGGTTCCATTGTAATGGACTTTGAGTTGGGAAATCGAGGAGCGACAGCAATGCGGATGGCACCGTTGCAAAGCTGACTTTCTGCAGAAGAGGCACAGCTCAAGTTTTTTGCCCTGGCTCTTCGGCTGTGGGAGCAGAGGCCAACCGTTCGTGCTCTACTCCCTGGGATGCTGGGCAGCCCAGCACGGGTGCCAAAGAGGTTCCATTGTAATGGACTTTGAGTTGGGAAATCGAGGAGCGACAGCAATGCGCATGGCACCGTTGCAAAGCTGACTTTCTGCAGAAGAGGCACAGCTCAAGTTTTTTGCCCTGGCTCTTCGGCTGTGGGAGCAGAGGCCAACCCTTCGTGCTCTACTCCCTGGGATGCTGGGCAGCCCAGCACGGGTGCCAAAGAGGTTCCATTGTAATGGACTTTGAGTTGGGAAATCGAGGAGCGACAGCAATGCGGATGGCACCGTTGCAAAGCTGACTTTCTGCAGAAGAGGCACAGCTCAAGTTTTTTGCCCTGGCTCTTCGGCTGTGGGAGCAGAGGCCAACCGTTCGTGCTCTACTCCCTGGGATGCTGGGCAGCCCAGCACGGGTGCCAAAGAGGTTCCATTGTAATGGACTTTGAGTTGGGAAATGGAGGAGCGACAGCAATGCGGATGGCACCGTTGCAAAGCTGACTTTCTGCAGAAGAGGCACAGCTCAAGTTTTTTGCCCTGGCTCTTCGGCTGTGGGAGCAGAGGCCAACCGTTCGTGCTCTACTCCCTGGGATGCTGGGCAGCCCAGCACGGGTGCCAAAGAGGTTCCATTGTAATGGACTTTGAGTTGGGAAATGGAGGAGCGACAGCAATGCGGATGGCACCGTTGCAAAGCTGACTTTCTGAAGAAGAGGCACAGCTCAAGTTTTTTGCCCTGGCTCTTCGGCTGTGGGAGCAGAGGCCAACCGTTTTGCTCTACTCCCTGGGATGCTGGGCAGCCCAGCACGGGTGCCAAAGAGGTTCCATTGTAATGGACTT
The DNA here is from genome assembly GCF_963264785.1 of Psittacula echo. Taxonomy (NCBI): domain Eukaryota; kingdom Metazoa; phylum Chordata; class Aves; order Psittaciformes; family Psittacidae; genus Psittacula; species Psittacula echo. The sequence continues at coordinate 9,789,988 of NC_137750.1, read as the reverse complement.
TGAGTTGGGAAATCGAGGAGCGACAGTAATGCGGATGGCACCGTTGCAAAGCTGACTTTCTGCAGAAGAGGCACAGCTCAAGTTTTTTGCCCTGGCTCTTCGGCTGTGGGAGCAGAGGCCAACCGTTCGTGCTCTACTCCCTGGGATGCTGGGCAGCCCAGCACGGGTGCCAAAGAGGTTCCATTGTAATGGACTTTGAGTTGGGAAATCGAGGAGCAACAGCAATGCGGATGGCACCGTTGCAAAGCTGACTTTCTGCAGAAGAGGCACAGCTCAAGTTTTTTGCCCTGGCTCTTCGGCTGTGGGAGCAGAGGCCAACCGTTCGTGCTCTACTCCCTGGGATGCTGGGCAGCCCAGCACGGGTGCCAAAGAGGTTCCATTGTAATGGACTTTGAGTTGGGAAATGGAGGAGCGACAGCAATGCGGATGGCACCGTTGCAAAGCTGACTTTCTGCAGAAGAGGCACAGCTCAAGTTTTTTGCCCTGGCTCTTCGGCTGTGGGAGCAGAGGCCAACCGTTTTGCTCTACTCCCTGGGATGCTGGGCAGCCCAGCACGGGTGCCAAAGAGGTTCCATTGTAATGGACTTTGAGTTGGGAAATGGAGGAGCGACAGCAATGCGGATGGCACCGTTGCAAAGCTGACTTTCTGCAGAAGAGGCACAGCTCAAGTTTTTTGCCCTCGTTCTTCGGCTGTGGGAGCAGAGGCCAACCGTTCGTGCTCTACTCCCTGGGATGCTGGGCAGCCCAGCACGGGTGCCAAAGAGGTTCCATTGTAATGGACTTTGAGTTGGGAAATCGAGGAGCGACAGCAATGCGGATGGCACCGTTGCAAAGCTGACTTTCTGCAGAAGAGGCACAGCTCAAGTTTTTTGCCCTGGCTCTTCGGCTGTGGGAGCAGAGGCCAACCGTTCATGCTCTACTCCCTGGGATGCTGGGCAGCCCAGCACGGGTGCCAAAGAGGTTCCATTGTAATGGACTTTGAGTTGGGAAATCGAGGAGCGACAGCAATGCGGATGGCACCGTTGCAAAGCTGACTTTCTGCAGAAGAGGCACAGCTCAAGTTTTTTGCCCTGGCTCTTCAGCTGTGGGAGCAGAGGCCAACCGTTTTGCTCTGCTCCCTGGGATGCTGGGCAGCCCAGCACGGGGGCCAAAGAGGTTCCATTGTAATGGACTTTGAGTTGGGAAATCGAGGAGCGACAGCAATGCGGATGGCACCGTTGCAAAGCTGACTTTCTGCAGAAGAGGCACAGCTCAAGTTTTTTGCCCTGGCTCTTCGGCTGTGGGAGCAGAGGCCAACCCTTCGTGCTCTACTCCCTGGGATGCTGGGCAGCCCAGCACGGGTGCCAAAGAGGTTCCATTGTAATGGACTTTGAGTTGGGAAATCGAGGAGCGACAGCAATGCGGATGGCACCGTTGCAAAGCTGACTTTCTGCAGAAGAGGCACAGCTCAAGTTTTTTGCCCTGGCTCTTCGGCTGTGGGAGCAGAGGCCAACCCTTCGTGCTCTACTCCCTGGGATGCTGGGCAGCCCAGCACGGGTGCCAAAGAGGTTCCATTGTAATGGACTTTGAGTTGGGAAATGGAGGAGCGACAGCAATGCGGATGGCACCGTTGCAAAGCTGACTTTCTGCAGAAGAGGCACAGCTCAAGTTTTTTGCCCTGGCTCTTCGGCTGTGGGAGCAGAGGCCAACCGTTCGTGCTCTACTCCCTGGGATGCTGGGCAGCCCAGCACGGGTGCCAAAGAGGTTCCATTGTAATGGACTTTGAGTTGGGAAATGGAGGAGCGACAGCAATGCGGATGGCACCGTTGCAAAGCTGACTTTCTGAAGAAGAGGCACAGCTCAAGTTTTTTGCCCTGGCTCTTCGGCTGTGGGAGCAGAGGCCAATCGTTTTGCTCTACTCCCTGGGATGCTGGGCAGCCCAGCACGGGTGCCAAAGAGGTTCCATTGTAATGGACTTTGAGTTGGGAAATCGAGGAGCGACAGTAATGCGGATGGCACCGTTGCAAAGCTGACTTTCTGCAGAAGAGGCACAGCTCAAGTTTTTTGCCCTGGCTCTTCGGCTATGGGAGCAGAGGCCAACCGTTCGTGCTCTACTCCCTGGGATGCTGGGCAGCCCAGCACGGGTGCCAAAGAGGTTCCATTGTAATGGACTTTGAGTTGGGAAATCGAGGAGCAACAGCAATGCGGATGGCACCGTTGCAAAGCTGACTTTCTGCAGAAGAGGCACAGCTCAAGTTTTTTGCCCTGGCTCTTCGCCTGTGGGAGCAGAGGCCAACCCTTCGTGCTCTACTCCCTGGGATGCTGGGCAGCCCAGCACGGGTGCCAAAGAGGTTCCATTGTAATGGACTTTGAGTTGGGAAATGGAGGAGCGACAGCAATGCGGATGGCACCGTTGCAAAGCTGACTTTCTGCAGAAGAGGCACAGCTCAAGTTTTTTGCCCTGGCTCTTCGGCTGTGGGAGCAGAGGCCAACCGTTCGTGCTCTACTCCCTGGGATGCTGGGCAGCCCAGCACGGGTGCCAAAGAGGTTCCATTGTAATGGACTTTGAGTTGGGAAATCGAGGAGCGACAGCAATGCGCATGGCACCGTTGCAAAGCTGACTTTCTGCAGGAGAGGCACAGCTCAAGTTTTTTGCCCTGGCTCTTCGGCTGTGGGAGCAGAGGCCAACCCTTCGTGCTCTACTCCCGGGGATGCTGGGCAGCCCAGCACGGGTGCCAAAGAGGTTCCATTGTAATGGACTTTGAGTTGGGAAATCGAGGAGCGACAGCAATGCGGATGGCACCGTTGCAAAGCTGACTTTCTGCAGAAGAGGCACAGCTCAAGTTTTTTGCCCTGGCTCTTCGGCTGTGGGAGCAGAGGCCAACCGTTCGTGCTCTACTCCCTGGGATGCTGGGCAGCCCAGCACGGGTGCCAAAGAGGTTCCATTGTAATGGACTTTGAGTTGGGAAATCGAGGAGCGACAGCAATGCGGATGGCACCGTTGCAAAGCTGACTTTCTGCAGAAGAGGCACAGCTCAAGTTTTTTGCCCTGGCTCTTCGGCTGTGGGAGCAGAGGCCAACCCTTCGTGCTCTACTCCCTGGGATGCTGGGCAGCCCAGCACGGGTGCCAAAGAGGTTCCATTGTAATGGACTTTGAGTTGGGAAATCGAGGAGCGACAGCAATGCGGATGGCACCGTTGCAAAGCTGACTTTCTGCAGAAGAGGCACAGCTCAAGTTTTTTGCCCCGGCTCTTCGGCTGTGGGAGCAGAGGCCAACCGTTCGTGCTCTACTCCCTGGGATGCTGGGCAGCCCAGCACGGGTGCCAAAGAGGTTCCATTGTAATGGACTCTGAGTTGGGAAATCGAGGAGCGACAGCAATGCGGATGGCACCGTTGCAAAGCTGACTTTCTGCAGAAGAGGCACAGCTCAAGTTTTTTGCCCTGGCTCTTCAGCTGTGGGAGCAGAGGCCAACCGTTTTGCTCTGCTCCCTGGGATGCTGGGCAGCCCAGCACGGGTGCCAAAGAGGTTCCATTGTAATGGACTTTGAGTTGGGAAATCGAGGAGCGACAGCAATGCGGATGGCACCGTTGCAAAGCTGACTTTCTGCAGAAGAGGCACAGCTCAAGATTTTTGCCCTCGTTCTTCGGCTGTGGGAGCAGAGGCCAACCCTTCGTGCTCTACTCCCTGGGATGCTGGGCAGCCCAGCACGGGTGCCAAAGAGGTTCCATTGTAATGGACTTTGAGTTGGGAAATGGAGGAGCGACAGCAATGCGGATGGCACCGTTGCAAAGCTGACTTTCTGCAGAAGAGGCACAGCTCAAGTTTTTTGCCCTGGCTCTTCGGCTGTGGGAGCAGAGGCCAACCCTTCGTGCTCTACTCCCTGGGATGCTGGGCAGCCCAGCACGGGTGCCAAAGAGGTTCCATTGTAATGGACTTTGAGTTGGGAAATCGAGGAGCGACAGCAATGCGGATGGCACCGTTGCAAAGCTGACTTTCTGCAGAAGAGGCACAGCTCAAGTTTTTTGCCCTGGCTCTTCAGCTGTGGGAGCAGAGGCCAACCGTTTTGCTCTGCTCCCTGGGATGCTGGGCAGCCCAGCACGGGTGCCAAAGAGGTTCCATTGTAATGGACTTTGAGTTGGGAAATCGAGGAGCGACAGCAATGCGGATGGCACCGTTGCAAAGCTGACTTTCTGCAGAAGAGGCACAGCTCAAGTTTTTTGCCCTGGCTCTTCGGCTGTGGGAGCAGAGGCCAACCGTTCGTGCTCTACTCCCTGGGATGCTGGGCAGCCCAGCACGGGTGCCAAAGAGGTTCCATTGTAATGGACTTTGAGTTGGGAAATGGAGGAGCGACAGCAATGCGGATGGCACCGTTGCAAAGCTGACTTTCTGCAGAAGAGGCACAGCTCAAGTGTTTTGCCCTGGCTTTTCAGCTGTGGGAGCAGAGCCCAACCGTTTTGCTCTGCTCCCTGGGATGCTGGGCAGCCCAGCACGGGTGCCAAAGAGGTTCCATTGTAATGGACTTTGAGTTGGGAAATGGAGGAGCGACAGCAATGCGGATGGCACCGTTGCAAAGCTGACTTTCTGCAGAAGAGGCACAGCTCAAGTTTTTTGCCCTGGCTCTTCGGCTGTGGGAGCAGAGGCCAACCCTTCGTGCTCTACTCCCTGGGATGCTGGGCAGCCCAGCACGGGTGCCAAAGAGGTTCCATTGTAATGGACTTTGAGTTGGGAAATGGAGGAGCGACAGCAATGCGGATGGCACCGTTGCAAAGCTGACTTTCTGCAGAAGAGGCACAGCTCAAGTTTTTTGCCCTGGCTCTTCGGCTGTGGGAGCAGAGGCCAACCCTTCGTGCTCTACTCCCTGGGATGCTGGGCAGCCCAGCACGGGTGCCAAAGAGGTTCCATTGTAATGGACTTTGAGTTGGGAAATCGAGGAGCGACAGCAATGCGCATGGCACCGTTGCAAAGCTGACTTTCTGCAGGAGAGGCACAGCTCAAGTTTTTTGCCCTGGCTCTTCGGCTGTGGGAGCAGAGGCCAACCGTTCGTGCTCTACTCCCGGGGATGCTGGGCAGCCCAGCACGGGTGCCAAAGAGGTTCCATTGTAATGGACTTTGAGTTGGGAAATCGAGGAGCGACAGCAATGCGGATGGCACCGTTGCAAAGCTGACTTTCTGCAGAAGAGGCACAGCTCAAGTTTTTGCCCTGGCTCTTCAGCTGTGGGAGCAGAGGCCAACCGTTTTGCTCTGCTCCCTGGGATGCTGGGCAACCCAGCACGGGTGCCAAAGAGGTTCCATTGTAATGGACTTTGAGTTGGGAAATGGAGGAGCGACAGCAATGCGGATGGCACCGTTGCAAAGCTGACTTTCTGCAGAAGAGGCACAGCTCAAGTTTTTTGCCCTGGCTCTTCGGCTGTGGGAGCAGAGGCCAACCCTTCGTGCTCTACTCCCTGGGATGCTGGGCAGCCCAGCACGGGTGCCAAAGAGGTTCCATTGTAATGGACTTTGAGTTGGGAAATGGAGGAGCGACAGCAATGCGGATGGCACCGTTGCAAAGCTGACTTTCTGCAGAAGAGGCACAGCTCAAGTTTTTTGCCCTGGCTCTTCAGCTGTGGGAGCAGAGGCCAACCGTTTTGCTCTGCTCCCTGGGATGCTGGGCAGCCCAGCACGGGTGCCAAAGAGGTTCCATTGTAATGGACTTTGAGTTGGGAAATGGAGGAGCGACAGCAATGCGGATGGCACCGTTGCAAAGCTGACTTTCTGCAGAAGAGGCACAGCTCAAGTTTTTTGCCCTGGCTCTTCGGCTGTGGGAGCAGAGGCCAACCGTTCGTGCTCTACTCCCTGGGATGCTGGGCAGCCCAGCACGGGTGCCAAAGAGGTTCCATTGTAATGGACTTTGAGTTGGGAAATGGAGGAGCGACAGCAATGCGGATGGCACCGTTGCAAAGCTGACTTTCTGCAGAAGAGGCACAGCTCAAGTTTTTTGCCCTGGCTTTTCAGCTGTGGGAGCAGAGGCCAACCGTTTTGCTCTGCTCCCTGGGATGCTGGGCAGCCCATCACGGGTGCCAAAGAGGTTCCATTGTAATGGACTTTGAGTTGGGAAATCGAGGAGCGACAGCAATGCGGATGGCACCGTTGCAAAGCTGACTTTCTGCAGAAGAGGCACAGCTCAAGTTTTTTGCCCTGGCTCTTCGGCTGTGGGAGCAGAGGCCAACCCTTCGTGCTCTACTCCCTGGGATGCTGGGCAGCCCAGCACGGGTGCCAAAGAGGTTCCATTGTAATGGACTTTGAGTTGGGAAATGGAGGAGCGACAGCAATGCGGATGGCACCGTTGCAAAGCTGACTTTCTGCAGAAGAGGCACAGCTCAAATTTTTTGCCCTGGCTCTTCGGCTGTGGGAGCAGAGGCCAACCGTTTTGCTCTGCTCCCTGGGATGCTGGGCAGCCCAGCACGGGTGCCAAAGAGGTTCCATTGTAATGGACTTTGAGTTGGGAAATCGAGGAGCGACAGCAATGCGGATGGCACCGTTGCAAAGCTGACTTTCTGCAGAAGAGGCACAGCTCAAGTTTTTTGCCCTGGCTCTTCGGCTGTGGGAGCAGAGGCCAACCGTTTTGCTCTGCTCCCTGGGATGCTGGGCAGCCCAGCACGGGTGCCAAAGAGGTTCCATTGTAATGGACTTTAGTTGGGAAATGGAGGAGCGACAGCAATGCGGATGGCACCGTTGCAAAGCTGACTTTCTGCAGAAGAGGCACAGCTCAAGTTTTTTGCCCTGGCTCTTCGGCTGTGGGAGCAGAGGCCAACCGTTCGTGCTCTACTCCCTGGGATGCTGGGCAGCCCAGCACGGGTGCCAAAGAGGTTCCATTGTAATGGACTTTGAGTTGGGAAATCGAGGAGCGACAGTAATGCGGATGGCACCGTTGCAAAGCTGACTTTCTGCAGAAGAGGCACAGCTCAAGTTTTTTGCCCTGGCTCTTCGGCTGTGGGAGCAGAGGCCAACCGTTTTGCTCTGCTCCCTGGGATGCTGGGCAGCCCATCACGGGTGCCAAAGAGGTTCCATTGTAATGGACTTTGAGTTGGGAAATGGAGGAGCGACAGCAATGCGGATGGCACCGTTGCAAAGCTGACTTTCTGCAGAAGAGGCACAGCTCAAGTTTTTTGCCCTGGCTCTTCGGCTGTGGGAGCAGAGGCCAACCGTTCGTGCTCTACTCCCTGGGATGCTGGGCAGCCCAGCACGGGTGCCAAAGAGGTTCCATTGTAATGGACTTTGAGTTGGGAAATCGAGGAGCGACAGCAATGCGGATGGCACCGTTGCAAAGCTGACTTTCTGCAGAAGAGGCACAGCTCAAGTTTTTTGCCCTGGCTCTTCGGCTGTGGGAGCAGAGGCCAACCGTTCGTGCTCTACTCCCTGGGATGCTGGGCAGCCCAGCACGGGTGCCAAAGAGGTTCCATTGTAATGGACTTTGAGTTGGGAAATGGAGGAGCGACAGCAATGCGGATGGCACCGTTGCAAAGCTGACTTTCTGCAGAAGAGGCACAGCTCAAGTTTTTTGCCCTGGCTCTTCGGCTGTGGGAGCAGAGGCCAACCGTTTTGCTCTACTCCCTGGGATGCTGGGCAGCCCAGCACGGGTGCCAAAGAGGTTCCATTGTAATGGACTTTGAGTTGGGAAATGGAGGAGCGACAGCAATGCGGATGGCACCGTTGCAAAGCTGACTTTCTGCAGAAGAGGCACAGCTCAAGTTTTTTGCCCTGGCTCTTCGGCTGTGGGAGCAGAGGCCAACCGTTTTGCTCTGCTCCCTGGGATGCTGGGCAGCCCAGCACGGGTGCCAAAGAGGTTCCATTGTAATGGACTTTAGTTGGGAAATGGAGGAGCGACAGCAATGCGGATGGCACCGTTGCAAAGCTGACTTTCTGCAGAAGAGGCACAGCTCAAGTTTTTTGCCCTGGCTCTTCGGCTGTGGGAGCAGAGGCCAACCGTTCGTGCTCTACTCCCTGGGATGCTGGGCAACCCAGCACGGGTGCCAAAGAGGTTCCATTGTAATGGACTTTGAGTTGGGAAATCGAGGAGCGACAGTAATGCGGATGGCACCGTTGCAAAGCTGACTTTCTGCAGAAGAGGCACAGCTCAAGTTTTTTGCCCTGGCTCTTCGGCTGTGGGAGCAGAGGCCAACCGTTTTGCTCTGCTCCCTGGGATGCTGGGCAGCCCATCACGGGTGCCAAAGAGGTTCCATTGTAATGGACTTTGAGTTGGGAAATGGAGGAGCGACAGCAATGCGGATGGCACCGTTGCAAAGCTGACTTTCTGCAGAAGAGGCACAGCTCAAGTTTTTTGCCCTGGCTCTTCGGCTGTGGGAGCAGAGGCCAACCGTTCGTGCTCTACTCCCTGGGATGCTGGGCAGCCCAGCACGGGTGCCAAAGAGGTTCCATTGTAATGGACTTTGAGTTGGGAAATCGAGGAGCGACAGCAATGCGGATGGCACCGTTGCAAAGCTGACTTTCTGCAGAAGAGGCACAGCTCAAGTTTTTTGCCCTGGCTCTTCGGCTGTGGGAGCAGAGGCCAACTGTTCGTGCTCTACTCCCTGGGATGCTGGGCAGCCCAGCACGGGTGCCAAAGAGGTTCCATTGTAATGGACTTTGAGTTGGGAAATGGAGGAGCGACAGCAATGCGGATGGCACCGTTGCAAAGCTGACTTTCTGCAGAAGAGGCACAGCTCAAGTTTTTTGCCCTGGCTCTTCGGCTGTGGGAGCAGAGGCCAACCGTTCGTGCTCTACTCCCTGGGATGCTGGGCAGCCCAGCACGGGTGCCAAAGAGGTTCCATTTTAATGGACTTTGAGTTGGGAAATGGAGGAGCGACAGCAATGCGGATGGCACCGTTGCAAAGCTGACTTTCTGCAGAAGAGGCACAGCTCAAGTTTTTTGCCCTGGCTCTTCGGCTGTGGGAGCAGAGGCCAACCGTTCGTGCTCTACTCCCTGGGATGCTGGGCAGCCCAGCACGGGTGCCAAAGAGGTTCCATTGTAATGGACTTTGAGTTGGGAAATCGAGGAGCGACAGCAATGCGCATGGCACCGTTGCAAAGCTGACTTTCTGCAGAAGAGGCACAGCTCAAGTTTTTTGCCCTGGCTCTTCGGCTGTGGGAGCAGAGGCCAACCGTTCGTGCTCTACTCCCTGGGATGCTGGGCAGCCCAGCACGGGTGCCAAAGATGTTCCATTGTAATGGACTTTGAGTTGGGAAATCGAGGAGCGACAGCAATGCGCATGGCACCGTTGCAAAGCTGACTTTCTGCAGAAGAGGCACAGCTCAAGTTTTTTGCCCTGGCTCTTCGGCTGTGGGAGCAGAGGCCAACCCTTCGTGCTCTACTCCCTGGGATGCTGGGCAGCCCAGCACGGGTGCCAAAGAGGTTCCATTGTAATGGACTTTGAGTTGGGAAATGGAGGAGCGACAGCAACGCAAATCGCACCGTTGCAAAGCTGACTTTCTGCAGAAGAGGCACAGCTCAAGTTTTTTGCCCTGGCTCTTCGGCTGTGGGAGCAGAGGCCTACCGTTTTGCTCTGCTCCCTGGGATGCTGGGCAGCCCAGCACGGGTGCCAAAGAGGTTCCATTGTAATGGACTTTGAGTTGGGAAATCGAGGAGCGACAGCAATGCGGATGGCACCGTTGCAAAGCTGACTTTCTGCAGAAGAGGCACAGCTCAAGTTTTTTGCCCTGGCTCTTCGGCTGTGGGAGCAGAGGCCAACCCTTCGTGCTCTACTCCCTGGGATGCTGGGCAGCCCAGCACGGGTGCCAAAGAGGTTCCATTGTAATGGACTTTGAGTTGGGAAATCGAGGAGCGACAGCAATGCGGATGGCACCGTTGCAAAGCTGACTTTCTGCAGAAGAGGCACAGCTCAAGTTTTTTGCCCTGGCTCTTCGGCTGTGGGAGCAGAGGCCAACCGTTCGTGCTCTACTCCCTGGGATGCTGGGCAGCCCAGCACGGGTGCCAAAGAGGTTCCATTGTAATGGACTTTGAGTTGGGAAATGGAGGAGCGACAGCAATGCGGATGGCACCGTTGCAAAGCTGACTTTCTGCAGAAGAGGCACAGCTCAAGTTTTTTGCCCTGGCTCTTCGGCTGTGGGAGCAGAGGCCAACCGTTCGTGCTCTACTCCCTGGGATGCTGGGCAGCCCAGCACGGGTGCCAAAGAGGTTCCATTGTAATGGACTTTGAGTTGGGAAATGGAGGAGCCACAGCAATGCGGATGGCACCGTTGCAAAGCTGACTTTCTGCAGAAGAGGCACAGCTCAAGTTTTTTGCCCTGGCTCTTCGGCTGTGGGAGCAGAGGCCAACCGTTTTGCTCTACTCCCTGGGATGCTGGGCAGCCCAGCACGGGTGCCAAAGAGGTTCCATTGTAATGGACTTTGAGTTGGGAAATCGAGGAGCGACAGTAATGCGGATGGCACCGTTGCAAAGCTGACTTTCTGCAGAAGAGGCACAGCTCAAGTTTTTTGCCCTGGCTCTTCGGCTGTGGGAGCAGAGGCCAACCGTTCGTGCTCTACTCCCTGGGATGCTGGGCAGCCCAGCACGGGTGCCAAAGAGGTTCCATTGTAATGGACTTTGAGTTGGGAAATTGAGGAGCAACAGCAATGCGGATGGCACCGTTGCAAAGCTGACTTTCTGCAGAAGAGGCACAGCTCAAGTTTTTTGCCCTGGCTCTTCGGCTGTGGGAGCAGAGGCCAACCGTTCGTGCTCTACTCCCTGGGATGCTGGGCAGCCCAGCACGGGTGCCAAAGAGGTTCCATTGTAATGGACTTTGAGTTGGGAAATGGAGGAGCGACAGCAATGCGGATGGCACCGTTGCAAAGCTGACTTTCTGCAGAAGAGGCACAGCTCACGTTTTTTGCTCTGGCTCTTTGGCTGTGGGACCAGAGGCCAACCCTTCGTTCTCTACTCCCTGGGAGGCTGGGCAGCCCAGCACGGGTGCCAAAGAGGTTCCATTGTAATGGACTTTGAGTTGGTAAATGGAGGAGCAACAGCAACTCAAGTGGCACCGTTGCAAAGCTGACTTTCTGCAGAAGAGGCACAGCTCAAGTTTTTTGCCCTGGCTCTTCGGCTGTGGGAGCAGAGGCCAACCGTTCGTGCTCTACTCCCTGGGATGCTGGGCAGCCCAGCACGGGTGCCAAAGAGGTTCCATTGTAATGGACTTTGAGTTGGGAAATGGAGGAGCGACAGCAATGCGGATGGCACCGTTGCAAAGCTGACTTTCTGCAGAAGAGGCACAGCTCAAGTTTTTTGCCCTGGCTCTTCGGCTGTGGGAGCAGAGGCCAACCGTTCGTGCTCTACTCCCTGGGATGCTGGGCAGCCCAGCACGGGTGCCAAAGAGGTTCCATTGTAATGGACTTTGAGTTGGGAAATGGAGGAGCGACAGCAATGCGGATGGCACCGTTGCAAAGCTGACTTTCTGCAGAAGAGGCACAGCTCAAGTTTTTTGCCCTGGCTCTTCGGCTGTGGGAGCAGAGGCCAACCGTTCGTGCTCTACTCCCTGGGATGCTGGGCAGCCCAGCACGGGTGCCAAAGAGGTTCCATTGTAATGGACTTTGAGTTGGGAAATCGAGGAGCGACAGTAATGCGGATGGCACCGTTGCAAAGCTGACTTTCTGCAGAAGAGGCACAGCTCAAGTTTTTTGCCCTGGCTCTTCGGCTGTGGGAGCAGAGGCCAACCGTTTTGCTCTGCTCCCTGGGATGCTGGGCAGCCCATCACGGGTGCCAAAGAGGTTCCATTGTAATGGACTTTGAGTTGGGAAATGGAGGAGCGACAGCAATGCGGATGGCACCGTTGCAAAGCTGACTTTCTGCAGAAGAGGCACAGCTCAAGTTTTTTGCCCTGGCTCTTCGGCTGTGGGAGCAGAGGCCAACCGTTCGTGCTCTACTCCCTGGGATGCTGGGCAGCCCAGCACGGGTGCCAAAGAGGTTCCATTGTAATGGACTTTGAGTTGGGAAATCGAGGAGCGACAGCAATGCGGATGGCACCGTTGCAAAGCTGACTTTCTGCAGAAGAGGCACAGCTCAAGTTTTTTGCCCTGGCTCTTCGGCTGTGGGAGCAGAGGCCAACCGTTCGTGCTCTACTCCCTGGGATGCTGGGCAGCCCAGCACGGGTGCCAAAGAGGTTCCATTGTAATGGACTTTGAGTTGGGAAATCGAGGAGCGACAGCAATGCGGATGGCACCGTTGCAAAGCTGACTTTCTGCAGAAGAGGCACAGCTCAAGTTTTTTGCCCTGGCTCTTCAGCTGTGGGAGCAGAGGCCAACCGTTCGTGCTCTACTCCCTGGGATGCTGGGCAGCCCAGCACGGGTGCCAAAGAGGTTCCATTTTAATGGACTTTGAGTTGGGAAATGGAGGAGCGACAGCAATGCGGATGGCACCGTTGCAAAGCTGACTTTCTGCAGAAGAGGCACAGCTCAAATTTTTTGCCCTCGTTCTTCGGCTGTGGGAGCAGAGGCCTACCGTTTTGCTCTGCTCCCTGGGATGCTGGGCAGCCCAGCACGGGTGCCAAAGAGGTTCCATTGTAATGGACTTTGAGTTGGGAAATCGAGGAGCGACAGCAATGCGGATGGCACCGTTGCAAAGCTGACTTTCTGCAGAAGAGGCACAGCTCAAGTTTTTTGCCCTGGCTCTTCGGCTGTGGGAGCAGAGGCCAACCCTTCGTGCTCTACTCCCTGGGATGCTGGGCAGCCCAGCACGGGTGCCAAAGATGTTCCATTGTAATGGACTTTGAGTTGGGAAATGGAGGAGCGACAGCAATGCGGATGGCACCGTTGCAAAGCTGACTTTCTGCAGAAGAGGCACAGCTCAAGTTTTTTGCCCTCGTTCTTCGGCTGTGGGAGCAGAGGCCAACCCTTCGTGCTCTACTCCCTGGGATGCTGGGCAGCCCAGCACGGGTGCCAAAGAGGTTCCATTGTAATGGACTTTGAGTTGGGAAATGGAGGAGCGACAGCAATGCGGATGGCACCGTTGCAAAGCTGACTTTCTGCAGAAGAGGCACAGCTCAAGTTTTTTGCCCTGGCTCTTCGGCTGTGGGAGCAGAGGCCAACCGTTCGTGCTCTACTCCCTGGGATGCTGGGCAGCCCAGCACGGGTGCCAAAGAGGTTCCATTGTAATGGACTTTGAGTTGGGAAATGGAGGAGCGACAGCAATGCGGATGGCACCGTTGCAAAGCTGACTTTCTGCAGAAGAGGCACAGCTCAAGTTTTTTGCCCTGGCTCTTCAGCTGTGGGAGCAGAGGCCAACCGTTTTGCTCTGCTCCCTGGGATGCTGGGCAGCCCAGCACGGGTGCCAAAGAGGTTCCATTGTAATGGACTTTGAGTTGGGAAATGGAGGAGCGACAGCAATGCGGATGGCACCGTTGCAAAGCTGACTTTCTGCAGAAGAGGCACAGCTCAAGTTTTTTGCCCTGGCTCTTCGGCTGTGGGAGCAGAGGCCAACCCTTCGTGCTCTACTCCCTGGGATGCTGGGCAGCCCAGCACGGGTGCCAAAGAGGTTCCATTGTAATGGACTTTGAGTTGGGAAATCGAGGAGCGACAGCAATGCGGATGGCACCGTTGCAAAGCTGACTTTCTGCAGAAGAGGCACAGCTCAAGTTTTTTGCCCTGGCTCTTCGGCTGTGGGAGCAGAGGCCAACCCTTCGTGCTCTACTCCCTGGGATGCTGGGCAGCCCAGCACGGGTGCCAAAGAGGTTCCATTGTAATGGACTTTGAGTTGGGAAATGGAGGAGCGACAGCAATGCGGATGGCACCGTTGCAAAGCTGACTTTCTGCAGAAGAGGCACAGCTCAAGTTTTTTGCCCTGGCTCTTCGGCTGTGGGAGCAGAGGCCAACCGTTCGTGCTCTACTCCCTGGGATGCTGGGCAGCCCAGCACGGGTGCCAAAGAGGTTCCATTGTAATGGACTTTGAGTTGGGAAATGGAGGAGCCACAGCAATGCGGATGGCACCGTTGCAAAGCTGACTTTCTGCAGAAGAGGCACAGCTCAAGTTTTTTGCCCTGGCTCTTCGGCTGTGGGAGCAGAGGCCAACCGTTTTGCTCTACTCCCTGGGATGCTGGGCAGCCCAGCACGGGTGCCAAAGAGGTTCCATTGTAATGGACTTTGAGTTGGGAAATCGAGGAGCGACAGTAATGCGGATGGCACCGTTGCAAAGCTGACTTTCTGCAGAAGAGGCACAGCTCAAGTTTTTTGCCCTGGCTCTTCGGCTGTGGGAGCAGAGGCCAACCGTTCGTGCTCTACTCCCTGGGATGCTGGGCAGCCCAGCACGGGTGCCAAAGAGGTTCCATTGTAATGGACTTTGAGTTGGGAAATCGAGGAGCAACAGCAATGCGGATGGCACCGTTGCAAAGCTGACTTTCTGCAGAAGAGGCACAGCTCAAGTTTTTTGCCCTGGCTCTTCGGCTGTGGGAGCAGAGGCCAACCGTTCGTGCTCTACTCCCTGGGATGCTGGGCAGCCCAGCACGGGTGCCAAAGAGGTTCCATTGTAATGGACTTTGAGTTGGGAAATGGAGGAGCGACAGCAATGCGGATGGCACCGTTGCAAAGCTGACTTTCTGCAGAAGAGGCACAGCTCACGTTTTTTGCTCTGGCTCTTTGGCTGTGGGACCAGAGGCCAACCCTTCGTTCTCTACTCCCTGGGAGGCTGGGCAGCCGAGCACGGGTGCCAAAGAGGTTCCATTGTAATGGACTTTGAGTTGGTAAATGGAGGAGCAACAGCAACTCAAGTGGCACCGTTGCAAAGCTGACTTTCTGCAGAAGAGGCACAGCTCAAGTTTTTTGCCCTGGCTCTTCGGCTGTGGGAGCAGAGGCCAACCGTTCGTGCTCTACTCCCTGGGATGCTGGGCAGCCCAGCACGGGTGCCAAAGAGGTTCCATTGTAATGGACTTTGAGTTGGGAAATGGAGGAGCGACAGCAATGCGGATGGCACCGTTGCAAAGCTGACTTTCTGCAGAAGAGGCACAGCTCAAGTTTTTTGCCCTGGCTCTTCGGCTGTGGGAGCAGAGGCCAACCGTTCGTGCTCTACTCCCTGGGATGCTGGGCAGCCCAGCACGGGTGCCAAAGAGGTTCCATTGTAATGGACTTTGAGTTGGGAAATGGAGGAGCGACAGCAATGCGGATGGCACCGTTGCAAAGCTGACTTTCTGCAGAAGAGGCACAGCTCAAGTTTTTTGCCCTGGCTCTTCGGCTGTGGGAGCAGAGGCCAACCGTTCGTGCTCTACTCCCTGGGATGCTGGGCAGCCCAGCACGGGTGCCAAAGAGGTTCCATTGTAATGGACTTTGAGTTGGGAAATCGAGGAGCGACAGTAATGCGGATGGCACCGTTGCAAAGCTGACTTTCTGCAGAAGAGGCACAGCTCAAGTTTTTTGCCCTGGCTCTTCGGCTGTGGGAGCAGAGGCCAACCGTTTTGCTCTGCTCCCTGGGATGCTGGGCAGCCCATCACGGGTGCCAAAGAGGTTCCATTGTAATGGACTTTGAGTTGGGAAATGGAGGAGCGACAGCAATGCGGATGGCACCGTTGCAAAGCTGACTTTCTGCAGAAGAGGCACAGCTCAAGTTTTTTGCCCTGGCTCTTCGGCTGTGGGAGCAGAGGCCAACCGTTCGTGCTCTACTCCCTGGGATGCTGGGCAGCCCAGCACGGGTGCCAAAGAGGTTCCATTGTAATGGACTTTGAGTTGGGAAATCGAGGAGCGACAGCAATGCGGATGGCACCGTTGCAAAGCTGACTTTCTGCAGAAGAGGCACAGCTCAAGTTTTTTGCCCTGGCTCTTCGGCTGTGGGAGCAGAGGCCAACCGTTCGTGCTCTACTCCCTGGGATGCTGGGCAGCCCAGCACGGGTGCCAAAGAGGTTCCATTGTAATGGACTTTGAGTTGGGAAATCGAGGAGCGACAGCAATGCGGATGGCACCGTTGCAAAGCTGACTTTCTGCAGAAGAGGCACAGCTCAAGTTTTTTGCCCTGGCTCTTCAGCTGTGGGAGCAGAGGCCAACCGTTCGTGCTCTACTCCCTGGGATGCTGGGCAGCCCAGCACGGGTGCCAAAGAGGTTCCATTTTAATGGACTTTGAGTTGGGAAATGGAGGAGCGACAGCAATGCGGATGGCACCGTTGCAAAGCTGACTTTCTGCAGAAGAGGCACAGCTCAAATTTTTTGCCCTCGTTCTTCGGCTGTGGGAGCAGAGGCCTACCGTTTTGCTCTGCTCCCTGGGATGCTGGGCAGCCCAGCACGGGTGCCAAAGAGGTTCCATTGTAATGGACTTTGAGTTGGGAAATCGAGGAGCGACAGCAATGCGGATGGCACCGTTGCAAAGCTGACTTTCTGCAGAAGAGGCACAGCTCAAGTTTTTTGCCCTGGCTCTTCGGCTGTGGGAGCAGAGGCCAACCGTTCGTGCTCTACTCCCTGGGATGCTGGGCAGCCCAGCACGGGTGCCAAAGAGGTTCCATTGTAATGGACTTTGAGTTGGGAAATGGAGGACCCACAGCAATGCGGATGGCACCGTTGCAAAGCTGACTTTCTGCAGAAGAGGCACAGCTCAAGTTTTTTGCCCTGGCTCTTCGGCTGTGGGAGCAGAGGCCAACCCTTCGTGCTCTACTCCCTGGGATGCTGGGCAGCCCAGCACGGGTGCCAAAGAGGTTCCATTGTAATGGACTTTGAGTTGGGAAATGGAGGAGCGACAGCAATGCGGATGGCACCGTTGCAAAGCTGACTTTCTGCAGGAGAGGCACAGCTCAAGTTTTTTGCCCTGGCTCTTCGGCTGTGGGAGCA
Organism: Psittacula echo; assembly: GCF_963264785.1. Lineage (NCBI taxonomy): Eukaryota > Metazoa > Chordata > Aves > Psittaciformes > Psittacidae > Psittacula > Psittacula echo. The sequence goes on along the minus strand of NC_137750.1, from coordinate 9,773,240 downwards.
GAGGCCAACCCTTCGTGCTCTACTCCCTGGGATGCTGGGCAGCCCAGCACGGGTGCCAAAGAGGTTCCATTGTAATGGACTTTGAGTTGGGAAATGGAGGAGCGACAGCAATGCGGATGGCACCGTTGCAAAGCTGACTTTCTGCAGAAGAGGCACAGCTCAAGTTTTTTGCCCTGGCTCTTCGGCTGTGGGAGCAGAGGCCAACCGTTCGTGCTCTACTCCCTGGGATGCTGGGCAGCTCAGCACGGGTGCCAAAGAGGTTCCATTGTAATGGACTTTGAGTTGGGAAATGGAGGAGCCACAGCAATGCGGATGGCACCGTTGCAAAGCTGACTTTCTGCAGAAGAGGCACAGCTCAAGTTTTTTGCCCTGGCTCTTCGGCTGTGGGAGCAGAGGCCAACCGTTTTGCTCTACTCCCTGGGATGCTGGGCAGCCCAGCACGGGTGCCAAAGAGGTTCCATTGTAATGGACTTTGAGTTGGGAAATCGAGGAGCGACAGTAATGCGGATGGCACCGTTGCAAAGCTGACTTTCTGCAGAAGAGGCACAGCTCAAGTTTTTTGCCCTGGCTCTTCGGCTGTGGGAGCAGAGGCCAACCGTTCGTGCTCTACTCCCTGGGATGCTGGGCAGCCCAGCACGGGTGCCAAAGAGGTTCCATTGTAATGGACTTTGAGTTGGGAAATCGAGGAGCAACAGCAATGCGGATGGCACCGTTGCAAAGCTGACTTTCTGCAGAAGAGGCACAGCTCAAGTTTTTTGCCCTGGCTCTTCGGCTGTGGGAGCAGAGGCCAACCGTTCGTGCTCTACTCCCTGGGATGCTGGGCAGCCCAGCACGGGTGCCAAAGAGGTTCCATTGTAATGGACTTTGAGTTGGGAAATGGAGGAGCCACAGCAATGCGGATGGCACCGTTGCAAAGCTGACTTTCTGCAGAAGAGGCACAGCTCAAGTTTTTTGCCCTGGCTCTTCGGCTGTGGGAGCAGAGGCCAACCGTTCGTGCTCTACTCCCTGGGATGCTGGGCAGCCCAGCACGGGTGCCAAAGAGGTTCCATTGTAATGGACTTTGAGTTGGGAAATGGAGGAGCGACAGCAATGCGGATGGCACCGTTGCAAAGCTGACTTTCTGCAGGAGAGGCACAGCTCAAGTTTTTTGCCCTGGCTCTTCGGCTGTGGGAGCAGAGGCCAACCGTTCGTGCTCTACTCCCTGGGATGCTGGGCAGCCCAGCACGGGTGCCAAAGAGGTTCCATTGTAATGGACTTTGAGTTGGGAAATGGAGGAGCGACAGCAATGCGGATGGCACCGTTGCAAAGCTGACTTTCTGCAGAAGAGGCACAGCTCAAGTTTTTTGCCCTGGCTCTTCGGCTGTGGGAGCAGAGGCCAACCCTTCGTGCTCTACTCCCTGGGATGCTGGGCAGCCCAGCACGGGTGCCAAAGAGGTTCCATTGTAATGGACTTTGAGTTGGGAAATGGAGGAGCGACAGCAATGCGGATGGCACCGTTGCAAAGCTGACTTTCTGCAGAAGAGGCACAGCTCAAGTTTTTTGCCCTGGTTCTTCAGCTGTGGGAGCAGAGGCCAACCGTTTTGCTCTGCTCCCTGGGATGCTGGGCAGCCCAGCACGGGTGCCAAAGAGGTTCCATTGTAATGGACTTTGAGTTGGGAAATCGAGGAGCGACAGCAATGCGGATGGCACCGTTGCAAAGCTGACTTTCTGCAGAAGAGGCACAGCTCAAGTTTTTTGCCCTGGCTCTTCGGCTGTGGGAGCAGAGGCCAACCCTTCGTGCTCTACTCCCTGGGATGCTGGGCAGCCCAGCACGGGTGCCAAAGAGGTTCCATTGTAATGGACTTTGAGTTGGGAAATGGAGGAGCGACAGCAATGCGGATGGCACCGTTGCAAAGCTGACTTTCTGCAGAAGAGGCACAGCTCAAGTTTATTGCCCTGGCTCTTCGGCTGTGGGAGCAGAGGCCAACCGTTCGTGCTCTACTCCCTGGGATGCTGGGCAGCCCAGCACGGGTGCCAAAGAGGTTCCATTGTAATGGACTTTGAGTTGGGAAATGGAGGAGCCACAGCAATGCGGATGGCACCGTTGCAAAGCTGACTTTCTGCAGAAGAGGCACAGCTCAAGTTTTTTGCCCTGGCTCTTCGGCTGTGGGAGCAGAGGCCAACCGTTTTGCTCTACTCCCTGGGATGCTGGGCAGCCCAGCACGGGTGCCAAAGAGGTTCCATTGTAATGGACTTTGAGTTGGGAAATCGAGGAGCGACAGTAATGCGGATGGCACCGTTGCAAAGCTGACTTTCTGCAGAAGAGGCACAGCTCAAGTTTTTTGCCCTGGCTCTTCGGCTGTGGGAGCAGAGGCCAACCGTTCGTGCTCTACTCCCTGGGATGCTGGGCAGCCCAGCACGGGTGCCAAAGAGGTTCCATTGTAATGGACTTTGAGTTGGGAAATCGAGGAGCAACAGCAATGCGGATGGCACCGTTGCAAAGCTGACTTTCTGCAGAAGAGGCACAGCTCAAGTTTTTTGCCCTGGCTCTTCGGCTGTGGGAGCAGAGGCCAACCGTTCGTGCTCTACTCCCTGGGATGCTGGGCAGCCCAGCACGGGTGCCAAAGAGGTTCCATTGTAATGGACTTTGAGTTGGGAAATGGAGGAGCCACAGCAATGCGGATGGCACCGTTGCAAAGCTGACTTTCTGCAGAAGAGGCACAGCTCAAGTTTTTTGCCCTGGCTCTTCGGCTGTGGGAGCAGAGGCCAACCGTTCGTGCTCTACTCCCTGGGATGCTGGGCAGCCCAGCACGGGTGCCAAAGAGGTTCCATTGTAATGGACTTTGAGTTGGGAAATGGAGGAGCGACAGCAATGCGGATGGCACCGTTGCAAAGCTGACTTTCTGCAGGAGAGGCACAGCTCAAGTTTTTTGCCCTGGCTCTTCGGCTGTGGGAGCAGAGGCCAACCGTTCGTGCTCTACTCCCTGGGATGCTGGGCAGCCCAGCACGGGTGCCAAAGAGGTTCCATTGTAATGGACTTTGAGTTGGGAAATGGAGGAGCGACAGCAATGCGGATGGCACCGTTGCAAAGCTGACTTTCTGCAGAAGAGGCACAGCTCAAGTTTTTTGCCCTGGCTCTTCGGCTGTGGGAGCAGAGGCCAACCCTTCGTGCTCTACTCCCTGGGATGCTGGGCAGCCCAGCACGGGTGCCAAAGAGGTTCCATTGTAATGGACTTTGAGTTGGGAAATGGAGGAGCGACAGCAATGCGGATGGCACCGTTGCAAAGCTGACTTTCTGCAGAAGAGGCACAGCTCAAGTTTTTTGCCCTGGCTCTTCAGCTGTGGGAGCAGAGGCCAACCGTTTTGCTCTGCTCCCTGGGATGCTGGGCAGCCCAGCACGGGTGCCAAAGATGTTCCATTGTAATGGACTTTGAGTTGGGAAATCGAGGAGCGACAGCAATGCGGATGGCACCGTTGCAAAGCTGACTTTCTGCAGAAGAGGCACAGCTCAAGTTTTTTGCCCTGGCTCTTCGGCTGTGGGAGCAGAGGCCAACCCTTCGTGCTCTACTCCCTGGGATGCTGGGCAGCTCAGCACGGGTGCCAAAGAGGTTCCATTGTAAATGACTTTGAGTTGGGAAATGGAGGAGCGACAGCAATGCGGATGGCACCGTTGCAAAGCTGACTTTCTGCAGAAGAGGCACAGCTCAAGTTTTTTGCCCTGGCTCTTCGGCTGTGGGAGCAGAGGCCAACCGTTCGTGCTCTACTCCCTGGGATGCTGGGCAGCCCAGCACGGGTGCCAAAGAGGTTCCATTGTAATGGACTTTGAGTTGGGAAATGGAGGAGCGACAGCAATGCGGATGGCACCGTTGCAAAGCTGACTTTCTGCAGAAGAGGCACAGCTCAAGTTTTTTGCCCTGGCTCTTCGGCTGTGGGAGCAGAGGCCAACCGTTCGTGCTCTACTCCCTGGGATGCTGGGCAGCCCAGCACGGGTGCCAAAGAGGTTCCATTGTAATGGACTTTGAGTTGGGAAATGGAGGAGCGACAGCAATGCGGATGGCACCGTTGCAAAGCTGACTTTCTGCAGAAGAGGCACAGCTCAAGTTTTTTGCCCTGGCTCTTCGGCTGTGGGAGCAGAGGCCAACCGTTCGTGCTCTACTCCCTGGGATGCTGGGCAGCCCAGCACGGGTGCCAAAGAGGTTCCATTGTAATGGACTTTGAGTTGGGAAATGGAGGAGCGACAGCAATGCGGATGGCACCGTTGCAAAGCTGACTTTCTGCAGAAGAGGCACAGCTCAAGTTTTTTGCCCTGGCTCTTCAGCTGTGGGAGCAGAGGCCAACCGTTTTGCTCTGCTCCCTGGGATGCTGGGCAGCCCAGCACGGGTGCCAAAGAGGTTCCATTGTAATGGACTTTGAGTTGGGAAATCGAGGAGCGACAGCAATGCGGATGGCACCGTTGCAAAGCTGACTTTCTGCAGAAGAGGCACAGCTCAAGTTTTTTGCCCTGGCTCTTCGGCTGTGGGAGCAGAGGCCAACCCTTCGTGCTCTACTCCCTGGGATGCTGGGCAGCCCAGCACGGGTGCCAAAGAGGTTCCATTGTAATGGACTTTGAGTTGGGAAATGGAGGAGCGACAGCAATGCGGATGGCACCGTTGCAAAGCTGACTTTCTGCAGAAGAGGCACAGCTCAAGTTTTTTGCCCTGGCTCTTCAGCTGTGGGAGCAGAGGCCAACCGTTTTGCTCTGCTCCCTGGGATGCTGGGCAGCCCAGCACGGGTGCCAAAGAGGTTCCATTGTAATGGACTTTGAGTTGGGAAATCGAGGAGCGACAGCAATGCGGATGGCACCGTTGCAAAGCTGACTTTCTGCAGAAGAGGCACAGCTCAAGTTTTTTGCCCTGGCTCTTCGGCTGTGGGAGCAGAGGCCAACCCTTCGTGCTCTACTCCCTGGGATGCTGGGCAGCTCAGCACGGGTGCCAAAGAGGTTCCATTGTAAATGACTTTGAGTTGGGAAATGGAGGAGCGACAGCAATGCGGATGGCACCGTTGCAAAGCTGACTTTCTGCAGAAGAGGCACAGCTCAAGTTTTTTGCCCTGGCTCTTCGGCTGTGGGAGCAGAGGCCAACCCTTCGTGCTCTACTCCCTGGGATGCTGGGCAGCCCAGCACGGGTGCCAAAGAGGTTCCATTGTAATGGACTTTGAGTTGGGAAATGGAGGAGCGACAGCAATGCGGATGGCACCGTTGCAAAGCTGACTTTCTGCAGAAGAGGCACAGCTCAAGTTTTTTGCCCTGGCTCTTCGGCTGTGGGAGCAGAGGCCAACCGTTCGTGCTCTACTCCCTGGGATGCTGGGCAGCCCAGCACGGGTGCCAAAGAGGTTCCATTGTAATGGACTTTGAGTTGGGAAATGGAGGAGCGACAGCAATGCGCATGGCACCGTTGCAAAGCTGACTTTCTGCAGAAGAGGCACAGCTCAAGTTTTTTGCCCTGGCTCTTCGGCTGTGGGAGCAGAGGCCAACCGTTCGTGCTCTACTCCCTGGGATGCTGGGCAGCCCAGCACGGGTGCCAAAGAGGTTCCATTGTAATGGACTTTGAGTTGGGAAATGGAGGAGCGACAGCAATGCGGATGGCACCGTTGCAAAGCTGACTTTCTGCAGAAGAGGCACAGCTCAAGTTTTTTGCCCTGGCTCTTCAGCTGTGGGAGCAGAGGCCAACCGTTTTGCTCTGCTCCCTGGGATGCTGGGCAGCCCAGCACGGGTGCCAAAGAGGTTCCATTGTAATGGACTTTGAGTTGGGAAATCGAGGAGCGACAGCAATGCGGATGGCACCGTTGCAAAGCTGACTTTCTGCAGAAGAGGCACAGCTCAAGTTTTTTGCCCTGGCTCTTCGGCTGTGGGAGCAGAGGCCAACCGTTCGTGCTCTACTCCCTGGGATGCTGGGCAGCCCAGCACGGGTGCCAAAGAGGTTCCATTGTAATGGACTTTGAGTTGGGAAATCGAGGAGCGACAGCAATGCGGATGGCACCGTTGCAAAGCTGACTTTCTGCAGAAGAGGCACAGCTCAAGTTTTTTGCCCTGGCTCTTCGGCTGTGGGAGCAGAGGCCAACCGTTCGTGCTCTACTCCCTGGGATGCTGGGCAGCCCAGCACGGGTGCCAAAGAGGTTCCATTGTAATGGACTTTGAGTTGGGAAATGGAGGAGCGACAGCAATGCGGATGGCACCGTTGCAAAGCTGACTTTCTGCAGAAGAGGCACAGCTCAAGTTTTTTGCCCTGGCTCTTCGGCTGTGGGAGCAGAGGCCAACCGTTCGTGCTCTACTCCCTGGGATGCTGGGCAGCCCAGCACGGGTGCCAAAGAGGTTCCATTGTAATGGACTTTGAGTTGGGAAATGGAGGAGCGACAGCAATGCGGATGGCACCGTTGCAAAGCTGACTTTCTGCAGAAGAGGCACAGCTCAAGTTTTTTGCCCTGGCTCTTCGGCTGTGGGAGCAGAGGCCAACCGTTCGTGCTCTACTCCCTGGGATGCTGGGCAGCCCAGCACGGGTGCCAAAGAGGTTCCATTGTAATGGACTTTGAGTTGGGAAATGGAGGAGCCACAGCAATGCGGATGGCACCGTTGCAAAGCTGACTTTCTGCAGAAGAGGCACAGCTCAAGTTTTTTGCCCTGGCTCTTCGGCTGTGGGAGCAGAGGCCAACCGTTTTGCTCTACTCCCTGGGATGCTGGGCAGCCCAGCACGGGTGCCAAAGAGGTTCCATTGTAATGGACTTTGAGTTGGGAAATCGAGGAGCGACAGTAATGCGGATGGCACCGTTGCAAAGCTGACTTTCTGCAGAAGAGGCACAGCTCAAGTTTTTTGCCCTGGCTCTTCGGCTGTGGGAGCAGAGGCCAACCCTTCGTGCTCTACTCCCTGGGATGCTGGGCAGCCCAGCACGGGTGCCAAAGAGGTTCCATTGTAATGGACTTTGAGTTGGGAAATCGAGGAGCAACAGCAATGCGGATGGCACCGTTGCAAAGCTGACTTTCTGCAGAAGAGGCACAGCTCAAGTTTTTTGCCCTGGCTCTTCGGCTGTGGGAGCAGAGGCCAACCGTTCGTGCTCTACTCCCTGGGATGCTGGGCAGCCCAGCACGGGTGCCAAAGAGGTTCCATTGTAATGGACTTTGAGTTGGGAAATGGAGGAGCCACAGCAATGCGGATGGCACCGTTGCAAAGCTGACTTTCTGCAGAAGAGGCACAGCTCAAGTTTTTTGCCCTGGCTCTTCGGCTGTGGGAGCAGAGGCCAACCCTTCGTGCTCTACTCCCTGGGATGCTGGGCAGCCCAGCACGGGTGCCAAAGAGGTTCCATTGTAATGGACTTTGAGTTGGGAAATGGAGGAGCGACAGCAATGCGGATGGCACCGTTGCAAAGCTGACTTTCTGCAGGAGAGGCACAGCTCAAGTTTTTTGCCCTGGCTCTTCGGCTGTGGGAGCAGAGGCCAACCGTTCGTGCTCTACTCCCTGGGATGCTGGGCAGCCCAGCACGGGTGCCAAAGAGGTTCCATTGTAATGGACTTTGAGTTGGGAAATGGAGGAGCGACAGCAATGCGGATGGCACCGTTGCAAAGCTGACTTTCTGCAGAAGAGGCACAGCTCAAGTTTTTTGCCCTGGCTCTTCGGCTGTGGGAGCAGAGGCCAACCCTTCGTGCTCTACTCCCTGGGATGCTGGGCAGCCCAGCACGGGTGCCAAAGAGGTTCCATTGTAATGGACTTTGAGTTGGGAAATGGAGGAGCGACAGCAATGCGGATGGCACCGTTGCAAAGCTGACTTTCTGCAGAAGAGGCACAGCTCAAGTTTTTTGCCCTGGCTCTTCAGCTGTGGGAGCAGAGGCCAACCGTTTTGCTCTGCTCCCTGGGATGCTGGGCAGCCCAGCACGGGTGCCAAAGAGGTTCCATTGTAATGGACTTTGAGTTGGGAAATCGAGGAGCGACAGCAATGCGGATGGCACCGTTGCAAAGCTGACTTTCTGCAGAAGAGGCACAGCTCAAGTTTTTTGCCCTGGCTCTTCGGCTGTGGGAGCAGAGGCCAACCCTTCGTGCTCTACTCCCTGGGATGCTGGGCAGCCCAGCACGGGTGCCAAAGAGGTTCCATTGTAATGGACTTTGAGTTGGGAAATGGAGGAGCGACAGCAATGCGGATGGCACCGTTGCAAAGCTGACTTTCTGCAGAAGAGGCACAGCTCAAGTTTTTTGCCCTGGCTCTTCGGCTGTGGGAGCAGAGGCCAACCGTTCGTGCTCTACTCCCTGGGATGCTGGGCAGCCCAGCACGGGTGCCAAAGAGGTTCCATTGTAATGGACTTTGAGTTGGGAAATGGAGGAGCCACAGCAATGCGGATGGCACCGTTGCAAAGCTGACTTTCTGCAGAAGAGGCACAGCTCAAGTTTTTTGCCCTGGCTCTTCGGCTGTGGGAGCAGAGGCCAACCGTTTTGCTCTACTCCCTGGGATGCTGGGCAGCCCAGCACGGGTGCCAAAGAGGTTCCATTGTAATGGACTTTGAGTTGGGAAATCGAGGAGCGACAGTAATGCGGATGGCACCGTTGCAAAGCTGACTTTCTGCAGAAGAGGCACAGCTCAAGTTTTTTGCCCTGGCTCTTCGGCTGTGGGAGCAGAGGCCAACCGTTCGTGCTCTACTCCCTGGGATGCTGGGCAGCCCAGCACGGGTGCCAAAGAGGTTCCATTGTAATGGACTTTGAGTTGGGAAATCGAGGAGCAACAGCAATGCGGATGGCACCGTTGCAAAGCTGACTTTCTGCAGAAGAGGCACAGCTCAAGTTTTTTGCCCTGGCTCTTCGGCTGTGGGAGCAGAGGCCAACCGTTCGTGCTCTACTCCCTGGGATGCTGGGCAGCCCAGCACGGGTGCCAAAGAGGTTCCATTGTAATGGACTTTGAGTTGGGAAATGGAGGAGCGACAGCAATGCGGATGGCACCGTTGCAAAGCTGACTTTCTGCAGAAGAGGCACAGCTCAAGTTTTTTGCCCTGGCTCTTCGGCTGTGGGAGCAGAGGCCAACCGTTCGTGCTCTACTCCCTGGGATGCTGGGCAGCCCAGCACGGGTGCCAAAGAGGTTCCATTGTAATGGACTTTGAGTTGGGAAATGGAGGAGCGACAGCAATGCGGATGGCACCGTTGCAAAGCTGACTTTCTGCAGGAGAGGCACAGCTCAAGTTTTTTGCCCTGGCTCTTCGGCTGTGGGAGCAGAGGCCAACCGTTCGTGCTCTACTCCCTGGGATGCTGGGCAGCCCAGCACGGGTGCCAAAGAGGTTCCATTGTAATGGACTTTGAGTTGGGAAATGGAGGAGCGACAGCAATGCGGATGGCACCGTTGCAAAGCTGACTTTCTGCAGAAGAGGCACAGCTCAAGTTTTTTGCCCTGGCTCTTCGGCTGTGGGAGCAGAGGCCAACCGTTTTGCTCTGCTCCCTGGGATGCTGGGCAGCCCAGCACGGGTGCCAAAGAGGTTCCATTGTAATGGACTTTGAGTTGGGAAATCGAGGAGCGACAGCAATGCGGATGGCACCGTTGCAAAGCTGACTTTCTGCAGAAGAGGCACAGCTCAAGTTTTTTGCCCTGGCTCTTCGGCTGTGGGAGCAGAGGCCAACCCTTCGTGCTCTACTCCCTGGGATGCTGGGCAGCTCAGCACGGGTGCCAAAGAGGTTCCATTGTAAATGACTTTGAGTTGGGAAATGGAGGAGCGACAGCAATGCGGATGGCACCGTTGCAAAGCTGACTTTCTGCAGAAGAGGCACAGCTCAAGTTTTTTGCCCTGGCTCTTCGGCTGTGGGAGCAGAGGCCAACCGTTCGTGCTCTACTCCCTGGGATGCTGGGCAGCCCAGCACGGGTGCCAAAGAGGTTCCATTGTAATGGACTTTGAGTTGGGAAATGGAGGAGCGACAGCAATGCGGATGGCACCGTTGCAAAGCTGACTTTCTGCAGAAGAGGCACAGCTCAAGTTTTTTGCCCTGGCTCTTCGGCTGTGGGAGCAGAGGCCAACCGTTCGTGCTCTACTCCCTGGGATGCTGGGCAGCCCAGCACGGGTGCCAAAGAGGTTCCATTGTAATGGACTTTGAGTTGGGAAATGGAGGAGCGACAGCAATGCGGATGGCACCGTTGCAAAGCTGACTTTCTGCAGAAGAGGCACAGCTCAAGTTTTTTGCCCTGGCTCTTCGGCTGTGGGAGCAGAGGCCAACCGTTCGTGCTCTACTCCCTGGGATGCTGGGCAGCCCAGCACGGGTGCCAAAGAGGTTCCATTGTAATGGACTTTGAGTTGGGAAATGGAGGAGCCACAGCAATGCGGATGGCACCGTTGCAAAGCTGACTTTCTGCAGAAGAGGCACAGCTCAAGTTTTTTGCCCTGGCTCTTCAGCTGTGGGAGCAGAGGCCAACCGTTTTGCTCTACTCCCTGGGATGCTGGGCAGCCCAGCACGGGTGCCAAAGAGGTTCCATTGTAATGGACTTTGAGTTGGGAAATCGAGGAGCGACAGCAATGCGGATGGCACCGTTGCAAAGCTGACTTTCTGCAGAAGAGGCACAGCTCAAGTTTTTTGCCCTGGCTCTTCGGCTGTGGGAGCAGAGGCCAACCCTTCGTGCTCTACTCCCTGGGATGCTGGGCAGCCCAGCACGGGTGCCAAAGAGGTTCCATTGTAATGGACTTTGAGTTGGGAAATGGAGGAGCGACAGCAATGCGGATGGCACCGTTGCAAAGCTGACTTTCTGCAGAAGAGGCACAGCTCAAGTTTTTTGCCCTGGCTCTTCAGCTGTGGGAGCAGAGGCCAACCGTTTTGCTCTGCTCCCTGGGATGCTGGGCAGCCCAGCACGGGTGCCAAAGAGGTTCCATTGTAATGGACTTTGAGTTGGGAAATGGAGGAGGGACAACAACGCAAATCGCACCGTTGCAAAGCTGACTTTCTGCAGAAGAGGCACAGCTCAAGTTTTTTGCCCTGGCTCTTCGGCTGTGGGAGCAGAGGCCTACCGTTTTGCTCTGCTCCCTGGGATGCTGGGCAGCCCAGCACGGGTGCCAAAGAGGTTCCATTGTAATGGACTTTGAGTTGGGAAATCGAGGAGCGACAGCAATGCGGATGGCACCGTTGCAAAGCTGACTTTCTGCAGAAGAGGCACAGCTCAAGTTTTTTGCCCTGGCTCTTCGGCTGTGGGAGCAGAGGCCAACCCTTCGTGCTCTACTCCCTGGGATGCTGGGCAGCCCAGCACGGGTGCCAAAGAGGTTCCATTGTAATGGACTTTGAGTTGGGAAATCGAGGAGCGACAGCAATGCGGATGGCACCGTTGCAAAGCTGACTTTCTGCAGAAGAGGCACAGCTCAAGTTTTTTGCCCTGGCTCTTCGGCTGTGGGAGCAGAGGCCAACCGTTCGTGCTCTACTCCCTGGGATGCTGGGCAGCCCAGCACGGGTGCCAAAGAGGTTCCATTGTAATGGACTTTGAGTTGGGAAATGGAGGAGCGACAGCAATGCGGATGGCACCGTTGCAAAGCTGACTTTCTGCAGAAGAGGCACAGCTCAAGTTTTTTGCCCTGGCTCTTCGGCTGTGGGAGCAGAGGCCAACCGTTCGTGCTCTACTCCCTGGGATGCTGGGCAGCCCAGCACGGGTGCCAAAGAGGTTCCATTGTAATGGACTTTGAGTTGGGAAATGGAGGAGCGACAGCAATGCGGATGGCACCGTTGCAAAGCTGACTTTCTGCAGAAGAGGCACAGCTCAAGTTTTTTGCCCTGGCTCTTCGGCTGTGGGAGCAGAGGCCAACCGTTTTGCTCTGCTCCCTGGGATGCTGGGCAGCCCAGCACGGGTGCCAAAGAGGTTCCATTGTAATGGACTTTGAGTTGGGAAATCGAGGAGCGACAGCAATGCGGATGGCACCGTTGCAAAGCTGACTTTCTGCAGAAGAGGCACAGCTCAAGTTTTTTGCCCTGGCTCTTCGGCTGTGGGAGCAGAGGCCAACCGTTCGTGCTCTACTCCCTGGGATGCTGGGCAGCCCAGCACGGGTGCCAAAGAGGTTCCATTGTAATGGACTTTGAGTTGGGAAATCGAGGAGCGACAGCAATGCGGATGGCACCGTTGCAAAGCTGACTTTCTGCAGAAGAGGCACAGCTCAAGTTTTTTGCCCTGGCTCTTCGGCTGTGGGAGCAGAGGCCAACCGTTCGTGCTCTACTCCCTGGGATGCTGGGCAGCCCAGCACGGGTGCCAAAGAGGTTCCATTGTAATGGACTTTGAGTTGGGAAATGGAGGAGCGACAGCAATGCGGATGGCACCGTTGCAAAGCTGACTTTCTGCAGAAGAGGCACAGCTCAAGTTTTTTGCCCTGGCTCTTCGGCTGTGGGAGCAGAGGCCAACCGTTCGTGCTCTACTCCCTGGGATGCTGGGCAGCCCAGCACGGGTGCCAAAGAGGTTCCATTGTAATGGACTTTGAGTTGGGAAATGGAGGAGCGACAGCAATGCGGATGGCACCGTTGCAAAGCTGACTTTCTGCAGAAGAGGCACAGCTCAAGTTTTTTGCCCTGGCTCTTCGGCTGTGGGAGCAGAGGCCAACTGTTTTGCTCTACTCCCTGGGATGCTGGGCAGCCCAGCACGGGTGCCAAAGAGGTTCCATTGTAATGGACTTTGAGTTGGGAAATCGAGGAGCGACAGTAATGCGGATGGCACCGTTGCAAAGCTGACTTTCTGCAGAAGAGGCACAGCTCAAGTTTTTTGCCCTGGCTCTTCGGCTGTGGGAGCAGAGGCCAACCCTTCGTGCTCTACTCCCTGGGATGCTGGGCAGCCCAGCACGGGTGCCAAAGAGGTTCCATTGTAATGGACTTTGAGTTGGGAAATCGAGGAGCGACAGCAATGCGGATGGCACCGTTGCAAAGCTGACTTTCTGCAGAAGAGGCACAGCTCAAGTTTTTTGCCCTGGCTCTTCGGCTGTGGGAGCAGAGGCCAACCCTTCGTGCTCTACTCCCTGGGATGCTGGGCAGCCCAGCACGGGTGCCAAAGAGGTTCCATTGTAATGGACTTTGAGTTGGGAAATGGAGGAGCGACAGCAATGCGGATGGCACCGTTGCAAAGCTGACTTTCTGCAGAAGAGGCACAGCTCAAGTTTTTTGCCCTGGCTCTTCGGCTGTGGGAGCAGAGGCCAACCGTTTTGCTCTACTCCCTGGGATGCTGGGCAGCCCAGCACGGGTGCCAAAGAGGTTCCATTGTAATGGACTGTGAGTTGGGAAATCGAGGAGCGACAGCAATGCGGATGGCACCGTTGCAAAGCTGACTTTCTGCAGAAGAGGCACAGCTCAAGTTTTTTGCCCTCGTTCTTCGGCTGTGGGAGCAGAGGCCAACCGTTCGTGCTCTACTCCCTGGGATGCTGGGCAGCCCAGCACGGGTGCCAAAGAGGTTCCATTGTAATGGACTTTGAGTTGGGAAATGGAGGAGCGACAGCAATGCGGATGGCACCGTTGCAAAGCTGACTTTCTGCAGAAGAGGCACAGCTCAAGTTTTTTGCCCTGGCTCTTCGGCTGTGGGAGCAGAGGCCAACCGTTCGTGCTCTACTCCCTGGGATGCTGGGCAGCCCAGCACGGGTGCCAAAGAGGTTCCATTGTAATGGACTTTGAGTTGGGAAATGGAGGAGCGACAGCAATGCGGATGGCACCGTTGCAAAGCTGACTTTCTGCAGAAGAGGCACAGCTCAAGTTTTTTGCCCTGGCTCTTCGGCTGTGGGAGCAGAGGCCAACCGTTTTGCTCTGCTCCCTGGGATGCTGGGCAGCCCAGCACGGGTGCCAAAGAGGTTCCATTGTAATGGACATTGAGTTGGGAAATCGAGGAGCGACAGCAATGCGGATGGCACCGTTGCAAAGCTGACTTTCTGCAGAAGAGGCACAGCTCAAGTTTTTTGCCCTGGCTCTTCGGCTGTGGGAGCAGAGGCCAACCGTTCGTGCTCTACTCCCTGGGATGCTGGGCAGCCCAGCACGGGTGCCAAAGAGGTTCCATTGTAATGGACTTTGAGTTGGGAAATGGAGGAGCGACAGCAATGCGGATGGCACCGTTGCAAAGCTGACTTTCTGCAGAAGAGGCACAGCTCAAGTTTTTTGCCCTGGCTCTTCGGCTGTGGGAGCAGAGGCCAACCGTTCGTGCTCTACTCCCTGGGATGCTGGGCAGCCCAGCACGGGTGCCAAAGAGGTTCCATTGTAATGGACTTTGAGTTGGGAAATGGAGGAGCGACAGCAATGCGGATGGCACCGTTGCAAAGCTGACTTTCTGCAGAAGAGGCACAGCTCAAGTTTTTTGCCCTGGCTCTTCGGCTGTGGGAGCAGAGGCCAACCGTTCGTGCTCTACTCCCTGGGATGCTGGGCAGCCCAGCACGGGTGCCAAAGAGGTTCCATTGTAATGGACTTTGAGTTGGGAAATGGAGGAGCGACAGCAATGCGGATGGCACCGTTGCAAAGCTGACTTTCTGCAGAAGAGGCACAGCTCAAGTTTTTTGCCCTGGCTCTTCGGCTGTGGGAGCAGAGGCCAACTGTTTTGCTCTACTCCCTGGGATGCTGGGCAGCCCAGCACGGGTGCCAAAGAGGTTCCATTGTAATGGACTTTGAGTTGGGAAATCGAGGAGCGACAGCAATGCGGATGGCACCGTTGCAAAGCTGACTTTCTGCAGAAGAGGCACAGCTCAAGTTTTTTGCCCTGGCTCTTCGGCTGTGGGAGCAGAGGCCAACCGTTCGTGCTCTACTCCCTGGGATGCTGGGCAGCCCAGCACGGGTGCCAAAGAGGTTCCATTGTAATGGACTTTGAGTTGGGAAATCGAGGAGCAACAGCAATGCGGATGGCACCGTTGCAAAGCTGACTTTCTGCAGAAGAGGCACAGCTCAAGTTTTTTGCCCTGGCTCTTCGGCTGTGGGAGCAGAGGCCAACCCTTCGTGCTCTACTCCCTGGGATGCTGGGCAGCCCAGCACGGGTGCCAAAGAGGTTCCATTGTAATGGACTTTGAGTTGGGAAATGGAGGAGCGACAGCAATGCGGATGGCACCGTTGCAAAGCTGACTTTCTGCAGAAGAGGCACAGCTCAAGTTTTTTGCCCTGGCTCTTCGGCTGTGGGAGCAGAGGCCAACCGTTCGTGCTCTACTCCCTGGGATGCTGGGCAGCCCAGCACGGGTGCCAAAGAGGTTCCATTGTAATGGACTTTGAGTTGGGAAATGGAGGAGCGACAGCAATGCGGATGGCACCGTTGCAAAGCTGACTTTCTGCAGGAGAGGCACAGCTCAAGTTTTTTGCCCTGGCTCTTCGGCTGTGGGAGCAGAGGCCAACCGTTCGTGCTCTACTCCCGGGGATGCTGGGCAGCCCAGCACGGGTGCCAAAGAGGTTCCATTGTAATGGACTTTGAGTTGGGAAATCGAGGAGCGACAGCAATGCGCATGGCACCGTTGCAAAGCTGACTTTCTGCAGAAGAGGCACAGCTCAAGTTTTTTGCCCTGGCTCTTCGGCTGTGGGAGCAGAGGCCAACCGTTCGTGCTCTACTCCCTGGGATGCTGGGCAGCCCAGCACGGGTGCCAAAGAGGTTCCATTGTAATGGACTTTGAGTTGGGAAATCGAGGAGCGACAGCAATGCGGATGGCACCGTTGCAAAGCTGACTTTCTGCAGAAGAGGCACAGCTCAAGTTTTTTGCCCTGGCTCTTCGGCTGTGGGAGCAGAGGCCAACCGTTCGTGCTCTACTCCCTGGGATGCTGGGCAGCCCAGCACGGGTGCCAAAGAGGTTCCATTGTAATGGACTTTGAGTTGGGAAATGGAGGAGCGACAGCAATGCGGATGGCACCGTTGCAAAGCTGACTTTCTGCAGAAGAGGCACAGCTCAAGTTTTTTGCCCTGGCTCTTCGGCTGTGGGAGCAGAGGCCAACCGTTCGTGCTCTACTCCCTGGGATGCTGGGCAGCCCAGCACGGGTGCCAAAGAGGTTCCATTTTAATGGACTTTGAGTTGGGAAATGGAGGAGCGACAGCAATGCGGATGGCACCGTTGCAAAGCTGACTTTCTGCAGAAGAGGCACAGCTCAAGTTTTTTGCCCTGGCTCTTCGGCTGTGGGAGCAGAGGCCAACCGTTCGTGCTCTACTCCCTGGGATGCTGGGCAGCCCAGCACGGGTGCCAAAGAGGTTCCATTGTAATGGACTTTGAGTTGGGAAATGGAGGAGCGACAGCAATGCGGATGGCACCGTTGCAAAGCTGACTTTCTGCAGAAGAGGTACAGCTCAAGTTTTTTGCCCTGGCTCTTCGGCTGTGGGAGCAGAGGCCAACCGTTCGTGCTCTACTCCCTGGGATGCTGGGCAGCCCAGAACGGGTGCCAAAGAGGTTCCATTGTAATGGACTTTGAGTTGGGAAATGGAGGAGCGACAGCAATGCGGATGGCACCGTTGCAAAGCTGACTTTCTGCAGAAGAGGCACAGCTCAAGTTTTTTGCCCCGGCTCTTCGGCTGTGGGAGCAGAGGCCAACCGTTCGTGCTCTACTCCCTGGGATGCTGGGCAGCCCAGCACGGGTGCCAAAGAGGTTCCATTGTAATGGACTTTGAGTTGGGAAATCGAGGAGCGACAGCAATGCGGATGGCACCATTGCAAAGCTGACTTTCTGCAGAAGAGGCACAGCTCAAGTTTTTTGCCCTGGCTCTTCAGCTGTGGGAGCAGAGGCCAACCGTTTTGCTCTGCTCCCTGGGATGCTGGGCAGCCCAGCACGGGTGCCAAAGAGGTTCCATTGTAATGGACTTTGAGTTGGGAAATGGAGGAGCGACAGCAATGCGGATGGCACCGTTGCAAAGCTGACTTTCTGCAGAAGAGGCACAGCTCAAGATTTTTGCCCTCGTTCTTCGGCTGTGGGAGCAGAGGCCAACCCTTCGTGCTCTACTCCCTGGGATGCTGGGCAGCCCAGCACGGGTGCCAAAGAGGTTCCATTGTAATGGACTTTGAGTTGGGAAATCGAGGAGCAACAGCAATGCGGATGGCACCGTTGCAAAGCTGACTTTCTGCAGAAGAGGCACAGCTCAAGTTTTTTGCCCTGGCTCTTCGGCTGTGGGAGCAGAGGCCAACCGTTCGTGCTCTACTCCCTGGGATGCTGGGCAGCCCAGCACGGGTGCCAAAGAGGTTCCATTGTAATGGACTTTGAGTTGGGAAATCGAGGAGCGACAGCAATGCGCATGGCACCGTTGCAAAGCTGACTTTCTGCAGAAGAGGCACAGCTCAAGTTTTTTGCCCTGGCTCTTCGGCTGTGGGAGCAGAGGCCAACTGTTCGTGCTCTACTCCCTGGGATGCTGGGCAGCCCAGCACGGGTGCCAAAGAGGTTCCATTGTAATGGACTTTGAGTTGGGAAATCGAGGAGCGACAGCAATGCGGATGGCATCGTTGCAAAGCTGACTTTCTGCAGAAGAGGCACAGCTCAAGTTTTTTGCCCTGGCTCTTCAGCTGTGGGAGCAGAGGCCAACCGTTTTGCTCTGCTCCCTGGGATGCTGGGCAGCCCAGCACGGGTGCCAAAGAGGTTCCATTGTAATGGACTTTGAGTTGGGAAATGGAGGAGCGACAGCAATGTGGATGGCACCGTTGCAAAGCTGACTTTCTGCAGAAGAGGCACAGCTCAAGTTTTTTGCCCTGGCTCTTCGGCTGTGGGAGCAGAGGCCAACTGTTCGTGCTCTACTCCCTGGGATGCTGGGCAGCCCAGCACGGGTGCCAAAGAGGTTCCATTGTAATGGACTTTGAGTTGGGAAATCGAGGAGCGACAGCAATGCGCATGGCACCGTTGCAAAGCTGACTTTCTGCAGAAGAGGCACAGCTCAAGTTTTTTGCCCTGGCTCTTCGGCTGTGGGAGCAGAGGCCAACCCTTCGTGCTCTACTCCCTGGGATGCTGGGCAGCCCAGCACGGGTGCCAAAGAGGTTCCATTGTAATGGACTTTGAGTTGGGAAATGGAGGAGCGACAGCAATGCGGATGGCACCGTTGCAAAGCTGACTTTCTGCAGAAGAGGCACAGCTCAAGTTTTTTGCCCTGGCTCTTCGGCTGTGGGAGCAGAGGCCAACCGTTCGTGCTCTACTCCCTGGGATGCTGGGCAGCCCAGCACGGGTGCCAAAGAGGTTCCATTGTAATGGACTTTGAGTTGGGAAATGGAGGAGTGACAGCAATGCGGATGGCACCGTTGCAAAGCTGACTTTCTGCAGAAGAGGCACAGCTCAAGTTTTTTGCCCTGGCTCTTCGGCTGTGGGAGCAGAGGCCAACCGTTTTGCTCTACTCCCTGGGATGCTGGGCAGCCCAGCACGGGTGCCAAAGAGGTTCCATTGTAATGGACTTTGAGTTGGGAAATCGAGGAGCGACAGTAATGCGGATGGCACCGTTGCAAAGCTGACTTTCTGCAGAAGAGGCACAGCTCAAGTTTTTTGCCCTGGCTCTTCGGCTGTGGGAGCAGAGGCCAACCGTTCGTGCTCTACTCCCTGGGATGCTGGGCAGCCCAGCACGGGTGCCAAAGAGGTTCCATTGTAATGGACTTTGAGTTGGGAAATGGAGGAGCGAGAGCAATGCGGATGGCACCGTTGCAAAGCTGACTTTCTGCAGAAGAGGCACAGCTCAAGTTTTTTGCCCCGGCTCTTCGGCTGTGGGAGCAGAGGCCAACCGTTCGTGCTCTACTCCCTGGGATGCTGGGCAGCCCAGCACGGGTGCCAAAGAGGTTCCATTGTAATGGACTTTGAGTTGGGAAATCGAGGAGCGACAGCAATGCGGATGGCACCGTTGCAAAGCTGACTTTCTGCAGAAGAGGCACAGCTCAAGTTTTTTGCCCTGGCTCTTCAGCTGTGGGAGCAGAGGCCAACCGTTTTGCTCTGCTCCCTGGGATGCTGGGCAGCCCAGCACGGGTGCCAAAGAGGTTCCATTGTAATGGACTTTGAGTTGGGAAATGGAGGAGCGACAGCAATGCGGATGGCACCGTTGCAAAGCTGACTTTCTGCAGAAGAGGCACAGCTCAAGTTTTTTGCCCTGGCTCTTCGGCTGTGGGAGCAGAGGCCAACCCTTCGTGCTCTACTCCCTGGGATGCTGGGCAGCCCAGCACGGGTGCCAAAGAGGTTCCATTGTAATGGACTTTGAGTTGGGAAATGGAGGAGCGACAGCAATGCGGATGGCACCGTTGCAAAGCTGACTTTCTGCAGAAGAGGCACAGCTCAAGTTTTTTGCCCTGGCTCTTCGGCTGTGGGAGCAGAGGCCAACCGTTCGTGCTCTACTCCCTGGGATGCTGGGCAGCCCAGCACGGGTGCCAAAGAGGTTCCATTGTAATGGACTTTGAGTTGGGAAATGGAGGAGCGACAGCAATGCGGATGGCACCGTTGCAAAGCTGACTTTCTGCAGAAGAGGCACAGCTCAAGTTTTTTGCCCCGGCTCTTCGGCTGTGGGAGCAGAGGCCAACCGTTCGTGCTCTACTCCCTGGGATGCTGGGCAGCCCAGCACGGGTGCCAAAGAGGTTCCATTGTAATGGACTTTGAGTTGGGAAATCGAGGAGCGACAGCAATGCGGATGGCACCATTGCAAAGCTGACTTTCTGCAGAAGAGGCACAGCTCAAGTTTTTTGCCCTGGCTCTTCAGCTGTGGGAGCAGAGGCCAACCGTTTTGCTCTACTCCCTGGGATGCTGGGCAGCCCAGCACGGGTGCCAAAGAGGTTCCATTGTAATGGACTTTGAGTTGGGAAATGGAGGAGCGACAGCAATGCGGATGGCACCGTTGCAAAGCTGACTTTCTGCAGAAGAGGCACAGCTCAAGATTTTTGCCCTCGTTCTTCGGCTGTGGGAGCAGAGGCCAACCCTTCGTGCTCTACTCCCTGGGATGCTGGGCAGCCCAGCACGGGTGCCAAAGAGGTTCCATTGTAATGGACTTTGAGTTGGGAAATCGAGGAGCGACAGCAATGCGCATGGCACCGTTGCAAAGCTGACTTTCTGCAGAAGAGGCACAGCTCAAGTTTTTTGCCCTGGCTCTTCGGCTGTGGGAGCAGAGGCCAACCCTTCGTGCTCTACTCCCTGGGATGCTGGGCAGCCCAGCACGGGTGCCAAAGAGGTTCCATTGTAATGGACTTTGAGTTGGGAAATCGAGGAGCGACAGCAATGCGCATGGCACCGTTGCAAAGCTGACTTTCTGCAGAAGAGGCACAGCTCAAGTTTTTTGCCCTGGCTCTTCGGCTGTGGGAGCAGAGGCCAACTGTTCGTGCTCTACTCCCTGGGATGCTGGGCAGCCCAGCACGGGTGCCAAAGAGGTTCCATTGTAATGGACTTTGAGTTGGGAAATCGAGGAGCGACAGCAATGCGGATGGCATCGTTGCAAAGCTGACTTTCTGCAGAAGAGGCACAGCTCAAGTTTTTTGCCCTGGCTCTTCAGCTGTGGGAGCAGAGGCCAACCGTTTTGCTCTGCTCCCTGGGATGCTGGGCAGCCCAGCACGGGTGCCAAAGAGGTTCCATTGTAATGGACTTTGAGTTGGGAAATGGAGGAGCGACAGCAATGCGGATGGCACCGTTGCAAAGCTGACTTTCTGCAGAAGAGGCACAGCTCAAGTTTTTTGCCCTCGTTCTTCGGCTGTGGGAGCAGAGGCCAACCGTTCGTGCTCTACTCCCTGGGATGCTGGGCAGCCCAGCACGGGTGCCAAAGAGGTTCCATTGTAATGGACTTTGAGTTGGGAAATCGAGGAGCGACGGCAATGCGGATGGCACCGTTGCAAAGCTGACTTTCTGCAGAAGAGGCACAGCTCAAGTTTTTTGCCCTGGCTCTTCGGCTGTGGGAGCAGAGGCCAACCCTTCGTGCTCTACTCCCTGGGATGCTGGGCAGCCCAGCACGGGTGCCAAAGAGGTTCCATTGTAATGGACTTTGAGTTGGGAAATGGAGGAGCGACAGCAATGCGGATGGCACCGTTGCAAAGCTGACTTTCTGCAGAAGAGGCACAGCTCAAGTTTTTTGCCCCGGCTCTTCGGCTGTGGGAGCAGAGGCCAACCGTTCGTGCTCTACTCCCTGGGATGCTGGGCAGCCCAGCACGGGTGCCAAAGAGGTTCCATTGTAATGGACTTTGAGTTGGGAAATGGAGGAGCGACAGCAATGCGGATGGCACCGTTGCAAAGCTGACTTTCTGCAGAAGAGGCACAGCTCAAGTTTTTTGCCCTGGCTCTTCGGCTGTGGGAGCAGAGGCCAACCGTTCGTGCTCTACTCCCTGGGATGCTGGGCAGCCCAGCACGGGTGCCAAAGAGGTTCCATTGTAATGGACTTTGAGTTGGGAAATGGAGGAGCGACAGCAATGCGGATGGCACCGTTGCAAAGCTGACTTTCTGCAGAAGAGGCACAGCTCAAGTTTTTTGCCCTGGCTCTTCGGCTGTGGGAGCAGAGGCCAACCGTTCGTGCTCTACTCCCTGGGATGCTGGGCAGCCCAGCACGGGTGCCAAAGAGGTTCCATTGTAATGGACTTTGAGTTGGGAAATCGAGGAGCGACAGCAATGCGGATGGCACCATTGCAAAGCTGACTTTCTGCAGAAGAGGCACAGCTCAAGTTTTTTGCCCTGGCTCTTCAGCTGTGGGAGCAGAGGCCAACCGTTTTGCTCTGCTCCCTGGGATGCTGGGCAGCCCAGCACGGGTGCCAAAGAGGTTCCATTGTAATGGACTCTGAGTTGGGAAATCGAGGAGCGACAGCAATGCGGATGGCACCGTTGCAAAGCTGACTTTCTGCAGAAGAGGCACAGCTCAAGATTTTTGCCCTCGTTCTTCGGCTGTGGGAGCAGAGGCCAACCCTTCGTGCTCTACTCCCTGGGATGCTGGGCAGCCCAGCACGGGTGCCAAAGAGGTTCCATTGTAATGGACTTTGAGTTGGGAAATGGAGGAGCGACAGCAATGCGGATGGCACCGTTGCAAAGCTGACTTTCTGCAGAAGAGGCACAGCTCAAGTTTTTTGCCCTGGCTCTTCGGCTGTGGGAGCAGAGGCCAACCGTTCGTGCTCTACTCCCTGGGATGCTGGGCAGCCCAGCACGGGTGCCAAAGAGGTTCCATTGTAATGGACTTTGAGTTGGGAAATCGAGGAGCGACAGCAATGCGGATGGCACCGTTGCAAAGCTGACTTTCTGCAGAAGAGGCACAGCTCAAGTTTTTTGCCCTGGCTCTTCGGCTGTGGGAGCAGAGGCCAACTGTTCGTGCTCTACTCCCTGGGATGCTGGGCAGCCCAGCACGGGTGCCAAAGAGGTTCCATTGTAATGGACTTTGAGTTGGGAAATCGAGGAGCGACAGCAATGCGGATGGCATCGTTGCAAAGCTGACTTTCTGCAGAAGAGGCACAGCTCAAGTTTTTTGCCCTGGCTCTTCAGCTGTGGGAGCAGAGGCCAACCGTTTTGCTCTGCTCCCTGGGATGCTGGGCAGCCCAGCACGGGTGCCAAAGAGGTTCCATTGTAATGGACTTTGAGTTGGGAAATGGAGGAGCGACAGCAATGTGGATGGCACCGTTGCAAAGCTGACTTTCTGCAGAAGAGGCACAGCTCAAGTTTTTTGCCCTGGCTCTTCGGCTGTGGGAGCAGAGGCCAACCGTTCGTGCTCTACTCCCTGGGATGCTGGGCAGCCCAGCACGGGTGCCAAAGAGGTTCCATTGTAATGGACTTTGAGTTGGGAAATGGAGGAGCGACAGCAATGCGGATGGCACCGTTGCAAAGCTGACTTTCTGCAGAAGAGGCACAGCTCAAGTTTTTTGCCCTGGCTCTTCGGCTGTGGGAGCAGAGGCCAACCCTTCGTGCTCTACTCCCTGGGATGCTGGGCAGCCCAGCACGGGTGCCAAAGAGGTTCCATTGTAATGGACTTTGAGTTGGGAAATGGAGGAGCGACAGCAATGCGGATGGCACCGTTGCAAAGCTGACTTTCTGCAGAAGAGGCACAGCTCAAGTTTTTTGCCCTGGCTCTTCGGCTGTGGGAGCAGAGGCCAACCGTTCGTGCTCTACTCCCTGGGATGCTGGGCAGCCCAGCACGGGTGCCAAAGAGGTTCCATTGTAATGGACTTTGAGTTGGGAAATGGAGGAGCGACAGCAATGCGGATGGCACCGTTGCAAAGCTGACTTTCTGCAGAAGAGGCACAGCTCAAGTTTTTTGCCCTGGCTCTTCGGCTGTGGGAGCAGAGGCCAACCGTTTTGCTCTACTCCCTGGGATGCTGGGCAGCCCAGCACGGGTGCCAAAGAGGTTCCATTGTAATGGACTTTGAGTTGGGAAATCGAGGAGCGACAGTAATGCGGATGGCACCGTTGCAAAGCTGACTTTCTGCAGAAGAGGCACAGCTCAAGTTTTTTGCCCTGGCTCTTCGGCTGTGGGAGCAGAGGCCAACCGTTCGTGCTCTACTCCCTGGGATGCTGGGCAGCCCAGCACGGGTGCCAAAGAGGTTCCATTGTAATGGACTTTGAGTTGGGAAATCGAGGAGCGACAGCAATGCGGATGGCACCGTTGCAAAGCTGACTTTCTGCAGAAGAGGCACAGCTCAAGTTTTTTGCCCTGGCTCTTCAGCTGTGGGAGCAGAGGCCAACCGTTTTGCTCTGCTCCCTGGGATGCTGGGCAGCCCAGCACGGGTGCCAAAGAGGTTCCATTGTAATGGACTTTGAGTTGGGAAATGGAGGAGCGACAGCAATGCGGATGGCACCGTTGCAAAGCTGACTTTCTGCAGAAGAGGCACAGCTCAAGTTTTTTGCCCTGGCTCTTCAGCTGTGGGAGCAGAGGCCAACCGTTTTGCTCTGCTCCCTGGGATGCTGGGCAGCCCAGCACGGGTGCCAAAGAGGTTCCATTGTAATGGACTTTGAGTTGGGAAATGGAGGAGCGACAGCAATGCGGATGGCACCGTTGCAAAGCTGACTTTCTGCAGAAGAGGCACAGCTCAAGTTTTTTGCCCTGGCTCTTCAGCTGTGGGAGCAGAGGCCAACCGTTTTGCTCTGCTCCCTGGGATGCTGGGCAGCCCAGCACGGGTGCCAAAGAGGTTCCATTGTAATGGACTTTGAGTTGGGAAATGGAGGAGCGACAGCAATGCGGATGGCACCGTTGCAAAGCTGACTTTCTGCAGAAGAGGCACAGCTCAAGTTTTTTGCCCTGGCTCTTCAGCTGTGGGAGCAGAGGCCAACCGTTTTGCTCTGCTCCCTGGGATGCTGGGCAGCCCAGCACGGGTGCCAAAGAGGTTCCATTGTAATGGACTTTGAGTTGGGAAATCGAGGAGCGACAGCAATGCGGATGGCACCGTTGCAAAGCTGACTTTCTGCAGAAGAGGCACAGCTCAAGTTTTTTGCCCTGGCTCTTCAGCTGTGGGAGCAGAGGCCAACCGTTTTGCTCTGCTCCCTGGGATGCTGGGCAGCCCAGCACGGGTGCCAAAGAGGTTCCATTGTAATGGACTTTGAGTTGGGAAATGGAGGAGCGACAGCAATGCGGATGGCACCGTTGCAAAGCTGACTTTCTGCAGAAGAGGCACAGCTCAAGTTTTTTGCCCTGGCTCTTCGGCTGTGGGAGCAGAGGCCAACCGTTCGTGCTCTACTCCCTGGGATGCTGGGCAGCCCAGCACGGGTGCCAAAGAGGTTCCATTGTAATGGACTTTGAGTTGGGAAATGGAGGAGCGACAGCAATGCGGATGGCACCGTTGCAAAGCTGACTTTCTGCAGAAGAGGCACAGCTCAAGTTTTTTGCCCTGGCTCTTCGGCTGTGGGAGCAGAGGCCAACCGTTCGTGCTCTACTCCCTGGGATGCTGGGCAGCCCAGCACGGGTGCCAAAGAGGTTCCATTGTAATGGACTTTGAGTTGGGAAATGGAGGAGCGACAGCAATGCGGATGGCACCGTTGCAAAGCTGACTTTCTGCAGAAGAGGCACAGCTCAAGTTTTTTGCCCCGGCTCTTCGGCTGTGGGAGCAGAGGCCAACCGTTCGTGCTCTACTCCCTGGGATGCTGGGCAGCCCAGCACGGGTGCCAAAGAGGTTCCATTGTAATGGACTTTGAGTTGGGAAATCGAGGAGCGACAGCAATGCGGATGGCACCATTGCAAAGCTGACTTTCTGCAGAAGAGGCACAGCTCAAGTTTTTTGCCCTGGCTCTTCAGCTGTGGGAGCAGAGGCCAACCGTTTTGCTCTACTCCCTGGGATGCTGGGCAGCCCAGCACGGGTGCCAAAGAGGTTCCATTGTAATGGACTTTGAGTTGGGAAATGGAGGAGCGACAGCAATGCGGATGGCACCGTTGCAAAGCTGACTTTCTGCAGAAGAGGCACAGCTCAAGATTTTTGCCCTCGTTCTTCGGCTGTGGGAGCAGAGGCCAACCCTTCGTGCTCTACTCCCTGGGATGCTGGGCAGCCCAGCACGGGTGCCAAAGAGGTTCCATTGTAATGGACTTTGAGTTGGGAAATGGAGGAGCGACAGCAATGCGGATGGCACCGTTGCAAAGCTGACTTTCTGCAGAAGAGGCACAGCTCAAGTTTTTTGCCCTGGCTCTTCGGCTGTGGGAGCAGAGGCCAACCGTTCGTGCTCTACTCCCTGGGATGCTGGGCAGCCCAGCACGGGTGCCAAAGAGGTTCCATTGTAATGGACTTTGAGTTGGGAAATCGAGGAGCGACAGCAATGCGCATGGCACCGTTGCAAAGCTGACTTTCTGCAGAAGAGGCACAGCTCAAGTTTTTTGCCCTGGCTCTTCGGCTGTGGGAGCAGAGGCCAACTGTTCGTGCTCTACTCCCTGGGATGCTGGGCAGCCCAGCACGGGTGCCAAAGAGGTTCCATTGTAATGGACTTTGAGTTGGGAAATCGAGGAGCGACAGCAATGCGGATGGCATCGTTGCAAAGCTGACTTTCTGCAGAAGAGGCACAGCTCAAGTTTTTTGCCCTGGCTCTTCAGCTGTGGGAGCAGAGGCCAACCGTTTTGCTCTGCTCCCTGGGATGCTGGGCAGCCCAGCACGGGTGCCAAAGAGGTTCCATTGTAATGGACTTTGAGTTGGGAAATGGAGGAGCGACAGCAATGCGGATGGCACCGTTGCAAAGCTGACTTTCTGCAGAAGAGGCACAGCTCAAGTTTTTTGCCCTCGTTCTTCGGCTGTGGGAGCAGAGGCCAACCGTTCGTGCTCTACTCCCTGGGATGCTGGGCAGCCCAGCACGGGTGCCAAAGAGGTTCCATTGTAATGGACTTTGAGTTGGGAAATCGAGGAGCGACGGCAATGCGGATGGCACCGTTGCAAAGCTGACTTTCTGCAGAAGAGGCACAGCTCAAGTTTTTTGCCCTGGCTCTTCGGCTGTGGGAGCAGAGGCCAACCGTTCGTGCTCTACTCCCTGGGATGCTGGGCAGCCCAGCACGGGTGCCAAAGAGGTTCCATTGTAATGGACTTTGAGTTGGGAAATGGAGGAGCGACAGCAATGCGGATGGCACCGTTGCAAAGCTGACTTTCTGCAGAAGAGGCACAGCTCAAGTTTTTTGCCCTGGCTCTTCGGCTGTGGGAGCAGAGGCCAACCGTTCGTGCTCTACTCCCTGGGATGCTGGGCAGCCCAGCACGGGTGCCAAAGAGGTTCCATTGTAATGGACTTTGAGTTGGGAAATGGAGGAGCGACAGCAATGCGGATGGCACCGTTGCAAAGCTGACTTTCTGCAGAAGAGGCACAGCTCAAGTTTTTTGCCCTGGCTCTTCGGCTGTGGGAGCAGAGGCCAACCGTTTTGCTCTACTCCCTGGGATGCTGGGCAGCCCAGCACGGGTGCCAAAGAGGTTCCATTGTAATGGACTTTGAGTTGGGAAATCGAGGAGCGACAGTAATGCGGATGGCACCGTTGCAAAGCTGACTTTCTGCAGAAGAGGCACAGCTCAAGTTTTTTGCCCTGGCTCTTCGGCTGTGGGAGCAGAGGCCAACCGTTCGTGCTCTACTCCCTGGGATGCTGGGCAGCCCAGCACGGGTGCCAAAGAGGTTCCATTGTAATGGACTTTGAGTTGGGAAATGGAGGAGCGACAGCAATGCGGATGGCACCGTTGCAAAGCTGACTTTCTGCAGAAGAGGCACAGCTCAAGTTTTTTGCCCTGGCTCTTCGGCTGTGGGAGCAGAGGCCAACCCTTCGTGCTCTACTCCCTGGGATGCTGGGCAGCCCAGCACGGGTGCCAAAGAGGTTCCATTGTAATGGACTTTGAGTTGGGAAATCGAGGAGCGACAGCAATGCGGATGGCACCGTTGCAAAGCTGACTTTCTGCAGAAGAGGCACAGCTCAAGTTTTTTGCCCTGGCTCTTCAGCTGTGGGAGCAGAGGCCAACCGTTTTGCTCTGCTCCCTGGGATGCTGGGCAGCCCAGCACGGGTGCCAAAGAGGTTCCATTGTAATGGACTTTGAGTTGGGAAATGGAGGAGCGACAGCAATGCGGATGGCACCGTTGCAAAGCTGACTTTCTGCAGAAGAGGCACAGCTCAAGTTTTTTGCCCTGGCTCTTCGGCTGTGGGAGCAGAGGCCAACCGTTCGTGCTCTACTCCCTGGGATGCTGGGCAGCCCAGCACGGGTGCCAAAGAGGTTCCATTGTAATGGACTTTGAGTTGGGAAATCGAGGAGCGACAGCAATGCGGATGGCACCGTTGCAAAGCTGACTTTCTGCAGAAGAGGCACAGCTCAAGTTTTTTGCCCTGGCTCTTCGGCTGTGGGAGCAGAGGCCAACCGTTCGTGCTCTACTCCCTGGGATGCTGGGCAGCCCAGCACGGGTGCCAAAGAGGTTCCATTGTAATGGACTTTGAGTTGGGAAATGGAGGAGCGACAGCAATGCGGATGGCACCGTTGCAAAGCTGACTTTCTGCAGAAGAGGCACAGCTCAAGTTTTTTGCCCTGGCTCTTCGGCTGTGGGAGCAGAGGCCAACCCTTCGTGCTCTACTCCCTGGGATGCTGGGCAGCCCAGCACGGGTGCCAAAGAGGTTCCATTGTAATGGACTTTGAGTTGGGAAATGGAGGAGCGACAGCAATGCGGATGGCACCGTTGCAAAGCTGACTTTCTGCAGAAGAGGCACAGCTCAAGTTTTTTGCCCTGGCTCTTCGGCTGTGGGAGCAGAGGCCAACCGTTTTGCTCTACTCCCTGGGATGCTGGGCAGCCCAGCACGGGTGCCAAAGAGGTTCCATTGTAATGGACTTTGAGTTGGGAAATGGAGGAGCGACAGTAATGCGGATGGCACCGTTGCAAAGCTGACTTTCTGCAGAAGAGGCACAGCTCAAGTTTTTTGCCCTGGCTCTTCGGCTGTGGGAGCAGAGGCCAACCGTTCGTGCTCTACTCCCTGGGATGCTGGGCAGCCCAGCACGGGTGCCAAAGAGGTTCCATTGTAATGGACTTTGAGTTGGGAAATCGAG
Organism: Psittacula echo; assembly: GCF_963264785.1. Lineage (NCBI taxonomy): Eukaryota > Metazoa > Chordata > Aves > Psittaciformes > Psittacidae > Psittacula > Psittacula echo. Next base: position 9,744,955 of record NC_137750.1, on the reverse strand, counting down.
GAGCAACAGCAATGCGGATGGCACCGTTGCAAAGCTGACTTTCTGCAGAAGAGGCACAGCTCAAGTTTTTTGCCCTGGCTCTTCGGCTGTGGGAGCAGAGGCCAACCGTTCGTGCTCTACTCCCTGGGATGCTGGGCAGCCCAGCACGGGTGCCAAAGAGGTTCCATTGTAATGGACTTTGAGTTGGGAAATGGAGGAGCGACAGCAATGCGGATGGCACCGTTGCAAAGCTGACTTTCTGCAGAAGAGGCACAGCTCAAGTTTTTTGCCCTGGCTCTTCGGCTGTGGGAGCAGAGGCCAACCGTTCGTGCTCTACTCCCTGGGATGCTGGGCAGCCCAGCACGGGTGCCAAAGAGGTTCCATTGTAATGGACTTTGAGTTGGGAAATCGAGGAGCGACAGCAATGCGCATGGCACCGTTGCAAAGCTGACTTTCTGCAGGAGAGGCACAGCTCAAGTTTTTTGCCCTGGCTCTTCGCCTGTGGGAGCAGAGGCCAACCGTTCGTGCTCTACTCCCGGGGATGCTGGGCAGCCCAGCACGGGTGCCAAAGAGGTTCCATTGTAATGGACTTTGAGTTGGGAAATCGAGGAGCGACAGCAATGCGGATGGCACCGTTGCAAAGCTGACTTTCTGCAGAAGAGGCACAGCTCAAGTTTTTTGCCCTGGCTCTTCGGCTGTGGGAGCAGAGGCCAACCGTTCGTGCTCTACTCCCTGGGATGCTGGGCAGCCCAGCACGGGTGCCAAAGATGTTCCATTGTAATGGACTTTGAGTTGGGAAATGGAGGAGCGACAGCAATGCGGATGGCACCGTTGCAAAGCTGACTTTCTGCAGAAGAGGCACAGCTCAAGTTTTTTGCCCTGGCTCTTCGGCTGTGGGAGCAGAGGCCAACCCTTCGTGCTCTACTCCCTGGGATGCTGGGCAGCCCAGCACGGGTGCCAAAGAGGTTCCATTGTAATGGACTTTGAGTTGGGAAATCGAGGAGCGACAGCAATGCGGATGGCACCGTTGCAAAGCTGACTTTCTGCAGAAGAGGCACAGCTCAAGTTTTTTGCCCTGGCTCTTCGGCTGTGGGAGCAGAGGCCAACCCTTCGTGCTCTACTCCCTGGGATGCTGGGCAGCCCAGCACGGGTGCCAAAGAGGTTCCATTGTAATGGACTTTGAGTTGGGAAATGGAGGAGCGACAGCAATGCGGATGGCACCGTTGCAAAGCTGACTTTCTGCAGAAGAGGCACAGCTCAAGTTTTTTGCCCTGGCTCTTCGGCTGTGGGAGCAGAGGCCAACCGTTTTGCTCTACTCCCTGGGATGCTGGGCAGCCCAGCACGGGTGCCAAAGAGGTTCCATTGTAATGGACTTTGAGTTGGGAAATCGAGGAGCGACAGTAATGCGGATGGCACCGTTGCAAAGCTGACTTTCTGCAGAAGAGGCACAGCTCAAGTTTTTTGCCCTGGCTCTTCGGCTGTGGGAGCAGAGGCCAACCGTTCGTGCTCTACTCCCTGGGATGCTGGGCAGCCCAGCACGGGTGCCAAAGAGGTTCCATTGTAATGGACTTTGAGTTGGGAAATCGAGGAGCGACAGCAATGCGCATGGCACCGTTGCAAAGCTGACTTTCTGCAGAAGAGGCACAGCTCAAGTTTTTTGCCCTGGCTCTTCGGCTGTGGGAGCAGAGGCCAACCGTTCGTGCTCTACTCCCTGGGATGCTGGGCAGCCCAGCACGGGTGCCAAAGAGGTTCCATTGTAATGGACTTTGAGTTGGGAAATGGAGGAGCGACAGCAATGCGGATGGCACCGTTGCAAAGCTGACTTTCTGCAGAAGAGGCACAGCTCAAGTTTTTTGCCCTGGCTCTTCAGCTGTGGGAGCAGAGGCCAACCCTTCGTGCTCTACTCCCTGGGATGCTGGGCAGCCCAGCACGGGTGCCAAAGAGGTTCCATTGTAATGGACTTTGAGTTGGGAAATGGAGGAGCGACAGCAATGCGGATGGCACCGTTGCAAAGCTGACTTTCTGCAGAAGAGGCACAGCTCAAGTTTTTTGCCCTGGCTATTCGGCTGTGGGAGCAGAGGCCAACCGTTCGTGCTCTACTCCCTGGGATGCTGGGCAGCCCAGCACGGGTGCCAAAGAGGTTCCATTGTAATGGACTTTGAGTTGGGAAATCGAGGAGCGACAGCAATGCGGATGGCACCGTTGCAAAGCTGACTTTCTGCAGAAGAGGCACAGCTCAAGTTTTTTGCCCTGGCTCTTCGGCTGTGGGAGCAGAGGCCAACCGTTCGTGCTCTATTCCCTGGGATGCTGGGCAGCCCAGCACGGGTGCCAAAGAGGTTCCATTGTAATGGACTTTGAGTTGGGAAATGGAGGAGCGACAGCAATGCGGATGGCACCGTTGCAAAGCTGACTTTCTGCAGAAGAGGCACAGCTCAAGTTTTTTGCCCTGGCTCTTCGGCTGTGGGAGCAGAGGCCAACCGTTTTGCTCGGCTCCCTGGGATGCTGGGCAGCCCAGCACGGGTGCCAAAGAGGTTCCATTGTAATGGACTTTGAGTTGGGAAATGGAGGAGCCACAGCAATGCGGATGGCACCGTTGCAAAGCTGACTTTCTGCAGAAGAGGCACAGCTCAAGTTTTTTGCCCTGGCTCTTCGGCTGTGGGAGCAGAGGCCAACCCTTCGTGCTCTACTCCCTGGGATGCTGGGCAGCCCAGCACGGGTGCCAAAGAGGTTCCATTGTAATGGACTTTGAGTTGGGAAATCGAGGAGCGACAGCAATGCGGATGGCACCGTTGCAAAGCTGACTTTCTGCAGAAGAGGCACAGCTCAAGTTTTTTGCCCTGGCTCTTCGGCTGTGGGAGCAGAGGCCAACCGTTCGTGCTCTACTCCCTGGGATGCTGGGCAGCCCAGCACGGGTGCCAAAGAGGTTCCATTGTAATGGACTCTGAGTTGGGAAATCGAGGAGCGACAGCAATGCGGATGGCACCGTTGCAAAGCTGACTTTCTGCAGAAGAGGCACAGCTCAAGTTTTTTGCCCTGGCTCTTCGGCTGTGGGAGCAGAGGCCAACCGTTCGTGCTCTACTCCCGGGGATGCTGGGCAGCCCAGCACGGGTGCCAAAGAGGTTCCATTGTAATGGACTTTGAGTTGGGAAATCGAGGAGCGACAGCAATGCGGATGGCACCGTTGCAAAGCTGACTTTCTGCAGAAGAGGCACAGCTCAAGTTTTTTGCCCTGGCTCTTCGGCTGTGGGAGCAGAGGCCAACCCTTCGTGCTCTACTCCCTGGGATGCTGGGCAGCCCAGCACGGGTGCCAAAGAGGTTCCATTGTAATGGACTTTGAGTTGGGAAATGGAGGAGCGACAGCAATGCGGATGGCACCGTTGCAAAGCTGACTTTCTGCAGAAGAGGCACAGCTCAAGTTTTTTGCCCTGGCTCTTCGGCTGTGGGAGCAGAGGCCAACCGTTCGTGCTCTACTCCCTGGGATGCTGGGCAGCCCAGCACGGGTGCCAAAGAGGTTCCATTGTAATGGACTTTGAGTTGGGAAATCGAGGAGCGACAGCAATGCGGATGGCACCGTTGCAAAGCTGACTTTCTGCAGAAGAGGCACAGCTCAAGTTTTTTGCCCTGGCTCTTCGGCTGTGGGAGCAGAGGCCAACCCTTCGTGCTCTACTCCCTGGGATGCTGGGCAGCCCAGCACGGGTGCCAAAGAGGTTCCATTGTAATGGACTTTGAGTTGGGAAATGGAGGAGCGACAGCAATGCGGATGGCACCGTTGCAAAGCTGACTTTCTGCAGAAGAGGCACAGCTCAAGTTTTTTGCCCTGGCTCTTCGGCTGTGGGAGCAGAGGCCAACCGTTCGTGCTCTACTCCCTGGGATGCTGGGCAGCCCAGCACGGGTGCCAAAGAGGTTCCATTGTAATGGACTTTGAGTTGGGAAATGGAGGAGCGACAGCAATGCGGATGGCACCGTTGCAAAGCTGACTTTCTGCAGAAGAGGCACAGCTCAAGTTTTTTGCCCTGGCTCTTCGGCTGTGGGAGCAGAGGCCAACCCTTCGTGCTCTACTCCCTGGGATGCTGGGCAGCCCAGCACGGGTGCCAAAGAGGTTCCATTGTAATGGACTTTGAGTTGGGAAATCGAGGAGCGACAGCAATGCGGATGGCACCGTTGCAAAGCTGACTTTCTGCAGAAGAGGCACAGCTCAAGTTTTTTGCCCTGGCTCTTCGGCTGTGGGAGCAGAGGCCAACCCTTCGTGCTCTACTCCCTGGGATGCTGGGCAGCCCAGCACGGGTGCCAAAGAGGTTCCATTGTAATGGACTTTGAGTTGGGAAATCGAGGAGCGACAGCAATGCGGATGGCACCGTTGCAAAGCTGACTTTCTGCAGAAGAGGCACAGCTCAAGTTTTTTGCCCTGGCTCTTCGGCTGTGGGAGCAGAGGCCAACGGTTCGTGCTCTACTCCCTGGGATGCTGGGCAGCCGAGCACGGGTGCCAAAGATGTTCCATTGTAATGGACTTTGAGTTGGGAAATGGAGGAGCGACAGCAATGCGGATGGCACCGTTGCAAAGCTGACTTTCTGCAGAAGAGGCACAGCTCAAGTTTTTTGCCCTGGCTCTTCGGCTGTGGGAGCAGAGGCCAACCCTTCGTGCTCTACTCCCTGGGATGCTGGGCAGCCCAGCACGGGTGCCAAAGAGGTTCCATTGTAATGGACTTTGAGTTGGGAAATGGAGGAGCGACAGCAATGCGGATGGCACCGTTGCAAAGCTGACTTTCTGCAGAAGAGGCACAGCTCAAGTTTTTTGCCCTGGCTCTTCGGCTGTGGGAGCAGAGGCCAACCCTTCGTGCTCTACTCCCTGGGATGCTGGGCAGCCCAGCACGGGTGCCAAAGAGGTTCCATTGTAATGGACTTTGAGTTGGGAAATGGAGGAGCGACAGCAATGCGGATGGCACCGTTGCAAAGCTGACTTTCTGCAGAAGAGGCACAGCTCAAGTTTTTTGCCCTGGCTCTTCGGCTGTGGGAGCAGAGGCCAACCCTTCGTGCTCTACTCCCTGGGATGCTGGGCAGCCCAGCACGGGTGCCAAAGAGGTTCCATTGTAATGGACTTTGAGTTGGGAAATGGAGGAGCGACAGCAATGCGGATGGCACCGTTGCAAAGCTGACTTTCTGCAGAAGAGGCACAGCTCAAGTTTTTTGCCCTGGCTCTTCGGCTGTGGGAGCAGAGGCCAACCCTTCGTGCTCTACTCCCTGGGATGCTGGGCAGCCCAGCACGGGTGCCAAAGAGGTTCCATTGTAATGGACTTTGAGTTGGGAAATCGAGGAGCGACAGCAATGCGGATGGCACCGTTGCAAAGCTGACTTTCTGCAGAAGAGGCACAGCTCAAGTTTTTTGCCCTGGCTCTTCGGCTGTGGGAGCAGAGGCCAACCCTTCGTGCTCTACTCCCTGGGATGCTGGGCAGCCCAGCACGGGTGCCAAAGAGGTTCCATTGTAATGGACTTTGAGTTGGGAAATCGAGGAGCGACAGCAATGCGCATGGCACCGTTGCAAAGCTGACTTTCTGCAGAAGAGGCACAGCTCAAGTTTTTTGCCCTGGCTCTTCGGCTGTGGGAGCAGAGGCCAACCCTTCGTGCTCTACTCCCTGGGATGCTGGGCAGCCCAGCACGGGTGCCAAAGAGGTTCCATTGTAATGGACTTTGAGTTGGGAAATGGAGGAGCGACAGCAATGCGGATGGCACCGTTGCAAAGCTGACTTTCTGCAGAAGAGGCACAGCTCAAGTTTTTTGCCCTGGCTCTTCGGCTGTGGGAGCAGAGGCCAACCGTTCGTGCTCTACTCCCTGGGATGCTGGGCAGCCCAGCACGGGTGCCAAAGAGGTTCCATTGTAATGGACTTTGAGTTGGGAAATCGAGGAGCGACAGCAATGCGGATGGCACCGTTGCAAAGCTGACTTTCTGCAGAAGAGGCACAGCTCAAGTTTTTTGCCCTGGCTCTTCGGCTGTGGGAGCAGAGGCCAACCCTTCGTGCTCTACTCCCTGGGATGCTGGGCAGCCCAGCACGGGTGCCAAAGAGGTTCCATTGTAATGGACTTTGAGTTGGGAAATCGAGGAGCGACAGCAATGCGGATGGCACCGTTGCAAAGCTGACTTTCTGCAGAAGAGGCACAGCTCAAGTTTTTTGCCCTGGCTCTTCGGCTGTGGGAGCAGAGGCCAACGGTTCGTGCTCTACTCCCTGGGATGCTGGGCAGCCGAGCACGGGTGCCAAAGATGTTCCATTGTAATGGACTTTGAGTTGGGAAATGGAGGAGCGACAGCAATGCGGATGGCACCGTTGCAAAGCTGACTTTCTGCAGAAGAGGCACAGCTCAAGTTTTTTGCCCTGGCTCTTCGGCTGTGGGAGCAGAGGCCAACCGTTCGTGCTCTACTCCCTGGGATGCTGGGCAGCCGAGCACGGGTGCCAAAGAGGTTCCATTGTAATGGACTTTGAGTTGGGAAATGGAGGAGCGACAGCAATGCGGATGGCACCGTTGCAAAGCTGACTTTCTGCAGAAGAGGCACAGCTCAAGTTTTTTGCCCTGGCTCTTCGGCTGTGGGAGCAGAGGCCAACCCTTCGTGCTCTACTCCCTGGGATGCTGGGCAGCCCAGCACGGGTGCCAAAGAGGTTCCATTGTAATGGACTTTGAGTTGGGAAATGGAGGAGCGACAGCAATGCGGATGGCACCGTTGCAAAGCTGACTTTCTGCAGAAGAGGCACAGCTCAAGTTTTTTGCCCTGGCTCTTCGGCTGTGGGAGCAGAGGCCAACCCTTCGTGCTCTACTCCCTGGGATGCTGGGCAGCCCAGCACGGGTGCCAAAGAGGTTCCATTGTAATGGACTTTGAGTTGGGAAATCGAGGAGCGACAGCAATGCGGATGGCACCGTTGCAAAGCTGACTTTCTGCAGAAGAGGCACAGCTCAAGTTTTTTGCCCTGGCTCTTCGGCTGTGGGAGCAGAGGCCAACCCTTCGTGCTCTACTCCCTGGGATGCTGGGCAGCCCAGCACGGGTGCCAAAGAGGTTCCATTGTAATGGACTTTGAGTTGGGAAATCGAGGAGCGACAGCAATGCGCATGGCACCGTTGCAAAGCTGACTTTCTGCAGAAGAGGCACAGCTCAAGTTTTTTGCCCTGGCTCTTCGGCTGTGGGAGCAGAGGCCAACCCTTCGTGCTCTACTCCCTGGGATGCTGGGCAGCCCAGCACGGGTGCCAAAGAGGTTCCATTGTAATGGACTTTGAGTTGGGAAATGGAGGAGCGACAGCAATGCGGATGGCACCGTTGCAAAGCTGACTTTCTGCAGAAGAGGCACAGCTCAAGTTTTTTGCCCTGGCTCTTCGGCTGTGGGAGCAGAGGCCAACCGTTCGTGCTCTACTCCCTGGGATGCTGGGCAGCCCAGCACGGGTGCCAAAGAGGTTCCATTGTAATGGACTTTGAGTTGGGAAATCGAGGAGCGACAGCAATGCGGATGGCACCGTTGCAAAGCTGACTTTCTGCAGAAGAGGCACAGCTCAAGTTTTTTGCCCTGGCTCTTCGGCTGTGGGAGCAGAGGCCAACCCTTCGTGCTCTACTCCCTGGGATGCTGGGCAGCCCAGCACGGGTGCCAAAGAGGTTCCATTGTAATGGACTTTGAGTTGGGAAATCGAGGAGCGACAGCAATGCGGATGGCACCGTTGCAAAGCTGACTTTCTGCAGAAGAGGCACAGCTCAAGTTTTTTGCCCTGGCTCTTCGGCTGTGGGAGCAGAGGCCAACGGTTCGTGCTCTACTCCCTGGGATGCTGGGCAGCCCAGCACGGGTGCCAAAGATGTTCCATTGTAATGGACTTTGAGTTGGGAAATGGAGGAGCGACAGCAATGCGGATGGCACCGTTGCAAAGCTGACTTTCTGCAGAAGAGGCACAGCTCAAGTTTTTTGCCCTGGCTCTTCGGCTGTGGGAGCAGAGGCCAACCGTTCGTGCTCTACTCCCTGGGATGCTGGGCAGCCGAGCACGGGTGCCAAAGAGGTTCCATTGTAATGGACTTTGAGTTGGGAAATGGAGGAGCGACAGCAATGCGGATGGCACCGTTGCAAAGCTGACTTTCTGCAGAAGAGGCACAGCTCAAGTTTTTTGCCCTGGCTCTTCGGCTGTGGGAGCAGAGGCCAACCGTTCGTGCTCTACTCCCTGGGATGCTGGGCAGCCCAGCACGGGTGCCAAAGAGGTTCCATTGTAATGGACTTTGAGTTGGGAAATGGAGGAGCGACAGCAATGCGGATGGCACCGTTGCAAAGCTGACTTTCTGCAGAAGAGGCACAGCTCAAGTTTTTTGCCCTGGCTCTTCGGCTGTGGGAGCAGAGGCCAACCCTTCGTGCTCTACTCCCTGGGATGCTGGGCAGCCCAGCACGGGTGCCAAAGAGGTTCCATTGTAATGGACTTTGAGTTGGGAAATGGAGGAGCGACAGCAATGCGCATGGCACCGTTGCAAAGCTGACTTTCTGCAGAAGAGGCACAGCTCAAGTTTTTTGCCCTGGCTCTTCGGCTGTGGGAGCAGAGGCCAACCCTTCGTGCTCTACTCCCGGGGATGCTGGGCAGCCCAGCACGGGTGCCAAAGAGGTTCCATTGTAATGGACTTTGAGTTGGGAAATGGAGGAGCGACAGCAATGCGGATGGCACCGTTGCAAAGCTGACTTTCTGCAGAAGAGGCACAGCTCAAGTTTTTTGCCCTGGCTCTTCGGCTGTGGGAGCAGAGGCCAACCGTTCGTGCTCTACTCCCTGGGATGCTGGGCAGCCCAGCACGGGTGCCAAAGAGGTTCCATTGTAATGGACTTTGAGTTGGGAAATCGAGGAGCGACAGTAATGCGGATGGCACCGTTGCAAAGCTGACTTTCTGCAGAAGAGGCACAGCTCAAGTTTTTTGCCCTGGCTCTTCGGCTGTGGGAGCAGAGGCCAACCGTTCGTGCTCTACTCCCTGGGATGCTGGGCAGCCCAGCACGGGTGCCAAAGAGGTTCCATTGTAATGGACTTTGAGTTGGGAAATCGAGGAGCGACAGCAATGCGGATGGCACCGTTGCAAAGCTGACTTTCTGCAGAAGAGGCACAGCTCAAGTTTTTTGCCCTGGCTCTTCGGCTGTGGGAGCAGAGGCCAACCGTTCGTGCTCTACTCCCTGGGATGCTGGGCAGCCCAGCACGGGTGCCAAAGAGGTTCCATTGTAATGGACTTTGAGTTGGGAAATGGAGGAGCGACAGCAATGCGGATGGCACCGTTGCAAAGCTGACTTTCTGCAGAAGAGGCACAGCTCAAGTTTTTTGCCCTGGCTCTTCAGCTGTGGGAGCAGAGGCCAACCGTTTTGCTCTGCTCCCTGGGATGCTGGGCAGCCCAGCACGGGTGCCAAAGAGGTTCCATTGTAATGGACTTTGAGTTGGGAAATGGAGGAGCGACAGCAATGCGGATGGCACCGTTGCAAAGCTGACTTTCTGCAGAAGAGGCACAGCTCAAGTTTTTTGCCCTGGCTCTTCGGCTGTGGGAGCAGAGGCCAACCGTTCGTGCTCTACTCCCTGGGATGCTGGGCAGCCCAGCACGGGTGCCAAAGAGGTTCCATTGTAATGGACTTTGAGTTGGGAAATCGAGGAGCGACAGCAATGCGGATGGCACCGTTGCAAAGCTGACTTTCTGCAGAAGAGGCACAGCTCAAGTTTTTTGCCCTGGCTCTTCGGCTGTGGGAGCAGAGGCCAACCGTTCGTGCTCTACTCCCTGGGATGCTGGGCAGCCCAGCACGGGTGCCAAAGAGGTTCCATTGTAATGGACTTTGAGTTGGGAAATGGAGGAGCGACAGCAATGCGGATGGCACTGTTGCAAAGCTGACTTTCTGCAGAAGAGGCACAGCTCAAGTTTTTTGCCCTGGCTCTTCGGCTGTGGGAGCAGAGGCCAACCGTTCGTGCTCTACTCCCTGGGATGCTGGGCAGCCCAGCACGGGTGCCAAAGAGGTTCCATTGTAATGGACTTTGAGTTGGGAAATCGAGGAGCGACAGCAATGCGGATGGCACCGTTGCAAAGCTGACTTTCTGCAGAAGAGGCACAGCTCAAGTTTTTTGCCCTGGCTCTTCGGCTGTGGGAGCAGAGGCCAACCGTTCGTGCTCTACTCCCTGGGATGCTGGGCAGCCCAGCACGGGTGCCAAAGAGGTTCCATTGTAATGGACTTTGAGTTGGGAAATCGAGGAGCGACAGCAATGCGGATGGCACCGTTGCAAAGCTGACTTTCTGCAGAAGAGGCACAGCTCAAGTTTTTTGCCCTGGCTCTTCAGCTGTGGGAGCAGAGGCCAACCGTTTTGCTCTGCTCCCTGGGATGCTGGGCAGCCCAGCACGGGTGCCAAAGAGGTTCCATTGTAATGGACTTTGAGTTGGGAAATGGAGGAGCGACAGCAATGCGGATGGCACCGTTGCAAAGCTGACTTTCTGCAGAAGAGGCACAGCTCAAGTTTTTTGCCCTGGCTCTTCGGCTGTGGGAGCAGAGGCCAACCCTTCGTGCTCTACTCCCTGGGATGCTGGGCAGCCCAGCACGGGTGCCAAAGAGGTTCCATTGTAATGGACTTTGAGTTGGGAAATCGAGGAGCGACAGCAATGCGGATGGCACCGTTGCAAAGCTGACTTTCTGCAGAAGAGGCACAGCTCAAGTTTTTTGCCCTGGCTCTTCGGCTGTGGGAGCAGAGGCCAACCATTCGTGCTCTACTCCCTGGGATGCTGGGCAGCCCAGCACGGGTGCCAAAGAGGTTCCATTGTAATGGACTTTGAGTTGGGAAATCGAGGAGCGACAGCAATGCGCATGGCACCGTTGCAAAGCTGACTTTCTGCAGAAGAGGCACAGCTCAAGATTTTTGCCCTGGCTCTTCGGCTGTGGGAGCAGAGGCCAACCCTTCGTGCTCTACTCCCTGGGATGCTGGGCAGCCCAGCACGGGTGCCAAAGAGGTTCCATTGTAATGGACTTTGAGTTGGGAAATCGAGGAGCGACAGTAATGCGGATGGCACCGTTGCAAAGCTGACTTTCTGCAGAAGAGGCACAGCTCAAGTTTTTTGCCCTGGCTCTTCGGCTGTGGGAGCAGAGGCCAACCGTTCGTGCTCTACTCCCTGGGATGCTGGGCAGCCCAGCACGGGTGCCAAAGAGGTTCCATTGTAATGGACTTTGAGTTGGGAAATCGAGGAGCGACAGCAATGCGCATGGCACCGTTGCAAAGCTGACTTTCTGCAGAAGAGGCACAGCTCAAGTTTTTTGCCCTGGCTCTTCAGCTGTGGGAGCAGAGGCCAACCGTTTTGCTCTGCTCCCTGGGATGCTGGGCAGCCCAGCACGGGTGCCAAAGAGGTTCCATTGTAATGGACTTTGAGTTGGGAAATGGAGGAGCGACAGCAATGCGGATGGCACCGTTGCAAAGCTGACTTTCTGCAGAAGAGGCACAGCTCAAGTTTTTTGCCCTGGCTCTTCGGCTGTGGGAGCAGAGGCCAACCGTTCGTGCTCTACTCCCGGGGATGCTGGGCAGCCCAGCACGGGTGCCAAAGAGGTTCCATTGTAATGGACTTTGAGTTGGGAAATGGAGGAGCGACAGCAATGCGGATGGCACCGTTGCAAAGCTGACTTTCTGCAGAAGAGGCACAGCTCAAGTTTTTTGCCCTGGCTCTTCGGCTGTGGGAGCAGAGGCCAACCGTTCGTGCTCTACTCCCTGGGATGCTGGGCAGCCCAGCACGGGTGCCAAAGAGGTTCCATTGTAATGGACTTTGAGTTGGGAAATCGAGGAGCGACAGCAATGCGGATGGCACCGTTGCAAAGCTGACTTTCTGCAGAAGAGGCACAGCTCAAGTTTTTTGCCCTGGCTCTTCGGCTGTGGGAGCAGAGGCCAACCCTTCGTGCTCTACTCCCTGGGATGCTGGGCAGCCCAGCACGGGTGCCAAAGAGGTTCCATTGTAATGGACTTTGAGTTGGGAAATGGAGGAGCGACAGCAATGCGGATGGCACCGTTGCAAAGCTGACTTTCTGCAGAAGAGGCACAGCTCAAGTTTTTTGCCCTGGCTCTTCGGCTGTGGGAGCAGAGGCCAACCGTTCGTGCTCTACTCCCTGGGATGCTGGGCAGCCCAGCACGGGTGCCAAAGAGGTTCCATTGTAATGGACTTTGAGTTGGGAAATCGAGGAGCGACAGCAATGCGCATGGCACCGTTGCAAAGCTGACTTTCTGCAGGAGAGGCACAGCTCAAGTTTTTTGCCCTGGCTCTTCGGCTGTGGGAGCAGAGGCCAACCGTTCGTGCTCTACTCCCGGGGATGCTGGGCAGCCCAGCACGGGTGCCAAAGAGGTTCCATTGTAATGGACTTTGAGTTGGGAAATCGAGGAGCGACAGCAATGCGGATGGCACCGTTGCAAAGCTGACTTTCTGCAGAAGAGGCACAGCTCAAGTTTTTTGCCCTGGCTCTTCGGCTGTGGGAGCAGAGGCCAACCGTTTTGCTCTACTCCCTGGGATGCTGGGCAGCCCAGCACGGGTGCCAAAGAGGTTCCATTGTAATGGACTTTGAGTTGGGAAATCGAGGAGCGACAGTAATGCGGATGGCACCGTTGCAAAGCTGACTTTCTGCAGAAGAGGCACAGCTCAAGTTTTTTGCCCTGGCTCTTCGGCTGTGGGAGCAGAGGCCAACCGTTCGTGCTCTACTCCCTGGGATGCTGGGCAGCCCAGCATGGGTGCCAAAGAGGTTCCATTGTAATGGACTTTGAGTTGGGAAATCGAGGAGCGACAGCAATGCGGATGGCACCGTTGCAAAGCTGACTTTCTGCAGAAGAGGCACAGCTCAAGTTTTTTGCCCTGGCTCTTCGGCTGTGGGAGCAGAGGCCAACCATTCGTGCTCTACTCCCTGGGATGCTGGGCAGCCCAGCACGGGTGCCAAAGAGGTTCCATTGTAATGGACTTTGAGTTGGGAAATCGAGGAGCGACAGCAATGCGCATGGCACCGTTGCAAAGCTGACTTTCTGCAGAAGAGGCACAGCTCAAGTTTTTTGCCCTGGCTCTTCGGCTGTGGGAGCAGAGGCCAACCGTTCGTGCTCTACTCCCTGGGATGCTGGGCAGCCCAGCACGGGTGCCAAAGAGGTTCCATTGTAATGGACTTTGAGTTGGGAAATGGAGGAGCGACAGCAATGCGGATGGCACCGTTGCAAAGCTGACTTTCTGCAGAAGAGGCACAGCTCAAGTTTTTTGCCCTGGCTCTTCGGCTGTGGGAGCAGAGGCCAACCGTTCGTGCTCTACTCCCTGGGATGCTGGGCAGCCCAGCACGGGTGCCAAAGAGGTTCCATTGTAATGGACTTTGAGTTGGGAAATGGAGGAGCGACAGCAATGCGGATGGCACCGTTGCAAAGCTGACTTTCTGCAGAAGAGGCACAGCTCAAGTTTTTTGCCCTGGCTCTTCGGCTGTGGGAGCAGAGGCCAACCCTTCGTGCTCTACTCCCTGGGATGCTGGGCAGCCCAGCACGGGTGCCAAAGAGGTTCCATTGTAATGGACTTTGAGTTGGGAAATGGAGGAGCGACAGCAATGCGCATGGCACCGTTGCAAAGCTGACTTTCTGCAGGAGAGGCACAGCTCAAGTTTTTTGCCCTGGCTCTTCGGCTGTGGGAGCAGAGGCCAACCGTTCGTGCTCTACTCCCTGGGATGCTGGGCAGCCCAGCACGGGTGCCAAAGAGGTTCCATTGTAATGGACTTTGAGTTGGGAAATCGAGGAGCGACAGCAATGCGGATGGCACCGTTGCAAAGCTGACTTTCTGCAGAAGAGGCACAGCTCAAGTTTTTTGCCCTGGCTCTTCGGCTGTGGGAGCAGAGGCCAACCGTTCGTGCTCTACTCCCTGGGATGCTGGGCAGCCCAGCACGGGTGCCAAAGAGGTTCCATTGTAATGGACTTTGAGTTGGGAAATCGAGGAGCGACAGCAATGCGGATGGCACCGTTGCAAAGCTGACTTTCTGCAGAAGAGGCACAGCTCAAGTTTTTTGCCCTGGCTCTTCGGCTGTGGGAGCAGAGGCCAACGGTTCGTGCTCTACTCCCTGGGATGCTGGGCAGCCCAGCACGGGTGCCAAAGAGGTTCCATTGTAATGGACTTTGAGTTGGGAAATGGAGGAGCGACAGCAATGCGGATGGCACCGTTGCAAAGCTGACTTTCTGCAGAAGAGGCACAGCTCAAGTTTTTTGCCCTGGCTCTTCGGCTGTGGGAGCAGAGGCCAACCCTTCGTGCTCTACTCCCTGGGATGCTGGGCAGCCCAGCACGGGTGCCAAAGAGGTTCCATTGTAATGGACTTTGAGTTGGGAAATGGAGGAGCGACAGCAATGCGGATGGCACCGTTGCAAAGCTGACTTTCTGCAGAAGAGGCACAGCTCAAGTTTTTTGCCCTGGCTCTTCGGCTGTGGGAGCAGAGGCCAACCGTTCGTGCTCTACTCCCTGGGATGCTGGGCAGCCCAGCACGGGTGCCAAAGAGGTTCCATTGTAATGGACTTTGAGTTGGGAAATGGAGGAGCGACAGCAATGCGGATGGCACCGTTGCAAAGCTGACTTTCTGCAGAAGAGGCACAGCTCAAGTTTTTTGCCCTGGCTCTTCGGCTGTGGGAGCAGAGGCCAACCGTTCGTGCTCTACTCCCTGGGATGCTGGGCAGCCCAGCACGGGTGCCAAAGAGGTTCCATTGTAATGGACTTTGAGTTGGGAAATGGAGGAGCGACAGCAATGCGGATGGCACCGTTGCAAAGCTGACTTTCTGCAGAAGAGGCACAGCTCAAGTTTTTTGCCCTGGCTCTTCGGCTGTGGGAGCAGAGGCCAACCCTTCGTGCTCTACTCCCTGGGATGCTGGGCAGCCCAGCACGGGTGCCAAAGAGGTTCCATTGTAATGGACTTTGAGTTGGGAAATCGAGGAGCGACAGCAATGCGGATGGCACCGTTGCAAAGCTGACTTTCTGCAGAAGAGGCACAGCTCAAGTTTTTTGCCCTGGCTCTTCGGCTGTGGGAGCAGAGGCCAACCCTTCGTGCTCTACTCCCTGGGATGCTGGGCAGCCCAGCACGGGTGCCAAAGAGGTTCCATTGTAATGGACTTTGAGTTGGGAAATCGAGGAGCGACAGCAATGCGGATGGCACCGTTGCAAAGCTGACTTTCTGCAGAAGAGGCACAGCTCAAGTTTTTTGCCCTGGCTCTTCGGCTGTGGGAGCAGAGGCCAACCCTTCGTGCTCTACTCCCTGGGATGCTGGGCAGCCCAGCACGGGTGCCAAAGAGGTTCCATTGTAATGGACTTTGAGTTGGGAAATCGAGGAGCGACAGCAATGCGGATGGCACCGTTGCAAAGCTGACTTTCTGCAGAAGAGGCACAGCTCAAGTTTTTTGCCCTGGCTCTTCGGCTGTGGGAGCAGAGGCCAACCGTTCGTGCTCTACTCCCTGGGATGCTGGGCAGCCCAGCACGGGTGCCAAAGAGGTTCCATTGTAATGGACTTTGAGTTGGGAAATGGAGGAGCGACAGCAATGCGGATGGCACCGTTGCAAAGCTGACTTTCTGCAGAAGAGGCACAGCTCAAGTTTTTTGCCCTGGCTCTTCGGCTGTGGGAGCAGAGGCCAACCCTTCGTGCTCTACTCCCTGGGATGCTGGGCAGCCCAGCACGGGTGCCAAAGAGGTTCCATTGTAATGGACTTTGAGTTGGGAAATGGAGGAGCGACAGCAATGCGGATGGCACCGTTGCAAAGCTGACTTTCTGCAGAAGAGGCACAGCTCAAGTTTTTTGCCCTGGCTCTTCGGCTGTGGGAGCAGAGGCCAACCGTTCGTGCTCTACTCCCTGGGATGCTGGGCAGCCCAGCACGGGTGCCAAAGAGGTTCCATTGTAATGGACTTTGAGTTGGGAAATCGAGGAGCGACAGTAATGCGGATGGCACCGTTGCAAAGCTGACTTTCTGCAGAAGAGGCACAGCTCAAGTTTTTTGCCCTGGCTCTTCGGCTGTGGGAGCAGAGGCCAACCGTTCGTGCTCTACTCCCTGGGATGCTGGGCAACCCAGCACGGGTGCCAAAGAGGTTCCATTGTAATGGACTTTGAGTTGGGAAATCGAGGAGCGACAGCAATGCGGATGGCACCGTTGCAAAGCTGACTTTCTGCAGAAGAGGCACAGCTCAAGTTTTTTGCCCTGGCTCTTCGGCTGTGGGAGCAGAGGCCAACCGTTCGTGCTCTACTCCCTGGGATGCTGGGCAGCCCAGCACGGGTGCCAAAGAGGTTCCATTGTAATGGACTTTGAGTTGGGAAATGGAGGAGCGACAGCAATGCGGATGGCACCGTTGCAAAGCTGACTTTCTGCAGAAGAGGCACAGCTCAAGTTTTTTGCCCTGGCTCTTCGGCTGTGGGAGCAGAGGCCAACCGTTCGTGCTCTACTCCCGGGGATGCTGGGCAGCCCAGCACGGGTGCCAAAGAGGTTCCATTGTAATGGACTTTGAGTTGGGAAATCGAGGAGCGACAGCAATGCGCATGGCACCGTTGCAAAGCTGACTTTCTGCAGAAGAGGCACAGCTCAAGTTTTTTGCCCTGGCTCTTCGGCTGTGGGAGCAGAGGCCAACCGTTCGTGCTCTACTCCCTGGGATGCTGGGCAGCCCAGCACGGGTGCCAAAGAGGTTCCATTGTAATGGACTTTGAGTTGGGAAATGGAGGAGCGACAGCAATGCGGATGGCACCGTTGCAAAGCTGACTTTCTGCAGAAGAGGCACAGCTCAAGTTTTTTGCCCTGGCTCTTCAGCTGTGGGAGCAGAGGCCAACCGTTTTGCTCTGCTCCCTGGGATGCTGGGCAGCCCAGCACGGGTGCCAAAGAGGTTCCATTGTAATGGACTTTGAGTTGGGAAATGGAGGAGCGACAGCAATGCGGATGGCACCGTTGCAAAGCTGACTTTCTGCAGAAGAGGCACAGCTCAAGTTTTTTGCCCTGGCTCTTCGGCTGTGGGAGCAGAGGCCAACCGTTCGTGCTCTACTCCCTGGGATGCTGGGCAGCCCAGCACGGGTGCCAAAGAGGTTCCATTGTAATGGACTTTGAGTTGGGAAATCGAGGAGCGACAGCAATGCGGATGGCACCGTTGCAAAGCTGACTTTCTGCAGAAGAGGCACAGCTCAAGTTTTTTGCCCTGGCTCTTCGGCTGTGGGAGCAGAGGCCAACCGTTCGTGCTCTACTCCCTGGGATGCTGGGCAGCCCAGCACGGGTGCCAAAGAGGTTCCATTGTAATGGACTTTGAGTTGGGAAATGGAGGAGCGACAGCAATGCGGATGGCACCGTTGCAAAGCTGACTTTCTGCAGAAGAGGCACAGCTCAAGTTTTTTGCCCTGGCTCTTCGGCTGTGGGAGCAGAGGCCAACCGTTCGTGCTCTACTCCCTGGGATGCTGGGCAGCCCAGCACGGGTGCCAAAGAGGTTCCATTGTAATGGACTTTGAGTTGGGAAATGGAGGAGCGACAGCAATGCGGATGGCACCGTTGCAAAGCTGACTTTCTGCAGAAGAGGCACAGCTCAAGTTTTTTGCCCTGGCTCTTCAGCTGTGGGAGCAGAGGCCAACCGTTTTGCTCTGCTCCCTGGGATGCTGGGCAGCCCAGCACGGGTGCCAAAGAGGTTCCATTGTAATGGACTTTGAGTTGGGAAATGGAGGAGCGACAGCAATGCGGATGGCACCGTTGCAAAGCTGACTTTCTGCAGAAGAGGCACAGCTCAAGTTTTTTGCCCTGGCTCTTCGGCTGTGGGAGCAGAGGCCAACCGTTCGTGCTCTACTCCCTGGGATGCTGGGCAGCCCAGCACGGGTGCCAAAGAGGTTCCATTGTAATGGACTTTGAGTTGGGAAATGGAGGAGCGACAGCAATGCGGATGGCACCGTTGCAAAGCTGACTTTCTGCAGAAGAGGCACAGCTCAAGTTTTTTGCCCTGGCTCTTCGGCTGTGGGAGCAGAGGCCAACCATTCGTGCTCTACTCCCTGGGATGCTGGGCAGCCCAGCACGGGTGCCAAAGAGGTTCCATTGTAGTGGACTTTGAGTTGGGAAATCGAGGAGCGACAGCAATGCGCATGGCACCGTTGCAAAGCTGACTTTCTGCAGAAGAGGCACAGCTCAAGATTTTTGCCCTGGCTCTTCGGCTGTGGGAGCAGAGGCCAACCCTTCGTGCTCTACTCCCTGGGATGCTGGGCAGCCCAGCACGGGTGCCAAAGAGGTTCCATTGTAATGGACTTTGAGTTGGGAAATCGAGGAGCGACAGTAATGCGGATGGCACCGTTGCAAAGCTGACTTTCTGCAGAAGAGGCACAGCTCAAGTTTTTTGCCCTGGCTCTTCGGCTGTGGGAGCAGAGGCCAACCGTTCGTGCTCTACTCCCTGGGATGCTGGGCAGCCCAGCACGGGTGCCAAAGAGGTTCCATTGTAATGGACTTTGAGTTGGGAAATCGAGGAGCGACAGCAATGCGCATGGCACCGTTGCAAAGCTGACTTTCTGCAGAAGAGGCACAGCTCAAGTTTTTTGCCCTGGCTCTTCAGCTGTGGGAGCAGAGGCCAACCGTTTTGCTCTGCTCCCTGGGATGCTGGGCAGCCCAGCACGGGTGCCAAAGAGGTTCCATTGTAATGGACTTTGAGTTGGGAAATGGAGGAGCGACAGCAATGCGGATGGCACCGTTGCAAAGCTGACTTTCTGCAGAAGAGGCACAGCTCAAGTTTTTTGCCCTGGCTCTTCGGCTGTGGGAGCAGAGGCCAACCCTTCGTGCTCTACTCCCTGGGATGCTGGGCAGCCCAGCACGGGTGCCAAAGAGGTTCCATTTTAATGGACTTTGAGTTGGGAAATGGAGGAGCGACAGCAATGCGGATGGCACCGTTGCAAAGCTGACTTTCTGCAGAAGAGGCACAGCTCAAGTTTTTTGCCCTGGCTCTTCGGCTGTGGGAGCAGAGGCCAACCGTTCGTGCTCTACTCCCTGGGATGCTGGGCAGCCCAGCACGGGTGCCAAAGAGGTTCCATTGTAATGGACTTTGAGTTGGGAAATCGAGGAGCGACAGCAATGCGGATGGCACCGTTGCAAAGCTGACTTTCTGCAGAAGAGGCACAGCTCAAGTTTTTTGCCCTGGCTCTTCGGCTGTGGGAGCAGAGGCCAACCCTTCGTGCTCTACTCCCTGGGATGCTGGGCAGCCCAGCACGGGTGCCAAAGAGGTTCCATTGTAATGGACTTTGAGTTGGGAAATGGAGGAGCGACAGCAATGCGGATGGCACCGTTGCAAAGCTGACTTTCTGCAGAAGAGGCACAGCTCAAGTTTTTTGCCCTGGCTCTTCGGCTGTGGGAGCAGAGGCCAACCCTTCGTGCTCTACTCCCTGGGATGCTGGGCAGCCCAGCACGGGTGCCAAAGAGGTTCCATTGTAATGGACTTTGAGTTGGGAAATCGAGGAGCGACAGCAATGCGCATGGCACCGTTGCAAAGCTGACTTTCTGCAGGAGAGGCACAGCTCAAGTTTTTTGCCCTGGCTCTTCGGCTGTGGGAGCAGAGGCCAACCGTTCGTGCTCTACTCCCGGGGATGCTGGGCAGCCCAGCACGGGTGCCAAAGAGGTTCCATTGTAATGGACTTTGAGTTGGGAAATCGAGGAGCGACAGCAATGCGGATGGCACCGTTGCAAAGCTGACTTTCTGCAGAAGAGGCACAGCTCAAGTTTTTTGCCCTGGCTCTTCGGCTGTGGGAGCAGAGGCCAACCGTTTTGCTCTACTCCCTGGGATGCTGGGCAGCCCAGCACGGGTGCCAAAGAGGTTCCATTGTAATGGACTTTGAGTTGGGAAATCGAGGAGCGACAGTAATGCGGATGGCACCGTTGCAAAGCTGACTTTCTGCAGAAGAGGCACAGCTCAAGTTTTTTGCCCTGGCTCTTCGGCTGTGGGAGCAGAGGCCAACCGTTCGTGCTCTACTCCCTGGGATGCTGGGCAGCCCAGCATGGGTGCCAAAGAGGTTCCATTGTAATGGACTTTGAGTTGGGAAATCGAGGAGCGACAGCAATGCGGATGGCACCGTTGCAAAGCTGACTTTCTGCAGAAGAGGCACAGCTCAAGTTTTTTGCCCTGGCTCTTCGGCTGTGGGAGCAGAGGCCAACCCTTCGTGCTCTACTCCCTGGGATGCTGGGCAGCCCAGCACGGGTGCCAAAGAGGTTCCATTGTAATGGACTTTGAGTTGGGAAATGGAGGAGCGACAGCAATGCGGATGGCACCGTTGCAAAGCTGACTTTCTGCAGAAGAGGCACAGCTCAAGTTTTTTGCCCTGGCTCTTCGGCTGTGGGAGCAGAGGCCAACCGTTCGTGCTCTACTCCCTGGGATGCTGGGCAGCCCAGCACGGGTGCCAAAGAGGTTCCATTGTAATGGACTTTGAGTTGGGAAATGGAGGAGCGACAGCAATGCGGATGGCACCGTTGCAAAGCTGACTTTCTGCAGAAGAGGCACAGCTCAAGTTTTTTGCCCTGGCTCTTCGGCTGTGGGAGCAGAGGCCAACCGTTCGTGCTCTACTCCCTGGGATGCTGGGCAGCCCAGCACGGGTGCCAAAGAGGTTCCATTGTAATGGACTTTGAGTTGGGAAATGGAGGAGCGACAGCAATGCGGATGGCACCGTTGCAAAGCTGACTTTCTGCAGAAGAGGCACAGCTCAAGTTTTTTGCCCTGGCTCTTCGGCTGTGGGAGCAGAGGCCAACCCTTCGTGCTCTACTCCCTGGGATGCTGGGCAGCCCAGCACGGGTGCCAAAGAGGTTCCATTGTAATGGACTTTGAGTTGGGAAATGGAGGAGCGACAGCAATGCGCATGGCACCGTTGCAAAGCTGACTTTCTGCAGGAGAGGCACAGCTCAAGTTTTTTGCCCTGGCTCTTCGGCTGTGGGAGCAGAGGCCAACCGTTCGTGCTCTACTCCCGGGGATGCTGGGCAGCCCAGCACGGGTGCCAAAGAGGTTCCATTGTAATGGACTTTGAGTTGGGAAATGGAGGAGCGACAGCAATGCGGATGGCACCGTTGCAAAGCTGACTTTCTGCAGAAGAGGCACAGCTCAAGTTTTTTGCCCTGGCTCTTCGGCTGTGGGAGCAGAGGCCAACCGTTCGTGCTCTACTCCCTGGGATGCTGGGCAGCCCAGCACGGGTGCCAAAGAGGTTCCATTGTAATGGACTTTGAGTTGGGAAATCGAGGAGCGACAGCAATGCGCATGGCACCGTTGCAAAGCTGACTTTCTGCAGAAGAGGCACAGCTCAAGTTTTTTGCCCTGGCTCTTCGGCTGTGGGAGCAGAGGCCAACCCTTCGTGCTCTACTCCCTGGGATGCTGGGCAGCCCAGCACGGGTGCCAAAGAGGTTCCATTGTAATGGACTTTGAGTTGGGAAATGGAGGAGCGACAGCAATGCGGATGGCACCGTTGCAAAGCTGACTTTCTGCAGAAGAGGCACAGCTCAAGTTTTTTGCCCTGGCTCTTCGGCTGTGGGAGCAGAGGCCAACCGTTCGTGCTCTACTCCCTGGGATGCTGGGCAGCCCAGCACGGGTGCCAAAGAGGTTCCATTGTAATGGACTTTGAGTTGGGAAATGGAGGAGCGACAGCAATGCGCATGGCACCGTTGCAAAGCTGACTTTCTGCAGAAGAGGCACAGCTCAAGTTTTTTGCCCTGGCTCTTCGGCTGTGGGAGCAGAGGCCAACCGTTCGTGCTCTACTCCCTGGGATGCTGGGCAGCCCAGCACGGGTGCCAAAGAGGTTCCATTTTAATGGACTTTGAGTTGGGAAATGGAGGAGCGACAGCAATGCGGATGGCACCGTTGCAAAGCTGACTTTCTGCAGAAGAGGCACAGCTCAAGTTTTTTGCCCTGGCTCTTCGGCTGTGGGAGCAGAGGCCAACTGTTCGTGCTCTACTCCCTGGGATGCTGGGCAGCCCAGCACGGGTGCCAAAGAGGTTCCATTGTAATGGACTTTGAGTTGGGAAATCGAGGAGCGACAGCAATGCGGATGGCACCGTTGCAAAGCTGACTTTCTGCAGAAGAGGCACAGCTCAATTTTTTTGCCCTGGCTCTTCGGCTGTGGGAGCAGAGGCCAACCGTTCGTGCTCTACTCCCTGGGATGCTGGGCAGCCCAGCACGGGTGCCAAAGAGGTTCCATTGTAATGGACTTTGAGTTGGGAAATGGAGGAGCGACAGCAATGCGCATGGCACCGTTGCAAAGCTGACTTTCTGCAGAAGAGGCACAGCTCAAGTTTTTTGCCCTGGCTCTTCGGCTGTGGGAGCAGAGGCCAACCGTTCGTGCTCTACTCCCTGGGATGCTGGGCAGCCCAGCACGGGTGCCAAAGAGGTTCCATTGTAATGGACTTTGAGTTGGGAAATCGAGGAGCGACAGCAATGCGGATGGCACCGTTGCAAAGCTGACTTTCTGCAGAAGAGGCACAGCTCAAGTTTTTTGCCCTGGCTCTTCGGCTGTGGGAGCAGAGGCCAACCGTTCGTGCTCTACTCCCGGGGATGCTGGGTAGCCCAGCACGGGTGCCAAAGAGTTTCCATTGTAATGGACTTTGAGTTGGGAAATGGAGGAGCGACAGCAATGCGGATGGCACCGTTGCAAAGCTGACTTTCTGCAGAAGAGGCACAGCTCAAGTTTTTTGCCCTGGCTCTTCGGCTGTGGGAGCAGAGGCCAACCCTTCGTGCTCTACTCCCTGGGATGCTGGGCAGCCCAGCACGGGTGCCAAAGAGGTTCCATTGTAATGGACTTTGAGTTGGGAAATCGAGGAGCGACAGCAATGCGGATGGCACCGTTGCAAAGCTGACTTTCTGCAGAAGAGGCACAGCTCAAGTTTTTTGCCCTGGCTCTTCGGCTGTGGGAGCAGAGGCCAACCCTTCGTGCTCTACTCCCTGGGATGCTGGGCAGCCCAGCACGGGTGCCAAAGAGGTTCCATTGTAATGGACTTTGAGTTGGGAAATGGAGGAGCGACAGCAATGCGGATGGCACCGTTGCAAAGCTGACTTTCTGCAGAAGAGGCACAGCTCAAGTTTTTTGCCCTGGCTCTTCGGCTGTGGGAGCAGAGGCCAACCCTTCGTGCTCTACTCCCTGGGATGCTGGGCAGCCCAGCACGGGTGCCAAAGAGGTTCCATTGTAATGGACTTTGAGTTGGGAAATGGAGGAGCGACAGCAATGCGGATGGCACCGTTGCAAAGCTGACTTTCTGCAGAAGAGGCACAGCTCAAGTTTTTTGCCCTGGCTCTTCGGCTGTGGGAGCAGAGGCCAACCGTTCGTGCTCTACTCCCTGGGATGCTGGGCAGCCCAGCACGGGTGCCAAAGAGGTTCCATTGTAATGGACTTTGAGTTGGGAAATCGAGGAGCGACAGCAATGCGCATGGCACCGTTGCAAAGCTGACTTTCTGCAGAAGAGGCACAGCTCAAGTTTTTTGCCCTGGCTCTTCGCCTGTGGGAGCAGAGGCCAACCGTTCGTGCTCTACTCCCGGGGATGCTGGGCAGCCCAGCACGGGTGCCAAAGAGGTTCCATTGTAATGGACTTTGAGTTGGGAAATCGAGGAGCGACAGCAATGCGGATGGCACCGTTGCAAAGCTGACTTTCTGCAGAAGAGGCACAGCTCAAGTTTTTTGCCCTGGCTCTTCGGCTGTGGGAGCAGAGGCCAACCGTTCGTGCTCTACTCCCTGGGATGCTGGGCAGCCCAGCACGGGTGCCAAAGAGGTTCCATTGTAATGGACTTTGAGTTGGGAAATCGAGGAGCGACAGCAATGCGCATGGCACCGTTGCAAAGCTGACTTTCTGCAGAAGAGGCACAGCTCAAGTTTTTTGCCCTGGCTCTTCAGCTGTGGGAGCAGAGGCCAACCGTTCGTGCTCTGCTCCCTGGGATGCTGGGCAGCCCAGCACGGGTGCCAAAGAGGTTCCATTGTAATGGACTTTGAGTTGGGAAATCGAGGAGCGACAGCAATGCGGATGGCACCGTTGCAAAGCTGACTTTCTGCAGAAGAGGCACAGCTCAAGTTTTTTGCCCTGGCTCTTCGGCTGTGGGAGCAGAGGCCAACCCTTCGTGCTCTACTCCCTGGGATGCTGGGCAGCCCAGCACGGGTGCCAAAGAGGTTCCATTTTAATGGACTTTGAGTTGGGAAATCGAGGAGCGACAGCAATGCGGATGGCACCGTTGCAAAGCTGACTTTCTGCAGAAGAGGCACAGCTCAAGTTTTTTGCCCTGGCTCTTCGGCTGTGGGAGCAGAGGCCAACCGTTTTGCTCTGCTCCCTGGGATGCTGGGCAGCCCAGCACGGGTGCCAAAGAGGTTCCATTGTAATGGACTTTGAGTTGGGAAATCGAGGAGCGACAGCAATGCGGATGGCACCGTTGCAAAGCTGACTTTCTGCAGAAGAGGCACAGCTCAAGTTTTTTGCCCTGGCTCTTCGGCTGTGGGAGCAGAGGCCAACCGTTCGTGCTCTACTCCCTGGGATGCTGGGCAGCCCAGCACGGGTGCCAAAGAGGTTCCATTGTAATGGACTTTGAGTTGGGAAATCGAGGAGCGACAGCAATGCGCATGGCACCGTTGCAAAGCTGACTTTCTGCAGAAGAGGCACAGCTCAAGTTTTTTGCCCTGGCTCTTCGGCTGTGGGAGCAGAGGCCAACCGTTCGTGCTCTACTCCCTGGGATGCTGGGCAGCCCAGCACGGGTGCCAAAGAGGTTCCATTGTAATGGACTTTGAGTTGGGAAATCGAGGAGCGACAGCAATGCGGATGGCACCGTTGCAAAGCTGACTTTCTGCAGAAGAGGCACAGCTCAAGTTTTTTGCCCTGGCTCTTTGGCTGTGGGAGCAGAGGCCAACCCTTCGTGCTCTACTCCCTGGGATGCTGGGCAGCCCAGCACGGGTGCCAAAGAGGTTCCATTGTAATGGACTTTGAGTTGGGAAATGGAGGAGCGACAGCAATGCGGATGGCACCGTTGCAAAGCTGACTTTCTGCAGAAGAGGCACAGCTCAAGTTTTTTGCCCTGGCTCTTCGGCTGTGGGAGCAGAGGCCAACCCTTCGTGCTCTACTCCCTGGGATGCTGGGCAGCCCAGCACGGGTGCCAAAGAGGTTCCATTGTAATGGACTTTGAGTTGGGAAATCGAGGAGCGACAGCAATGCGGATGGCACCGTTGCAAAGCTGACTTTCTGCAGAAGAGGCACAGCTCAAGTTTTTTGCCCTGGCTCTTCGGCTGTGGGAGCAGAGGCCAACCCTTCGTGCTCTACTCCCTGGGATGCTGGGCAGCCCAGCACGGGTGCCAAAGAGGTTCCATTGTAATGGACTTTGAGTTGGGAAATGGAGGAGCGACAGCAATGCGGATGGCACCGTTGCAAAGCTGACTTTCTGCAGAAGAGGCACAGCTCAAGTTTTTTGCCCTGGCTCTTCGGCTGTGGGAGCAGAGGCCAACCCTTCGTGCTCTACTCCCTGGGATGCTGGGCAGCCCAGCACGGGTGCCAAAGAGGTTCCATTGTAATGGACTTTGAGTTGGGAAATGGAGGAGCGACAGCAATGCGGATGGCACCGTTGCAAAGCTGACTTTCTGCAGAAGAGGCACAGCTCAAGTTTTTTGCCCTGGCTCTTCGGCTGTGGGAGCAGAGGCCAACCGTTCGTGCTCTACTCCCTGGGATGCTGGGCAGCCCAGCACGGGTGCCAAAGAGGTTCCATTGTAATGGACTTTGAGTTGGGAAATCGAGGAGCGACAGCAATGCGCATGGCACCGTTGCAAAGCTGACTTTCTGCAGAAGAGGCACAGCTCAAGTTTTTTGCCCTGGCTCTTCAGCTGTGGGAGCAGAGGCCAACCCTTCGTGCTCTACTCCCTGGGATGCTGGGCAGCCCAGCACGGGTGCCAAAGAGGTTCCATTGTAATGGACTTTGAGTTGGGAAATGGAGGAGCGACAGCAATGCGGATGGCACCGTTGCAAAGCTGACTTTCTGCAGAAGAGGCACAGCTCAAGTTTTTTGCCCTGGCTCTTCGGCTGTGGGAGCAGAGGCCAACCGTTCGTGCTCTACTCCCTGGGATGCTGGGCAGCCCAGCACGGGTGCCAAAGAGGTTCCATTGTAATGGACTTTGAGTTGGGAAATCGAGGAGCGACAGCAATGCGCATGGCACCGTTGCAAAGCTGACTTTCTGCAGGAGAGGCACAGCTCAAGTTTTTTGCCCTGGCTCTTCGGCTGTGGGAGCAGAGGCCAACCGTTCGTGCTCTACTCCCGGGGATGCTGGGCAGCCCAGCACGGGTGCCAAAGAGGTTCCATTGTAATGGACTTTGAGTTGGGAAATGGAGGAGCGACAGCAATGCGGATGGCACCGTTGCAAAGCTGACTTTCTGCAGAAGAGGCACAGCTCAAGTTTTTTGCCCTGGCTCTTCGGCTGTGGGAGCAGAGGCCAACCGTTCGTGCTCTACTCCCTGGGATGCTGGGCAGCCCAGCACAGGTGCCAAAGAGGTTCCATTGTAATGGACTTTGAGTTGGGAAATCGAGGAGCGACAGCAATGCGGATGGCACCGTTGCAAAGCTGACTTTCTGCAGAAGAGGCACAGCTCAAGTTTTTTGCCCTGGCTCTTCGGCTGTGGGAGCAGAGGCCAACCCTTCGTGCTCTACTCCCTGGGATGCTGGGCAGCCCAGCACGGGTGCCAAAGAGGTTCCATTGTAATGGACTTTGAGTTGGGAAATGGAGGAGCGACAGCAATGCGGATGGCACCGTTGCAAAGCTGACTTTCTGCAGAAGAGGCACAGCTCAAGTTTTTTGCCCTGGCTCTTCGGCTGTGGGAGCAGAGGCCAACCCTTCGTGCTCTACTCCCTGGGATGCTGGGCAGCCCAGCACGGGTGCCAAAGAGGTTCCATTGTAATGGACTTTGAGTTGCGAAATGGAGGAGCGACAGCAATGCGCATGGCACCGTTGCAAAGCTGACTTTCTGCAGAAGAGGCACAGCTCAAGTTTTTTGCCCTGGCTCTTCGGCTGTGGGAGCAGAGGCCAACCGTTCGTGCTCTACTCCCTGGGATGCTGGGCAGCCCAGCACGGGTGCCAAAGAGGTTCCATTGTAATGGACTTTGAGTTGGGAAATGGAGGAGCGACAGCAATGCGGATGGCACCGTTGCAAAGCTGACTTTCTGCAGAAGAGGCACAGCTCAAGTTTTTTGCCCTCGTTCTTCGTCTGTGGGAGCAGAGGCCAACCGTTCGTGCTCTACTCCCTGGGATGCTGGGCAGCCCAGCACGGGTGCCAAAGAGGTTCCATTGTAATGGACTCTGAGTTGGGAAATCGAGGAGCGACAGCAATGCGGATGGCACCGTTGCAAAGCTGACTTTCTGCAGAAGAGGCACAGCTCAAGTTTTTTGCCCTGGCTCTTCAGCTGTGGGAGCAGAGGCCAACCGTTTTGCTCTGCTCCCTGGGATGCTGGGCAGCCCAGCACGGGTGCCAAAGAGGTTCCATTGTAATGGACTTTGAGTTGGGAAATAGAGGAGCGACAGCAATGCGGATGGCACCGTTGCAAAGCTGACTTTCTGCAGAAGAGGCACAGCTCAAGATTTTTGCCCTCGTTCTTCGGCTGTGGGAGCAGAGGCCAACCCTTCGTGCTCTACTCCCTGGGATGCTGGGCAGCCCAGCACGGGTGCCAAAGAGGTTCCATTGTAATGGACTTTGAGTTGGGAAATGGAGGAGCGACAGCAATGCGGATGGCACCGTTGCAAAGCTGACTTTCTGCAGAAGAGGCACAGCTCAAGTTTTTTGCCCTGGCTCTTCGGCTGTGGGAGCAGAGGCCAACCGTTCGTGCTCTACTCCCTGGGATGCTGGGCAGCCCAGCACGGGTGCCAAAGAGGTTCCATTGTAATGGACTTTGAGTTGGGAAATCGAGGAGCGACAGCAATGCGGATGGCACCGTTGCAAAGCTGACTTTCTGCAGAAGAGGCACAGCTCAAGTTTTTTGCCCTGGCTCTTCGGCTGTGGGAGCAGAGGCCAACCGTTCGTGCTCTACTCCCTGGGATGCTGGGCAGCCCAGCACGGGTGCCAAAGAGGTTCCATTGTAATGGACTTTGAGTTGGGAAATGGAGGAGCGACAGCAATGCGGATGGCACCGTTGCAAAGCTGACTTTCTGCAGAAGAGGCACAGCTCAAGTTTTTTGCCCTGGCTCTTCGGCTGTGGGAGCAGAGGCCAACCGTTCGTGCTCTACTCCCTGGGATGCTGGGCAGCCCAGCACGGGTGCCAAAGAGGTTCCATTGTAATGGACTTTGAGTTGGGAAATCGAGGAGCGACAGCAATGCGCATGGCACCGTTGCAAAGCTGACTTTCTGCAGAAGAGGCACAGCTCAAGTTTTTTGCCCTGGCTCTTCGGCTGTGGGAGCAGAGGCCAACCGTTTTGCTCTGCTCCCTGGGATGCTGGGCAGCCCAGCACGGGTGCCAAAGAGGTTCCATTGTAATGGACTTTGAGTTGGGAAATCGAGGAGCGACAGCAATGCGGATGGCACCGTTGCAAAGCTGACTTTCTGCAGAAGAGGCACAGCTCAAGTTTTTTGCCCTGGCTCTTCGGCTGTGGGAGCAGAGGCCAACCGTTTTGCTCTGCTCCCTGGGATGCTGGGCAGCCCAGCACGGGTGCCAAAGAGGTTCCATTGTAATGGACTTTGAGTTGGGAAATGGAGGAGCGACAGCAATGCGGATGGCACCGTTGCAAAGCTGACTTTCTGCAGAAGAGGCACAGCTCAAGTTTTTTGCCCTGGCTCTTCCGCTGTGGGAGCAGAGGCCAACCGTTCGTGCTCTACTCCCGGGGATGCTGGGCAGCCCAGCACGGGTGCCAAAGAGGTTCCATTGTAATGGACTTTGAGTTGGGAAATCGAGGAGCGACAGCAATGCGGATGGCACCGTTGCAAAGCTGACTTTCTGCAGAAGAGGCACAGCTCAAGTTTTTTGCCCTGGCTCTTCAGCTGTGGGAGCAGAGGCCAACCGTTCGTGCTCTACTCCCTGGGATGCTGGGCAGCCCAGCACGGGTGCCAAAGAGGTTCCATTTTAATGGACTTTGAGTTGGGAAATGGAGGAGCGACAGCAATGCGGATGGCACCGTTGCAAAGCTGACTTTCTGCAGAAGAGGCACAGCTCAAGTTTTTTGCCCTGGCTCTTCGGCTGTGGGAGCAGAGGCCAACCGTTCGTGCTCTACTCCCTGGGATGCTGGGCAGCCCAGCACGGGTGCCAAAGAGGTTCCATTGTAATGGACTTTGAGTTGGGAAATGGAGGAGCGACAGCAATGCGGATGGCACTGTTGCAAAGCTGACTTTCTGCAGAAGAGGCACAGCTCAAGTTTTTTGCCCTGGCTCTTCGGCTGTGGGAGCAGAGGCCAACCGTTCGTGCTCTACTCCCTGGGATGCTGGGCAGCCCAGCACGGGTGCCAAAGAGGTTCCATTGTAATGGACTTTGAGTTGGGAAATCGAGGAGCGACAGCAATGCGGATGGCACCGTTGCAAAGCTGACTTTCTGCAGAAGAGGCACAGCTCAAGTTTTTTGCCCTGGCTCTTCGGCTGTGGGAGCAGAGGCCAACCGTTCGTGCTCTACTCCCTGGGATGCTGGGCAGCCCAGCACGGGTGCCAAAGAGGTTCCATTGTAATGGACTTTGAGTTGGGAAATGGAGGAGCGACAGCAATGCGGATGGCACCGTTGCAAAGCTGACTTTCTGCAGAAGAGGCACAGCTCAAGTTTTTTGCCCTGGCTCTTCGGCTGTGGGAGCAGAGGCCAACCGTTCGTGCTCTACTCCCTGGGATGCTGGGCAGCCCAGCACGGGTGCCAAAGAGGTTCCATTGTAATGGACTTTGAGTTGGGAAATCGAGGAGCGACAGCAATGCGGATGGCACCGTTGCAAAGCTGACTTTCTGCAGAAGAGGCACAGCTCAAGTTTTTTGCCCTGGCTCTTTGGCTGTGGGAGCAGAGGCCAACCCTTCGTGCTCTACTCCCTGGGATGCTGGGCAGCCCAGCACGGGTGCCAAAGAGGTTCCATTGTAATGGACTTTGAGTTGGGAAATGGAGGAGCGACAGCAATGCGGATGGCACCGTTGCAAAGCTGACTTTCTGCAGAAGAGGCACAGCTCAAGTTTTTTGCCCTGGCTCTTCGGCTGTGGGAGCAGAGGCCAACCCTTCGTGCTCTACTCCCTGGGATGCTGGGCAGCCCAGCACGGGTGCCAAAGAGGTTCCATTGTAATGGACTTTGAGTTGGGAAATCGAGGAGCGACAGCAATGCGGATGGCACCGTTGCAAAGCTGACTTTCTGCAGAAGAGGCACAGCTCAAGTTTTTTGCCCTGGCTCTTCGGCTGTGGGAGCAGAGGCCAACCCTTCGTGCTCTACTCCCTGGGATGCTGGGCAGCCCAGCACGGGTGCCAAAGAGGTTCCATTGTAATGGACTTTGAGTTGGGAAATCGAGGAGCGACAGCAATGCGGATGGCACCGTTGCAAAGCTGACTTTCTGCAGAAGAGGCACAGCTCAAGTTTTTTGCCCTGGCTCTTCGGCTGTGGGAGCAGAGGCCAACCCTTCGTGCTCTACTCCCTGGGATGCTGGGCAGCCCAGCACGGGTGCCAAAGAGGTTCCATTGTAATGGACTTTGAGTTGGGAAATGGAGGAGCGACAGCAATGCGGATGGCACCGTTGCAAAGCTGACTTTCTGCAGAAGAGGCACAGCTCAAGTTTTTTGCCCTGGCTCTTCGGCTGTGGGAGCAGAGGCCAACCGTTCGTGCTCTACTCCCTGGGATGCTGGGCAGCCCAGCACGGGTGCCAAAGAGGTTCCATTGTAATGGACTTTGAGTTGGGAAATGGAGGAGCGACAGCAATGCGGATGGCACCGTTGCAAAGCTGACTTTCTGCAGAAGAGGCACAGCTCAAGTTTTTTGCCCTGGCTCTTCAGCTGTGGGAGCAGAGGCCAACCCTTCGTGCTCTACTCCCTGGGATGCTGGGCAGCCCAGCACGGGTGCCAAAGAGGTTCCATTGTAATGGACTTTGAGTTGGGAAATCGAGGAGCGACAGCAATGCGGATGGCACCGTTGCAAAGCTGACTTTCTGCAGAAGAGGCACAGCTCAAGTTTTTTGCCCTGGCTCTTCGGCTGTGGGAGCAGAGGCCAACCGTTCGTGCTCTACTCCCTGGGATGCTGGGCAGCCCAGCACGGGTGCCAAAGAGGTTCCATTGTAATGGACTTTGAGTTGGGAAATCGAGGAGCGACAGCAATGCGCATGGCACCGTTGCAAAGCTGACTTTCTGCAGGAGAGGCACAGCTCAAGTTTTTTGCCCTGGCTCTTCGGCTGTGGGAGCAGAGGCCAACCGTTCGTGCTCTACTCCCGGGGATGCTGGGCAGCCCAGCACGGGTGCCAAAGAGGTTCCATTGTAATGGACTTTGAGTTGGGAAATCGAGGAGCGACAGCAATGCGGATGGCACCGTTGCAAAGCTGACTTTCTGCAGAAGAGGCACAGCTCAAGTTTTTTGCCCTGGCTCTTCGGCTGTGGGAGCAGAGGCCAACCCTTCGTGCTCTACTCCCTGGGATGCTGGGCAGCCCAGCACAGGTGCCAAAGAGGTTCCATTGTAATGGACTTTGAGTTGGGAAATCGAGGAGCGACAGCAATGCGGATGGCACCGTTGCAAAGCTGACTTTCTGCAGAAGAGGCACAGCTCAAGTTTTTTGCCCTGGCTCTTCGGCTGTGGGAGCAGAGGCCAACCCTTCGTGCTCTACTCCCTGGGATGCTGGGCAGCCCAGCACGGGTGCCAAAGAGGTTCCATTGTAATGGACTTTGAGTTGGGAAATCGAGGAGCGACAGCAATGCGCATGGCACCGTTGCAAAGCTGACTTTCTGCAGAAGAGGCACAGCTCAAGTTTTTTGCCCTGGCTCTTCGGCTGTGGGAGCAGAGGCCAACCCTTCGTGCTCTACTCCCTGGGATGCTGGGCAGCCCAGCACGGGTGCCAAAGAGGTTCCATTGTAATGGACTTTGAGTTGGGAAATGGAGGAGCGACAGCAATGCGCATGGCACCGTTGCAAAGCTGACTTTCTGCAGAAGAGGCACAGCTCAAGTTTTTTGCCCTGGCTCTTCGGCTGTGGGAGCAGAGGCCAACCGTTCGTGCTCTACTCCCTGGGATGCTGGGCAGCCCAGCACGGGTGCCAAAGAGGTTCCATTGTAATGGACTTTGAGTTGGGAAATGGAGGAGCGACAGCAATGCGGATGGCACCGTTGCAAAGCTGACTTTCTGCAGAAGAGGCACAGCTCAAGTTTTTTGCCCCGGCTCTTCGGCTGTGGGAGCAGAGGCCAACCGTTCGTGCTCTACTCCCTGGGATGCTGGGCAGCCCAGCACGGGTGCCAAAGAGGTTCCATTGTAATGGACTCTGAGTTGGGAAATCGAGGAGCGACAGCAATGCGGATGGCACCGTTGCAAAGCTGACTTTCTGCAGAAGAGGCACAGCTCAAGTTTTTTGCCCTGGCTCTTCAGCTGTGGGAGCAGAGGCCAACCGTTTTGCTCTGCTCCCTGGGATGCTGGGCAGCCCAGCACGGGTGCCAAAGAGGTTCCATTGTAATGGACTTTGAGTTGGGAAATCGAGGAGCGACAGCAATGCGGATGGCACCGTTGCAAAGCTGACTTTCTGCAGAAGAGGCACAGCTCAAGATTTTTGCCCTCGTTCTTCGGCTGTGGGAGCAGAGGCCAACCCTTCGTGCTCTACTCCCTGGGATGCTGGGCAGCCCAGCACGGGTGCCAAAGAGGTTCCATTGTAATGGACTTTGAGTTGGGAAATGGAGGAGCGACAGCAATGCGGATGGCACCGTTGCAAAGCTGACTTTCTGCAGAAGAGGCACAGCTCAAGTTTTTTGCCCTGGCTCTTCGGCTGTGGGAGCAGAGGCCAACCGTTCGTGCTCTACTCCCTGGGATGCTGGGCAGCCCAGCACGGGTGCCAAAGAGGTTCCATTGTAATGGACTTTGAGTTGGGAAATCGAGGAGCGACAGCAATGCGGATGGCACCGTTGCAAAGCTGACTTTCTGCAGAAGAGGCACAGCTCAAGTTTTTTGCCCTGGCTCTTCGGCTGTGGGAGCAGAGGCCAACCGTTCGTGCTCTACTCCCTGGGATGCTGGGCAGCCCAGCACGGGTGCCAAAGAGGTTCCATTGTAATGGACTTTGAGTTGGGAAATGGAGGAGCGACAGCAATGCGGATGGCACCGTTGCAAAGCTGACTTTCTGCAGAAGAGGCACAGCTCAAGTTTTTTGCCCTGGCTCTTCGGCTGTGGGAGCAGAGGCCAACCGTTCGTGCTCTACTCCCTGGGATGCTGGGCAGCCCAGCACGGGTGCCAAAGAGGTTCCATTGTAATGGACTTTGAGTTGGGAAATCGAGGAGCGACAGCAATGCGCATGGCACCGTTGCAAAGCTGACTTTCTGCAGAAGAGGCACAGCTCAAGTTTTTTGCCCTGGCTCTTCAGCTGTGGGAGCAGAGGCCAACCCTTCGTGCTCTACTCCCTGGGATGCTGGGCAGCCCAGCACGGGTGCCAAAGAGGTTCCATTGTAATGGACTTTGAGTTGGGAAATGGAGGAGCGACAGCAATGCGCATGGCACCGTTGCAAAGCTGACTTTCTGCAGAAGAGGCACAGCTCAAGTTTTTTGCCCTGGCTCTTCGGCTGTGGGAGCAGAGGCCAACCGTTCGTGCTCTACTCCCTGGGATGCTGGGCAGCCCAGCACGGGTGCCAAAGAGGTTCCATTGTAATGGACTTTGAGTTGGGAAATCGAGGAGCGACAGCAATGCGCATGGCACCGTTGCAAAGCTGACTTTCTGCAGGAGAGGCACAGCTCAAGTTTTTTGCCCTGGCTCTTCGGCTGTGGGAGCAGAGGCCAACCGTTCGTGCTCTACTCCCTGGGATGCTGGGCAGCCCAGCACGGGTGCCAAAGAGGTTCCATTGTAATGGACTTTGAGTTGGGAAATCGAGGAGCGACAGCAATGCGGATGGCACCGTTGCAAAGCTGACTTTCTGCAGAAGAGGCACAGCTCAAGTTTTTTGCCCTGGCTCTTCGGCTGTGGGAGCAGAGGCCAACCGTTCGTGCTCTACTCCCTGGGATGCTGGGCAGCCCAGCACGGGTGCCAAAGAGGTTCCATTGTAATGGACTTTGAGTTGGGAAATCGAGGAGCGACAGCAATGCGGATGGCACCGTTGCAAAGCTGACTTTCTGCAGAAGAGGCACAGCTCAAGTTTTTTGCCCTGGCTCTTCGGCTGTGGGAGCAGAGGCCAACCCTTCGTGCTCTACTCCCT
Source organism: Psittacula echo (assembly GCF_963264785.1). Lineage (NCBI taxonomy): Eukaryota > Metazoa > Chordata > Aves > Psittaciformes > Psittacidae > Psittacula > Psittacula echo. The sequence goes on along the minus strand of NC_137750.1, from coordinate 9,710,741 downwards.
GGGATGCTGGGCAGCCCAGCACGGGTGCCAAAGAGGTTCCATTGTAATGGACTTTGAGTTGGGAAATGGAGGAGCGACAGCAATGCGGATGGCACCGTTGCAAAGCTGACTTTCTGCAGAAGAGGCACAGCTCAAGTTTTTTGCCCTGGCTCTTCGGCTGTGGGAGCAGAGGCCAACCCTTCGTGCTCTACTCCCTGGGATGCTGGGCAGCCCAGCACGGGTGCCAAAGAGGTTCCATTGTAATGGACTTTGAGTTGGGAAATGGAGGAGCGACAGCAATGCGCATGGCACCGTTGCAAAGCTGACTTTCTGCAGAAGAGGCACAGCTCAAGTTTTTTGCCCTGGCTCTTCGGCTGTGGGAGCAGAGGCCAACCGTTCGTGCTCTACTCCCTGGGATGCTGGGCAGCCCAGCACGGGTGCCAAAGAGGTTCCATTGTAATGGACTTTGAGTTGGGAAATGGAGGAGCGACAGCAATGCGGATGGCACCGTTGCAAAGCTGACTTTCTGCAGAAGAGGCACAGCTCAAGTTTTTTGCCCCGGCTCTTCGGCTGTGGGAGCAGAGGCCAACCGTTCGTGCTCTACTCCCTGGGATGCTGGGCAGCCCAGCACGGGTGCCAAAGAGGTTCCATTGTAATGGACTCTGAGTTGGGAAATCGAGGAGCGACAGCAATGCGGATGGCACCGTTGCAAAGCTGACTTTCTGCAGAAGAGGCACAGCTCAAGTTTTTTGCCCTGGCTCTTCAGCTGTGGGAGCAGAGGCCAACCGTTTTGCTCTGCTCCCTGGGATGCTGGGCAGCCCAGCACGGGTGCCAAAGAGGTTCCATTGTAATGGACTTTGAGTTGGGAAATCGAGGAGCGACAGCAATGCGGATGGCACCGTTGCAAAGCTGACTTTCTGCAGAAGAGGCACAGCTCAAGATTTTTGCCCTCGTTCTTCGGCTGTGGGAGCAGAGGCCAACCCTTCGTGCTCTACTCCCTGGGATGCTGGGCAGCCCAGCACGGGTGCCAAAGAGGTTCCATTGTAATGGACTTTGAGTTGGGAAATGGAGGAGCGACAGCAATGCGGATGGCACCGTTGCAAAGCTGACTTTCTGCAGAAGAGGCACAGCTCAAGTTTTTTGCCCTGGCTCTTCGGCTGTGGGAGCAGAGGCCAACCGTTCGTGCTCTACTCCCTGGGATGCTGGGCAGCCCAGCACGGGTGCCAAAGAGGTTCCATTGTAATGGACTTTGAGTTGGGAAATCGAGGAGCGACAGCAATGCGGATGGCACCGTTGCAAAGCTGACTTTCTGCAGAAGAGGCACAGCTCAAGTTTTTTGCCCTGGCTCTTCGGCTGTGGGAGCAGAGGCCAACCGTTCGTGCTCTACTCCCTGGGATGCTGGGCAGCCCAGCACGGGTGCCAAAGAGGTTCCATTGTAATGGACTTTGAGTTGGGAAATGGAGGAGCGACAGCAATGCGGATGGCACCGTTGCAAAGCTGACTTTCTGCAGAAGAGGCACAGCTCAAGTTTTTTGCCCTGGCTCTTCGGCTGTGGGAGCAGAGGCCAACCCTTCGTGCTCTACTCCCTGGGATGCTGGGCAGCCCAGCACGGGTGCCAAAGAGGTTCCATTTTAATGGACTTTGAGTTGGGAAATCGAGGAGCGACAGCAATGCGGATGGCACCGTTGCAAAGCTAACTTTCTGCAGAAGAGGCACAGCTCAAGTTTTTTGCCCTGGCTCTTCGGCTGTGGGAGCAGAGGCCAACCGTTTTGCTCTGCTCCCTGGGATGCTGGGCAGCCCAGCACGGGTGCCAAAGAGGTTCCATTGTAATGGACTTTGAGTTGGGAAATCGAGGAGCGACAGCAATGCGGATGGCACCGTTGCAAAGCTGACTTTCTGCAGAAGAGGCACAGCTCAAGTTTTTTGCCCTGGCTCTTCGGCTGTGGGAGCAGAGGCCAACCGTTCGTGCTCTACTCCCTGGGATGCTGGGCAGCCCAGCACGGGTGCCAAAGAGGTTCCATTGTAATGGACTTTGAGTTGGGAAATGGAGGAGCGACAGCAATGCGGATGGCACCGTTGCAAAGCTGACTTTCTGCAGAAGAGGCACAGCTCAAGTTTTTTGCCCTGGCTCTTCGGCTGTGGGAGCAGAGGCCAACCCTTCGTGCTCTACTCCCTGGGATGCTGGGCAGCCCAGCACGGGTGCCAAAGAGGTTCCATTGTAATGGACTTTGAGTTGGGAAATCGAGGAGCGACAGCAATGCGGATGGCACCGTTGCAAAGCTGACTTTCTGCAGAAGAGGCACAGCTCAAGTTTTTTGCCCTGGCTCTTCGGCTGTGGGAGCAGAGGCCAACCCTTCGTGCTCTACTCCCTGGGATGCTGGGCAGCCCAGCACGGGTGCCAAAGAGGTTCCATTGTAATGGACTTTGAGTTGGGAAATGGAGGAGCGACAGCAATGCGGATGGCACCGTTGCAAAGCTGACTTTCTGCAGAAGAGGCACAGCTCAAGTTTTTTGCCCTGGCTCTTCGGCTGTGGGAGCAGAGGCCAACCGTTCGTGCTCTACTCCCTGGGATGCTGGGCAGCCCAGCACGGGTGCCAAAGAGGTTCCATTTTAATGGACTTTGAGTTGGGAAATCGAGGAGCGACAGCAATGCGGATGGCACCGTTGCAAAGCTAACTTTCTGCAGAAGAGGCACAGCTCAAGTTTTTTGCCCTGGCTCTTCGGCTGTGGGAGCAGAGGCCAACCGTTTTGCTCTGCTCCCTGGGATGCTGGGCAGCCCAGCACGGGTGCCAAAGAGGTTCCATTGTAATGGACTTTGAGTTGGGAAATGGAGGAGCGACAGCAATGCGGATGGCACCGTTGCAAAGCTGACTTTCTGCAGAAGAGGCACAGCTCAAGTTTTTTGCCCTGGCTCTTCGGCTGTGGGAGCAGAGGCCAACCGTTCGTGCTCTACTCCCTGGGATGCTGGGCAGCCCAGCACGGGTGCCAAAGAGGTTCCATTGTAATGGACTTTGAGTTGGGAAATGGAGGAGCGACAGCAATGCGGATGGCACCGTTGCAAAGCTGACTTTCTGCAGAAGAGGCACAGCTCAAGTTTTTTGCCCTGGCTCTTCGGCTGTGGGAGCAGAGGCCAACCGTTCGTGCTCTACTCCCTGGGATGCTGGGCAGCCCAGCACGGGTGCCAAAGAGGTTCCATTGTAATGGACTTTGAGTTGGGAAATCGAGGAGCGACAGCAATGCGGATGGCACCGTTGCAAAGCTGACTTTCTGCAGAAGAGGCACAGCTCAAGTTTTTTGCCCTGGCTCTTCGGCTGTGGGAGCAGAGGCCAACCGTTCGTGCTCTACTCCCTGGGATGCTGGGCAGCCCAGCATGGGTGCCAAAGAGGTTCCATTGTAATGGACTTTGAGTTGGGAAATCGAGGAGCGACAGCAATGCGGATGGCACCGTTGCAAAGCTGACTTTCTGCAGAAGAGGCACAGCTCAAGTTTTTTGCCCTGGCTCTTCAGCTGTGGGAGCAGAGGCCAACCGTTCGTGCTCTACTCCCTGGGATGCTGGGCAGCCCAGCACGGGTGCCAAAGAGGTTCCATTTTAATGGACTTTGAGTTGGGAAATGGAGGAGCGACAGCAATGCGGATGGCACCGTTGCAAAGCTGACTTTCTGCAGAAGAGGCACAGCTCAAGTTTTTTGCCCTGGCTCTTCGGCTGTGGGAGCAGAGGCCAACCGTTCGTGCTCTACTCCCTGGGATGCTGGGCAGCCCAGCACGGGTGCCAAAGAGGTTCCATTGTAATGGACTTTGAGTTGGGAAATCGAGGAGCGACAGCAATGCGGATGGCACCGTTGCAAAGCTGACTTTCTGCAGAAGAGGCACAGCTCAAGTTTTTTGCCCTGGCTCTTCAGCTGTGGGAGCAGAGGCCAACCGTTCGTGCTCTGCTCCCTGGGATGCTGGGCAGCCCAGCACAGGTGCCAAAGAGGTTCCATTGTAATGGACTTTGAGTTGGGAAATCGAGGAGCGACAGCAATGCGGATGGCACCGTTGCAAAGCTGACTTTCTGCAGAAGAGGCACAGCTCAAGTTTTTTGCCCTGGCTCTTCGGCTGTGGGAGCAGAGGCCAACCGTTCGTGCTCTACTCCCTGGGATGCTGGGCAGCCCAGCACGGGTGCCAAAGAGGTTCCATTGTAATGGACTTTGAGTTGGGAAATCGAGGAGCGACAGCAATGCGGATGGCACCGTTGCAAAGCTGACTTTCTGCAGAAGAGGCACAGCTCAAGTTTTTTGCCCTGGCTCTTCAGCTGTGGGAGCAGAGGCCAACCGTTTTGCTCTGCTCCCTGGGATGCTGGGCAGCCCAGCACGGGTGCCAAAGAGGTTCCATTGTAATGGACTTTGAGTTGGGAAATGGAGGAGCGACAGCAATGCGGATGGCACCGTTGCAAAGCTGACTTTCTGCAGAAGAGGCACAGCTCAAGTTTTTTGCCCTGGCTCTTCGGCTGTGGAAGCAGAGGCCAACCGTTCGTGCTCTACTCCCTGGGATGCTGGGCAGCCCAGCACGGGTGCCAAAGAGGTTCCATTGTAATGGACTTTGAGTTGGGAAATCGAGGAGCGACAGCAATGCGGATGGCACCGTTGCAAAGCTGACTTTCTGCAGAAGAGGCACAGCTCAAGTTTTTTGCCCTGGCTCTTCGGCTGTGGGAGCAGAGGCCAACCCTTCGTGCTCTACTCCCTGGGATGCTGGGCAGCCCAGCACGGGTGCCAAAGAGGTTCCATTGTAATGGACTTTGAGTTGGGAAATCGAGGAGCGACAGCAATGTGGATGGCACCGTTGCAAAGCTGACTTTCTGCAGAAGAGGCACAGCTCAAGTTTTTTGCCCTGGCTCTTCGGCTGTGGGAGCAGAGGCCAACCCTTCGTGCTCTACTCCCTGGGATGCTGGGCAGCCCAGCACGGGTGCCAAAGAGGTTCCATTGTAATGGACTTTGAGTTGGGAAATGGAGGAGCGACAGCAATGCGGATGGCACCGTTGCAAAGCTGACTTTCTGCAGAAGAGGCACAGCTCAAGTTTTTTGCCCTGGCTCTTCGGCTGTGGGAGCAGAGGCCAACCCTTCGTGCTCTACTCCCTGGGATGCTGCTCACTCGAGAACGGGTGTCAAAGAGGTTCCATTGTAATGGACTTTGAGTTGGGAAATCGAGGAGCGACAGCAATGCGGATGGCACCGTTGCAAAGCTGACTGTCGGCAGAAGAGGCACAGCTCAAGTTTTTTGCCCTGGCTCTTCGGCTGTGGGAGCAGAGGCCAACCATTCGTGCTCTACTAACTGGGATGCTAGTCAGCCGACAGCGGGTGCCAGAGATGTTCCATTGTAATGGACTTTGAGTTGGGAAATGGAGGAGCGACAGCAATGCGGATGGCACCGTTGCAAAGCTGACTTTCTGCAGAAGAGGCACAGCTCAAGTTTTTTGCCCTGGCTCTTCGGCTGTGGGAGCAGAGGCCAACCGTTCGTGCTCTACTCCCTGGGATGCTGGGCAGCCCAGCACGGGTGCCAAAGAGGTTCCATTTTAATGGACTTTGAGTTGGGAAATGGAGGAGCGACAGCAATGCGGATGGCACCGTTGCAAAGCTGACTTTCTGCAGAAGAGGCACAGCTCAAGTTTTTTGCCCTGGCTCTTCGGCTGTGGGAGCAGAGGCCAACCGTTCGTGCTCTACTCCCTGGGATGCTGGGCAGCCCAGTACGGGTGCCAAAGAGGTTTCATTGTAATGGACTTTGAGTTGGGAAATCGAGGAGCGACAGCAATGCGGATGGCACTGTTGCAAAGCTGACTTTCTGCAGAAGAGGCACAGCTCAAGTTTTTTGCCCTGGCTCTTCGGCTGTGGGAGCAGAGGCCAACCGTTCGTGCTCTACTCCCTGGGATGCTGGGCAGCCCAGCACGGGTGCCAAAGAGGTTCCATTGTAATGGACTTTGAGTTGGGAAATCGAGGAGCGACAGCAATGCGGATGGCACCGTTGCAAAGCTGACTTTCTGCAGAAGAGGCACAGCTCAAGTTTTTTGCCCTGGCTCTTCGGCTGTGGGAGCAGAGGCCAACCCTTCGTGCTCTACTCCCTGGGATGCTGGGCAGCCCAGCACGGGTGCCAAAGAGGTTCCATTGTAATGGACTTTGAGTTGGGAAATGGAGGAGCGACAGCAATGCGGATGGCACCGTTGCAAAGCTGACTTTCTGCAGAAGAGGCACAGCTCAAGTTTTTTGCCCTGGCTCTTCGGCTGTGGGAGCAGAGGCCAACCGTTCATGCTCTACTCCCTGGGATGCTGGGCAGCCCAGCACGGGTGCCAAAGAGGTTCCATTGTAATGGACTTTGAGTTGGGAAATCGAGGAGCGACAGCAATGCGCATGGCACCGTTGCAAAGCTGACTTTCTGCAGAAGAGGCACAGCTCAAGTTTTTTGCCCTGGCTCTTCGGCTGTGGGAGCAGAGGCCAACCCTTCGTGCTCTACTCCCTGGGATGCTGGGCAGCCCAGCACGGGTGCCAAAGAGGTTCCATTGTAATGGACTTTGAGTTGTGAAATGGAGGAGCAACAGCAATGCGGATGGCACCGTTGCAAAGCTGACTTTCTGCAGAAGAGGCACAGCTCAAATTTTTTGCCCTGGCTCTTCAGCTGTGGGAGCAGAGGCCAACCGTTTTGCTCTGCTCCCTGGGATGCTGGGCAGCCCAGCACGGGTGCCAAAGAGGTTCCATTGTAATGGACTTTGAGTTGGGAAATCGAGGAGCGACAGCAATGCGGATGGCACCGTTGCAAAGCTGACTTTCTGCAGAAGAGGCACAGCTCAAGTTTTTTGCCCTGGCTCTTCAGCTGTGGGAGCAGAGGCCAACCGTTCGTGCTCTGCTCCCTGGGATGCTGGGCAGCCCAGCACGGGTGCCAAAGAGGTTCCATTGCAATGGACTTTGAGTTGGGAAATCGAGGAGCGACAGCAATGCGGATGGCACCGTTGCAAAGCTGACTTTCTGCAGAAGAGGCACAGCTCAAGTTTTTTGCCCTGGCTCTTCGGCTGTGGGAGCAGAGGCCAACCCTTCGTGCTCTACTCCCTGGGATGCTGGGCAGCCCAGCACGGGTGCCAAAGAGGTTCCATTGTAATGGACTTTGAGTTGGGAAATGGAGGAGCGACAGCAATGCGGATGGCACCGTTGCAAAGCTGACTTTCTGCAGAAGAGGCACAGCTCAAGTTTTTTGCCCTGGCTCTTCGGCTGTGGGAGCAGAGGCCAACCGTTCGTGCTCTACTCCCTGGGATGCTGGGCAGCCCAGCACGGGTGCCAAAGAGGTTCCATTGTAATGGACTTTGAGTTGGGAAATGGAGGAGCGACAGCAATGCGGATGGCACCGTTGCAAAGCTGACTTTCTGCAGAAGAGGCACAGCTCAAGTTTTTTGCCCTGGCTCTTCGGCTGTGGGAGCAGAGGCCAACCCTTCGTGCTCTACTCCCTGGGATGCTGGGCAGCCCAGCACGGGTGCCAAAGAGGTTCCATTGTAATGGACTTTGAGTTGGGAAATGGAGGAGCGACAGCAATGCGGATGGCACCGTTGCAAAGCTGACTTTCTGCAGAAGAGGCACAGCTCAAGTTTTTTGCCCTGGCTCTTCGGCTGTGGGAGCAGAGGCCAACCGTTCGTGCTCTACTCCCTGGGATGCTGGGCAGCCCAGCACGGGTGCCAAAGAGGTTCCATTGTAATGGACTTTGAGTTGGGAAATCGAGGAGCGACAGCAATGCGGATGGCACCGTTGCAAAGCTGACTTTCTGCAGAAGAGGCACAGCTCAAGTTTTTTGCCCTGGCTCTTCGGCTGTGGGAGCAGAGGCCAACCGTTCGTGCTCTACTCCCTGGGATGCTGGGCAGCCCAGCACGGGTGCCAAAGAGGTTCCATTGTAATGGACTGTGAGTTGGGAAATGGAGGAGCGACAGCAATGCGGATGGCACCGTTGCAAAGCTGACTTTCTGCAGAAGAGGCACAGCTCAAGTTTTTTGCCCTGGCTCTTCAGCTGTGGGAGCAGAGGCCAACCGTTTTGCTCTGCTCCCTGGGATGCTGGGCAGCCCAGCACGGGTGCCAAAGAGGTTCCATTGTAATGGACTTTGAGTTGGGAAATCGAGGAGCGACAGCAATGCGGATGGCACCGTTGCAAAGCTGACTTTCTGCAGAAGAGGCACAGCTCAAGTTTTTTGCCCTGGCTCTTCGGCTGTGGGAGCAGAGGCCAACCCTTCGTGCTCTACTCCCTGGGATGCTGGGCAGCCCAGCACGGGTGCCAAAGAGGTTCCATTGTAATGGACTTTGAGTTGGGAAATGGAGGAGCGACAGCAATGCGGATGGCACCGTTGCAAAGCTGACTTTCTGCAGAAGAGGCACAGCTCAAGTTTTTTGCCCTGGCTCTTCGGCTGTGGGAGCAGAGGCCAACCCTTCGTGCTCTACTCCCTGGGATGCTGGGCAGCCCAGCACGGGTGCCAAAGAGGTTCCATTGTAATGGACTTTGAGTTGGGAAATCGAGGAGCGACAGCAATGCGGATGGCACCGTTGCAAAGCTGACTGTCGGCAGAAGAGGCACAGCTCAAGTTTTTTGCCCTGGCTCTTCGGCTGTGGGAGCAGAGGCCAACCATTCGTGCTCTACTAACTGGGATGCTAGTCAGCCGACAGCGGGTGCCAGAGATGTTCCATTGTAATGGACTTTGAGTTGGGAAATGGAGGAGCGACAGCAATGCGGATGGCACCGTTGCAAAGCTGACTTTCTGCAGAAGAGGCACAGCTCAAGTTTTTTGCCCTGGCTCTTCGCCTGTGGGAGCAGAGGCCAACCGTTCGTGCTCTACTCCCTGGGATGCTGGGCAGCCCAGCACGGGTGCCAAAGAGGTTCCATTGTAATGGACTTTGAGTTGGGAAATGGAGGAGCGACAGCAATGCGGATGGCACCGTTGCAAAGCTGACTTTCTGCAGAAGAGGCACAGCTCAAGTTTTTTGCCCTGGCTCTTCAGCTGTGGGAGCAGAGGCCAACCGTTTTGCTCTGCTCCCTGGGATGCTGGGCAGCCCAGCACGGGTGCCAAAGAGGTTCCATTGTAATGGACTTTGAGTTGGGAAATGGAGGAGCGACAGCAATGTGGATGGCACCGTTGCAAAGCTGACTTTCTGCAGAAGAGGCACAGCTCAAGTTTTTTGCCCTGGCTCTTCGGCTGTGGGAGCAGAGGCCAACCGTTCGTGCTCTACTCCCTGGGATGCTGGGCAGCCCAGCACGGGTGCCAAAGAGGTTCCATTGTAATGGACTTTGAGTTGGGAAATCGAGGAGCGACAGCAATGCGGATGGCACCGTTGCAAAGCTGACTGTCGGCAGAAGAGGCACAGCTCAAGTTTTTTGCCCTGGCTCTTCGGCTGTGGGAGCAGAGGCCAACCATTCGTGCTCTACTAACTGGGATGCTAGTCAGCCGACAGCGGGTGCCAGAGATGTTCCATTGTAATGGACTTTGAGTTGGGAAATGGAGGAGCGACAGCAATGCGGATGGCACCGTTGCAAAGCTGACTTTCTGCAGAAGAGGCACAGCTCAAGTTTTTTGCCCTGGCTCTTCGCCTGTGGGAGCAGAGGCCAACCGTTCGTGCTCTACTCCCTGGGATGCTGGGCAGCCCAGCACGGGTGCCAAAGAGGTTCCATTTTAATGGACTTTGAGTCGGGAAATGGAGGAGCGACAGCAATGCGGATGGCACCGTTGCAAAGCTGACTTTCTGCAGAAGAGGCACAGCTCAAGTTTTTTGCCCTGGCTCTTCAGCTGTGGGAGCAGAGGCCAACCGTTTTGCTCTGCTCCCTGGGATGCTGGGCAGCCCAGCACGGGTGCCAAAGAGGTTCCATTGTAATGGACTTTGAGTTGGGAAATGGAGGAGCGACAGCAATGTGGATGGCACCGTTGCAAAGCTGACTTTCTGCAGAAGAGGCACAGCTCAAGTTTTTTGCCCTGGCTCTTCGGCTGTGGGAGCAGAGGCCAACCCTTCGTGCTCTACTCCCTGGGATGCTGGGCAGCCCAGCACGGGTGCCAAAGAGGTTCCATTGTAATGGACTTTGAGTTGGGAAATCGAGGAGCGACAGCAATGCGGATGGCACCGTTGCAAAGCTGACTTTCTGCAGAAGAGGCACAGCTCAAGTTTTTTGCCCTGGCTGTTCAGCTGTGGGAGCAGAGGCCAACCGTTTTGCTCTGCTCCCTGGGATGCTGGGCAGCCCAGCACGGGTGCCAAAGAGGTTCCATTGTAATGGACTTTGAGTTGGGAAATGGAGGAGCGACAGCAATGTGGATGGCACCGTTGCAAAGCTGACTTTCTGCAGAAGAGGCACAGCTCAAGTTTTTTGCCCTGGCTCTTCAGCTGTGGGAGCAGAGGCCAACCGTTCGTGCTCTACTCCCTGGGATGCTGGGCAGCCCAGCACGGGTGCCAAAGAGGTTCCATTGTAATGGACTTTGAGTTGGGAAATCGAGGAGCGACAGCAATGCGGATGGCACCGTTGCAAAGCTGACTTTCTGCAGAAGAGGCACAGCTCAAGTTTTTTGCCCTGGCTCTTCAGCTGTGGGAGCAGAGGCCAACCGTTCGTGCTCTGCTCCCTGGGATGCTGGGCAGCCCAGCACAGGTGCCAAAGAGGTTCCATTGTAATGGACTTTGAGTTGGGAAATGGAGGAGCGACAGCAATGCGGATGGCACCGTTGCAAAGCTGACTTTCTGCAGAAGAGGCACAGCTCAAGTTTTTTGCCCTGGCTCTTCGGCTGTGGGAGCAGAGGCCAACCGTTCGTGCTCTACTCCCTGGGATGCTGGGCAGCCCAGCACGGGTGCCAAAGAGGTTCCATTGTAATGGACTTTGAGTTGGGAAATCGAGGAGCGACAGCAATGCGGATGGCACCGTTGCAAAGCTGACTTTCTGCAGAAGAGGCACAGCTCAAGTTTTTTGCCCTGGCTCTTCGGCTGTGGGAGCAGAGGCCAACCCTTCGTGCTCTACTCCCTGGGATGCTGGGCAGCCCAGCACGGGTGCCAAAGAGGTTCCATTGTAATGGACTTTGAGTTGGGAAATCGAGGAGCGACAGCAATGCGGATGGCACCGTTGCAAAGCTGACTTTCTGCAGAAGAGGCACAGCTCAAGTTTTTTGCCCTGGCTCTTCGGCTGTGGGAGCAGAGGCCAACCGTTCGTGCTCTACTCCCTGGGATGCTGCTCACTCGAGAACGGGTGTCAAAGAGGTTCCATTGTAATGGACTTTGAGTTGGGAAATCGAGGAGCGACAGCAATGCGGATGGCACCGTTGCAAAGCTGACTGTCGGCAGAAGAGGCACAGCTCAAGTTTTTTGCCCTGGCTCTTCGGCTGTGGGAGCAGAGGCCAACCATTCGTGCTCTACTAACTGGGACGCTAGTCAGCCGACAGCGGGTGCCAGAGATGTTCCATTGTAATGGACTTTGAGTTGGGAAATGGAGGAGCGACAGCAATGCGGATGGCACCGTTGCAAAGCTGACTTTCTGCAGAAGAGGCACAGCTCATGTTTTTTGCCCTGGCTCTTCGGCTGTGGGAGCAGAGGCCAAACATTCGTGCTCTACTCACTGGGATGCTGGTTAGCTGAGAAGGAAGTTGTGGCTGTTTGGATTCAAATGGACTTTTATTTGGGAAATCGAGGAGCGACAGCAATGCAAATGGCACCGTTGCAAAGCTGACTGTCTGCAGAAGAGGCACAGCTCCAGTTTTTTGCCCTGGCTCTTCGGCTGTGGGAGCAGAGGCCAAACATTCGTGCACTACTCACTGGGATGCTGGTTAGCTGAGAAGGGAGTTGTGGCTGTTTGGATTCAAATGGACTTTTATTTGGGAAATCGAGGAGTGAGAGCAATGCAAATGGCACCGTTGCAAAGCTGACTTTCTGCAGAAGAGGCACAGCTCCAGTTTTTTGCCCTGACTCTTCGGCTGTGGGAGCAGAGGCCAACTGTTCGTGCTCTACTCCCTGGGATGCTGGTCAGCCGAGAGCGGGCCCCAGAGAGGTTCCATTCTATTGGACTTTGAGTTGGGAAATCGAGGAGCGACAGCAATGCAAATGGCACCGTTGCAAAGCTGACTTTCTGTCGTCGCGCACGGAGGGAACACATGCACAATCATTATGATTGATAAAAGTGATCCGTTTACTGTGCTCAAATAATGGGTATATATAGTGTGAAACTGCCACATACACACAGCTTCCCGTAGTGATTGGTTGGCATATACAGCATTGGCTACATTCCAGGTGCATTTCGGTGATTTTCCCCTGCTCGTATACACATCCTCCCCTCAAGGTCTCTGCTCCTAGTTCACAGACAATTTTTAGCTACAAGGTAGGCCGGCTGGTCTTCTATCTCTATTGGTTAACTTCCAGGGTTTTTCCACTGCTGACAACTGTACACAACTGGTGTTTTTTCTCAGTTTCACAGAATCTGTGCTTAATTAAGCTCAGACATGGGAACATGACCTTTGCTTTCTAACCATGTCTCCACAATTTCCCCTTTTTCTTTTTGAGCAAGCCAAATGGACGCTACACTTTTCTTAAGCATTGATATCACACATCGCAGCATACAACTTGCTATTAATATGAATAAGACTATTGCACATAATATAGTTGCACCTTGCATAAGCAAAACTTTAAGCCATCCAGAAATTCCCCATCCTTTAAGGAGTTTTGTCAGCCAGTCCATCCCATTATCTTTCATTAGTCGTTTGATCCCTTCTCTTAATTGTTGTATACTTTTATAGATTGACTCCGAATGATCTGACAAATTCATACAGCACATCCCTTCAAACTCTGCGCAAGCATGTCCTTGTGCTATCAACAAAAAATCGATTGCTGCTCTATTCTGTAAGGTGGCACGACGAATACTATCGACATCAGTTAAAAGCCCACTTAGTGCAAGCATAGTAGCATTTGTCTGTTTCGCAAGTCAACAACCTAGTTTATTTAATGTTGCTAAAGCTTGAGCTCTAGCTACTTTGGGAGCTAAAAATGAGGCAGCTATTATTTCACCCAGGTTCCAAAAATTTACTTTGTCATCACAGCTCAAATGAAAAGCATGCTTTGACCTTCAAGAACACAATCCTCTTTTGTATATTATCATAGTGCTATTAGGGATAAACATGCCTAAGATACCTACTGTACATGGGCAATTATATGGGACTTTATACGGGACGGCACCCCCTGCCAGGCCCGATCCTGTGGCAACTAAGGCACAGACTCCATTTCTGGCTACAAACAAAATCCCTTTTTGAGTGAGCTTACAGGCTTTTATAGTATTCTGCCTAGCGGTTAGTAGTGGGTTAGTTCCTTTGGTACTTTTCCATCACGAAACAATCTTATTGATCACGCACTTTCTCAGCTAATCACATTACTGTCCACGCACTTTTGCTTGACCAATTATTTCTAAACATAGTTCTTTGCCATCACTACTCATTATATCGAAACTTTCACTTCCCCTTGACTACACATTCTTTATCATGTCTTAAGCATCCTCCTGTGTTCAAATTTACAGTCCTCAGAAATTATCCTGCTTGAAATTATCTTTCTTGAAAATTAATTCTTGAAATTATCTTGTTCTCTCTTCAGTTCCACCCGATGTTCTTTCTCCGGTTCTTCCCAACTTGTCCCTTTCACTTCTTTCAAGGTTTATGGTTGATAAGAGTCCAGATGTTCAGGCTCTCGTCCAGGTCTACTGGTGCAGCTTCTTGTGCAGCATGTTGAAGACAGCTTTTTTTTTTTTTTTTTTTTTTTCACCCTCTTAATTTGTTCCATTACCTGCTTTATAACACTACCATTGTATTACAATCTTTCTAGTTTTTGTCTTAGCATTTTCTAGTAGCTGCTGCAAATTTGCATGCTCTAACATCTTTTACAAGTAACAAATCCACACAGTACAAGGTATAGTTTCTCATTAGTAACTGGTAGTAAATACAGGTGGTTTTATACACAAAATCACAGCCTCTAATAATAGCTACGTTACAAGCACACATATTCAAGTTGTTACTTTTCAGTTGCCCCCAAGTGATGTCCTGCAATCATTTATTTTTCTCTTCCTCTATCTCATTCTGCTCGGGGTATTTACTGTCAGCTCCTATAGCTGAGGTATCAGGTTTCTCCACTTGTCTGTCCAGCTTATGGTAAGGGTTAACAAACTTTGCAGGTAGCCACCATGGATCTGTAGGTAGGAGGATACAAACATACCCCCTATCCTACGCTATCAGCTCCTGAGAAGGAGCTGGGTTAAAGTGATTCAAAGACATTCTAATGGGAAAAGAATGTGAAGCTACAGCTGCCTGCCTGCTTAGCAGCAGCCATAAATACCTGCCAGCAACAGCACTCTGCATTAACCCTTTCTTGTCCAAAATGTTAATCTGTTACCCATTAAAACTTTTACACAAACCCAACAACAAAAAATGCACAGAACACTGCCTATCCTCAACACACACACACACACACATGTATACGGGATCCCACAAGCACACTCCATACAACTACAAATTCAAAACACAAAGCCTAGACAATCATTATTCCCACTATACGGTCCCTCATACGGAACGTGGCGTAAGGACCCTGTGTGAAAACAATCAAAAATCAGCTCCAAGCAGCATCATCGCAGTGTGAGGTGGCAGGCTCAACTTTAGCAGGCATCCCCGCAGAGGCTCTGCCTCCCCACATCGCATGAGCCTTGGGCTTTTACACTGACTAAAATGCACACTCATTCCGATGCAGGTGGCCAGCCTACATGGGAAGAAGTGGTCAGCAATATCCATAAAAAGTCTCCAAGGGCTAATAGAAACATAGATATACATGGATATATATTTCCCAACTTCTAGTACATGTGGATCACAGAGAGACTATCAAATGAGTTGTATATGGGGTTTCAAGTCCACAGCCTGCCACAGTATTCATATAACATATTCAAAAGGCTATAAGGGTACTCTTTTTTTTTTTTTTTTTCTCTTTTTTTTTTTTTTCTTTTTTGTATTTTAGGGGCCAATTTGTCGTCAGCAGGGAGGATTCCCCCAGGGTAGGCTTTGAGGGTTGTTGTCGCTCGTTGTGGGGAACACCCCTGTCCCTCGCCCTGTCGCACAAAGGGGAGTGCTACCAGGGCTCACAACGCTCCACTTCACGTTTTCCTGCGGCTGCTGTTGTTGCTGTTGCCACGGCCGCGGTTTCTGGCAGTCGCGCTGCAGCTCCAGCGCCGCCCGCTCGGCCGCGCGGCCCGGGGGCTCCGTCCGCGCCTCCCGAGGCACCTTCCTCCACAGCTCCCGCGCAAAGGTCTGCACCCGCGGTTCCTCCACTCGCAGCGCCTCGGTGTCCCGCAGCCGCTCCAGCCGCTCCTCTCCTGGAGATAACTTTCTCGATAGCACCCCACGTCTCCTTCCATAATCAAAGAGGGCAGTAAGCCCTTTTCCTAGATCCCGCTTCTCTAAGAAGCACTTAAATAAATCAAAGGCCACTTGTCTTTCCAGTTTTCACTACTCTCTCTTTTTTAAGTTTTGGTACCAATGCAGCTCGCTAGCAAGCAGGCCAACTCAGCGGGCGGCTGAGGCTCCCTCTTCATCCTTCAGGCTCAGAGGCTCCTATTCTCTTTCAGGATTGACCTCTGCCTCTTCTCCGGGCTTTACCTTAGGACTACTTAGTAGTCCGATTCTTTTTTTTTTTTATCATAGGCTCCTCTTCTCTTTCAGGATTGGCCTCTTTTTTCTTAGGCTCCTCTTCTCTTTCAGGATTGGCCTCTTTTTTCTTCTTTCACTGCCCGTTCTCTGCCCGGCATCTTCGACCAGCAAAACCAAGCATTTTTTCTTCTTTCAGCCCTCCGGACACTGCTTCTCCGGTGCTTTCCCGCTCCGTGCACAATTCTCTCAGCCGCTACGGGTACCCGGGTTCCTCTGCTGCTCGCTGTTCGGGCGCCAATATGTCGTCGCACATGGAGGGAACACATGCACAATCAATATGGTTGATAAAAGTGATCCGTTTATTGTGCTCAAATAATGGGTATATATAGTGTCAAACTGCCACGTACACACAGCTTCCCGTAGTGATTGGTTGGCATATACAGCACTGGCTACATTCCAGGTGCATTTCGGTGATTTTCCCCTGCTCATATACACATCCTCCCCTCAAGGTCTCTGCTCCTAGTTCACAGACAATTTATAGCTACAAGGTAGGCCAGCTGGTCTTCTATCTCTATTGGTTAACTTCCAGGGTTTTTCCACTGCTGACAACTGTACACAACTGGTGTTTTTTCTCACTTTCACAGAATCTGTGCTTAATTAAGCTCAGACATGGGAACATGACCTTTGCTTGCTAACCATGTCTCCACATCTTCTAAAATGTGTTACTGCAGAAATAAAACTAAGGGCTTATTCATTTTGAATGAGCCACCAGGGAGAAAGCCATTGCATGCATGTTTAAAGTGGTTTTCTTATGTTTGGTTATTTATACCAAAATGTCTTGGAGGGAAATTTGTGATTAAATTCACCAGTGAGCTACTTTCATTCATGCTGGAAAGCCTTTCTCACTTCACCAGGAGCAGAGCTGCTGGAGCCACTGAAAGCAAAGCACAATTCAGAGAGAACTGCCCGGAATCCTAGAAACAACCAGGCTTGAAAAGCCCTTTAAGCTCATCCAGTCCAACCGCTTTCCAGCACTGCCAAGGCCATCACTAACCCATGGAACTGAGGCCTCGTCTCCACGGTGTGTGAACACTTGCAGGGACAGTACCTGCAGCCCTGCCCTGGGCAGCCTGTTCCGATGCCTGAGCACCCTTTGGGGCAGGATTTATTTCTCAGCTCCATCTAAACCTGCCCTGGTGCAGCTTGAGGCCAGTTCCTCTTGTCCCATCCCTTGCTCCTTGGGAGCAGAGCCCAAACCCTCCTGGCTCCATCCTCCTGTCAGGCACCTGTAGGGAGCGATCAGGTCCCCCCTGAGCCTTCTCTTCTCCGGACTGAACCCCCCAGGTCCCTCAGCCGTTCCCCATCACAGTGGGGCTCCAGACCCTGCACCAGCTCTGTTCCCTTCTCTGGCCCCGCGCCAGCACCTCAATGTCTCTCTTGTAGTGAGGGGCCCAGAGCTGAACACAGGATTCGAGGTGCAGCCTCACCAGTGCCCAGTGCAGGCGAACAATCCCTGCCCTGGCCCTGCTGCCGCACTGGCGCTGCCTGGGCACAAGCTGGCGCATGTTGGAAAACCATCACCAGCAGAGCAGACCTCAGGACTGAATGTGTTGGTGCAGCTTCAGCTTGGGCCAAGAGCCGTTCCCAAGCCCCCCGTGTGCGGGGGTTTCACCTTTTGGGATACACAAAACAAACCCCGCGGGTGCTCCCCGAGCCCAGCGGCCTCCTGTGCCCCACTCCCCGGCTCTGGGCCCTCACCCCGGCCGTCTCGCTGTGCGGACCTGGCGCGGCCTCGGCTGCGCTGCGGGAGCCGGCGGGGATGCGCGGCCCCTATCTGACCCGCAGCGCAGTCCCGGGGTCGGCTCGGGCCGTGCCATTCCCATAGCGATGGCTGCAGACGCCGGTGGCCCTTTAAGGCAGTGCCGGGAGGACTGCGAGAGGCCGGAAGTGGTTGCGAGGCGCTCTGGTTTGCACTGTGTCTCGGTGGAGTTCCGGCCTTTCTGTTTCCGCTTGTGAGCGGCCTCATGGCGGGCGGCGGGGCTGGGGACCATGCGGGACGTGGGGGGCAATGTGGGGGGAATCAGGGGTGTGGGGAGGGGGTGCGAGGGAGGCCTGGGGAGCAGTGGGGGGGGATAGTGAGGGCTGGGGGGCAGTCCATGGGGTGCGGTGCAGGAGTCGCAGTTGGGGGGGGAGGGGGAAGGGTGGAAGGAGAGCTGGGAGGCTGGCGAAGGGGACAGGCCGGGATGTGGTCCCTCTATGGGAGGTGCTGAGGCCGTATGGGGATGCAGGGCTGGAGGGGCAGTGTGTCTCATGGGGCTCAAACCGGTTCTGTTTTATCTGTGATTCTCCTCAGGACTTCCTCAGCCCCCAAGATCCCACAGCCCCGAGTGCGTCCATCCCTGAGGTGAGGGAGAACCCCGGGGTGGTGGGGGGGAGGCAGGATGGGTGTGCCAGGGCTGGGGGAGGGCTGCTGGGCACTGGGGCCAGTGGATCCCTCCTCATACCAGCCAGCCTAGCCCTGTGCCCAAGATCAGCTCCCAGGCAGGCTCCCTGCGGGGTCCCTCCTGTGCAGTAACAGGTGTGAGCATCCATGCAGCGTTTTGATGGTCATGTATGATACTGCAAACAACAGATCCCCCAGGGCAGGGACAGACAGCTTTACAGTCAGGTGGTTTCATGCATACTGAGTCTTCTCTTGAAAATCACCTAGAATGCTGAAACTGATCCTGTGCTTCCTTCACAGGCGAGTTTCGCAGGTGTGAAAACCAGAACTTACGCATGTTGTTCATATGTCTTCCACCTGATTTATCACTAGGTATAATTTTAGTTCCAAAACTTTGTTTCCCCTCAATGTAGGGACTGTTAATGTGGTTTCTTTACTCAAGCAAATCGTATGGCTTTGTTGGAAGTTGTACTATACTCTTTTGTGCATCTGGGGTTTTCTTTACTGTTTGGTTTCTCTTGTACAGCTGGGCTTGTAGCTCAGAAGCACATAGGAAGTGGAGTGGGGGAGATGTGTGCTGCGATCCTGGCTGCTGACAAAAATGCTTTGCCGAACAAAAACCCAATCCCAAAAAGCATTTTTCCTGCTTGTTGTTGGTGTTTGGGTGATTTGGCTCACAGCAAGGTCACCCCAGATAATTGCTCCTGTACAACTGAGGAGCTGACAGTGGGAGGAGGAAGGTGCTTCTTAACCCAGCTTTGCCATCAGACTGTGTTGTGTGTGGCTGCAGCTGATGTGTCAGTGATCTTGGAGCTCTCTTGGTGCAGTTTGGGATAAGATGAACTCATGTTTCAATGGGAGACCCTCCCTGCTGCCAGTCCAAGCAAAGCTTTTCCTTTGCTCACCTTGACCCATCTGTGAGCAAAGTTAACCCAGTAAAAGCAGCAAGAACAAGCTGAGGAGGGACAACTAAACCTAGCATTAATGACGGTTAGGGAAAGGTTGGGAGGGAGAGGAAGGGCTGTGTAGTTTGGGGAGGGAAAACCAACTTTTCTGCCCCCTTTCCCTCCCCATCTTAGTGGCTTTGTTTTGTGGGAGAGTTCTGCTGTGCTGTACAGACCACAGCGTGCACAGTGGCAGTGCAGAAGCTGCCAGATGTTGTGCTTCCAATGGGATCTTAAAACCAGGGAGGAGCACTGCACACCAGCAGCACTTGAGCTAGAAGGATGTGATTGGTGTCTGTCTTGGGAGCTCTAATATGCTGTTACTGTCCAGTTTCATGCTGTTTTCACCAGATGTGTGAAATTAAACTCCCTGATAAGTTTAATGGGGTGTTAATTTGGGAGCCTGATGGTGTAAGGAGCTCAGTGTTAATTCTTTGTGTCACTCCTCTTGTTCATCAGGTGGTGAATATTTTCCACCTGGTGTCTCACCCTGTTTATGGTGCCAGGGTAACCACAACAGCATGGAGTCTGGTTTTGAAGGAACACTGTTCATACTGTGCCTCCTCACCAGAAATGAAGCAGTGTCACTTGCTTTGGGCTTTCTGGTACCAGACCTGAGTGCTGTGTTGCTGTCACACAACACTGATCCAGTACAAGCTCATTTTGCCACCTCTCGTGCTCAGACCAATCCAGGAGGTGAATGCTGTGCCCACAGGCTTCCTGCTGGCCACACAGCTGATCTCCTCCTGGCAGCATGGACCAGTGTAAGCCCTGGGCTATGGTTACAGCCATTCCTGCGGAAATGGAGTCATGTTCCATGCCTGGTATGATCTATCACATCTTACTGTGACACTACAGGCTTGAGAGTAGCTTCCTCCCAGCTGGAAAGGGGATAGTGCCAGAGGTGGTGGTTGGCACTGGTGGAAGTTTTCATTGTAGAAATGCTATCAGGAAGGATCTTAGGGAAGGCTGGGGGTGGGATGCTGCTGTTTCAGTTGTTGATCCAGAGAAGATGGGTCTGTAGGGCAGTGATCTCCAGTTTTAGCTGGATTTGTACCTCACACCCTGAGTGGTAACATCTGTACCGAGCAAAGCTAGGATTTGTTCACCAGATGCAAGACACATGCCTTGAATTTGCAAACAGTTCTCCCTTTCTGCTTTGTCTCTTGATGTTGAGCTGACCTGGGCAGAGCTGCCTGGCAGTCTTAGGTTGCAGCTGAACACACTTCACCTGTGTACTGCAGACTGACATCCTTTGTTCAGTTTATTATTTGAACAAGTGCTTCCCTTACGCTGATTTTGCTCTTCCCTATGTTACAAATTGGTATATTCAGCCACAGGGACTGTCAGAACAAAGTATGTGGAGCCCTAGATAGAATCACAGTGTTAAAGGATGGTTTGGGTTGGAAGGGACCTTAAAAGTTCATCTAGTTCCAACCCCTGTGTCAGGAGCAGGGACAACTGTGATTGCAAATATCCTGTTCATAGTTTCACCTAGAAAATGAGCTGTATTTATCCTTTAAATGTAAAATTTGTGAATGTTACTATAAAACGTTAACTATAAACTATAAAACGTTTCAAGTTTCTGATAAAGGAGGGAAAAGTTGGGAGTTAAGTATCTTATCAGCTTGAAGAGTCTTAATTTTTAAAGCAAAGTTATTTAACTGAGGATTTTCCTGTCGACTAACTTTCAAACTAACACACTTTCTCATTTCCATTAACATGTGACCACTTGCAGGAGGACCCTGGGCTATGAGCTGTTTGTGACAGCCTGGTGGGATGGGGACTCCCTTGCGTCCACACTGAGCACCTCTGGTACCCATGCCCAGCTTCCCTGCGGTGTATTTGCTGTGTCTGAACACCCTGGTTGTTTCTTTTCAGGTGGCTGGACCAGAAGATCCATTCTGCAGAATGGTGAGAGTGCTGCTCTTGCAGTCTGATTACAGCTGTGTGGTCTTTTAGGTAATAGAGTCATTTTGCTTAGCTAGATGGTAAGCATGAATAAAATCCAGTTCTCAAAGTTGGCTTCTTGAGATTTAATACTTGCTATTGTGTGTGAACAAAGCGGAAACATTTTCAACGTGTTGCAAGTGTGAATCCAGGCAAGTGGGTGTGTAAAGCTACTGCACTGACACTTGTGATTTGTGCCTGGGGCAGACACGCTGAGGGTGTGCAGTGATGGCTGGATGTGCTCTGGGGATCTGGAGGGGCAATTTACTCTTGAGTTCAGCAGTGCTGGAGGGTTCGAGAGCATCTCAGTGTACCAAGCTCTAATGCCCACTAGAGGGTGTGGAGCTCCATGTAATGGTTTGCCTTCATTGAAACAGGAAAATGAGAGACACTAATCGGATGTGCAGGGAGCAAGGCTGTGGTGGGATTAGGTTCCTGCTGAAGATCCTGCTCTGTGCCTTGGCAGCAGCACAGCTTGTGCATCACACAACTGTCAGTTTGCCCTGCGTGCAGCCACGAATTGCTGTGTGTGTGTGCGCCCAGGGAGGCAGCTCTGCTGCAGGTTTGATACAGTTAGTACCTACCTCCACTGGGATACCTGGAAGAGGTTGCTTGGAGGGTTCACTTGCACATGTAAAGTTTCCTTCTACCTGCATAGTAAAATGTACCCTTGCTAACAGCAGGTAGTAGTTTCTCACTTGCACTGTAAAAAGCTCCTTCTCAGGTAGAGGGAGTTTCCACTCCATCTACAGCTCTTTTAGGCTGAGCCTGAGGCCAGTGTGGTGTGAAATGTGATGAACTCACGCTGCTTGCTGGGTGTGTGTGCTCCCTGTGCTTAGCCCTCTTAGAAGTGCAGCAGAAGCTGCTCAGCCCATGCTGGCTCCTTGGCCAGGTACAGGACTTCTTCCTTGCTAAATTTTGCCTCAGTGTCCCATTAAGAATGAATTCCTGAGCAGAATAAAACCCAGCAATGCTGGCTTTGCTTCAGCACTCACAGTGCTTGAGGAACCCAAAGGAGAGATGGGCAACTTTGTGAGTACAGGATTGCTGCAGCTTGAGATGTGGAGGAGCATAGGCTCCTCTTGGGCTGCTGGTAGCAGGTGGGGTCTGTGGACATTCTGAAGGTCGGTCTTTACATCCAAGAGGGGAGCAGTTCTTGCCTGAAGGATGGTATCTGTTACTGGGGAGTGTTGGGGTGGAGAGTGATGGGGAGGCAGCTGAAATGGGGTGGTGCTCATGGGGCTGGAGGTGAGGGGGTTCCAGTGAGAAGGATGCTCCCATGATGCCTTTAGTGCTTTTGCTTTGTTTCCAAGGAAATCCTACATCTTTTTGACCTTGTGGCTTCTGCAGAAATAATAATGTTCTCTCAGGAGGCTTTAGTTCAGAATGGGTCAGCAAGGAGCAGGTCTCTGTTTGCGTTTAAGAAAAATGAGCTTTTCCCCAGCTTCTCCTGGGGGATATTGTGTCTGGATACAGTCATATGCACATGATTGCCATTGTGGTCCCCAGCCTATCCTGGTGCCTCTCCTGGGGTCTTGCTGTGAAAACAGTCCATAGCTGAAGTCATTACTTGCACTAGAAGCACTATTACAGTAAAAGCCTCCTCAGGCTGACAGGTACAGGCAGGACCCAGCCTCCATGAGCTTGATGTGCTGAGGTTTCTGCTTAACCCACATGCAAAGTGGATTAGAGATTGTAAAGAACCTTCATTTGAGGAAAGCACAATGCACCTACAAGTGGGTCAGCTGGATATTTGGGGCTGTGTAACTTGCAAATCATGCTTAAGGTTCTTACTTGTTTATCAGCTGGAGTGACCCAGATTGCATTGTGAAGGTGGTTTGTGCCTGTCTGGAGCAGCACGATGCATCCCCTGTCCCCTCTTGCTTATTCCAGAGCCTCTTGTAGTCTTAGCAAGATTTGTGTGCCCAAGTTTGCTTCTCAGTTGCCCATTTGGTTTTCCTACAACAGGAAGCTGCTGTGAGCCTCTTAAATAGCAACAGGGAATTTCGTGCCAAGCCAGAGGAGGTGAACACCCCAGGCAGTGTTGGTATTGCATGCGTGCTTTGGAGCCTGTGCTCTTTTACTAGGTTTGCTTACTAACTGAGCAAAATTAATCCCTGCTGTGGTTAGCTCCAGGCTTTCCCAGAAGGCAAATGGTTTTAAACCCTGTGGTCAACAAGGTGCTTGTCCCCCTTTCTCTCAGTGCTGTCTCTTGCCTGTATGAAGGTGGGCAATGACAAACAGCTTGTCTTTGCTGTCAGTGCGAGGTCTCACATCCCCAGCAGGTTGGTATCGGGCAATGTAAGAGCAGCTGCAAGCCTTGCATGTGCTACAGAGGGACCAAGGAGAGATGCTGAGGGTGCTGGTGGGTGTCCATGTGTAAGCTGCACCTAGACATGGTCTGGCCCTGAACCAGTGCATTGCCCCAGCTCTCCAAGCACACACCATTTATTTTCCTCCCCAGCTGCAGAGGAGGTTGTGCTCCAAGTGCTTTGGGCACCACTGTGGGTCCGTGGTGTTGCAAACAACCTCTCCAAGCATGAGTAATTGTTTGGAGGAGCCTCGTCCACCACTTGCACCCTGTGCCCTGCGATAAGGTCGAGCCATGCACTTGTTTGTGCCAGAGCCGTTCCTTCCTGCGTGGTAAGAATAGCTCACCTCAGGAGTACGCGAGTCCCCGGGGCAATGAGTTATCTGCTTGGACCCGCTCCCTGCGGGCCGAGAGGAAGCGTGCTTTGTTGGAGCAAGGCTTTGCTTGCTGAGGGAAGGTTGCTCTTTGGCAGGTCACAGCCTTGGTGGCCCTTCAAAAGCTGTGTGACCCTGCCCTGGAGCAGCACAGTGCCTTCCCTCTCCACACCAGAGCCGCATCTGGCCACAGGGTCTCTCCAGCTCTGTCAGCCTCCAAATGGATGGGAGCAGCTCTAATCCTTTGCATGGCTGGGTGGACTGCACTGCTGCAGCACCAGTCCTGTTCTTCCAGCCCCAGGCAGCTCAGCTCCCATCTGCTCTTCCCTTGTGCTCTTGTGTCCCTGTTTCCCAGCACATGGGATTTTTCTGCTCATTTCAACCTGTGTCCTAACACAGTTCCTCTGGCTGCTCCAGGATATGGGAACAGGAGCTGCTTTGGTGGAAGGGAGCTGCAGCACTTACCATGCCCAGCTCAGGCTGGCTGTTCTCCTCACAGGGAGCTGATGTAGCTCACTCACCTGACATAAAAGCAATGGATTGTTGCTGGATTAAGGAGCTAAGGATTAAGGACCACTGAAGGTCCCGGCTGGTGCTGGGTGAGCCGGACCTCTGCCTTTTGGCAGCATCAAGCCCTTACATCAGCTCTGTGTGTTGGGGAGCTCCAGGCTCTGCTTGTCCTAGCCTGCTGCCCATGCACAGCTTTCTCAGTTCCTCCATTGCTGACTGGTGAGCTCATGCTCGGAACATCCATGGCTTTTTGGGAGGAGTTCTGCCCATTGTGTTTTTGTGGGGAGGTTGGGATCCATCCTGCAACAGAAACCCAGGGCACTGAGCACAGACACTGCTTGCAACCATCTGCTTCTAGCCACAAAAGTGGGCTTTTTGATGACTTCACAGTAGTTCTTTCTGCAAGGGAAAACCCTGCTGCGCTCGAGGGTCTGGAGATCTCGGTGCTAAAGGTGAGATCAGCCCTGAGCTCTGCCAGAATCACTCCCCAGGGCAGCAGCGATGCGGCTTCATCACAGAAATAGGTTTATGTGCACTGAATGCAGGATCAGGGCACTTGGGGGTTGGGAAATGCTGTCCTTTCTGACATGCAGCTGATTCCTTCTCCTGGCAGGGAAGTGTTCCAGCCCATGGCAGGGTTGTGATACCATTGCCATATGTGAGAGTCAGCCATGGCATGGTAGCATCCATGGGGAATGACTTGGCTTTTCAGCCTATTTGAATGCCTAACGTCTTTCGAGAGAAGTAAAGCTTCAGGTCAGGACTCCTGGAGCAGGCTGCTAATTCTCTATAATAACTTCCATTTCTTCCATAACAGAATAAAAAGAAAATTAAAGAAAAAGCCTTTCCACTGGGGAGCCCTGGTTGCAGGTGCAGTAAAGCAGCAAGTGCCCTCTCTGCTGTTCTTGCAGACACCAGTATTAATGGATAGTGCCACACACAGCTCTGCCGCCCGCCAGCACAGCCTGATAAGGTTTGTGCTTGATAAAGCCTGTATAACCTGCTGGGCCAGGGCAGCCACATTCATCACCTTTTCAGACTAATCAGGATCTGTTAAGTGGAAAAGGAGGAAAATCAGTTTACTAGAAGCTGGTGTGGGCTGTTGGGCTTCTCTGGGCAAAACTGAGTGCAGGGCTGATGGCTTTTGCTCGGCTGGAGCAGGCACTGCAGATCTTCTGTGCCATCCAAATGCTGTCATGGAAATGTCTTCAGATCCAGAGGCCCAGCCTGAATTAGGGGTGAACCATTCCCTCCTCAGCAGCCAGCAGAAGGCATGGAGGGCAAGCCAGTGCCAGCCTCCTCCCCTCATTTTCCACATCAAACTCATCCTCCAGGCTGAACAATTATTCTCTCTTCCAGGCAGGGTTTAAGGGGAGGGGTGATGTTTTTATTGATGGGATGAGGGTTCTCTTCCTAAGACATGAATCCTGGTCACAGAGCTCCAGTCTGGCTGCCCCCTGTGAGTCCCCAGGCTGGAAGATGCTGCCTGGGTACAAGAAGGTTGGGGCATGATGATGCTGTGAGTGTTCCTTCCTACAGTTCTTGATTGTGAATTCAGTGCTTTAGAACTCCAGCTTCTTCCTTTAAAGTTTCTGGGGAAAAAAAAAAAACAAACCAAAAAACCAAACCAAAACAAACAAAAAACCCCAACCCCTCTGAATTTGGCCTGATTTGAGTTTTTTGGCATTGGAATTTCCTGTGGAATAGAAAACCTGGGGCTGGCCAAGAGGTCATAAAAGAGATGTGGAAGTAAACCCCGCAGCTCTGTGGAGCTCCCTTGGTTGTGCTGGGATCTGTTTTGTGCTCTCTCCTGGCTTGTTTGGTTTTCACTGGTCTGTGCACAATGTTCTTGATTTAAAGTATGTGCTCTGTCCCCTAAGCAAGAGGGCATCCCCTTGGGACTGAGGGGCAAAAAGGACCTGGTGGCTCCTGCAGCAGAGAGGGGTGCGGAGCATGAAACCTTGCGAGTGTCTGGGAGCAGAGTGTGGATGAAAGTGCCATTCCCCTGGCCATGGGATGGACTCAAATCCCAGTGCCCTGAGCCCTGCTGCGAGGTTCTCACCCAAGGGTTTTGCTGCAGACTGTGACCCGGCTGAATGGGCACCATGTGAGTTAACTCAAGGGCAAACACACACACACTGCCCACACCCCGAGGGCTGAGCAAAGCCAGGGTCACAGCCGAGCTGTAGTGGGCGGTTCTACGCTGGTGCCCAGCACAAGCATCCTGTGCTCAGCCAAGCCCAGGAGGGATGATGGAAGGTAGGTCAGAGACCGACTGTCGTCTCCGGTGCCAGATCCTGGTGCCAAGCCAGCAGCAGAGCAGCAGCCAGGGCTGTAATCCAGCCAAGCAAATCCTCCATCAGCTGAGCATGAAATGGATGTTTATGTGTGCGAGTGAAAAACAAGGAGGAAGGAGGCGGAGGTGTTTGCATATGCACCCATGTTTTACCTCAACGCAGACAGGACAAATCCTGAGTGCTGGGGCTGGGCTGGGAGAGGAAAGCCAGACCCCACAGAAGGGGAAGCGGTCCCATGTGGGCAGGGGAGATGCCAAGGCAGGACGAGTCTGTGAGCAAAGGGGAAAACTGCTTTGACCTCCCCAGCACGTCCCAGCAAGAGCCTTGCTGTGGAGGTGGCTTCCCACTGAGCCCCCAGCCCCTGTAAGTGTGAGGCCACACTGCTTCTCCTCCAGGTCAGTCCTCAAGAGCCAGCCAGGACCCAGCGCTGTGCAGCCACATCCCCAGCTGTGCTTTGAGACCACCTCCTTGTCTCCCCTCCTCTGCTCCCACATCATCCTTGGGATGGAAATGCTTTGAGGTCTGTGCCTGGCAGGCTGGACCTTGAGCTGGGACAGGGATTGGTTAATGCTGTCAGCATGTTATGCAAAACGTTGGACTTTGCATTGTCGGAAGAGGAAATGTCTGTGTTCCTGCTCTGCTTTGTACAGGAACTGAGAGCGTGGGGCTGTGGCTGCTTCTGCAAGGTAAACAGCTGGAGAGCTGCCTGCTCCCCACCTTTCCTCCCTCTCCAACTCTTTAAGAGGCTTCAGCAGCTCTCTTAAAGCGTGACCTCTGGGAATAGTGCTCATGACCATTGGTCCAGCCCAGATCCTTCCACTCGGCAGCACCCAGCCTTTGCTGAAGGTTCATCCCTGCTAAGAGGTTGCCTTCAGCTGCTCCTCTGAGAGCTGGTTTTAGGTCTTGCTGTAATATTGGTTTTCCTTCCACAGGATATAGTCCTGCGTCTCCTGCAGAACAGACAGCCGGGGGGTCTCACTGCCCCAGCCCTGCGAAGGGATGAGGCTGGGCTGGGTTCAGCCTGAGCATCACTTGGGCCCTTCATTCCCTCATGGCAGGAGTCGATTTCAATCACTGTGCTGTGATGATGAAGGGAAGGGGCAATCAAAGACAGCTTTAAACCAGGTATTTCTTTAAGCTGTATCTAAGAAACCTGCCACGGCTCCAAGCTGGACCTTCCAGCCAGGGGTGAGCAGGCTTCATCTGACAGCTATTTCTTCAATATTTAAAAAGCTGCCTGGAATAAACTGAATGCTTCCGAGTAGTGACCTAGATTCTGCTTGCTGTAAATTTCATTAGAAAGTGGATTTGTGTGCCTGCCAGGAGCAGGCCACTTTGCAGCTTCATTGATCTGCCCAAACCATGTGCTGTGCAAGTGCTTTCCTCAGCAGGTTTTTAAAGAGCTCACTGCTGCCTGCTTCTATCCCCAAATGTGGCTTCTTTTCTTGCCTTGCTCTTCTTTTCCTCTCTTTTTTTTCTTGGTGCAAATGCATCATCTGTTTGCTAATCACGTCACCTCATGAGCTGCACAGAGTTGTCCCACCGGCTGTGTGGGACAGAGCAGCTGGGAAGGAAACTGTCACTCTGTGGAGGCCAAAGACTTTCACAAGGCCGGGGGCTGCCAGCAGCTCTCTGTTCTCCACCAAGGTCACCTGTGGTTCTGACACCCTCTCAAAGAAGCTTCCTTCCCTTCTGTCCCCAAAGCATTGTCTACCCACAACTTTGGATCTTATGGAGAGGTGTGACGGTAGCACAGATGGCTTATACTGAGGCTTACTAGGGAAAAAAGCCTGGGGAGATGTGGTGCTGCCAGACCTGTGGATGCACGAGCAACATGCATCTCCCCAAGCCTGAGCAGGGCCACGCAGCAGATGCTGAATTCCTCCCCATGGCAGTATGTTTGCAGGCCCTCTGCCCTGCTTAAAGGTATCATAGGAGGACCCTGCAGCTGACACGGGACCTATGCAAACCTGCAGCTACAGTCATCAGACATGGAACAACTGCCTGGTGTGGCTGAATTAACGGGTGAGGGGAAAGGTGATGTGTCTCTGTAGTTGGGTACCCAGCCCTGCCTTTCCCATGGGAACCCTCTTCTGGGGCTTTCCCTGTCCCCCTGGCACCTTTTTCTCTGCATGAAGCTGATGCTCCTGTGGGGACCTTCCTGGGAACAGGCCATGTAACAGCAGGAAAACCCACATGTTTTGGAAGAAATCCCTGTGCTGGAGCTGTGGAACACAGAGCTGTTCTGTCTGCTGACAAAGACTGCCATAGAAGGGGCTTCTTGGGCTGAGTTTTGGCAAGATATTGGAAAGGCGGATTCAAAGCAGCAGCAGCCTTCCTGCTGCCTCCTCCTGCGCTATGGCTACCAGCACAGGCGATACCTCGATGCAGTGATACAGGCTGTGCTTCACCTCTGCTGTACGCTGCTGATTTATTTCCAGAAGTTAAACCTAGGACCTGAACAGAGGCCACCCCTGGGCCAGCACTATGGGCTGTCAGCATCCAGACAGGGGCTAAATTAATTTCCCATAAATCTGAAACGCTCTGCTGGTTTCCCAGCTTCTCAGCATCTCCGCTGGAGCTGCCTGTGATTTATTTGCCTGAGGTCTAAGGAGATGGGCAGGAAGTTTTGCTGAGGCAATGGTCTGGGTCCATTTCCTCCTGCCACCAGCACCCTGAGCTTTTCCCTACTCTGGCCACTGGTGGCTTTGTCTGTCCCCAAGCCTTGTCTGTCTCTAGCTGCAGGGAGGAAGGAGAACTGGAGGCAGGAGTTCTGGCTCTCTCCTGCTTTTTTTTGGGGCAGTGTGGGTGGTTCAGCCTCTTAGAAGAAAGGCAAGCAGTGTCTGGGAAAGCGGGGGCTCTGCCAGCTCACCCCTCTGTGCCTAGCAGAGAGGTGCTGGGGACCGCTCTGGCCCAGCCATGCCCAGGCACTGGGCTGGCACTGGGAGCTTGCCCAGCACAGTGATACTGCCCAGAGCCTTTGTGGCTGGAGCAACTGCAGCTGCACTTGTTAGTGCCAGGAAAGGGTTAGATGCCAAGGGAATCTGGGTTTAAGAGCTGGGAGCATCACTACAGCAGCAGTTTCTCTGCAACCCACAAGGGGGTTAAGTGAAAAATGAAATTTCTTTCTATCTCCTTCCTTGTGCTTTCTCATCTCCGCCAACGGAGATGAAGATGGGGGAGGATTCTTTTTATTTCCTATATTTAGCTTTGGAGAAATTGCTATAACTAATCGGCTTTAGGAGACTGGGCTTTCTCCTTTATTTTATCTCTTTCTGTCGCTAAGCCCCTGTCATGTGGCTGTGCACTACGGCTCCCTGGCGCTCTCTGTTTGCTGGGCTCAGGGTTTCTTCATGAAGTCAATTAATATCCCATAAAAATAACACCTCCAGCTGTTCCACTTGCAGCTGCCAGGTTGGAGTCTAATTGCCAGGACTCCGATCCCAAATCCTGCTTTGCATGTAAAAGTGCCAGTGAACAGGAACAGTGAACAGGAGATGGCAATACAGAAAAGGAATACGGTTTGGGGTGCTATTTTTAGCCTTTTCAAGCCAAATGTAAAAAGACCCGTAGGCTGCTTGTGTCCTGCTGAATCTGATCCTATGCACAACATTGTTCCCATGGCACAGTGCGGCAGCCAGGCTGGGTGCAGGGTTATTTGCAGCAGTTAGCTTGCCTACATGTAAAACCTTCTGGGGCAGTTTGAGCAGCGCTGTGTTGACGTGACTTACATCCATGAACTAATGGGTTTTTTCCACCTCTCATTCTCTGTGTGTTGCTGAACGTGCCATGCTGGATGCGGCCATAGCAGTGGTGGGGCGGGAAAGGCAGCTGCTCACCCACTGTGGAGCCTGTGTCTCACAGAGTGGTGGTAAAGGGGTAAAAAATCCTTTCCTGCTGATTGAGGTACAATGTGGATGCACAGTGACCTCCCTCCCATGTCATCCTGCCTGTCCCACACTCTCTTCTGCTTCCCAAGCTGGATGCCACCTTTGGGGGACCTTGCTGGGCAGATCTGTTTCTCGTGGGGGGCCTTGCCTTTGCTTGGTGCTGCCTTGACTCCCATCACTACCGTATCCACCTGACCTCTTGCTACCTCCTGGGTGCTTCCAATCTCTCCTTTCTTACTCTCCAAAGAAGAGGTGCTGTGAAGGCCCAGGTGCACATGGGGTTTGGGGATGGGGCACTAATGAAGCACTGGCCTTGTTTCCAGTCTCCATCCAGGGAGCTGTACTGGGTCAAATCAGCTCTTTTCATCACTGGGCTCGTTTAATTCAGACTGAGGCTGGTTAGGACCAAAAGCAAATCAAACAGAACAGCTGTTTGTTAGCTAATTTGGAATACTTAGTGGTCACACATTAGTCTGTAGCTACCAGCTTGAAACCACGACTGCAAATAGGCTTCCTGTGCTGGAGATCATCCCCTTCATTAAACCAAGTTATTTTGAGCCTGCTATTTGGAAGTTGCCCTCAGAAAAAAACTTTCTACTCATCCCATTTGCACAGCAGTTGCAGAGCCAGTGCTTGACTCAAAAGGCAATTCCTTCTCTTCCTTCTCTGCTCAGGCTCCCCCTGCCCCATCAATTCCTTCTCTTCCTTCTCTGCTCTGGCTCCCCCTGCCCCATCGATTCCCTCTCTTCCTTCTCTGCTCCGGCTCCCCCTGCCCCATGCTGACAGCTACAAAAGCCAGAAGGTGTTAAACATACCATCTCTCACCCTTGGAGAGCTGGAGCCACACTCTCAGTGGGTATCCCTTCCGTGGAGCTTTGCTAGCAGCTCACTTCTCCAGGGATAGACAGGGCTATCAATCTCTGTCCAATCTTGCCTAGCAAAGAGATTGCAAACGTGGCTTTCCATTGTGTAGTACATTAGCCAAATTAATTCCAGGATAGAGTCAGCCAGCAGTGCTGGAGGCCAAGGCAGATTAATGCTGCAGCCATGGCAGAATGCGCAGAGCAGCTGCTTGCAGCATGCTAGCTCTTGGATGCAGCCAGCCTTCTGCTTCACAACATTCCCCATCTCACGCTCTTCAGAAGCATTGAACTCTCCAGAATCAGCAATGCAGACAATTCAGTTGGAAGGAAAATCTGTCTCTAAACTGTGCTCCTCTTTCAGGCTGCCACTGCTGCAAGTGGGTGACATTCTTCATTGGCCTTGCTTGCTTTCTTTAATCTCCCCAATACAGGCATGCCTGTGGAGCACAGGAAGGTTCCTCCCTCGTGACAAGGAAGAAAAAATTAGCAAGCAGATTGAGCATGTACAGCAAATAATGAGATTGCCTTGGATACCGGGCTGGAATTCATGCAAGGAATTGTGCTGATCAGAGAAGATAAGCAGCATTTCTAGGCCTGCAAATAGCATCATGAGACTTATGGTTCCCAAGGGTTTTCTAAGAGATCCTTGGATGAAAGCTGATCCACAGACACTGCAATGTAAAAAATAAACCCTGCAATAGCTATCCTTGTAGATATTTTGGTGTGCAAGTGCCTTGTAATGATCTGCCTCATTTTCCTCCAGGCAGGGGCATAAACTCAACAGATAGACCCACTGGTATGCTGGGAGAGCAGCAGCCACAAAGGAGGCTTGTCCTGGTGGAGCTCCAGTGAAAGGGTGCAGTGTCTGCCCACAGGGTGCAGACCCAGTTCTGGTGGAGTCAGTGTGTCCTTTAAAAGGAGCTGGATTTATGAAATACTTTTAATAATAAGTAATTATTTCTTATTACTCCTCTGGTATAAAAAAATTAGTATCTTCATTTTACAGGCAAACAGGACAAAGTCTACACATGGTGAGTGACCCAACGGTTTGGTTCAACACTTGCTGAAGTAGATGAGAGTATTTGTACTGTCAGACTTATTAAAAAAGAGGGATAGTAAACAGCCTTTGTTTCTGTTTTTATAGGAAACTTCCTCCATGTCGCATTTTCTGTGCCTCGTGGCCGAAGTGGATCTTTCTCTAAGGACTGAAAAGTGTTATTAATGAACTGATCAGATCCAGGCAGCCCTTCAGCTCACTCAGAGGTGACCAGTAACAGGCTGCTCACAGTGAGGCAGGTACCAGGCAGATCCAAGCAGTCACCAAAGGCAATTAGAAAAGCTGGACATTCCCAACTGCCCAGTAAACCCTTGCTTGCTTGCAACTCCAGCTCCCTGTATTATGAGCATGACACTTTCAGCAACAGAAACAGACCTCAGCAAGTAAAATTTCATCAGTGTTTTTCCCTTTATAATGGAAAAATGGTTGTGGGGGTGAGTTCCCTTTGTCATTCTTTCCTTCCTCCCCCTCCCCTTCCATGCCACCTCCTGATGTCTAAGGTATAAAACTATTCCAATCCTGTGGCAGCCCCGAAGGTGGTCTCCCCCTCCTCACGCTCCCCCAAGAAGACTGTGCTATCAACCTTTTTGGTGTTACAAATATCCAATGCAGGAATGAGTGCTGGATTTGCTGCTCCATCCAGACTATGCACTCCACTAGCTCCTCATGCTTGAATTATTTCTGTACCAGCAGCCCCCCCTGCACCACCTGCTCATTTTTGCTTTAGCACTGTCACTGCTTCTGAGCAGCGGCACCAAATTCCATGCAGGAAGCCACATATGGGTGCTGGCTGTACAAGGAGAGGATGTGAATAAGGGCTGGGATGCTTTCCACATGCTCATCCCAATTCATGTATTTTATGAATCAGGACTTAGTCCTATTTGCTAATGTTCATCTACGTATCCTTTGCTATGTCAGTGATGCCTGTGCTCTGATGTCAGCTGCTGGAGTCCAAGCACTGGCAGCTGGTGTCTCTGGCCGGCTCCCAGCCTGCAACTCTATTTTCCTATCAGTCACTTGGAAAAAAACCAGGTTTCTGACTGTGTATGGCATCAAAACATGAAGGGCTTTGGTCTACAAGGTCATTTAAGCCTTTCCTACACCATGGCACAAGGGAAAGTTCAGATAAATCAAATAACAGTATGAAGTTAATACACCTTCACTTGTACTGCATTAAGCTAAAGTGAACTAAGGCCAGTTTAATCCTGAACTCTTAGCACAAGAGTTTAATGCCTTCTAGCTTTTGTACATTAACATCACCTCTCTGAACACAGGCTGATCTGGACACACTTTACCCTGTTCCCAATCTTCTCAATGGTGGAAAACTACCATGAAGCTAAAAGGCAGCAGTGTTGGGGATAAAGAGATCACCCAGAAAGTGCTCTGGTCTGCTTCTTCCTGCTGACTTTTCCTAAAGCGTTTTGTGAGCCTCAATATTTGTATCTGCATATTGGGATTATTAGTATCTTCCCTGCCAAAGGGCTTCATGATCTCCAGAGATATCTGGAGAAACTTCTCTGTACGATTTCCCCGGTATGGGCTATGCAGGGAGCTCACAAAAATACATACAGCTGTTCCAGATGAGCACATTTATTGTGTATCTGGAGGCCTGAGCTTGGGCGTCACAGTTACTGTAGTTTTAAGGGTAAAGAGGTGAAGGAATTCACACCACCCCATATCCCAGCAGCACCAGATGCTCTCCAGACTGACAAGGGAATAAAACAATTGTGACACCTAGTTCCACATCTGCAATGCATTTAATAAGAACGCTGGGGAATTGCATGCCCCAAGGGCACATCTCCATCCCATTAGCTGTTTGTCAGTCATCATGCTTATTTTAGCTGGAAATGTTATCATTTGGGTCCTTTTTCATGATTTTAAAGATTTAGGAAGAGGGCAGTTATTCCAATGTAGCCAGTGGTACATAAAAAATTCCAGTGACTCAGATGGGACTGATTTATCAGGGAACAGCTCTTGAAGAACTTCAGCATATCTGGACTCAGAATCTCATCCCTCTTTCACATACTTTTAATAAACATACAGCTTGGCAGCAAGACCTTGAACGAATGCATGTTCCCTCTTGCTGAGAACTCCTAACAACCTTCTCTAGTACAAAAGCTGCAAAGATCAGACCTGCAGGACAGTAAGAAGCCAGGACCATGACACTTTTTTTCACTATCTGGGATGCAAACAAAAGAAACCAGAGCAAGTCTCTGCCTGCTGAAATTCCAGGGGCTTGCACTCAATTATAGCAAGGCCGTGAGGCACGTTCAATCTTTGCTTGTATACATCAGCCCTCAGGCAATTGTGCTTTAAGTTAGTTATTGTTAATAATAAAGGATTTACTACCAATACTTCTCATTAATTTCCATGGCAATATTGCCTGACACAAGATAGATGATGGAGCTTTGAGTTGTGTAACCAAAGTTCATAACGTGAAGGAAGCAATCCAGGAAAAGTGCTCAGATAGTGGGGAGCGACCAAACTTGCACAGCCTTCCTAAAGCTCAGCTTCCCTTCACAGCTAGTGAGCTGCATTCCTAATGTTTGGAGAGTATGAAGATAGGCTGAGAAAGTTAGGGCTGTTCAGCCTGGAGAAGAGAAGGCTGCATGAAGATCTCATAGCAGCCTTCCAGTATCTGAAGGGGGGCTATAGGGATGCTGGGGAGGGACTCTTCATTAGGGACTGTAGTGACAGGACAAGGGGTAATGGGTTCAAACTTAAACAGGGGAAGTTTAGATTGGATCTAAGGAAGAAATTCTTTACTGAGAGGGTGGTGAGGCACTGGAATGGGTTGGCCAGGGAAGCTGTGAATGCTCCATCCCTGGCAGTGTTCAAGGCCAGGTTGGACGGAGCCTTGGGTGGCATGGTTTAGTGTGAGGTGTCCCTGCCCATGGCAGAGCGGTTGGAACTGGATGATCTTAAGGTCCTTTCCAACCCAAACCATTCTATGATTCTACAGTTTGCACTTTCAGCCTCTGTCCTCTGGGACACAGTTTTCAGCCTTCAGCATGCTTCAAGGCTTTCCTTAAAACATTTCACCCACCCATTTATTCATTTATAGTCCTTCTAACGATGCACTGCTGGAGCTGCTATAAAAGAAGAGGTAAGAGGAATACGAACACTATTAAAAATAAAAAATTACAAACATATTCATTTCCTCTTCCGTGTCTATCTTGTTAAGATTATTGTTTCTGTAGAAAGCAGGCAAGACACATACTATGACTGGCTTAGATGTTAAATTATGGACTTTCACTTTATCAATAAATACTGAGTACCTTTAGAAGTCCAAATAAAGCTTTTCTGATTATATGGCCATTTGATTAACTAGAATAGTGGCAGTCAGTGAGAAGTGAAACATTTCTCAGGATCTAAAGAGAGATGTTATGAGCAAAGAGGAATTTGAGTGGGTGTAAATTCCTTGCTCTTCTATGTTGGTAGGATTATATCTCAGCTTTCAGATCAGGGAAAGGATGTTACAGGCATAATGGCAGGGACTATCAATCAGATAACTAAATCTAATTACAGAGTTACTAGATATAACTAGTTAACATCAGCTACATGAAGGCAGCTGGCCAACTGCCACAGCAGAAACCAGTTTCAGAGAAACAATTCCTGAACACATTAAACAGCTTCTTGTAAGGACTGGTTTCAGATCAGACAACAGCCTGTTCTTGACTAAAAGACACATGGTTCAGGTAAGAAAGAACTGTAGCTGAATCACTTATTTATAGTAACAACAAATTCAGCTTTCCTAGAGAAAGAACTGCACCAAAAGGACAGGATAATGATTCCCAATTTCAGCAGAAGGATTTATTTTCTGAGGGAGTAAGTCATACTCTGGGTAAATAAATTGCCTTAATCATTGAAGGGAACAGGGTCATGAACAATGAAGTCATTGAAGGGAACAGGGGCATGGGCCCCTAGTTTGCACATCCTTATTTTAACAGAGTTTGTGATACACTGGTAAGCCCAAACCAGTAATTGTATTTCTTGTTTTTAGTACATTGTGGTTAAACCATGCCAGACATGGTCTAAGGCATCTCTTTCAGACATCCCAAACTGTGAAGCACCCCAGGCTGTGTGACTGAAGCTGCAAGAGACAGGCGACAGGCAGAAAGATGCTGAAGGGTGATGGAGTCAGGCTGTGGGCCTTGGGTGCCACTGCCCCAGCCTGCTCGCCTCCGAGTCCCAGGGACAGGTTCAGCACCTCTGTGGGCAATTAGCCAAAATCAGGGGGAACCTTACTACTCCCTACAACTGCCTGACAGGGGAGAGTCAGGTGGGGTCGGTCTCTGCTCCCAAGGAACAAGGGATGGGACAAGAGGAACCGGCCACAAGCTGCACCAGGGCAGGTTTAGATGGAGCTGGCGAACAATTCCTTCCTCAGAGGGTGCTCAGGCATTGGAACAGGCTGCCCAGGGCAGGGCTGCAGCCACCGTCCCTGCAAGTGTTCACACCCCGTGGAAACAAGACCTCAGTGTCATGGGTTAGCAGTGGCCTTGGCAGTGCTGAGGTAAGGGTTAGACTTGATGAGCTTAAAGGTCTTTTCCAACATAAATGGCTCCATGATTACTAAAGGGCTTAGCACCAAAGGGTGCTCAGGGAGGCTGGGTGACGGGAAACAGCATACAACACACTACCACAGCTACCATGCTCCTTGCGTATTTGGGGAACACTCCAACTCACGCTACTCCGCGTTGCCGTTGCGCCTGCGCACGCGGTGCGGGGCCGCGCACGCGCACTGCGCGGCCGGCGGCGAAGCCCCGCCCTGTCACTAGTAACAACAGGCGGCGGCGGCGGCACCGGGTCCCCTCCCCTGCCGGAACCGGCGCTGCCCCGCGCCGGCATGAGGCCAGAGCGCGGCCGGCCGTCGCGGCGGGAGGCGGTAAGGGTTACTGCGCCGGTGCTGCACCCCGTTGTCCCCCTCCTCAGTGTTCCTCGCCCCTTCCCCTCAGCCGTCGGCAAGTTTCCCGCCGTTCCCCTCAGCGTTAGCGCGGCCGGGCCGGGTCCCCGCGGGGAGCCCCGAGGAGCGGGCGGCTCGCCCTGTGTGGTGATGAGGCGGGGGGGCGGGGGGTAGCGGCCGCCGGGCTCCCACCGCTCTGGCGAGCCCCACTGTCCGGGCTGTCGCAGGTGCCCGCCAGGTCCCGGCTCCTCCCGGAGCACCGGCCGGCCCAGAGGGGAGGACCCCCGCACGGCGGGCGCGCCTGCCCTGGTCCCCACGGGGAGTGAAGCGCTGAGCTGCTTCTTTGTTGTGTAACTCTTCTTCTGTAGGGGTTTGCGGCTCTTTTTGCTGATTCAGGTGTTATTTTTCGAAGGGCGGGGTGGTCACGGGTAAATTCCGCTGTGGCCGAGGATGTCGGGTGAACTTTCTTGGGACTCTTGTATTTACTGTTGCCTCCTTCCTGGGGCTGGGGAGCTGCCGTTGCCCATCTGCCGCACTCCAGAATACACTGTAGATAACGCTCTCAGAAGCGCTGTAGATAACGTGAGGAAGCAGTAAAAAAAATTCAAAGTAATACTTAAAGTACTGAAATAAACGCATTTCTCACTGAAGTGAGCCTGGCTAGCAGCCCGGGGTTCATCTGCCAGTGCTGCTGCCAGCGTTTTTCAATAAGCGTAATTGCATTCTGGAGGGCTTGGGTCACTTTGCTGGGGAAAGCAGGCACAAAGCCTTTGGAGTAACTCCGGGCCGTTTTGCTAGTAAATTTTTTCTGAGTACATGTTGGAATGTTTGTAGTTCCTCTAAGTTTTTCTCTCCAGCTATCTCTTCTGTTTCAAAAGTCTCATTTAATTTAATTTGAAAATGAGAAAGGAATGTCTTATATCAGTGTGGTGTAGTGATCCATTTCTTTTTTTCTTTCTGAAAACAAGGGGGTTTAACACTTGTTTAATGCTTTAACCTCCTTTTTTGTTTTCTTTTTAAACCATCCCAATTCAGAATGCTCTATAAGCAAGCAGCCCCCTTTCCATGCTGGGGGACTGGGCAATGCTTTTCTGCCTTCAGCTGGGATGTGTCAATGTTTGTTTCTCGGCAGCAGCACAGGAAGTCTCACCATCCTGATGAGGAGTCATAAAGTGTGTTGAAGATCTGTTACTAAAACTGGACTGAAAGTGTGCTAATTTTGTGTTGCCTTTGGAAGAAATGATAAGTCAATTCTGACAAAAATATACGTAGCTCTTTAGGGCTCCATTGCATCTTCAAAAGGAACAAGTCAAGGGCTTGTGAAGGATTTCCTGTAGAATTGCTAGTGGGGGATCATGCACACGATAATTTGAAGACTGAAAATGGCTTCCTGCATTTGACAGATGGTTTTAAAAATTTCTTTTTCAGGTTTGAGTTGAGCTTACTAACTGCAGCAATGGTGCAGAAGTACCAGTCCCCCGTGCGGGTGTATAAGCACCCTTTTGAGTTAATTATGGCTGTAAGTATTAATTTTTACTGTCATTTTCTTCCTTGGCAGTTCCTTGTATTGCAAAGTAAAGTTGGAAAGGGCTCTGTTTGATAGGTACTGTAAAACAAATCTGAAACAATATGTAAAATGTCAGATGTTGATGGTTTCTTCTTTAACTGGAGTTTTTTTTTACCCAAAGTTTAGATATAGCTTATAGATTTATTTTAAAGTTAAAGCAAAAGCAGATTTGAAGCGTACTTCCCAGCTGATTACTGGGAGCAATCTATTCCAGCATGGGTGAAAGTGTCAACTACGTTGATTAAAAGATTGGTGTGGTTGTGTCCTCATCAGAACAGAGGTCACAGGACTGCAGAGCACAAAGCCGTGAAAGCAAGGATAAGCCTGAATGAAAGAGGAGAAAGCATTCAGACCATTGCTAATACTTTGGGGTGGGAGTGGAAAAGATTGATAGGGAGGTCAGAGAGATGAACAATAAGTCTCTTGGGGGCATGGTTGCTAATTTGTGTGCTAGGGTTACAAATGGTAACAAAAAACCAAAATCCTAATCAGGTTCCCTCTTCTTTCTCTCTCTCTCTTCCCCTCTCTTTTTTCTTTTAGAAAACAGAAAGGAAGTGTATTTGACATGTAAGGTATATTCAGCCAAAGCCACAGCTGTGTGGCTCTTATAGTGGTTAAGGAGAGCAGCCAGGTTAGATTCTACCTGATAAAAATAGTTAAAACTAAATAAGAATCTAAACAGAAATTGTTTTGTTTCACTTGCTGGATATACTGTTGAATGGCTTCAGAAGAGAGTTTTAATAGTGTTCATAGTGTAAATATTTAGATAGATCACATGGTTTGGAGTGCAGAGTTCCTTACAGAAGTTATCCTTTGCAGTCACAGGGCAAAAAAGGGTTAAGTCACTCTAGAGGGAATACTTGAATTTCTTTTTATCTTATTCCTAAAGCTGCCTCCTATATTACACATGCAGTTCTTACTCTTACAAACACTTCAGGATAGAGAGTGTTTATTTTCCTGAGTGGTAAAGAATCTGTGATATGTTTAAGCTCTTTTAGGACCTTGCTACAGCCTGACAGCTGGGCTTCATATGGTTTCTAATTTAAATTTGTGTAACTTTAGCTTTCAGTGAAGTATACTGGTTCTTGTTCTTGGATCAGTCAACCAAAATGGGTTTCTGGGAAAAAATTCTCTGGCTGTTTGCTGAACTGATGAGTCTTTAACTTACTGTTGAATTGAAGGCAAAAATTCTTCTTTTAAGTTACTTCAAGGGCATTTTGAATCAAAATGCTGACATCAGGGCTTTTCACAATGGGTCTAATTAGAAAAACTTCTAACTATTAATATTAACTTAGCTCTTAAACTGTTCTGTATCTTGGGGATAACAGTTGAAGAATAAACTTTAACAAATATTAAGTCTTTCCTTACATGAAGGCTTTTCTTCTTGGGAAAGAAAGAGGCTATACTACATACGTAACTAGGATAAAATAATAGTTGGGAAATAAAACAGCAAACTAAGAGAAGAAGCATATTTACAAAAAGAAGGAGCTGAACAGGATGCTTTCTGAGACTAGAAGTTTAGATTAATGATCATACGTATGACTTATTTCACCTGTTAGGGCAGCACGTTATCACCTGAACTTGTTCAAGATGTGATCAGTGGATGAACATCTTTCTCCTGCATACTGCTGCTGTTACTGGCTTTTAAAAGATGCAAAATTCCTGGTGATGGTCTATCAAAACTGCTCATGCATTTTCCAAAGCATGCAGAGGAGTCCATCCAGGAGCCAAATTCTTTAAAAAATATAAATAGTATATGATAGTTTGATGCTTACTGTTTTCCCTTGGTTGAGTAGTGATTGCATAAGTAGAAGTATTTCTGGAAGGACTATTTGTGTCAAATTTTGTGCTTGCTAAAGCGGAAGTACTATGTTGCATATTCTCGGCAAGAAAGTGCTATAAATGTTATTTTAACAGTGCCAGCAGCTTTTCTGAAACGAGCACATCCCTGTATATACCAAGCTTGAATTTCAAGCACTTAACAAATGGCTTTAACAATATGGTGGTTTATTTGATTTTTCTCTTATCTCTCTCTTTTATTTGCACCCAACCTTTGAAAGAACGTGTCCTCAAATAGAGGCTTAAACCCATATACCAGAGATGCTCAGCTGTCATTTAAAAGCCTTTCAAAGAAACCTCTGGTCAATGTGTCAGCAATGTTCTTTCTACTGAGCTGTCTAACAAAAATCAGTGTTTCTAAAGCATGGGTCTTCTTGTGTGAGATCTCATCTTTGTCTGAATGTGCTGAGTACTTCTAAAGATTCTATTTGGAAAGTCATCCTCCCTTTGAGTCTCTTAGGAACTGAAGAGATAATTCATTCTATAGAGAGTAACGATCACCAGTGTCAGTGAAGCTCGTGTGGACTGTAAAGAGTTCCTGGATGATACATGTTCCAGTTACAAATTGGAGCTCATTAAGTCAAACTAATATTTAGCTTTCAGATAGAAGAATCAGCATAAAATTCTTCTTTTCTATAAGCAGCCAAGTGAATGCCACTTGCAGAGTGGGTCATTTACACTACAAACTTCTTATTTGCCCACTTTTCCTGGGTTTCAAAGAGGTACTTGAGGGAGAATAAAGTACAATCAGCATTCCATTCATGCTGCTCTAGTGTGTTTTGAGAGAATTTTGTTCTCTCTGAAGGGTGAGTGCAGCTATATTAAGACCAAAAAATGGATTTAATTCTACTTTGATCTAAACCAAGATTGACAAGTGTTTTGCAGACAATTACGATATAAAGACTTTTAAAATAGACACAGTGAAGGTTCTTGTTCTAAGTTGAATTGGTGTTGAAAATAAGTTTTTCTTATCTCCTTCACTGAAATCCAAAAATTGTCTGTTGAACCCTAATATATTTCTATGACAGCACACTTCAAGGCACAGCCCCTTATCTCTCAAGTCTGCAACAGAATTAAAGTTCTGCTGTTGGTAGAGAGTTGGGAGATCCATTGCTGCATGCTTCTTGCCTTCCTTCATCATTACAGGCAAGCCACATGACATTTAATATAAGCTAGTTGACTTGAAGATTTCCTTTTACTGGCAAATTGTTTGGTTCCAGATAATATCTAAGTCACTTTAAAAGCAGTAAGAACTGGATGCAGATCCTCTAATGAGACTATCTCCTGAACTTGAAAAAATTCTATAATCATAGGCTAGAAATTATCACATCTTGTCTGACACATCTAACACAGGCAATACGATTTCACCAAATGGTTACCGGTGCTGACAAGATAAATTTTGGCTGCTCTGTGGCTCATCTGTCATAAACTACTTCTAGAAAACTCTCCATACGTATGTGTACATATATATGTTTTAAAATCAAAACCCCAACACTTGCACAGTTGTTCATCAGAGTGAATAGAACCTTGCCTCCTTTTTCCTCCTGTTCATGTTGAAGTTTACGTAATGCTGGAAGCAGCTGAAATGTGAAAAAATGACTGTTTACTTAGACTCACTTGTCAAGTTACCAAGGTTAAATGTATTGAAGAAAAACCTGAGAGACTGCTTTTATAAATCTTTTCAAGATTATCAATTCAATTTTTTATACTGGCTTAAAGAGGCTTACATTTAAATTAATATAAGGTCTTTGCTGAATAAGTGGCTCTTAATTTTAAAAGGCAGATTAAAAACTTGAATCTATTGTAACACACACGAGGCTAAAATTAACTTTGGAGGTTCACAGTTCATTTTCAGTCTGGCATGCACGGGGTAATTTCCCTGGAGTTTAATTTCCAAAGTAAATTTAAATAATGAACAATCAGCTACTGTGGCATTCCAAAGGTGGAATTAATGCTGACCAGAGGAGATTTTGTTTTATTTATTTAATTTCTGGAAGTTGTGTTGTAAGTGTATTTCTCTTCAGCCAGTTTAGAAAATGCCCTATTTACAGCTGCAAATTACTTAGTTTCAGAA
This sequence comes from Psittacula echo, assembly GCF_963264785.1. Classification (NCBI taxonomy): domain Eukaryota; kingdom Metazoa; phylum Chordata; class Aves; order Psittaciformes; family Psittacidae; genus Psittacula; species Psittacula echo. Next base: position 9,668,115 of record NC_137750.1, on the reverse strand, counting down.
AGAAATATAACAGTAATGTGAATGAACACAGCAAGTGTGCTCTAAACGTGTCCTGCTGCATTTAGTCAAATTTACAGAGATTTTTAAGGCCTCATGGCTTTGTGAAAGCCAAAATTTTTCCACTCTGCCTGTGACAGGAGACAGACTTCCACGGGTATTTTGCAGTCTTCTGAATACCTAAAATAGGGTTTCCACTTTAACAATGTTCCTGGCATTTGTCAGCTTGCACTGGTGCCAAACAATGTAGGTAAAGTTGCCATCAATGTCAGGAGCTTGCAGTTCTGGAAATAACACGTTTCGTTTTGATTTTAAAATCAAACTTGCAGTTAATCTTGCACTGCCTTGGGGCTGAAAATTGCCTCCTTCTGAACTATGTGTTCTCATCATAATCCTTTAAGAATAGTCTCACATTTTTCCTTTGTTCTGATAGAATATCTAAAGCATGAATCTTAATAAGTATGATGTGTAGTGCCCTTCTGATTAGATTTTAATTTTAATGGCCTAAATTTGCTGCTTTTGGACAAGAGGCTGACTGCTTTTCTTTGGTTTTATAGATCTGAGAAAAGTGTGTTTAAGGCAAATCTCCATGATTTAAAGTATCCTTAAATTACAGGAAAGGAATAGTATTGTATATGGCATAAATGTGGTTCAATGATAGATTAGATTAGAAAAAAGAAATTGTTTTTTTCTTTTAGATTGACAAATTAAACTATAATCCCTTGATCTAGATTTGGGATGAGTTTCCTGATCGGGCAGTACATAATCTTTTAATTTTAAAGGTTATTACTTTAAAATGTCATTTTAAAAACAATAACTGTGTCAAGTTAAGTGCCAGATCTGCTCATCGATCCCTACAATTCTTGTTCTTTCTAGTCTTTTTTTTTTTTTTTTCTTGGAAAAACTGCATTCAGCAAACCATGTGAAGGGGCTGAGAGGCTCAGGAGCAAAAGGAAACCATTCTCCAGGTGCTTTTGACAGCACAAAGTAGGCTTTAGGTGTATAGAGAATTTATTCCCCTGATGTAGTGCATCTTCTTGAGGCTTTTATCTTGGATACCCAAAGCCTGGGAGTGGGAGCAAGCTGAGCTTCCACTCTTAACTTGCTCGGCTTCTGTCCTATGACTCCCAGACTCTCAGCAAACTTTGCTTCCTGTCTTTGTTGAAAATCCAAGGTTAGTTGTTCCACTGAGGTGGAACAGTGCCTTGTATGGATTTTCTTATTTTATACTAAGTGTCTGCAGTTCAGCTACTGGTTTATGTCATTGTTGATGGCCTCTTGTGTTAGCACATGTTGTAAGGACAAATGAATTTTTGGCCATTTGTTTGGAATGAACCATGGTTAACAGATGTAAGAGTTAAGTTGAGCACTAGGGGAAAGTATTGACTTAGCCTGCTTACTGTGCAATTCATGTGTTGTTTCATGGCCCTCTTAGCTATTTCCATGGCTAGCTGCTTCTGGTTTTTATGGGCAAACACATGACCTGACTATAGCTGACAGCTGCAGTTCTGCTCACTAAATGCTTTGCATCAATTGTTTTTAACAAGTTTTTTACACTTGAAAAGCTAACCCACCACTACTGTCAAACTCTGAAAGGTGTCAGTGGAAGAGAAATACGTATCAAAACAGCTCTTGTTCCTTTGTTCTGAAAGCACTCCAAGCTTTTCACCCTCTGCAGGTGTTTTAGCTCTGAGGCTGGTGCGAAGTGCTGCTCTATGATCTGTTGATCAGCCAAATGATGTTGTCTTTGAGTTTAAATTTTGAAACACATGGGAATCTGGCAGAAAGGAAGTGGTTAACACATTCTGCAGAGGCCTAGACACTCATGGTACTATAGTTACCATCTGGAAAAGGTGTAACTTCATTCTCCTAGTTTAACATGTGGTTACCATTAAGCAGCACATGTAAAAGCCTTCAAAACCCCTGTGGGAGAGAGATATGGTGTATTTATTTTTTGTTAGTTTTGAAAGCATGGCCACTGAGAAGCCAGGGGTTGCTTGGAGATCAGAGGCACCGGCTGCAGATGTAGGATGAGGTATTTCCATATGGTACAGCCAGTTATGTGCACTTCCGGCTTGAACAATCTGCCCTTCCTGTTCCTGTGGAGCTTTTACTGCTGTCTTACCACAGAATATTTGAACTGCTATGCTTTTAGGAAACAAACACACCATGAAAGAGGAGGGAGAAGGACAGCCTAAGGGACTGGAGGTGACTCCCAAGATATTCAGTCAGAGTCCAGCTTTTGGAACACAGGATTGAGGGGTCTTCATTGTAACCGAGGCTGGTTTTGCTTTGCACTAGGTTTAAATTCAGTATGTTTCTGGAAGGAGGGCAACTTGTGTTCTGAATATAAAATGAATCTTCTGAGAATTTGCAAGGAAATGTGTTAATTAGCTCCAGTTCAAATTAATTACAGGTTAGTTTTAAATGGTCTCTTTTCTTTTCTCTCAAGTGTCTTCCAATTTTTCATGTAGTTCAAAATTACTGTGTGTATATTCTAAATTAAGAACTAGGCTGTTAAGCTGAATTATGAACTTTTTATCTCATTTTTGTGATACATTTAAGGCAGGTCAGATTGGCAGCTCAGTTAAAATTTAAGGTCTTAACATTACATTTCTGATAATGTAATAATTTGGCTTTCTCACAGCCAATTCACATGTGGCTAGTTTGGTTATAATGAGTAGTGTTTGAGGTGAGAGTTGTGCTGATGGAAGACATGGTGGCAGCATGGCTGGGAAGCTCCTGTTGGAAGGGCATCATGCAGCTGCACTGCAGTATGGAGGAGCCCTGCCAAAAGAGTACAAGCAAGCAATGAGCCATCAAAATTTGAGATGAGGTCTCAACGTCTTGGCTTTTCTCTGCATTGCTTTTGCTCAAATAATGCTGATTTCAGCCTAGTCCACAAAGGTTTTCAGCTTGTGATTCATGAGCTTGCTGTAAGGGTCAGAGAAACACAACCAAATATATGGTTTCCCGTTATAGCTGTTGGTGTACCAGCTGGCTCCTGTTGCTTTCTTGCAAAGGCATGTTCATCAGCAAGGCAGCTTAGAGAGGTAGGCTGGTCAAAAGCTGCCTTAGAAAAAAGGGAAAATAACCCCCTTGTCAGCCTCATTTCCTCAGCAGGCTCACTTGGGGCTGGTGAACCCTTCTGCACCATCAGTGAACTGATGGCAGCTGGCCACAAGAAGGAAGGAACAAGTCAGCAAGGCATTTGTCAGTGCATGTTGCACTGTGGGAGCCCTCCATTCCATGGGGAAATAATTAGGGAGCTGCAGTTTGAAAAATGCCTGTAAAATTGCTGTAACAGTAAATGAAGGGGCTTAGGAATTTGATGCAGCAGTCTTCAGGCCTGGTATTTAGCAGTGCAAAGTACTTGTAAATTGTGGTTAATAGCTTGGAGTTGTGGATTCTGAGAACTGCTTTGGCATTAAGGGAAATCTGTCCTAAATGAAACAAAGAAAAAGGTATTTTGGATGATCTAATCAGGTAGCATGCCAGCTGACTGTTTGGCTTCCTTGCTTTATATTCAGGTGGGAAACTTCAGAGCTGACCATTTTCTGTCCTGGATTTCTCTTGGGTTTTACTTCATGATAATTTGGTTTGGGGACTATGTATCAGTATATTTGAAAATAAAAACATCATGGGGCTGTTGGAACCTGACATCTTTAACTGGTGACAGCAAAGGGATGGTGGGAAGGAGCAAAGAGAAGCTATCCTTTTGTATTAAAGATGAATTCTTATTTAAACTGTTGTAATTCTTAATTATATCTGCTTGGGTTCTCTTAAATCAGCATTTCTGTCATGGTCAGATTGGTAAAGTTAAATGTCTACTTCTGGAGGGTTATGTACATTTTGGTTACTTGTTAGAGAATTAAACTTTTCATTTTGACATTATTTACATCCTCAAAACTTATATATAGATGCTTTTTGGAATGGATGCAGATCAATCTGTGTAACAGATAAAAACTACATTGCAAACCTCTTAACATTTCAGCCTCTCTGTGCCTGATAACTTTCTGCCTTGCCTACTGCTGCTGTAATATTATATTATACTGCTTTGATAATAATAGATGTCATTTTGTGAAAACGAACATTTCTCTGGTGATGGCCAGGATGGGGATGTGTCATTTCTGTTTGTTTATGCCACAAAAGAAGGGGAGCAGTTAGCTGCATGATGAGAGCACTTGCTTTCTTGAGTGCATTGTGTCTCTTCATTTAGTGTAAAATGTGAATGTCATAGACATTAAGTGCTGTTCAGGAACATCAGTCAGCAAAATCCTTTCCAGAGAACATTTTTTTTCTGGCTGCTTCATGCAGTGTGTAAATTATACTGTTTAATGTGCAAAACTCTCTCTTTGCTGTTCAATTTATTGGCCTGTGGATAAATTCTTCATTACTGAATCCATGGCTCTATGAAATTACTTAGTTCTATTGGAGTGTTTCATGGTCTGCATGATGCAGCCACTGATGTTGTAACGAACAGAATTTAAAGCAATTTCACTTGAACTTGTTTGTTTTGTGACTAAACTGATTATTGCTTTTGTTTGCCTTTCTTTGCTGTAAAGGAGGACAAAGAACAAATAATTGATTGTCTGTATTCATTTTAATTGCTTTTAAGAAAACGATCAAAGAAGTCTTGACTGTTCTTTTTACTGGGCTTATCTTTTGAAGTGAAGTGGTATCTTTCTGCATCGGAGTGTGGGAGTTGACCACCTTAGCATGCCAGGGATGCATCCAGCAGTGGTATTATCTGGTTGTTGATATCTTAATGATGTATTGGGATGTGGGGAAAAGAATTGTGTTCTGTCTCTTGATGAGAACCTCAGTATTGAATTGCACCATAAGGCCTATGTAGCCAATGTGCTATGTGTCTGGCAGTGGCCAAGAGCAGTCTCTGTGTCTAGGGAAGGGAACAAGAATGATATAAACATACGGTAACACTCTGGGGATATTTCATCCTAAGCAATGTGTCTTGACAGCCCTTCTGCTCCAGACAGTGCCCGTTGTCGTAATAACACTCTGTGTGCTTGCGTTCTTGTGCCTGCCCGCTTTCTAGAGCCAAGTGAACTTTATCGTGACACCCTGCAGCAGGAGTTTGTGCTTCATGACACTGTCAAGAGATGTGTTTTATCTAGAGCCTGACTCCTGCTTGCTCAGCTTCACACCGCCTGCTACTGGTGTTGGAAGAGGCACTAAAACCCCTACTCATGTTCTTGCTTGCCCTGTTAGATATCTCCCTCAGTTTTTAAATTATTCTTTTTCATGGTGATGAGTCTTACTGTTTCATAATTTATGATTCCATGTGAAGCACCACTATGGTTCTGTAAAGTTCATCTTCTACCATTTCTAACCTTTTTTTAGGTTCTCCTGATACATCAGACAGGTATTTAGGTTGGTTTTTTATTTAATGTTAACTTTCTAGCTTGAGGTACATTGTCTGCAGGCCCCGGGCCCTATCATGCTGCATTTTGATGACATTCCATTGACGTTAGTGAATGGTCAAGATTTAATTGATGTACTAATAAATGTTAATTGGTTTGCTTAATAGAGTACAGCAGCTCTCTACCTGGAAGGTGGTATTTTCCTGGTCCAAAAGCCAAACAGACCTTTACAGTTGAGCCATGCTACTTATCTTGAATTAGGCCCTTTTGGCAAAGCTTTCCTTTACTGATTATACTCTTGGTAGAGTGAAATCACTCTTGCAGTGCTTAAGGGGACCAATTGCGTCTGGGCCAGATGAGAAGCTGGTGGGTGCAGTCTGAGGCAATGAAGTCAAACCTGTTTCACTGAACGTTTGTGGGGGGTGATCTGTATGGAAATCAGGAGACTTTGTTGGTTGTGGTTGTACAGGTCTTTAACCTTTCAGACAATGGTTTAATGAGGAATCCTGAGCCTATTCCGTAGCAATGCTGTAGTCATCCTTTCCTCCCCCACTCATAAGTTAGGTTTTGTCTACACAATAATAATTGTATTTAAAATACCCTAACATTTTCCAGATGTTAAATGTGTTTTAGCAGACCTTTTTGTAAGTGGCTGTGATTCTAAAACCAAAAACGTGACAAAATACTAGTTGTAGGACTCATAAAAGTGAGACTTAAGCATGGTACAATGGAGCAGTAAGGAATATTTTGACTGTTCCAAAAATAGATCCTCAGTGGACATAGTAGGATTGCAGCTGAATTTTAAAGTAAAACTGGCTGCAAGGAAGCCAGACACACAATTTTGTTAGCTGGAAAGGAATGGGGAAGCTAAATACCAAATTCTGCTTTCAGTGTGACAGTATCCTGTGCATTTGTGAGATGCCTGTTTAGCAATGCAGAGCGCAGTTGTCACTGTTCAGCTGCTCAGACAAATACTGGTTATTTACAAGCCATGCTAAGACAAGCTTAATGGTTTACAGTCATTTTGATCTGTGTATCTTAAAAATCTTGAAGAAAGCTCTGTTCCTGTTTTGTGTACAGGTTTGTGTATTGCCATTGTTACAGAAAAATAGGAAGTGTTTGGGAATAGCTCACATTCCCCAGTAATCACATGTTGGTCTCCAAGCATTTAAGCTTTCACTGGCCTGCTGCCAGCCTTTACTGTGATGCTCTTTTGGAGGTCAGCCTCTTCTCCATAGTACTTTAACCTTGAGCCAAAGCAGTCATGTCCTGTGCATTTGGGGTCAGAAGCCAAGTTCTCTATTCTAGAAACTACTGAAGTTGACTCTAATTCCAGGGCACATTCTGTCAAAGAAACTGTTGTGCTCAGAGCTATGTAGCTTCTGGGCCAGAACTGATTTCCATCTGTCTGGCTTGGAATGCAGGCAGAGCAAACACTCATTTTCTCTGCAGTATAGTTTTGCACATGCATTTAATATAAACAAGTTAAAGTGAAATAGCAAGTCAATCTGATATTGCTGTTGCCCCCACTAGTTCAGCTAAGGTCTGTGTATACTGAAAAACAACTTACAGCCTTGTGGCTGTGAAGTCTGTCCTTGTTCCACCTTCAACCTAGACCATGAGCCTAGAACAATGTTAGTTGGTTTGGGTTTTTTTCTAACCAGCAGTTTGATCTTGATCTCCCAGTCACAAGCCAGCCTAACCTGAGTGATCTGACTTCCCTGCTTACTCCAGAGGAAAGGAAGATTTACATTGAGATGGTTGGGGTTTCTATTCTTAATCTTTATTTTTCTTGAGGAAGCAGTGGTACTTGCCCAACTTCCCTGTTCTAGCTTCTCATTTTAGATACTAATGTCTCAAGGTTGTGCAGAGACTGCAGTTGAAGTTACTTCACTCTGTAGTGGAGTGGCACTGTGCCTTGGGCTCTTTGGGGCTCTCTGGATTTCTTGAAAGAAGGCAAAGAGTTAATGATCACTCGTGAGTGTCTGGAAGGCAGGCAAGTGGAACTCTTAACTTTTCCACTGGCTGTCCAGTTTCTTCTCAGATCCCACCCTGGCCACACGTTTGTTCTCTGAAGATGGACATTCAGGTTCCCAGCCACGAATCAAGTATTACATAGTCCCAGCTATGCAGATTTATTTAAGCAAACCACAAATTACTTGTATCTGTTTGCAAGAAAGCACTCTTCCAGTTAAAGTACCGTTGAGGCATGCCTGTGGTTATTAAAGATCATTTTTTACAGATGAAAGATGGTATATGAGCCTTTGTCTGCCGGTTAGATTCTGTTTCCCCAAAATGTGCTTCCTGCTGAATTAGTATACCTTTTGCCACCAAAAGTTTTAGTAAATTTGCATGAAATCATTGAAGAGTTTACTTTTTATCTGGAAGATTGTGTCTCTGCATGCAGCAGAATGGTTCTTAGGTGGTTAAAAGGCAGTCCTCTTCCAGTTTCATGCTTCTCTATGCAACAATCAAGGCACTCTAATTTTGCTGGAAAAGCTGCTCTGTGACCACTTCTCTGAAATAAAAATACCCAGATTTTGAATAGTATCCATGCAGGAATGGTACACTGAGGGGGATGAAGTAAAGATCTGTATAGACAGAGCCTGTGTGGGTGGCTTGACTGGTCACATCCTCAGGAGAATAGAGGTTTCTCTTCTGGCTGAGGAAAGCAGAGGCTCTTTGCTTGGTTTGCTGAGGTGGTTACCACAGTTGCATAACTCCACAGTGAATTACCAGTAAAATTCCACTTCTCTGGATGATTGCTTTGTGGCGTCTTTTATCTCCTGCTTTATTTATAAGGTCAAAATAATTTTAATGAAATATTAAAATATTATTCAAGCTTGAAAACACTGGATGCCAAATCTGTAGCTGACACATTTATGCTACAATACAGAGGAAGTTTGCATCAGGCCTTCCTGTTCCGCAGTAACTCCTTGCTTCTGCTTTTTGCCTTTTCTTCTATCTGCTACCTTGCTTTGGGTTTTGGGCAGGCTTAGGTAAATATGCTAAGCTTATATTTTTAGTATAACTCAACTTTGTCAAGAATGCTTTATTAATATATATTATCAAGTATTTCTTTGGATAAGCTTTGAGTTTGACTGCTATTTAATTGTAGATGCTATGTAAATGGAGCATCTATTCAATAAGCTGCCTTTGAAATCCTTTTGGTTTCTGGTTTGTATGCTGGTAGAAGGATGAACACTTGCTTGGTTCACATCTACTCCAAAGAGAATGTAAACTCTGAAATACGTGTAAACCCTTAAATTACTACCAAAAAAAGGATTGTTTTTTTTTTCCCTGATACTGCTACTATCTTAATTTGGGTTTGATGTCTTCTGTAACTTTCAGTAGCAGAAGATTGTTCTAAATGAAACTGTTAATGGAAGTGATGTTAATGTGCATATTCCTATCCAATCAATGCATACTTAGCATGAATTTCTCCAAAACATTCTCTGCAGCAGCTTCCTAGAGGCATACTTGTTGCGAACAGTATCCTGTGATTGGCAGCCAAGATAATATCCCAAGAGGCATGTGTTTGGAGGTGATGTAAGGTGCAGTAAGCATATTTGGATTTCAGTAGGACTTTTGATGTTATCCCCGTGTGGTGGCCTCAAAGGAAAGAAATTGAAGAACAAGCAAGACAAACCCATTTTGAAGATGGGTACCAAAGTTTTAGAACATGGTGTAGGTCCTGTGATGAAATTGCTTGAAGACCTGTCCAGTTTCAGTGGTAGCTTTTCCAAACGACCTGGATGATACAACAAACAGGGTGCTTGCTGAGTTTTCAGTGGTGGACTTGCTGCGTTAATGGCTGGACTTGGTGGTCTTCAAGGTCTTTTCCAACCTAAACGGTTCTGTGATTCTGTGTTTGTGAGTGTTTTGCATCTGACAGGAACTCACAGCTAGCTTACATGAACTAGCCTTGCATGGTGGCTGTTAGGGCTGTTCAAAATGCCAAGCTCTGCATTTGGTCTAAATTTGGAATGTCCTTAAAGACGATAGTGATCAGCGCTGTAACCATGGAAATGCTGCCTGAACTAGAGAGATGAGCAGAAATGCCAGTATTTGTGTGTTAGTGCTGCTACATTCACTTGGAAGTGCTTTGTAGCAGTGTTAACACATGAAAGGTCCTGTTGTCAGAAGTCCAGGGTGGTGTGTGATGTGTTGTATAAGCAGCACTCTTAACTGCTAACTGTCGAGCATGCAGTCTCATTTATAATACCAGTTCAGTGCTATTTCATGATTTTTGTGATTGGTAGTGTGTATAAACTGTTATTATGCCAGAAATTTCACATGAAGCTGTTTCTTTTCTGCTGCACGAGACTTCAAAGAGATTAGAAACATCTGAAATAGCCTGGACTGTGTCTGCAGAGCTCTGTAGGTGTTGATACTTCCTGTTATGCACAGGAGAACTTTGTTCCTTGTCAAAAGCCCCCGGTTATCTGTTCTGAGAGCTTGGTTTGATTCCCCTGTGTACATCCAGTATGTGTTTTGGATGACTAGTGCCTTTTGTAGTGATCCAGAAGCAAACCAAAAATTGTCTCCAATTTATTCTGATCTCAGCTAGAGTAACTCATTTGAGCTAAAGCACAAGAATAGCGAGGCCAGGGGGGACCTTGAAGATGCTCCAAGTGCTGGAGCACCTCTCCTGTGAAAGGAGGCAGAGAGAGCTGGACTTCTTCAGCCTGGAGAAGAGAAGGCTCTGGGGAGACCTTACAGCAGCTTCCAGTGTCTAAAGGGGCCCAGAAGAACCTGGAGAGGAGCTTTGGACAAGGGCCTGTAAGGACAGGCCAAGGGGAATGGCTTTAACCTGCCAGAGGGGAGATTGAGATGAGCTCTTGGGCACAAGTTCTTCCCAGCGGGGGTGCTGAGGGCGCCCAGAGAAGCTGTGGCTGTCCCATCCCTGGCAGTGTTCAAGGCCAGGTTGGGCACAGGGGCTTGGAGCAAGCTGCTCTAGTGGAAGGTGTCCCTGCCTGTGACAGGGGCTGAAACTGGATGATCTTTAAGGTCCCTTCCAACCCAGACCACTCTGGAATTCTATGAATAGCTTCTGTGCCATTTTCTGATTCCACAGAGATTTTTACTTTATTGAATCAAAGCTGTTCATACAAGGTTATGAAGTAGCTATTGAATTAAGCTTAGTCTTTGTACTGGGTTGTTTTGTAATGGTTGTGGGCAGCATCCTTGTGGCTTTCAGACACTCTTGTGTTTCAGCAATTTGCTGAGTGGTGGTGAAGATCAGAAGCTTTTTCACTGTGTTTCTAGGATTTGAGCAGCAAATTGCTGTGTCTGCTTGGCATGTGGTAGGCCTGTTGACCTATTTGGTAGAACAAGTATTCTGTGTTTATTACATGGTGACATCCACAAGATTACTTTAACAGGTTTTTATTAGCTCTGTTCATACCACATAGGAGTAAGTTAGTTATATTTGAAATGTGCAAGAAACATAACTGGATACATACTTCAAAGTACTACAGGCTTCTAATACATCTAAATGTAAAACTGGATGGAACAGTGTTGTTCTCTTCTTCATACAAAGTACTGAAGTCTAGGGCTTTATGTAGTTAAGCTAAGGGGTGAATTTAAATGTGTTGGGATAAATCTCTCATTCTCCTTTCTGTCTCTATGTTTGCAAGGTACATGTGGGTCAGTCATAGCAGTGTAGGGTCTGAAATCCTTTTCAATGAAACCTGATTAGATCAAGAGGACCCCTTCAAACAAATATGAGTATCAAAAGAAGACAAGGAGGAGTGGGGACTATGCTCTTCTCTATACCTAATAAAACCTTTTCTTCCATTCAGAGCTCTTGAGTGACAGAGGAGCTGTCAGTGCAAGAATTTAATGGCTTTGGTGAATGCCAGGGAAAAAGTGTTTTCTTGTCCACCTCTGCTTTTTGGTTTCATTTCCCTTAAGTCCTGGTTTCCTAGAGAATTTCTCAGGAATTTTCATTTCCATTCCACAAAAGGAGAGGCGAGCTGGGAAAGCTTCATTTACTGGCTTAAGAAGCTTCAGATGATTTGCTAGAGACAAGGCTACTGTGAACAGCAAGTCATCATAGCACTTTATACCCTAACAAGATGAAATGAAGCCCTAGTGATGTTAATGATGTGGCTTCTGTAGTGACCTTCAGGGCTCTGTAGAGCATAGGCTGGTTACCACCCATGGGTGTTTGAAGCACTTTGAGACCTGTGCAAGATCCAGTGATGTTCATATGGTCATGACTGTTTCACATTAGTCTCTGTTGAATCTGTTGTGCTCTTGATTATGATACATAGACCTGGGCTGTAAATTTGAGCGCAGCTTCAGTGCAATATCATAAATATAGCATTATAAGAATCTGAATATCAGGCTGCAGTAAGTACTTGAGCCACTCACTCAGATACTCTACATAAAAGCTCTGCTCACCACACTGGTGAACATCTGAGATTGTTTTTCAAGCTTGCTTTTCTCACTGTTTGAGAAATACGTTAGCCTTCAATTAGAATTCATGATCAGAATTTGTGCAGAGCAGATTCTTGTTAGTACTTGTCTAGTAATTACTATAATAATGTGTATTTGTGTGGTCTATACTGAAAAAAAACCCACCAAAAGAGGAGAGCTTCAAAACCAAAGCAGCCATTGTAGTTCAAGGATTTTATGCATAATTATATTAAACTTTAACAGCCCCCTTTATGAAAATTGGAGACTAAATCCAGCCGTATGAAACTTTAAAGCTGGGATGTATTCCTGCAAAGTAGAAGCAGTTGCGCCATTTGAGGCAATTACTTGGGAATGCTTTGCTTTGGTGGGCTGTGTGTGAGCAGTGCAGGCACTGCTTCTTCCCAGTGCTTCCACTGTTCATACTCTGATGATTGTTTCATCAGGGAGGCCTGGGTCAGTAGCACTTTACACTTGTGTAGTCAACAAGAAGTTCTTAGCCTCTAAAATGCAGCAGAATGTCTTGCTGATACTGACCTGTCCTATTGATTTTTGCATGTAAATTATAGAAGGCTTATTTATTTTATCTTGGATATACTTAATAGTCATTGTTAATACCCATGAGGCCAAACTTCATCTTGTATCCAGGAACAGAGGGTGAAGAAAGTATATCCCATTCCTGAGTGACCTGTGCCATGACAGGGTAAAATGCTTTTGGGCTCTACTAGAGGGAGGATAAAAGAGGGACATAGTAAAATAATATCAAAGTGCAGTTGGCAATGTAGTAAAGTGTGATGGGGAGAAAGGAGACTAATTGTGCAGTGCTTTGCCTGTAGTTTAGGGTAAGGGGCTACTCATGTTTGCCAGGTGAATGACAGTTCTCATTGTAGGAGATTCATTGGAATATGTTCCACTACAGGATGCAGGTGTCCCTGCAGAGCCATCTGCATGGCTGTTGCATCCCATGTTCTGCCAGGTCTCTGCTATTCACACCCTTCCCGAGTACAGCTCACTTTGTAAAGGCTGGATTTTTCTTTTGAGTGAAATTCTGCTCTTCATAGAGTGGAAGAGTTTTTCCTGTTCTAAAATTAATGCGTTAAAATAGAAGTGTATTCAAATATGTGGTGCTGGGATTTAGTTTCTTAAAAAATGAAATGAAACCCAGAGCCTTCCTGGGTGCTTGCTGCCTGCTTAATTTGTCTTGATTCTTAAAAGCTTTAAAGTAGCTCTTGTTCAGGTGAAGGAATATAATTTTGGATTCAGACAAAGGGCTTCCACAAGTTACTTCCTCATGTACCTTCTCATTGCCTGGATCTGTTCAGTGATAAGTTGTTATGCAAACATTGTGTATGTTGATCTCGCTTAGATAGCAGCTTAACCATGAGTGAATCTTGGTGAAAGAGCTTTGGAGGAGCATACTGTGTTCCAGTTCTAATTTGAACCTTTTAAATGGACTTTTAAAGTAGAAATTGTAATGGAAGGCTTAAACTCTTTTCTTTTTTCCCCTTTCAAAATAAGGCATAGTGTTCTCTACACTGTTAAGCAGAGTAGTGGGGCAAAGTCTTGCATCTAGTATTCACTTTTACAAATACCAGTTGTTGAAGTGAGTTATCTCAGTTCTTTGAAAATCTGTCTTGTCATATCTTGATGGCATAGACTGGGCCAAAATTTACGGACAAGTCAAAAATAAGGTTAGTTAAACGACCTCATATTTGTCAAGGACCAGAAATGTGCATATAGAAAATGTCTGAGTTTCAGGTGATACACAGCCCTTCATTTATAGGTCTGAACCTGCCTGTCACGCTTGAGTGGCTTGTCTGTAGTTCCTGTAAGCCTCACTTGTAGTCTTGTGTGACTAAAACCTTCTTGGTCCTCTCCCCAGAGAGAATTCTGAGTCACTGCCAAACAGCCTTTGTTTCCCAGCAATAAGAAAATAACTTCTGTCTTTGTAAATGAAAACATTTAATGAAGTGAAAACATAGAAGAAAAACCCAGTTAAGATCACTCTGAAGGAGGGCTGCTGTGCAGAGACATACTGACCAGAGAGGTTAACTGCCAAAGTGCAAAGTTTAACAATGCTGGTGGCATGGCAGCAGGGGTCTGGCTTGTAGCAGTGAGGGTGTCATTTTGGAGGACAGTTTGTCCTTCCAGAGCTGGCTTCACAGAGATGATCCTTTCCAAAAACCTCTCTACCTGTTTATTAGAGATGTTTTTTTCTTTCCTAGAGTGCAGTCCAGTTCAAATTCCCCCTTCCTGGTATCTGGGAATGCTACCTTGCAAAAAATCTTGTTTCTAGGGCTTTTTGAGGTATATCTGCTTTAATCATCTGCTTTCTTCCACACACACCTGATACCAACTGTTGGCTGATACCAACACCCATGAGATACACTGACACTGAGGTACACACTCCTTTGTGGAAATATAATGATTTTTAAACATATGTAGATATGAAATGGGAAAGAGCTGTGAATGGCAGTATATGGGGGATGAGGAGGTACTTGCTGCTTTGTGAGATATAATCCAAAATTGCTCCTTTCCAAATGCAGCTGCCAAGAATTTGAAACCTCTGGCTTGGCCTCCCATGAGTTTTTCCTATTGATTCGCAGTGCTCTAATGCAGGGGGAGGAAAGGGATATGGTGATAAGTAGGAATGATCAAGACACTGGAATGCAGCCTGTCAAGCCAGGGTAGCATCCTGCTCTAGTGACCCTCCTTGTTTCTTGTGTGTTTAGGGATACTTCAGAATTTCCACACTCTCAAAGTGGATAGGAAAGGATGGTGAATGTTGGTATGCACTTGCAGATTAGTACTTGGACATGGTCAGGTATTGCAGGCAGTCATTAAAGGCTTTATATGGCACAAACAGGGTGCAGCAGACTAGATTTGATTGCCAGGATGAATCTCTTCATGTGCTCTTTTGAGGTGCCTGTGGAGAATGTTATGCTGCTCTTAGAAGATTGCTGTCCCAGCAATTTTGAACATCAAAAAGAATGTCTTAACTTCTTGTTTCATGCCATTAGGCTATTAAGAAAGCACTAAATGTACTTTGTTTTCCAGATGGTGATTGAAATTCCTACTTATTTCACCAGGTTAGAAGTTCTGCTTGGAAGCATAACAGCACAGTGTAAGATTGCCTGCAAGTTCTGTCACATCTTTTTTCTTCTTTTAAGTATAGAAGTTAGGTTTGAGTCATCTAATGGAAATACTGAACAATCCCTACTCTTTAAGGCAGGAGACTGGGAATATATTAATCCAGCCAGAGAAGCTGAGTAACTTATTTGCATAAATGACTGACTTTCCCCACCGAGGGCTGAGCACATGCCTGTTATTAAGGTATTTTATTAGCCCTAGGCATAGGTTGAGAAGCAAAAAAGCCAGAACAGTCTCTTTGGTCCTCCTGAAAATTGGGTTGGGGTCATACCTAAATGCTCTTCTAAAGGTGGTATTTTGGAAGGATCCTGTTATTGCTGACATTAGAATCCCAAAATGTAAGGGCAAGTATAATTCCCTTGGGTATGAGAAATTACAGCAGTGGGTTTAAAATAGCCTTACTTTTTAGTTGCTTTCATGTCTTTAAACACAGCTGCAATACTAGCAAAGATAAAAGTCAAATAAATCCTGTTATTTTGACTCAATGCTGAACATGAGTTGCTAAGGGAAGCAGTTGGGAAAGAAGCTTTAATACAAGGCTATCTTGGTTGAACTTATGCTTGTCAGTGTTCTCACTGTTAGCACACATGAAGAAAGTGAAGGGTTTATATAATGAGCCCATTAAATTTGAAGTTCAAGCTGCTTCACCAAACTGTGTTTTTAGTGATGCACAATGCCAGCTTCTCATGTACCGGAGTACACAAATGTCCCAGAGGCTGGTGGGAAATTGTGCAAGTACATTGTTAGGGAACAACAGAATTGCAGGCTTAAAATCCCTATTTTGAAAGGTCTGTACCACCACAGGATCATTTGGTTTTCATGTCAAGCCTTGCACCAGTTGGAGAGGTTTTGAGGATGAGCATGCCTGTATTTTTACGTGTTACATATCAATCTCCTCACACTGTATGGAGATTTTACTGGAAGAAAATGGCAAAATTAAGTAACATCCTTGCAGCATCATCCTTGGATGCATTTAGTGCTACAGCAGCAGTGCTTCACTCTTGATTTGAGTCTATCAGGATTATTGCAGCTGCTTTACTCTTGAGAACTGTCTTTTGTATCTATACAGTAAAATTAAAATCCTGAGACAATGCTGTGTAATATCTAATGATTTTTATTTGTAGAGACCTGTATGATACATAGAGGAAAATGTGTAGCGTTTTATAATGTGCTCTGCTGTATCAGACTGCTAAAGGAATATTGGATAATGCAGCTCAGTTACTTCCTCTCTGCAAAGCTGGACTTGAAACAAAATTTCTGGTCCAAAACACCTCAATAATGCAGCAAAATCCATTCAGTTCTGTTATTAGCAAAGACAAAGCAGCATTTGATCTTTCTTTAATCTTCTTGTGCTCTTTAGTAGCTCCAGTCCTGGCGATGCACGTGCTGCTTTGACGCATGTGTCTTACCGTGTCATACCACAAATGACAGGTTTTCTGCCTGGGCTGTGCTGATCTGTAGTGAGGTGAGACCTTTCAATGTCCTATAGTCTCCTGCTGCCTTCTCTGCAGTGTGCGAGAACCATTTGCCACATGTGGAAGAGACAGCTATGCTTAAATCAGACCGAATATTTTTATGTGGCTACAGTTTACTATGATCACTTTTTCTTCAAACAAGGCTGTGCTGTGAAATGATGCGTTACAAAAACATTTTGGCAATGGTACATGAACAAAATAAACCCAGCCTAATTTGAGAGTGCAGTAAAATTGACTGTGAACAGTTTTCAGTCCTCTCAGTGCATGTTCTTTAGGGAGAAAGAATCCTGTGTCACTCTTAATCTCTTTGAAACTGTCAAGTGTTTTGTTGCCGTAAGTGTGGAGCTTGCCAACTTTTGGCAGATAATTATTTTGTTCTCTTCCAAATTTAACCACATTGCATTCAGGCTTCCCATTCAGAACAACACATTCTTCTTAGGCATTTCTTTTTCTCACAGTTCAGTAAATGTAAAAAAAAGAAGCAGGTAATGTATTTTGCAAGTGTTCACAGGGCAAATGGGAAGCATTTTGAGAGCTAAGATGAGAAATGCATCAATATGTGCAATGAAGGAGATTTGCAAAGGCTTGGCATTGAGGAGACTACTCAGATGGGGAAGATTTATCGTGATCCAAAAGTAAAGAGACTTTGAAAATAGTGAGAAAAATGTTATCTACTTCACTTTCTGTCTTGTCTATAAAATAATTGAGGTAACATAAAGTCCTCGAATCGAAATATTCAATGAAGCAGTCTTAAACCAGAAGTATCTCTCAGTTCTGCTTCGGGAAATCTTTTCATTCTGACTTAGTACAATATTTAACTGCAGTCAATATAGTTGAAAAAAGGATTAAGTTTAGGAAGAATGGTGGCACTTACTCAGGCTGAGCTATTCTTAACTGTAAAATGTCCAGCCTTCTGTCCAGAACAAGAACCTCATAGAAGGAATAAGAAACTTCTTATACCCTATTAATAGGACCCATCCTCCCTCCCTCTTGGAGCTGTGGAAGGCTTTTCCCCAGTGCTTGCTGTTGTGTTCTGACACTAATGCTCTGTCACTTCTGTTGTGCACACACATCTTTGACCTTAGGAATTATTTCTATTTGTAATTTAACCAAAACCAGCTGTGCACAGATGCAGAGCCTGACAAAAGGAGCATGTGTGCTCAGTCACTCATGGGTTGTGCTTCTCATATGGTTACAGAGGAGCTTTATGAACTCAGGACAATCATGCTGCAGAAATGCTTTACAGGTATGTATGAGGGGGGAAAAAGGCTGGCCCTGTTGGAGTGCTTTGCACCAATGTCCCCATAGTAACACTGAGTTCCAACTCTGTTTTACACTGGTAACAAAGTATTTTAAGTCATCTAAAGGCAGAATCAAGAGACCTTTTCTCTTCTAGTGCCACCAGTGCATACTTTCTGCAGCTGCTTGTTTTCTTCCACACCCTCTCCCTGTTGGTGCTGTTCCTGTGCTGCAACCCAGCTGTATTCAGAGCAGTTAAAATCATCTGAAAGGCCAGCGTGGATGTTTTAGTTCTTTTAAAGGATTGTTTCATGTTCTGCTTGCAGATTTATGTTATTGATGTTTTCTTCTACACTGGCACATGTTGCAAATCCTGCCTTTTCTCCAAAGCCAGCTAGGTTCTGATAATAGCAAAAATGAAAAACTTCAGCATGTGGGAAGGAGGTTAAAGAATTAGTTCCTTTACTGCTACCCCATGAGGAAAAAAAGCCAAAGAGAAGTGGAAGTACATTAGTGACTACAAAAAAAAAGGGGAAAAATAGCAGTTACGTTGTGTTCTTTAGGCATAATGGTTCTAAAACTAGAATTCAATGAGTTTAGTAGTGGGGATAATTTCCATTTTCCTCTTGCCTGTTTTACTTATCCCAGATTCTTAACTATCCTTTCTGAGTGTGTCTGATTTAATACCATTTTCTCATGTATTTAACAGATTAACTTAGTTACATGATTGTATTCTTTAACCAGAATCAAAGCTATTGCTAGCTTGGCATTATTGCAAAGAGTTTAAATTTTAAGTATGAAATGGCCTCATTGTATTGGAAAGACTGTTGTAGGACAGAATTGCAAGCTTAGTAAAGTGTGTAGTGAAATCATTATGAATACTCTGTGCACAGGGAGCTTGAGAGCTCTGTTAGCTTAAGGAATGGGTTTGGAAATGTTCTTACTAGACCTTTGGGAGCTGTATGGAAAACCCTTCAGACAGCTTGGTGAAACACTGATAATTAGCTTGGGTTTTAATCCAACACAATTGTTTTGTTGTGTGGTATTTTAGAACTAGAAGGTTTTATCTGGGGATTGTCATTGTGTGTAATGAACGATTTTCTTCTTGGAGGGGAGAAATGGGGCATTTTGGGTGTTTTAAAAATTGCTTTACCTGGAAAAGGCTGTATGAGGAGCATATTAATAAATGGACTGTTTGGAATGCCACTGTGACTTTATCATGGGGACTCTAAGATGGCTCAATCCCTTCTACTAAAGGTATGAAGGGCATTGTGCCTACAAGTGCTGGTGATGTTAGTGAAGGACTCCCCTGTATGCCTTCAGGAATTGTGTTGATAGTTTTTCTTCTTTTTCCATCTGTCTAGGCATATGAAAGAAGGTTTCCTACATGTCCTCTGATCCCAATGTTTGTAGCCAGTGACACTGTAAATGAATACAAGAGTGAGGATGAAGCTATCCATGTGATTGAACGGCGCTGTAAGCTGGATATAGATGCACCACGGCTATTGAAAAAGGTGATTAAGTCTGAAGTGCTTGTTTTATGCTTTTGGATATCCTTTCACATGGGTTTTGTATCTTAATGGAATCTATGTCATCTTCCTCAGATTGCAGGAGTGGATTATGTCTACTTCATCCAGAAGAATTCTTTGAACAGACGAGATAGGACTTTACATATAGAAGCGTATAATGAAACCTTCTCTAATAGAGTCATCATTAATGAGCACTGCTCTTACACAGTAAGTAACAGGCTCTTGGTGGTGCTACAGGTGGAGCTGGGGCAGTGTTTAGATTTCAGGACAATACAAATTTGGTTGTTCGTGGTTTTTTGCCTTGCAAGAAAAAATAACAGACACACCAGCAGAAGTGAGAATTGTTGCTAGTGTTAAATGTAACACACTCGCTTGAAGCACTGAAGCAAGTTTGGCACCCTCTTGCTTGAGCATCTTCTCAGAGAGCAGAATACAACATAACTTGCTGTGTTTGACAGCTCTGTTCAGGCAAATCTGAGGTTTGTAATAGCAGTGTGGGGCTGGTGATACCCTGACAGAACTGTTAAAGGAAAGTTCAGTGTCACTTACTTGCCATCTGCTCAGCTCAAATGTTCATTGAGTCAGCTTTGGTTTAACCTCATTTCTTCCATCATTCTTGGTCATCAGTACAAAGGTTTTCTGATGGAGGAGTCTGGTGGCATGCTTCCTGCTGTGCTCTGGTCCTGTTCTTTTTGGAATGGCGTAGCCACTACTCATAGGCTCATACAGCACACACATAGAGGTAAAACTTCAGGTCAATGTTAAAAGTCAAATCAAAGCTAGCAAATGTAACTGATTTATTTAGTTTGTAGCATTCTTTCTGTGTGCAGATGATAACATTTTCTGCTGTGGAGAGAACCATGGTTAGAAGGCCAGTTTGTCAAACCCACTTGACACTATCACCTGATAATTTTTTAATTATTATTTCTGCAGTTATTTCCAAGGCACATTTAAAACTACTTTTCCACCTGCAATTTTTCTGTGAAAGCTCTGTTTAAGCAGGTGAAATGCTGCATAGAAAAGTGCATGTGGCAAATACATACAAATCACTACACATCTCCTTGCCCTTGCACTGTTTGATCAGTAAATTAGGTAAATACAAAACCAGAATTTTAATTCAAGAACAAATTGGTTTGGAAAATGGATTGTTATTAAAGTCATTTTATAATTGAATTTGTGAAAGGACAGGAAGCTTCTTAAATATTATTACTATGATTTGTGCTTATTTAGGCAGTACAAGCTGTTCGTATACCCCACATTCTCTAATGCAGAAGAAGCAAATGAAGGGAAATGTTTTCTTTTCTGTAATTGTCCTGTTATGAAGTGTTGATCCCATTCCCAGTCAATTCTAGCATGTTTTGAAGGTTAGGGGAGCTTTAAGGCATCAGGACAGTTGCATGCTCAGAAGTCCAGCCTTCCATGATGTTTGTGTAACTACAAATTCAGAGCCCAGCCTGGAAATTCCTTAGACAAGTCTTTTTCTTAGAGGGTTTAGAAAACAGTTTTTCTTCAGTGTATCATCATCAATCATAGAATCATCCACATTGGAAAAGACCTTTAAGATTGAGCCCAACTGGAGGTAGTAGCATCTCTGTTTCAGGATCATCTCTCAGTGAAGTAAGATACAAGCTAAGAAGAAGGTTCAGAGTGCTTGATGATAGCTTATTCAGCTGTCAATCAACTGAGAAGTAGCATTCTTTCAGTAGCATTATCATTGGAAAACTAAGTAAGATAATTTTCAATCTACAAAATATGAAGGTACTTTGCATGTCAAGGGAACAATCTAGTGCAGTGTGTCTGTTGCTACAGTGCTTGGAAATGCTGACACTACTGGCTGCAGTCCTCAAGCTATCTGGCCTTGGTCATCAGTCCAACCTGCAGCAGCAGAAAGCTCCCTGCTCCACATATATGCTATAGTCACAGCCTGTGTGTAGAAATTACATAGTGTTAGTTGTATAAATGTGCTAGTCCTTTGGCTCTTGGCTGATGCACTGGTATTTCTCTACCCTCCCCTTTCTTGTTAAGAAGAAATTGTGCTGTGCTAGCCATGGGTAGAACAAGAAACGGTCATTTCAAATATTGGGAGGGAGGAAAAATACTAAATGAGTAATTAAAGCTGTATGACTTCCTTTTACCTAATAGGTTCATCCTGACAATGAAGACTGGACCTGTTTTGAGCAGTCAGCAAGTCTGGATATAAAATCTTTCTTTGGTTTTGAAAGCACAGTGGAAAAGATCGCCATGAAGCAATACACCAGCAATATTAAAAAGGTGAGCTTGCAGTCACGAAGCAGGTGCCCAGCTCCCAGTTACCAAAAGACAGCGTAGCCACTGCTAAGTAACAGGCTGCTCTGCTCAGAAAGCTGGGCTGTTTATTTAGCCTAGGGCAGCATGTGTGTATAGGTCTGTATTTTCAAGTGAAATAATCTTGAAGAGGCCTGGCCACTTCATGGATTTTCAGCCTAATCTGTTCTGTGTCTAAATGGGTGGTTTCAGTAGCTGAAATATATTTTCCTTTTTGAAGGGAAAAGAAATAATAGAATACTACCTGAAGCAGCTGGAGGAAGAAGGAATAACTTTTGTTCCTCGTTGGACTCCTCCTGTTGCATGTACATCAGAGGGCAGTACATCTCACCCAAGACGACCAGTTTCACCTGCTATTAATATACCAGACTCTGCCACAAAGGAGGGCTTGAGCAATAAGGAGATCCTCAACACCTCAAGCAGTCCCTCAGAGCCCACAGCAGGAACACCTGATGGTATGGTGGTCTGACTTATTTTGGTGGGATTCTTTGTCCTCTAGAGGCTCTCCACACTGAGCTGCTTCTGATGGGCAGCTGAAAATCTTCACATTGGCTCTTTGGTAACATACAGTGTTGAAGTGCAGGTTAGCAAAGCAGTAACATGTGGAGTAGCTTGAATAGCTGTAACGTGCTGATCCTTTAGTAAAGGAAGATCAGGTATGAGTGGAAAAACTCTTCACTTTGCCCTTCATTAAGCTGCAAATGAATGGCCTGCTGTATGCCCTGAAATTCAGGATAGGCATTACTATTGCAATAATGAGGAGGAAAGTGCTGAAGGTTTCCTGGACAGTCTTCTGTTGTATCTTCTTAATATGGGAATTTTGGAAAATTCTTGCACTGGGAGATTCAGATCCAAGGTTCTCTAAATATTTCCAGACGCAGCAAGCCCTATGGTGCTGTAGATTGACAAATCAGAATCAGAATTACCAGGTTGGAAGGGACCTTCAAGATCATTGAGTCCAACCCATGCCTTATACCTCGACTAAACCATATCACCAAGTATCACATCCAATCTCTTTTTAAACACATCCAGGGATGGAGACTCCACCACCACCCTGGGCAGACCGTTCCAATATTTTATTATTCTTTCTGTGAAAAATTTCTTCCTAATATCCAACCTGTACCTTCCTTGGCGCAGTTTGAGACTGTGTCCTCTCGTTCTATCAGTTGTTGCCTGATAAAAGAGACCAACCCCCACCTGTCTACAACCTCCTTTCAGGAGGTTGTAGAGAGTGATAAGGTCACCTCTAAGTCTCCTTTTCTCTAGGCTAAACAACTCCAACTCTCTCAGTCGCTCCTCGTAGGGCTTGTGGTCCAAGCCCCTCACCAACCTCGTAGCCCTCCTTTGGACGCGCTCAATCATTTCTACGTCCTTCTTAAACTGAGGAGCCCAGAACTGGACACAGTACTCAAGGTGCGGCCTCACCAGTGCTAAATACAGGGGAAGAATAACCTCCCTGTTTCTGCTGGCCATACCATTCCTAATGCAGGCTAGGATACCATTGGCCTTCTTGGCCACCAGGGCACACTGCTGGCTCATATTCAACTGGCCATCCACCAGTACCCCCAGATCCCTTTCTACCTGGACACTATCCAGCCACACTGTCCCCAGCTTGTAACATTGCAAGGGGTTTTTATGGCCAAAATGTAGGACTCGGCACTTAGACTTATTAAATTTCATCTTATTGGATTCTGCCCATCTATCCAACCTATCCAGGTCTCTCTGCAGAGCCCTCCTTCCTTCCAAAAGATCGACACAAGCTCCCAGCTTAGTGTCGTCTGCAAACTTACTGATGAAAGACTCAATACCCTCATCCATGTCATCAATAAAAATATTGAACAACACCGGTCCCAGCACAGACCCCTGAGGGACACCACTGGTGACTGGTTGCCAGCTGGATGCAACACCGTTCACCATCACCCTCTGGGCCCGGCCATCCAGCCAGTTACTGACCCAGCAAAGAGTGCTCCTGTCCAAGCCATGAGCTACTAACTTCTCCAGAAGTATGTTATGGGGGACAGTGTCAAAAGCCTTGCTGAAATCCAAATAGACAACATCCACAGCCCTTCCCACATCCACCAGGCGGGTCACCTGATCATAAAAGGAAATCAAGTTAGTCAAACATGACCTGCCCTTCATAAACCCATGCTGGCTGGGTCTAATACCCTGGCCATTTCTTAAGTGCTGCTTAATAACACTCAGTATGAACTTTTCCATTAACTTTCCCGGCACTGAGGTCAGACTAACTGGCCTGTAATTACCAGGATCTTCCCTCCTACCCTTTTTATAAATGGGCATCACATTGGCCAACTTCCAATCATCTGGAACCTCACCAGTGAGCCATGACTGTTGGTAAATGATGGAGAGCGGCTTTGCAAGCTCATCCGCCATCTCCCTCATCACCCTGGGATGGATCCCATCTGGTCCCATTGATTTATAAATATTCAGATGCCTCAACAATTCTTTAACTTCCTCTTCTTGAATAACAAGAGGACCATTCTGCTCCCTAACACCACCTACCAACCCCAGAGTACAGTTATCTTGAGGGCAAGGTGTCTTCCTACTGAAAACTGAGGCAAAAAAGGCATTAAGCACTTCTGCTTTCTCCTCATCTTTAGTTACTAAGTTTCCTGCCTCATCCAATAAGTAGCAAAGATCAGTCTTACCCTTCCTTTTACCATTAATATATTTATAAAAACTTTTTTTATTATTCTTTACAGAAGTTGCCAATTTAAGTTCAAACTGAGCTTTGGCCTCCCTAATTTTCTTTCTACATGCCCCAGCAGCCTCCTTAAACACTCCCTGAGAAACCCTACCCTCCTTCCAAAGATAATACACCTTCTTTTTATTTCTAAGTTCCTTCATAACCTCAGTACCCATCCAGGCTGGACGCTTGCCTCGTCGGCTCATCTTACGGCACACAGGAACAGACTTTTCCTGTGCCCTCAAGATCTCTGTTTTGAGGCACACCCAGCTTTCCTGAACTCCTTTATTTTCAAGGGCAGTTTCCCAAGGAACTCTCTGAATGAGTCTCTTAAACAGGCCAAAATCTGCCCTCCGGAAGTCCAAGGTATAGGTCTTATTGATGTTCTTCCTGATTTCCCTAAGTATTGAAAATTCTACAATTTCATGATCACTGTGCCCCAGGCAACCTTCAACCTTCACCTCACCCACCAGTCCATCTCTATTAGTGAACAACAGGTCTAACATAGACCCTCCCCTGGTAGTCTCGCTCACCAGCTGTGACAGAAAGTTATCCTCCACACACTCTAAAAACTTTCTGGACTGCCTTTTTTGAGCTGTATGAAATTCCCAACATATATCCGGTAGGTTGAAGTCGCCTACAAGAACAAGGGCTGAAGATCCAGAAACATTCTCAAGTTGCTTATAAAACAAGTTGTCCACTTCTTCTTTCTGATTGGGTGGACGATAACAGACCCCCAATAGGATATCAGCCTTACCCGCCTTCCCCTTGATTCTTACCCATAAACATTCAACTTCATCATCATTAATTTCAATACCTATAACGTCTAATGTTAATTATTATTATTATTAATGTTAAATCAAATGTGAATGTACTGGCAAAATGCTTTTATAAATGTCTGGGTTTACTCCTTCTCTTAGTTGCAGAAGGAGAATTAATCTTGGTTGACCATTAAGATGACTGTGTAAGTTGCCTTGCTTATCTTTTGATTGAAAGAAATTTCATTCAAGTCTGACTGCACAGAACACAGAGCAGTCACTTCTCTCCTTCAGATAACAGTACTAAGGTCACTTACTACTTTGGCTTGGTCATTTCAGGACTGCTCTAATCACATGTGCATCTCGTTTTAGACAAGCTAGATGCAGACTACATCAAGAGGTATCTGGGTGACTTGACTCCAATGCAGGAAAGCTGCCTCATTCGTTTGAGGCAGTGGCTCCAGGAGACTCACAAAGGCAAAGTAAGTTACTCTTGGTCTCCTGTGACTCAGTCTTACAATGTCTGATATGCAAGGTGGACATGATGAAACATCATGCCCACACCTCCTGTCACTAACTATTCCTGTTAAATGGCACTTCATGATCAAAACCTGGTAGAGTGGCAATAAAAGTTTGTTGTGACTGTCCAGCTGATGTTGCCAGTTGAGGTGCTTAAACGATTAGTGTGACTGCCTCAGAATGTCAGCAAACTGGTACAGGGAGGATAACATCAGTTTTATAACTCTGCCTGGTTCTACAATGACTGTATTTTACATTTGTTTGTTTTGGCCAAACGTCATGTTTTTAAATCTGTGTCCCAAAGTGCAGTACGTAAAGGGAAGCAATGTGGTCAGTTAAATCACTGATAGCAAGGCTGGGGATTTTCCAGAGGCTTGTGATTGGCATGTATGGCTCAGCTTCCTTTTGCTTAACAGCAAAATACAGTCTGTCTTTTGTTGCTAGATTTGTTTAAATTGGCTGAGTATGGTCACACAGGTGTAAATGATTACATTGGAGTTCATGACATTTTTATATCCCTTATATGAAGGTAGCTGCAGTATCTGACAGGACTTGTGTTTTTGTAACAAACAAAGACTGACTTGCTTGAGTAACTTCCAGTGGTACATACTGTCCCCTTGCACTGGTGCAGAGCTGCATGTTTTTCAGTGTCTATCATTTGGGTTTTTTGTGCTTGTTTCAAGCCTCGCATACAAAATTGGGATTTGTTTGTTCGGGGTTTTTTTAATAGATCCCAAAGGATGAGCACATTTTAAGATTCCTGCGTGCCCGGGACTTCAACATTGATAAAGCAAGAGAGATCCTTTGCCAGTCGCTCACATGGCGTAAGCAGCATCAAGTAGACTATATTCTAGATACCTGGAACCCTCCTCAAGTACTCCAGGATTACTACGCAGGAGGCTGGCATCACCATGACAAAGGTATGCTATATAGGGTGAATATTGAACAGCCTTTTTATGTTCTGAATTAAAGGTGATAGTTGTCCCTCTATTAACTAGAGGTGGCTGGAAAGGTGGTTAGAACTTCTCAGTTATGTACTAACTGCATTGAAATTGATGTTACCAGCTCCTTTAGTTGATGGAGGCAGACTCCTAGGTCCTAATCTTTCTGACTAATGCTTGATGTATTTAACTGTCTAAAGAGCTCTGCTTTGCCACTAGCTTAAGAAAAGTTGTTAATTGCACTTCTGTAGTGCTCGGAGATGCTTAGAAGTGTGTTATGCAAATGCTGAGTATTCTTTTTCAGTGATTAAAATATGTTTGTAAATAAGTATATCTTTCTAATCAATTTATTTCTGATGTTGTGTAAGTCTGCTGATGGCATAAATGAATACTTTTATGGCATTACAATCAGCTTAATGATGAAAAGTGGTATGTTGCAGAAACATCAAACAGAGCAGGTTTAGTTAAGAAGGGAAGAAGCTTTGTCTGAATTCCCTTTGTATGGTGAACCACAGCCAGATCTTTAAAACATGGATGACTGTGCCTGACATGCTCCCCTATCCCTCGGCTTGCTTTATCGTGCGCTGATCTTGTTGCTAATACATACATGGAATTGGAATTTGTTGCTTGAAGCAAGCTGGGCTCTTTAGATAAGGAAATGATCTCTTACTGTGAGCTATGTGTGTTCTGATTTAGTCTTTTCCTCACTCAGCACCATTGTTTCTGCTGGCGCTTCCTGTTAGAAAAAGTGTATGAAGCAGGACAGAATGCTGTCAGCAGTAGTGGCCAGGAGCTTGAATGGCTCTCCCATGCTGCTTTGGGTTTAACAGACCTCAAACGGGGGAAAATGGGAATATGCTTGTAAAGATTGCAGGGAAAAAGACCTGTGAACAAGTTCACCCTTTCTGTCAGTTCCTTGTCCTGACTTAGCAAAGACCTCCTCTGCCAGTAGCACATAGCTGGGTCCTCCAGGAAGCAGATAGAAAGGTACTGAATGCATCAAAGGGTTGTTTAATGTCATCCTGAGAAGTTCTTCAGTTTTGTGGTGAGCCTCATGCCCCCTCCCTTCCCCTCCAGTTCCTTTAATCTCTTCTGCAGCATGCCCACAAATAAAGCATGGGTTTGTCAATAACAGAAAGAGAATTCAAAACTGTGTAATTCTATGTAATTTAAAATTTTACTGGTAGGTTCTTCTTTTAAATCCTCTTTTCTAGTAATGTTGCTCTCCTCCTACATATGCTAAATGTGCCAAACTTCAGCTAGCTGAATTCTCTATAGCATTTAGTGTTAAAGCAAAGGCAGGAGTGATTATGAAGTGTGTTGTCTAGAATGAGCTAATAGTACAAAAGAATAGAAGTTATTATTTTGGCTTGCAATTAGCACAGTTTTCTGTGCATCTGAGTGGCTTTTATTTTGACAGAATGCTTCAATCAAATGGTGGTTTAAATCACAGAGCTCTAATGGAATATAAAATGTACAGTGATGATACAGTACTGTCAGCTGAGAGTTCCCTTCATGTGTCGTTTGGGTGGACCAGGGTTAGTAAGCACTTGGCTTTGGAGGCGGAGAAGGGAGGAAGACCTGCTATAAAGCTTAATAGCACTGTTTGTTTTGTGCTTCAAAAGCTAAACAGCACATTCCAAGATAATCATGTGCTGATGTTAAAATAACATTTTCTTTTAGACCTGATAAAATACAAAATACCCTGAACTTTCATGGAGGGGGTGTCTTTGCCAAAGAAATAACTTGACTGGACTCTGCAGTTTAGATTATTTGGGGTTTTTTATATATTAACAGTTTCTTTCCTTGTGTTCCAAAGGACTTAATGATAATTTGATACTCCTCTTTGTATTTGTTGAAGGGAAGTGAAGCTGAACAGACAACAGGACTTCAGGAAGATTTTTATATATATAAAATATATTTATATTTATATATAAAAGCTCTTCTTTTTTATTATTTTATTTTTGTGTCCTAGCATATTCAGTTCTTTAAGTTTGTGATTATTTAGCTTATGTACTAGAACAGATGAAACAAACCTTACAAAATGCATCACAGCTTTGGGAGGATGGAAGCTGTTTCAGACAATGAGCTCCTGTTACAAAGATCCATGAATGCAAGCTTTGATCCTCAAATTCAGCCAGTGCAGTTGTTAAGCTTAATGCCTTAGTATTCTGGACAGTATTGGGGTGCCCAGTATGCAGCAAAAGTGAAGAGGCAAGCCGTTGAATGCAGAAGGTCCATCTGAAGCTGATCCCTGGAACAAAGTCTGGTCTTACCAGGCTTAACCTGCAGAAGTGAGGCTGTTTGCCAGTTCTGCATAATGTGTAATGACATAGCTGAAAAGTGTTACTCCAGCAAATACTGCAGAAGGCAAGTCCCTTGGTTAACACTTTATTTTCTTAGCTCCCAGAACTCAGTGCAGCTACTTTTCCAGAAAGGTTGCTGTAAGCTATCCAGAGCAGTATTACATCATATGTGATTCAAGGCTTACTGCTTGTTGCAACTCTTCACCTACGCTAGTGGACTAAAGCTTTTCCTGTATCTTGGCTGTCCTGGAAGCTAATTATAGTTCTGTGTCTTTAACTGTGTATACCAAGATCTTGTGTGTACTAGTGTACTTGTTGAAGTCCTTCGAAAGTGCCTTTGCTGATAGGGAGCTATTTTTGCATCAGGATGTCTACTTTAAACCTTTGCAGTTCATTTACAGGCAGTCTTTTGGTGTAGCTGGACAGGGCAAAATTCATGGTGTTGTCTGCTCCAGGTTCTCCTTCTTCCAGCTGGACTACAAAGTTTGAATGGAGTATGGCTTATTTTCTTTTGGACTTTTATCATAAAAGTAGCTCACTCAAATTGTCTGCTGCTGTACTAAGGGTTATGTTGATGTATTTATTCCTGTTACTCAGATGGTCGCCCATTGTACGTGCTGAGATTGGGACAGATGGATACCAAAGGCTTAGTGCGAGCTCTTGGGGAAGAGGCCTTGCTGCGCTATGTAAGTATTTTTGGAGCCAACAAGTTGCTAACAATGTGATATTTTCCTTTAGAAATTTCCTCCTTTGCCAGAACATTCATCACACTGGGTATTTTGATGTACTCTCTGGCCGTCTGTTTTTGGTTTCAATGCATCTGAAATCTCCTGGTATCTCATCTTGTGCATTCTTTCGAACTGCAAACTGATGGCGGAAAGGCGTAGTTCTTGGCAGCTCCCTTAGTTATTGGTTAGCATTTTCACAGATTCTTCTGCAGTTGTGCAGTGCTCTAAACTTCAGTCACTCCATTTGTACAGAATATAGAATGCCATGCTCAGATTTTATCAAGGCTGTGCTCCAAGGATAAGAATAACTTATTCTTAAAGAAAAAGTAGTTGCCTGTAATTTTGCCTTCTCTAAAGGCATCACTCAGGCTCTGTTATTGTAGATCTGCTCAGTTTCCAAGCCAAAAGATGGCAGAATTCCAGGTTTGCAATGATTTTTTTTGTTGTTGACACCTAAGAACAACAGTCATGGCCATAATAACCACTAGAAGCTGAGGCTGGATTTTACTTTTTCTCTTCCAGTGGCATTTCCAGGCATATTTTGTTTGTTTGCCCTACTTTTGTTTCGGTACTCTTTTCTACAGCTTAGAAAGAGGCTTTAATTTCTGAGTAAATAAGGAATCAATGCTTAAAGGGGCAGGGGGACTTCTTGTCTGTATCACTCCTGGGGCTCAGTTTTTCAGGAGGGTCTTGTATATATATATTTTACTGCTTTTCTGGAAGAGTATGTTTATTTTTCAACAAGATCAACCAGTGGGGTAAATGTAGTGATTTCTAGTTCGTTCTCTGGGGGGAGTAAAAGTTTATGCTGATTGAGTTTGTAGTTTTAATTATACTTTGGATATAAAACTTTTCTCTTTACTTTATCCCATCTACTGAGTTTAAGACTGTCTTCTTTAAACAACATGTCTTGTTGTACAGGTTCTTTCAATAAATGAAGAAGGACTGAGGCGATGTGAGGAGAACACAAAAGTATTTGGCAGGCCAATAAGGTAAAATACAAGTGGATCTGCTCTTTGGGAATTACCTGGTTTTGTGGGGAGTGTGGGGAACATGCAGCAATGTGATGCTGCTGAGCAAAGGTTATTAAGTGGAACAAGAGCAGGCTGTGTGTCTCACAGGCAGATACAAGCACAGTTACAGTTAACTGAGAGCCTCCTCAGTTACCACTAGAGTGGATCTGCATGGCAAAGCCTGAAGGAAACTCACATCTGCTCCAGCAGTCTTGGTGTCATGCTCATAAGGATTCTACATGAGGGGTATTATGCTCCTGCCTTCTTCTGTTGTGCATCTGCAAAGCAATGCAGCCTAACTCCCATTTCTCTTTTTGGGGGATTTTATAGTCAGACATTGGTACAGTGCCAAAAAGTTCAGGCTATGATATCATGGATAACCTTTCCAGTAGTTTCAAGTATTGTTTTCATGTTACTTGAGCCTTGGCATGGACTATGGATGAACATTACACTCAGTTTTTGTTTGCATTCTCCATTTTTCTATGCGGTTGCTCAACTCTTGATCCAAGGTAAGCTCATGAGGCACCTTGTGGAACCTGGGGTCTAATTTTCCAAATACTGATATAACTTCATGTGAAGTTCAGTCAGAAATGTCTTGTTATCCTATCTTCAGGTCATTGTAGGGCTCACTTACAAAAGTGTTAACTGCAGAATGGTTTTAAGGATGTGGAATGAATGCAGGACTGGCCCTCAAAAGAAACAGTGTTTCTTGGATTCTTTTCAATTTCTGAGTCCTTCCATTACCCTGTGAAGGTTCAGGGATGTGTGGTATACCTGCTTATCTTGTCCCTGTTAAAGAACTTGCTGTCCTAGCTCTCAGTGGGAGGTCAAATCCGAGTGATGGGTTTTATGTGTGAAAGTGTGAAAAAGTGCTGCTCACTGGATCTCCATTTGTAGAAGTAATCCTAAAGGACTATATACCAAACATTTAAAGTGAAACAAAGAAGGGTTTACTGTTTCATAGAAGCCATAATTTAATGGATGCTAGCTGGTTCGGCACAGAGGTAAATCTTGGATCCATGCCTAGGGCGGAACTTGGAAAGAACTAAAGCATGTGCTGAACCTCAGTATTTAGTATAAGAACATACCTCTTCCTATAGAAAAAACTTCTTTCCCTGAGACCTGACAGCAGAATTAGCTTTGACATGTAATGGCATTATTACTGTACAGTGTTGTTAGGAAATCTGCACTGTAAATGTTAAATTGCCTCATTGCAGCATGGCACTTGATTGATTTCCTGGTAAAAGCAACGGTTTAACATTTGGGTGGCCTTTGACAGTATCTTTTTTGGCTTTATCTTAACTTTCACCTTGAATCTGAAATGCCTCTGGGGGAATACATGTAATGTGCAAAGTGATCATTGCACAGACTCTGTAACCATGCTTGGCACGCTCTTAAGATATTTCTGTTTGGAGGACCTTAAATTCCGGTGTCTACAGGTAGTACAAAACAAGGAGGTAAAATAGAAGAAACCAAAACATGCAGTGGGATCCACACATTTCAGTGCATTGGACACTCGCATAAGAAAAGAGAATTTTAGTGCTATTGAGGTTTTTCTTTTCACTTTTCACTTTCTCAAATTCAGCTCATGGACCTGTCTGGTAGATCTGGAAGGTTTGAACATGCGGCATTTATGGAGACCTGGTGTAAAAGCATTGCTAAGAATCATTGAGGTGGTCGAAGCTAATTACCCTGAGACTTTGGGTCGTCTTCTTATCCTAAGAGCACCTAGAGTATTCCCAGTTCTTTGGACACTGGTATGTTTGTAATTCAGGATATTCCTCAGCTTTCTCAGCACTCTGCTACACACTTGTTTGTAAGAGCTCTTTAGAGATCAGGTTTTATAAGCAGGAATGTTACCAATTGGAAGCATCTCTCTTTATAGGATTCCTGGGGTGGGTTAAAAAACACTACCTAAGAACTTGCTTATGCAGTCAATTAGTTTATCTTCATTGTAGTGTGAACTAAAGAGGATGGTAACAATCAAACTGATTCCTTCAAAACTGATGTCAGAAAAATGTGGGAGCCTGATCTAATCTGGTTTTCTTTGTTTGTAGGTTAGTCCATTCATTGATGACAACACTAGAAAGAAATTCCTTATTTATGCTGGAAATGACTACCAGGGTCCTGGGGGACTGCTGGATTACATCGATAAAGAAATCATCCCTGATTTTCTTGGTGGAGAGTGCATGGTATGAATATAAACTAGTGTCTATAGCAACTTATTTGTGGGGTTTTATTATTTTTCCCCTCCATTCCTTTAAACAAAGAAGCCTTGAAGCACAGGATGATTCCTAATGTAGTTTGGAGACAGGGACTATGATTTCCCAGGCTTAGTGTTTTCTTCAGGATGCATGGTGAATATCAAATAACTTAACCAAAATAGCCAAGGTTGAAAGCCATAGTCTGTCAGGTATATGTCATACCTGTCAGGTTCAAGCAGATGTGTCAGCGCAACACTGCGCAAGAGCTGTCACCATCAGAAGTCTGTGTCACCTGAAAGAATTAACCAATACCATAAGGAGCCCAAGGAAATACATGGCACATCTGCTAGCAGGGCTTAACAAACAGCCAGGACTCCTAGCCCACAGCAAACTAAACCCATTGCTTTACTGCAGGATACTGTAATTTCTCAGTCCCCTGTCATGTGCCTTAGTAGCTGTTCCCTGCATACCCTGTGGGTGTCAATTGAATCTGTCATTTTAACATCTCAATGATACTGTAAGGTTTTTCTCTGTAATGTTGTTGACAACACAGGCTCACTGTTGTGGTTGAGATGTAGGAGTGCAGCTGGGGCATTTTATGGAGCCTCTGTCACAGTAACACTTAAGTGACTTTTTTAACACTTAAGTGACCTTTTTTCCTGAACTCAGCTGTGTTAAATTATAATTTCAGGCTTGCTTTTTAAGTCGCTGTGTACTTTTTTAGGTTAATTTCTGTACCATTCTTGAAAATTCGTCTAGGTCTGTTCAAATACAGTATCAAATTATAAGGAAGCCCTGTTACACGTGACAGGGTAGAGCGTGTGTTATCTTGAGTAGGCTGTTTTCTGTTGCAGCAGTAGCTTTCAGTGGAGAGAATGTGTGCTATCTAATTTGAAGCTCAAGAAGCTGGCAAAATCCACTGCTTAATAAGCAAAAGTGAATGTTACCAGACAGAAAATTGCTATAACACTTGTTGTCAGTCACAGAAAATGATAGTCTCTTTTCTCTTCTTTACTTCTTCTCAGAGATCCCTTCAATTCTGTGTTGTAATGCAGTTATCAAACACTCCTATGAAACCTATCTCTGATCAGATAGTTGTTTAACTTCATTACTAGAGATATTTTAAAGAGAAGATTGCTTAGGAAGTTGTGTAATCAGTTCTAGGACTGGGCTGTTACAGTTGTGACTTCAAAACTGTTACCTTCCTTGACTGCATTATCCTTTTTCCTGCTTGGAAACTTACTGCATCTCCCCACCATCCTTCAACTTAGCTACCCCAGTTCTTTCAGGTCTGTGTAGGCTACAGTTTTTAGACCAAGTCCCTGTTGCCACTTTCCCCAGGATTCTTAAGTGGCCCACATCTATCTTAGGTGTAGGGCAGTGATAACTATAGCATTGACACAGTTATGTTCTGTGGTGGTGGCTGTTGTGCATATACAAGGTCTGTTCCCCTGGTGTCTAATTCTGCAAACTCACCTAAACCAGCTCATTGTAAAATGTGTTTTTGTATGTGTGATATACAAGCTATAGAAGTACTTTCAAACTCTGTTCGTGTCTCATTCTTCAGAGTACTTGCTGAAGGTGAGTTTTGGTTTTTGACACTAGCAGGCAGAGTGTGTGCCAGGATGCAGATGTACAGAGGGGATACTTTATAATGGCTGTTTATGCTTTCAGTGTGAAGTGCCAGAGGGTGGGCTGGTTCCCAAGTCCCTCTATCGGACAGCAGAAGAGTTAGAAAATGAAGACATAAAGCTTTGGACTGAAACAATCTACCAGTCTGCAAGTGTCTTCAAAGGAGCGCCGCATGAGGTATGGCTGCAGCCTACCCTTTTCTTTTCATCTCAACCATCTGCTCTGGACTCTTTCTTGACTGAAAATGGTTTCAAAATTAATTGTTTAGTTGCCAAGCTTCTACCTTGTTCTGTAGTTCTGGTGCATAATGATGTTTTAGTAGCTGAAGTTTGTGACCATTTCTTGTATCATTATCTTGCCATTTAAAGAACATGTCTGGTTTTCATTCCATTCGTATAGCCTTCTAAGCAAAGACAAACAATATTCTCAGAAGCTACTTGAGAGCTTCTGGAAGTCATATGTTAAAACAAATGTACGCCATCAGGAGAGAATTTGTATCTGTGATGCCTTTCTAATAGTTGCTGGGCTGAGTTTCAACAAAAAGCTCTGTTCCTTGTCTTCTTTTTTGGTGGGAGTTTGTATTACCGAGCAAATTGCTATTGTCTAATATGACTTTTCTATCTCAGGTTCTCATTCAGATTGTGGATGCCTCATCTGTCATCACGTGGGATTTTGATGTGTGCAAGGGTGACATTGTTTTTAACATCTTTCATTCCAAGAGAGCCCCGCAGCCTCCTAAAAAGGACTCTCTGGGAGCTCACAGTATTACTTCTCCTGGTGGGAACAATGTCCAGTTGATAGACAAAGTCTGGCAGTTGGGGTGTGATTACAGTATGGTGGAGTCTCCCCTTATCTGCAAAGAAGGGGAGAGTGTACAGGTAAGACTGCTGAATCCTCGGGTGGGAGCAGGTGGAGGCCAGCTCCAAAGTGACACATTCTAATTCACAATCATTATTGATGTCTGAGTGGTGATTCAGCTCCAGGCTGTCTGCTTGCTTTTGGCTGACATTTCAGCTTCTGTTCCTAGCTGCATGCTGCAGGGAATGGGGATAGTACTTACATGGGATCTGCTGTGAGAGGAGGTTACATCAGTCCAATAGTGACTGAGATTGATCAGCAAGGACCTTAGGGAAGTCACCTAGGATGAAGTGCTCATCCTGAAAGCAGCAAGACGTGCTATGTGCTGTAATTTTGACCATTATTTTCTGAAGTAAACAGTCTGTGTTTGAAGAATATCATAGTCTCTTAGCACAGTAATGGGAGAAGTGTGGAAATTAAGACTTAGCTTCTGTGTGTTTGCCCCTCTGATAGGTACCATAAAAAGCTCCCTATGGCCAAGGTTCCTGATTATTTTTTTCATGGCATTTGCAACCTGTCCTTTAATTACCAAATTTGGTACTACATGCAGCATGTTTGTGATCACGCTCTGACACTGCTTTTCCTTTTAACTTGAAATAAGAGTTGAAGAGCCTTTGAAAAAGCTGCTCCTTAAGTCATCTAACTGGAAATGTTTTAACTGCATATATGGGCAGTGACCTCTTGAACTATAGTTTCTCTTTCTGTGAGGCAGGAGCCTTGACTGCCCTTCTCATGGTCTCAAAGGACAGCCATTAATGAAAGTAAGAGGAAAAAATGGGTATTGTTTTAAAGAAGAACTTTGTCCTTTTCAGTATATTTAAATCCTAATGCCTTGACTCTGGCAAAAAGCAGGAGGAACCTCTGGCATTCTGTCATAACTTTTATAAGCATGTGCTGTGTGGGAAATGTTGACCAGCACTGCCAGATGGTTGAGGAGCTGAAATACTGGCACTGAGGAAAAAACGATGGGCATCCAGGCAGTTCTGTAAGCTTGGAAAAGAAATTTCAAGCCTAAAAATATTCATGTTGACAAAGTTAATTTTTCATTCTTGCTGTGGCTGCTTCCAGGGATCACATGTGACCAGGTGGCCTGGCTTCTATATCCTCCAGTGGAAATTTCATAGTATGCCTGCCTGTGCTACAACCAACCTGCCTCGTGTGGATGATGTATTAGCATCTCTACAGGTCTCCTCTCACAAATGTAAAGTGATGTACTATACGGAAGTAATAGGATCTGAAGATTTCAGGTATGTATTGTCAAGGTTCATGAAGGTCAGGTGATGTCAAACCTTTCTGATACTTAGATGATCAAGCCACTGTCAAGTTCACATAAATATGTGTAAATTGTTAGGATTTGTGTTTTCTTAGCCCTCAAAAACAAGCCCTCAAGAAACAGTAGATAAATTCAACCATTACCGGCACTGGGGACAACTAATGTATAAAAGGGGTTAATTAGTTATCTCATTATAATAATCTCTGGTCACTTTGCTATGAAAGCATTGTGTGAGTTGTTGGGCTTGGCAGGTTGCCATGCAGAAATGGGTGCAACTCAAAATGGAATCAAGTCAGTTCAGTTTCCTGCCAGTTGATCTATTTGACTGAAACTCATTCTAAGTCTCTTTGAACAGCATCTCTTTTTTGCAAGAAGGTGTTTGGTGTACCCATTATCTTACGTGTAAGGGAGAAAAGCTTTTGAGTATCTGCCCCAAAACTGTTACTTGCTTTTATTCAGTGTGCAGACAAACCCAGTGTAGATCCATAGCAGAAATCAAAATGTTTGTGTGTTCAGAAGCTTGAAACTACTTTGGTTTTTATTGCAGGGGATCCATGACCAGCCTTGAATCAAGCCACAGTGGATTCTCGCAGCTCAGTGCTGCCACCACCTCTTCTAGCCAGTCCCATTCCAGCTCCATGATTTCCAGGTAGTGCCACAACAGATGAAAAGCAAATGGATGAGATGGCTGGACCCTCGCCTGTGGCAGCTGACTGCAATACACCATACTCAACTGGCAATTGTGCAAAAAAATCCCCACCCCACTAAAGCCTTTTATAGATAGTAAAGTAGCTGTTTGAATTTTAAACTTAGTGGTTTTGGTCTTTGTTAGTTCCAACAGCTAGTCTCTTAAGTTTAACTCTTTTTCCTAACGCAGCCATAAATACTTTCGCAAGTATGCTTGCACAAATCCTAACTCTGAACACAAGGGCTCTCACTGAAAGGAAAAATAAGCAGTGCATCAGTTAGGAATCATTTTTAACTGTGTAAATGTTTAAAAGTAAAAAAGAAAAAACCCTACCAGAAGTGCTCTGTAGTGCATTAGAGATCAACTGCAAGTCTCCTGTCAGGACATTCCTTGCCATCTTAAGAAATCCCCTGTGGTCTTCCAGTACTGCAGACTGTTCTCCCATTGCCACCAAGTGATGTCCAAGACAAAGAAAAGCAGTTGCTGGATACTTGACTTTGTGAGTCCGTTCTTTTTCAAAGCATGCCCACAGAACTGTGGCCAGGCTGTAAACACTAATACCTTTTGTATGAGCACATTTTTGGGGAATCTTGAGCTCTGGGTCTTGATGGGTTGAAGCAATTCATACTTTCCTTGGATCTATGCTTGAAGCACTGTGGAGAGAGAGGCAGAGAGCGGGCTCTCCCTCACTGTGTCACGCTGGGCTGATCCTGATTTGGTCCCAGCTCAGTGCTGGAGCTTCACTCCGCTTCCTTAGTACACTCCATGTGAATTGATTTTACTGAGATACTTCTTATCCGGAATTTATGCAGAGCTTAAGCTTGCTTCTTAAATCAGCCCAAAGGAGTTATGGTTTACATCCTTCCTGTGCACTTTCCAATCCTTCTAGCCTCCCATCCTTCTCTGTGCATGTTAGAAATAGAGGGCTTGTGTTCTGAGCAGCAGAAGCTTTGCCTTAGGCAGGGAGCACAGCAGTCTTCACTCTAAGTGATGCAGCAAAAGGTGCTCTAAACAGTGCCTGCTCAACCATTTTCACTGCCAGAGGGGAATTGCCATTTTGGGTTTTGACCCCATTCTACCCAGGCCTAAGAAATCCTACTTGAACTCTTCATTAGTCTGTTCAGGTATCCTTCCACTTCAAGCTCTCTCTTCCACACACAGCAAAAGGCACAAAGGCCTGAAAAGCTGAGCAAAGACAACTACAGACCATACGTGGCGGTGGGACAGAGAAGATTTCAGTCTGAAATGCAGCAGGATTTGCATAAGTTAGACCCTGCTTGGTCTTTCCTCACCCTTTTAGAGCTAAACTGTCCATCTATGCAAAAGGAGCTACTGTGGGGGCTGCAGGCCCTGCTAGGAAGCCGGAGAGGCTCTATAAAATCTTGGGGAGACAGCATAAGTGGTGGGAAAGTGGTAGAGGAGCTTGTGGAGGTATTGAGCTTTCAGAGTAGAATTTGCTTAAGATACTGGATGCCTTGCCTGAGGAAAGCTGGTTCTGAACTCAGCATAAACCTTGTTTTATGACTGCAGAGTCTCTGAGAGCACCTGTCCTGTGAACCGGTTCTGGCTGTGGCTGACACATGTCAGGTTTAGAGGTGCCTAGAGGCCAGTATCCTTAAAGTGAACCAAACTCATCTATTTTGTCTATTCTGGACTTAGAAATTGAAGGTGGAGATTAAACTGTTACTTTAGCTGCCATAAGTGTGCTGTTGTGTGAGAAAAGCCACCACTTTGGTGTCAAGCACCTCCCCACCCAGCGCCTGCACAGCAGACAACCCTGAGTTGTGGCTTTTGGGCTGCTCATACAAGCTCTCTACCTAGGAGGAACCTGAAGAGGTGCTTTGATTCTTGCCAAGCAGGAACCAGTATTCCCAGGCACAGGGAAGCCAGCACAGCAGAAGACACAGTGAGGTTAATTAACTTAATGACACTCATGGCTCTTTGCAAATGCCACTTTCCATTTACTGGTCTGCAAGGGTTGAAGATGGTCCCCTTTTCTCTCTGTCTCCCTCTCTCTCTCTCTCAGATGGCGATTTTGCTGACAACTGTAAAGAAACTGCTTCATTCAACACTCCACATCTGTCCAGCGGTGTCTGGCTTTGTAGACCTTTTTGAGTTGCAGTCACTTTTCAAGTCTGAAGATCTAGATTTTGTTTTCCACTTGAGCTGGCTCAAAAGTGGCCCTTTGGGGTTTTCCTGCTGTTCATCTTAACATCTTTTAGAGCTCAAAGCACATGACAGCACAAGCAGCTGGGGAGATAAAATTCCACAAAACCAATAGTTCATCCTCCTCTAAGCAAAGTGCTGTAGCAATATGACTTGATTGCTGCAGTCTAATTAATTTCCTATACCCTGGTCTTTCTTTGTGTGATATTACTGCTCTTCCTTCTCCCTGCCAGTGACTCTTCTGTTGGCTCTTTTCCTGTTACTGGTGTCCCCTCTGCACTCTCCTGTCTGTACTCATGAACCGCATATCAAATTGTGTAAATGTTTTGTATACATAATACCTCATTCTTGGTAATAAAATACAGATAGTCTTTAAAAGATTTTTTTATCGTTATCAATAAATGTGAACTGTTTGGAGAAAAAAAAGTCTCTGCTGCTTTTTCATCCATCTCATGCAGAGCTTCCAGGTTATTTTATGTGCTGAATTGGAGTCTGTCAGACATGCTTTGCAGGACACTCTCCACCAGTGAGGACAAGCTTCAGCAAAGCTCTCTGTCTTGAGGAGCAGAAACCTGAGCAGGTACTGGTACGTGGAATGTGGTTTTAGAGGGGAAAATGGCCTCTGCTAATCACTTCCTTGTCACATAACAGAATCCTGCAGTCCTGATCCAGCTCTGGGGCAACAGCACAAGAGGGATGTGGAGCTGTTGGAGCGAATCCAGAGGAGGCCATGGAGATGCTGCAAGGGCTGGAGCAGCTCTGCTCTGGAGCCAGGCTGAGAGAGCTGGGCTGGGTCAGCCTGGAGAAGACAAAGCTCCTTAAGGGGGGACCTTAGAGCAGCTCCAGTGCCTAAAGGGGCTGCAGGAAACCTGGAGAGGGGCTTTGGACAAGGGCTTGCAGGGACAGGCCAAGGGGAATGGCTTTAACCTGCCAGAGGTGAGACTGAGATGAGCTCTTAGGCAGAAGCTGTTCCCTGTGAGGGTGCTGAGGCGCTGGCACAGGGTGCCCAGAGAAGCTGTGGCTGCCCCATCCCTGGCAGTGTTCAAGGCCAGGTTGGATACAGGGGCTTGGAGCAAGCCGCTCTAGTGGAAGATGTCCCTGCCCATGGCAGGGGTTGGAGTTGGATGAGCTTTAAGGTCTCGTCCAACACAAACCATTGTATGGTGCTTGGTGAGAGCTGCTCTGTTCCTGGGTGCAGCATGGGCTTGGTATGAGGATGACTCTTTAAAGGTGAGCCTTTAACCAAAGCAGTGCTCTGCAGTTACTTTGTGGAAGCAGCTGCTGTGAGGGTTGGGGTTGTTTTAACTGAAATTGGGCAATATAAAGGTACAATGATTCTGTCTCCCTCAGGAATAAACACGCTGCTCTAGAGAGTGGCTCAGTACTGCCACTTGCAGGGATGAGAGCTGTGTGGTGTGGAGGAGGTGGGCTCCACGGTGGCCCCACCACTGACACCTCCTTGGGTGGGAGGCTGAGACACATTTGGGGAGTTAAGATTGTGTTTTTATTAGGAGAAGCAGGCAAACCTTAGCTGTTTTTAAACCAGGAGCCAATCGATGTCAGGCTGGGCTTTTCCTGACCTCTGGAGTTGGAGCGGTGGCTGAATCACCCGTTATTGTTTGTCTTCCAGATTTTATCCATGCTGTAAAGCTTCTGA
Source organism: Psittacula echo (assembly GCF_963264785.1). Taxonomy (NCBI): domain Eukaryota; kingdom Metazoa; phylum Chordata; class Aves; order Psittaciformes; family Psittacidae; genus Psittacula; species Psittacula echo. The sequence continues at coordinate 9,627,173 of NC_137750.1, read as the reverse complement.
AATGACAATCTTTAACTGTGGCCACGGAGGCCGGTCAGCAGGACCAGATGGCTGCCTGACCTACTTCCAGTTTGAACGTGTGGCCAGCGTTTTTGTGCCAGCCCATAATTATCATGGACTGGCTCACTGCCATTCAGGATGTTACTGAAGACAAAAGCCCTTGAAAAGCCATCGCACAAGGAGCTAGCTTGTGCTGTTTGGCTGTGTTGGGCCCAGGGGGGAAGCTGCCTTCACCAGCCAATGCTCCTCTCTTGAATTGAAACTGGCAATGAAACAAGGGCTGAGGCTCTTAGTTCTGAGCTGAGCAGGTGCCGATGGTGCTGGCCAAGGCTGCTCCACCACACAGCTCCCCTTGGGAAGGCATTGCTCTGGCCGAATGAACCCTGTGCTTTGGTTTTGGGAGGGTTTGATGGGTGGCTGGGGTGCAAGCTTTGCTAAACCTGGGGGAGCCCAGCTTTGCAGGCAGCTCTGTACCCCCAAATGCACCATCTGGTGCTGCTGGGGAGTTAAGGCACAAACCCCACCAGCCCAAGCCCAGCGTATAAAGGGTTTAAAGGTTGGACTTGCTCCTAAAGGTCTTTTCCAACGTACTTGATTCTACAGAACCCACGAACCGGGGCAAAGAGCTGGGGCGATGCCCACGCGTGGGGCCGGGGCCGGGATCCATTCCCAGGGGCCAGGGCACTCGAGGCAGCTGCAGCGCAGCGAGTCCCAGAGGAACCCCACTAGATGGTGCCAGCGGCTCACGTACGGCCACGGCCACCCAGCCCTGCCCTGCCCCACTCGTGTCCCTACTGCCAGGGACGCGGTGTGGGGCTGGAGCTCCTTCCCACCCCGCACCCCGGGGCGCTGGCCCATGCTGGGGGACCTCAGGGCTGGTCATCACCCATCCGCATGGACAGATCCTTACCCTGTGCCCTCCACAAGTCCCAAACCATCCTGCCTCGAGGAGAGGATGCTCGACTGTCCTTAGAGCATCAGCCTGTCTCTTGGTTTGCTGTCCTGGTATTGGGGATCTTCCAAAACAGCCATTATCTCACAGGGGTCATGAGAAAGTTAATATTGGAGAAACCCCATTGGAGCTGGTGGGAGAAATCCTGAGGAAGTGAAAAATCCTGCACATTGCTGTGGCCTCAATTGGAATTAGCTCACGAGCTGTAACCAGTTTGGATTAACTATGTGCAGGACCCCACCAGGGAAAGAGGAGGAGCAGCAGAATTAGGAAGATGGGAACTGAAAATACATCATTGTTCCTCACAAGAGCATCTTCAACCAACCCAGGATGGGCATCAGCCAGGACCACCACACTGTGTTTGTAGTAAACCATTGTGTCCCTCCCATCACATGGGACTGTAGGTGTGAGCACTGATACTGCTCCCACCCTACAGCTCTGGGGACGCAGGAGCCACCGTAGACCCCCTGCAGCTCTCCAGGGTCACCCAGTCTGTCTCCATTAGTGGCCACAAGCTGAAAAGGGCAAGCACAGGGTAAATGCATAAAATCCCTCCTCAGCCTGCCCGTGCTTGTGGGCATTCACCCCCAAAGGTGGTTGCAGGGCAGGACTTGCTCCTCTCCCCATGGGTGGCACCAACACTGTCAGGTCCTGCCAAGAGGCTTTACAGGTCAGTGCATCCCCCTTTGGAGCTTCCCTCCAGCCATGGGAGAGGACAAACAGCTCTGGATGCTCTGATGGCGGCCCTGCATGAACCCATCCATGGCTGCAGAGGCCATGGATCTGTAAATACAGCTGATAATTGCTCCTGCTCCAGTGGATTTCCCCGAGATCCCTCTTCGTCGCTGATGGATGTTCCCTAGCAGCTCCCAGAAACCTTCTCCCATCGCAGCTTGTGCCAGCAGAGCATCGCAGGGTTCACTTCCATCCTGGGTGCATGGTGCAGCCCCTGCCCTGCTCCTCTGCCCTTCTAAAGCCACCAGCTCACTGGCACAGGGGGTGAGGGCTGCCCTGGACAAGGCTTCTGGGCTGGGCTGTGGTGATGCCATGTGGCCACCAGCACAACCCCATGGTGCCCACCCTGGACTCAGCACCCTATGTGGAGCCAACACAGCTTGAGGGGGGTGGCCCAGCAGTGCCCAGCAGCACCCATCAGCATCCAGACCAGAGCCAAGCAAAGCAGGCAGAGGGTATTTTTCTTGCTGGACATGGGTGACTTTAGGGTGAAAACCCCTGGGGCAGTTCTGGCCCTGAAGAGGGTCCAGCTGCAGATGGGGTCTCTGCAGGGAAAATCCTCCATAGGGAGTCCCCTTACAGACCCTGTTTTGCTGGGCAAGGGAAGGCCCTATCCCTCCACCAGCCTGTCTGTGCCATCCCCATCCTCCTCCCCAGAGCTCAGGGTTTGGGCTGTGCAGAACTCGCTGATGCTGGCTGGCCTGCAGCAGCTGCAGGAGCAATTGTGTGGCATGTTGGAGACCAGCTCTCTGTTGAGATCAGCCAGGAGATGGAGTCATCAGCAACCCCAGCCCAATCAGCGGCCCCGAACCAAGGAGGAAACAACAGGAAAAGAAACCACTTCCAGGGAGCCCGTTGGGGATGAAGAGAAAGACTGTGGGCACCTGAAGTGACGTCTGGCACAACCTCCCCCAGAGAGCATGGAGTCCCCTGGGCAGGCAAGGATGGATGGGATGGAGCAGGCAGGGCCTCGGGGCTCTGAGTCAGGCCACTAACGTCACAAGCTGCCAGCTCCTGCAACGCTGGAGCCCTGAGAGCCCCCGTGGCAGATAGGAGATGCTGCTGGGGTCCGTGCTCACTGGATGAGGTTGTAGGAAAGATGCTGCAAGCAGGGACCTGAGAGCTCAAACCCGGCAGGGGAAGGTAGAGCAAAGCACAGAGGTGCTGCCCTCATCCCACAGGGTGCAGTCTCCTGGTTCAGGAAGGGCAAAGTCACAACTGTCAGCAGCTCCATGGCAAGTGCTGCCAAAAGAAAAGGTGTTTTCAGGCCTGGAGCAAGTGCTGAGCTGAGGGCAGAGGCGCTCAGGGCTGCAGCAGGGTGCTCAGTAGCAGGTTGAAGACCCCTGGCAATGTGAGTGCTTTTCCTTACCTCTTTGCAAGGAGGTTTGTAAGGGCATTTCTTAACACCTTCTAAAGTGCAGGCTCATGCAGCAAAGCATCATCAATCAGCCCTCCCTGTGCAGAGCAGTGCTCTCCAGTCCTCCCTCTCAAGCTCCCAAGCTGTGCTGGATGAGAGAGGAAAGAAGCCAAGCCTGCAAGCATCAGCTTCACACAGTGCCTGCACCATGTCTCATATGGAAAAACAAATATGGGGGGGGGTGACAGACAGGGGGGAAAGAAAGGGACTGGGCTTTACAATACAAGTTTACAAGCCAGGATGGAGCCCGCAGCAACTCCAAGTGGCTGGAAGCTGTTGGGAAGACGTCCTTGCAGCCCATCTTCAGCAGAGGGCTTTACCCTCCCTTTGCTCAGCACCATGGCTTTGCAAACACGATTTTCCTTTGCAAACACAGCCATTTGTGTGCAAACGCATCCATCATCACACAGCCCCAAAAGACCCTTTTACCTGAGCCCACCAGAGCAGACGCCAGCGCTTGTGCCAGGCTCACTGGGGCACACACTCCGCGCTATCTGGAGCGTGGCACAGCAGCAGTGATCCCAGTTTGTGAGGGAGCAGGGCCAGAGAAATGCCAACCACATCTGGCCGTACCAGGTCGCCCCGCACCGCTGGCGCTGCTCATGTGAATCAGGCACAAACCCTCGCCTTTGTTTTCTCCTGCTTGGGCATTAAGAGCGTCCTGGGCTTTGTGGGACAGCAGCTTGGGAACAGGAACTCACCGTAGGGTGATTTTGTCTTCATGCTGAGCTCTTCCTGGAGATGTCAGCTGCCAGAACGTGTCATTTCTGCTTCACGGCTCTGCCTTAGCAGTCTGTGGACGTGACAGAGTGACTAGAAACAGCATCCTTGAAGGAAGGGCTCAATCTGGATGGCTCTTCTCTAACAAGCAAGCGTGGCTGGGCTGAGCTGGACACTCAGGGTGGCTCTGAAGGGGCCAGGGATGTCAATGGAGGTGGCTGTGGTGGTGAGGACATGCTGTGAGAAACAGCCTCATTCACTGGAGGTGCTCCTGAGTCCAAAGGAAGGACACAGCCATCACAGCTCTATCAAGGGTGGTGGGATGCTGCCTGCCCACCCCTGGGTTCTCTCGTTGCCCTGGGCAATAGGAGCTTACTGGAGCTAACCGGGTTCCTGCTCTCCCTTCCTGGGCAGGCAGGAATGGCAGAGCTGGCAGGGCTTTTGGGAATGCGATGAGGGGGGAGCTCTGCCTGCAGTGGCTGCAGGTACATGTGCTCATGGGCTCCTTCTCCCCATCCGTACTGGGAAGATGCTTCTCCAGTGTGAGCCTGCCTACAGAGAGCTGCAGCCCTCACCATAGCCCCTATTGCTCTGGGGCAGGGTGTAGAGCAAGGGCTGGTGAAATAAACACACTTTGTCTTAGCCCTGAGCTTGCAGCAGCCCCAAGTCCCCTTCCTTGGGCTCAAGCAGGATCAGTCCCAGTCTCACTGCTTTTAAGGAAGGGTTTAAAGTGCAGGTCAAGAGGATCACTCCTCTTGGATATCCAGTCCTCTGATAGCAGCAAAGGCTCACACTCTCGTCAAACACCACAGGAGGGATGCTGCAGAGCCCAGCAATGCTACTGCCCACAAAGTGCCCTTGTTCCTGCTTGGCTGCAGAGGTTCAGCTCCAGGCTCCTTGTGCCGCCTCTGGGCAGGGGAAGGGATGTGAGTCACATAATTAATTGCACAGATTAATGCACAGCGGCCACGGTGCCAATAAGATGGATCTGGGCACCAAGGCGTCCCCAGGGAGGACAATGTGCACCTGCAGGACACCTCAGGTACTGCACAGCATCCAGGAGCACCTCAGAGGCATTTGGATGCATTTGGATGCATTCCTTCCTTTCCCAGCTGGAGAAGACCCCTTGCAGGGCGTGCAGTGTCCCTGCTGCAGCCCAGGCAGGTGGTTGGCAATCTGCAGCCTTGCACTTCAATTTTCACCTTCAAAGCACGTGAGCAGGGGATGCAGTGGTGCTTTGCCTTCTGTGACTCAGTTTACCCTGGAAAACCAAATCCCACTTCTCTTCTCCACGCAGCGGCTCCTGCAGAGGATTTTAGCAGCACTCGGGGATGGAGCCGAGGCGCTGGAGCTGTGGATTAAAGGCTGGGACTTTCTTTCTTCCCACGTCCCTGCTGTGAAAGGAGGAGGCACTTGACCAGCATCAGCAGCACAAGCCCCATCCATCAGCTCTGATTAAATACGGACAATTGTTTCAAACGTTATTGGAAGGGAAGGAGAGGAACACATGAGCACGCAAACAGGTCACTGCACAGGGAAAACAAAGCCACTCGGGCGGTGCAGGAGGTTCTGCCTGCCCCACAGGGTGAGCATGGCCCTGTTTGGGAGATGGAAAGAGGTCATCAGATCCTGGTGTGATATCAGCATCTCTTCCCAGTGCCACTGGAGTTACACCGACCTTGATAGAAATGAGACCTGATTTTGAGCATAAAGCAGCTGAACCGGGTATCTTAGCACTGCCAGCTCCTCTCTGCTCCACACTGATGCTGGGGAAGGCTGATAGAAGTGAAGTGCATGTCATTCCCCATCTTCAAAGCCATTGAAGAGCCACAGAGCTCTGCTCAAGCGCTTGGGAGCAGCTCTGATGCCAGGACACACCATGTCTGACAGCTGTGCCCCGCAGCCATGTGGGGAAGAGGAACCCTGAGCCCCTCATCTCTCCACCAGACCCCCAAGTCAGCTCATGCGGTGTCCCCTGCCCTTCACTACCCACTTGCAAATGGGCTCTGGGGGTCTTTGTCTGTTACTCCCAGCACATCACCGCTCCTGGCTTAGCTGCAGTCTCTGTCCCCAGCCCCTCTGCTCCCCCAGGGATGCAGCCACTCCATTGACCACCAGGACAGGGGCCTTTTCTTGGTCTCAGCTGATTTCCAGCTGGAAGGGGGGTCTGCAAACCAGAGCCACGGCAAGAGTCACACCTGGGGGTAGGCCGCGGTCCTACCCCAGCAGACAGCGAGGGGAAGGTCCTGTTTCCCAGCTCCCCAGCACCAGTTTGCTTCCTTGGAAACAGAACGTGGGTACACCAGAGCCAGGGAGCTTGGGGAGCTCAAGGGCCAGGCGGATGCTAGGAGCTCGGAGAGCAACAACAGATATGGAGGAGCTCAGCACAATGGTGGCCCCAGGCTGAAGGACAGGGTTGGCTGCTGCTGATTGGCACCGACAGGGAATGTGTGTTAGGAATGAGGTGTCCTGACAGTGCTGCAGCCTCGGGCACTGTTTGCAGAACCCAGACAGCGGCGGCTCCTGCAGCGCTGTCAGGAGCTCTCACAGTGACACCGGCCCCAGGAATGGGGATGGAGTGTGGGGAGCAGGAGGCTTCCTCCTCCAAACCCAAGGGGGGCAGGAGGAGAGGTTTGGGTGAGCCAGAGCAGGACTGGGACAGACATGGGGCAGGGACCATGCAGCCCCCACTGTGGGACCTGGCACATTAAGGGGGAACATGTGCAGAATGAATGACAGCCTCGTGGCTTTCTGACTGATCCATCCTTTGCACATGCCCTGGAAAGGAAGGAGCAGCCATAAATGTGGCTACAGCAAAACCCAGCTCAGGGACAACACTGAGGTCACTTTTGCCCTGTGAAGTAAAGGCTTATTTTGTTATTTAAGGACAAGTGGTCACTAGGGAAAGGGTAGAGGACTGTGGTGTGGAAGCCCAAGGAGTTAAGGCCATACAGTGAGTGGGGAATGGACTTTCATGGGCAGTGACAGGCAGCATCCCCGAGGGGTGTTTACAGCATGACATTTCCATGCAGTCTGACAAAAACAGCCAAAACCAGCAGTTGTTTTCGGGGCTGTGTCACGGCTGCCTTTGCACAGGGCATGATGTGAGCAAGGCTTGCACCAGGGCACGGTCAGGGGAGGGGAGGCTGCAAATGCTGCTCGGGGACAGGACTGGAGCCTGGGTGGTGGGGTCTGAGACTCGGTGTGACGATGGCTGCAGCCTGGGACAGAGGGGCCACGTCCCCAGCCTGAGTTGCCAGAGCACCCTGGATGGGTGCAGGCAGGAGAGGGGTTGGTCTGGCCCCATGGGAAGCTGGAGGGGTGCTCTCTGCACTCCCATCTCCCAAGTCTCAGTCACAGGCACCTCCTGCCAGTGTCAGACCCTGCTGCACCCAACCTTGTGCTGATGCAGTGGAGCTGCTGAAGAGCCATTTCCCTTCTGATGCTGCCATGAGAAGCCATGTACCCACTCCCGGCTTCCCTGAGCCCTTCAGTCATCCCTCAGAGGTGCCGGGCTTTCTCTGAGCTTCGGAGCAGCTCCTCTCTTCACTTCACAATTAAGGTTTTTGGACAATGTCAGGACCCTGCGCTGTGTTTCAGGGATGCTCTTGCCTAATTCTGCCATTTTCTTCGAGAAAAACCTTGCCCATGCATGCCAGCATGCGTATCAGTCACCCAGAGATGGACTATCAGGTACACCCCTGCCAGTCCTGCCCTGGTGAATGCTGTTCCACCTTGTGCCATTCCTTTTCATGCCTCTTTCACATTCAGCCCCACTGCTCTGTCAGCATCTCTGTCTCCCCCATCTGCATCCTGAACCGAGGGCAACAAGACCCATCTTGGTTTTGGGCTCTCATGACTACATTAGCATCAGCCACACAGCCAAGAGCACCCACTGAGCCCGGACTGATGTGTTTATTTGCAGGTGAACACAATGGGGATGATCACAGCCTCATCCCTGTCCCCAGCCATCATCTCTGTGGCTGCAGCCTTGCATGGAGGAAGCTCAGCCCCACATGGAAGAGGTTCGAAGCTCAGCCCCATGTGGAAGAGGCTCAGCCCCACTCAGAGCAGCACGTGGGAAACCAGCTGCCCAATGCACCTTATAACCCCCCAAAGCTGTGACACCTCGAAGTGGATCAATGCTGATAGAAAGCCACACGCTTGTGTCTCAAGAGGTTAAGGCATGTGCCAGGGCTGAGCTTCCTACCTTAGTGCCACCATAATGGGCAAAGCCAGGCAGAGCCATGCACTGGGAACACCAGCCACGGGGTGGGCTGGAGCCCTGCTCCTGCAAGGCCCTTCAGAGCTGCAGGACACAGGTCTGAGACCCCGGCATCACACATTTTGTCTCCTAATGCCCTGAGAGCATGGCCACAAAGAGCATCACCTGTGTCACCTGAGGAAAAGCTGTGGCGATGGCCCAAAGAGGGGGGAGCTTTGCTCTCCAGCTGATAATCCCCACCAGGGCAAGATAAGAGATGCTACAGAGACTCCTCCAAGCCCCAGAACAGCTGCGCTAAATCCCTTTAGTCCTCAGCAAGACGTTTGTTTACAGGGACACTGGATTTTATTACCCGGCCGCGTCTAGTACAGGCTGTTCATGTGCTGCTGCCCACCCCTCTCAGTGCTGGTCCCTTGGTCCCCTTGCAGCAGGAGGACAGCAGAGAACAGGGGCTTGGGTACCGATTATCAAACCTGAGGTGACCTCTTTTGCTTGGAAAAGGTGGGTTTTGTGCAGAAGAAATGAGCTGGGGAGTGCCTATGCCAGGGTCAGCTCCCCTTTGCCCCTGTGCCCGGCTGCTGTGTGTGACACTGGGGCTGAGCACCCTCACCGAAGGCTGCACAAGTGACATTGGTTTCCATGAGAGCAGCTCTGGGTTGGATCAGTCCCATCCCTGAGGAAGATCCCATACACTTGGCCAGGGCATGCCATGATGATGCCCTTGGTCCTCCCAAAACAGTTGATGATGCCAGCAGGGATCTCCTCCCATCCCTCCTCCACCAGCATAGGAAGACCCCATATCCAGCCCTGCTCTCCTCCCATCTCCTCATTGATGCCCAGTGCAGGGCTATGGGCAAAGCTCAGCCCCAACCTCTTGCAACCAGTTCCTGCAACCTTGCCATTACAGCCTTCACCATCAACCCTGCCTTGCCCTGGACTTCACTGTGCAGCAGGGAGGCAGGGGGACAAGAGCCAGGGTTGCTGTGACCCTCTCCAGGGCTGGTCACCCCCATCTGCCCCCCAAAACAGAGCCGAGCCACAGGGGTTCCCTGCTTGGGGTGACACATACCCCGCGATGGCCTCACCAGTGCTGGGAACAGGCTCCATCTGGTGACACGCTGTTCCAGACAGCGGCCCCACGTATGGGTGATCCATCTATGCATCGGGAGGGCTGCGGCTCCCCTAAGTGGGGGTGGAAGCTGTAAGGTTCAGATTTCTCCTCTCACCTGCCTCTAAATCAAAGGACATTCGGATTTAATCCCCGGGAGAGGTTTAACCCTCTCCTGTGTGAATGGGTGTCCCCATCCCTGGCCAACCTCTGCTACAGGCAGCGGGGCCAGCCCTCTCCTCCCCACTCCCATCTTTGCCTGATCTCCTATCCAGGGTTCATTCCGTATGGGAGAAATGAGGCCTCACCCCTGGCTCCTGCCTGTGGTGATGAGCAGCTGGGGACAGGGTGTCTGTGGGGTTTCTCATTACCGGCTGCTTCCTGCTCACCTTCTCAGCCGAACACCAGCAACACCGCTGCAAACACAGCCGCTCTCACGTACACCATGAATATAACCATGGGCAGAAGCAGGAGGCAGAGGCACAAGCAGGTGGTGTGGGGTGGAAGCATCCTGTTGGCATGGGCTGCCCCATGTTACCGTGTGTCCTGTTACGGGGTGCTGGGACATTGCAGGAGTCAGCCCACGTATCAGCAGCTCCACCAGTGCCCAGCAGCTGGCCCAGCCTCATGGAAAAGGGTCACGGTGCTGCGAACTGTTTGCTACCCCATTTATAATGATGCCTGTGAGCAACGGGCAAGGCTCACGCTCCCACCAGCCAGGAGAGCATTTCCCTCCATGTCACTGGGTTACTGGGGCACCACGTCAGGGACTGGAGCCATGCCCAGCACCCGCTGCTCCTCAGAGAACATTGCGTCCAGAAGCAGTACGGGCTGTTCCTCAAGCTTCTCAATGAGGCACATCTCAGTGCTGCAGTGGAGCTGGGTCTGGCAGCAGAGCTGGGCAGCAGTGGGAAAGGTTCCTGTGCTCTTCTGGGATCCACCCTCACGCAATCACTTCAAGGCACCAAACACAAGGCTTTGCTGGTGAAATACGCGTGGATATTTGTAAAAGATGCTGCAGAACCTGTCAGAACGTTAGGACCTGGTTTGGGGAGAGCTCCATCGGCTGGTTCAGGAGCATGGGCTGGTTCAGGAGCAGAATAGGCACCATGATGTCCCATGTTGCGGGACGCACACAGCAGTGGGAGGGAAGAGTGTTACTTGTGCAGAGCCCAGTTTCTCCCTTTATAAGTGCTGCTGGCTTTTCCCAGGAGCAGGGGTCCAACCCCCTCCTCTGCCCTCATCCCTGCTCCTGCTGCTGCTCCCGCTGCTGCTCCCTGGTGCTTCCATGGTGGGAAGCAGCAGTGTGCACACCATTTTCCAGCATTCTGCCCCAGACTGCCCCATCCTGGCTGTTGAAGGCTGCCCAGCCCAATGGGGCTGCACTTGGGCAGGAGCTGGCCGGTGTTTCAAGCCCAGCTCATGGCTCTGTCTGAGCCCTGGCACTGACTGGGACCTTGAGGACCACCCTTCACCTCCTCCAGGGTATCCCACTACTCTGTGGCTGATGGCTTTGGGGTAAGGATGACCAAGAACACTCTTGTACATCCCCAAGCACCCCTTGCTCCCAACCTGCCTGCGAATGGAGTGTGTGGGGCTCCACCTGCCCCAAACCCACCCCAGCTTGTCCATGCCCCATCCCAGCTCCTGCCCATCACTGCTGTCACCCCTTCTTCCTTCCCTCACTGCCTGCACTCCTCTGCCAGCAGCTCAGGGCTCTCTTGCAGGCAGGTCCCTGCCTCCCTCCCTTCCTCCCTCCTCGGGCTGTCACCGTCCTTTCTGCAGGCATAGAGCCCAGGGCACCACGCTCCAGTCCCCACGGGTACAGCACATGCCCTTGGTGCAGGATCCAACGCTCCACCCCCATTACTGAACCCCGCATGGATCCTGGCTATTCCCTGCTGAAGCCAGGAGCCACCTCATGGGACCGATGCACAGCTAAGGGATGCAGAGCTTTGCTATAGGACTCAGCCATGAGTGTCCCCAGCTCCCAGTGTCCATCAAGGGCCTCTGAGTCTTTCCCTGGGGGAAAAACAGACTGACATAATTATGTTTGTATAATCCCTGACTCAAGCTGGCCAAGCCTTCCTTGAAAAACACAGTATTTAGGGACATCATTCTGGGTACAAAAGGCTGAAGTGGAAAACAAGTCACTGCATTCATCCTTCCCTGATTTCTTCCCTTCATTGCACACAGTCCCCCTGTGCTTTGCTTTCCCTGCTGTCAGTGGACAGAAGCTAATAGGGAACGAGAGATTCATGCAAAAGGCCTTTGGAAATATTCATTGCTCGTCTCTTAACAAGATTACCCCTGAAATCCGCCATTGCTCTGAGGGAGATGTAAAACCTTTCAGGCTCTCGGTAACCATAGCAGCACAGATGTGAAAAGGAAGGGGAGACAACTGATGTGAAAAATCACTGGGGATGTGCAGACAGGCTGCGTGCGGCTGCAGCATCGAGCTGCTTCTCTGCAGCACACTCCTTTGTCTCACAGAGCCAGGGCTGGCTCTTCACCTTGGCCACACCATGCAGGACACATCCACTCCTAACAGGAACGACTGCAGACAGTGGTGGTGATGTAGTGGTAGTGACCCTGTGCTGGCTGCAGGATCACCTGCCTGGACACTCGTTGGGAGCCCCTCCATGGCTGGCGTTGCTACTTGGCGTTCCCAGTGTGTCCATCAGCTTGCAGCTCCTTCCCTGCAGGGAACAGGGATGGTTTAGAGCCAGGCCCAGGTTTGGAGCCCAGGGTCCCTGTTCCCTCCTGCCACAGGTTCCTCTTTCACCTTGGGCACCATTTCTGCACTTGTAAGAGAGATGGGTGCTGCTGAGGTTGAACAGATCCATGCTTTGAGGCCCTTTGGAATAAAACACTGGGAAAGAGTGAGGGCATCGCACAGGCCCCCTGCACCTCCCGAGAGCTGTCTGAGCCCTGCAGAGCTTCTCCATAGCTGGCTGGGAGGACCTCAGGAAAACCCTTTCATCTCCTTTCCCGAAACCTCCATCACTTTGTCCGTTTAAGCACAAGGAGGCATTAACCCAATTCTTTCCTAGTTAAAAAAAGTGGGGTTTGGCTTTACACAGCTCCCAAAGCTGGGGTGAGATTACTTATCATGCCCTTCTCCCTTGTTGTCTTCGGTTCTTCATTCCCACTAATGCTGGTGATACACCAGGCACCAAAATGTGGTCACTGTTTTGTTCACATACCTAAACTCAGCTCATCCGTCCTTTCCACTGGCCTTTGGCTCACAATAAGGTCCTACGGAAGTGCTATTACGTCTTCCATGTCCTCAGCATCTTCTAACTCCTGAGGCTCAGTCCTTAGCACGCCTGCAACGTGACAACAACTGGGGAATTAAGAGGCAGGAATAATTCTTGTGAAAAGGGCTTTTGGAATGAACAGGCTTAATTCAACCAGAACAAAAGGTTGAAGCTGGAACTTTGCTATGGAAAGAAAACCAACTGCATCTAAACAACATAAATGGGTCCAAAGCTTGAAAAAACCCATGCACGCACAAAGGTAAGAAGATAAAACTCATTTTAGCTGTTGAGCAAGTTCCCTTTGTATTTGCACTTGGCATAAATCAGCTTCTGAACCAACCGTAGCATGAAATAGGAACGGTGACTGCTGAGGAAACACAGGGCAACCTGTGCCTCTATGAGCAAACTCCCTTCCAGTGCTGATGCCCATCCATGCAGAGACGGGCATGGGCACATATCCTACCTCTTGGCCTGACAGCAGCCATTGTGGGGCACTGTTTCACTGAAGCAGGTCACAGCCAGCGCTCCTGCCCATGACCACTCAGCATTGCAGAGGTTGTGATGCATCGTTTCATGGAGATCTTGTTTTCCCCTCAGGTTAAATCTTTCATAGAGTAGCTGACAGCTGAACGTGCTGGTTCTGACACACAGGTTTCAGGGAGAGCTTATTCTTCTCCTCAGCTCAAATATCTCATGGGTCCAAGGAAGAGTTGGGAATGTTTGCAGCACCCCTGTGTGAAAACAAGTCCTCAGCCACAGGTGAGTGTAAGAAACACCGTGGGTGACATCGGCCAGCTCCTGCCATGTCTGACCATGAGCCACCCAATGGGTGAGGGACCACCGCTGAGCTTGGATGCTGCCAGCAAGCCCATGCCAAGTACCACAGGTTAATCCCCAGGGAGCACGAAAGGGCAGCCTGTGCAGCGTGACGGCTGCAACGCTGCTGGCTCCCTGGCGCTACTGACAGTGGTGAGAGATGCAAGTGCAATGTGCAACGTAGCGCGGTGCTCCCCAGGGCTGCACTGGCTTCCCAGGACTGAGCTCCGCGGATTGGCCCGGAGCACCCCACTCTCCTCCCTCCCTGCCCTCCTCCTTCAGCACCCACAACCCACGGAGATTGGACAGCCGGGTGCCACATGGCAGAGGGGAGTCAGGATACAAAACGAGCTGGACTTGGGGACTGTAGCAGCAGAACAGCCAGGAGAAGTTTGCAGGGAGGTGGAACCAAACTTCCCTGCCTGCAACAAGCCGGTGCCGGGGAGGACAGACAGAGGGACAGACACCGGGGCTGCGGCCATCCAGGAACCCCTTTGAGGTGAGCACCAGCTGCGAAGCATCCTGTCCCCTCTGCACTATGTCCCTGGTGGTGAAGGAAAAGAACCATGTGCGGTTGGTCTTCTTGGGTGCTGCTGGCGTGGGCAAGACAGCCCTCATCCGCCGCTTCCTGATGGACACCTTTGAGCCCAAGCACCGGCGCACGGTGGAGGAGCTGCACAGCAAGGAGTATGAGGTGAGCGGGGCCACGGTCAAGGTGGAGATCCTGGACACCAGTGGCAGCTACTCCTTCCCGGCCATGAGGAAGCTCTCGATCCAGAACAGCGATGCCTTCGCCCTGGTCTACGCCGTAGATGATGCCGAGTCCTTTGAGAGCGTCAAGAGCTTGCGGGAGGAGATCCTGGAGGTGAAGGAAGACAAATTCCCTCCCATCGTGGTGGTTGGGAACAAGGCGGAGAGCGGCAGCGAGCGGCAGGTGCCAGTGGAGGATGCTCTGTCGCTGGTGGAGCTGGACTGGAACAGCCGCTTCGTGGAGACGTCGGCCAAGGACAACGAGAACGTGCTGGAGGTGTTCAGGGAGCTGCTGCAGCAAGCCAACCTGCCCGGCCGGCTCAGCCCCGCACTCTGCAAGAGGAGGGAGACGCTGCCCAAGGAGCAGGTGCTGAGGCCCCCCATGAACAAGACCAACAGCTGCTCCGTGTGCTGAGCCGGCCGCCCAGGGCCCGGAGGAAGGTGCTGGAGGCAGCAGAACCGGATGGAGTCTCAGGTGGGCTGGGAGGGGAGAGGAGCTGCCTCGGCCAGAATCAACCCTGCTGCCTCTAACCTCTTACCTCCTCATCCCCACCCTGCCCAGAGGGACCAGGGAGAGCTGGAGATGAGCAGGAGGAGGGACTTGGAAGGGATGCTGGATGCTGGGGGGGTGCGGGGAGAGGGCGAGTTCCTGAAGAGGCAGGAGGGGTACCTGGGAAACAGGCAGACAAGAAGCAGGGCTGTGTCTGTGCCCATCAAAAGGCAGATGTGGGCATCGTGCAGCTGCCTTGCACTCACCAGTGCCACTGTCCTGGGTCTTGTTCGGGTCTGTGTCACCTCACCCCAAGCACTCCATGTGCAACCTCCTGGCACGTCTGCAGTTCCAACAGGTCTGGTGTCCAAAGTGGTTTTGGTTTTGTACCTGGGTGTAGATCATGTGACAGGGCAGTCTGTGCATCTCTTTCTTTAAGTCTCTCTTTCTTTTCTTCTTCTTCTATCTTTAAGCATACCCAATAAACACGTTGCTTGAAAATGTCTGCGTTTCTTTCTGTTGTACTTCAAACGCTTCAGTGCCTGATATCAGGGGGTTGTGCCCAGACCCCTGATCACGGAGTTTCATAGAATCCCAGCCTGGTTTGTGTTGGAAAGGACCTTAAAGCTCATCCAGTTCCAACCCCTGCCACGGGCAGGGACACCTTCCACTGGAGCAGCTTGCTCCAAGCCCCTGTGTCCAACCTGGCCTTGAACACTGCCAGGGATGGGGCAGCCACAGCTTCTCTGGGCACCCTGTGCCAGCGCCTCAGCACCCTCACAGGGAACAGCTTCTGCCTAAGAGCTCATCTCAATCTCCCCTGTTTAAATTTGCTTTTCCCTCCTTCTTGCTCACCTGGAGCCCTGGGGGAGCCTGCCCAGCTTTGCAGCCTCCCCTGGCAGCATCTGGACATTTGGTGTTGAGGTTTTCCTGACAGTTGAACCTCCGCAGTTTCTGCCAAGCAGGAGTAACCACAATTAAAACCACTCCTATCACATCCAAGTGCAGAAAAGAACAACCATTAAATGACAGCTGAACCACTGAAACAGAAGCCATAAACACAGTACAAGGAGATACTAAAAGGAGTGAGAGAAGGGCACCAAAGGGCAGTATTTACTGTGCTTTAGCATGCACTGCACTGATTTACTCTCCCCTCACACAGCCCATCCTTGCTGTTATGAGCATTTAGCTTGCTCAGTGGCCACCCAAACACAATAAATAAAGACATTCAAGCTTGGTGGGTTAAAGAGTCACCCACTCTGCTCCAGACCCAGGGTCACAGGCACTCTCAGGAGCCCAGCCCTGCAGCATGGAGTGTCCCTGCTCAGCCCAGCCACGCAGGCTGATGCAGGATCAATCCCATGATCTCAGCCCCTTCCCAACCTGGGCAGAGGAGAAGGTGCTGGCAGGGAGCACCCAGCCTCCCTATGGGCATCCCTCACTGGGGCACCCTGCAGCCACCCCCCTACGGGCACTGGCACAAGGACAGCGACCTCCAGGCAGGACAATTCCTCCTTCTGGAGCCTGAGGCAGGATGAGACCAGGGGCAGGCAGTGGGGAAGGTTTGCTGCTGGCTGCATGGCTCAGGATGCCCTCACTGCTCTCCACCTCACAGCCACGAACCTTGTGCTGCTCACCCAGCACCTCAGGGATGCTCAGAGCAGCTCAAGGCAGAGCCCAGTCCTGGGGAAAAGAGGGCTCCTGCCTGCAAGGGATGAAGTACAAAGAACGTTCCCTTTGGGCAACTGGCCCCCAGTGCAGTGGGGACAGGGATGCAGCCACAGAGATGCTGCACTGAGCCTTTTGGGCTACAATATTATGCTGAAAGCACAACACCACCTCTTTTCAGTGCATGATGAGGAAGCTGGGATGAGCAAGGCCTGCCAGCACCCTCCTGCCTGGTTTGGCCCACAGGAAGGGCTAGAAACAGCTCCTCATGCCCTGGTGAGGTCCCAGGTCCTTCCCAGACTCCCTGAGCTCCCCATGCCCACCACGGGCTCCCCTGGCAGAGCAATAACTCCTGGGCGATCCAGGCCCCCCCGTTCCCAGCCGTCCCTGATCCGTGATCTATGGGGAGCAGCAAACACTGGTGCTGAGATGCTGCCCGAGATGCTGGAGCTGCAGAAGATGCAGAAACAGAGATGCTGGAGCTGCAAGAGATGGAGACCAAGATGCTGGAGGTGCAGAAGATGCAAAGACTGAGGTGCAGGAGCTGCAGACTGAGGTGAAGGATGTGCAGGGAGCCTCTTGAAGAGCACGCCTCCATGTGCCCCTGCAGTACTGGGCTCTAGCAATCAGTGGAGCCACTGGAGGAGCTCCCCCAGGCCTGCCTGCCTTATAAAGCCCCCTCCTGCCACTCCAGCCCTGCCAGGGGTGGTCCCAAGTCTGGATGAAGGGCAGGGATGCTGCTGGGATGAAGGGCAGCGCTTCCCAGGCCTTTTGTCTCTCACCTGCACAACCTCCTCTGTGGGACATTGCAGGTTTGGGGTTGGTTTTTTGCAGCACTCACCTGAAATTCTGTTGCATGGTGCTGCTTAGCAGGGGTTACACACAGCTGTCTCACTCGGGTGCTGGGTTACACACAGCTGCCTTGCTCGGGTGCTGGGTTTAGCAGGCATTGGCCATGCAGGGACATGGTGTGGAAGCTGGGGTTAGGAAGCATTTGCCATGCAGGGATTCTGGCACGAGCCTTTAAGGTGTCTGCTCCCCACGTAGGGCTGCAGGGCACCTGAGAGCCTCAGCCCGTGCCACCCTGCAGGGCACCGCGTTTTGCTGACATCAAAAGGCAAATGAAGCAGCATGGCAGGAGCCCCTGGTGCCTGCCCCAGCGCTGTCCTCCGGGGTGCTGTGAGCCCTGCCCCGCTTTCTGCCTGCCTGTGCTGTTCTCCCCTGCGAGAGAAGGGCAAATGTGCTGAGGGAGGTTAAAACCGGGCAGGTTTTGCGTCTCGTGGCCCGAGATGCGTGTGTGCAGCCTGTGCCCCACGGAAGAGTGCGGCTGAAGGCTCTCGGCGGTAGCGGGGTCCCAGAGGGGTGCCCTGGCACTGTGTCTGCGCAGTGGGATGCGGGGAAGAGCCAAACACCTGCGGTTCATTTTCTGTCAACAAGAAGGAAATGGGGGTTGGAACCGGGCGATCTTCAGCTCAGCTCTGCCCCGGAGGGCTCAGTTAATGCAGCCCTGAGCACTTGCAGCCTCAGGCACGGCTCTTGGTCTCCTTGGGTCAGGGGCGCAGAAGATGAAAGGGCTCTCACCTGCAGAGCTGCAGCTCCAGCATGTGGAGGGAGGATGCCTGTGATCATGGCCTCAGGGGCAATCGGTGCCGCTCTGTCTCCGTTAACGTGAGGCTATTACAGTGCCCTGGGGCACAGAGCCAGGGAAAAGCCTTGGTCTGGATGAGCCACACTCAGGCACGGCACCACTGTCCCCAGGACGGCATCGACAGCCAGGGCAGCAGCAGCAGCAGCAGCACTCGCTCTCCCAGTCCCACCCCTGAGGCTGGGGAGGTTTCACCACCCTTGTCCTCTGAGTGACTCAGCTGCAGTTTAGGTTTTTCACAGGTATCTGATGTGTACAGGGCCCTGGTGCTGGGAAAGGGAGATGAGCAAGACAGCCCCTCTGCTCTGCTCTGGTGAGACCCCACTTGCAGCCCTGTGTGCAGTGCTGGTGTCCTCAGCATGAGAAGGATGTGGAGCTGTTGGAGCAAGTCCAGAGGAGGCCACGAGGATGCTCAGGGGCTGGAGCACCTCCCGTATGGAAACAGGTGAGAACATTGGGGCTGTTCAGCCTGGAGAAGAGAAGGCTGCGTGGAGACCTCAGAGCAGCTTCCAGTGTCTGCATCAGTATCTATCCAGTATCCATCTACAAGGATGCTGGAAAGGGACTTTTCGTCAGGGACTGTAGCGATAGGACAACGGGTGATGTGTTCAAACTGAAACGGGGGAAGTTCAGGTTAGGTATAAAGTGGGGGGAGAGCTGCAAGCCCCCATTTGCCTGATGGGTGCTTGGTGCTGCGCAGGTCCTGATTGATGTGAAGCACAAACGCTTAAACCAAGGTCACCGCATCTGAAAGCAAAACATTTACGCCGAGCAGCGGCACTCGGTCGTTGAGTGCTTGTCAGCGGGGTTTGTCCTTAGGGCCTTTTGCGAAGCGAGGCCTCGGGCGGCGGCTGCTCGGAGCAATTCGCTGTCGCCATCTCGTGGTCAAAGTGGGAATTGCAGCGAGCCGAGGCCTTGCTTCCGTTTCTTCCTGCCGCAGGGAGGCTGCCCTGGGCCGAGGTGGCTGCTGCTCCCCAGCGATGCTCTGCATCCCGACTGGTGCGCCACGAACACACAGGAACGGGGACGAGGCCAGCGAACAACCAAGGACTGAGCACTGCTCATGGAAACGGCTCTGAAAGAGAACTCACCCGGGCTTTAGGCAGTGTCCAGCTCCTCCTGAGGGACAGTGCACTGTCTGGAGCTGTGTGTGTGAGAGGAAGATGTTAGTCTGCAACACCCAGAAAGCCCAAAGTTGGTCAGCATCAATATTACTGTTCCTGTGAACCCTTCGGACACCCACCAACCCATCTTCCCAGCTAGAACATTCTGCAGGAGCTCAGGGCTCTGAGTGCTGCAGTGCTGGAAGCATTCCCTAAGAGGATTTACAGTGCTTTGCCTTGTAATTGACAGCTCAAGCGACAGGGAAGAAGTGCAGGACTTTGCTTTTTCAAAATGAAAAGCCTCCATTTAGGAGACTGAACGAGTCTGTAAACACCTGAGTTTGTGTCCTGCTTCTTTTCAGGGCTAAGGACCCAGGCAGCCTTCAAGGGAACACAGCGTAAGCTCCTGAATGGACCTTGATAAAACAGGGCTTGTCCAGGCAGGAAAACAGAGGAAAAGTGGGGTTTGTTCTCCTGACCCAGGTGCTGCCAGCAGTGAATGGGCAGCACCTCTTCCCAGCCTTGGGAGCGCAGGCTTTTCATTACAGCCCTGCTCATCCCTGTTAAGACTCTGGCCCTTAATCACAGGGCAGCAAGATCCAGTGGTGCCTGCTCTGCTAGAAGCCCCTGAATCCCCCGTGTTACCACCCTGCAACCAGTGGAGAGAAGCCGAGGTGCTGAGAGGTGATTTCCTTGTGCTGCAGACCATGAACTCCTGGCCTCTGCCAAGATGCCCAGTAAAAGATGGGATAAATCCTCTAACATGGTACTCGCTCCCAGGTCCCACGAAGGACAGGAGGCAGACACATGACTGATGCCTCTGTGGTCCTACCACTGACTGCAAAGTGCTTTTAAGGATCCATCAATCACTTGCTATGCCAGTTAGAATTCGGCAATTTAAATGCCCTGTACGGACAGGAATGCTAAGAATAACCCATGTGGGAAATGTGGCCTTTGGCCTCCTTGACTAATTGGAGATACAAAGGGAAAAGGAGATTTCTTCAACCCATTCCCTCTAAGTTCACTTCAGGCAAGTTTCTCAGATGGTGAATCACCGATGTTTCAGCATTTACCTGGATCCTGTAAGAGATTGAACAATCAGTGTCTGAACTATACAGCAATAAAAAGCACTATCTTGGAGATGTCTGTACTAAAAGACACAATCTGCCACCTATGTGATTGCTTTTGGATAACAATCACCTGTGTGATTGTTTTGGATTGTTTTGGATTGTTTTTTCCTCTTCTCTTCCCTCATCTAAGGACAAAAGCAAAACTTACTTCACTGTGTCTTAAATTTCTTATTATGAGGGTTTAGTGCTTTGTGCTTCATCTCCACTAACCAGTGAGCAAATAGCGTTCTGCTGCAGACAAAACATCAGCTTCTTCTGCATCAGCCCCAGTTTTAGTCTCTAATTGAAGGCAGCAGCATCCACGATCCAAGGCCTGGAGCTGGGCCGGAGTCACTGGCTCCAGAGATGCTGGAACACCCTGGGGAAATGATTGAATCTGCTCCCAATCCACTCCCATCCAGGTTATTTTGTACATTCACAGAGCAGGAGGCAGCAAAAGCTTAGAAAGCAGCTCAGGGAGACAGCACCGTGTAGTAACCGTGCTGAGAAGCAAGAAATAAGGGATATTAGTAATAGAGTAGCTTTCAAACCACTGTTACTACATGCTCCTGTTTTCATATTGGTGGTATTAAGAAAACCATTGCTGAGCTCAAGCTACCAGGGAAAACCAATTTGTTGGTTGCTTTGTGGTGTTTTTTCCTTAATTTGAGCAATTTTGAGCTGCTTCAGGAATAAAACTCACCCACAAATCAACTCCATCCTCACACACTTCCTTTTAGCCCCATCCCTGCCTTCTTGCCCTCCCTTACCAGCTACATCCTTCTTGCTATGCTGCACACTTGGAGGTGTTGGCAAAGGGCAGCTCTCCCCATCCCGGTAGTGTCTTGGAAGCTGTTCAGCAATGAAAGCATCACAAGGTAATCAATCAGAGCTATTTGCCAATTTGCACTCTCCCTGCAGGCTGCTCCTGCTCAGCAATGGACATTGATGTCTGTCCCCTCTTATGTATTTCAGGCATTTAATGCTTGTGCTGAGTCTTCTACCGAGCACAGTTATATATTATGCATTTCTGAGTAGGCAACCTGTAGAGCTCACACTGGTAGAAGGGGCAATGCTTTACCTGCAGAATAACCATCTCTGCCTTTATCAGAAAGTTCCTTGGCCATCTATTAGGAGAGAAGAGATGGGAAGGAGACAGATGAGTACCAAGAAAGGGCAGAAAAAGCAGCTTTCTACTTGAAATCAGGTAAAAATAATGAAAACTCAGGGATTTTTTTCATGATCCTGTGGTGTAAAGCAGTAAAGCATCACTGTGAACCATGAATAATGTAGCCAAAACAATGAGACCTACTGCAAAAATGAGAAGGGAATCTGCTCCTTCCCAGCGCCGTCAGTAACCCAGGCTGTTAGTCTGCTTGAATACATCCTTTGGTATAGATTAAGATAAATTAACAAGTGGGAAAAGGCTCCAGGAGATAAAACTGCAGAGCAATTACAGAGGAATCGCCCACACCTTTGAATATTATCAAGCCCATTCCCCTGAACAAAATGGAACATTGAAAGCAATGAACTCTTTCATTAACTCTGGACAGGTACAGGTGGGGTTCAAGGCAAACCACCCTTACTAATCACAGTATTTATTGAAAGCAAAGCAATCTTATTGTGTTTTAGACCATTTTTAATAACCCTGAAATCATGACTGCACTGGGACCACGTTTTCAGCAGAGAAAATTTACAAGCAACTTCTTTCCAATGCATGGGACAGTGAAAAACCCAAACACCAGGAGTACACACAGGACAAAGGGTTGTATTCACTCCTAATGAAGCATCTTCATTAGAGAGAAGATAACGGTGGGAGCGTGAGGGGTTCCAAATGGTCAACTTGACTGTCTTTGCACAGGCTGGATTGGCTGTTGGAAGATGAAGTCTGGCAACTTGCAGTAGGCAACAGTGAACCTGAGTGATTGGGTGCATCCGCTGGATGGAGACACCCAGACCCCACTAGAACATGGGCATGAGTAGTCCGTCCTCCCTTAGGAAAGCTACAGTGTGGGTGAGTGCTGGTGGTGCCTCTCCCAGATTCCAAGTGCACGTGCGTGTTACTGGAAGAGACCCCTTGGGAATGTGAGAGGACAAAAGCTGGGCTGCTCCCGTAGATGTTAAGGTTTCACGGGTACGTTACTGCCTTCAAAGCAATACAAGGATCTGGGTGAAACAGTCCAAGAGACCTGCAGGGAGCTAAAGTCGTCCTGTGCTGGGTGGACGGGCCCATGGGCTCCTTCGAATAACCACTGAGAACACTGCGAATCACAGGCATCCCCAGACACGGATGGAGCTGCCCTTTACCTTGGCATCCTCACAGGTTACAGCAACAGTTCGTGTGAGCTCCATATCCAGTGTGGCAGAGCTCCCATTCCCTGAAACTGGCTACACAGGACTTGAGCAGAGCTTGTACATTCAGCATCAACACAGCGATACAGTGAGCACACCTCCACTGGGACAATGCGAGAGACTTCTAGCAGCAGTTCATACACAACAGCAGATGATCCTTACAGGTCACCTTTGATCCGGTACCACAGGTTATGCTCCACACTATAGCTGCCCATAATCCAAATCCTAAAGGGTTTTTCAATTCCATTTCCAGACTCTTACAACTCCAATAACATATACAGATATCCATCATATACATTTGTTTTAATTAAAAAGCTCCTTCACATACACAATCATCTATTGACTTACCAAGAACAATAATGTATTTCTGGAGCAGAAGAGCAAACCCATCTGCTTTGCCAGTGCCACCCACAATCTAGACAAGGAACTAAGAAGTTTGACAGTTCCAGACCATTTAGGAAAGAGAAATCCTCTTGCCTGAAGCCAGGGGAGCCATGCAGTGACAGTGCCATGGAGGGTACAGCAATGCAATGTACAGAAAAACACAAAATTGGTAAAACCTGTTTTCTGGTAAGGATTTGGGAGCCAGCAGGAGAATCCTTCTCATCAGGAGCTAGCTTCACCATTGCAGAAACACTGGGCAGCATTAAAGCAGAAAAGAGCATGACACTGAAAATAAAAGGAGCTACACAAAACATCCAGAGACTGATCTTGGCCACAGGCTGTATTGCCTTTAACACAGCAGGGTGGATACTAACTTTTAAGAGTGCATCTGACTCGCAAAAAGCCGTCTCTGCCAACCTTATGGAAGACAAAAGCTCTTGTTAGCTAAAACACCCGACTCCGTAAGGGACTTTGATGCCCAGGCAAACAAAACCCGGGGACCCTGAAAATCAAGAGGAAAAAAACCCAAAGAGAACTGAAAGCAACCAAAAGACCAAGGAAGGAGAAGAAAACTGAAGGCAACTCTCTTCTGAGCGTTTCATTACACACTTCTGTGCAACTTCATGGCAGTAGCAATTAAAAGAGAGGCTTCAGGCTGGGTACTTATCTTTATTTATTAAATTACTCACCCCGAGCCTAGATTTGGCCATTTTTAACTGTATCCTATTGAAGCAAACTGCCAACTCTTGAGAGTTGTTAGGTCCCCCCAGCCCCACAGGCCATTCTTATTTAATGTATGGCAGAGCAGCCGATGGTCCCGGTGACAGCAAGGACAGGCGACAGTCGTGGTGTGGGTAGAGCTGTGCAGGGCTGTGGACCGTCCTCCAATTACTCCAGGCTAGGTTTTTCCCTTCTCAACTGAATCAGTGGACTGGGCTTTACTGCACCAACTCGTAGCTATAGGCCTGTCAATCCCACTGCCCATATGAATCACCCTGGTGCCACCAAGAGGTGAAGAACTGATTTGATGAGGCTGGAGGAGAAGGTAAGCTCATCTGTAAAAGAGATGGAGCAAGGACAGGTCCCTCCAGAGACTTCCTGTGCTTCACCTCCTGTGCCTAACGTCAGCCACTGGAAATACCTTAATTTCAAAACCTGAAAGACCAAATATGAAAATATTTTGCTGTTTATACCTTATTTACAACAGGGTATTTGCTCACCCAAGTTAGTGGAACTGGTGGTTTAGAGATATCCAGGTCCAGAGAATGGGAGGCAATGGGGTGGGAGAGCTAGAGCGGAGCCTTCAGCCTCTTTAACAGTGCCAACAAGTCATCCTCTACGTGACTAAAGACATGAATACAGGAGAAAACCATCATTCTAACAAAAATGATTACTGCAGCACCCATGGATGCACTAAGCCGAAGGCTCATGGTACAAGCATTCCAGGTATAGGAATGCCATCACCAACATGCAGGTTGAAGGGTGTGTGATGACACTTGCAGGAGGGATCTGCCTGGCTGTACACTTGATTCTCATTAACACTGAGTTAAACATCTTCCATGAAATACCTTAACAGATTTAACAATATATATATATATATTCAGTATCCCCTGCTTAAAAGAAAAATACACATTATTTCAACAGCCAAGAAAAAACTGCAATTTATTAAGTTTCAAAGAATCTTCGTACTCTTGAAAGCAACTTTCGGTGCATGTTCTTTAACAATCACATTCTATGAGGAGAATAAACATTAAAAGCCACAATTGTTGGTTTGTTTTTTAATCTCAGAGTTACAGACATCTTGAATCCAAAAGAAAAGGCAAAAAAAAAAAACAACCAAAAAACCAAAAAAAAAAAAGGCCCAAAACACCCTCCCCCCTCCCCACCCCTAAACCAGAAATTTTCATTCCCAATTTTAAAACATTCGGAGTTTTTTCTACAACTCAATGCTAAAGTTCAGCATGGAAAAATCGTATGTAAACACGCACATACACACATACATATTTTATATAAGTGTGTGTGTATATAGCTATATAAAATATATATGTTGGAGGCGTGTAATGGCAATGAGATGCAATTACTCTGAGGAAAGGCTATTCAGCTAAATACACCACTAAACCTTGAGAGAAAAGAAAAACAAGTCTTGAACCCAGTTTGTGCATAGTTCATGATCCTCTAGAAAACCAGCTTTTGTTAATTTGCAATCTTGCAGGACCCTTTACATCTGATAAAACCATTAAAAAGCTAATCTTCCAAAAGAAAAAAACAAAATAAACCAAAAAAAAGAACAGAAAGAAAACCAAAAAGAAACCAAAAATGTAATGCACAAGTTTCCTGATCCAAGCAGGCAGGGAGCACAATGTTCATATAACTTTTAAAACATACGTGAAGTGTATGTTATTCCATTGTCTTTCTTCCTTTCAAAACAATCAAAAACATTGATCTTTTCTTTTAAACATAAAGCAATTTTTTTTTTCAATATATAAAGCACTCTTCAAACATCTATTTCTTTTTGAGTCCATTATTTGGTAAATATGTAACTGCTACACATTAGATTAGGTATTTTCTTCTTTCTTACTGTCTTTTTTTTGATTTTCTTTTCTTTTTTGTGTTTTTTTTTTTTTTGTGTGTGTTTTGTTTTTTTTTTTTTTAATTTTTTTTTTCCTTTTTTTTTTTAATAATATCTTCAGTGCTAGGAGTTGGGTTTTAAAAATACATGAAATGGTGTGGAGTTGCTCCTCGGGAAACCCGGCTTTCCTGAGACATCTTCCACCATGTGCAAGATAGTGATCACAAAGGTATCGCCACTTTGACGACGAGGAGGAAAAAACAACAACCCAAAAAAAAATATATAGTACACAGCAATGGCCAAAGAAAAGGAGAATACAACAACACTGTTCAATCCCAGAGCTCTGAAGTAGCATATCTTCATTCTGAAAATAAGTTTTTCTTTACGATGGAAGTCTTTTTTTTTTCTTTTTTTTTTCTTTTTATGTTTTTTTCTTTTTTTTTTTAATTCCTTTTTTTTTTTTTATTTTAAAGTTTGAAGGAGAAAAAAAAAAAGGTCTGTAAACAGGTGGGAGCCACAACTCCTGGCTCCTCCAAAAGCAGTCAAAACCTATGTCCAAGTGCTTGTTTCTGTTCCTGCTTGCAAGGGAACTATCAACTCTTTACAATTATCTATGGCCACAGTTCAACAAGAGTATTTTTTTTTGTTAAACTTTATATTCCGAATGGAAAAATGGTGCAATACTCCGGTAATTTTCTTGCATTAGTCCACAATAAAAAGCTGCTAAAGGTAGATATACATATTATTCTCCAGAGATACACACTGTCATTTTTAAAATGCGGTAAGAGTCCTTGAGTAAACATTTACACGTGAATTGTCGCCGGCCCCTTCTATCAGTTTCTTTCCTTTTATTTTAACTTTTGACCATTCTAGGATTAGCTACAAGAAGGGCTGCGGACACTCAGTGCAAAGTTAGAAGCTAATAACAATTAAACATTTGACCAATGAGCAAATAAAAAGCATATACTGAATAAAAGGAGAAAATTCACCCTTTTAGTGAACCCCCTCCCTGGGCACACAGGGACACACACACCCGCACAGGCACCCGCACACACACATACGGCTGTTCCAACACAAACAGAGGCTGAGCTTGAAGAACAAAAATCCTTAGAGCCTGGTTTTTGTGTACTGATGCCAACCTGGAAGTGTAATAATTCAACTCAGAAAGTGTTCACATTTTGTTATTGGCCTGCTGGATTCAAGTATTTGCATGTTGATATGGTTTGTGGTTTGGTGGGTGGGTGGGGTTTTTTTTGTTGTTGTTTGGTGGTTTTTTTACTATTTTTTAAATTTTTTTTTATTTTTATTTTTTACTTTTTTATATTCTTGGGATTAAAAAAAATGACATGAAAAAAGTAATGAAACAAGGGTAATGTGCATAGGCAGATCCATGGGAGTAGTGGACACAGAGATAGCCCGACCCTGCCCTCCCCCCAGCTCAACCTGTACAGTCCATAGTTACTATTCCAACTCGTCTCTTTTCTGTACCAATGGTAAATATCACACTTCACCCTTTCTGATTATTGGGTCCGCCTCTGGTAATGTGCATAATAGTCACAGGCTCATTTTAAATAGGCTTTCATTTCCCCCTTCCCCTCCCTCCCCTCCCCCAGTTGATAAAATAACCCTTTCCAGCCCAAATTCTGAAAAGTGCCCTTCATGATATACCTATTCTAAGCAGCTTTTATACTTCGTTTTGAAAAAATCACCATACAAACATAAAAAGACAACATAAAACAAAAAGCCATGAAAACAAAAAACAATAAAACCTGTCATTAGCATGTGACACTGACCAAAAGTAGCCCATACTGTTTCATGAACAGTTCACAAGGACTACTGCAGTTTCATAGTCGATATTGGACAGAGGTACTAAAAAGGGCTTCCAGTCTGATCTGTTAAAGCTGGATTCTTCATCAAGCCCGGGACTGGAAAGGGTTACAATTTTACTTTTCCTTTTAGTGCTGATGATTGTTATTTTCCATTTTGTTTCTCTTGTTTCCTAGATGGACTCCCCACTGAGAAGATCACCCGGAAGAAGAGTATTCAAAGGTGTCGGGCTGCCGATAACTCTGCCGTCGTCGGTGCTCGGGGGTCCCCAAAGGCTGCTGGAGTACTGGGGCACCCCACCCCAGAGCAGGTCGCTGCTCCCCTTGCCTCCCAGGCAGGGAGTGTTCCAGTGCCCGGCGTCGTTGCGCACCAAGCCATGAGAGCTGCTGGAGGAGCCCAGGCGGGTCTGGTTGGTTCCAGTGTTGGACTGCCAGCTGGAGGTGGGCGGCAGCGCCTGGCCTTGTGCTAAGAAACGGTTGACTTCTTCCTCACCAGCAAACTCGGCCAGGATAGTAGTGTTTCCCAGGACACACCTGAGGGCAGAGAGAAAAGGTGGAACGAGACAAAACAAGGGGTGCAAAGGGCACTTCTGGAAACATCCAAGATGGGTATCACAGAATGGTTTGGGTTGGAAGGGACCCTAAAGCTCATCTGGCTGTGCTGGGAACACATTTCCAACATCTGTGCTCTGAAGTTTGGTTTGTATTTCAATGCAACTCACCACACATCCTGCAAAGTTGAAGGTTTTGTCTTCCCCCAGCCCCATTTCTTGAAAGCTCACTTTTCTTTAATAGTATGTTAAAAATTCATTTCCTCTGTGTATGTTTAGCAAGAATAACTGTGTGACTAATGCAATGGATGAAGAATTCTTCCAAGAACCTAAGTTTTATTTTCTTCTAGAATTTATTTTGCAACCTAAATATTTTAAAGAAGATGACTGGGTGAGCAGTCGACAGAGAGTTTGTGGGTCAAGGTTAAAGGGAGAGCAGCGATGGGGGACATTATTGTGGGGATCTGTTACAGGCCGCCTGATCAAGAGGAATCTGTGGATGAAGTGCTCTATAGGCAGATAGGAACAGCCTCAAGCTCACAGGCCCTTGTTCTTATGGGAGACTTCAACCACCCTGACATCTGCTGGAGTGAAGGTACGGCCCAGCACAAGCAATCCAGGAGGTTCCTCGATTGTGTGGAAGACAACTTTCTTCTGCAAGTAATAGAGAAGCCGACAAGGAGAGGTGCCATGCTTGACCTCATGCTCACCAACAGGGAAGGGCTGGTTGGAAATGTGACACTCCAGGGCAGCCTTGGTTGCAGTGACCATGAGACGGTCGAATTCGAGATCCTCGGGACAGTGAGAAGAGCATGCAGCAAGCTCACTGCCCTGGACTCCAAAAGAGCAGACTTTGGCCTCTTCAGGAGCCTGCTTAGTAAGGTTCCATGGGACACAGCCCTAGAGGGCAGGGGGGGCCAAGACTGGTGGTTGTTATTCAAGTATCACCTGCTACAAGCTCAGCAGTGTGGCATCCCAACTAGAAGGAAGTGCAGCAGGAGGGCCAGGAGACCTCCTTGGATGGATAAGGAGCTGCTCAGGAAAATTCAAAGGAAAAAAGAGGCTTATAGAAGGTGGAAGCAGGGACAGGCAGCCTGGGAAGAATACAGGGATGCTGTCCGGGAAGCTAGGGACCAGGTGAGGAAGGCTAAGGCCCAGTTAGAATTGAACTTGGCTAGGGATGTTAAGGGTAATAGGAAGGGATTCTATAGGTACATAGCGAGTAAAAGACAGACTAGGGACAACGTAGGCCCCCTTCGGAAGATATCTGGAGAACTGGCTACCCGGGATTTGGAGGAGGCTGAGGTTCTTAATGACTTCTTTGCCTCGGTCTTCACTGGCAAAATCTCTGACCGCACCACTCAAGTCTTGGAAGGCGAATGCAGGAACTGTGAGAATGAGGACCCTAGGCCCACTGTAGGAGAGGATCTGGTTAGAGACCATCTTAAAAACCTAAACGTACACAAGTCCATGGGACCTGACGACATCCATCCGCGGGTCCTGAAGGAGCAGGCGAATGAAGTTGCTAAGCCACTGGCCATCATATTTGAAAAATCATGGCAGTCAGGTGAAGTTCCCGACGACTGGAAAAAGGGAAATATAACCCCCATTTTCAAGAAGGGGAAAATGGATGACCTGGGGAATTACAGACCAGTCAGTCTCACCTCTGTGCCTGGCAAACTCTTGGAGCAGATTCTCCTGGAAGGCATGCTAAGGCACATGAAAAACAAGGAGGTGGTTGGTGACAGCCAGCATGGCTTCACTAAGGGGAACTCCTGCCTGACCGATTTGGTGGCCTTCTATGATGGGGCTACGAAACTGATGGACAGGGGCAGAGCCGTTGACGTCATCTACCTGGATTTGTGCAAAGCGTTCGACACTGTCCCACACGACATCCTTGTCTCTAAATTGGAGAGACATCAATTTGATGGGTGGACCACTCGGTGGATAAAGAACTGGCTGGATGGCTGCACGCAAAGAGTTGTGGTCAATGGCTCGATGTCCGTCTGGAGACCGGTAAAGAGTGGTGTCCCTCAGGGATCGGTGTTGGGACCGGTCTTGTTCAACAGCTTGGTCGGTGACATGGACAGGGGGATTGAGTGCGCCCTCAGCAAGTTTGCCGATGACACCAAGCTGTGTGGTTCGGCTGATACGCCGGAGGGAAGGGATGCCATCCAGAGGGACCTCAACACGCTTGTGAGGTGGGCTGATGCCAACCTGATGAAGTTTAACCATGCCAAGTGCGAGGTCCTACACCTGAGTTGGAGCAATCCCAGGCACGGCTACAGGTTGGGCAGAGAAGAGATTCAGAGCAGCCCTGCAGAGAAGGACTTGGGGGTGTTGGTCGATGAAAAAATGAACATGAGCTGGCTGCAGTGTGCGCTCGCAGCCCAGAAAGCAACCGTATCCTGGGCTGCATCAAAAGGAGCGTGATCAGCAGGTCGAAGGAGGTGATCCTGCCCCTCTACTCTCGTGAGACCTCACTTGGAGCACTGTGTGCAGTTCTGGTGTCCTCAACATAAAAAGGACATGGAACTGTTGGAAAAAGTCCAGAGGAGGCCACGAGGATGATCAGGGGACTGGAACACCTCCTGTATGGAGACAGGCTGAGAAAGTTGGGGCTGTTCAGCCTGGAGAAGAGAAGGCTGCGTGGAGACCTCATAGCAGCCTTCCAGTATCTGAAGGGGGCCTACAAGGATGCTGGGGAGGGACTCTTCATCAGGGACTGTAGTGACAGGACAAGGGGTAACGGGTTCAAACTTAAACAGGGGAAGTTTAGATTGGATATAAGGAAGAAATTCTTTACTGAGAGGGTGGTGAGGCACTGGAATGGGCTGCCCAGGGAGGTTGTGAATGCTCCATCCTTGGCGGTGTTCAAGGCCAGGTTGGATGAGGCCTTGGGTGATATGGTTTAGTGTGGGGTGTCCCTGCCCATGGCAGGGGGGTTGGAACTAGATGATCTCAAGGTCCTTTCCAACCCTAACTATTCTATGATTCTAAGAGAAGATAAACCTGCCTGGCAGTCTGCTTAAACCTCTGGGTCTCTGTATTAGTTCAGTCTCACTGTTGCAGGGTGTGTAACTCTGAACGTAGACATCAACAACTACGCCTTTGCTGCAATATACATGTTTGTGATGGCTGTTCCCCCCTCACTGCCTGAACATGGCCTCTGGTTTGGATGCCATCAACAAGCCGGGTTTGTGCAAATGCTCCTTGCTGAATATCCCATCTTGAGGATTTCTGACTTTCCTAAATGTGTAAGTGAAGAGATCCAAATGTAGGCTTTGAAAACCAGGCATGCCTCTAACTGTTAACCCAGCATTGCCAAGTTCACCACTAAACCGTGTCCCCAGGTGCCACATCTACACATCTTTTAAACACCTCCAAGGATGGTGACTTCACCACTGCCCTGAGTAGGCTGTTCCAGTGCTGGACACCTCTTTCTGTAAAAATATTTTTCACAATATCTAATCTCAACCTCCCCTAGTGGAACTTGAGGTCGTTTCCTCCTAACCCTACAACTTGTTACTTAGGAGAAGGCACCAGGCCCCTCCTGGCTCCATCCTCCTGTCAGGCAGTTGTAGGGAGCGATCAGGTTCTCCCTGAGCCTTCTCTTCTCCAGACTGAACCCCCCAGGTCCCTCAGCCATTCACACGTGTGCTCCAGGCCCTGCACCAGCTCTGTTCCCTTCTCTGGCCCCACTCCAGTACCTCAATGTCTCTCTTGTAGTGAGGGGCTCAGAGCTGAAGACAGGATTCGAGGTGCAGCCTCACCAGTGCCAAGCACAGGGGGACAATCCCTGCTGACATCCTGCTGGCCACACTATTGCTGGTACAAGCTGCGATATGAGACTGCTGGCTCTGTGATGTATTTTCCAGCAATCAAGTCCATGTAAACATTTATCTGTGTAATAGATAGTAGCTGATATCTCTTTGAACTCTAATACTCTCCTGCTGGCTTCCACAAATCCCATTGTATTTTACCATTGACACCCTGCCAGCAAACCAAGTGCATTTATAGCTCAAGCCTTTTCATTCACACAAAGGTCTGTCCTGTCCTTACCAGCACTGCAACTGTAGTGATGCCACAACCTATTAAAAACAAAACAATTTACAGGGAGGCATTCCAGATCACTGACAGTGTAAGGATGTTACCATCTGCATATTTAAAATAAGCATTTCTCTTTAAACTCACATATTAGTTTTGCCTTTGGTGTTATTTCTTTGACCCAATGCCCACATCTAAACTGACGTAACACAAGATGGGTCAATTTTGCATCTCCAACTGTTCTGAATGCTGCTTTGTAATATTTAATTAAGGAATCATAGAATGGTTTGGGTTGGAAAGGACCTTAAGATCATCCAGTTTCAACCCCCTGCCATGCGCAGGGATGCCTCACACTAGACCATGTTGCCCAAGGCTCTGCCCAGCCTGGCCTTGAACACTGCCAGGGATGGAGCATTCACCACTTCTCTGGGCAACCCACCATAATGGGAAAGTAGTTGCAACTTTACTTATGGAGTAACAACTGCTCCCATATTTCTAAGTATAGGGAAGGTAATCAGGACAGTAATACACCTAGTTCCAAGCAGCGTTCCCTCTATGATCAGTATTTTTCATTGTACTCACGCCCTAACTTGTTCATACAGAAGGCTGCACTTAAGTACTATTTTGAAACATCAGTCTCTATATTCTTAATATGTAAGTCAGAATACGCTTATTCTTCCCAATGTCATCAATTTTATCACCCAAAATTCTCTGGCTCTTGCTAATGCCAATTAGTTCCATGGAGTCTAAAACACCTCAGAAGCACGTTTTATTGTCAGTCATTTCCTTCAGTTTCTTTCATTCCTCCTTTAAAATGGTGACCACATGAACATATTCTTTATCATTGTTTTGTCCTTTCTGTTGCTCTATGAAGCTAAAACTTTGCCTTATGCTCTGCTTCCTTTAGAACTCATCACACCTTACGAATTCTGTGCAGCCTTAGAGTTGACAAATCCTTACTAAGCACATTATTAATGGTGAATATCAATTATCACATTTTTAATGACCTCTTGTTCAGTAGTTTATAAGTATCTAGCCCCCAATTATTTTTAATCTACCTCATAGGTAATTTTAAAAATCATATTAAACTAACTAGTGATCAGTTCTGAGTCCTAGCGAATGAATGCCTAAGAAAATAGCTGGGAGATAAAACTGGCTTCATAACAAAGGAAAGAGAGCAGAAACGTACATATGCAGAGACTTCTGGGCCTTGGCTGCTTCCTCCTTGGAACTGTAGCGGACCACAGCATTCCCTTGCGTCAGGTTCAAGTGGAATGTTATTAGAGGGCCATGTTGCAAGCACAGTGTCCGCAGTGTGGAACCATCAATCTGGTAAGAGGAAAGGGAGGGGAAAGGTTATCTGTATTTTTGTGATTTTACTTTTAATGCTTTTTAACTAAACAGATTTTAGACTCTGAAGAGTAAGTACAGGTAAAGTTTTTCTTCCATAAGATGAATTTAATTACAGATGTATCATTGTCTTCATTGAGTGAGACATCCTTGTCTTTTTAGGGCTTCCCTACAGTCCAGTGCACAGAATTTCCCAATTTAGGTTATACAAATTATATTTATCATTAAAAGTCTACAGAAGTCCAGAAGAAAGTCAAAGGAAAAACATATTGTTCATAAATACAACTGAATTTCCCCAAAGATTAATTTGGATGTCTAGATTCAAGGCTTTGTGGCTTATATTCTTCTTTGTGAATGACACCACGTGGAAGACTGGAGGATTTGACAGACGTAGGAGAACCACCAAAGCAAAACCCATAGGAAAATGAGATTTTACATCTCTGTATCTGCTGTAAAAACCCATTCCCCTCCAAACTTACACATACATAAAAGCTGTACACTGAATGAATGAAAAATTAGGGTCTTAAAAGTTCATACTTGATTTGACAGCACTTTCAAAACTTAACAAATTCCTTGTAGAAGACAGACACATAATAAATGCAGAATGATTATTTTTCCTTTAAATGAACCAAATGAGCAAGAATGATAAATGTTCTTATCGTCTCTGAAATGTGACAAGTCCCTTTTCAGAACTAGCTGTGGACCATTCTGTTTACCTGGGGCGTGAGGTTTCGAAGAACCAGCCAGCTGCTTGTTCTCCCTGAGCTGTCAGTACTCCATGCAGAACCTACAACACAAAGGCCACAACAGAACATATTATCATGCTGCGGGAAGCATATTACTAGAACAAAGTTTCTTCACATCCTGATTTATTGTCGTCTTTGCTGAATGAAAACCTGCTTTCGGTATAGGTATAAGATCTGTGGAATTTTCACACTCCCACAGTAACTATTAGAAAATCAGCGGGTGCAGGTATGACACTGCAACAAACTGTACCTTCAGGTTAAATGAGAATTAATCTGGAAGGCACATTTTAAAAGCAATTCAGACGTCCAAACTCAGATTGCTGCTTGCTATTAAAGATTTTTATAGCACTGCAGCCTTCTGCTATCTTGCCAATGATAGATTAATGCATATGACTTATTCAAAACAGATATTTCTGCACTGACAATGATTAAAGATACAAGGACGTAACCAACAAAACCTGCTTTTCCAACTTCAGCCTGGTGTTTTACAATGAGGAACTGAACAAGCTGGATATATATGAGAGGTGTTTGAGAAACCACAGTACATCTGTAGTCACATGTGTGACCACGCTCAGGCTCCAGAGAGAATCCTGGAATCAGCAATATCTGCCCACCAGGTGGGGTTTTGGTGAAGAAAACAGATACAAATAAACGGCAAGAAGAGGGACATTTAATTCCCAACTTAGTGAAAGCAGATTAACAAACCAGTCAGCTTTATGAAATAAGCGTAATACTTGTGTTTGAAGCTGACTACTTCACATGATACATATACCACATCCATGGTTTCTAATATTTATATTTAAGTGAAACAACAACATCTAAAAAACCTGCATGGAAAAAGTTGAGACATTCCCTGAGGGCTCTGCAATGCCATGAGGTCCTAAATGCTTCACGTCCATGCTCCAAAAATGTGTTCCGTATTAAATTCTATGGGCTGATTCGCCCATCTTGAAGCCTTGTAAGCAGTCATAGATCATACCACAAACAATACACATGTTTAAAAAATATTTTTAGAGATTCAGGAAATGGGGAAATAAAATACCTAAGTTGGAGTTAAATAATTTGGCAATGACTATGTAAAATTACTAATATGACCACCTCAAAGGTGAGAGCTTCACTTACAGTTTTACCCTAACTAAAATAAATGAACAAAAGCTTCAATCCCTAGACAGACATACTCTACTTGTATCAGACCTCGAGTTTCTGAAGCCTAATACACAGCCTCACTATAGCAACACAATAAAAGCAAACAGTTCTAAGAAGAAGGCACTGTGGTGTGCTAAAACACGAGTCAGGCGCACCCGAGGAGTAAGAGCTGGTCCAGCCCAGGGGACTGGCACCCCATGTCGATGATGGCTTGGTATTTGTTAAGCCCGGAGGTGGTCTTGTAGGAGCAGTAGTGTTTCTGGGTACCTTCCATAGTTCATGGGATAGAGAGGCTTGTGTGTGAGAGATCGGGCCAGAGGACCATGTAGACTTGATGTCTGACAATTTACCTGCAACAGAAAGAAAAAATTAAGTTCCCTTTTGAAAATCTACTAGTTTCATTTCTCATAAAAGACAATACATGAAAAAAAGACCAGAAAATGGACTTAAGCATTTAAATCTAATTTAAATCATAATACTTGGAGATTGTCTCTTTCAAAGGGTTAATGGATCTTAACCACTTTTTCTTACACAACTCATTTTACCTGATATGAAGTAACCAGTATATGTTCTTCTGATATATTACTAGAATTCCAAAGATCAAAGACCAACCAAACCTGGATTTCTGAATAGGCAAAGTAACAGGTAATCTTTTTCTCAGGAGTCTGCGAAAGATGAAGTCTTCAGAAGACTGGACTATATCACAACCTGTCACTGAAACTTTTCACTGTTGAGTTTGTTACCTTATATCTTACTACTGTTCCTGCCAAATCAGAGTTTTGCAAAATAATAAAACAATCCAAGAATAACAAATACAGTTTAGCATTCAGAGTGGCAGACAACACTGACTCAAATTCTGCATACCAAACCAAACCCCTTTATTCAACTTTAGACTTACACATTCCTGCCTTTCTTCCTTGTACCAACATACGTTGTGAAATTTGAGTCCCATTTCATTTTCATAGCACAGCCCCATACTGTTACTAACATTAGCAGTACAGGAATGGACTGAAATGGTCACATCACTGCATCTTCTGCCAGAGCAAATGACACTGTAGTTATGCTGCGTTAATGCTTTAATGCTGATTGCAGGCAGGAAGAAAATACTCGGTCTGACAAAGTCCGAGATGTCAAAATCTTGTGGATTTTTTTAAACCCAAGTTTGAATTGGCAGATGAAGCTTATACTGAACCAGCACCTTGCATCAGGCAGCCATTGAGGGGTTTTATCAGTCCTAGAGCCAAATTTACCAGTCATCAAATCACAGCCTCAGTTCTATACACACACACATACACACTCCCCACATTTTCTCAATTTATCTGAATCATCTAACTCAATGATTTTATACTGAATCATAACAATTTGAGTGAAAGGGCAACCACTCTCTCATCTTCTTGCACACTGCAGCAGCAAAAATAATTTGACAATGATGATGAAAGCTTTAAACACAGGTAAAACAGCAGGGAGAAAGGGTAAAAAAGCCTGAGTGTTAGAACTCAGAGCAGCTGAGCACATGATTCATGCACATTACCACAGATTAGATGTTGCTATGTCACTACTTCTCATGGGGTTAACAAAAGATTAGGTGACGCTGCAAAACAATAAAAAGCAAATAAAGCAGAAATGCATGGCAGATAAAAGGAAAGCAAGCCATTCCTTCCTTTTCCTTTCACTGGAGTAAAACGTAACCCCATTGGTTTTCCATTCTGCAGTATGACCTGGAGGTTGCACCTTCCTTTATTCAAAGAAGAGTGTTTTCATTGATTAGATATGCATACAACAGCCCCAACACATTTTTATAATGGGACAAACCGGATATTTAGGTAGCTACTTCACAAGCAATGTCTCTGTGATTTGCAGACAGAGATGCTCCAGAATGCAAAGCTCATTAAAATGAAGGAGGCAATTTATTTAGACCATCTATAAGCTCAGCCATGTAGGGGAGCCTCAGGCTTTTGGTTGACTATTAAAAGACATTTAAGAGCCCCAAACCCAACCCCTTCAGAGCCACGCAGAGTACCTCCTTGAGGTGGTACTAAACATTTTCCTGGGCTGAAGATGGTTCACTTTTAACAGTGAGTTTATTAACAAAAATTTCACATCAGATCTTCCTGGAAGGGTTTAGCAGCGGTGTTTCCACTGAGGCCCTAGACAATATTCCTCCTCAAAGCTGCAATGTAAACAGTCATTAAGAGATCTCCATGCCAATACAGAATGACAGCACATGGCACCAGTGGAATAAATACATTTTTCCTTAGCACAATTCCAGGCATACCATCCAACGCTCACCACTGAAGAGCTGCCAGGAGAGCTGCCTACTACCTAGCACAATACTGAAAAACAGGCTTCTGTCTGTAGTAGCACTACTGTAATAACTAGGAAAGCACTTTCTAGGGCCTTTTCTCAGAATGCAGAAGGATGTGAAAGTAGAAAGGCCATTTTTCGTACCTGCAATGCTAGGTGCAGATGCAATGCTGCTGAAAGAGCTACTGTAGCCGGAGGCACTAAGCGGCCAGGCACTCGATGAAGGCAGCGTGGCATTCTGAGATGATGTTGGGGATGACCCTGCAGAACCAGCAGAGAATCAACTAAGAAAGATGGGAATAATGATGTTTGGTGTGACATAAGCAAATCTATTATGTGCAAATACAAACCATGCAAGGCATTTTCCTTAATCAGCCTGGTCTCAGAAGTCTAGGAATGAAATGTTATAGAAAGCATGATAAAGTGAAGCAGAAGTCCTTAGTAGAGAAGAAAAGAAAGCAAGTAGCAAATGTACTAGCACCTGTGCAGAAGATAAACTCAGCATTTCCTCTAAGATACATGACTCAAAACAATCGGTGTTGAACTGTTTGGTCTCAAGGAACAGGCTTCATTTATTAAGGTGCTCTGCTGGCTGACTTAAGCAATGGCAACTGTAGATGAGCATAGGTGCATATGATAAACTAACCTCTTACCATGGGTGATCTGTCCAAAATTACTCAAGGTAGGCACTTCTCCTACATCCTAATGTCCACAAACATCCTTAGATTTTTGCAGACTTTCAGTAAAGTAAGGATGTATTTTAGCAATCTCTTCTCAAACTGATAATGTTAAATGAAATAGCCTGAAACCATCTTGGTAAATCATTTACAATCTGAGGAGCTATCTAAGCATACATACAATTTCCTTAGCGGCAAGCAAATGAAAGAAACTGAACATAAAATAAAATATCTTCATTATAAATACCCTAAGAGCTGGAAGCATTCTCTCTAGCCACCAACAAAATTAAGTGTGTATCCTAGGTGACTTATCATTCCTGACATACAAAGGTGGACTGTGATACTGAAGCATCTTTAACTGACTAATAAAAATACATGAGTTCTTTGGTAAAGAGCTCTGTACTGAGGTAAAAGGGACTAAGTAAAAGGGCAATCTCATCCCTTCGCAGCTCAATAAAAAACACAGGCTGTAATATCCAACGGGAACAGCAACCAACCAATCCATCTTATCTAGACTCACTGCACTCCAAAGGACACCAAAACAGACATCAGTTTCAAGCAAAACAACTCTAGATCAAGGCCTTCTCTGGACATAATCTATACCCTAGGCAGGAGTGAGGAAATTATATCAGACTGAAAGGCCCATATGCCCAGAGAGCTGAAACCGTCCCTGATTCCAGGTGGCTAAGGCTGGCTGACCCTGCAAAGCTTCCTCAGCAAACAGGGTGAAATGAAAATCAACCCAAAAGCTTAGGTTTTGTCTCTTTCTCTGTGTGCAGTGCAAGGAAAGTATACATCACAGTCTGGCCCTCCAACTGGAGACCTTCTCTGTTAATACAGCCTGTGTACTTCAAGCTGCAGTATTCAAAGACAGCCTCTTCCTGGCAGCATGTCATGAAAGCCCCAAGCTCATATGG
Organism: Psittacula echo; assembly: GCF_963264785.1. Classification (NCBI taxonomy): domain Eukaryota; kingdom Metazoa; phylum Chordata; class Aves; order Psittaciformes; family Psittacidae; genus Psittacula; species Psittacula echo. Next base: position 9,588,306 of record NC_137750.1, on the reverse strand, counting down.
AGGCGTACTAACAGTAACAGCCAAATTTACCTAGCAGCAAACACCTTGCTTATACAAGCATAAAGAAACAGATTTAGCAGCTAGGTTTCTAATTAAAATTATATCATTAGTAAGCTAAAAAGCTAACGAGGAAAGGAAGCATACATGGACCCCAACAGCCACTGCCTTTCAGAAGGTTTTGGCTCTCAAGGACCTGTTTACTTCTGCAAAGCTCATCTTTACTAACTCTCTCTAAGTAGGGTGATTATCTCTTCATTCCACAGACAAATTACACACTAGGAGAACTAATGAGTACTTGCCTTCTATAAAGCAGGAAGACCTGCAGTAGGCAGCATCTAACTACAGCTCTGTAGGGCTAGGCTTCTGGCCTAATGGGAGTGTATCTTGGGTGCACCATACCTGAACTGCGACTGAATTCTATCTTTTCCTTTTTTAGAACTTCAAACAATCCAGGTTGCCTATCCCTTGCAGCACATTTGGGTCATTAAAAGTTAATTCAACATTAGTCATGCACACAAATACTTCATGTTTCAGCTTAAATAAGATTGTTTTCAGGTTAGAGACAACGAATTCGAGGCAATGAAAACCCCTGCCTCCTTTCCCTCACAGTTCACATCCCTTTGTCTGAGTTAACAAGCCCAGAGCAAGGATAGTTCTGATTTACAATCTATGCAGGTATCACAGATGTAACTATTAGAACAAACTCCACATTTTTAATCCTGACAGGTCCCTCCTGCCAACCTGATTATACTACTCCTATGCATAGGACTGCTCTAACAGACAGCAGATAACTTCCCTATATTGGAACACTGAGCACAATTAAATCAAGCCACCTTTCCCTTGATCCAGCTGCAGTGCATCTAGTTAACAAGTAGCATAGTCCCAATGGCTTATTGTTTTAGAGAATACTCTTTTAATTCTGAAGTAAGCACTGCCCAGACAAAAGGAACGGAAATGGCACTGGGAATACTAGTTGACTAGCCCAGTCCCTTTTTTCTTTGATGGTTTTGGGGATAAAACAGCTCTAATTGATTTTGCTGACTGATCTTCTAACAAAGCTACACTTAAGTAGTGTGACAGAAGCCTGCTGCTTCAGCAACAACTCTGGAACTTTTGTGTTGTGTCTTCTGAGTATTTCACGAAGTGTGTGCAGGAGGGTGGTCAGGAAGAAGAGTAACATCTTGTTCAAAACCAAGTGTTACAGGTTACACAGAAGTTTGTATTACATCTCATACCCTTTTCCAATATAAAAATATTTCCCACGGAAAACCAGAAACCTTTTAGTCCCATATTTAAATCAAGTATTTCTGATTTTCAGTGAAAGTTCAGAGCAGAAGCATTAGGATTACAAGCAAAAAATTTATACTATATCCATAATACATGAAGTCACCTTTTTTGGAGAGAATAAAGTATACACAGATGTGCACATGATTTGTGTGTTTACCTCCACTCTTGAGAAGATAGCGATTAACATCCTGTATTGTGGTGTTTATGGTAGGCCCAGTTGGAACACTTCCAGGAGTAACATCAGGGTCATTTTCAGGATCAATATTCTGCAGTCCTTTCCATGGCACTCCTGGATGAAACTCTGTTACAAATATAATAAAAAGAAAAGTATATAACATCATAATTCTCCAAAGTTCCTGTGTAGCAGAAGGCATAAAGATTCAATAAATAAAACCATGTTTTAGGGACACCGGCTTGACACGAACACTTTATATGTTGTTACCTGGTGGCCAGTTTATGCTGGAGCCATTGGAAATTTTATCACTATCAGTTTTGGCACGTGACCAGCTGTGAGGAACAGCTACGGGTGGACTGGCGGGTGATTCACTGTTCTGCATCAGATCATACCGGCTGTAAGAGTCATCAATGGAGGACTTTCCCGGAGGACCAATACTTAAACCTCCAGGTATAGCACCTGTAAGGAAAGAAATGGAAAGGCTTTGCTTAGGGAGTGGCACTAATTTTGGGTATGGAATTTCATCAATCCCTACAGTTTGTTATTTTCTTTTTCTTTCTGTATTACGAAGGTAGAGAAGAAAATTAACATGTAAACACAGCAAGCAAGGCTTAACAGCCTCTGAAGCCTTCCTAGGAATGAGAGCTGTGAGGTATACCACTGGTACAATCGACACATTCAAGCTAAAAAAATGTGCATTACATTACTGCCAAAAAGAGACTAAGTAATTCAAATTATTACACTGATAGCAAATAGGAATTTGCTGAGACAGCATACTAAGGAATATCCCTGTAAGCAAGCTATCTCCTCTAGGTGTTCATTGCTGATGGGCTGGATGATTTGAAATGCCATTCTCATGTCCTACAAACTAGCAAACAACAATTTGGCATAACCAGTACAGCTACTTGCAGAATAAACTACTGTAAGAGAAATCATGCATGCTTCTTGTAATAAAATCCAGGATACAATAAAGTTAACAGCACCATGTTCTAACAGAATAAACTTGGTGCGGGAAATAAAAGAATACTGGATACTCATGATACTGGAGGTGTTAGGGATGAAAGTGTTCAAACAGATTAGCAAACACTTCTGGAAAAATGTGAAGTTTGTGCTCCTAACTCCCAGGGTGGGTAATTATGTACTTGTTTTGCCAACAGCAGCAGTTTGTTTTACTTGAACTCCATGTTCTGAGCAAGAAAATTCAGCAAATGGAAAAAACATTCCTACACTGCATGTAGGAAGCGATAGCTGCAAGCACTTAGATGCACTGCTGAATGTGACTGCAGGAATAATTGTATAAGTACCCCAGTCTCAAAGGGCACTCTGTACCAACCAATTATGAGCACTTAACTGCAAACAGTAACTTGAGAATACAAAACTGCCATTGCAATATGCGTCAAGTCTCAAAAAGCCAGACTGACACTGAGATTAGATGTAACATACCGTGCTTGCTGGAGTTCTGGTCAAGTGAAGAAGCAGCACTAGACAGATTATCCATTGAGTTGGGGTGTGTCCACTGAGGAAGGCGAGACTGGGACTGAGAAGTGTCCTTCACTGACAAACCACCAGTAATGTCCATGTTATTTACATTCATGTTCGGGTTCAGTCCAGCTAAAGGGAAATAGGTCATTAGATATCCAGAACAGACTGGGGGATTAGAAGATGTGTTTAAAAACCCAGCTAAAGGAGTTATGAAACACTGACTTTCAGTACATCTGTCCATGTGTACAGTAAATTACTATGCTTACTTGCAACTGCCATCAAGAACTTTTGCTTTTATGGGAACCTCAGTGTTAACTCCCATGAATTCAGAAAACATTAGAACTTTGCTAAAAGTGGAAACAAAAGAAAAGATGTAGGGATACTATTTTGAAGCTGTCAGTATTTCTACTTGCAGTCTCTTCACCTGCCTCTGAAAAGGCCTTATGGAAGAATGCACTGACATGCTACGTTTAAACCAGTGAGGAATCTGCAGCATTCCACTGCTAAACCAAAATGTTCCTGATGTCTCACCAGTGCAGGCCCATGATGCCTGCAATTTCATTTTGCTAACAACACTGTACAAATCCTAAAGAAAGCAACTAATTAAAGGGTTATACAAACAGCTGCCACTCATCCAAGCAGGTATTATAGTACTTGGGCATATATTTTATATACACAGAACAAAATCACTGGGACTGTGCATAAGGAACACATGGTTCTGTGACACGACTCTGTGTCCTTTTTGATATATAATCCTGAATGTTAGCAAATGACAGGAAGCTGAGGTATGATTAAGAACCTCCCTCTTAGACTTTCATTCATAAATTCTTTTGCCTTCTGATGCTCCCTCTTCTAACAGCTCACCACAGCAGTCAGAATTACCTTCTAAGTGCTGCATGGTAGATACAGCTTGGCAATTCTATCGCACACAGTGTAAAGAGATTAAATTAATTCCTTTATGTCATGAATGAGGTTGCAAACAATCGCACAGGAAACGGGTCTGAAAGGTTGTTTGTTCATGCTGTCTCAAGGCTGAATTGATTACTTTGACATCAATCATATTTGACAGATTTGTGTCCAGCCTACCACGGACTGACCAGTGAGAAACATTTCAGAACTTCCCAGGTCATTTATTCCAGTAATCTTCTTTGCTTGGAGCAAATCAGTGATCCTTAATGTTTAACTAGATCTCCTTTTACACAACAGAAGTTTATTACCTCTTGAATTAGCTACATGCAAGGAAACTCTTCATAGGTATCTTTTACATTTTTAAGATCCCTTGCATGCCTCTTAAGTCTACTCTTCAGGCTAAAGTGAGCAAAGGATTTCCCTTTCTCCCTTAGCAGTCACGGTTTTGAAACATCTCATCATTTGCACAACACTCACTTCGCATTCCTTCAAACTGAGCCATATCCTTCTAGAAATACACTGATCAAAATTGATGCCTTACCAGTGCTGATTAGAGTGGAAAGTTGACTTTGCATGACTTCCAGATTATATCCATTCCTGTTTATCAGTATGACGTTTGTGCGTTTTACAACATGACACTGTTAATTTATATTTAGTCCATAAATAGCAACATAGTTAGGTACTTAATTAAGCACATCTTCTGTTCTGGTATTTGCAGCCAGAGTACAGGTAAGCGAACACAGCCCTCCTGAGCAGCTGCTACCACATAGGTGTGTAGCACCATGATTTTGTTTTGGCATTTCAACACTATTTAATAAACGTATCTTTCTATTTCTGTATTTGTTATACAGTGGAGCAAAATATTTAGATGCTGAATTAAGGAAATATCCTCCCCTCTGACTTTTTCACATGTAACTGCTTTAAAGAAGGACACTTACCAAGAGGGTAAGGAGCAAAGGTGTTTGGCGAAGACTGTTGCTCTTTGGTCTGCAGGTCAGGTAGGCTGGGAGCCTGGGGATGGGGTGAAAAGCTATCCATGGCTGATTTGCCTGCAGAGGGGTGCAAAGATAGATGTGGAGGGGGAGGCTGCTGCTTCATAAGCAGGGCCTGGGCCAGCTGGCGCTGGTGCTGCTGGATCTGCTGCTGCATGTTATTGATTGTACGTGCAACCTGGCAAGGAAAAGAATCAATAAATGCTCAGTTGAACAAAAAGACACTAGATTTTTTGTGTCTGAAACTACAGTGAAGTAAAGTAACACAATAGATCTCTTTACAAATAAAAATTGAGCATATTAAGAGTTGAAGAGCTTTCCTCCAATAACTGAATGCTGTAAAATAGCTTCATTGCTTTAGCACTCCTTGCTTTCAGTACTCAAGCTATGCACTTACTGTTTCTAAGGGTGCTACAGCTGCTTAGCTATAAGCAGTACAATCTCTTTAAGCTACTGAAGACAAACTCTTGCAGAGAGATTGAACTGGAAGGCAAACCTACTTGCTGCTCCTGTTGTCTCATGGGTCCGGAAACATTACGCTGAGCCTGTAACATCTGCTGCTGGATTTGTAAACGTTGGTATGCCTAAGAGACAGAAGTGAGAGGTCAGAGGTCCTAACACACATACACAAAGCCAAACAAGCTTGTCTGAACTACTCTCATGCATTATAAAATAGAAAAGACAGAAACAATGGGAGTTTTCTGAAAACTCCCAAGGAAGCAAAAGTAACAATCTTATTACAACTGTATTTTATAACATATTTCAGCCTAGTGTTCCTTTTTTGCTTGCCTTTTTCATTAAACCAAAAACATCAATGAGAAACCTGACAAGTAAGCTTGCGAGCAATAAGAGGTCATTAAAGACAGAAGCCTACTTTTTTTCCCAGAAAAAATTGCAACACAAAGCAAAAATTAAAATAGAAGTTTATAATTATCTTATAGATAAGATAAACATCAATAGTTAGTTCTCTTATTGGACATTTTGAGTTCTGACAACATTTGGTATTTAATCAGTCGTGCTGCTTTACTCCAGAAAAGTTCCACTTGTTTTAATGTGGGTCATGGGGCAGTAAATTTCTTTTCCAAGGTGTTTCTTTGAAAAACATGAATTTAAAATCCAAAGGAGTTCTGTACAGGTATTTTTCAAGTAGCTGGGTACTGCTCAATTGTTACTATGGCACGAAATCTATGCTGTGCTCCTCAAAACTAGGAAACATAACCAGAAATTAATAACAGTATCAAACACTGTTACTAATAAAGGACTTGGACTAGCACATTAAGATCAGCACCTAAGCTAGTTTGTCATCCTCAATTGTAGGTTTATACCTAGGAAATACTTAAGTGTCAGCAGTACAGCTTTTTAAAATAGCCTTAAAATCCAATTAAATATCTTCAGACACCATGTAAAATTCGCCAGTATAATGAAGCACACAGCTTTCCAAAAGCAAGTAGGTCTCATCGCATGCTTAATATAAATGTGTTTAATATAAATGCCATTAATTACAGAAAGTTTACCCTACACTACTATTTCTTGAGGAAGCTGTGAAGTTCTCCAGGTACCTCAGGGGCTGGCACTGCTGAGATTTCTCTTGTTATGTTGTGACACAAATCTCCCACTTGGTCAATCATTGCATACATTGGCATGTACAGAGTAGTGAGGTTTGAGAATATATTATGGTACTGGTATCAGTACAAAGACAACTGACTTTTTAGTTCTACTATCAGCTGAAAAGGATAATTATTCCAGAAATGACTATTTATAAAGCCTGAGGCAAAAACCATTATTTTTGTTTCTTTAAAAAGAAACTCTACCAAAGAAATCAGCATCTGATTGTTTTAAAGATCTGTCACATGCATTTAAAATTTAGTTAGCAATTCTCTTATTTTATCTTCCTGCCTTCAAATTCTGTTTTAGGCCTTATTTGACATGTCCTTTCACTTACCAGCTGCAGCTGATAGAGCTGGTTCAACATCGTCATATGCTGAGGATTATTAATTGGCGAGGTTAACTGTGCAGGGCTGAGACCAATGTTTTTTGCTGCAAACTGCAAAAGCTGTGCTTGAACCTAAGAAAGAAAAGTGTATTAAACATTGTACATTTACTTCTAACACTGGCAACTGCATCAGCCATTAATAAGAGTCACAAGATATCAGCTGGAATATACTAGTAGCAGTAGTACCATGAACAGAAGTACCATGAAGAGGCTATACTACAAATCTTAATAACCATACTTAAATGTTCATTTATAGAAAAAGTGCTTCCCAGCCCTCTTGAAACACTACTTTTTTCCCCAAAATGAATGTGCCCACACAGACAACCTACAGAACATACACACGAGACCATATTGCCAATGTAACATGCTTACTGGCTAGTAAATAGATCAACACAGATACAGCCAGGCAAGAGCAGCTGCAAAGCCTCAGGAGCATGACAGAATGCATATGGAAAGGAGAGTGCATATGGAAGAGTTCCAGGGAAAGGGAAAACTCAAGAGTGGAAGTGTTGTCTAACCTGAGGGGATAGAAACTGAGGCACTTGAGCACGAAGACTAGGCTGGGATGAATTAAGAGGTTGCACTGGCGGTTGCTGCGGCTGTTGCATGGTCCTGGCTTGTGCTGCTCCGCTATTGCCAAACATACCCAGATTGCCACTCGGTATCTACAGCAGGACAAGACAGACATTGGCATTTAAAGACATCACTCAACACATAACCTAGAAGTTACTTATTTCCTCAGTGATTATGCCCGGCACAGATAAAGAAAACAGCACCTCCAGAGTGTACTGACAATCAGGTTTAGAATCGGGCATGGCAAAGATCACAACATCCCAAGCCTCCAAAACACTGTATAGATGCCTGAACAAAAGATAGCTGAGGTTAAAGATCGCTTTTATAACGATGCATAACCCCAGAGGGTCATAAGATGAACACTGAAAAGTACTCACCAAAAATGTTTGCATTTGTGTAGGAAGAGCCAGGAGAATGAAGTCATTAAACTCACAGCATCCCAGTCCTTAAATTAGCCAGGCAGTTTTTATACTTAGTAATTTTACCAATCTACTGATAATGGACATGCTATTAGGGCAGTCTCTGCTTCTGAAAGATATGCTTAATGGGCTGTAAGTGCTTGACAAGTATTGCCTGTAGAAAACTAACTTTGAGAGAATATACGTAAGAAAAGCCACCACAGAATGACAGACAGTTCTTCTGTGTTGCTATATTTTATCTTTGCTGGAACTTCGATTTACATGGCAAAAAAACCCTTTTCATAATCAACAGTAGTTTATGGACTCTCAGTCTTGTGGTGTTTATCCATCTTCATCTTCTTTCCTTCTTTTCTTTTGGTTTCAGCATAGTGAGGTGGATATCATGTCTCTTCTCCCACATAACAAGCGACAGGACAAGAGCAAATGGCCTCAAGCTGTGTCAGGGGAGGTTTAAATAGACTATTAGGAAAAATGGCTTCACCAAGAGGGTTGGCCAGCATTGGAACAGGCTGCCCAGGGCAGTGGTGGAGTCACCATTCCTACAGGGATTTAAAAGATGTGTGGATGTGTCCCTGACGGACATGGGTTACTGGTGGACTTGGCAGTGCTGGGTTAACAGTTAGACTTGATGATCTTAAAGATCTTTTCCAACCTAAAGGATTCTATGCTCTACTCAAGGGCCAAAACACTCTTCTTGATTCGACCAGAGGTGCTAGAAGCACAGTTCCTTTCTTACCTGTCAAAGCTATGAGCTGTCTTGCCACAGAGCAGGAACAAAAAAGCCTCCATCACCTCTCACTCATCTCATCACTGAGTAATTATGCCAGCCAGGAAAGATAAATTAGAGCAATGTCTCTGCTTAGATTCTGTGACCATTAGCAACGCCTCAAAACACGAAACCTCCCATCAATCAAGGCAGGGCTATTCTAATGGTAATGGTATAAATCCATAACACTAGTGTCTCTTTTCAACGAATGCATATAATTAGCAGGCTAATTACTACTAAGCAGTTGTTTTAATGTCCTATAACATGAAGTGTTTACACAGCAGGGAAGTTTTTCCATCGATACTTCATGTGAACAAAGACGCTGCACCCACTTTCAGTGACAGGCACTAGCAGAGAGTCCAAGAGACCCAGAATTGAACTTGGAATCTCCCCCGACAGCCTTACCTGTCTAGAAGAATTCAAGTTTTGCATGCCCAGCCCTGAGGCAATCCCGCCCAGGGTCTGATTAGGGAGTGCACTGTTTGAAAGGGGGAGCTTCAGGCTTGGTGAAGGCAAAAATGGTGAAGTAGTGGGCTCTTCCACTAGGCCGCCATCCTGATTGGAGAAAGAAAGGGTGAGCTGTGTGCGGCGCCCAGGAGCAGGCAGCACAAACAGTGTCCCATGGGAATATAAAAAGGCATGGGATGGATAAAAATATTAAATAATAAAAAATAGGGGTATGAATAACAGGGAATGAAAGTATGAAGTGAAGGGAGAAAAAAAGAGAGAAATTGGATTAAGGTACTGTTTTTCTTTGATTTGTTGCACTTATTTCACAAATGCACAACCACCCTCACCCACTTCTCCAGCAGGAAAGGAGGAATTTATTCTAGCAGAGCTAATATGTGGCCATCATCTCCTCCCACTTAAGATTTTCTCCTCTCCTCTCCACCAGCCTGAAAGGTGGAAAGGGAAGAGACCCAGCACATTTCAGGGAGGTCTTCTGTTTGGTGAACTCAGCAGCGGAGCACAGGCATAGGACATACTGCTTTTGCTAACCCAGAACTTGGGGAAGGCCAGACCAGCTGATACGACACCAGTGTGTATTTGGTACCACATCATAGCTTTGCTCTTAAAAAAGCATTTTTGCTTTAATCCCCTTTCCTAACGGAGACACAAGAGACTTTTTTAATATTCACATAGCACTGAGTTATTATTAGCCACTATGAAACATTACACTCTAACGCACCCAGTGAACAAAAATACTTAAGGCCAATAATGATAATGCTGTCTGTGTGGCCTTCCTGGGAAAGCAATTAAGACCCTGCCTTAGTGTCCCCCAGGAGGAGGCAGATTTTAACAAGACATAAGGAGTCCCCTCTGATAAGTGGGTTGCAAGAAACCACGGCTGAACATGGATATGAGGCACAGAAGGCAGTGCCCATGGGGGGCAAACAGCAAGGCAGAAAATAAAACCATATAATCCGCAATCAAACAGGTAGATATCTAGCTAGTAATATAGTTGGGTACTGAGTTCTATCTCAAACTGTGCTTTGATGTCTGGGAAGCCTGCGGCAAGTATGATCAAATAACACTGTGTACAAAGTAGAGCTCTAAAAACAGGCAGAGTGAAAAATCTTTAATTTGCAATGTGCTGGACTGGTGGTTTTCAGGCAATATATTCACTGCAAAAAAAAGGGCTTTAAATAGTTGAGAAGCTAGGTTCTTTCAACCAATAAATTCAGTGCCCCAGAAGATTGTGAGATACAGATAAACCTCCTTTGTTACAAAAGCAGCCCAGTCCACAAAACAGAGACCCAAATAAATGAGCTAATGCAGCAAGCACACTTGGTAAATTTTATGTTCCAAGTTAATCCTGAAAAATGCGTTTTCAACAGCTCCCCTTTGATGCAAAGCAGAAGTTTCTTTACTATGAGGCAAAGTGACACTTGACATGCTATCTGACTATCCTGAGGGGGACACTGACATTTTCTAATGATATCCCCAAGGCCTCCCAGCTCAAGATATTTCACATTCTACTGGACATCAGTCACACTCCACAAACAACTGCAGCTTGCATGACAGGAACAGGTTCAAGGATTTCTCCTTAGATCACAGACATATGTTTACAATTCTACCCTTTCCCCTTTAAAGTGAAAATTGTTTCAAGCTCCGTGCGCGATCTCGCCTTCAGATGCCATTGCTTCCTATGTGAACAGGCCTATTGACCATGAAAGACCAATGTGATCCCACCCAGCTCCCCAAATTTATTCAAGTCTTGTTTCATTATGGACATAAGCAGTGCCAGGGATGGTGGAGGACAAGCCACGCTTGTCCCCAAGGAGACTTGGGCATCTAATATCCAAAACAAGCAGACTGCTGCTGCACACCCACCTTCACAAGTGTGTTCCTTGGCTGAACTGCAGCAAATGCCTTCTCTAGCAATTTTATAACAATTGTTCACATTCATTTTGTTCTACTTTTGTAATTTGAACTTGTGATAATATGCCCACTGTGCTGCACAAAGCTGTGCTCTGTAAGTGGATCTGAAATCAATTCATTTAATGTAAAGCATTTTAGTTTGTCAACATCAAGTACTCCTCAGTCATTCTCATCCTAGATGAGATGACACCTGTACTCCTGACAATAGTCTGTGATCCATTATTTTTCAGGCTCCTTTATGTAATAATTGTTTCCTGAAGAGTAATCTTTCCTACCTAACCTTTCCTCTTCAGTGGTTTTCTTATGGATTTATGTTCCAGTTCTCCCACAGGATAATCAATTAAACAAATCCCTTACATCTGAATGGCCATCATCATGCTCCATCCAGCACTGCTTTAGACTTTTTTAAACGGACTTAAAACCTGACTATTCTATGATTAGGAAAAGATTCCAAACATTGTGCTTTAATCAGAAACAAGGAAGAAGTCTAGTGAGAATATTTTTGGAAGAACGTGACTGCAGCCAACAGGCATCAAGGCTTGTAGACTTGGATTTCTCGACAGCAGAGAGGGATTGCTAATCAGAGAATAAGACAGGAGTGAAAAGGAGACTTAATTTGTAAGGTGAGAATTTCACAATCTCCTACATGCTCCAGAATCTGGGAGAAAGTTTGGAAGCAGCATCAGGGCAAAGAACACAGGCCTCTCTGCTGCCATTACGGGAGAAAACTGAAAAATGCAAAGGTGGAGGAGAGCAGGAGGGAAAACAAGTCTGCCAGGGGGCTAACAAGCCTCACACAAGGCAAGCTTGAATTAGTGTCAAAATAGGCTGATGGTACTTCTCTTTAGAGCTGACCTGACTTTTGACCACAACTAATGCAATGGTCCAGAGTTCAACGCTTGCACCTGACTATGCTAAAAAATTAAGTGACATCTCTACACGGTTCAAAATTCTCAATTATGTGGTGATCAGTGCAGATCAGCAAACCACCACATTCTCCTTCAGAGCTGAGAACACCATTCATTAGGTGCAGCTAGAATGCACACCAAACTCAAGGCCCAGACCTCAGGAATGGGAGGTACCCAACCCAAATCCCTCCACTTTCAGAAAAGACCCTTTGAAGCACTCTGGGTTTATTTCTGGTATTTTTAAAGATGCTTTTCTTACAAACTGAATGGCTCCAGAAGACATCAGATGACATCCTCAAGCAAACCTGATACCCAAGTATAGTGTGATTGCCACCAAGCACAAGATAACGTATCAGGGTACTGCTAAGCTGGATCTTTATTTCCTTGAAGCCACTGGATTTCCCCCCTTCTCTTTTTATAGTGCTACAGGGCAAGATAACATCCTGACAAATAATACAATTAATGAAGTACTAAGTGCCAAAGATCGACTCAGTGTGATGCAGAATAAAGAGTATCTGCAGCAAATACTGAGGAGCAGGTGAAAGCAAACGGTCAAAGGTGAAGCTTAACTGCACAGACCACTACTAATCCAGAGAGAACAGGGAGTTCAAATGGGTTCAGAAGCAAATGTCTGTAATGTCTGTAAATGACTGTAAATTCTCTCTCCTCAAATGCGTAAGATTAAAATAAAAAAAGAGTAAGTGTGCCTTTACCTGTCAGAGAAAATGCAGGAGAGAAATCCTGGAGTCTCAACTCAGGTGAGCTGAGAGGGAATCAGCTGAGGAAGAGCGGCAGCAGTGAGCCCACATACTCAACTTACAATGTCATGAAGAGGAACCTCACATAACTTATTTAAGACTTAGCAAAGCCAAGCAAAAGGATAATGACTTGCTAAGACAATAAGTAAAATAAGGAACATTGGCTGGAGTGCTTCAGCTGTGCAAAGCGCTTTTTCACTGACCAACTCTGACCTGAGCATGAAGCAAGACAACTCCAGGCTAAATACTCTGAAATAGTACCTCAAAGGGCAAGGAGGGTTTGGAGAAGAAGTTGCTCCAGTAGCATGAGCTGTAAATCTGAAAAGAATTTCTTTGGAAAAAGTATCTGTTCTTAGAGTAGCAACTCTATTTGCTTAATTCACTTACCAAGTTGCTCAACACTCTGATAGCTAACAAATAAGAGTTTGGGATTATTTCCTTTGTTACAGTAAAGTCACTGTGACAGACTATGCCTAGACTGACAGATTTTACTTGCTGTATGAATATTAATGATCGTAGAATTCCCTTCTCAATCGTGGTGTTTAACATATGTTTCTGTAATTATGCATCATGCTGCACATAATGCATTTCTCTCTCTGGCAATAATTGTACTGCTCAAGATCCTGTTACTCTAGTAAAGAAAAGGTTAACTGGCATGCCCATGTGAATTTTGTGACCTTGTTCAGGAGAGAGATCTTTCAGCCAACGTATTCATTAAAGTCTGCCATCAGCAAATGGATTTGCCATAGTTAAGAATGAACTTTACATGGCAGGAAGGGAAAAAGAAGACGACCCAGACTGAACCTGACATTGGAGGAAATACACAAGCAGTTCAGTCTGGTTTAAGGAAAAAAAACGTATCTGATTGATGTGGTGTCCATCATAAACAGCAAGCCCAGAAAGAACAAGTGTTATTATTCCCCCAAAAGCAGAAGAGCAGTTTTCCAACACATACTCTTTGCAGGAAGCTGCCATTACCCTCGATTCTGCAGCACTGTGGCAGCACGGAACTACTACAAAACCTTTTGACATGCCAGGACCCTCTAAAACAAATTTAGTAAAGATGCTAATTTTAGCTTATTCACATAAATAACCCGTAATTATGTAAGATCCATTTGTGTTTAATCAAATTAACTTGTTTACAGTTTGCATTGTACCAACACTAAAACTCAGCAAACTGTTTAGCCTGTGATGACAGCGCAAACAGTCATAGTTGTCATGAAAAGGTCAGTATTTATCAGATGTCCTAGCATAGCACCACGCCAGTTTTCTTAGCACAACACCTGGAAACCTGTCACAACACAAACCGTAACTTTAAGTATAACACTATAGTTAAGACTCTAAGAAAACAGAGGGTGAGGAGCTGGAAGGATAATCACTATTCAGGGTCAGTAAAGTTTTTAATACAGCCTGTGTTAACAAGACTACAGATCACTTCTGTCTCACATCCTGCAAACAGCTTGTGTAAAATGAATTGGTTTCAGCATTGTTTGCAAAAAGCACAGATTTCTGCATTCAGAAACCGCCCATCCCATCTTTAAGAACATTTCAAATAATCTGTGAAATAAAGAAGAGCACCAAGAGATTTTTCTTCCCTTATTAATAATTTGGGGGAGGTTTCTGAGGGATTTGTAGGAATTTGTCAAGTTGTAAATAATTTCCTACTGAAGATTTGGCTCCATTTTTCCCTACATCCTTTTCTTTAGTTTGAATCTTGGACACCACAAACTTCTGAAGCTGCCTTCTCTCTCACCCCTTACATGGTGCTGGAAAATTTGTCATACGTGATCACAGGAAAGGAAGCTCATTGGAGAAGCTATTCATGATTTTGTGTCTGCTCTTTACTTAACAAAAATACCTCAGGTATTTGTCCCTATTAAGTACTGAACTTTAACTAAAATCTGTACGGAACTCAAAACTCAGACAGGAATTAGGAGTCTAATTCTTCAAGATTCCGGCCTTGCTCCTGCCTGATCATTAATCTGGGCAAGGCTCACTGACTCTGGATTCTTGCAGAGTGAAAGGCTTTCTGTGCTCCATTTCCTTGTTCTGCCCATTTCTAGTTCCACTGCACTACTGATTCCTTAGTAAGTTTTCTTTTCAAGTGTAACACTGGGGATGACCATTGTTTATTTCTATGTGGAGATCAAATCATTGGTCCTTTCTACAAGGTTTAAATTCCCCACAAGATTGTGAAAAGAGAGGAAAAGAAAAACAGCAACAGGCAATTATCTATCAGCTTTCTAAGCAGACAGTGGAAATCATCAGTATTTCCACACTGTGTACTGTTTTGATTTGTGTATCATTCACATTCCTGAACTTACCTTGTCAAGGAAGGTGGGGCGGTCCATGGAAGACTCTTTGGAGATTGGTGGTGGGCGGCAGCCAAGGGGTTTGGTGACCATTCCATTATAGTCGGCCACTCCCATTCCACGCTTGTCCATTTCCACCTTCTTTTCCAGCAGAGCACCTTCACAGAAAAGTGGAATGTATTGAAGAAGGCAACACAAAGACAATGAATTGGCCATCAACAGTTCAGAGAAGCAGGTCTTGCTTAAGAAAGCAGAAGTAAGAAAATAAATGTTACCCATAATCTGGATAAGATTGAACTCTAAAGACTCATGAATGGCTCCTGTGTTGATTTAAAGGAAGAAAAAATTACACAGATACTTACTCATGGCCTGATCGAGATTCATATTGTTGCTCTTCAAGGCCTCTTCTGCTGGCTCTCTCTGTCAAACATACAAATTATGTTTAGAGAAAAGATAACCATGCTTGTATGGTTTCAAAGCAAACAGAGAAAACAGTCTCTTAAGTGTTGAGTTCCATATTTACTCGGCAGCACAAATAACATCTGTGCACATTTTTTTTCTGCTTTCATCAATCCCCACAACAATTAAGCTTCAGTTTGTCAAGTAAGTACCAGTTCTAGAAGGTCAAATCTTACTGTTCAATTTAAATCCATCTTCCCATTTTCTATGGGCAACTTAAATATCACTAAGATACACCTTTCTCTAAGAAAACCAAGCACTGGTAACACCTGTTTTATAAAACTGTGAACTTCAAAAGATCTATAAATGTCATCATGCAAAGTATATCATCGAGTGATCTCAGGGAACACTAGTAGCTCTTACACTGGAGATTTCTGAAACTAGAATAATCATAGAATCAGGGAATGGTCTGGGTTAGAAGGAGTCTTAAGAGCCTATGTAGTTCCAGCCCTTCCACTAGAGCAGGTTGCTCCAAGTCCCATCCAACCTGGCCTTGAACACTGCCAGGGATGGGGCAGCCACAGCTTCTCCGGGCACCCTGTGCCAGCGCCTCAGCACCCTCACAGGGAAGTCAGAATGAAATGAAATGTCTAAATGCAGGAAACTGCATTTAGAAGAACTACTTCCCAGCCTGAAGAACAGACTGAATATGTTTTTGTGACTACAGTCTGAAGCACTGACAGTCAGCTACCAAAGCTGGGGCATGCGTGTTCTGTCTGTGAACACTACTCACAGGGAAGCCCATGTCTGTGAGCTGTTTTATCAGACGGTTCATGATCCAGGCCTCATCTTGCTTGCTAGATGTCTTCATGCCCTTAGTAAATAAATTGGGAGATTCCATTAATGGTCTGGTTCCCTCGTTCATACTAGTGAGATGTACATAAAATAGATGGTAAGTTTTTCATATTAATAATACATGCTACTGAAAGATGTATTAGTACATTAATTTAGAAAGGATTGAAGAACCCTCCGAACAACGTAACTATGATTCTCTTCCCCCACAAAGTGTGCAAATTTTATCTCCGCTGAAGAGGTGTTCAGTGTACTATTTAGTATTTGATTGGCTCACCACTGAATTAAAGCCACCTTTGAATTTACAGATTTCATTTTAATTAAAGTTTCTGAAATAGTACAACACTTCCTGAAAAACATTCCCAAAACCAAGTTTGCAACCTTGAAGTTAAGAATGTTACTCAGTGTATTTTCTTAAAAACAAACAAGAGCGTCTAGATAAACACCTTTAAAAGATCTCTGTGCAGCTTTTCTATCACAAAATCCTTAAGAAGTCTCTTCCTTTCAGTTCTCCAGAAAGTACCAAGGGACAAGCGTGGATTTGTTTTGGGCTGCGGACAGTACAAGAAACAACCATACTTGATCAAATCACTGGCCTAACTGTTGGCAAATGGAATAACTAACAAACCGGCTAAATGCATTCCCAATTCCTTTAAGTTACAGCCTGGCCTTGTCCTGAAATAAAGACTGTGCAATGGAAAACTTCCTAACATACAAGTATGTTCCCGATGGAGCGCAGCATTAATACAGGTTTGCTTTGTTCTCATACCAGCACAAAACTTACAACGAGTAAGTTAAGAAATACAAATCACAAAATAGGAAATAGGTATTTTTTTGTTGAACCATTTCATCACAAACTACTGTTTGCTTTTCTACCACCATGGAAAGTGTCTGAAAGCCCCGTTACCACCTTTTGTTTCTGTGAATACATTATTATTTCTTTGAAATACATGAAAGCTTTAAAACTTACAGAAAACAAAAGCAACAACAACACCTCCCAAAGCATCTGACATGCTTAAAGTCAAAGCTCTCCCACTTTCCCCTGGAAACAAGGTACAACGTTCTCCCATTTTCCCCCGGGAACAAGGTAGGCTGTACTTGAACCACTGTAGTGGCAAGCTGCGTTCATGTTCAGGTATCAGAGGTCTACTATAAGAGTTCAGGTGTAATGCAACAGAACAATGACTCTAGAAACATTACACTAATTCCACTCCTTTTCAGACAGCACCTTGATTTTTGTCTTACCTTCTGAAGTCCTTTCTTCGGGGCATTCCCCCAGGAATTACAGGAGGAGCTGCTCTCTTGTGAAGCAGTATTATTCCACATATCTCCTTCTTCATCTTCCCACTGACTAGTACTGAGATTCACTTCATCCCCACCACTGCCCCAGCCTTCTTGCATAGATTTTGAAGCTGCAGGGAAAGGAAAGAGGGAGAAGAAAAACCTTACTCAAGTTCCTGCGAAATTAACAGCAATATCTTTTAATGCCATATCCAGTATGTTAACATTTGAGTATTTTCAAGAGATACAGAGATTCATCAAATAGCTTAACTAGCATTAAATGATAAGGACACCTTTTTCGAAGCTAGCAAAAAAGAAAACTTCTCTGAATACTTCAGAGAAGAAAGCTTCCAGCAACAGCAAGTCTTGCTTTGTACTGAACAAGTAAGATCTGTGGTCATGGTCATTCCTGTCACCTAGGAACAAGGAACCTGAAGTATGACCACACACTTGGCTAAGTGCTATTTCGCTTAAAATGCACCTCATCATTTTAAGCTGTCGCATTCTTCTGTCGAACAAAACCAAATTTCAAGGTCATTAATGGTCAGAAACTCAATTCCCACCTCAGAAGAATGGAATCTAAAAGGACATGTGGGCTGCAGGGAGCATCTAACATTCAATGACAAGGCTGTCTTACACCTCATTCTGCTTTATTCCGTTTACTTTGGTCAAAGCTGGGATTACTCATCTTAAGACCTTCTCCTTGTTTTATGTTTCCTGGGTTTTCTAACTCTTTCTCAGTGAAGTATTTTGCAGGAGTGAAAAGTAAAGACTTCCACAACCAAAGCAGAAGCATGCACTGTCGCCTTCAGGGCACTTAGAGACAGGGCATTTTTTTTAAGCAACGTTAGTTGGGAACTGTGAAGCAGCAACTCGTTCAGGATGCTCCTGAACCTGTCAACAGTTTTAACAGCTGAAGAAGACACTCCTTCCTTTAGTTTAACCAGTGAGGTTGTCTAGGCATGCTCATATGTTGCTTTTCCTTTATCTTAACTGAGCTCAGTTGCTTCTCATCCCAATACAGGTTTCTTCTAGGCACCTAGAAATAAGTATTATTCACACTCTTCTGCAGTTTCACTGCTTCCTACACCTCTACTATACTCGTTTTGCAGTACACAAAAATACTCTTAAGGAATGCCTTTAATTTATTGGCTCGATGCACTGTATTCATATTTTTGTATTAATCTGGTATCTGGAATATCAACATTCTGAGACAGCTAATGCTGTTTCGAGAATGGTTAAAGCAGGCTCCGATTTAACTGCACAGAAATCCAGAGGTGATGTTCAAAAATACTCGCAGAGAACAGAGACACTTTGTCCCGGACTTCCCCATTCTCTTAGGCAGTCAGGCTCACACACGTACCTGGTTTGCACAGTGCTGGGGCAGCAGCTGGAGCATTTGTTCTTCCGTATGTCCCTGCCGACTCGGCAGGATTATCTCCCCACCCTGTACCACTGCTGGGGGGTTTCCCCCATGCTGAAGTGCCATTATCAACTGCAGCAGAAGGGGATGACGGCTCTCCCCAAGAAGCTTCGGTCTTTGTGTGGACAGCAGGCATTTCTCCCCAGCCTGCTGAAGCAAGGGGAAGGAGAAAAGAACAGTGACAAGAGGAAAGGTTTCTTCTGTCAATAACTTCAAAGACAGACAATTTATTCAAGAAAGAGCATGAACCAGTAAGCAGATACAGGGTCTCTAATTAAGCATATGAAAATAAAATCCCTTTGATATGGTCTCAAAAGTCTTTTTCTTAATCAATACCAAGTTGGCAGGACAGAAAGAGTATTTTTAACGTAGCTGGAAGGAGACTGGCTGCCATGTGAACACCAGACCTGGTCCGAAGGGAGCAGCTGTGTACAACGGGAATACTCTGAGCAGACCAAACAGGGCTTGGGAAGCACACGCAAGCAGGAAGAGCACTCAGGAGACCTGGACCCAAATCTGAGCTGGGCCTTGCCTCACTGAAAGATTTTAAACTATTTTAGCTCCTTTTTACTATTTATATGTTCTAAAATCACTTTTCTCATGCCCTACGAAGTAGGGCATTTGTTACCACTTTCCACACAGATTATATGTTGCATGCACACCTTAAAGCTCCTTATTACAGCTTGTGGTTGACTGTGTTCCCCACGCACCCCTGCATCACTGAGCTTCTACATTATAATAAATATGGCTTTTAAGGAGAACTAAACAAGACTTCAATTAAAACCTACAGTCAAATCATGAGGAACAGCAGGTAGAAGCCTTTGTTTTCCTACAGAGTATTATTTTAACTCACTGAAAGACGTAACCTACTCTAAAGAAACCTTCTTAGTCTGGCTTGGCTTGAATGTAATGCGCTTAAATCCATATGACACTGATTTTAGCACTGAAGCTGAATGTGCCAGGAACAGCCATACAGCTACTGAGTCCTACAGAGCAACACAGCAAAAATGCAAACTGAATCTAAACCCATCACTACCTCTTAAAAAAAGGTGCTTGTTTTTTTTGTGAAGAGACAGTCCGGATCATAGATGGAGTTCAAAACACTTTTTAACATACCAAGCAGCCAGGTACATAACAGGCAAGGAAACAACAGTTTTACATATACCATACCTGACATTAACCAATTTTTCTATAATTATCACAAAAAGCATTCCATTCCATTCCAACCACGACCTCAATGAGCACTGCAGAATTCAGTCTGCTTCAACTTCCACTGTTAACTAGGCTGCTAATTCAGGAACTGGTTGTCTTTTTATTGGAGATGAATATTAAGAAGCCTGGGTATTGCACAATTTAAGGACTAGATGCCTACTTTGCTGCAGGACTATTCCTTTTTTGCTTCCTGATGCAACCTGTAAAAATACTCTGGAAAGGATTCAAAGAGCAGAAACAACATTTCCTACACGAACTGACACCCGGGGTAAGTAGGCAACAGCACGGAAGTTGCCACAAAAGAACTTTCTTTAAGAGTATATATTAAATACATTAAACTAAGCAGCAGTGTTTAAGTGAGCACCAAGTCTCTGCAGAACTTCTTGATTTCAACAGGATTCCTGTACTAGAAACTGCAGGCAACATATGTCGCCAATAATAACTCCAACACTGGCTAGCAGAGAAGAAAATTCCTTTCAAAGAGATGGGCTCAGATCTGCCCACCGCTCCAGTGTTCCTGTATTACAGATTTATTTTAGGCTCTATTTCCTAAAGCAACTGCAGATCTCTCAGATACGGATCAAAGTGCATATGGCATAAAACATATCCAGACTAAGCCTACGTGTTCAGGAACATGCAGCTTAATAAAGCTCCTTCACTACCAGCAAGATTCACTGTGGTTTAAAACGTACTCCTGAAACAACCCTGAATTTCACCTTTTCAT
This sequence comes from Psittacula echo, assembly GCF_963264785.1. Classification (NCBI taxonomy): domain Eukaryota; kingdom Metazoa; phylum Chordata; class Aves; order Psittaciformes; family Psittacidae; genus Psittacula; species Psittacula echo. The sequence goes on along the minus strand of NC_137750.1, from coordinate 9,567,459 downwards.
TAAAGTGCTTTGCATTTGAAACAAAGCTACTGTGTTCTAACCTCTACCAATCTATCTTATAGTTCTGTTTATTTTGTGTACAGGAGACAGACTCCGAGAGACACACATGTATGTATATAAATGAGCCTCTATTTAACACAACTTCCTTGGTGCTGCACCTAAAACACTTCTTCAAGCCTTCTGCTTGTATCTTGAAGCCAACTTTATTTAAGGAACACTTGATTGGAATTTCTGCCTCACTACTCAGGAGGTAACCTTGTCAGACAACTGCGTGTATTTAATCACACTGGCATCTGAAAAAGATTAACTGCAGGCAAATGAAACCGAAAACAAAACATCTCTAAAGCACCCACAGGAATACAAATACCAACAGAGTGTACAATACTGATATTCCCCCGAGCTCATGCAACCTAGACTGGAAACTCAAAGTAATTCAATTTATGAAATCAATCTTAAAGCACAAAATTTGTACACTAAAAAGGCAAAGTGTGCTAGGCTGCAGGATAAAAACTCTGTGACAATCAGAACTGGTCCTTGTGTTCCTTTACTATAAATTCAACAACGTTGATTAAAGGCCACAGATGTGTAATGTCCAAGTTATTTTAAGTGCTTTAAATGTGCTGAGCAGTAAATAATACGGGATTGCAAATAATGAAGAAGCCAGCCACTGCTAAAGAGAATACCTGCAAATATATAAAAGCAGACAAAAGGCATCAACTACAAGTTTTCAAAAGTATATTAACACATCAAATGAAGTGCAGGGAATGAGCAAATCAAACATGAAGCCTCCTGGAGAAATACTTTGTGCACAGCAAAAATTAACCTGTAGGTGAATTCCAGAGTACTCATCAGTTACAAACCTGTTCTTCCCTCTGTCAAGTACCTGCAGTCTTCATGTTACTGTATGAATACAATACATGTCTCTGTGCTGCCTTTCCATGACTCCTTATGACTACTTTAGAAACTTTAAAAAGGTCAATAAAAATACACTGTGGAGTGAATACTGCAAATCCTGCAGGTGGAAGAATTCCTTTGTGCTTTCCAAAGGACCTTCTTTTTTAAACAAGGTTTTTCCTCCTTTTTTCAAATAACCCAGTCTGTTCCATACTTGAAACAGACACAGGTGGAATATTAGTTCAAAGATTCTGTAGTCCCAACAGCTTGTCTCTGGCAGTGTGGTGCTTCCCAGGGTTATCACACACCTCACCATAAGCGCAGCTCACAAACGGGGTTACAAGCGGACTGAACGAAGGCAAGAAGCTACTTTTAAATTCCTTTATGTAGCTGTTTGGAACGAAAATACCTTCACAGGGGTCCCCAAACCTCAACCCATCCCGTTTTCAGAAATTCTGCTCACAGAAAGGTTATTTTTTTCATGAAAATAATACTCATTTAGGCTTTCCCTATAGCTCCGTGCCTCAGCAACCACCCACATCTGCCTGATGTTGTTTTGCCACAGAACGAGCTCTGTTACAGGGTTCTTTGGCAAGAAAGTGAGGTTTCAATGCTGAAGTTTTTAAACACTGTTCAAATCGCAAGAACCAAAAAGATCACAGCGAGTCATAAACATGGACACATTGGCAGAGCTTTGCTTTATAGAAATAAACCCATAATTAACATTGGGCTACAGCCAAGAGGAAATCCTCAGGGAAAGTGAAATGTTAACTAAGCTGTGGCAGGATGCAGTTGTTTTCCCTCAAAATAACCCTATAGTCATTTGGATGGCAGGAATTGTTTTCCTTGAAGTTGTTTGGTCTGTGATGAATACCAGAGCATATGACTACAATACAGGCAACCCAAAACATGAGAACCTGATGTCGATGAAAAAGGAAAAAATAAGGTAGAAAAGAGATTGTTTATTAAATAGTCACTAGTTAATCTGCTAATAATAGAAAAGAAATAAGCTATGGGGTTGGGGGGTGTAAAAGGGAGGAGTATATATATATATATATATATATAAGGGGTTTATATATATATATATATACACACATATATATATATGTCAACTGGGGCCTTGGGTGACATGGTTTAGTGTGGGGTGTCCCTGCCCATGGCAGGGGGGTTGGAACCAGATGATCTTAAGGTCCTTTCCAACCCTAACTATTCTATGATTCTATGATGCTTCATTTTCTGAAAGGCATTCCAGTTCATGCGGTGGAGCTCTGTGATTTAGGGAAGCATTAGGGAAGCTCTCATTTGGCTTTCAGCACTGAGATCAACCTTGTGTGGAAATGGACGGCAGGTTGCTCAGGATCACTTGGCTGTCCCCAGAACCTGACTGTTAAAGAGGGCTGAGCACAGGGGTTTAGGTTTTTACATGAGCATCCTAACGGAGCTCGAAGCTGATCTGGTTTCAAATCCATTCTGATTAAAGTTCCAAGTAAGGAAAACACATCACTTGCATTCTCTGCTTTACAGCAATTACATGCTACGAATGACACAGAAGTTGCCACCAAGACAACAGCACAGGAATGTAAAAGGAGCAGATGATGTTCAGAGCTTTCAGAAGTCCTGAATTTCAACCTAAAATCTCCAGAGGGAAGCTTACATTATGTTTTGCTGTTTCTTTTCTCTGCTGGAGGATGGGTGGTTGGAACCCTGCCAGGCTCTAACCACCTAATGGGAACAGGAAAGCATCAAGCCCGCCCCTTAGCATTTGGAGGAAGGATCTGGTGCTGTCTGGGATCCAAACCCCTCTCTTTTAATCATCCCTGTTTGCAAAACCTTTTCTCACTTCTTATTCCCCTTGTATCAAAGTTGCAAGCGTTAAAAGTGTTAGTAGGAATTATGCATAAGTAATTCAGATAACAATTAAATCTAAATCCAAACCACTACACTGGCTTTCTGCTTGTCTTCCTAAATAACTCACCGCTGGTTTGGTAGCAAGCTCCTACAGCCAGAAAGGACATTTACACATTATCCACACACCACCCCTTTTTTGGCAGAAAAAAGAATTCCTCTGAGCATTATGTATTTTCAACACATGTCCCAGCATCTGCTTCCCATCAGTAGCTTTTAAGTTCTGTATTCAAAGAACTTAAGAGAACTTCTGGGGATGGGTGACAACTTGAATAACAAGACTGCAACCTGGCCTCTACTTCTAAACTAATATAGCATAAACACAGAACCCAAAAGGGACTGCTGCTCCTTTGTGAACAGCTAACCTGTGCTGCAGAGAAGAGTTAAAATCCACTTCCTCACTTTCAGGATGTGTGACTGCCATCTGACAGCTACGCAACACTTGCACAGGAACAGAATCCATGTTTCCTTATTTGGGATATTGCTTGAACGATAGGGAATCATAAAAATGGTTGTCAAAGCATGTCATACCCATGCAGAAGACAAAACGCCAGTGACAACTACTTAGTTCATGCGTTGTAAGATCTTAGATGAGTGCTAACCTGTGCCTTATGGCACCGCCTTTAATTACACAATCATGTTTTGCATGGAAATACCGTAGCTGGAAAATAATTGTTGTTGGATGAAATATGGCTGGGCATTAAAGAAGTCCCCTGGCTACAGGATTCTTGTCTGCCTTACTGCAGAGGTTGGAAATGCATAGCCAACAGGACAGGGACTTGGAGTAGGAAAAAATAAGGTTTAACAGCACAACACCAAACTGCAAGCCAAGGCCTGTGTCACTGGAAATCTACTCAGTACTCTTCTCATCTTTCAGTTGTCCCAGGCGGGACATGATTTGTAGATGTCTGAGGTCTGCGTAGATTTGCACAAAGACCAACAGGACACTGCTGTACAGCTGCTGGGTGCTGTAGGTGTTAAATCAGGTCTCCTGCACTGTGAATAGGGAAGCTGATAGGATCAGTTTAAATGCCATTCTTTGCTCGCTCGCTCTCTCTGTAAGATAAGTACATGACCCCACTGTACTCCTCTGGGGCACAGTCAAAAGCTAAGATGGGCATAATACGTAAAGGCTCATGGGATTGCTCCTAGCTTCCAGCTGCAGACTGGACAATAATCCTTCAAAACAGTCCCAAGTATGGCTTTTAGATCTGTACCTACGTGCACAACTGTATGTAAGCAAAAATATACAAGAGGCCTCACTCATGCGCTCAATAACTTGATCTAAATTTTAATATCAGAACCATATTCTAAACTCCCTTCTGTTGGTTTTGCTTTAGGATCTTCAAATCCTTCTAATTCACATTTCTGCAAGATGCACAAGACTGCCATTTTAAGGAGTGGATGGTTACCATTAATAAGCAGTTCTCTGATTGCACAGATGTCACTTCAAAGAAATCCCTCCTTTGCTACCATCTATTCACCTGAGGAACTGCTGTAGATAAGCACTGGCTTTTAAATTCCATTTTCAGCATCTGAAGGACTCAGAACAGTAAGTTCTCCTCTCTCAGGTGTTAGATTATTTGAACATTAACAATACACTGCTGTATACAAACAGTCTGACAAGCACCAATGTAATCATCCAAAAATCAGCCTACTGGAAAAGACTCCACCAAGCCCCTACTTTCGTGATCTCTCCACTACAATTCAGAAATCAGAATTGTCAGTCTCACGGGTAAAGTTTTAAATATGGATGAAATACGTTCCAGGTAAATGGATTATAGATCACGTATGGCGGACTGACCAAAGACAAACCTATTGAAACATTTCTCCTCCTGGAGCACATGTTATTTTATGACGATAGATACTCTCAGCCATTAAAATATTTGACCACAGCAGGGAACATGAGACTATTTTTAAACAGATATTACAGTAAGTTTTAATTACTTCAAAACATCAAAGAGAAAAATCATGGAAGTAAGAGAACAAATCCCATTTGGAGAAAACCATGGTGAAAAAGTCAATATTTAGCCATGACAAAGACAAAACAGAAACTCGGGAGACAAAAATCAGATGAAGAATTTCAAAGAGCACTGTAAGACCAGATTTATTTTGAGAAGTCTGTGGTCATGATACAGAGCAGAGCTCCCAAAAACGTTTATTTCAATACCTCCCCCTAAGCAGTTTTCTCCTTTTTTCCCCATTTTTATTCCCTGATGCTTGTCTACAGCAGTACTCTGTCTTTGATTAGAAAAACCCCTAGATGCCTAAAAACTTGTCTTTGGAACATGGCTCAAGTTAGAATAACTTCTCCCAGCCAGCCTGAATATTAACATCTTTAACCAATCCAGCTTTATGAGAATCATGTTTAAGTCCAGGGTACCACCCATGCTTGAGACCTCAACTGTGAAGGAGAACCAGTTCTTCATAAAAGGCAACAAACAGAAGACAGAGCAACAGCAACAGCCTGAATTCATGCGACCCTTAAACCACATCTGGTGCCAAGAGATATGGGTTGCAGAAAAGAAACAGATGCATTCTGCCTGAACAAGAACAAAGACCAAGCAAGGGTACCAGAAGACCAGACAGTAAAAGTTAGCCAAAAGGCCCCAAACTCTCCAAGGACTGAATTCAAAGAAAGTGCTAAGTAACACTGGAAGAGCTGACAAAATAAATACGCATCAATCATCTAAGGCCCCAGCACATTATTGACCAGATATTGTTGAAAGCCTTTCTTATGTTCACTTGGACTAAGGAATTCTGTGTGTCAGGTTCCACGGGTGCTGTTGTCCTCAAGACAAGTTAACACTGTCTCAGAGTGTATGACATAAATATAAGATTTCTACCTTTAATGTATAACCACAGAGTCAGACAACATTCAGTAATCTGTATAAAGCATGTTATAAAACTATTTTCATACCTGGACCAAGCAGCGGGGACCGGTTCGGCTGGGCACTTGACTGGTGCGATGGCTGAGGTTCAACCATGTTGGTGTTGATAATGGTGCTAGTGGTGGTGGTATTGGTTGTGGTACTGCTCTGAATTATAGGATTATTTCTATCCCACATGTTTACAGTCTTGTTGTTGTTGTAATTTGGGTCGCCCCAAGCTGAGGTACCATCATCGATTTCCATCTTGCGGCGAATGGACGGTGGAGACGGCTCTTCCCAGCCAGTTGCCTCACAGTTCTCTTTTTGTTTGGCTGGCACTGGCCCACCAACCCACCCTGACCCCGTCTGTTTGACAGAAGCAGCTCCTCCCCAGTTACTTACATTGTTGTCCTGGGGTTTATTAGCCCAGTTTTGTTGAGGGCTTGGCTTTAAAGATTCCCCCCAACTTGTACCTGTATTAGCCTTGCTGTTTGTGCCATTTCCCCACCCACTGGTCCCAGACCTTGTGGAATCATTCCAGCCAGACCCTGATCTATTGTCAGAATCCCATCCAGATCCATTCTTCTTCCCATCACCCAAGTGTCCAGGAACAGATGATGAATCTGTCCAATCTCCACCTCCTGAAGTCCAGCTTGGATTTGATTTCTGTCCCTCTCCCCAGTTTTGAGATTTGGGTTTCTGAGGTTCACCCCAGGTAGGTGATTTGTCCTCCTGATTTGCGGTCCCACTCCAAGCGTGGCCGCTTTTGGCAGCAGCAGCATTATTAACAGTAGTAGAGCTTGCTGACTCTCCCCATCCCCCTGGGCCATTTGGTGCTTTGTTGTTATTGTCTCCCCAACCTGTATTTGTTGGAACAGCTGCCGGTGGAGAGTTGACCCACCCAGATACTGAAGAGGTATTTGTACTGTTCATGATGGACCCATCATTCTTCCCCCCTGAGTTTGAAGATTGAGTAGCTGCACAACCCCAGGCCTCTGTTCCATTGTCATTCTTTCGTTCAGACCTTGGGGACTCTTCAAATTCCCAGGCAGTGTTTTGCTTTACAGGGGTCTGTCCCCACCCTGTATTGGACAGGACCCTGGGGTCAAGGTCATTTCTTGGCAACTGAACTTGCCCTTGGTCTATCATCCCTTTGTCTCTCCTTCTGCCCTCTCCAGCCCCCTCCCTTCCAGTACTGCCTTCATTTTGACTCCCACCGCTGTCATTACTTCCTTCACTAGCTGTGGTGCCAGATGCTGCAGCTTTGGCCCAAGAGTTTATTTGTTCATTGCCCTGCTGCATGGCAGGATTCGGACTGGTAACACTAGAGCTATCCCACCCTGTTGATCCTTTCCCGTTGACGTCGCTATTGGAATGCTGGTTTGGCGGCTTGCCCCATTCCCCGTTCACACCGTTACTGGTGTTCCGGTTGGGGTGGCCCCACGCTCCAGAATGCATACTACCAACACCGCTGTTGCCACCACCCCTGCCCCACGCTAGTACCCCAGGACCAGAAGGAGGTCCCGAATCCCACGCACTCGCTCCGTTTCCCTCCTTTTGCACAGCACTGCTGGATCCATTTTGTTTAGCACTTAATGCTGAGTTCACAGTGTCTCCATTCCCCTGACTGAACCCAGAATTGCTGTTTCCTGTGGCAGGATTAGCTGGGGACATCCCCCACACTGAACTGCCCATTCCTTCACCACTGCCCCCGCTGACTTGAGAAACTGATGTTCCGTTAGCACCAGGAAGGCCTTGCAGGTGGGGCGGGATGATGGCCCCCATACCAACAGCCATCCCCCAGTTCGGCAGTCCATTTGTCTGCATTGCATTGATAGGGTTTGGTGAAGAGTTCATGGGGTTAGTGTTATTTGGTCCATCAGTGTTAAGGTTCTGAGGTTGTACGCTGAAAGACACATTCTGAGAAGTGGACGTTTGTGGTTCTGTGCTCTCTTGCGGCAGCAAGTTTCCCCAAGCACCTAAGGTGCCTGTTGGGTTCCCATTCTGGCTGCCCATGTTCTGACCTATGGCACTGACTGGACTGCAAATACTGGAAGGGTTGCCTGCTCCCACAGTTCCTTCATGTCCAAGTACAGGCCAGGCAGCTGGATTGGCATTAGGGTTAAGGTTAAGATTAATGCCAGCATTCGAGTTGGAAGCACCCCAACAGTTCTGACTTCTACCATCTCCCATCATGTTGTCCATCTTTCCATCCCCAGCACTGGCAGAGCAGTGAGCTAGGCCAGAGCTGGAGCCCGCAGCCACCCCCCACACTCTGGCCGAGCTGCCGTTACCGTTTGCTCCACCAGCTCCAAGGGCACTCTGGTTAGAAGTGCTTTGGACGAGTGCTCCGTTGGCGCCATTATTGCCATTAGTTTTCTTTGTATGTCCAGTGAAGTTGCCTTGGGCACTCCCTGTAGCCATGCTACTGTTCTCTGAGCCACAGTTGGAGGCAGAGTCAGTGTCTGTAGTACATTCTGAGGCAGACTCAGTCTCAGCTCCGGTAATGGAAGGCCACGCTTCCTTGTCAGTCCTGTCTATTATCACTTTATCCCAGCTGCAGTTGCCTTCACTCCTGAAAGCGGGCTGCTGTCCCCAGTGGGAATTCTCATAATGGTCTCCCAATCCACTGTGGCTGAGATCTGAAAGGATCCAACAAGGTTAAAAGTTAAAAATGAGTCTGCTCTTCAAGCACAGCAAAAGCCCTCGATTAAGCACTATTTTACATTGCTAGCTACAACACTGCAGTCTGTTAAAATTTAGAGTATGTTCTGTAACATAATACAGCCATTTTTCTCACTACAATAAAGCATGATGCTCGTATTTAGGTTCTTTTTAATCTGGCAAAACTCTCAATTAGAATAATGGAACACTTCAGTTTTAGAACAGAGCAACAGAAGTGTTTTCTACCCCTTAGTATCTAGTAAAAATAATAAGCAGGCAATAAATAACGGCAGCAAACACACTATGAAAAATCTAAAAGCAAAGCTAAAAAGCAAATTTGGAAAAAACCCAGGATAGTATCTAGCAAACTCTTATCATTTATTCTGACTCAATTCTTGTTCTTCAGAGAAACACAAAGAAAGAGCATTAACAAAAACTGCATGTTTGCCTGCCGTTAGATACGACAAACATCACGTTTAACACACTACACTCACACTGCATTTAGGTTTTTCACCCTTCCTGTAAATAAAGGAACAAACAGACAGGCACCTTTTCTATTCGGTTCAATTATACATTTAAACACCTCTACTGAAACTTATATTTTAGTAGAGAACTTGGGCGTTTCTAAGTAACAGTGAGTTTTGTCAAGAAACGTGTGTCTTAAAGGGTTACATGCAGCTTTTGACTTGTGCATACAGCCCAATTTTCCCCCCAAACCAATGGAAATCAATGTTATGTCACACAGGTAACTCCGGAGACAGTATTTTCAGAGCACTGCCGACATCCTCAGAGACACTAATCCAAAAAATGAAACGAAAGCTCTTGAGCATCTCATTGCTTGCTGGGGTACACCATGTTAAACTGGAAAATACAACACTTCTCACGCTGAAAACTCAAGCTTACTTCAAGGTTTTGCATTTACTTTCCATCCCGATTACTCTCTACAAGATTTCCAGTACAGATTACTCCTTCTAGCTTCTTTTGATGGGAATTTGATAGCAAGTAATTCAGCCTGACCCTAGGGATATGTACTACAGGTGATCTGTTTAACAGTTCCTCTTAACTGGTTGTCTAAATAAGGGGGAAAACTGCATATCCCTAAGTTACAAATTCTGGATGTCAATTATTTTTACTTGCAGAAACGGGACTTTGCTTTTTTATTTTCTGAATAAGAGGGATATTTTGTGGGGAAGATGGATGCAACAAATCTCCCAAATCAGCTGTTACCAGTGGATGCCTAACATGCATTCATTTCAGTGACAAATATTTGGGTGTGATGATCTCCTCTAACTGCCTCCAATTAGAGCTGTTCTAATCCTGCAGAAAACCTGTTCCAAGAACAAAAAAGCAGCTTTCTCTCTCTGATGAAGTCTTATTCACACATTTCACCTGTAGCTTTTCAAGACAGGCGGGTGATTACTTGGTTGGCTCATGAAGATTTATCAAGATGAAGAAACCAGGACAGACTGCATCTTTCTTTACTTCGTCTTGGTTTTTGCTTTATTTCTTTTTATTATTTAAGTCAATTAAAGCAGAAGTACAAATGTTAGAGAAAGGAAGGGAAAGCAGTCTTAGCTCCTCACCAGTCTTCTCATGATGCCAGGAAAAGCCTAGCTTTTCACAGAAAGAGCTAAATAATTGACATGTGTATGACAAATCCAAATGATCTGCCATTGAAAAGGAGCCACATGGATTTCCCTGCATTCTCTCCCCTCCATGCAATGGCTAGAAAGGAAAAAAGCATCATGTTATTCCCAGATAAAGCCAACTGGTTACATTACAGAGCTAAGGAAGAAGGTTGAAAGGCTACCTGATAATCTGGGTTTGTTACACAGGTGTTGAATAGAGAGCAGAATCCCAGATAAGATGCGACAGGGGAAGGAAAGCCCATGAAATGGCTTTAAAAGGACCAACGGGGTCAGAAAAATGAGCCAGTAGGCATGAACAAAGTAAAAAACAGGAGCAGTCCAGGCCAGAAGGTAAGAAGTTGAGGTAACCAAAGAATCAGATAAGACGAGCTATGTGAAGCTTTTTCACTTTGCTCTGTGGGTGGTGAGATTTGGCACTGACTGTGTTTCAGACACGACAGGAAGATTTAACAGTGCCTTGAAATACACTGTTCCAACAAAAAAGGTCTTGTCAAAGCCAGAACCCAAGCTACGTGTGTGAGTGCCTGGGAGAACGATGGTGCTGCCCGAGGCAAGTGTATGAGTGTCTCTGCAGGGCAGGTCTGTGGAGAAGGATCAAGAGCCCAGCGCAAGATGTCTCAATACTCCCAAGAATGACACCAACACCGACCAGAAGAGATGAAAGGCAGCTGCTTGTTTAATCTTTGCCTTTCCGTTTTCCTCTCCCCCAGAGAAGGTGGTTAAAGCGTGGCTCAAGTTTGAGAGCAGAGACAGAAAGTAATGGAAAGGGAATGGAAGAGGAAGGTGACAGAACAGCTTAGACAGATTGCTGAAAGCAGGGAGTAAAAGGCTTCATTAAATAAGACAGGATTTTGAAGAGCAGTCAGAGAAACAAGGCGGCGAAAAAAAAAAAACAGTGAGGGGGAAGAAGTATAAAACCCAAGAGATGGCCATGTCCACATTAAAAATAGAAAATGGCCGAGTGCCTCAGCCTGGATAAGCACATCTACTCCAGACAGTGTCACACCAAGTATGTTTGGCTTGGAAGCCACACACACGCAGCTCAAACCCCTTTGCTTTTCAAGGGTTTGCAACTCCATAGTTATTCCTCTTTATGTACCATCAGCACAGCTCCCCTTACCAAGGTTCAGATTATGGCCTTGACAATAACCACTGATAACCTCTAAGGAATTACTTGGATAGGGATTACAGTAATTCCATGAGCAGCGGTGTACCCGTGCTCTGCCTCCTCTGCTCTGGTGTCACCAGGACCACACTGGGACCTTTCCTAGGCCAGAGGTGCAAAAACCAGAGCAAAACCAGAGACCTGCAATAACTGGTTCTAACACCAAAGGCTCCTGCTACAAAGCTTGTAAGACACAGGGCGGAAAAAAGATTCACAAGGTAAAGAGAAAGCTGCAAAAGCTGTGACTTTGCTGCCAAAACAACTTAACAGTTTGGGTACAGAATGGATCTTGAAGAGAGTAATTTTTATGTTCTTGTCTCTAGAAGCAAATTAACCAAAGGACATTTTTCCATTTTCTGTGACTAAAAGGAGTTAATTCCCATAAACTAAATAACTAGTAGCACAGTCTTACACTTAATCCATAGGGCCTTTAAACATTTGGGGGAAAGAATGAAAGCAAAGTATTTTACATGATGAAATCTTGAATTTGTTTGGTTGGGATTGGGTTTGGGGTTTTTTGAACACACAGATTTCCTCCAACTTTCCAGGAAACCAACTCTTTAAAGAAATTGCCAATATTCTCCTGTGTTTTCAAAGCTGTTGAGACTGAAATGGGAACCCATGGGACATCTAAAAAATTCTTAAGAATTACTTCTTTTTTATTTATGCAAAGATCAGAACTAAAAGCACTGCAGTCCCCCAAAACCATTTCTGTCCTTCCTCCGTCAACTGAGCAAAGATTTAAGCACAGCACAAGGAACAGGAACCACAGGTATTTTGTGTTAGCAAATCCTAGTGCTGCTACACCACAAAGCAGAACGGACTTTTAAATGAGTCATTGGTGGTGGGAGGAGATTGCTGTTGTCCCTACACACGGTTCCAAACATACTTAACCAACTTCAACTTAGTGCTTACTAAAGACAGAAAACATTTTAGGCTGTGTTTGAAAATGAAGATGAGTAATTAGTTGCAGAAGCAGTTTAATGTTTACATAGATTCCAAATGTAAAGTATGAGTAGAGTGAAATGAGAAAAGCTGTTGCATGCATTTCTTAGAAAAGCAAAATACATGCAACTGCCCCGAAACTTCAATCCTTATTATTGTAAATGACATCATCACATTTCTTTTCATTTTTATTCAGACAAGTTAAAGTAACTGTATCTTCGTAACTTCCATTACAGCAATTAGCTCAAATGCTGCGCAGTAAAACGACGCATCCTCAAGTATAATATATCCAGAACCAACGTATGGAGAGGGTCTGGAATGGCAAAGCCTGGGATAAACTTTTAATAAGATCCACACTATGAACAGAGTTTTGCTCATCCAATTTTAAATCAGCTCTAACAGTGATTCCCTCTCTTAGTACCAGTTTTGCTTTTCAGTTCATGGTAGTCAACATAACAACAACCTGCCTCATTGACTGGTCCTGTCCTGCCCAAAGGACAGATTACAGGCGAGGTTGCTCTTTGCTGTGACATGCAGAATAGAGAAAAATCCCAAAGGCCGGTGACAGCCCCCCTGGGGATTTTACTTGTCACACAAAGGTCAGCCATTCTCAGTAGGAAGTGAGAAAAAAGAGCAAATGACTTTCTCCCTTCCCAAAGAAGAAACAGTTTTCAATTCAACATGAGCAGACCTTTAAAAGGCTATACATGAATTTTTCTAAATCTAAATTAAAAAGGAATTGCCAGAAACATTTTAAGTGCTCGATGAAATGCAGCCTGATTTCATAAAAGAAAAGATGACACAAGCATTTCTTCTGAAGAACAAAATACAGTAGAGGAGAAAATCTGGGAATTGCAGTGCTGATGTTTCAGGTTCTCTGCCACATCCAACTCTATCCATACGCTGAGACAGACGACAGATCCGAAAACTGCCATCTCCCTGAAGCCACTTAGAGAGCTCCGTTAAACAAGTCTCATAGATGTGAGGAAGCTGAAACCTTGACTAGCATAACATAACGTGGAAAAGACAGGAAAGAGATGGAAGCATTGAATAAAGCAGCTTTATTTATCTTAAAACTAAACCACAGTTAAGTACACGAGTGGCAAAGCCCGTTATCCTGTTACGACATTAAAATGTAGTTCCTCTCCTCTGATGCTGAAAGCTTTCAAAACGCATTAACAAGCCAAACCAAAACAAGTTTTCATTATTAGCAGACGCCACTGAACGCCACCTCTCCACAACAAAAAGCAGTTGAAAACACCAAACAATTGCATTTTTTTCCTGCTCAGTGCAACATATCTTTAGCAAGCAGCTCGCTGCGAAGACGCCATTTTATCAAACCTGAAATGCAGCCAAGAGCTGCGGACGCTGTGCTGCTGCTCTCCGCTGAAATGTTATGTAAGAAATTGATTTAACAGAACCAGATGCTATTTTCTCAGGGTTAGGGTTACTTTCTCTCTCATCTCTCCTTTTTTTTTGGCTCTAAAAAGGGCTGATGGGTAATCAAATACCTGGAGAAAGGAGCCGCCCAACCATCCTAGGAGACGCTACATTGTGTGCAGAGCTGTTTCTACTCCTGCATCTACGCTCTCCAAGGCTCCCAGCTTCAATATGTCGGCTGTGTACAGAGTAAGCCTCATCCTGTAGAGCTGCCAAGAAAATCTCTCTGTGCAAGCGTGCGCCCAGACAACCTGCAAGCTCGGCCGGGCCTCGGCTGCACTGGCTATGGAAATGCCCTCTCCACGCACAGCCCTCCTCCCCCTTCCCCTCACTCCGCTCCTTAACTCTGGGTGAAGGTATCAACAGAGTAGGATTTTTAAGCTTTGATTATCTAATTGCAGCTGACACTAAACCGATCTTCCTTCCTCTTTAAATTCTTGCAACTGTCACAAAACATTTTCACTTCAGGACCCAGCTACAATTAGCACCCTAGCTGCTTTTCTCCTGCTTTTGAAAGTCAGCCAAGAGAAGAACTGCCGCCCCGGCAGCAGCTCCTGCCATAGTCCTCCTCCCTGCCCTCACAGCAGCTCCTTCTTCCTGCCCGGCATTTTCCTCCCTGTCTGACAGCAGCTCCTGCCCGGTATCCTCCTCCCTGCCTGACACCAACAGCTCCTGTCCGCTGTCCTCCTCCTGCCCCATCGCCAGCTCCCACCCCAGCAGCAGACCAAGCCCCAGATGTACACTGGTATGTCGCCAAGCCCTTAATGACTTCCCAGCCTCTATCTAACACAGATCTAAGTGGCAAACACGAGAGCATATTAATCAAAGGCACCGTTGTTTATGAACGCCAAGAACTGCCCTAATACTGCAGCATGGATCAGGGCAACTCCTGCCTCCTGCAGAAGCGGGGACCGACCATCTTTTATCAAGTGCGGAGCACTGGTTTGCTTTAAGGCATATGAACACACAAAGTGTGAACAGAAGGGGGAGCAGCATAATGTTTTCAGGACCTAAATAACATCACAAATTCTGAGAACACACGTAGAGGGATTTTATCAATACATATACATAATTTGTGTTAATTAAAATACACACAAATCCAACAGGATAATTTACACATAAGCTTTCAGTATGACCAGTACACTGCCCTACAATTATTTCCCCTTCTCACTTCCTTTGTCTTCCTCCTCCTATCTGCCCCAAATACATATTAATTACTCAGTAAATGGAGCACATTTTCAATCTGCTGTGGCTTGGAGCACCCCGCTCTAGTGGAAGGTGTCCTTGCCCATGGCAGGTGGTTGGAATTAGATGAGTCCCTTCCAACTCAAACCATTCCATGATTCTATGATTCCTTGGTGCAGTTTGTCCCTCCTGCACCGAGTCACACACCACTGATGTCTCTTTAAAGGGCTGGCTGCATTCTCAGAATTGCTGCCACTTCGCTACCAAAGCACAATTGCTGCTGCTATTCTTGGCTCAAGAACTGTTCCACTGAAATACCCCTGAAAATAGCTGGTTTCCTTCTGAAGACATTTATTCTCTGTTTCTTTGCAGTAGTATCTGAATGCTGGTCGGGTTCAACCTCATTTTAAAAACACGAGATGAATGAAAATCAAACCTTCTTGGGTTAGTTTCCATTCAGAAAACTATTTCAAATGCAACCAGAAACTAAGTTGGAGAGTCAATTTTGCAGTAACTTCACACTGACAATATCATTGTGGCTTATTACATTCCTTCAATGCCAGCTATACATGACTGAAATGCCCATTAATTAAAATGATATGTTGAAACTGGAAGAGAACATATCATATATTCCCATGTTCCGTGTATTTTCTTTTATCAATAACATAAACTTCCAGTAATCAACTTCCATGCAGAGGCAGCTCTTCAAGGGGATGTTTTTTACCAGTCAGGAGTACACAGGAAGGCAATGCAAGACCCCACACCAGTTTGCGGGGAACATGAAGCACAGCTGCCACTCCAGCCTGTGCTGGCAGAGAGCATCTGCTCCCTTCCACGAGCCCCATCTTGCAGCAACCTTGACAGGGCACGTGTCTGAGAAATCTGAACTTCTTACAGATACCTGCACACTGGAAAAGGGGATTTGAGAGGTCACGCAGAACACTCACCTGATCCAAGGAACTGTTCCTGGTACATGCTAGGTGACATCTACCCAACCCACCAAGGAAGAAGCCCTCCAGCAACGGAGACTGCACATTGCCAAGTGCTCTATCTCCCTTCTTCAGATCGCTTTCATACTGGCACGTTTTTCCTAATGTCTAACCTTAATCTTCCTTGTTGAAATTTAAGTCCATTATTTCTTATCTGATCCATCACAGGCATACAGAACAGATCATTTCTTCCCTGCAGCAGTCATTTAGGTATTCCTGCATTTATAACTCCAGTCTTCCTCTGACTCAGGAGCTCCAATTCCTTCACACCTTGCAAGGCTGTTTCTGTTGCATTCCTCTGCTCTTCCCCCAGCTCCTTCACTTCCTTCTGAAGGCACATTACCACCCCCAAACTGGACTCAATATTCAGAGGTCTTATCAGAAGTGCCTCACGGAAAGCAGCACTGTTTGCATCCCTCAGTGTGTCTGTCTTCTTTTCAATAGTGTGACACTATTAATCTATTTACCCTGTGACCAACTCCAGATCCGTATCTGCAGTGTGATACTCACACATCCATGTCTGTGTACAGGGCTGGTCTGGCCAAAAGAAAGAACTTTTCCCTTTTATTTCTTATTCAATTACACAATTTTGTCACTGCTGTGGTCAGTTTACAGCCAAAACACTGATGCAGACATTGAAGAATACAAATCTGCACTCTCACTGAAGTCTTCTCATCCTGCCAGTAAGGACTGATAGCTGCTCCCTGTCTACATCCTCCTGAGCAGTTACACTCCTCACAATAGTTTTGTCTTATACTTCCCACTTATTTGCACTACCACGCAGAAAGTCTGCTGAGGTGCAATCGCAGGCAGGGCAACGTTGACTTCTAGGGCATGATCTCCCTTCTAATTTCGCCTGTCGCATCCCTGACAGGGAACTATACTACCCATTGGCATGACATTCTCTCCACAAACCCATGCTGGCTCTGTCCTTCTCTTGCAAAGCTCTGACTGCACAAAACTAGCTGCTTCGGTTATGTTTTCTAGTATCATTCTAGCAGATTACTCTGGTCTGCAATCCCTCAGTTTCTTCATTCTCACCTTCCAATATTGGCTGGTTGATTTTCTCACACTCTGAAGGAATGTCAGTAGGCCAGAGTGCTCCAACCCATCCTCTATGCAGTCCACTATGAACTTCAGCACTTCCAGACACCTGGAAACATTTTATTTCCTTACATACTCTAACTCACTGTGGCCTTAGTTCTACGTCTATCATCAGTTTACTTCTGCAGGGAAAACTCATTTGAAGTATCACTGATGTCACCTATCAATGCTTCTCCCTGCTGACCATCAGACCAGTTCCACTGGCCTTCCTCTTACTACTAAGGCACTTACGGAAACAGTATATTTTTGTTCACTGTTTTTTTGTTGGGTTTGGGTTTTTCCCCCCCCCCCTAACAGCTACAAGTATCTTTGGTTTTTATGTGTTTCTTTCAGTAACATACCTGTTTCCTGAGCTGTACCAATTCAGCTTTCCAAGAACTTTCATATGACATTACTCCCTTTCTGCTCTTCCCAAGGACCAAACTCTGATTTCCTGGTCACTTTGACCTTAGTTTCTTTCTAATTTTGACTTCACCACCACCAGAGACAAGTCCTGCTACTCAGTCTCTTCACATGGTTTGCCAGAAAACTGCCATCTGCACAGTTTAACGACTTGCCAGACTGTCTCCCAACCTTTTTTCCCCGCAGACACCCTGGCAGCTCGTGTCTCTGGCTCACAGCAGCACAGCCATCTACAGTAAAGCTGGAGGTAGGATGCAGGTTTGTGATTCTAAAGCAAAAGCAGTGGCCTTTGAGTCATTATGCTTTTGCACAGCCCCACTCTTTGGAAGTGAGGACAGCAGAACTCTAAAGGCATGTCAGCTATTTAGCCTTTACAGATGCCTGGTTTTCCTTCTCCCAGTAAAAAATTCTAATCTCTGACAAATAAATTTCAAAGCAGCAGATTTACTTTTCACGCTCGGCTGCCTGATGTCAGATAACATACACAATGCAGAAAAATTCATTCCAAAGATTAGTTTACTGATGAGGTTTTACCATCATTTTTCATTCATAATGCCTGTATTTGTGCTACACAGAGCTTGCTACTTCTCCATCTATATTCAAAGCACTATATGGAATTTCTCAACATTTACATGGGAGACAAAATCCTTCTGTGGCTGAGCCTCACTTCCCACAGACTTTCTCATTACTGCATTTCAGAGCATGCTCATCACTCCAGAGCACATCCAGGCAGTACTGCCTAGATCCCATCTCCATGTTAACTGCTACATTTTTGTCCTAGCACAATGGCTTTTAACTTCCTTTTGTCTAAACATATACCTGTCACCAGTGACCTTTGGGAAGAGTGCCTGATCTCCAGGGACATGCGCTACCAAATGCTAAACAAAGCCCCTAGGAACAAAATGAGGAGAAAGCAGCACAGTCCCTACTCATGCAACCTCTGGCAGTTCCTGAGCATCCCTTTACAACACTAATTCTATGAGACAAGATGTAATCACAACAAATTCTAGTGATTTTTGTGCTTTCGTATACAAATGGCATAACATCAGATCTGATCCCATTAATAGGAGAACTTTTACACAGCCACATTGCAGAAGCTTTGTGTACCGTGATGAGCTGTACAGTGAACTGCTCGTGGCTAACACCTAGTCAAGTGATGCAAAAACTGGAAGCTGTTATGAGTTTTAATATAAACAATAAGCATTATGTGTTTGCTATATACAGTCACCTTCCACAGAAGTAGTATAAATAGCTGATTCTTGTGTTCACAAAGGAGTATCACCATGCTAGTTCCTTCACCTGAGATCAAAAGCCACAACACAGCACATGTTCCACATATTATGTAGTACACTTTAAAAAGTGTATTTGCTATATGGAGTGTGAAATTACATACATACGAAGTGTGCCAGCAAGAGGAATAAATGTACTGTCTAATCCCGGATCTCTACTTCATAGCATTTAGTAGTTTAACTATTCCATATTAAAAACTATTTATGGAAGATCCACAATAAATCAATTTCTAAAGTTTCCTGGTTTAATTCTGTAACTTTTCAACTAAAAGCAAAAACCACAGCAATGTTCAGCCAACAAAGATATTCTGCTAATGGACTTACAGAATATGGGCCCAAAGAGATAAAATTCTGCAAACCATTTCCATAAAGGCAGCTTTTTGCTTTATTTGCCAAGAAATCCACCCATTTGCCATGCTGTCAGGAAATCAAGCTAAATCTTATTTCAAATTGCTGAAATGAGACTTTGTTCATACACTTCGGAACTACTTTTGCACACACGGGCCTTACCTAGTGTCAGCTCAGTATACAATGAGCTAAATTGGGCCATCGTTCAAACATATTTCTAGCATGAAGGTCACTACTCCAATGAAACACCTGGATGTCAAAGCTTATCTGTGTTTTCCAACTATATTGACTGGGTTTAGGAAAGATGTTATCTCTCCCTAAAGCTGTTCTCCAAATTGACTTTGCAACTGCACAGAATTGCTCTATTAGAAGTAACTCTAAATAACCCACAGTTATGGCAGGGCGGTTAGAACTAGATGATCTTAAGGTCCATTCCAACCCTAACTATTCTATGATTTTATGTTCGAAATCAGCATTATTAGACATGATTTTAACAATTAAGTATGGGGTTTTTTTATCTTTCTTCCTAAAAAAAATTATCAAGCACAAAATGAATACAAACAGATCTGCAAGAGGAGTTAACCTGCCGCACAACAGCAACTTCCAGCTGTCCCCAACACCAACACGACCATGACCATACCTGTGCCACAAGCATGAATATGCAAACTGCGGCTAAGGAAATCCTGAAAAATGAAACAGAGCTTCGAGCTTCATAAAAAGAAGAAGAAAGTTCAGCACAGAATGGGGCATCAACCCACAGCAGGAAAATAAACCTCTAACTGCTGGCGATTTCTCACTTCCCACGAAACAACAGACAGCCCAAATTAAAAGCTCAACCCTTCATTTTCCACAATGCTTGTGTGGTTTTGCATTTTGATGAATTACTTGCTTTCACTTCTTTTTAAGACTTTGGAAACATGTTACAGCTCCCTTCCACAAAACACTCCACTCACTGAAGTTTTATCAAGGCTCCTGCAGGACATGGCACGTTCCTGTTGAGCTGATGGATGCTGGTTTCACGTTGCTGAGTTGCAGAAAAGTATAAGGCATCTTCAAGAAAAACTGCTTATTTCTTTTGATCTTTGTTCTTATGATCATCAAACACACAGGGGCTGCCTGGAGACTCCTATACAAACTTCACAATTTGTAAAGAGACAAAGGAGGATACATTACTTGCTATTTTTAATCTCCCATGGTGGCTTTCAGAAATTACCCGAGTTATTTGAAATCACATGGCAAAAAGACCATTCCACTAATGCCTCACAGCTTAATGAAGGAAGTTAAGTATTCACCACATTTACTGGAGTTAGCTGGCAAAGTGGGGAGGGAAGAGATAAAAAGCTCCATCTCTAAGTAAAAATAAATTCGATTAGATACCAGAATACTGCTCATGGACTGCACCTTTTCTTTGGCCTAATTCTGCAAAGGATTAATTCCCAAGGGGTATCTCAAGAATATACATTGTAGCTTAAGATAAAGTTCCAGACAAGCAACCATTCCATAAAAAAATGCTCTAAAGTAGTGCAGAAAACAGTTTCATTATAATTAACAATGAATAAAAGACTGTTTCCAAGGCGTAAGTTTCTAAAATAGTCTATGCCATTTGAGATGTTTTAGTTTCTTCTCTTAAGTTTGTCTAGTTCATGTTTTAGAGATTGCCTTAAACGAGCAACAAAAAATCACTATTCTCCTTCACTTCACTGGTATTCGCCGATGATAAACCCAACAAGGAATATATATTAGTGGTCATTAATTCCCACTTGACTTACATTGGCAGAACATCCTTTCTAATTCATGACAGTGCAGTTAGAGCTCTGATAAGTGCTTTGGTTAGGCCAAGGCAGTAGGTAACAGAGACTGCTAATAAGAGAATAAAGGGATAAAACAATGTGATTTTTACAGTGAAGAGGCTGGCAATGCCTCTCTAGCAGCATTCCTTGCATCCAGGTACTTATAAACAGGGCTTGGAAGGAACGTGGTTGCATAATTTCAAGTTAACTCTGAAGGAATATGACCCCATAAAAGAAAAGCTACAGACATGAATTTCCATTAAGGACCTGCTGGATACAAGATGCTGGTGTATGAGGATCCTGGCTCTGTGATTAATACCAGGTCATCCATAAAAAGAAAGTTACTGTTGTTCATCAGAAATATAATGAAGCCACATATAGAGACTTCCTTGGGCAGTCCACAGTCCAGGTCTAGCAAGCTCACTTTAGGCACTCAGAGCTACCACAGAGGCAGAAAACCCTAAGCAGTGAGGTGCTGTTGACCGCCTTCACACTTTGAAGATGTCCAATAACAGCCATGAAGCGATCACTCTTCTACAATGCAAGGTGCTGTTCAGACAGATGAAATTCCTGTGTATGTGCAGCAGGCACCCAACACTGATTCTTCTGAACAACTCTGGATTCTTTTTGTTCCTTCCCTTCTTTTCCCCTTAGAACTACTTGAAAAGACATTTTAGTAAATTAAATACCCAGGGAATCAGAGGGACATTTAAAGCAATATAGTTCCTACTGATGGAAAGAGGAGGAAGGTAAAAAGTTTCCTTCTGACAAAGTACGGCTCAGTGAGAATCATGTTTAAAATTCTTTCTTTTCATACTCACAAAAATATGACCCAGTTTGAATTAAATTTCACGGAAAATTCCTAACTTAAGTGCTGGAGGGTTTGGGGAATACCATCATTATTGCTAAGGCTAATAGTCACTCAAATCCTAACAGCTGAAATGAATAGGTTTTGGCCTTCCCTGGATATTCTCACTTTGCTCCTTATGCTTGTCAAGGTGAAGACAAAGCCAGTATGAGAGACCAAGTAAGACTGGAGTAATATGTAGTTCACAGCTACAAAGGTCTCTCTAAAGTGAGATATTCCACACTCCTCTCAGCCTTACCAAGCAGCCAGGCACAGTGTCATTATAACCTGAGCTAGACAGAATTCGTCTTCCCTCCTCCTCACAGTTAGTGAGTGAACTGATGCTCCACCTACTGGAAAGAGAACTAAATGAGCTCTAGTACTCAGCAAGCTCTTTCTATGAGGAAGATGGAACCATTTCAGTCTCGAAACACAATCTCTTTCTGTGAGCAGACTAAGAATGCAGCCAAGGATTTAGCTTGTCTAAGATTCTCTTCCCTGCTCCAAGAACTGTGCATGGATTCTCTGATGCCTTTGAAAGCTTTTCTTATGATTTTACATAGTAAACAACAACCTGACAATTCTGACTCTGCACTAATTGCTTTCAAGTGATTGCTGAGTTTCACATGGGTTAACTTTGTGCAATATGAAACACAACATGAAACTGAAAAGTGGCTGCACTCCTCTTCCTCTCACTTGTACCAGCTTTCACTGCATTCTGTTTACAATGGTAACACAAAAGTAACAAAAGAACAAAACCCCAAAGTAATTCAACAGCAAAAAATATCTGCTGACAGTTTCTGTAGCTTGTCAGCCTGGTAACTAGTGCTTATTTTATACAGCAAGTTCAAATAGGGATCGGGAAAAGAAGTCTAAAACCTCAGGCAGAAATGCATCCAGCAAGATGCAAGTCAGACAGCTAATGCTGCACTCTTTCAAGCCAAGTTCTTTTATGGATTATGTTATGATTTATGGCAGACTTAATTTAATGATTTACTGCATGTTTCTTAAACATCTAGGATGTTTCAGATACATCTATAATGATGTTTGGAAGACGTCTAGTACTGACCCTCAGACAGTCTGAGCCACTGGAGCTTGTCAATCTGTCTCTACTATAGAAATCGTTACTGGATTTCTGAAAATAATAAACATATATATTAATCTAACATAGAACATAGTCTGACAGTTTACAAACATCTTCAAATCAAAAAGGAGCCATAACTACCAGCCACCATCCCTGCTGCTATGCTTTGCAAAGAGAACGCTGCTCTAACTGGTGAGAACTCACTACTCTTCCTTCTCACTAAAGTCAAATACTCAACACTACAAGTAGAAGAACCTGTTTCCTCTCTAAGAACCCCAATATTTAAGTAAATAAGCTATTGTTTTATTTTGCCTTTTCAGATTCCTCTTTCTGGAGAGTAAGTAGCTGCATATGTTCAAATGCATCTCAATAACCATAAAAGGTTTCATTTCCAAGAGTGGCGATTTTCTTATCTAACTAAAACTTCTAAGGCCAACACCAAATAATTTTCTCTGCTGGAGTTCAGCTCAGCAGCAAGTACAGCAAAAATAGTGAAAGATTCATTAATGCCCAAAGGGAAAACCTGCAGACAGTTCAGAACCAAATTTTGTGATGTTTGACACATTAATGAGTGATAATGAGCAACACTTGAGATCATACAGAAATTGCTAATATCCAAGAACTCCAACCCCCTTGTGGGACTTACTCCAGATAACCTTTTCTAAGCCATAGATAACTATATCTTAGAACACTCCCTGCTTTGCCAAACATGACATACACACAAAGGCACGATGAAAAAGGTGATATACACCAAACACTGGCTAAGCTCATCTCCACTGCAGAAGCTACATGATCTCTATCACAGAAGGGCAAATAAGAAGAGAGCTGCTGCTTTTCTCATTAGCAGCTTCAGTATTTTCCTAATGTGAAAATAACAATTGAGAGCATAAGCAGGCAAACGCATAGAAGTGTCACAACATAAGCCAAGTTCCTATTTCTTATTTTCCTATAATTATATGCAAAATTATCTTTAAAAGGCATTAAAATTGCCAAAACAATATATGAAATCTTGAAAATACCTAAATCAACAATTCTTCTGTAAGAATGATCACTAAAGAAATATTCACATTTCCTGAGGATTGCATCCATTACAGATATCAAAGAAATAGAAAACAACGGCAAGAAAACCCCACAGGTCTGAGCATCTAAATAGGTAAGAGAACGTTTTCAAACTGGATCCTAGAAATGACACATTGTGTTCTGCAAGAAAAAGAGCATACACTTGGCTGGAAATCCTGATATTTTAAGACAATTCTGAACATTCCTTAAGTTTCTGCAACACTTGTGCTAACAGTGGAGTGCAGAATTATGTACAGGAGTTGATATCCCACCGGGCTTCAATTCTTACCTGTTTGGGTCTTACTGGGATGATGCTGTCCACTTGCTCCTTGCTGCGGAGGAGGACTTGCCCCTGCTTGGCCAGTTCCTTGCGCTGGGCTGGTGCCGGTCAGAGTCCCGGCGGGCAGTGGCTGGCCCCGCTTTAGGAGCTGCTTCTGTTCTTGCTGGCGGAAGCGTGGAGGCACCTCACGAGGCAGGTAACGGGACGCAGTTGGCTGCTGCCCATTTGCAGACGCACGCTTGCCATTGCTGCTGTTGGTAATAGTGCTGGTGGAAGTACTGGTACCGGTACCGGCAGGTTGGGGCTGGCTTAAACTGGTCTTACTAGGTTCTGGCACTACACAGAAAAGAACAAAACCAAAAATGGCTTTAGTATCAGAAAAGTTGTGTTTGGTGGGGTTTATTCTGTACCTGAGAAAACAGATAATGCTTTTCAGCCTCCCAAACAAAAGCTGGCAAAACACATGAGGGTTTACCTCCCTGTGGGGGTGCTGAGGCGCTGGCACAGGGTGCCCAGAGAAGCTGTGGCTGCCCCATCCCTGGCAGTGTTCAAGGCCAGGTTGGACACAGGGGCTTGGAGCAAGCTGCTCTAGTGGAAGGGGTCCCTGCCCGTGGCAGGGGTTGGAACTGGATGAGCTTTAAGGTCCCCTTCTACACAAACTCTGCTGTCATTCTATGGACTATAAAATACATAGAGAATACATTCTAAATAAACCAGTGTTAGGACCAGAACTCAGGTTAGCACACTACTATGTATGCAGCCTCCTGAAACATTTTATGTAACAGTTTTGAAACCTACATCTAAAAAACCAGGTTTGGTACAGCTGTGAACTTCATGTACTAGAATACAGCTGATAAAGCCCCAACTCCTTGTGAGAGCCTACAGGTCTGGTTTTAACCGTACAAAGCCCTGGCCTTACCTCTCACCTTTCCCACTCCATGGGCTGCATAAAAAGTCAGCAGCACACAACAGAGATGCTGGTTACTATATACCTGGCACCCACTACACAAGGAGAGAGCACATCAGCAGACAGCTGAGCAATTCATATATACACAATCAAGTTCACAAATTAAATATTGCCTGAACTTATCCCTTTTCCGTAGTTTTCAGCTCTTCTTTAGTACCAGGACAAAATACAATATCCTATAAACACTACTGGAATTAAAACAGCATAAGGTTTTAAAAATAAGGATAAAATCTGGTGATTCTCTGCTTAGGCATTGCCTGTTACAGTATTTGAACCTTTTATTCCTTACTGCAGCAAACTGGTGTGGTTTAGAACAGGAGGAGTAGAAAGAGGCAATGTGACAATTCAGCACGAAACAGAATCTCATTTAAACTGCATAGCAAGCTATTGCACCCATCCAGAGCACCCACTGCCTTTTTAGTTCAACAATTCTTCAGTTTTGGATGCGAGACTGCTAACACTAACATCAAATCATACTGCCTATACCCAAGAAAGCATAAATTTGCAGACTCCTAATGACCTCCTAAAAAAACAAGAGACCTGATCCACCAGCTTATTCAGCACTCACACAAAGCTTTTGCTTTCTTGCAGTCTTTGTATAAAGCACTTCTAGATCCCCGACTTCTACATTTGCACTCCAGGCATATCTTTTGATAAGCCCCGTATTAACCTTGCCTTAAATAAGCAGGCCAGGGCCACCCCAGCCTGAGGTGGGGTTGACCAGCACAGCTTGGTGCAGAGAAGACAGCAGTGCTGGGTCTCTCGGGGCACAGCCACAAGGCTGTTGGGATGACGACACTGGGAGCAGAGTGGCATGGCACAACATAGGCTGAGAACACACACTGGTTTGCTCAGCTCACTCAGTAGCACCTACCAGAGATGCTCAGCCACCAGAAGAAACCATTTGGGTTTCCTAGACATGCAGAACCAGGTATTCCTCTGGCTCATCACAAGCCATATCCAACAAGTGCGAAGTTGCACCTCGTATCATTGTACATAGGGCATAAACCAAGCACTGAGCCCCCCTCCAGGGTTTGACACGCCTGAAGAACTGATGGATGTCCACAGCAGCAGCAGTGAACAGGCATCATGGTGCTGTTAAGCGGGGTTTCAAAGCAAGCAGGGGCTTGGACAAGTGAAAATACACCAAGTTTGACAGCAAACATCAGCACTTTGCTTCTGCCTTTGGAAGCCTAAATAACCTTTCACCTTTGCTTATTTCTGTCACAAAAAAAGAACTCTGAATATGTAATAATGTACCAGTAATATCTGAACAGCAGAGAATAAAATAAAACCTTCTTTGCTTTTCCAAAATATACTACCAGCTTCAGAAACAAGAGTTTATCCTAACTCTGACAATTAAAAAAGTAGATTAAAAAATCTAAGCAGATTTAAAAAATCCTGAAAATGGCACAATGCAGAATAATTAATTTTAAATCTCAAATTTGCATCTTCAATATGTATGTGAAAACTATTTTGCTTTCCATACAAATCTGCCACCCATCAATACATAATATTACTTAGTTGAAATGGGTCTCTTTTAAGTCCTGTTGATTTTACCATTCTACCTGGCCTTCAAAAAACAACAGTGTAATCCATGAAACTGACTCTCTGAATGACTGAAACGTTGATGAATGGGACAATTAGAGATCTTGTGGTATTACTATTACTACTATTATTATAGAGATGTAAGCATTTACAAACATTGTACTCTGTACTTTTGCAGAGGATGAAGCTGTTTGTTTGCAATTTGCCGTGGCCACAAGATTGAGAAAGCACACTCCAGACATAGTCTGCTCCACAAAAACAATCAACCGTTTCAGCCAGGAAGCTTCTCCAACAGGGATAACAGACCAGCCCACAGCACTTGTGCCAGCAGAGCAGAAGGAACACCAGGGAAGAGGAGGCAGAGTGGTAGGGCAGGAAGCCATGGCCAGGTGAGGATGGGGACTGCTCCCCAGTTGCCACCAAATGCCTCTCCCGGAACCAGCTCAGCTCTTGCCATCCAACACCAAAGTACTCCAAGGTCCTGGTCAGCTGGGGAAAGGCCTGGAAGGGACAAGCACACGGCAAGGGGAGAAACTGCAGCCTTCCCTAGTATTTTTTTGGTAAACCAAGGAGTGATTTTTCCATGGAATTAAAGAAGTGTACAAGAGAATTAAACCCAGTAATGGCACAATGCCAGCAGAGTCAATGTTTGCAGAGTTCCAAGATTTTCTTAAGGAATATTAATTAATTGGAAACATCCTGCCCACGGCAGGGGGTTGGAACTGGATGAGCTTCAAGGTCTTCTCTAACCCAAACCAGCCTGGGATTCCGGATTTCAGAAAGCAAGGCAGGCTGCTGTTCAGAAAGCATTATATTCTCAGAACTGTATCTATCTATCACATCTGATACTTCTAAACAGGTGTGCACGTATATGAATATAAACATCACTAATGCAAGTCACAGAGCCCACAGCACCCTTTACTTTAGTGTAAATTAACAAAGCTGCTTCACTGCAAAGGTGTGGCCAGAGACCCAATTTCAGTGTTAGAAACAATCTTTCCTTCTACATATCTGAATGACAGATAAAAGAACAAAGCAAATCATGATACCAAAACCACTAGATTTTAGAATACTATTTCTGCATGTCAGTATTACTGGGTTTTCTGTAATCAACACAGCAACGTGGGTTTTATTTTGTACATCAACATCTCTAAGACTAGTTCAGTGAAGCTCTTACGCAAACACTGTGTATACAAATCATGGTAGCTAGAAAATAACCGTTTAAGTACACTACTGACAGGACATAAAGCAAAGAGAGTGAACAACATCATAGGAAGAGGCTTGATTCCCAAATTCCAGCTTTGTATCAGGCTAGAAATTAGCCTTTAAATACAGCACTAATATTTGGCGAATATATGTTACAAAGACAATAGGACCGTACTCTTCGAAAAACCTCCACACCTATTTATTAGTCATCTTTAGCAATGTTTAAACAGCAATTTTCCTTCGCTATGCACTGTGAGAAAAACCTACCCTTCAAAGTGTCTACATTAGATTCTTCATTGTTAACTGCCATGTGATATTTGCTCTAAGAACCTCTTTATAAGCCTCTTAGACCTTCTCCTTCCTCCAAGGGATGTATTTTGAGACGACGGCTATCCCTTGCAGAACATACAATGTACAAAGACGTCACATTTTAGCCAACTGCACGCTAAAAAAAGCAGAGCAGACAGGAACCTTTTGCATACGGTCGGCAGGGGCTGCCTACGCCGCCACGGCTGCTCTGTGCTCTCGGCATTTAATCAGCCCCAAGGGCCAAGCTGCCAATCTGGAGAGAGCCCTGGCGGTCCCACCAGAGCAGCCAGCCCACCCCTGCACCTCAAGTCATGCACTGTCACGGCTAATGTGAGGTTGGCAGCTGTGTGAAACCCAGGAATTAAAATGGACCCTTAACGGCGAAATTTGCTTTAATGCTAAAAATATCGTTTAAAATGTAAGAAGGGGAAAGGATTGAATACAAAGTGATTTTCAGAACTAGCACATGATTAACCAGCACAAACACTGAAGTAGAAAGCCTCTTGCAAAACTACAATTAAGGGAGTAAAAGAAAAGCCTTCAGATTGCTTGCTCTTAAGATGTTTGTGATGGGTATCTGCTTATTCTGCATTCCAAGAGCTGTACATACACTAAACAATGAGCTTGCTTGTAATAATTATCAGTACTTAATGGTATCTAAACTTGTTAATCCAATTTTACCCAAACAAATCCAATAATTACTCCATATGCTTTTTGATGATTACGATCTCGGGAATCCCAACTGCATAAAAAAGTGTTACGAGCAATTGTAGGTGGATTTTATTAATGTAATGAATAGGATCAGTCTAACAGATTTCAATTACAACAATAGCTTTTAAGTACATTTCTATGACATAAGGAAAGAACATGCATAAATGAAAGAAACTGGTTAAGCCACATAATACTGATTTATGGCAGCTTTTTCCTTTCATTCACCTCATTAACATTTCTCTGTATTTCAGAAGCCCCCACGCTCCTCTATAAAACTTGCATTTCTAAAGCCTTCAAGGACCAGACATTCCAGAAGAGAAACAGTTAAACCCCGAAATGCATTCTTGGCTGCTACTGTGACAGGATTTATTTACAGCTTCTATTAAACACAGCAGCTCCATTACAAAGTGCTGGATGTGAGAAGAATTTTTGATTATACAATGCCAATGCCTCACTGCGTTAAACATATCATGCCAGTGTATTATTTTTTTCCTTCAGCAATTCGTTCAGGTCATTGTTTGATGGGTTTATGAATTCATTACAGGAAACAGATGGATCCCATAATTCAGAGCTATTCTCCCAGCCAATCATATGGGCAATTTTTTTCCTCGTCTTTGCTCCCCCCCCCAAATCAACCTTAATGAAGCCACTTCCTCCATGTCCAATTCCCCGCACATACACACTGCAGTGAAGACTGGTGCTTATTAAAGCAACCTCCAAACACTAAATGCTTTCAAAATCAAGCCCATCAGGAGCACGCTCATACACAGACCCCCCCCTCTGAAGTCAGACAGAAAGCCATGAACTTACCTAAGTCGGGCGAAGATAACCCCAAAAATATAGGACTGTAGTGGGCAAAACCAGATCTCCTGATTAGTCAGAAATCCATTTTTATATGGTGAAAAAGGCATCCTTTAGGAAAAAAATGTTGCCCCCCCATTCTACTTTCAAAGGATGAATTTTCATTTAGCAAATTACCTCCTTTGTCTACTAAGCGCTGGTATTTTTTATCCACAGTGACACCTACTGGCAAAAGTACAGGTATTTCAGTAAACTATTGCATAAACCCCTACTTTCCAATGTTTCTATACAAAAGTGGGTAATTTTCTGTCTGTGCTTTCCCTTCCCCCAAACACACAAACTCTTCGTGAAAGAAAAATGCAGAAAAGTTGCAATCTAAAGCCAAGAGACTCCCAAAATTAGCTTTGAATATTGCCCAAAATGGCTTTAAAAATGTCACCAGAAGCTGCAGTTTAACATCAAAGCCCACACTGAGGGTTAAAAGTGAAATTGTATGTGTTATGATGGCTTTAGAACTTTAACACCATTTATTTAAAGAAATCCTTCCATTTTGTACCAATTCCTGAAAGTATCATTTATCCAATACTCCGAATAAAATCTTTTCCTGGTTTAACTTTATTCCCCTCCTTGTCATTTGAGCTCCCAACTGATGACAATGCATCTTCTGCTTCCTCTTCCAGACATTTCCTTTCTACTTCCTTCTCTTGACTTTTGCAACATTTCCTGCCTCCTTTTTCAGTCTTTCAACATCCGTAACGCATCCCTAACATCAACATTCTAATAACCTATTTTTCCAACAGTCCCTACAGACTTCTCTCACTTCTACCAATTTAGTCCTTGTACACAGAACTTGAACTGGTAACTAGGAAATTCCAAGTCAGACTAGGAATTTAGAGGAAGCTGCAAAGTTCATGGAAAACTTTTAAATAAACTGTTAGGATTTCTCAACCACCTTCAACAACCCAATTTTATGTAATTTAGCAGTAGGAGATAATCCTACCTAAGAAGTTCCTTGAAAAGATAAGACTA
This sequence comes from Psittacula echo, assembly GCF_963264785.1. Lineage (NCBI taxonomy): Eukaryota > Metazoa > Chordata > Aves > Psittaciformes > Psittacidae > Psittacula > Psittacula echo. The sequence goes on along the minus strand of NC_137750.1, from coordinate 9,536,979 downwards.
TCCAATCCCTCATCCCTGCCCCAGTCTCCCCTGCTTTAGCAGGAGCAATGGCACACACACAGTGTGGTTGTAGAGTCAACCTCACGCCTCCAGAAACCAGCTCTCACAGAACCACAGATTGGTTTGGGTTCCAACCCAATGGAACTCATCCAGTTCCAACCCCATGCCACAGGCAGGGATACCTTCCACTAGACCAGGTTGCTCTGTCCAACCTAGCTTTGATTCAGTAATTGCTACTGCTTACATGTTACTGAAACTGCAACTGATTAAAACTATTACTGCAGCCACACACTGTATAATGAATGAAACTTGGCAGAGCTTACAACTCCAGGAAAGAAAAAGGAATCAAAGCTCAGAATCCACCCGTACAGAACTGCACCAGCCTAAACCCAAATCACAACTGAAAAGTCTTTTTAAAACAGCAGAAGAAAGAATAGGTTTTAAGAATCTGTTCCAAGAAAGAGGTATTTTATTCAGAACATATTTACAGGTGAAGGCTTTTCTGCTTGTTGTGGAGTAGTGTTTAAGTCATGTTTACCAGTGTGTTGGCTGATGGAGCTCTCCAACCATACATAAATGGCTTTGGGTTTGCATGAGAAGGTACCTATGTAAGGCTGAATTCAAACCCTGCAGCTCCCAGTCAGATCTGCTCACTTCAACACACTTTACAGGCTTCATCAAGATATGAGCATCACGTATTTCTGTAACTATATTCAGCCATACAATCACGGCATGAGGTTAGCAGGTAACTACCCACCATAAATTGATATATATATTTATTTTTATATATTAAATATTGACATTTGTTATCTATTCAGGGGATTGCAGTTCAGTCCAAAATTAATGCCTAATTTTGATGCTGAGAAACTTTTGAAAGTGTGTCATCCAGAAAGCTTTTACAATCACCTGTGGGAAACCACTATTTTATGAGAACATCATATGAACTTACAGGGCCCACAGTGACAAGCCAGTCACAAAATCATCTTCCCAACAGTGAGATTCCCATATTACCTCTTTAAAACTTAAAGGTTTTATTTTAATCTTTATTCCTGGATCTGGGGGAACCATCGAGATATTAAAGTGAGCCGGAGTATTCTATTTGGCTGCATATCTAATTTTTGAAGTACTAAACCAACTTTTCTTAAACAGACATTGGTGTTGGCAGTCCTGTGGGCTGTCCAAAGCTCCCTGCTGCCACCTGGCACAGTACCCAGAACACAGAACCATTAATTTCACGCTACCGTTTACTCTCTTCCCCTTTTTCTCTTCTCTCTGCATCCCAGGGTCCTCCTGTCAGGATGTGCATGTTTCAAGCGTGTCTTAATAAACCCAACATTGCCCCCACTCTCTTGATACCTGCCCCTCTCCATGGCACCTCTCAGTCTAATCTCTCTGTAAACAGAGCTGTAAGAACTTTTGAGGTTTCTAAGGGTATTTCCTTCACTAGAACTTGGTGACTCAATACACCCACTTTATCAGAACCATTTGAGATAAGCCAAGTTTTCCCCCCAGTCCGTCCCTTGTTAGCTCTTACCATCTTTATCTCATCTTCTAGTTTTCTTCCCAATTCATTTACTTACAGGTGATACCTTCTTAACTCTTGGCTTTATGCAAAGGTCTGAAATACGGAAGCATTCAGGACCTCATCAACACCACAAATCCCCTAACACCTACCCTGATACTCATTTGTTTCTCCCTCTGCTTAGACACAGTCATCTGCTTCAGTTCAAACAAATTCTCCCTGTTTCTTCACATTTTCCACCCGTGTCTCACCATCCAAAGCTCTCTCTATACATCTTAACTTCGTAATGGCTTCTGACATGACTTTTTACTTTGTATTGTCATAAGCAAATTGGGGAAATGTGAGCTAAATGTAAATTGGTTGAAACATCCTCTGGGAGAGTCAATGGTTTGCTGTCAAAATACAAGTATGCTTCAGAATAGATTCCACAGGGACTTGATCCAAGCCTACGTTGCTCTTTCATTAACAACCGGATGATGGACTAGAGAATATCCATATTAAATCTGCCAATGACACCAAGCTGGGGAGAGAGAAGATGGCGGTGATCAGATTGCTGAGTGATAGAATCAGAACTCAGCCATGATAAATGAGAGAAGTGGTGTGAAAAAAGCAGCTGCAATCCAATGAGGAAAGTCACGTTATTAGGCAGGAAGAATTAAAAGTAGAACAGCAAACACCTCACCTCACAGCAGTTCTGCTCAAAAAGATGCAATGTTTCAGCAGATCACAAACTGAAGCAGAAAGATCAGGCTACTGTAAGAAGATAAATGTTGTATTGGAATAAATAACCAGCTACAAGGCTCAAAGTAATCCTTCTAACTTCAGTCTGGTATCTTAGAGCCTTCACAAAGGCAGTCCCTGTACCTAGAGCTGACCGTCTCTCTTCAAGAAAGAGCTGGACCATGTGGAGAAAGTACAAAAGAAGCAGGAATCTGGAAACAGAGACTACCACAGCAGATAGAAAGCAAAGAAGTAGTTCAGTCTAGAAGACACTGAGTAGACAAAGCAAGAAAAAATACAAAGGAGAAGGAGGAAATAAGGTGCTCCATCCCCCAGTAAAACAAGACTTGCTGAGTTTAAACAGCAACCAGGGAGATTAAGATTTACATTTCTAACAATAAGGATGATAAGGATCATCTGCAAACATGATACAGGTTTAGTGATCTTGTCTCAGGGCAAGAGGAAGGAACAGATGACCTCTCAAAAACCTTCCTAGCACAATCTTACACGTAAAATGGAGCTCCAAATCCACCTTACTCAGCTCTCCCACTTCCTTCAGCCATGACAAAGAAAAAACCCACAGCGCTCTCTTCAGGTTCTGCTGGTTTTTAAATGTTTAAAACGTGTTCTTTCCATCAGCTCCACTTGTCCAGAGGCCCTCCACTTTGCTCTTGATTAACATGAACTTGGAATTGTATGAATACGGAATGACACTTTATCTCTCCACCACAAGTGGGACTGCATTCTCTTTGTATCCCATCACAACCCACCCAGCTGCTGATCTAATGTGCAGCAAACAATCCCAGCCCCCCTCTATCGATACAACCCTATATCCATGGATTTCACTTTTCAGAACTGGAGAAGCTCTTGATAAAAACATAGATCCTTGCATACTTCAGAGCTCAGATACCACATTTTGTTCCCCTCTATGGAATAGCATCTGCATTTTTTTTTCTTTCAGATCTGTCAGCACAGAGACTGCCACATACTTTTGGAATCTACAAAACCTGGTTTGTGTGATTCAACATATGTTTCAGAAGTTTTCTTCAACCCCATTCTACATTATTCAGTTAGGTCTCACATGCAGCGATCTTGCAAAGAATACTTATACTTTTTACAGCTTTAATACTTTCCTCACTGCTTTCCTCCATGCTAGCACTGGTTAGAATTCTAGTTTTCAATTCACAATTAATTAGCTGTGCCATTAAAAATTGGTACACCTAATTAGGTTGATAGGTTGGCATCAACAATACATTGATAATCCAAAGCAAATATGATGCTTTTTCACTGCAAGTCACACTCTTTCATGTTTATTGAAGGCTCTGAGTGCTCACACATGGCATTACTACAGCCTAATTGATGAATACAAGTTGGACCATATACATCAGCCCTCAAACTTGAAGTCCAAGTTATGAATCAAGATTCTGGGTAATGGAACAGTTAAATTATAACTGCATTCCTTCAGGAGGTGAATTTAACAATTCCTTTGTCTTCTTTCAAGCTACAGTTGTCCATTTACAAGTGATGTGAAGCCGCGCTTATGAATTCATGTTACTCAAACCCCAGTATTAATCGGGTACATTTCACTACATACAGACTTGTCTACATTTGTACCCACTGTAAAGCAATCACAATAAACGAGTAAATACCTCCTGCTAGAATCTGGTCTCTAGACTACATTTGTCCTGAAGCCTCTGACATTTCAGAACGGGTACATTTCATTTAACATGTTGTCACACATGTGGCTTTGAATTCAGACTCCTGTAAACTCAATTCCCACCTCCAGAGCAGGACAATACACTGACATTAGAAAGGCAACTTGCCTATCAAAAAAGAAAATAACGAAGCTACTGGAAGCTTTTAATCACTTGTGTTAATAATATTAAGAAACAGCGGCATTAAGAACCATCTAAAAAGCACAGAGAGGAAATGGAGTCATTGCTGAGATGAATTAGCTTGTGCATGAAACTACTGCTCTACAATGAAGTGAGGGCAGCTCTGAAGGAAGAGAGGGATTGCTCAGCTGGTGTTTAGAAACCTCTGGAGAGTTTGTTCAGGTTTCTGATAGAAGACTTTTCTGCAAGTGAGCTCAGCCCTCTCCATAGCTAGGCATTCCAGGTCTTGTACTTCTTCCCTGAGCATTCAGGAACAGCTAAACTCAACCAACTGCTTTTGAAAAGACTCACTAAAGAAACACAAGAAGTTGCCCACCAACAGGACACACAAACACAATCTCAACAAATCAGTAGCATAGGAAAGGATTATACCATTTTATATATCAGGTACAAGCCACAAGCATAGGCTCACCCTCCAAACCCTTCCCAAGTCTTGATCCCACCGATAACTAGACAATATAAGAGTCAGAGAGAGGGGAAACAGCCTGGAGTTCAATTACACAATGCTAACACTACCATCACCACGAGTACTAGTGGGAAATCCAAGCATCTAATAACAGATTCAATAACTTCATACAGAGCCACATAAGAAGTCTGGGCAGAACTAGGAATCGAATCCTTTGATTTTAAGCTGTGTGCATTTAATCTCATAAAACAACGATTTATACACAGTTTTCACATTCAAAGGGGTTTTTTTAGGTTTATTTTAAACAAATTTACAAAAGGTGCTAAGTCATTACACCAGCAACATTCTTTTTGCTTCATTCCCCCAGCCACATCCAGGCACAGACTGAACAGTAGATATTCGTTACAGCAGAATTCCCATATCACTGTTAAACCATTCACACAAACAGATAAATACTAAGATTCACAGTATTTAGTATTTGACAATTATACAAGTAATTGACAACTAGAATTATCTCTGCATCCATCAGTTTACTGCATAGAAGAGCCTTGAACAGTGCCACATCTACAGGTTACATTTCACATGGTCAAGCCTTGGGACTTGTTTAAAACAAGTTAGAAAGCAGGGCAATCTGGTGAATAACCATCTTACACATTAACCTGTGGGGGTTGTATTTAAGTAAGCAGAGGGAAGAAGATTCTATTATAAACAAACCTGTGCCTCAGGAACTGTCATTTGTGTGTACACTGTGTCAAACAACTACTGTTAGAACCAGCCCTTCTGCAGCAGAGTCTGTTCAGAGCCCCGAGGACCTAGCTCGCCCCGTATGGCTGCTGAGGACTAAGAGAAGCTGAAGGCAGCTCTTCCATTGGGGATTGAAGAGAGTGAATCACAGTGTAAACGCTTCCAGTTTTAAATATAAAAGTGGCTGGGTACTGTAAAGGGATACCTCATAAATCCATCATTTCTATCATGGATTGCTTCTAGATGTCAACCTGACAAGAGTCCTGTGTAAACACAAAGCTTTGACTCTACTGTCATGGACATTTATGATACCAAATGACTGTTTCATGTGCAATACTAAAATAGTAACAATTCTGTAGGCAACCAGTAAAAGGTCTCTGTAATCTTGGCATAACCCTTCCAGTTCACATTCTATCTCAACAGAAGGTTTAGAAGTATGTTTATCCTACAGTCCTAAAGATAGTGTAGAGATACCTGAGCTATTAATTCAAATCAGTCAGCATGAATAACTGAAGCAGTGCCAACAGTGAGTTCAGTGTGGACCAGCAGTGTGGATTTATTTCAAGTCTCAGGTAGCATCACCCAGAGAAACTCTGTATGCAGCCAACTCAATGAAAGCTAAACCTGAAATATTATGGCCTTGTATTTTAAAGTCTGAATCCTTACTGGGCTAACTGAGGATGTGTTCATTTATATTTAATTTTCAACAAGATTGTTTGGAGAATCAAAGCTTTGAGCAAGTTAAGTTATTAAAAACATATAAAACCCACAGGGGCATTGTTACTACTTGAGACTGTACCTACAAAACTTCACAATTTGATATCCAGAAAAACATTCTGGTTTGGATGCAGTCCCCAGTACTGGAAAAGACAAGCAGCCCTACGGAAATGTCACTCTTCTGCCTTTGGAAATGAGTGGCTGATAATGAATTTGAAGCCCTGAAATAAAAACGAGCCTTTACTCAGCTAAACCGAACTAAATTCAAGGCCAGGCTGGATGAGGCTTTGAGCAACCTGGTCTAATGGAAGGTGTCCCTGTCCGTGGCAGAAGAATCTGAAACAAACTCTTCATTTCAGATTCAACACCATCTAAAGAAAAACTCTTCATTAATTCAGTTTAAGCTGAACAGATTTTTTATGTCTCCAGTGCCATTGTGCATTAATGCCACATATGAAAAACAGGCTTTAAATTATTCAGACACACGAAGAAAGCAGCTCCAGCCGTTTGCAGACCTGCTGCTTTTCAAATTCTTCAGGAAAATTTCCTCAATAAAAGCAAATTAAAATCTGTCTGGGATTTTGCAATCGTTTCACTGCAGCCAAGATGAAGCCAGGAAGAAAAAGAAGCCCAACCTCAGTTCAATTTGTTGAACAGAGTCTGAGAGAAAACCCCTTCTGTGGGAAGGGTACAGCCGCAGCAGGTCTGTCAATGACTGAGCATTCCTCAGGAGGCTTTTCTCTTCTCCGTGCAATGCAGCCTTGGCATTGCTGAGGATTTAGATGACCACGTTCACTGAAAAGACCAGGATGAGAAACAAGCAGGGAGCAGAGAGGATCCATCTGTGCGTGTTTACAGCCTGGCAGCAGCAGTGTCACCGCACCAAGTGGAGCTGGGGTATTTGTTGTTGGAGATGACAGCTCTGGTTGATGGGGCTGTCACCATAGCAACTTTCACTAAGGACTCACAATGCACCCAAACCAACTCCCAGCTAAATTAACTTATTGCATGTCACCAGTGAGAAATGACTGTTCAGAGGTAATTTTCTGTACTAATATGTAATAGAGTTAACTCTCTAAATTGAATTAAATTAATTAAATGCCACTCCCAGTAAATCAGATTCTATTACATGAATGTTAAAAGAAATTAAAGATGTTTTAATAAAGATTACTAATAATAACTTAATATTATTACTTCATTTTAATTCAAAAATTCTGCTCAGTTTATTTTAGACACGTCTTCCCTTTACTCAGAAGGAATAGTTAATTACTCCACATACATTATACACGTTTATTTCATATAGTGCTTAGACCTATCAAAAAGAAAGAACACCAGCATTGTAAGAACTGTTCACCTGCGAAATACAGCTTGGTTGAGTATGTGACACCCTAAGGTTTTTCTTACACGCACACAAACACACACAAGCTTTTGGCATATTCCCACACCTTCAGTGATTGTGTCCAGCTTCCAAAGAGTTGTATTACTGCTTTTTGCAGAGAAAAAGAAAACTTTCTGCACTAAGTCCAAGTGCAAAGAAAGAAGAAAATGCCAAGCCTGTCTGGGCAGGCTGCAAAAATAACAGCTCTTTAATGGCTTTACAGATTTACCTAACAAGGTATTATTTTGTTATTTAAAGTAGTTTCTTGCACATTTGAGTAGAATAGTCAGCTGGGAGGCGAATCTAAATGCCCTCAGCTCCCAGTGTAAATAAAGGGCAAGTTGTAATTGCCAACTGATAGTATTAATGCTGTCCAGATGACCCTGACTTTTACTCATTAAAGACTCACTAAGATACTTGAGGCAAACATAGGCCCTATCTAACATTAATCATCTCTCAGAATTACAAACCACATTATGACTTTACTTTCGAGAAAGAAACTTCGTTTACGTGTGAGAAGGCAGCTATTAACAGCAGGGGGAGCACATGGTATCACTAGATCTGCCACTGGCCACAGTGATGACCACGATGCAAGCCCAAGCTCAAGGTTCACTTCATGTTCTGTTAAACACCCACAGGAAAGTCAGTTCTTCCATTAAAAGAATATGGTAAATAAGTCTTAACACATTTTCTGAGTCCGAACTGGAAAACAGGCATAAAAACAAACATGGAAAGCAAGGGCACAATAATGCAGTGACAACCCAACAGAGCAGAACAAGGTAAGCTTTACATCCCACCTACGTTCTGGGGACCAGTGAAATGGGATTATGGATTTCACTGTTCACTGTTACTCTAGATCAAAGTTGTTATCCAGAAAATGAAAAAACCCGAAATAATTCTAACTTAAAAGTCTTAAACAGCCATAATAGCACCAAATCACAGTCTTCATAGTCAAAACTGTACTTTAGTATTTACAGACCGAACTGGAGAAACACTGCACATGCTCATGGAATTGACTCGGTTATCCTAATACAGCACAAAAATATCTGAATGGACAGGACACTACAAACCATCAAGAGACGGTGAGAATATCTCAGCTAAAACAGGAGAAATTTAGAATTTTGCACTTTTTAAAACATTTTCAAACTGAACTTTCAACTTGATAGCTGTATCGCTATTGTACCTTCAAAACTCTCAACAAGTAGTCCTGTAACAATATGCAAAACTATCTTTACTCTCTACTCACCTTCTCTTTATTGCTCGTCTTTTTAGAAGAACATAAGTGGTACATCTACAGGTGGAATTCTGATGTGATTTCACTTTCTTGCTTGATGCTCATGTTTGCAGAGGAGAGAAAAGATCAGCTTTCCACGTACTCAGCAAATCAGCCAAGAAAGAATGGGCTTAAGTTAAAGGAAACACTGTTCAGGCTGAGTGTGAAGACAACTTTCCAACAATAATCAAAATGTCTCTCAAGAACATGTGTTTGGCCTGTCTGACAGGGGGAGGATGGAGAAGACAATCCCTTCTTGCTCATCTAAAGGCATGTATGTAGTCCTTCAATTCTAAGGCTTCACTGTTTTTAATGGAGCTGAGGACTCGACAGTTCTGGAGCTTGGTAACTTAGGTTCTTCAAAACAGAAGTTCATGCCTAGCCCTGGAAAGCTGAAAGTCTGGCTCCATAAATACTGCTAAAAAAAAAAAGAAGACAGCAGAAGCAGCCACATTGGAAATCATGTCAGAAACACTAAGAGAATCCTGGAAACAGGAGGACGGATCTTCAGCAAACTGTGATAAGACACAGGAAAACTACTTCTGCTAACATGGGAAGAGGCAATCAGGAGCTTGAATAATGCCTCAAGTTCAACTGTTCCCTTTGGGCAAACAGTAATAATAGCTGCTGACATGCTCAAGGCAGCTGAGGAGTGTCCAAAGCATTTAGTGGTGCTATTAAACGCAGGTCCCACAAGACTGCTTAGTATGAGCCACTGCTGCCATGCCACAAAGCTAGGGCAGGATGCTTAAAAAGAAAATCACCTCCTCTCATGGTGATCTTGGACCTACAATCAACCTCATGAGTAACCACCTCTTTAGATGCTAATGCACACTATGCTGCCTAAACCGGTTCAGGAATAACCTGACTGATGAGACACATGATGCAAACCCGACCAAAAGGCTTCAGAACATTTACCAAGTGTGAGCTGGTTAAACAGCCATTTTAAGTAGTCCTGTAGGATTTGTAAAGTATGGGCTACCACCTTTAACAACTCAGGAAAAGCATTACAATAATCTAGCAAAACACAGGGAAGTCAAGAGGCAGACTAGCTTCTCAGAGTAGAGGAATGTCAACAGCAGACAGTCAGCAGAACACGAGGTCCCCTAGGCCAAAGGCTTCACACACAGTGTAAAAGAATCAAAACACATTTTCATTTCCTTTGTTTTCCCAAGGTAACTCTCTTCAACATTTGTAAAGCAACTGCCCCAACAGCGTGTACCAGTGTTACAGTTCAAAGCTGCTTTCATCCTTCCCAAGGAAGGGACCAAGTAACTGGCATGTATCTCAATGCAGTCATTATCAAACCAAGCTGATCCATTTCCTGATGTAATGGTAAGCTCTCTTCAAGCTTACAGTTTGCAGATCTTATAGATAGGATATCTATATGTGATACAAACCTCCTCCAGGTAGCAAGATGATAAACTAATAATGGAAAGTGGTCAGGACACTGCAGGTAAATCACAGCTGATCAGGTTTTCATGGAGAAAGCATCAAAGCAGATGACAACTTTCCATGAAAGAATGACCTCAGACAGTCCCCAAGGCAGACAAGAAGCTGCCTTCATGTGTGTGTTTCTTTAAAAGAAGGGTAAAAGCGAATGACTTGAATTCAGAAAGGAAAGGACCACACTGGTAAAATAGGTGAGCTGTGCCATAAAGCCATTTCCAAGAAAACAAACCCTGGACTCTGCTGGCTGGATAAGAAAGCTCAGAGGTGTAGGGTGGGTGTTCTGCGTCTGTTAATATCAGCAGAAGCAGACCATGGCATTGGCATGTTAAACTGGAAAAATGCATCTGGTCTCTGAGCATATGAGCTCTGACAGACAAGTTTCAGACAACATTCTATTAATAACTGGAAGATAGCTATTTGATAAACAAACTGACAGAACAGAATATACACTATTGCCTGACCTGTTGTGATGCCAGCAAGTGCAGCAGTTTGACCATGTCACAGCCTGCATGTTTAAACACACTGCATTAGGCAATGCCCGTTAACGAAAAAGCAGTCTATCGTGGAGTATGAAAGCACTCTACTGTGGGCAGATAAATAACCATAAAACAGCATGCAGTTTGATCATAACTACCACTATTATCATTTGTGAAGCTGTGTTAAAATTTATATTCTATAATATACAGTTGTCAACAACTGTATTGGCAGTTGTTTTGTTTTTCAAAAAGCAAGCCAGGGATTTATCTAGGAGGCATTACCCACCGAGGGGCACCCTGACAATTAGGTCTAGATGAGAAAAGCCCAACTGGTGTTATCTAATTTGTTCTTATTCTCTCTTCATGAAGAACTCTTGTAGAGATAATGTCCCAGGCTTCAAATTTATTCAACAGACAATGTAAAGAGAAATCTGATGAGAACATACTGCCTTTAAGCGGGGTATCAACCCTTACAACATTTACAACAGTTGAAAAATACTAGTGTTTGAAAGCTTCTATTTTCACCCAGATTTAAACCTAAATATATACAAGGTTAAGCTGCTGCCATCCTCAATCTGATAAGCCCAGATCATTTCCTAATTGAGGAAAGTGAGAAAAAGCAAACAACGTAGAAGACTAGAGCAATATTCTGTCTGTATTTCTACTATAAGCACATGCCTAAATTTGCATGATCGCAAACTGTAACAGACTATCTCTAAGGAGATTAAAAACCACCTCTGAGGAATACTAATAATATCAAGGATCTCTGTCTTAAGCTCTTACCTACTCTTCTATTCCCAGCTGAGGAATCTGCAGAGTTTACAAGGCAACCATTGAACGGGAATGGAGGTGCCTACTTGAGTGGTCAGAAGCAGCAGCAACTCTAGGACACGTCGCCAAAGTGCTCTGCATCTCTTCAGGAGGCAGCTGTACTGTAAATCCAGCTCAGGAGAGGAGCACCCTAAGGAAAACTCTCTCTCATGGTTTCCGTTTTATTGTCAAATAACGCTGGAGGTGTGTGTGTGCTGTTCCTGACAAGTTTTTTGCCAAAATCATGCACTAATTGCTTTGTTGCTTCATTGTTGAAAAGAGTGTTCATGGAAAGCTAAAGAGTCTACAGCTTCACAAGAGCTACAGAAGGCTTAAACCTGCAGAACTGTCACTCTTTGGTTGTAGAGATCAAGGGTGTCCAGCCTTGACAAGCTCTCTCTCCTGCAAGAAGTCAACAATACTCTATGCCACCATTAACCTCTAGTTGGACGCCACCGACAAACAAACCAGAAAGACCAACACAGAAAATGCTCACAAAGCCAAATACAACTTGCAGTTTCGTAAAAATTATCCACGCACCTACTTGTTACTTTTTTCTCCTTCACTTCAAAATGGCAAAGTTGATCTGAAGTACATTTTAAGATGCTCATGATGTTGCTAACATTTGTGAGAGCAAAAAGTGTGTTAAGTAACACTGAACTACTGCCACCAAAAACTCAAGATGGTTTGTCACAGCCATCCCACCTGGAGCAGCAAGCAGGAAACCAAAGTTTTCCCTGTACTACTTAACTCCAAGCCTCCCGGACTTATTCTTCTTGCTTTGTCTCCTTCAGTATGCAAATTTCTCCCCCTCTCTGCTCTCATCTGTATTTTCTCCTCCTCTTCACCCAGTACTATGGCAGGGACTCTGTGAATCGTAATTACTTCTCTGTTATAGAAGTGGTATCTCTGTTATAAGAGCAAATCCATGTTTGTTTAAAGATACTTGTAATAGCAAAACACCACCACGATAAAGTTATCAGAACGAAAACATTTTTGTGTTATAAAACCTTAACATATGACAATAGGTTATCATTAGGTTACCAAACGACTGCATACTAAGACCTAATTGAAACAGTTATTACAATGCACCCTCCTCCTTCTGCAATGATGATTTATGGCACATTTTGTGACTACAACATTCCGCAGTTCAGTACAAACACAGCACTTAACTAACAAGATGGCAGCGGCAGATATTCAAGCATAAACTATAAATACTCAAATGAGTCAGAGGTTGTAAGCCTGTTGTAAATTGTACCTGATTTTTAGGCTGAAATACATCTCTTAATCTTAGGTAAAAACCTCTGCTGGCTTTTACAATAACATGACACAAACCAGAAAAATTCAAAGCATATTTTAAGAAGACCAGTTGTTACATGGTCATAATTCTACTTAATAACTGAGGAGACATTTCTCTAAAAAGTTTAGTTCTCCTTATTTCATAGAATCCCAGGCGGGTTTGGTTTGGAAGGGACCTTGAAGCTCATCCAGTTCCAACCCCTCGCCATGAGCAGGGACACCTTCCACTAGACCAGGTTGCTCCAAGTCCTGTCCAACCTGGCCTTGAACACTGCCAGGGATGGGGCATTTTCTATGGAACTACCATTAAACAACAGTAACATCCACCACAGGCAGAAAGAGCACATTACGAATGCACATAAAACTGCATTTCAGTATGTGCAGAACTGAGCATAGGCTACAGGAAAGCAATTGACATCCAAATACGTACAAGCAGAGAACATTCTAACAGCCCATTTGGGCAGGTGAAGTGAGTAATCAATTTCAAACTATGCATCCATCTACACAGCTGATTTGGAAGCGAAAATACCTGGTTTTGAAGAAAGGTATGCCACTACTTCTGTCATCCAAACAGAAATGCCAGAGCAAGGGATGGGATCTCAGAGCTTTTTATCCCCTTTTCTCATTTTAACTCCCATTCACAATACAGTTGAGCATGTTCCTCCAGAGAAAATATACAGTACTGCTTGTAGGATTAAAAACACTATGTACATTTTAAAAGGGAGCTCAAAAAAGTATACCAACATTTGTGACACCACAAATGGGTTACCAACCACATACTGTTGAATGTTTTCTGTTCTCTGACGCCCCCCAAAATTAAATGCATTAAAGCCTCTACCCTGGTAGAATAATCTCTCAGTCTGCAGACAATCTTCCTGACTCTGCAAGTTGAGTATTAAAATCATCACTCAGTGAGGAGTCCCTAGGGCACACGGCACAGACAGCCTGGGGGAAGGGAAAGCTCCAGAAACAGACCACAAATGGAAGGGAATGATGCTCCGCTCAGGATCGACTGTACCACTTTAAAAGAGGATGGCCAGTGCTGGGCAGGCTGCTGAATCCCAGGATTATTGCAGCTATTACAGCTTCTGCCATCCTGCTTCATCCCATAAACTGTGACTGAAGTTCCCATTTTCCCATCTCTCTTACATCTCTCCCAAGTCACATGCCATGAACATGAACCTACGATGATCAGGAATTTCAAAAAGGAAGACTGGCCATCTCTGCTTTAGGCTAAAGGGAGAACAGTATTTTCCAGACTAGCATTTCTAATAAAATAGTTACCAAAATCTTTTCTATCTTAGACTAAAAATGGTCTGTACTTAACTCTTTTTACTTCTATGTTTACACATTTAACACTTGCCTTCATTGTAGGTAATGTTGGAGAACAGGACAGATACTTTGCCTTCCAAGTACTACGGTGGACTGTTTGAGTAACAAATTGTTTAAGCTCTTTTCTACCAGCACCTGAAATTTATTTTACACGAAGTGCATAGAATCCAGCTGGGATGGGAGTAAAGCAGCCCAGGAACTGATCACCACCGTGCGGACTAATCTTGCAGCAGGATGGCTAGAGGAAAAGCAGGCAGCAAAATATCCGACCTCATCGTATTTATCACAAGCATAGCTCTTAAAGCCGGCTGTAGTTATTAATAACAGCCATTTACCAAACTAGTGACTATCTACCATACAGTACAAAACTCTGATAGCTACAGCTCAATGTTTTCATTACAAAAGCTTTTATACACAAAGTTTCTTTATCAAGTGCATATCAACTGGCAAGAGTTTACACATTTAAAATAAACACTAATAGGTTGTGCTCAATCGTCCTGTTCTCAAAAGAATTACCATAAAAGAACAGCAACGTGCAAGTACAAGTGCAGCACGCAATAAAATCGTGTTCATTTCCTACCTCATCTCATTCCTCTCCAGCTGAATAGGAAGACTACTTTCATTTGTTTTTAAGTAATTGAGAAACATTTCAGCTCCTTATCAGCTCTTCTATCCTTTTTCGTTTCACACATTCCCTAGAATTGTTGCCAACAGGGTATTTGTAAAAGATTCAGCCTAACAAAAATACTCTAGCAAACAATGTTGCAGACAAAAAAATCAGCAGCTGAAGAAGCTGTTATGTTGAGAAGACTTAAAGAGACAGATCCTTGTTTAAACAGAAAGAATCATTTAAATTGTTTTAAATAGAGGCCAGAGCTGTGTAAGGGAGCACTTCCTATCCCTGGACCAGTACCTCCGGCAGTGGCCACATACCTTTCCTCTATTGGTGGAAATGCCTGTTTATTTTGGAAGGGTTTTGTGCTTCACATCACAAATGAAAACATTCAGCTCAGGCTGAGGCCTCAGAGCAATATTTAACTGACAACACACCACATACACACACCCACAGGAAACCTCTTTCCTCCTTACCAGTTTCTCTTTCCTGAGGCCTCAGCCAACTGAACATGCAACAGCCCGTATCATGTTACAACCAATTGTAACTACACATACAAAGTATAGGAGTTAATTGTCAGACAGGACACTAGATCCACATTTCCCATTGTGCTACAGAAATACATTTAAATCCTAATAGTCATTAAAAAATAAAAAACACCTTGATCACAGAGCAGGTTTCAAGTACAGAAGCCAACTGGAAGGGCTAAGCTTTCTTACCATCATGTCCCACTGTTTGTCCATTCCTAGCTACTCCAAGAGAGTGCTTTCTCCTTCAAAAATACTGCTAAGAGCAAACAAGGAACAGTACAAACATACTGTCCCCCATCAGCTGAAACCCTTCCATATCCCATCTCCAGTTGTATAACTTATTTTTCTCCTGTATGACCTGAAGCATCTCCCATTGCTATAGCAACCCAGCTGCAGAAGTGAATGACACATACAGAAAAAGAAGCAATTTCTTTTTCTGAGTTACCACAAGCAGCTACATTAAGTCATATTTATAAAGATCCTACCTACCAAAAACTGGCAATAGGGCTATTTTGCAAAAGGGATATTCAGCCCCAACCCAGTTTTAAGCTTTAGCACATCCTGCCCATTGGCAGGCAGTACCTGCCAGGGTCAGTAGTCTCAGTTTTACTGTGTTGACCTGTCTTCAGAATGAATTGCCTAGATACGAAATAAATCAACCAAATTCAATTATAATTCCTGTGTTGCCTTTTAGCTCTAGTAGCATTTGTCACTCAACCTTGAAAATAAAAATAGAATACTTGGTGCAGTACTGCAGTGAAGTTTATAGTCATCTTCAGATAGTCCATGAAAAACATTCAGCCAACTTCTTCCTCTTGTTGAGTATTTCTATATTTCAAGACATTTCTGCTACCTATCATAAGCTTCTGTACATCCCTCCTCAAGGTAAATGGAAGAGAACAGTATAATGAAGTGGAAATAAAACATTCCCACAGACCAGCCTGCACAGCAAGTAATAGCTGCCTGTCAAAGGAAATGAGAAGAAGGCTCATCCACACGACTGTAAATAATCACTGTCCCCGCACTGCACATGAACAGGAGAGGTTTAGTTTCTCTACAGGCCAGGCCAACTCTTTTCAATGAAGTCTAACTACAAAAAGGTGAATTATTGCTTCTGATAGATAAACAGTAAAAGCCAGAACTGTTTAATCTTTAACATAACTACCTTTATTTCCTATTATCTTCTTCCCAATTCTATTCTATAGCAGTAGCATGGGATGCTTAAATACAATGACAATGGACAAAAAAAATTCAAGCTTTCAAAAAGCAAACTCTCAAGTGTACCTGAAAAACTGGAGTTACTCTCACACTACTCTCAAAAACTTTAACTTGCCATTTTCAAGCAATGCAAACCAAAGCTGTCACAACAAAACCAGAAATAATAACATCCCACAGGGGAGAGCAGAAGGCACTGTGTGTTTCAGTGTCAACAGAAAGGAAGAGCCACTGTATTAACACATGAAAATGAATTTCATAGAACAGTGAAACCTTTTCACACAGAAACAAGCCTACAGAGAGAACAAAATATGTACTACTGGGGAACCAAATATTCCACTTAGATAGAAATTGCTCTAATGCATCTAAATTCCAAATTTCTTCATGTACTTCAGATTTTGAGGGGTTGTTTCTTCTGAAAGCAAAATTTACTGTTACAAACTACATGAGATCTCACAGGGCAGATGAAACAAAATTCAGAGTCAAATTTTCTCATTTCACACTTTCTATGTAAGAAAAGTTTAGAAAGTACAGAGTTCCAATAAATTACTTGTTACAGTTTCTTCATCGCACAGTTACAACTTTATCTTTCTGAATTCAGTATTACTGAAGCAATACTTAATTTCTGCTCTATGAACACAGAAGAAGTGTTTGAAACATAAGTTGTTTTGTCAACCCCATATGTTACGCTTGGCTCTGCTCTAATTCCCAGTCTTCGGGAATCTGGGAAGCTCTACTTGCCTGTCTGTCACCTAATAATCCAGCAATAAATAACTCATTCACAACTGTTCTACAGCCCTGAGTCTTGTGCGCTGCCATGTGAATCAAAGGACAGACTAGATAAAATATCTGTAAGCCAGAAGGAGGCATCACCTCAACTCTTTTCCCTGCCTTTTTTAAGGCCATAGCTTCAGTAACACTTCTCTTATGGCACTTCAGAGTTCACTGCCTTAGAGAGGAACATGTCTTGTGTTTCTGCTGCTTCCTGGGCCGTGCTGCAAACCAGTTTAATTCACTTACCAAACAGAAAATCCACACAGAAGGGAAAAAAAGGCAGTTGTGAAAATAGCTTTCTCACAGGTTCAATGAATTGAGTTTACTCACTAAATTGGGTTGAATCCTGAATGCCAGAGGAAAGATTTACCCTTCTGGGTGGCAATTAGTTGATTTTGAAATAGATAAATAACTAGTAGCAACTAAATGGAAAACTACATCTGTCTCAACATGACACAAGAGATGACACACATTGTGTTATGTTTCACAGGAATTTAATCCGTATGTTCCTGTCAAAAGTGTGCCACATGATACCCAGCAAGATAAGCAAAGAAAAAGCTTACGCTGAGAATCCCAACATACACCCAGCTCCTCCAACAAAACTTCAAGAACAAAACTATCCTAGTAAGATACACTCTCCCCCTTAAAATGACACAAAGAATAAAAAGCATAAGCACAGCTTTTAAACAAACTTACAGAAATATCACAGGGTTCACAAAGAATAAATGTGACTTTACCTTTGGTTTTTTGTTCAGCAGCCTGAAAAAAGAAAAGAAGAAAACAAATCAACTACTTGTCTATATTCAAAATGATACCTAACAATTATAGGGCTTCAGGCCTAACTTTCTGCAGAAACTGCTTGCATAAATTGAGGCATCAGCTTCAATGAAGGACTGGAAAATGCTAGTTTAAATCCAGGTTATAGGAATGCAAGGAAAACTGATGCCAAAGAGGCAGTACAAAACCTGGTGAGCAGTCTGGCAGTGCCCCATCTATCCACCCAGCCTTCTGCCACTTCAGAAGCTTCTTAAACCAAACAGTTCAGTCATGAGCTTTTTAACACTCAGAAGAATTAACTTCATGACTTTGTGCAGTATCCCTTTGAATCCATACAAACTATTTGTCTACACAGATTAAGTGCACATTTTTATGAAGACTCATCTCTTTTTTTTTTTCTTTTTTCCTGTTTGGAATCCAGCCACTTCGTTGATGTCAAATAAATTTTATACTGGAAAAGCCAGTGATCAATTCCTGCCCACCTCCTAAGGGCTACTTAAGATTAGAACTGTGTAATCCAGAAAATGAGGCAGGAGAATGCACACCACAGAAAATGTGCAACAGCCTCAGAATCCTGAGCCAGTTCAGTACCAGCTGACTTTGCATTGCCATGGAAGACGAATGTTCATGTGAGACAGTGGTGGGAGCGGTAACATCAGGAGATGGTAAGAGCTTCGGAGTGCTAATAAACTGCCACAACTGCTCTTGCAGGAATTTTCTGAGCCCAGCCTCACTCAAAGTCAACAGGACTGGCCACCTCTGTCAGAATTAGTCAAGACTGCAGGGTCAGTGTCTCTATGTTACACATAAAAGTGAATATTTAATTTAAAACAAACCTTTTTCTGAGCACCTTCCTTCTTTTTCTTTTCTTCCTGCTTTTTCTTTTTCTTTTCTTCCATCAAATGTTCCTCTTCTTTTGTTTCTTGTTCTTTCTCCCTGATAAGAATAAAGGTTGGGAAGGACTTTTCAGTAAGATAAAAGTTTATCTAGGAAGGTTAATAATTCATACTTACATTGCTAACTTTCTTCATCTCATGTCTAAAAAAGGCTGCTGTAATAAAAGCATTGAAAAAAGCTGATCGAAAATCGAAACCAGTGACAAAATAGTAATCAATGAAAATTCATAAAGAATCAATTTGGAACCTCTTTCCACAATCACTCAAAAGTGCTACTTAATAGTAGCACATTCTAGGGAAAGAAAGTTTCAAACTGAAAAACAGAGAAGTAACCCAGGTGGTTAATCCAAGTTCTGCTGCTTCTCAACAGCTACAATTCACAATGTACCTTAAAGATCATGAGTGAATTCAGGACTTCCCAACTATTTTTCTTACTCTGATAAAACACACCCTGTATTCGTTTCTCATATGCATTAGTTTTGTTCTCAGGAAGTTGTAAACTCAAGCCCAGGTGAATTTAAGTCATCATATTTTGTGCTAATCCTATAAATTCTACCTGAAAAATTTGCAGGAATACAAAACACAACTGTTACAGTAGCATCTTGGTTAAAATTTAACCTAAGTTATCCCAAATCAAGATCTATAGGAAACCTCACCATCCTTGCTTTCTTTGTCCATCACCATAATAAATGGTTGTAACAATGACCCTCCCCAACATCCTTTCAAATAAATACCAATGCAAGTAATTAATTGACTTCTCTACAACCATTTCATCTTCCTTGACAGCTCTTCAGGTCCTGACCATTTATCAGCCTTACAGATCTTCTGAGAAAACTCCATTTCTGATGGGCTAAAACCACGACCATTACTATTATTAGATTTGATGTCTCCCAGTTACTTGAGACCACTTGTAGCCTAACTTCTTATTACTTGTAACTTGCCAAAGCACACAGTCCTCGTTTATTTTTGGTTGGGGGGTGGGTAAAGAAGATCTTGGTAGTTATATAATTACAGACTTAGAACAGGTCTGCAGGGGCTGGGAGTTCTTTATCTAAAGGAGAAACAGATTTTGCACATCATGTCCTCAAACATTCCCCGTCACATTTTCCCTTTTAACTGTGCCTTTATTTCCCTTTAATATGTTTGCACATTATTACATAGTTTCCCTTTTTATAAAAAGAAAAGGAATAAAAAAAGGAACACTGTAGTCCATTTTTTGAGATTTTTTGGCTGTTGAAGGGTGGTTTAGTTTTTAGCATTTTCACTTGCCTGAAAATACTGTGTTTGGCCACTGCAAATGCTTTATTGCTTGCAGAGATGCTGCACCGCGCTCCAGACTAAACCCAAAGCAGCTTCCCTTCCCTTGTGCTACCCCAGACAACAAACATCGCACTGAGCAGCCCAGAGGTCTAAACACAGGGGTTCCTTTCCTTTTAGACACCTGACAGCACTCAAACTATTTATAGAAGTGACAGATACAGCAGGCCCCAGAGCCTGGAACAGCAGCTGGAGGTCAGGCACATCTGGAAGTGCTTGGCGCACAACTGGAGGTCAGGACATGGGAAGTGGCATCAGGTATTTGTATTTTGAATGCTACATCACTTTCTGTCATGAGCAAAAATTCATCACCTGCATGACTGCTCAACTGTGTGCCAACTTCAAAGGGCCACCTTTCAAATACTGTGCTGTAAATCAATGTTTGAGAAACACTGGCTCTGAAGAGCTGCAGGTGGGTATTAGCATCACATACTTAACACTGCACTTCAGGAAAGGGTACTTGAAGTTGCACTTTTAAAAGGCTTGTTCTAGGACTTTGCAAAAAGTGATGACTGACTTCAACACAAGAAACGGAGTTGAAACCATAACAGATCTGCCTTTAGTCCTGTTCACTCCAGAGGAGAACAGAAGTCCCCAGGATTTCAGTCACTACAAAGTAACAACATCCAGCCCCTTCATTTCCAGTGCTCCCTACCCAAGTCACAGACTCTACAAAGCCCACGTCTTCAAGGGAACTCTCCCAAACTCTCATGCTATTGCCAAGGGAAGTTCCAGCCTTTTTTGTGTTTTTAAAGCAGGTGAATGAAACGAGGAACTTTCTGGTTTTCCATTCCTAGTACTTAAGAAAACCTGTGACATTACAGCAATTCCAGACCACCACAATGGCATTTAAATCCCATTCAATAGTCCGTGCAGTATTTAAAACAAAAAACCACCATCAGTGCTTTGCTTAATGTGCAGGTTTTTTAAGCTATTAAAGTAGCTAATTCCCAACTTTCTGATTAAGCTTCCCACACACACACACCCCCAAGTTCCTCTCATGGACTCACAGAATCCCAGGTTTGAAGAGACCTCAAGGATCATCTGGTCCAACCTTTCCTCATACAAGCATGATCCAGACTAGATGGCCCAGCACCCTGTCCAGCTGAATCTTAAAGTTATGTCCAGTGTTGGCGATCACCTTCCATCCCTGCTAAACTCTCATCACTTACCCTGGACTCAACTATCAACTGCTCTATTTCCAGCCTCTTTGTCCTCTAAAGGTGGTTCTGTTTTGCTGTTTCCCACGCAATGCTATGTTATTCCCTCCCTTACACAGGTAATACACCATGTTAGAGGATTTTCCAAATCAAACAAGAGCAAACCTTTTGCTCCATTAAAAATACAATGTATTTTATTATCATATCAATTACAACATAAGAGGTAGAAGTGCCACTCCTAGAGAAGACCTGTTTGGGTTTGTTTAGGGGTTTTCTTTCATTCCTCAGATTAAATTCACCTCAGATTACCTCAGAAAATGATACTGTAATTTTTAATGGAGTTCCATTATCAAACCTGATTTACATAATGACACTTCTGAACACATATGCTTTAAATATGCTTAAAATAGAAATAAAGCTCCAAGTGGCCTCTCAGATGGCAACTCTCACTGTCGCTTCTAGGCAGAAACCAGTCATCCAAGAGCAAAACCGAAGGAAAACAATAAAAACATTGCCACATAAAGTTTGATTACATTGTCAAAGGAATGTATCGCAGTTTTACTTCCTGAGTGACAATTTAATCTTTATTACAGGAAATATGCTAAAAAAAATTATGAATACAAAGTTCGTATGATTTAAATCAGAAGTGTCTTAGAATATATTTGTAGGAGTTTGCTTTTTTCATGTATATATAGATCTGATGTATCAGAATCACGGGGGATGAGCAGAGAGCAAAGAGCTCTACTATAGCATCAAGTGTTCCTTTTATAGATTGCAATTAGCTTATTAAATCAAACCTAAACCAAGGTTAGCTTTGAAGGACCCACGCTTAAGAACTCTCTCTGAATAGCAAAGCAAGCCAAAATGAAATGCAGGTCACGGTCAGACAGCCTGACACAACTATGGCTGTGTCCTGGCAATGCCTGTTGCAGAAAGTCTTAATAATCCCTTTAAAAACTATCAAATTAACAAATCTATGCTGATTTTACCTTTTAAGGTAAAGAGAGAACTTCAGTTTTCTAGCTGCTACAAGACACTGGATTGCTTTCACATCTGAAGCCACAGCTGGCATTCTGAATTAGCACTCATATGACATTCTAACAGGATTCTGGAATACACCTTTTGGGAATATCGTTTTCTTAAAGTAGACACTATTTGTGTTATTCCATGCAAGGTTATTTATTACCCATGCAGTGTTTTAGTGTCCAGTAGTTCCTGCAATGGCCAAGGACTAGACAGAGACCTGTTTCTCTTGTCCCTCCATGTGACACAGCTCCAAATCTAACCCTAATGAGTTCTGTTTGTATAAATTTAAGATATTGAAGATACATTTATTTACATAGGAAAAGTGTCTGGAATACCTCTTCAAAACATAATTCTGACCTTGGCCTACAGCTGCCTTTGCCTGGTTTAGCCCAATGAGGTAACAGCTCCCATAGCTTAATTATGGAATGCCTCTCTTGCACCTTAAGTTCACATCCTGCTTTACGCTGGAAAAACTGACAGCTGTGAAAATCAGCAGGAATCTAAATGACAATGCGACACCTTAATGTAAAGCAGGAATCCTACATAAAGCAAGAGGTCACTGGATCATCAGCAGTCTCTGTTTTCAGGACAACTAGAACAGGGAAACTAAAACTCCACACCTGCTTCACGCTAATTTTGCTTCCTGCTTCATCTTTATCCAACCCAGCTCCCTGTGGCCTTTCTAGGGTAAATACTGGTGAAGGCACGGAGCTGGTGTGACTTTAAAAGCGCAGCTTTTTTCCCTTGATAGAGGCTCAGTCATTAATCAAGAAGAGTCAAGCTGGTCCGTAACTGCAAGCTCTCCAATCGCCTCAAAAGAGAAGAGCAGCACATAAAACTAGCTCAAATAAGAAAGAATATGAAACAACCCCAGCAGAAACACATGGGGATGAAAATGAGGAAGGCCAGCAATGTATTAGCATTGCGCACATAAAAAGTAACAATAAATCAACCTTTTAGTGCTTCATTAATGAGCAAAGGGAAGCATTAGCTTTGATACTTTGTAGGAAAGCAGGACTATTGACAGATGACCCTATGAGGGGTAAAGCAATAGTACTGCTCTTTCTGCTTTAGCCTTCCCTAAAGAGGTCAGCTAGGAACAGATGGCCAACAACCATCTGAACTGGTGCTGAGCCGGCAGATGATGACAGCTTCACAGAGGGATTTCATAGGGCTCTTCCCTGTGTAGGGAGGCTTCACCCACACTGGTAGCAGGACAGCAAGGAGCCACCAACCAACCTGCTCCAGGATCTCTGACTTCTGTCATTCTGGTTTCCTCACGCAAAAGGGCTGGATACAATTGCAAGCAAGAATCTCAAGATGTGTTTCTAAGTCCTTCTTCCCCCAGATTTGAGAAGAAAGAATGGATCAAACTTCTCAGGAAAAAATCCACAAACTGGCAAGGAAAAAAAGGAGATGGAACTAAATAATCTGCTACCACTCCCAACAGGAAACCAGGCCAGCAAAAGTAGGAACAGCTTACAAAGGCTCTGGAGAAATCTGATGTTTCTCTGCTGGCTGGGCCTGATATAATTTACCATAAGACCAACTGTGTCTAAATCATCCCAGATTACCTTAAAGAATCAGCAGAAGATGGATGGCACTCTGGAAGACTAGCAAATGGCTACGACTGTGCATGTAACTTCAAAGGGGAAGGGATAAAAACACTAGTAACAGCTGAATCTCCACACAAGATCTGTGGGGGAGAACAAAGCCCAGGGTTTTTTCCTTATACCATGGTTCCCGGTTGTTGTTATAAGGACTAATGGGAAATAAGAGAAGCAACTGGCTGATTTTTCAAGCAAAATGCAAAGTTTTGTTAAGAACAAGGGCATTTTTGTTGGGTTTTGTACCAAGAACATGGTAGGGAACACAAGCTAAGCAAAACTACAGTAAAATACCCACAAAACAAGCCACGCCAGCACCTCCCTTTCCAACAAGGCAGAAAACCAATGGATTTTTGTTGCAGTATGCCACATGTCCAACATTCCTATTAAGTACTTTGCTGGCTTCATAATCATATGTATGAATACAGTATAGAGAACAACTGGCTAAACACCAGCTTTAGGGAGATAAAAATGAGATGTTTCAGCAGCTTTCAATCCAAAGGCAAAGCAACAATGTCACATATGGTCAGAGATTCATCAGCTGCTGTCGTGTGTCCAGTTTGGGACTGTCTACAACAAAAGAGAAACAGCAACTGAAGAGAGACCAGAAAACAGCAACAAGAAGGATCAGAGATCAAAAAGGCAGGGGCCTTGGCAAAAAAATCTAAAGAGGCTGCAACCCCTTCATTCAAGTAGGTGTTAAAGACAGAGATAAGAGAAGAATGGAGTAAAATCCTTCTACTTTAGCTGTGTTAAGTAGCACTGAATTTAAATTGCACAAAGAAGATTTGGATTAGGCATAAAAAGATAATCTTCCACACTGTAGCATTTAAAAACCACCCAAACCAAACCACCCCACACAATAAAGACACACCAAGTCTTTATAAATACACATTTGGAGGAGAGAAGAGGAAAAACCTAAAGAAAGGAAAGCTCTTTATGAAGTAACACTGATACAAGACCACACCAACTCCTTGACAGAGACCATCAGACTGGAAACAGGAGTCCTCTATCCCGTTCACAATGTAAAATCTTGTAATACCCTTCCAAGGGAATTAATGGGGGGGAAAGCCCGCAGTCACACCACTGTGGACAGGATAAGTGTACGGATAAGTTATATGTATAGGTGTGATCAATCACCTTGAAACTAAACCCAGTAATTTTCAGGTTTGGGTGCACAATCTGTTCCTACAGGGAATCATAAATGGAGCTTAGGAAGTAGTTTTGTTTGACCTCAATTTATAATTTATTAATCTCTTGTGTTAGAGTTCCTCACTGTCAAATTGTGCCCTGTCCCGCACTTGTCACTCATTAATACATCATTTGCTTTGACAGGGGATTCCTTCCCTTCCTCTGAAACATCAAAATATCCCCCACTGCTAACAGCTGTGGGCCTACTTTTTTGATGCTCCCAGTATGTGGTCAACTTACCTTGAAGCACTTAAGACAAATCTGATCTCCTAGCAGGCCCAGCAGTCTGATTTCTGAGGTCACGTAGAAATTCCACATAAGTTCCTGCATGGAAACAGAGCACTAACGCTCCCATGTTTCCTCTTACTGCACAATAGTTTTGGCTCCAAATCTTCTTTGTGTGTTTGCATTTATCTGATTTGTTAGAGTACTGGTAGATACCTTCAGGCCTACGATGCTCTGTGGACCCTTCTCCACCTCAGCCTGTAATTGTGAGGGATTAGACTTGATCCCTCTGTACTCCCTTCCAGGCTTTCTTTAAACCACAGCACGCTTGACTGAGGTGCAAGACATGCACAGACAACTTCATTCAGAGCTGTAATTTGTGCAGGAGCAGAACGAAGCTGCTGTTTAAAGACACCCAAGAACACTACAGCATTAGTTGAGAACAGGGTGTGAAAAGCAACATATTCAAGTAAAGCATCTCACTGAAATTACAGGGTGATTTCAAGTTGCCCAAGAGACTGAATTAATAATCCTGCTCTTCCAATCTGTAAACAGAAATCCCATGATCAGAAGAAAAAAGAGCATCTGCATTACACACCTTGTCTCAAGGCTGCATCTCCAGCAGCTGTACGCGGGGTTTCTAACATGTCCTGTTGGATTACTGGTTGAAGAGTAATAAAATACTGGCAGGACCTTGAGGGAAGTGCCAGCTGCTGTTGTTCTGCAGGACGCAGGCTCTAACTGGAAGTTTTCAATTCGCCCAGTGTTGACTTGTGACCTTACTTCATGTACACACAAGGTAACCAACCACTGAAGTGAATTAAATTAGAACAAAAATAAAGCAGACAAGGTAGTTATTATCATTCAGGACATTTTTTAAAAGCACGGTGACCTGGTTTTAGCTCCTACTAGTTGATTACATATAACATAAAAAGGACATGGAACTGTTGGAACAAGTCCAGAGGAGGGCCATGAGGATGATCAGGGGACTGGAGCACCTCCCATATGAAGACAGGCTGAGAAAGTTGGGGCTGTTCAGCCTGGAGAAGAGAAGGCTGCTTGGAGACCTCAGAGCAGCCTTCCAGTATCTGAAGGGGGCCTACAAGGATGCTGGGGAGGGACTCTTCATCAGGGACTGTAGTGACAGGACAAGGGGTAACGGGTTCAAACTTAAACAGGGAAAGTTTAGATTGGATATAAGGAAGAAATTCTTTACTGTAAGGGTGGTGAGGCACTGGAATGGGTTGCCCAAGGAGGTTGTGAGTGCTCCATCCTTGGCGGTGTTCAAGGCCAGGTTGGATGAGGCCTTGGGTGGCATGGTTTAGTGTGAGGTGTTCCTGCCCATGGCAGGGGGGTTGGAACTAGATGATCTTAAGGTCCTTTCCAACCCTAACTATTCTATGATTACCAGTCACTAGAAGCAAGGAAAAACCTGAAAGAAAAAGCCTCTATAAACTAAAGACGCAGATCAACTGTAGGTGGTGAGACAGCAGAAGTTTGATGAGACCATATCCAAGCACTGCCCGAGTCCCAGTGAATCGTGTAGGGTTTGGGGGTTTTGTTTTTCATCTACAGACTTCCTTTTTTTGAAATTCTCCTGGATCATTATCAAAGAGCAAGACCATACTAACGTGCAAATGGGAATCTTTCAGGAGACATATGTTACACCTTCGTTAGTAAGTAGTGCAGACCAATAGGAGTGGATTTGCAGAGCAAAACTGTGTGTGCAGAGGACTTGGGAGCCACATGATCCCCATTACAAGTGACTTTATTAATTGAGAAAAGGCCCAGTCTGCTCCCACGCACCAAATGCTCACCTGCAGCAGGAAAGCATTAACTGCAACCTTGGAGCAAATCACACAGGAAGTTCTATTTAAAAGGAAACCAATATTTGCACTGCAAGACCACACCATGATATCAAAGCACGGCACGCAAGGACAATCAGAAGGTTTCCTTAAACATGAAACTCCCAATCTAAATTAACACACTAGTGTAGATGATACTACAGCGAATGAAGCTGCTGTCACACAGGTACACCACTTCTGTGAACGTGCTGCTCTCCATAGCACAGTCTGATTAACATATATACAAACTCCACTCTGGAACAAATTACGTAGTTAGTAGGGAAATGTGGGCATGGTCTAGAACACTACACAAAACCTCGATCTTGTAAACATTTCAGGCATGAACTGTATCGGAATTTGCTCCCTCAGTCTGCCAACAACACCTCAGCAGACCTCAAGTATCCCATCACATGCACCGCTCAGGCTATGCAAGGACCAAGTACAACAAACACTCCCCAAAACCTCCAGCTTGCATTACATTCACCACTCAAAGCAGGCTAGCAGCAGCAAGAAATATGCTATGAACAGCATCTCTCCTCCCTCAGCAAACATGGACCTACTGCTCTCTGGGAAATTTAAGCTACACACCATAAACAGTTCAGATAACTGGTTTACTTTCACAGCACTGCCTCCCTCCCAGGCCTGACGAAATTTGCCAGCAGCTGATCTAGCATCTGGTCCAGAGCCCTTCCCCAGTCTTCCTGCGACATAATACACAAAGGAAAACAGCTTTAGAATCCAGCAGCTGAGCAAGAGCACAGCACGTTGGTCTCTCTCCAGAAACTATGTTTGCTATTTTGGTTTCTGCAAATACTTCAGATGACAAGAGCCGTGTGCGAACAGAGGCAAAGCTCCACACTGATGAATTACAGAAATACAGAATTAGACTGGTTTGGGTTGAAAGGGGCCTTAGAGATCATCCAGATCCAATCCCCTGCCACAGGCAGGGCCATCTTTCTCAAGAGCAGGCTGCTCCAAGCCCCTGTGTCCAACCTGGCCTTGAACACTGCCAGGGATGGGGCTCCCACAACTTCTCTGGGCACCCTGTGCCAGCGCCTCAGCACCCAGTGAAACTGTTCAACCAAGTATCACTGGTGAACTGACCTAGAAGCAGAAGCAACATACAGACAAGTTTCTGGCTGAAACTGATTAACTGGACTTGAAGAACATGTCAGAGGAGCACTGCTTCCTGAGGCACTGCACAGAGATACTGCAAAGGAGGTGGCCAGGAAATAGGAGCAGGAGCCATAGCTCCACAGGATGTTTTTCCACACAGCACAGCTGAGCACTTCCCGGGACAGAGGAGGCTGGAGGAGATGGTCAGCAGGTCACCTGCTCCACAGCAACAGGACAGGATGGACAACATGTGCTGCAAGCCAGACAACAGGAACACTGCTGCTGTGCAGTACACCCTCACACCCTTCAGGCAACCACCACTAACCCTTCATGCTTCTTTGTTAAAAACAAAAAAACCCAAAAAACCAAGCTTGCATAACTAAAATCATGTACCATTTTGCCCACAGGGATTTCCAACACCCTACTCCTTCTTTCCCGCTCTTCCATCACAGTCACATACCAGTACTCAACTTTTTCTGAGCCCAGTTCCTTTGCTATCAGCAGGTGAAAGCACATTCAACTCACTGCAGGAGCTGAAAGCCAGGCTGGTACTGTCACACAGGTCAAGGTAGAAGACACAACCTACAGGATCAAAAAAAGTAGGCAACAACATATGTGCTGAAGACAAATATGCTTATGAAGCTGAGGTTTGTGATACTTATTTTGGGGAAAAGGGTGGTGGCCAACGCATCTTCAACAAAAGGCAGTAGCTTACAGCAGTTGCTCCAGTGGGATTAAAAAGGCCCTTGAAGGTGAGGTGTGGAGGAAATAATTCTTGTCTAGGCAGAGCTCCTGCCACGGACACAGAAAAATGCATCTGCACTTCCCTTACTCTCACTAAGGTACCCCATAGAGGGAAGGGGCCTCTGCCATCTCCTTGCAGAGATCCCTGGGTGTCACTCAGAATGCACCAGGGGAGGTGCAGGACGCTGCTGCAAACCTCAACTCCAGGAGGCTCATGGAGAGAGACCTGGATTGGGGAGTAAAAGGACAGTGGTCTCATGGAGAGGATGTGACACAATATTTAGAATTAGAAAAAATAATGACACTATTCCTTCATACTGTAGAGCCCAGAACATACTCCACAGCACAAGCCCTGCTAGCAGCAGCAACAGAAAGGGGGTACACTATGAAAGAACATAAATGGCGTAAGGCAGCTACAAGGTGTGTGTAAGTTAGTCTAGGGTACACTGAACAAGATGCTCTCTACACTGCACACAGGCTGCCGTGGAGAGCTGGTGTTCTACACTATGAGTGTAAACCACCTGATTATCCGTGCTCCCAGGCACAGACTTAACTTAGGTGGATGCACAGCTCCTGACGTAACAAGGCAAGATAAGATGAAAAAGGGAAAACAGATATCAACAGAACTCCTTGTTGTAGAAACCAGAAGGGAGATAAATTTAAGGGTAATATGAAGATGGAGACTTCTGTTCTTGTAAAACATTTATTCTTCTAAAAGACTTCAAAATACACAAACCCGTAATTTCCTCCTCCTGCATTTTTACATTTGCTTGGTGAGCTCATTGAACATTCAAGTTGTTGTCTTCAAGTTTTCCAAATACCATTCTATTTAAAGGCACTGTGAATAGGGAATTCAATTTATCAAATGAATGAAAGAAGAATTCTTAGCAGGAACCCTGGTGAGCTAATCAAGAGTCACAATAAAATGTCAGAGGTCCTGGAATTCTCTGCAGGAGGTTAACGCCAGATTTGATTCGAGTCAAGGAAGACAAAACATACTATTAAACTGTACTAAGAGTTGTGCACTGCGAATATGTGAAAGTTTAAACACAAATGAAGAAATTCTACTTCATTGTTTAAAATACTTTTTATATTTTCTTAGTGCTTAACTACAAAAACCAAAATGCTGCCCACCATCATTCAACTTAAATACTTTTTGAAGCCATTTAGTGCATCTTCAGCTGCAATGCTGTTTTGAAAATCAATATAGCAATGTACCTCAAGTGAGGTAAGAACCTTTACATTACTTTGCACCTATCATTAGGCTTGCAATGGAATCCCCAAAATTCAGAAAAAGCCATTCTATCATCCAAGATGAAGGAAACAGCAAGGTCCAAACTAGAACATTTCCCTCCACAAATTTCCCAGAGTCTAAAAGAACTCTGCATTGCTGAAAATATAATCCTGATTTCCATCAAGTTCATAAAGTTTCAAAGCTCTCTGTTCCTCCACTTCATTTTCAATAGTAAAAGCATCTGGATGCCAATTCCTGCCAATAATAAATTAGAACAGAGCCCCCATCAGAATGGGCCATCATCCACTTCTCAACTTAGCAAATGAACAGCATCTTCATGGGGAGGAGAGAGACAGGGTGGGGGGAGAGATGGGGAATGGAAATGGCCATAAATGATCTTCCGAGACAGGAAAACCAGCTGCAGTAAATACCACTTTGGAAATCAATTTATGGTCAATTATGATCTTAGTAATAACTATTTTATGCCTTCAGTTAGTCCATGAAACGCCCAGGGGAACAAATATTCTCAGAAATATATCCAAAATGTCTCCAAGTCCGTTATGTGATCAGTAGATGCAGACAGAATTCCAGAAAGACCAACGCTTGCTTGTCTGGATGCTGATAGATGGACCGGGCTTGGGGGAGGGAGCCACAATTCCAGTGCAGCTGGACTATCAAGAGTGTTTCAGCATCATCCAGCTAAAACAGATGATATCCATCAGTCTGGGTTATTTGCTTCAAAAGCGGGCGGGGGCAGGGGGAGGGGAGAGTTGTGGTCACTGCAGTATTTGACCGAGAAATTTGTGAAGAACATTTCATTTTCACATATGCAAAAAAAACCTTAAAAGTTGAGGGCCTCTTTAAAGCAAGCCAATACGTGAGCATCCATCCAGTAACACAACCATTGCTTTATTCAAACATCACACATAAGCGTGGTATCACAGTACAGAGACTGACATTGCTACATCATGCTGGTGCCCTCTGAGACTTCCTTAACTTGGACTGCTCTTTTTAAAACTGAAGGACTTGTAAGAGTTTCATTAGAAGAACAGAAACAGTAAAAAATTACACATTCACCAAGCCCAGTAACTCCTGTATAACATCTTTCACCTGAACTGGTACTATGGATACAGACGCTTCTCCGCAATAGCAGCAATTCTATTAACCGTGACAGACCAAATTTAGTTCTGCATCTGGATCAGACAGCTCTGGTTTATGACACTCATACTAGAAAACACTAAATAGCATTTAGATTGCTATCACCAGGCTTTTTTCCTTCCTTACATGATGCATTTTCCATATTAATTTTTGAAAGGCTTAAGAAGATAAATATATACCTCTTCATAGTATGCATCAGCTAATGTTATGCAAAGAGAAACTCCATAGTTTCATAAGCAGGAAAATGAAGAGTTGTGCTATAAACGCATGTGATCAGCAGTCTTATACCAGTAGGTTATATTTAACTAACAGCAGTATTTTGCAGCAGCACAAAACAAGAAGGTGGTACAATACTGTGTGCTTACAGCATTACCACCATGATACCATGAAGAGACAGGAATGATTAAATTTGCAGAGATGTAACATCTTTTGTTACACCGGCTGGGAGTAAGTGGTAAACTTGCAAGTGGAGCATCCATTTCCAGGCTGAAAATGTGGGAAAAATCCAAATAACCGTTGGAAGCAACTCTCCTGTGTTAAGTAAGCTTGTGCAATTGATTAAAAACATTGAGAGAAGAGGAAATTGAGACCTACAGATAGAAAAGAATGTTAGTGAAGAACCCTACTCCAGACTGGCTTTGGTAATACACCATGTAAAGTCTCACTTGATTTATACATAGGCCATTAGGCTATGCCTGCAGTGCTAGTGAAGTTTTCAACTTCCCATTTCATATGAAGTACCTTCAAGGCTATAATGAACATACGCAGAGTTCAAGCAAAAATATTACAAGCAATGCCAAAGACCACCTTCTGTGGTCTTCTATTTATGACCTTGTAAGACAATCCAGTGAAATGGCAGTCAGTATATCATGCATCTGCACTGCTGAATTTGTTTGCACTGTCACTGAACTGCTGTCTTTTTCTAGATGGTTTGTGTTCAAGCACTCGGCTGATGTTCTCTTGTTCACCAGTAATCAGCTACCGTTTATAAACAAGCATCTCCATTGTCAGAACCCATGATGCTACCATCAGCCATGAAACAGGTTTGGAATTCTGAAGAACTAGAAGACCTGAGAGTCCCGAGTAGGACTGGGAAGCAGACTGACACAACAGAGATATCTGGCTGAGCTTAAAATAGACTTGGCAGAAGTCAGCTTGAACTAACAATCGATATGTGTACACACTGACCACCCAGACTGGTATCCAAGCCACTGTGAGTGCTCTGTAGCCCTCAAACAAAACAAAAAGCTCTTCTACTTCTCATCAGGAAGTCTTGCAACACAGTGCAAGAGAGAAAGATAACTGGAAACTTCAAACAGAGAGCACAAAGAAGTGTGCGGGGAAGGAATAGGAAGGAAAACAGCACATCTAAGAAAAAACAGATACGGCATTCTAGGTGACAGCTCTTGACCAAGATCATAACAAAGGCACTACCAACTATCCCTTCAGAAAGTTACCACAGGAGAACATGGGGAGACCCCATTAACGAGCATGCAGGGGGCTTGGAGGTGGGAAAGATACAAAAAAAGAATGGATTCACCCCCACAAAACCCCCATGGGCCACACTGAGCACTTCATAGCCCCGGGGGTGGTTTTCTTCCACCACTCAGGGTGATGGAAGGGAGGGGTGGGTGTTATCTTTCCTAAATAAGCCTATAGCTGGTAGCTGCAGGGTAACTATTTTGAGACCTATAAACATATTTTTCTTTGGGGCTTCATTACCACACAGGATGTCAATGGAAATTAGAAAAAAAAATAAAAAATAAAACATTTTAAAAAAATCTCAATCTCCATCAATCCAGAGCTTCCTGCTATAAAAGCCCAAAAGCCAAGGGATAACTATTAGCTATTTTTAATCCAAAGCAATAAGCAACTGTTAACATTTCTCATAAGCGAGCTTCTAAAACAGCCTTTCCTGATTGAAATCTAAGTAAATGTGCATCTAGTTTGCCATTTTTTAAATGGCTGTACATTTCAAAACAGTGAAAAAGCAAGCTGCAGATAGCTGTTTATTACAAATGACTTCTACCTCCATAGCCCTCAAAGGCAAACTATAAAGCTGAGTGCAGAGCTAGACAATCTGGGCACCCAGCCATAAAACATCACTGCTGCAGCACAGATAACTGTTCTCACTTGCAAGCCATCCTTGGCTGAAAACCCACGGGGAAGAGCTCCAGAAAGCAGACCTCACTACCATCAAAGCTTCTAATGTTTTAACATTGAATTACAACTACTTTCTAGACCTCAACACTGAAAAATTACAGCGCTGATGCACACCCAGGGCTAAGACCAAAACTAACTCACATTTTGATGCTTAGTACCCTGAACCATGAGACTTGAGAAGAGCTGGTTATTTTACAGATGTCTTCAGTGAAAGAAGCCTTTTTATCGAGACGAAGACAGAGAAGTGACATTTCTCAAAAAGACAAAGAATCAGATGCATATTTTAAAGTACTTCAGCATTTTTTGCAAGTGATACAATCTTTGGTACAGGCTTAAAGAGCACTGTAGCTATTCTGCGCAAAAACAGTTTGTTGTGATGATCAAATTCAGACATTTTTCTTTACTGCAGATTTTAAAACATTAACAACAAGGTAGGAAGCTGCACAAATACCTTCAGAAAACACTTATAACTGTGTATGGGAATCAAAATAAAGTTAATCATGTTTAAGTAATGATAAAATAAGCAGAAGTACATCTGGTAATTAAGATGTAAAACTAAGCTGTGCTTTTGGTAGACGATTTTCATCAATAGCTCAGATTCCTAAAGGAAGATCAAATAATACTTTGATTCCTCTGCTTTCATACATTAAGAATAATCATGTTTCATTTTACCACTAGCATTTACTGCTGAAGAGACTGTGCACAGAACATAGATCACTTAGTAATGCAATTTACTGTCACTTCTAGATCATCTCCCCATTCAATAACATATACTGCTCTTCTAAATAGTATTTGCCCTGGCTGATATCTTCATAATACAGCTGAAAACCTCAAGACATTATCACTAGAAGGCATCAGCTGATCCTAAATTGGCTAGACTGCCTCGTCACAGGCATTTAAGAGGTTTCCTTATCATTCATCTTTAATACTAAAGGATCGACAGGCTCGTACCTGCAGCTACTAGGCCAAAGGGAAACCTTCTAATGGTATTACCATTATCTTGTAATCTGAATTTTAAACAATTAAAACAATAGCACTTTCGTGCTGCACATCTCTACTGTAACCAAAGATGATAAATTTTTCAGCAGTTCTCATGTTCAAAGTCTTACAGAAAGCATTGATTTTCTTACAAAGCAGCAATCTGCATGCCACATTTCAGCTGTACCCTCAAAGAAACACAGCAAAGGAACAGGCACTGAGCTGCAAGTCATCAACAGAGATTATTTTGTTTACTTAAGGTTTGGCCAGTTTATTTTTAAATGTGCATTTCTGTGCTATCTAACAATTCTTTCCAAATGAAAACCTCTCTTTTCTGAAGCAAGCGATGACTCCACCCCGACCTCCTCCTCCTCCGGCTTGGTTTGGAAGGGGGCCAGATGACAGCACTGGGGAAGGCGCGTGTTTATCTCGGCAAGGCCAGCTGCTAAGTTAACGTATTACCCGTTCCCACATACGCCAGCCCTGGTTAAGTCTGCACAGCTAAAACTGAAAGTAAACGCTGCCATTGGGCTTTTAATACCTAACTTAACACGAAGGAGGAAAGGTGTCTATGTCGCACTGGATGGACTGTAAAAGTGTGGGAGCACTTTGAGTTAACAGCAGGCTGCAAACCCCTTGCATGAATAAAATTCCTCGGACTTCCTGAACGAAAGACAGAAAACCAACAGGGTTTATTTCTAGATTAATTTAAACCTGCACTGTCTATAAGGTTGCAATTCAGCAACAGTTTTCAAGACACAAAGAGACTACAGCCCCTGCTTGACAGAACCCTTAACTTTACCCCTTTATTGTTACTCCAGCTAGGCAAAGCATGGAACCTGGGAGCTTTGAGAACTTTAACTAAGAAACTTCAGGTTAAAAGTACTCTTATGTCCAATTATGTTATTTCTCATATTCAGGAAATTTCATTCTATTTTTTTCCCAAGTCTGAAAAAGCTTCTTAAAAAAAAAAAACAAAACAAAAAACAAACAAACAAACAAAAAAACCCTAAGTCTTCTTTCCCTTAAGCATCAGCTAAAGATCACAAAAGTCAACAAAAGCATAGATATTTTAATACGAAAGATAAACTCTGGAAAAGAAATTAAGCCAAAGAGGTGGATTTTTCACTCATCCCAGCAAGCTCCAGCAGGCTTCGCAATAGCAGGTAAGAGAGATAAGCTTCATCTATGCACAGGTGATCAGATTTGGAAAAATGCAAAGATGCCAGGTCAAAAGGGTGAACCCTGAAGTTACCAAATGCTTTTTAACATCAAGACCCAAAGGCAGTATCCCAAAGTAAACTCGGCTACACTTTGTGCTAGCACAGCAATGGCACAGCCAGAGGCTCCCCACAAGTACACGGCCAGCAAGTGGGACTGACACCTCACACCAGTGACAGCCTCACTGCAGAATAACCCACGTACTACAACAGATGTAAACCGCACACATAAAAGGACTTTATATCATTCACCACCAGGTTCAAGTCACCTTTCAGCCTGATGCATTTCGGTATTTAAATCTGTCAGTATGAGAATCCACAATGAGAACAGAAAAGTTAAAATACGTATGATCCATTACACTGCGATCCAGCAGAGCTCTCAATAAAGATGTTTGTCTGCCTTGGTTTATTCTTTACGAGAAATGCTTAGTCAAAAGCACAGAATATTGCCTAAAATACAGCCCCTATTAATCTGCATCACTCTTGCCCCGAAGGAAGCCCTGAACTGCTCCAGGATCCAGCAGTTTTCATGGTGGCAGCACCCACTCAGCCAGGGCTGAACCCATCTTATCACACCGGCTGTGCGCCAGCCAGGTAACTTCGAGTCAGAACATATCTGTTCTCCTCTGAAGATAAGGTCAAAGCGACACAAGGCATTATTGCCCTACTGTTAGTCTCCTTAAACAGTCATGCCTACTAAAAAAAGTTGGTATTGATTTTATTGTAGCTTCCTTGTAGTTACAGGCTCAACAGTCACAGCACCCAACACCCGTGCATAACACAGCCTTCGTGATCTCACCTCCAAATACATCATTAGTCCCGCAAATTAAAGAACAAGCCTCCCACCGGCTAAAGCAGTTTTTCCCCACTAGTTGTATACAAAGTCTGACATTGATACTTTAACGTCGAGGAAATAATCCCTAAAGCCAGAGCAGAAACACCGTCGCATCCGGGGGGCAGGCTGCCCAACACACACCATTTTGGGTTCACAAATCCCATTGGATATCAGAGGGCTTTCTGAATTTGAGGAACCGCAATTACGGAGAACTATGTGATTTGCTAAGCACAGGCTGCACCCACTGCAAGTCACCTACTACTTCCTTGGGAAACACGGGGGGGAAGCAGGGAGAACTGGCGTGTTTCTTTCGATAAATAAAAGTAATATCCGATCGGAAACTGCATTTTTATCCTCAGGCGTCGGTGAATCCAAAAAACCTGCCCACTGTATGTAATTAGGGCAACATTCTAAAGGCACGGCTTGCCCAGGAGCAGTGCAGATGTTCTCCTGCTGTTCTGCACTGGCATTGTCCTCAGCTCCATCGAGCACTGCAACACCCCCCGCCCCAGCAGCAGCCCTCCAACACCGGGGTTTAGTGGGGTTCTTACTACCTCGTGTCCAGAGCCAATTGCAGTCTATAAATCAGCCTAAATTCATCAGATCCATCTCTCCACTCTCGTATGTAGCTGTATGGGTATGACGTACTACAGATTATTTCTAAATTTAAACTGTTACATTAACTCAATAAATGTCTTCCCCCAGATAACGCTCGAGTTGTAGCAGAAACTAAGGTAGCCACAAAGTAAGACGAGCAGAATTGAACTGGATGGAAAAAGAGGGAAATAAAAACCAATTGAGTTCGATAAATCAGGTAATTGGACCGTCAACTAATTACG
Organism: Psittacula echo; assembly: GCF_963264785.1. Classification (NCBI taxonomy): domain Eukaryota; kingdom Metazoa; phylum Chordata; class Aves; order Psittaciformes; family Psittacidae; genus Psittacula; species Psittacula echo. The sequence goes on along the minus strand of NC_137750.1, from coordinate 9,499,493 downwards.
TATTAAGCAGATTAACCTTTGACACAAACTTGTGATACAAACAAAGAAGATTCAAACAATTAATAAACTTGCAGCGTTGCCACATTTCTCAGGTTAACAGCTCAGCCCTCCCCAGTTTCTTCCCAGTTAAAAGCACAAATCGTTTAATGTTCTCTCCCCTACTGGGTATTTCAGGCTTACACGAAGACCTCTCTGAATGCTCAGGAGGAAATTCCATTAGATCCTCACAGTCTCATTACAGGGGGAAACAGAGAGGGAAAAAGAATGGATGTGGAGGTGGTTAACTTGCACCAGAAAGCAGCCACGAAGGCCATGGTTGGAGCCTCAGCTGCTGGCCCAGCACATCGCTGCTGACCATACCGACAACCTCCCCCTTTCCAGACCTGGGGATCTTTCCCACCAGGGTAACTTCCAGGCGCGTTAAGTTATAAAGCAAGTGCACGCTCTCATGTCTACAAGAGAAGCTGCCTTACTGTCCAAGGCGCACCACAGCCTCAGGAATGGCACTTGGCTGTTTTGCACACAGCAGCTTTTTGAACTGGGAAAAGGTACATAGGAAAATACTGAATTCATTCTAGCATGGGAAAAACGTATTTCTGCAAGTTGTTTAAAGAAAAAAAAAAAAGGATTAAAATCAATGGATTTTTTAATGTTTTGGGGTGCTACCCATTTCACTAAGAGTAAAAAACAGTAATAATAATCTGGGTTAGACTTGGGAGGAAGAGGTAAATGCTGCCTTAACAGGTCCCTTCCACTGCTGACTTCTACCATGTCCAGATTAAAGAAAGCCTATTCCCCCTTCTTACCTTTTAGTCTTTTCTTTATGGGGCTCTTTGGCAGCTTTCGATTCAGTCTTGCTGTAAGGAAACAAGTATTTTGTCTACCGTGTAGGGGTCTTTCTGACGTGTTCCTTTCTTATTCTAATGCTTTAAGTTTTGTTTTTGTAAGTGTACCCGTAATTTCACGAATCTGAATACGAAAAAATCTCACACGGCCAAAAAAAAAAAAAAGTTTTTTTGTTGTTGTCGTTTAACCCCCCTCAAAAAAAAAAAAAAAGCTAAAACTTTGCCACACACAAGGAAAAAAAAAAAAATACAACAGATCAACAGGAAAACGCTATCCAAGTAGAAAAGCAAAGAGCTTCAGTGTTATCCAGCCCAGAGAAGAAGTGCAGCAAAAGCAGGTCCAATTCCAAATCAAGCTTTTGATTTCCAGTGAAGCAAAAAAGGAAAAATAAAAATAAGACCAAGAAACCAAGACAAAAATACACGTCCAAGTCCCCAGCTAAATTTTTGCACGAGTGTGTCTTAAATACAAGTTTGTTTTTACGTGTTGCAGCAAAACCCACGAAAGCCAGGATTTGGAGTTGATCGGGATGAGTTCTCGTGTGTGTGTCTTGATGGGTTCTCAGTCCACATGGAGAAGCATCTGAGGGGGTTTTAAAAGTGCAAATTAAAAAGAGAAACCGGGATCCAGAAGAGAGTTTTAAGATGGATCTCCCCTCAAAGAGAAAAAAAAAAAAAAAGGGGGGGGGGGAAAGAAAAAGAAATTAAAAAATCCCAGCACGGAGCCACGGGGGATCCGGAGTCTCACATAGGCTCGGGGCAGGGGCGTCCCGCCGGGTCTGGCTCGGGGTCGGTCGTGGGGCGCAGGGCCCGCAGCAGTCTCTCGAGGAGGACGATCCGCGCACCTATGGCGGGGAGCCCGAAGCGACCCACCAGCCCCTGGGCGGGAGGAGGATTCCGCAGCCGCTCTGGCAGGAAGGAGCGGGCGCGGGGAGGGGATCCGGGGAGGAGGATCCAGCAAAGTCTTTCAGGGAGGGAGGGTTGAGGGGACGCGCCGCGGGGAGAGGGGAAGCCCAGCAGTCTGTCTGCCTCGCTCGCACAGGGGAGCCGCGGGCAGGAGGAGGGAGATCCCGCGGGCTCGCTCCGTCTCCTCCGCACGGATCCGGACGGCAGGAGGCTGCAGCAGCAGAACCCCTCGCCGTGGGGCAGAGACCCCGGTGCCCCCAGGAGGAGGCGGGGTGCGGAGGGAAGCTGGGGGCCGAGGCGGCAGCGTCTCCCCGGGGGCTGCAGCAGCGCCGCGGGCAGAGCCGGTCGGTCAGGCAGGCAGGCAGTCAGTCAGCCGGGCTCGCTGGCGGAGGCTGAGGTGAGGTTGGGGGGGGGGGGGGGAGTCGCAGCGCCTCTCTCCGTCGCTCCCGCTCACTCTCGCCTCGTCCGCTCGCAGGCAGGCGGTGCCGGGCTCAGTGCTGCCGGGCCGGTCCCCCGCTCCTCCGCGCTGCCGCCGCCGCTGCCGCCACCGCCAGGGCCGCCGCCGCCGTCCTCAGGAGCAGAGCTGCTGCTGCTGCCGCCGCGGCCATTTTGTTGCTGACTGACAAGAGCCCCGCCAGGCAGCGCGAGACCGCGGGCAGGCGCCGCCGCGCGCTCCCCCCTCCCCTCCGCGCGCTGACCTCAAACAGGAAGTCTGCACCCCTCACCACCCCCCCACCACCACTCCCGCGCGGGGCCACGTGACAGGGGAGCTCCCCGCCACATGCAAATGAGCGCTGCCGCCGCAGCCAAACAGCGGCGAGGCCGCGCGCCCGGCCCCGCCCCCCCCAGCCCCCCCTTTCCCGCTGCGGCGCGCGTTCTTCTCGCCCATGCGCGCGCGCGCCCCCCCTTTCCCCGCGGGATTCAGGGTTGGGGGGGGAACAGGACACACAGGAGCGAGTGTTTGGGCACTGACACCCCCAGTGCAAAGGAGCCCTGCGAACCATGAACCAGCACCGCGCTGCGAAACCCCCTCGGGAAGGCGGGGGGGGGGAACAAGGCCCCACTGCACCCCAAAGGTGCCCCCGGGCCCGCGGTCTACTCGCCCGTGGAAATAATCCTGCCTGGTTTATGTGTACCCGAGCACTTATGGGGACACAGGCTGCGTGTGTCTATGTCCATATGCACATGCACATGCATGCACAGGCACATACACTATGCACAAACGCACATTCCACATGTGCATACACGCACATCGAACATACACATACACACATGCAACCACGCACAGACATGCATGCACAGGCGCACGTGTGCACATACGTGCACAGATGCATACCCATGCAGGCACAGGCACAGGCACACATTTGCAGACGCATGCACAGGCACATATGCACATGCACACACAAGCACAGGCACACATGCACAGCCATACCCATGCACAGGCACCCATATGCACATACACACGTGCACAGGCACATGCATGCATAGGTACACATCACACTGCACACTCGGTTTAAGCTGGACATGTAGCACAGGTACACGCAGCCCTCCAGGACACACTCCTGGATCCCACTGCCAGCGCCTGGGCCCAGGCTGGCCCCAGCCACCGGTGGCAACATGGGTCCCTACCCCAGTGCTGACAAACAATACTGGCAAGTGAGATGTTGTAAATGAACTCGTGGGGAGCCGAACCAGGGAGCCGTTCGGAACTGTGGAGCCGGGGAGCAGGGAGACGCATTCCAGGGGAAGCCTCCTGGTTCACCCCCCAAAACCACATTAACTGTTTGCAGGTTTGAGCAGAAACTCAGGATCTGTTCTCAAAACACCACGGCAAGAGTGGAATGCAAACAAAACCGAGTCATTTTCGCTAAAAATCGTTGTGTCCAGGTCTCTCAGCAGGTCCGCTCTGGTTCTCTCTCCTCTCCTGCTTCCTCTCCCCCTCTTGCAGTGAACGTTTTGGGAAATGCAAGGAAATCTACAGCCTGGATCTTTATGTGGGTTACAGAGCAGGGCGTTCACTGCCGCAAGGAGGATGACACACACAGCAGGAGATGGGGGGGGGGGGGGAATAAGGAAAGGACAGTCCCAATATGATTTCTGTCGGGATTTGTGAGCCAAAGCCATCCTGGCAGCTGCCGGGCAAGCGGCACCAGGAGCCCCTTGACCACTGGAGGGAGCCCATATTGTGCCAGACTACAACCGGAATGCTGGGTGGAAGACACAAACTCATCAGATACGAACTATCAGATCGCTGTAGGCAGAACAAAGTCTGCTCCGGGTCAGACCGTGGTCGGTGTAGATGCAGAACGTTATCAAATCAGATTTAAATGCCTCATTGTACTTCATCAGCACAAAGAAAGGGAAAACTACTAGGAAGTGGGGGGAGGATGTTTCCCACGTTTTGAATGTCAGTCTGCACCTCTCACCAGGAGCGAAGTCATACTCCGCGATGGTGGCAGATCTGGAGTAGAGTGAAAATACCTTCGTGCTCCTTGTGCCATCGCAGGAGCAGCTCCGGTGCCACTGCAAGTCATTGGCACCGCTCCACGCTTGTTCTTAACTTAAATGTAGGTCAGCACCTATAGACTCCTTCCCACAGGGACCGCCCCAGAGCAGAGTTGCCACACCGCCTCTTGCGACAGAGATTTTGCTCTCCTGATAAGCCAGCAGCCTCATGGAAGCAGCAGAACCGATAAAGCTTCTGCTCTTTGCGCTTGTGCTTGGACCGGGAGCATCCTCATACTTAGCATGTACCCACAGGAGGCTGCCCTAGGCCAAAAATCCTGCTTGGCACTTGCACAGAGGAATGTTCCTGGTCAGATGTGGCCTTAAAATTATGTGTTGTGAACATGCAAATATTTGTAATTCAAAACACACTTTGAAAACACAAATATTTCCAAGAATGGCTGGCTCCTCAGTGATGCCAAGTTGCTGGAGACCCTGAAATGTCAAAATGGAATAAAACTGAAAGTGATTTGTGTAACTATATGTTTTCTTGGCCCTGGCAAAATAACTGTAAAGTGCTTGATGTAACCTCAGCCAACCAGACACAGGGAGCCTGTTGTGTTTGATACCCACATTCTAAAACACTATCTGTAAAGGGTAAAAATCCATTCTAAGAAACCTTTCTCACCTGAGCACTTTTAGCACTAAATACCCTTTATCCAATGCAAACTTCATTTTTTCCCCAGCTTTGGTCTCCTTATGGGATTTTGCGTGGGGGTTTGCTCCCTGCTCCATTGACTCTGCTCCTGGGAGCTCGCAGGGATCCTGGTGCATTTGCACCCTCAGTGCCATGGGCTGAGGCTGTGCAGTGGCTGGTGACAGCTTGCACTGGGTGCCACACATCTGTCCCCTAACAGCCCCTTCACAGAACCCTGGTGGGGAGCAGGCTTCTCCTCGAGATGTGTTTTCCGGAGCTGCTCCAGCATAAGAGCTGCAGCTTCGGGCATCTGCTGCTGCCTTTGAACTCTCTCCTTCCCCCCAGCACTCAGGTAGTCTTTTTTGGTCACACATGAGTAAGAACAGATGTGAGCTAGTGTGAAGGGAAGGAAAAGGGACATAAAATGCCAGTGGTTCATTGCTTGCAGAGAAGGAATTCCTGTGTTTGCACCGCTGCCTGTAAACCTCCAGCTCCCCAATGCGCCTGTGCGTGGGGAAAGGGCTGTGAGCAAAACATTCATGGGGGTGCTGGACAGTTGAATGGATGAGGATGAGCATGAAAGACCAGGTACTCATGCAGACATGGTGTTTTCTTTGCTGGGAGTGACAAAGCTGAGCTGAGCTGTGTTGGGATGGCTTAACCACACCGAGGCAAAATTCCACTGCAGACTTTACACTTCTTGCTTATTTTTCTATGATCCGACCAAGTACAGAAATGAGTCAAAATACTCACCCAGCACTTCTTACCAAGCAATAACAAGCACATACAAGATTAACCACAAAGCCTGACACCAGCACTAGCCATGCTTTAAGGACATGCAACCTCATGCCTTAAAGAATCTGCTCTCTGATGCTGAACAAGATTTCCCAGAGCCCACAGAAGGTGAAGCTATTCCTCAAAATCCCTTCCTCCTTTGTGTGAGCTGGTGCTTTTACATCCGACTGCACTGGGAGGGCAGAATCCAGGACACAACAGGCTTTTCCCCAGGTTTCCAAGGGGATTATGGGTGGGCAAGACACATGGAGTCCATTCCCTCTGAAAGGATGCAAACATCCCTCCTGGCCACCAATAAACTGCATCTTTAGGGTGAATGCTTCAATGAACTTGAAAGTCGTTCTTGTAATGGAAAACCTCATTTTAACAACTTCCATTTCTCTTCCCATATTTTCATGCAAAAAGAATAATGTTATTTGCCTGCTGGTGGGACAATGCCCTGATGTGAGACAACCACTTTGGGGTGGTTGTGTCCAGTTATGAAATGTCCTCTCCATGGCTCTGGCCCAAAGTAGAAAGGATTCCTGAAAACCCAGTACCTTGGGTTCCTCCTGATCCCTGGCACAGGCATTTAACATCAGCAAACCCACTGCAGTGAGCATCGTCACAGGAGGCTGAAAGCCCGTCTATTACCCCTGCACTGGAAGAGCTGCTGCCCTTTTTTGTATGATAACCAAATACTTCAAACACTTGCCCAGAAAATGTAACATCTGGATTCAATCCCCTCCCCAACCTGTGAGTCTCTAACCTGTATTTCCCACGAGAGAGATGTAGCATGATGCTAAACAGCAATCTGGTAAGGGGGGAAAACAACATACTTTTTATTCTTGCTCTCCAAGCAGAGCTATTGTATAAACAAGAACATGAGTGTCCTGAGGCCAAAAAGCAAGCAAGAAGCGCATGACTCTCTAACCCACTTGCCACGGCTCACAGCAGCTGCAATAAAGCATTCTGCCTATTATCAATAGCTGTTTAATAATAAACACATAACCAACCTGAGCAGAGGGAGCAGGGCCCAGGACTTGACCCTATAGATTACTTTGGGGGAGAGGAAGCAGTATTTTAGAGGTTGTAGCATGTGAACACAGCATGCCAAGTCTTTAGGCTGAAGAAAGGTGCAGAGATGCAAGTTTCCTGTTGTGCTCCTGAGAATAAAAGTATTCCCAAGGATTGGTTTCTCTTGCTCTGGTTTTTACCTTTGTGATCATCATTTATTGGTACAAGGGGATCCGAACAAGCAGAGGGAAGACACAGGCTGTTCTAGTGGTGCTCATCATCCAGGCATGGCTGCAGATGGTACAGAAAACCCACCACTGAGTGTGCAAAGCCCTGGTGAAATGCTGAAGTGTCTGATGGGGGGATGCCAAGCCAAGGGTCTGTAATGAAAATCCTGCAGCAGAAAGGGAAGTCAGAAGATGACTCAAGATTTCAGTGCACTGGGAGGAAGGTGCCAGCGCTTCTTTGAGGAAAAGGCCTTTCAGAAGAAGTGTTTTCAGAGTTAGCTTCAGGTTGCTGATTTTTATCTTCACACAGAGCCTCACACATGTACAGAAAGCACTGGATGTGCCCAAAACTCAAGGTGCTTTTAGGTTTTCCTACCTACGTGCAAGCCTCTTGTACCCATGGAAATGAAGCAGAGTTGGAGGCAGTCCACCCGAAGGCTCATTTGCTGTGTACACCAGCCTGATCTGTCTGGACATGGACGGCTCAAACAGCTGGCCCAGAATGAGAAACCCAAGGGATGAAAATTATGAAACAAGTTGTAGGGAGGAGAAAGTCTTCTACTACAGCCCACCCGCTATCAAAACGGGGGTAGAGGAGCTGCAAATCCTTCAGAAAGAGAAGAAACCCAGGTCCTCAGGCCAGGCACCACTCCTGCATCGCCTCCACAGTGCCAGTGGCAGTCAAACACCGTTTCCATAAGGCAAAGCCTGAGGTGGGGCTTTGCAGCAGGAATCTATAATACACCTCTGACCTCAAATGCTAGCAGAGAAACAAGCCAACACATCTGACTCCAGTCTCCTATGCTTCTGGTAGAGGACTTCTTTATACCACACGTGCTAGGAAGTGTAGGCATCACCCTCACTGCTCCCACAACTTCCATTCCTGGGAGCCCTTCAGGGCAGAATGGCAAATGCTGATGGCTGCATCTCGTTCCTAATCAGTTCCTGGGCCATCTCCTTCAATGTCCAAGGTAAAAATGAGTTATTGTAGCCCATGAACCTGGATGAGACAAAAATGAGATTCTTGAGCAGTTTTCGTGAGACCAAGCAATGGATCCCATGGTAAAAGAGTTTTTACCAATGTTAATAATCACAGGAAAAATTTGACCTCTCTAAAATCTCCTCATATATTTGGAGGGGTGTAACATCCACTTCTTTCTTTGATGAAGCAGGGAATAGTGGCTGCTGCCTTCCAGCACAATGGTGAGAATATTTTGAAGGGGTTTGATGCCAATATGATGTACATTTATTGCCTGCTTTGGTATCTTTGGGTGAAAATGCTCTGATGTGATGACTGTTATTCTGCACAGACTTAGCAGGTATCAGCACTTCAGGCTGGATTGTACCTAAGGCAGCTTCTGCATTCCTGGCAGAGCTGATCTGACTTATCCCTGGGGTGAAGAGGTGGGAGAGAAAGAATTGCTTGTGACAGATACGAGTCATGTTGCTTAATGGAGTTTTGCAAGGTGTTCAGAGACAGCAGGATGGGGTCACATCAGGGAAGGTCACGCTGCTGGAAGCTGCAGTCCAGAGTCAGACCCTGGCTGCCCCTCAGAGCCTGTCACTGTGCTCCCAACCTGACTGGCAGAGCCGCTTGGATTGCAAAGAATTTATTGACACCCACCCACCATCCCTAAAGTTTTATGGCAATACAGATCCATTAGAAATCCATTTTACAGAGATATTAAAATAATGAAGGTGAGAATTAAGAGAGCTGCACGCTCCTTGGAAAACCCACTGATCATAATATACTGCCTTAAAGAAAGTTACTGTGCAGTCCCCTTAAAGAAAGTTATCAATTAGTCACTGTATCAGACATAGGAGAATTGTTCCCTGAAGAGAATTTTAGGAGGAAAGCCATTGCCTAAGTGATGAATTTATCACTAGGGGTTGTGTGGCTCCGTGGGCTGTGATGACATGGCACTTGGAGAGCAGACCAAGAGCCTGGTGCCTCAGGAAGGCTCTTTGCACTACACAGGCATCAGTGCAGGGGGAGACAGGCATGCTGCTCCCAGGCAGGGTGATGGCATGGGCAGGGAGGAGATGGGACCCCAGTGAGGTGGATCAGAGCTCACATGTCCAGCAAGCTTGGGGCACCGAGCACACAGGCCACGACCGCTTGTACCTGCGTGCACATGGTGTTGTGGTATTGACTTGGGAGCACTGCCTCAGGCTTTCCTTCCTCCGCTTCTTTCCAGACCACCATAGCGCACTGTGTGAGAAGAAAGCACTATGGATTTGGATGCAGCTGCCTCACTGAAACCAGGGGACATCAGAGCTGGTGTCAAACATGCATCGATCAGTCTGTGCCATGGAGAGGTTTGTCCATCCCTGCGGCTGAGCTCTGAAACGCCCTGGAGCGAACCAGCAGACAACAAAAGCTGAAGTCAAAGTACAAGAATCTGGCACGCACGGAGGCCAGTGGGAAGGCTTTAAAACTATGTTTTATACCCTGCAAGGGCTCTTGCTTTCTGCTCTGTTCAGCACTCCCTTGGCTCCCCGGCACACGTGGTGCATGGATCAGCATGCCAATAGACTCTCTCCAGCCCAGCTGAAATATTATTTCCAAGTTGGCTACAAGGATTGTTGGGGTTTTTTTCCTATGTGTTTTTTCATCTTTTCTCCTGCTGGCACTCAGAAAATGCAGTATTTCCTTACAGGAACCTGCTATGTCCATGCTGGTCCTGTCATGGTGAAGGGACAAAGTGGCAATTGGAGAATATCCCTTTCCTCTACAGGCATCCCCTCTGCAATGTGCTGGAGAATGCTGCATCCTCAAGGATGCCTCCTGCACCTCAGCTGTGCAGTTCAGATGACTGAACATGGGCAGAGGAAGGAGCCACTGGGAAATGGGTTTTCTTGGTGGACGAATGGTAACGTCACATCTAGACGTGATAAGCACACGTAAAATTGGAATAAACTGGCAAAATGCTTTGTTTTAATCCACATCTGCATTTCTCAATGCAAAAAGCTGCACTCCTCTCTTGCTGCATGGCTAAAATGGCCATGGGCAGTGACCTGCTGGCCACATTGCACTTAGCTCAGCTGAGGAGCTCAGCAGAGCCCTGACAAATTGCTGTGTTCTCCTGAGACAAATAATCACAAACAAAAATATTTGTGTTTACTGTGGGGATTTGTCTGTGCATAATTATGCGTTAGTCATTACCAGGGCTACAGGAGAGTTTTACACATGTAAATATGTTCAGTTAATTAGACAGGACTGCTTTGGGTTTGTTTCTTCTCTGCAGTCTGATCCTGAAGTCATCAAAGACTCCTGGATTATGAGCCAGGTTGAAGGAGGTACACGAGGAAAACAGTTCTCCCTTTCCTTGTCATGCAGCTCTGGTTATCGAGATCTGTTCCTTTAAAACACTTCTTGTAGCTTTGCTGTTCAAGCCTCAAGGTGCTTCATGCACAATGCAACGCAACACAACCTCTCATGTATGTGTGTCTTCAAGGGAAGAGTCAGATGTCTTTCTCAGGTAATACAATATAAGACATTATTTTCTTCTGAAACATTTTTAAGTGCAGCAGCTTTTAGTAATCTTCTAGCATCTTCTCCTGTGTATGACAGAGTCTATTAACGTTATTTGCATGAGAAGTACACAATAAATCATTCATGCACAGTTTAGTACAGGTTAAGTGTAACAGCCTAACAGAGGCTTTTCTATAAGAAAATCAGAGCAGCTCATCAACTGGTGTAAATCAGCGTTGCTCCATCAAAGCTACTGAGTCACACAAAGTAATCGCTTCGTCCAGAGGAAAGCTTTAGGCAGAAAAGCAGCAGGGAGAGAGCACAATTCCTGCCACACTCCAAGGACTTCCTTCCAAGGCTTCTCTCCTAAAAACCTCTTCAAAGAGCACTCACAGGCTGGGAGGCCCATTGGCAGGTCCAGGATCATCACTGTTTCACTCCAGCCTCTTGGCTCTGCTGTGGGCAGGCTCCAGAGGAAGGTGAGGAGTGATTTTGGGGAGCGTTCTGGGAGGCAGAGGCCAGGGAACCTGCAGGGAACCTTTGGCTTGCCCTGGCCGCGAGACTGGGAGAAAGGTCCAATTCCCCAAGAACCTGCAGCTGTCATTTGGGCAAATGAAACAGCAAAATGGGATTTTAAGACAGTTCAGTGTCCAGCCATCTGCTGATCTCCATTAGTTATCCTCCACGCTTGGATCACTGACCTCATTTGAAATGGGAGGTGGCTGTTACCTGCCCCTGGGCAGCCCAGCACATCCCTCCTGCAGGAGATGCCAACCACGATGGGAACAGCCCCATTGCACCCAGCATGGTCCTTATCTCTGGAAGGGGAAGGAAATTCCTTAGTGGTGATGTGGAATTTGTTACCAGCTCTGGAAAGGGGCCGTGTGGGCAGGAGAGAAGAGAAGGGGTCCCTGGAGGGGGGTGCTTGAGGCTTCGCACTGTAAAATAGACATGTCTTTCCCCGGCACTGATAACTTATTGTCTGTCTGCAGGTGTAGGCACTGAGCAGTTCAGCTTTGCTAAAGCAGGAGGTGAACATGAGCACAGCTTGGCTGAAAGATGCAGATCTTTCTCCTCCCCTCCTCTTTTTACCCTCTTTTTTCTCGGTCTGGTTCTTGTTCTCGCTGCGGCAGCAAGTGGGACAGAGCCTCATTGTTCCTGCTGCTCAGGAAACACACTGCAGGACTGATCTTATTAGAGCTCGGGCCCTGCCCGGGCCAGCCAGGGAGGGGCTGCCCCACACGTCCTCGGGGGCTCGGAGCAGGGTGCGAAGCAAGAGCAGCCCCGTGTTCCCAACCGGTTGCTTTGGGTCGCTTTGGATCCCTTTGGCATCACTCACTCGGCGCTTGATTTCTAAGCAGCAGTTTCAGGGGTTTGCTCGTGCTCGGTGCCTTTGAATTGAGTCTGGGTGGCTCGAGTTGAACACCAAAAATCAATGTGAAAATGTGGAGTGCTGCTTTAGGAGCAGGGAGGTGCTGTACCAGGAGTGGCAATGCTGTGATGGCAAGGAGTAAGCATAAACAACTTGGCTGGTTTTAACCTGATTTGCCAATAAGTCAAGCTCATGCACTGATACTGCCGGTTCCTTCCCACTGTCCCCCACTCATTTTGGAAAAGAACATTTACTGTGCTCATCAGGGAAGTCCCAAGGTGTTAAGAGCATAAAGTTTGCATGTAGGGGGAATAAAAGACTAGAGGAGGGTCTCCAGCAAGATGCAGAGTGACCCGTTGGCTGGACTGACAGCCAGCCAGGCAGCACCAGGCTGCTCTGCATGGTCCTATCCCAGCCATGCCACTGCTTGCTCAAAGGATGGCAAAAGGACACATTGATGCTGGAGCTCTTTCAGCAGGCAAGAGGTAGGGGCTTACCTGAGATCTAGAGGAAAGGCTTAACTTATCCTGCTGGCTCTGGAGCTATTTACTCTGATGTTACCTGAAAGCTCTGAAAAATCCAGCTGGTGTCATCCACATGGATGGTGTCCTCCTGTTCCCCAGCAAGGAGCTGGCACAGGCAGCATCGGCCGTGAGTCTGCCCCTTCCAGCCCTACCATTGATCTTAGCCCCAGATTGGAGGAGTCACTTCTTCCAAGACATCTCCATCCTGCTCATTACTGCTCTGCTGCCTGAGTCCTGGGCAGCAGCAATGAGCATGGAGGTACCAGACGGATGGCAGCACTGCCTGGTGCTCTGCCTTTGCAGCTCAGGACATTGTCAGGATGAGGAATATTTTAGTCTCTGTGATACTGTTAAACACATCTTGATTTCCACTAGGCAGTAAGGGCAGGCAAGGCAGCATACCAGTTCTTAGATATGTGGCTCTTTTTGAATACTACATCTCCTGTCCCACCAAAAGACCCAGCTCATCCATGGCCTGCAAAGGACTCTCTCTTTTAGACTCATTGTAATAGGACAACTGAAATCTCTCTGAGTCGCTCAACTTTGATCTCAACAGAGATGAACTTTCTAAATGCTCAGGTTCCAGAAGGAAGCTGCACATTCCCAGGCTATTTATTTCCTACTTATAAAAACCATCATTTTGAATGCACTGGCTAAATAAGAATTAATTGTATTATAAATTCAGGTTAACGAATGCTGTAAGAAGTTGTCTTAAGGGAAATAAAAAGGGGGAGGAGGGGGAAATCCCGGGCACTAATGATTAGAGCAAAACCCTGATGTCAGGAGGACGTTGTCTCAGTGGAAGCAAGTTACTCATCTTTTCCAGAAGATACATGCGTGCATTGCAAAATGTTTATCTTGTACTCTCTGAAGTGGTTGATCTACATGTGGAACGATGAAAAGGTGGCTTATTAGGCTAATTGCTAATAAAATAAAATAATAAAAAAAAAAAAAACAAAAACAAAAAAAAAAAAAAAAAAAAAAAAAAAAAAAAAAAAAAAAAAAAAAAGAAAAGAAAACCCAGAACTACTGCGAGCAAATATTTAAAACCAGATGCAGAAGGCTGTGAAAACAAACACAATCTTGTTTCTCCATGAAGATTTCCCATCTGAAATCACACAGTTCAAAGAGACGTCCAGTTAATTCGGTACCTCCAGGCTCCCAGCGCTGGAGCTGTTCATTAGCCGCTTCTAATTCTGTGATGCAGAACTGGATTAATGGAAAGGTGACTGGGAAGCCACCCGGGGACCTGCTAATGATACTGCTTTGTCTTTAGAGAAGTCCTCTCTAGCCTTGCCCACGTGTGGCAAAACACACCATCAGGATACAGTGCTCCGGTATCACAAGAAAGCACTTTGGAGAGGGGAGGAAGATGTCATTGCCGAGTGGTGCTGGGAACTGGCGGAACCCAGGATGGAAAAATAATTGCATGCATGTTTTTAATACAACAGGATTCCCCCAAGCTCATTAAAGCTGATGGAAGTTTTGAAATCTGGATTACTTTAAAAATTAATTTACAGCTGTGGGGCTTGGTGGCCCAGAGAACATTAAAATGATAACTCCGGAAAGGTGATGCAAGCAGAAAGGAGGATTGCTTTGGTCACAACATGGCCTCTGGCAGCTGGGAAGGGGAGATGGTTCAGTTCTGTTACCTCTGCTGTGCCGTTTATGGGCTTAACCCAGATTTTAACATCTTGTAACAAATTAGTCAAATTTCCTCCCAAATGACATGTGATCCAGAAGTGATCGTGGTGCCTCTGCCTCATTAGATACCGGCTTACATGGCAAGGAGGGTGATACAGCCCAGCATCTGCTCGCTGGACCACAGGACAACCTCTGCAGAAGCTGGACATCCACACCAGCTTACTGGACTGGCGCAGGTCCACCTCCAAGGGGCTGAGCATCTCCACTGCTGTGCTCCTCACCACAGCAACCTTGAGCCAGCTGGGTGGATGCAGAAGTGCTGCCATTCCCCCTGCCCAGCAGCAGCCTCTGAAGACAATCTGTCCCTATCTGAGACCACAGCAGTGTCCCCATGCCTGGGATGGGAGGCAGGCGCTTGCACAGCTCCTGATGTGCCCGATTGGTGCCAGGCAGGGAATCCTTCACCCTGCACAGCCATCACCTTCAGGACATTCCTGGCTGCGGGAAGAGCTATGGACAATGGTGGGACGAAGCAAGGCAGCTCCACCGAGCCCTGGAGGGGATGGACCATCATTTTTCTGCTGTGTATTCATGTGATGCCAAGCACCAAAGTGAGATACCGCGGAACAAAGGCTGGAGGCAGGTTATATTCAGCTCACACCAGCTACCTCTGTTTGCTGGGAAGAAAGGAGCCCTTTGTTTGGAAACAGCAGCTACTCCCACAAAAACATTCATGGGGTGTCTGCGCATGCAAAAGCCCCTGTTAGGTACAAAAGTGACTTTGCACAAAACAGTCCCTGTAACCTAATGGGTGCACAAGGCGAGCTGGCAGGGCATGGGCAGAGCTTCCCAATTCAATGCAGGTTTGAGTGTGTGGCCGGGGAGGAAATCACAGCCAGAGAATGTGCCAGCTCCATAGAGCCCCTCCATGTGCAAGCCATCCCTGGTGCGACCAGAGGTGTGCTGCCTGCCTGCATTTGAGCTATCAAAACATGAGCCAGCCTGCAGAGCCAGCTTACCTTAACATACATCCATATCTCCAACGCCTGGCCCTCGGAAGGCACAGCCATGGATGTGGCTGGGCACATCCCCAGCAGCAGCATCACACTGCTTCCATATCAGGGGTTTCCTACATAAAGGTGGTTTTTTTTCCCTGCAGACTGTTACAGGGGTCCCCAGGGTTTGTCTGATGCTGCTCAGACATCCCATGAGACCCACAGGTATCATGAGCCCAGTGATGAGCAGGATGGGGACAGCCCTGGCCTTGACACCCCTTCCCTCGGGTCAGCCTCTCTGCTGTGGGTTGATTATAACATGCTTCTCGTTTCCTTCTCTTACCCAATAAATTAACTTTAACAGTAAATTAACTTTATTCTGTTGCTGGCTAGGCTGTCAGAGGAGGGCAAGGCAGATTTTCCACTGGCCATTAAGGGGGCCCCACGCCTGGCCAGCAGCGCAGTGACTCACAGGGCTTCAGGCTGCCTATTGAAGGGATCCGAGCCCGAACAAAGCCCCCATTCACTCCGGGGCTCTGCTGGTTTTTCTTCGAGCCGTCACTGCTTTAGTTTTATTCTTTCCCAAACATTGTTGGCTAATTTCATTGACAAAATTCATAACTTGGGGTTGGAGAGCTCACTCCTATTCAGCTGCGAGCGCTGGGGGGTTCAGTGTTTCTTTTCCATGCTGCCCATCTTGCCTCATTCTCTGCATCCTCCCAAAGCCAGATTCCAGCCTGTGCTGTGCCGAGGGATGGAGCTGAGGGACACAGCCCTGCACCCGGCGTTTAAGTGGTCCTCAGCTTTTAGATGGGGAACAAAAAGCACCACAACAAGATCTGAACCCAAAGCAAAACGGCGATGGGGAGGGCAGCCGGCACAGGACTGAAATGATGCACTACAGAACTGAGAGACCCCTTGAAGTACACAGCAAACATTTAAAAACAAAAGCCTATTTAGCTTTTATGTCTGCAATGCTCTGCATCCAGTCCAGTTAATTACAGCTATTTAAAAACATCTGCATTTCATAAAGAACCAACTTTCCTTCCCCTTAGGCTGCCCCTCCTGAGACATCTCTCTCCAGGCTGCTGGGTTACACAGTAATTACAATCCACAAGTACCTGACATCACCACCGAGTGCAATGCATTATGGTATGAAAAACAAGAGAAATAATATTACTCAAGATGGATCCGAGCCAAGATCCCAGCTCCAAACACCATCATTTTCTTTGGCAAAGTTCAGAGCCGGAGCCCAGCACAGCAGCCAGGGCCCCCGAGTCAGTGCTACACACGCAGAGTGGAGGAGTCATTTTGTGCTCCAGTAAAAAAGAGGACATTTCCCCTGCCTGCTGACCCAGAGGGTCTTAAATACATGCAAGTGGAGGGCATGACTGCAAGCCAGAACAGATCGGCAAAGAGCTCACATCAAAACAGTGCTGGAGGTTAGAAACAGCCCTAGCAACAGCCAGCCCTTGCACCCCCAAACCAGCTCTGCCTTCCCAGAGCATCACTGGGAGACCTGCCATGCCCCTCGTCCCATCCAGAGCCTGGTGCCAGAGCCTGCCAGGCCATCAGTTTGGAAAGGGATGCAGGCTGGACCAGAAGCAGCCTCCAGCGGTGGAGCAGGCAGCAGTACCCTGGGCATCTGCCTGTGCTGCCTGCATCAGCCCAGCACCAGCACAGGCAAACACTCACAAAGTGTTTGGGGAAGGCTCTAATGTCAGTGCAAGGTGCTGTGGGTTTGTACCCTTCCAGCTGGAAGGAGACAGACTCTGACTTCAAGGAACCTGCAACAAGCTTATATGTGTTATATATATATATATATATATGCATACAAACACATGCACATAATATATACACATAATTTGATTTATGGCCACCAAAATGCACTCAGCTGGTACCTAAAGCAAAGTCCTTAACAGTGTTTCGTGCAGCAAATCCTTTTGTTCTCTTCAGAGGCAGAGGCTGGTCCCACACTGCAGCACCAGCCCTGTTAACCTGCAGGAACACTCCCCTCAAGCCACAGCCTTTTTGCTTTGCTAAGCTCTCGAGGCCGGGTCTCTTGTCTTGTTCATTTATCAGCTTGTTTCCCTGCAGAGAGGCAGCGGTTAGAGGAGAAGGAGTGTGTTTTTCAGTCCACAGAGCAAGCAATTTACTTTTTGAGAGTGCTTGCCAAAACCACATTCCTGCTCCAGCTTCCAGTCCAAGCAGAGGGGAGGCTGAGATCAGAAACGAGACTCGTGGGCTGCTTTTGCTCAACCGGTTGTGCTCTCTTTGCCTTACATGAGAGCTGATCTCACTCAGGGGTTGAAACATCCTCTGCACCTTCACATCTCAACAGCAAGCAGGGAAAGTAAAAACCACAGGGTTTCCTCTGCAGTGAGCAGTACCCAATAAATTCACAGCAAGAACAAGCCCTTAGAAGAAAAAAATACAAATATCCCCCAAACCAAACATTTTATCCTGTCCTGGTGTAACTGGGGAATAAACTTAGCAACTAATTTTAAGGATGAAGGGGAAAGGAAAGGGATAAGAGCGAGTCAAGCAAAGCGCTGCACTCCACCGCGATCAGAACAGCAGCCTGGGTTCGCATCCCTGGAGGAACCAGTAGCTCTGTTGGTCAGGCTCCGAGTTAGTGTGGTGGGGCAGGAGCCAGGCCCTTGGCTCTCCTGCACAGCTCAGGGCCTGCTACCATGAGGAACCTTGGAAAATGATGAACAGCCTTGACTGAGGACTGGGAAGGGCTGGAGGATGGTGAGTGCTGGGTGCAGGCCTGAGCTCCATCTCCCTTATCTTGGGTACAGCACCACTTAGCTTAATGGGATGATTCCTGGGTGGTAATTGAATAGGTTATCCCCTAGCCCCTAAGTAGACTTAAAAGTGCCTTGGCTGGGCGTCAGATGATATTGCATGTATGAAAGAATGCTCCAGTGATGCGGAGACATTATAAGCACCACTGCCTTGCCCCATAGGGATGCAGACTGGGGATGGAGAGCCAGGCTGGAGACATAGGTCCTGACTCCTCTTCCCTCTCTCCATGCTCTGGCTGCCTGCTCTGCTATTTGTGCTTGCCTGTGCAGGGCCATCTGTGCACATCCACTGACACAGGAGTGCCGCTCACCATGGCCACTTAGCGTGGCCAAAAAGACTGGGGTTATTACACACCCTTGAGGCTTTCCCTCATCATCCTCACTCCTTGCCGAAGCCCCGCTGGGTCTCTGAGCATCATAAAGCTCTCCCTACCAAAGCAGACTGGGAAATGGCCGATGCTGGTAGAAGAGGCGGTGTGATCAAGGTGATGCTCCTGGGATGCCACAAAAGCAGTGCTCAGGGCAAAGCGGCACAGCCCCAGGATGTAGGGACCTTGCTGGCAGCCAGCCATCCCTTGCAACTCTCCCTCAGCTTTGCAAACCTCCCAAAGGCAGCCTGCAATTCCCCACACGGGGGTGATTCCTTAAGGACAGATGTGAAGTACATGCTTGCTTATCCTGAAAGAGCAGTTTACAAAAAACCAAAGTAATCTACTTTTGAGACCTGCTTCTGCTTTCCTGACTTTCACTTCCACAAGACCATGCTCCCACCTCCAGAGCAGCCTGGCCACGTGCCTGAGCAGCGCTCCCCTCCCAGGGTGCTGCCCACATCCCATTTCCAGGTGTAATCTCACATCAAGGATAATTAAACATACACTGGATGTTGCTCCTAGATGGGTTTTTCATGTACGTGATAGATCTGGGTCCTAAAGGGAGGTGATGCAAAGCCCCCTCAACAGGGTAAACAGCATCCCAGCACTGTGCTCCATCCTCTTAAGTGGTGGCCCCTTCCATCAGCAGTGCTGGGGATTATTCCTAAATTAAGTCTCTTCACTGACTTTTTTTCTCTCCCTATCACCTTTCCCTTCTCCCATCGGTAATCCTTCCACCCTGTGTGTTCAGTTTGGTGTCAGGGCCCCAGGGCACCGTCCCTCACCCCCTGCCAAGGATGCACAGACACCATTGGTCACACCAGGAGCATCCCAGAAAAACCCTTTGGTGCAGGGGAAAAGCCATGGTGCTCCTCTCTACCTCTCCAGAAAGCCCAAATGTCATCCTTCCTATGGGAATAAATCACCATCAGACTCACTCTCGCTGCTTAACACACAGTTTCCCAATACCCAGCTGGGTGTTTCCCCTCAGCTCCTGCAGCAGCACCGGGACAGGGAGGCACAGCCTGCTCAGCAAGCTTGTGTGTCATTAGGGTAAATACATCCTCCAGTGGGAAGGAAAAGGATTTGTCTTTCTACATGCAGAGGACATATATATATACACACATATATATAGAAAAATAAAGAAGCTTTATTATACTCCAGAATACCTTCCTCCCTTATCAAAGGTCAAACTTGGATCCAATTTCAGTCAGGAGGGAGACGTCTGTCAGACAAGCACTAATCACTATTTAGTATTCATATTCACCTATTAGAAGCTCCATGCTGTAAACATGTCTATGAATTAACAAGGCATCTGGCCTCTCTTATACAATATGAGCAGCTTGGATCATAAAGTGTCTGCAGCAAATAAAAAGTGCCTTCCATCTGTCTCTCCCAAATATCACTGCTATCACCAAAGCAAACAGACCGGCTCTTCCAAAGCACGGCGCGGCCCCCTCCCCCAGAACGTGTTAGTCAAACAAAAACAAGCATTTCACGGAGAGCACTTGACAGAGCTGCAACGCTGAGGAGCGAGGCGCAAATTAAGAACCGGGGGAAAATGAGCTGAAAAATAACTGGGAAAAAAAGAGCTTCCCGATAACAAAGTCTCTTCTTAGCGCTCTGAGTAATTATGCACAGCGCTGGTGATGCCAGTGGCATCAGGTCAGCACTGCCCGGCAGAAGATGCGCTCACACGCCAGGATCATGCCAGGGCTCCCCTGGGAAATAGTACATGAGCTTTAAGGTCCCTTCCAACCCAAACCATTCTATGGCTGTATGAAATGCTGTCTCTCCTAGCGCTGAAACCCTTGTGGCTTGCAGTGGAGAAGGTTGCTCTGGGGTCATGATGACCAGAGACTTCCTCAGTCCTGCAGTATGGAAAAGGCAAAGCCCAGCCAGCCTTGAGCCATCAGAGCTGCCGTGTGCGAAGGCCACGTGCTGGCTGCGGGGGACAGCTCAGCTGCAGTAATGCCACCCACCGGGGCAGACTACGAGCTCCATCCCAGGTCCACAGGCTGTTTTCTCCCTCTAAATCAGGTCACTTCAGCTCATGACTCTGCTTCCTGGTTGTCCATGAGGAATGCACTAGAGCTAAAGGTGGGTAATTTGTGTGTCTTCCCAAACCACAGGGAGACAAGGTGAATCCAGGAGCTGTGTCAGTGCAGGACATCAAGGAGTGCTGCTGCCATGAACCAGGAGCTGCAGCTGCCCTGATGGCTGCAGGAGGGAGGAGCTGCTGCAGCCCCTGAGATCGTTCCCACTGGATGCACCAGGGAGGTGGGACCAGCCAAGGCTGTTGCTGGTGGGACAGTGGGACCAGTGTTGGAGCTGGGCAGGAGATCTCTTGCCAGGGTCTGGATGGGTGTCAAGGCAAAGGCAGGAGCAAGGGCAGGGAGATCGACCCTTTTGGTGGCAGCTGCTCACCTGAGAGGTTCCTGTGTCCCTAGGACACCACTAGTGCCCTGGCTAAAGCCAGTGGCCTTAAACCAACTCAGGCTCCTCTGTCTCAAGGGAAAGGAGGGTCTACTCTAAACCCTGGCTTTGTTTTCAGGAGATAAATTTAAGCCAAGGGGAAGGAAGAATGAGGTTCATAAATCAGGCAGGCCTGAAAATGAGGCATGAAAAATGAATGAATAGAGCATGTGTGTGAGCACTGACACAGCCCACCCGCAGCTGGCAGCCCACAGCCAGGCCCTCCCCATGGCACCGAGCTCACCTCCGCCGATGGAGACAGCCCTGCTGGCTCTCTGAAACCTCCTGCTTCTTACCCACTTTGCATCCACACAGAAAACAGCCCCCCTTGGCTTTAAACCTCAGCTGCCGGGGATACGATGGGTTGCTTGGGCTCCAATCCGTGTGCTCAGCAATGTCCGGCTCTGCCTCATTCCTCCTCCCTTTCCAGGTTTAAACAACCAACTCTCTGGGTTGCCTGAGATGTTAAAGCATAAAAATGGGGAAGCAGAGGGAAGTCACGGCTTTCTGGAAGTGATTCTCACATCCCCAACACACGCAGATGACCCAGCTGCAGACACCTAAGGAGTTAGATGAGCTTCTACATCAGATCAGCCTCTCAGCTTCCTTCATGGCCAACTAGCTGCTTCTAACAGCAACCCAGAGAAGCCCATCTCCTCCAAATCATTCTCTAGAGAGCATGTGTGTGGGAATGGGGCCAAAGCAGCCTGGCTTGGTGATGCACTAAGGATGCATCAGGAGGTGGATCTGCACCTCTGCTATAAGGCTTCGGTCTGTTGGGTCCACAATGTACAGGCATTTCGGATCGATGAGAAACCCTCACAACTTGGCAGCCTCCAGAATTAGGTCTAAGTGCACTGGGTCATCTTGTCCACAAATATTTGCGCTTTGCAAAGCAAAAAGGCCCTGACCAAACAAACCCAATGTGGCTGCAGCTGCTGTGCTGGGACCTGAAAGTGCAGGTTGTGGAAATACCCATCTGTGGCACTGGGCATGCAAATACTTCAAAGAAATAATTCAACCATGGCTTAGGAGGAAATGGTGGAGAGTGGGCAATGGCTGAGGCAGCCCAGGGCAGCTGGTATTGAACTGGAGAGGTTGGGAAGGAGGGAGAGGAAAAGCTAAAGATGGGGAAATTTGGGGTTAGCTTCCTGTCAGATGATCTGAAGTGGCCCCAGCTGGGGGACCTGGTGACTGCAGAAAGGTCTCACTGAGCATCACTGTTCAGAGCATCACCAGGATTGATCTGGTTGCATCTTTCTACCAGGGAAAAGCTTCTGAAAAATCGGTGTTTTCCTTGCCGTAAGGATTTACCTCTCTCTGACATACCCCGTTAACCACTTGCACTGCTACAAAAGCCCAACACAGAAGATTCACAGCCCCCAGAGCTGCACTGCCAGCCCCAGGGCCAGGTCATCACCTACATGGTCCCACAGGACCTTGGGACAGGAGCAGATCCAGGTGGCTTTCCCAGTGCAGGGATGGCAGCAAGCCCTGGGGCTGCCCTCCAGCCGTATTGCAGCCTGACCCCAGTCCCAGGCCACCAAAATCAATAGGGAATTTGCCACCAGCCTCAGTGGGGACAGGATCAGGCTCTGCATGCACAGGGAAACCCTTTGAGCATGGAAGCTAATTTAAAAGAAGCTCAATCTTGTGTTCAGAGACACGGAGCAAGGAAAAAGCATGGCAGATTTTGGTATATTTTAACTGAATTATTGTCCACTGGGGATCGAGCTAAGACCACAAACATGATTTCGCTTTTTAGCGAGGCTGCAGTGATGAATATGGGGTTCAAAGAAGGAAAGCTGCGTGGTTCCTGTTTCTGATCTTGAGTCATTCCTCCTTCTTTGGAGGCTAAGTGTGAATACCACAGTACACAGAATCCCCAACAAAGACTCCCATCCATCCTTTAGTAAGGCACATGGGTTGGCAGGTACACGCAGCAGAGCTTAGACGACACATATCAAAATGCAGCAGAATTTTGTGCGAGGCTCTGTTAAATATATTCTGCTTAATTGATTTTTCTAAAAATCTATTATGCTGCTCCAGGCACAGCTATTGATCTGCAGTGCTGGAGGAGTAATGAAGAAGCCTTCAAATCAATAAGGCCAAAGTATATCTCAAACTGTATCTGCTCCACCAGCACAACAGGGATGTGGCCAGTGAAATTCCCTAGACGGGACCAGGAGTACGGACAAACCTGTTCTGAAGACTGCAAAGATTTATTTCTATTGGCATAAACATAACTAATGGAACTCTTCACTTCCCTGAAAGCTGATAATATATCCTGGTGCTCCCAATGAAATCAGCAAGAGCACATTTGCAAAGGAAGGAAAAACCCACCCAACTCCCTCAACCGTGAGCTGTATTTTCTTCTTGGTGCCCTCGATTCTCCTCCACCCCTTTCCCCCTACCAGGATAATATTTCTTCTCAGAGCTCTTATACAGGTTTTAACATGGCTTTTGTGAGTCTCCAAGGCTGGAGGTTTAGGTTTTCTTTTATCCCTTTCTGTCAGGATGGAGTAGGTAGGCAGCTAAAATCACAGGCTGATAATATTGTTTGGGGCTAACAGCCTTATCTTATCTTGTTCGTATTATTCATATTACCTTAGATAAGCCACCTGGGGCCGCACACAAGCAAGATTCAAGGAAGTGGCCTCATTAAAGTTCAGATCCCTATTTACTGTAATAAGAACAGCTGGACTAACACAGCCACACTTTGAACTCGGCTGGCACTTTCCATCTGAGGCTTTGACTTGATCCCTTTCACACTTCACAGCACAGAGAAACCGAGGAGCCGGAGTTAATCAGCACGGCCACTTTTCCTCCAAAAGGCCTGGGATTACAAAAGGGGTTTTTCCTGCCGGACATTGACTGTTTCTGCAAGCATGGCAAAACCAGCCAAGCCCCTCTGCACCCCACAGAGCCTGGCTAGAGACCACTGATGGCAAAGAGCTGCTCAAAATGCAATCAGCACTTTATTTCCCAGCTCAAGTGATGCTGGGAGCGATCTGTTGGTTCTGCTTTTCTAACCCGCATGGTCAAAGCAGCAGATCCAGCACAGGGGCACGGCTGCCTTTGCTCAGGTGTTTGCTGCTGCCTGGCTCAGGCACTGAGGTTGGCAGGAACCAGCTTTAGGCGGGTTGAGGTCAGCGTCACCGTGGCCGGAGCAGAGCTTGCGCTGCTTTAACCCCATTGGGGTGGGCGGTGGGGGCATCGCAGCCCCCAGCACACGCCGCTCAGTTCCAGTGGAGGCCTGTGACAGCCGCTGAGCACTTGAGTCGGTTTCAACCAGCAAATTAATCTAATTTCTTTTTCTCTTTTTGAAAGAGCCTGAACCTCCGAAGTTTAAAAATATGGTAATGCAATTAGCGGCTTTGGCAGGCTAATGAAGGCACTCCAAAGCCTTGCAAAAATACCATTAAAAGAGAATGCTTAAGAGCCTCTTCAAACTTTCCAAAATGAGAAGTACGTTCATATTCAGAAGATGCCAATCTAGTCTCCTTTCTCCGAGGTTCAAGATTAATTAGGGGCTTGTTTAGTGCATGAATGAGGAAACAAATGAACTCTTGGATCGCAGAGCACTGGAACCAATTTTTTAATCATTTTTTTCTTCTTAACAATTACATTCCTATCAAGAAAGTCTTCATTAGACTTTCTGTCACGGGGCCACATCATGTCAGGTAACTATTACAAGTGCTTGGCTTTCACCCAAAGACTGAACAATACAGATTTGCTCGGAAATAAATACGATATATATTTAACACAGTGTTTTTCTCATTAAAATGCTATTGCATTTTCATAATAAATATGTATAACTCTTTCTCCAAGACTCCCTCAAAACAAATGGTTTACAGAAGACCAACCATATCTTCCCCTTCCCAAAACCAGCCTGGGTATTTAAAGATTACCTTTGAGAAACGTGTTAATGCCTGCTGTAAGAAGCACCATACAATACAATGAGATTACTAAGGTAAGCAGTAATAGGAAGAAAATGAGTATCTTCATGACTAATTGTTAAAAGAATGGGGTTACGTGTTTAGTGAAGGAGAAAAGGAAAAGGAAACTGCTCTATTGTTTTTTCAATGAGGTACAACCTGCCCTGAAGATCAAGGGGACTGTTTGGATCATCTCACCCAGAACAAGGTGCAGATTTGGATCCAAACTGTACCAGAATTCAGGCGTTCTTCCAGTCCAGCCCTCCTCCTGCTCACAGCTGAGAGCTCACTCCCTTACTCACACACCAGGTTTGTTTGGATGATGAGAATTTCTCCAGGAATAGATAAAGCATTAACACAGAATAATTTCCAAAAGGAAATAATAATAATAAAAGGCCTAATTGCTGTAGTCATGCTAAGAAAGGGAAGCAAAACTCAAACAAAGCTGACAAGACAAATACACCACAGTGACAGCAAATGCCAAAGACACTGTTTCTGCATTGCTGGTGATAAGCTTTTACTTATTACAAAGTTCTACTGCAGGCAGGTGAGCTGCACCCAAAATGCAGCCTCACACCAGTGCCAGGAGCTCCCTGGGGAGCAGAGGTGGCGTTTGCTCAAAGGGCTCTTCAGAGGGACTCACACTTGCCCACATATGACTCTGGTTTTATTCTACAAGTGATGAAGAACATGAAGATTCCACCCATAACCCAAAGAGTGAGGAATGGGTAACACATACCAAGGACAGGTAGATCCATTTACACTTTTCTATTAGTACCCATTTATCATCATCCGGACCTGCCCCAAAACAGATAATGTTTTCCTAAGTGGCAAAGCAAGGGTAAAATTTTCATACCTGATTTGTTCATTTCTACCTCTCTCATGTCCTTTGAGCAACTGCAGATCAGATCTACGCTTCCCAGGACACCCTTCCATGAGGATTTATAAATCAACCAGCACATTAGCTCTCGACCACTCTCCCTAAAATCCTTTCTATGGGACAGTAATCAAGTCCACACAGTGGATAATGCTGATGGAGAAGGCAGGCTGCAACAATGATTTCACTCATTAGTTCCTTAACAAAAGCCCAATTTAAGCTGTATGGGGAGACCATTTTGCTCAAGCACCATAAGGACTTGCATTTTCAAAGTAACCATGGACAGGTACAGAAATCCAGATTTATTTCTCAGAAAGACCTCAGCACATCTCTAAGAAACCAGCAGCAGAGGAATCAGCGTGGCCCAAACCACAGGCACCTGCAGAGTGGAGAAGGTTCCCTTTTGCAAGTGATCTATCACCACCATACCGTTGCTCCAAGCTTTGCACAAGCCGCAGGGAAAGCCTGAGCTGGCTGGGCACCAGATGTCTAAGTTTCAAGATCTCACTTTACAATTATCTCTAGAGATCCATGTCCCAGTGGCTCTTTAGTCACAAGAGGAACTCATTTGTTGGACTTCAACCAATTCTTGGAGTTTGGACTGTCTCCATTGTAAAATCTGGCAGGTTGCAGCCTCTGCCCAGCAAGTCACAAGCATCACTATTCTTTCCCAGAACTGACCAGTAAAGGCTGTGTGAGGAAATCTCCTGTCTGCCACCCGTAGCCAACGTGAAGACCACAAATTCAGTTTTGCATGTCTTGCCCATTGCTGCTCTATACGTCCCTCTTAACATAGAGACTGCATTTCCACTTGCGTTTCAACCTTTCTAAAAGCCTGCCTTAACACAGGACACAGAAGGTGAAGCTCACCCCAAACTGCCAGTGTGCCAAGTGTCTCCTCAAAAAGAATGCTACAACTTTCATCTTTCACATGAATCTGGTACCACCAAGTGATGCTGATGCCGGAGCAGTGCCATTGCATTAGTAAGGAGAGCCAAAGTTCTTAAAGAAACAGAAGAAAAGGATCTGGGATGTCAGTGGAAGAGCTATGGGATAATAAAGGACTGTGCCAGCTGACAGCGAGATATGCAGAGCACTTGCACAGATCTCAGCAAGCTGAGCTGCAGCAACCACACTGTCACAGGTCACTTATTTGCATCAAAATGATGAAAGACTGGATGGAAAGAAAAGAAGGGGCATGCAAATCTACCATTCTTCTTGTCCCATTATAACCCTGGGAGCCTTGAGCAAAATTCAGTGCAACTCTGGAGACGTTCTGCTTTCTTATTAGTACAAATTCTGAAGCTCAGATCCCTCCTTGTCCTAAAATATGTTTATATTAAGTAACTGCTTACCTTGTCCCAGTAATAATACTGGAAGTCAGAAAAGCATGTAGGAAGAGCTGGTAGTCCTGGTGAGGATGAGACTGAACGCAGGAGTTTGGAGATGAGGGTAATTCTACAGACCAGGCAAAGGTGGTGTTATTTCTAATGCAGATGCATTTTCTTCAGTGCTTTGTGATCCCTGATTTATTCTAAGTTGCCTGGATGGGCGAAGTCAGTGCACAACCTGAGCATGCCTTGCTGAGAGCAAGAGACTGCATTGTAGAAATCAAGACCCGGTGAAGAGGAACTTTGCATTGAAGGCGTGAGGCATCAACTGCCTGAATGTGCCCAGGTGAACCCTAAAGGAGACATCTCAGTTTTTTGCACATCAGATATTGTCAGTCTCCTGTCATCTTATAGCCTGGCCTTTTCTTGAGCAAAACCTGGGCTGCCTGGCTTTGTCCTTAAATCGCTGGCTCCTGCCTGCTTAAGTGGAAATATTGCATATCTGCCTCTACATTTTGCTGGCTTTCACAGCATTTGATCACACCAGGTGCTGGCAGACCTACAGCAGGTTTCATGAGCAGGTCCCTGAGCAATGGCCAGAGAACAGCAAATCCTGGAAGTGGAGCATGGAGGGAGAATTTGCCAAGTGCTCTGGTTTTTACTCTGTGCAGTTCAAGAATATGAAGGAGCATCTACAGCTGGACTCTAAATAACCAGGTTAACTACCCTCTGCAAATAGACAAAACCTGCTGCCCTGAACCCTGCTGCTCTCATAGAGCTGTAATAGCTTTTGCAATAAAAACCAGTGAGTCCCAAAGGATTGATCTCCATTTATTCAGAAAGATGTTGCTAAATTCCTACACACAACATACTCCACTGCTGGAATACATGCCTCTTTCCTAGCAGCTCCCCTTCCTGCCAGCCAGGTAAAGGCAAGGCATATAATCATCTGTGTAATCTCATTTGGAAGGTTAACTGCCGTGGATCATAAATATCCAGGGATTTATGCCCATAAAGGTGCGCTACCTAAGGCTTCAAGAGAAAAGTACCATGCTCACATCTCCCTTCTCTCCGACTTCTAAAAAAGGGAAAGGAGCATGTCAAGATCCAGAAATTACCATGCCGTAATGGAAGATCCTCAGATAGACTTGCTTTAATTATACAGTTCTATCATTTCCTGAGAGTTCCCCATCCCATTAGGAAATGATGGCAGTAACTCAGCTAATGGATTCACACTGCAAACAGCCGCAGGGCTGCAGGCTCCAGCACGGAGTGTGTGCAGGAACGTGGCTCCTCTCCTGCCACAGAGATGGGGTTTCTTGCTCGGAGGAACATCCATTCTCCCTGCTTGGAGATGCAAGGCCCTTTCCTGCATGCAAAGAAACCCCCATAGCTGGTGCTGGAGGGAGCACTGCAGTCTGGGCTCCCCAGATCTGGGGCTGTAGGGTCTTCAGGAGGGCAGGTCAGACCTGGACACAGGAAGATGTGTTGCACAGGGAGAGGAGATAAAGGCTATTAAAGCAAAATGTTTCTCCCCCCATAATAATCATTTTCTGCATATTTCTTTGCCTATGCAAGGTACAAATCCGCACAGTTGGAATGCAGAGGCCATGCCTCTGTTCATATCTGCTCTGTGTGCAGTACAATAGCGTAGGAACTACAGAGCAAAGGAAGGCATTAAATCAGGCACCAGATCTCTTCAAACACCACGTTTTCTGTGTAACCTTTCAGTGCTTCACTCATCCTTGGCAGTGGAGCTGACCTGGTCATTTTTCCCTTTTTACTTCGCACTGCCACTTTTCATGAATTAACACAGCAGTGGGGTTTTGTGCTTTGCAGAGGGAAGAAAAAAACCCCAAACCCACCAAAAAGCTCCTTTCCTATTTAAATAGAGACATGTGGCAGCTGACATTTCTTGAAAACACTTTGACTCATATTAAGCTTTGTAAGTCCTTTTATTATCTTTAAAGACTAGTTAAAGGCATGTCTAGAGCAGCAGGCAAAATGGAGGCAAGCAGCCTACCTGGGGGAGATGGAGGAAGATGGAGATGTTCTGGCTCCAGGCTCCATCCCCAGCCAGCTACAGAGCTACTGCTGGGACACCCATCACCTCCCTGCTGCCTGGAGTAAGGAGAAGGTTTCATAGGCCCAGCAGCTAGAAAAGCAACAGGTCTCTTCATCCCCTTTGTGTTTAACTCGAAAGGGGGCTGGGCAGAGAAGCACGACCAGGAGAGCAAAGGAGGAAGTGGAGGCAGTTAACTGTGCAGAGGATTTCGGTTTGTTCGCTGCCTTTCTTTGGGCTGCTCTTCCCCCCTGCTTGAAGCTGCCAGCTGTGGTGCTGCAAGGTGCAGGTACCTGCTGACTGCATGGCCAGGGTGATGCCCACACAGAGCAGCACCTTCCCTCGGCTGCATGGGCAGCGCTGCCCATTCCCCTCCACTGCACTGCCCCTGACCCCCGATGTTTTACTGCTTTTCTCCCAAAACCCAACCATCAGCCCTCACTTCTAAGCCCTTACAGCTGTGCTACTGAGATAAGATGACACTGAACCCAGGGAACCCGTCCAATACCCAAAATAGGAAGGGCTACAGGTGCAAAGGGTTGGAGGTTAAATAAGAGGAGGAGCCCTAGGAGCACATGCCAAGCAAAGAGGAAGCAATGAGGGGAAGGGGATGACCAACATGTATCCATGCAGCAGACCTGCATGGGCATTTCAAGTCAGGCTTTGGTCCAGGGAAACAGCTGTGGGCATCTCATGACCCCACACAACTTCGTTTGGAAAGGAAGGATACTGTCCAGACCAAGGAAAACCTTTCCATGGTGCTTTTCAATGGAACAAACCAAGCTTTTGCACAGCCACCCCTTTTGGCACTGCGATAGGATGTCAGCACCAGACCCACTGCCAGCTAAAACCCCTTTGTCAAATGCTGACCTAGTTTATAGGCAAGGTATTTGAGGTGACCCCAGCTCCTCGCATGCCCCGAACTGTTCTGAGCACGCTGCTGGCATCAATGGCGGCACAAAGTGATGAAAGGACCCAGATTTCAGCACGAGTTTTCCAAGGGGAACCAATTAAAAAGAAAAGAAACAGCAAAACTGTTCAAAGGGTTGTGAAAAATCACTGGGCAACATCCTTTTAAAGCAAAGATCTCACCTTTCTCGTGTGCTAGATCCTTGGGCGGCCTACCCAGCATATTTAAGTGGGCATCAGAGAGAAAGGTACAATTAACATCTAAGTTGGACCAGGGCTGCCACAGCAGGGAGGCAGCATCAAGCAGAGCAGTCTGGTGATGTCCATCCCTGCTGTGCTCCCCTCTCCCAGGGGATTGTCCCAACAAGCAGCTCCTGAGGAAAAAAGCCTGAGCCTCAGCATCTCCTCCGTGCATTAAGGCTTAATGCAAACCCAGGGGCAGTGAACAGGATTTTTTCCACCACAGGTTGTGTCTCATGCTGGTATGGCTTTGGCTGTCCTACCTGCACTCCTGTCAGCTCTGCCTGCTCAAGAGCAGCAGCAATATTAATCCATGCATGTGTTTTCACAAAACCTACTGTGGTTTTGTCTGTACAGCCTTAAACATATACAGGGCATCCTTCGTGGTGCAGTTAAGTCAAGATTAAGTTAACATGGTGCAGAAGTTTTCCCTGGTAGCATGCTTTGTGCATAGTATGGACATCTTCCCTGGCACTGTAGGAACTAGATTGTCTTTAAGATCCCTTCCAACCCAAACCATCCTGTGATCCTACTATCCTGCATTTGGGAAGAGGCTCTTCTGTGACCCTGCCCAGACCATGCTGTGCCCCCTGGCAGAGCAGCTCCTGCTACAGGGATGGAGGGTCAGCCCCATCCATAGCATGGGAGAGATGGAGTGGCATTTACCCCAGAAAGGACAGACGGTTTTCCCATACCTTCTGCAGTCATTGCCAGAGAGGACCAGAAGCCTCCCCTGGACCAGCGGCACCCAGATCTCAGCACTAAGTGAACCCTGTCCTGCTCCTGCTTCCTCTGCAAAGTGAGTTCATCATTCACTGATGTTAAACATTTGTGAGTAATGGCTTGAGTGCTCTGGGTCTCGTTAGGCCTGTCCCCATGAACATCATGTTTGCGTGAAGCTTTACCTGAAGAACCTCATCACAGAGCTTTAGCCAAGGGCACAGCTCACTGCCAGCACCCAGCAGCTCACATTTCTCCCAACTACTGCTTTTACCTCCTGCTGCTTCACTTAGGCTGGTGGCTTTTGGAGAAGGGGCCAAGCACACCCTCAGCACAGCCTTCAAGTCACTGCTGGATATAAACAGCTTGGAAACCACAGGGAAACAGGGCAGATGGGGACAGCTCAGGGGAGTTCAGCTCTTAGGAGGGTAGTGAAAAGAGGTGAAGAGGAAGAGCTGGGGTTTTCCCAGATTAGCAGCACATCACTGTATCAACAGCTGGGACCAAGCCCTCATAGAGGGTGTTCTCCAAGGAGACAGGCAGGGGGATTGGACGCTCTCACACTGTGGTGTGACCCTGGCTCCAGCACAGCCCAGTGGGGTACCAACATCCCACCCAGCACAGAGAGTTTGCAACCACAACGCTGAACAACCCAGCAGCATGTCCCAAACCACCGGGGCCACAGCCCCTGTAAATGGGGCTCCCCAGCTCTAAGAGGTGCTTCACCACATCCCTGTAATTAGCGACTCCTGTGATTGCTAAATGCACCACCAGAACATGCCTTGGGGTTGGCTGGTTTTTTGTGGCAAACCCTTTCTAATCCCCACCTGGCTCGGTGCAGGAAGCTGGGATTTATGGAATGATTTTTCCATTGCGGGTCCCACATCAGAGCTCCTGCAGGTCTGTGCCCAGCCTGCAGTGTCCTTCCCACCCCCTGCCCTGAGCAGCAGCTTCTCTTCTGAGCCCGGCTTCAAGAGACTAAAGCCAATACCTGCAGGGAAATTGCAATTATAACCTCCCCCAGCAGCAGCCCTTCCTGAGAGGCCCTGGCTGCCTGCAGCTTTCTGGCTTTAGGAGCCTGTAGGCATCCTCTGCCTGCCCTATGGGGGAATTTCAGCCTCAAAAGCTCCAAGAACTTGTGGCTTAGGAGCTGTGCCAGGCAGTAGCCATAAAAAAGGCCAGGGTAGTTAGAGGAAAATTAGAGCTTGTCTTTTATGTGCTCCTAAGCCATTTGCTACGGGCAAAGGGCTTGAGAAATTATTTGATGCAGTCACTTTGGTTAGAAAACAGAAGCAGCTCAGCTTTTGAGATTTTACGCTATTCGTATGTGGAACTGGAAGGGTGGCACCCAACCTGCAGGGACCCTGGGGCTGCCCCTGCCTTTAGCGGCATCCTTTACCCAGCAAGATCCTCGTGCACAAGCACAAGGGTGGATCAGGACACACCTGCAATGGGTTGGGTGCAGGATCTGTGCAGGCATCTGGTGCTGAGCTGGTTCTCCCAGCCCTGGGGTGCTGCTGTAGGGAAGGCAGGCTGCTGTCAGCACAGTGGGGAGCAAAGCTTGTCATCAGAGTTACCCCAAAACTGTCACAGCAAGGGTGAGTCCAGGAGCCACGAGGGACAACTGGAGCTTTGCTGTTACGAAAAGGGGCTCCTGACATCCCATCCCACTGGAAAAGCTGGGAGCTGGTACCTTTCAGGGCACGGATTTATACCTCAACATCAAGACCGACACCTGATGCGTGTCTGGGCTGGGTGCAGGACCAAGCCATGGAGACTGTGTGAGACCCAGCAAAAACCCCCAGACCTCCTCCTTGCTACACCCCAAACATCTCCTGCAGCCTCAGGGAGGCTGCTGTTGCTTAGAGGTGAACCATGTTAGACAGGGCTTGGAGCACCCTGCTCTAGTGGAAGGTTTCCCTGCCCATGGCAGGGGTTGGAACTGGATGAGCTTTCAGGTTCCTTCCAACCCAAATCTTTCTGGGATTCTTATGAATACCAGAAGTCAAAGGCTTTTGTTGTACATCTCAGGTTTTGGTTACTTTAAGCTGGCAGTTCCTGCTCTTGGTTTCTGCCTTGAGGGGGGTGGATGTTTTGAAATTTGGAGCAAAAATAGCACAACAGCTCTCTAGAAGGCAGCTGCTGAAGGAGAGATCATTGTAACAACACCAGAATAC
This sequence comes from Psittacula echo, assembly GCF_963264785.1. Taxonomy (NCBI): domain Eukaryota; kingdom Metazoa; phylum Chordata; class Aves; order Psittaciformes; family Psittacidae; genus Psittacula; species Psittacula echo. The sequence goes on along the minus strand of NC_137750.1, from coordinate 9,466,662 downwards.
TTCCAGACATTTAAACCAAAATACTTCTCGCATACTTCTGGCTTGGAAAAGCAACAGGCGGCTGCACAGGCACCTTTGTGCAGCACATGCGGTACAGACCATTCCCCTCCTTCCCATCTTCTGTGTAAAATCAGATCTGACAAATCTAAAGCAAGAGAAGATCAAGACATGACTATGAAGGACAATATCAGGCCAAGCCTGTTAAATTATCTCCTCCCTTTCTGTCATGTCTCATTTGCTACTGAGCTGTCAGCTCCCACCCCTCGCCAACCAGCTTCCAGCATCGCCCTGTTAAATTCCCAATCTCTTGATTTCTCTCCAGCCAAACCAGAAGGATTCCCCTTACACTCCCGGAGAGTCACCCAATCTCTCCTCTTTAAATGCCTTAAATTTTCCTTGGTTGAGATCCCTCCAAAGAGCTGTGGACACAGTCCCGTTTGCTTCCCACACCCTTCCAAGCCTTGTGGTGCTGCTCCCAGAGAGCTGCTGTGCCATCCTGGTGGGGTGGGAAGAGACGACCCCCCCTTTCCCCTGCATCTGTCAGCCTCCAGCAGTGAGCTGGTGCACACTGGAAAGCTGTGAGGAAGCCCTGCACAGGGCAGCGAGGGGATGCTCCTGTGCCAGGCATCTCTTCCTCCTCTGCTGATGCTCTGCACCCCAGGACTTGGCCCAGACCCTGTGCTTGTTCCCTCACTCCCCTTTCCTCCCCTCCCACGGTGCAAGAACAGAGCTGGGTGTCAGCTACAAGCAAGGATGCAGGGAGCAAAGAAATTGCATCTATAATAAGTAACCCAAACTGCCCATGGGTCACACAGGAGAGGTATTGGCTCTTCCACTGGCAGAACTCCACTGATGCGCACAGGCACTGACTGTGCTCCCCAGCAGGGAAAACAAAATAAAAGCCTTGTATGGTTAAGTTTTAATATGACCTGAGCAGAATTTGACACCTCAGCACCCTCCTGCCCCTGTTTCCATTGTTCCAGCAGGTCCCATTGGAGCTGCAAGGTCTGTGTCACACCGAGTTTCCCACATGCAGGAATGGGCAATTCTCAGCAAAGCAAAACCCTGGGTGTTTTTACACCCTTCAGCTTCAAATCAGCAAGGGCCATAGCTTGTTCAGAATGTAAATGTGCCAGAAAACAAGTTTCAGACGGGGTTCAGAAGCAAAGCCTCTGCACACGATAGCGATTGCGTTTCTTGATGATAATTTCTTATCTCACCTCTCCAAAGTCCTTCGCAAGGGTTTTATCCTGTTAGAGGAAATCCATCCACCTGCTTTTCCCAGGCTTATAGAAAAGCAAGGCAAAGTATTGATCCTAATGAGATAACACTGACAAGAAAATGGCAAGAGTCTGTCTTAGCTATTTAAAAGTTATTCTATTTTGGACCAGTGGGAAAAATGGACCGTTATCAATTCTCCACGCAAATGGGAGATGTCCAACCTTGAGATCTGCTCTGATTCCCATGGGAGCCTCCAAATTCGAGCTACCTCTGCATTTCCTAACATCTTTTTCTTTGAAAAAACAAAAAAACCCCAAACCAAACCCCAAACTGGAAACATTCGCTTCTACAAACCAAATCCCAGAACCACTGGTGCTTTCATAGTGAAAGAACATTTGATGGCGTTTTAATCTCGGCAGGTAATGCAGATATTTGTCATTTCTGATGTCCCCTTTCTGCAAGTGTCCACAGATGACGAGATCCGTGAAATTGCTACTGCCAGGGAGAGAAATGAGAATTAACCTTGTGCCCATCAGCTGCCTCAGCACCACCCTTTCCACACCAGCCTTGACCATCGCCATTGGAGAGGCGGCTCTAGGGACCGTGCTGCCATTCACCCCTCACCATCTGACACACCACAGCCCTGTGTGACCAGGTAATAAACTCCCCTGTGCTAACAGATTGCTTTAAATCCATCACTTTATTTCCCATTCTCATTTGCTTTGCCTTTCATGCTGCTTTCTCATGTATAAAAGGAGAAAGGGGCGGGGGGAAGAGAAAGAAAAAGGCACATGAACACCTGAAAATCTTTGCTGCTGCTACCACTCGGTGCTGAATCTGAATAGAAATGGATGGGAGGGAGATGGGGAAGGATGAATAATATTTCATGCCCTGTAGTCAAACATAATTTCAGGCAGGAGACGAGCAGGGGCTGGTAGATGGCTCACGCCGGCAGATCGGTAATATGCGCTTCAGAGCCCACTCTTTGAAGACTGGGCTCTAATTTCCAGCCTGCAATTATTGCACTGGAAAAGATGTCTCACAAAACAGGGTCACTTTCAGGGGGTGGAGGAGGGATAAGGTAAAGGCCAGAGTCTCAATAGATGTCCTTTGGGGTTAGTAGATATGGCTGCAGGGGCACCCCTGGTGCTGGGATGCACTGCCCTGAAGGGCAGGTTTGAAGGGACTCGGGAGCTGGGACACAGCACCTCTGAGTGTGCTCCTCTGGAGCATCAGCCCCTGCTCAGTGGCAGTGGATGTACAGGATTGTCCTTGGTGTCCTGCAGCCAAGACTTTCACATCAGTCTGTATTTCAACCTCAAAACCTGTGGCCTGATTTTCCAAAGCACCAAAAAGTCCTTGTTCTCTCCTATCAGTGGCTTTGGCCAAGAGCTCAGCCCTTTGCCCAGCAACTACACAGGCAGCTTCTGATTTTCAACAGCCTTGAAGGACAGAAGCGCTGCTATTACATGGAGAGCTGCTCTGTTCCTTCTTCACCAATGCAATGCTGTTGCCTGGAGGCTTTGCCTTTGCTCTTCCGGACTTGGAGCTTTGTCCCATAAAGCAACAGTCATTATGGGCCAGATTTGCCAAAAAAAGCACAGCACAGTGAGTGCTTTTGACGGTTCAGTCACTTCTTGTGGTATCTAAGAGAGCTGATGCTCTTCTGGGCAGGGATGGGAACACTGCAAAAAGTAGAATAAATCAAAATGATCTAACAAGGAATGACATATGGTGTCCCTTAGCAGGGCTGGGGACCACACTGGTTGCCCAGCTGAGATTTAAGCCCAAATAACTGTCTCCAGATGGGATTTGCTGCAATTTTGCTGTGACCCAAACTGACCACACTCTACAGCTCAGATTTGCGAAGGTTTTAGGGCACCTAAACAGGCAAACGGCAAGGATTTTCCAAAGCAGCTAAGAAGATTAGATGTCCCACTGGGCTCTGAGAATTAGGCATATAACCTGCTTAGGCGCTTTTGGGAATTCCTTTGGGGGTTTAACTGTTTGGGTTGAAACTTTCTGCAGGAAGTGTGTGTCTCTCCAACTGTCCCACCACCAGGTTCAGCCTCTGCACTCCAGCCATTTTTGGGGGGAGAAATGTGTTGGTAGGAAATGGAAACTTATGGGTAATTTTCATGGTTTGGATTCCCATCCCTGGCAGTGTTCAAGGCCAGCTTGGACACAGGGGCTTGGAGCAAGCTGCTCCAGTGGAAGGGGTCCCTGCCTGTGGCAGGGATTGGGACTGGATGAGCTTTAAGGTCCTTTCCAATCCAAAACATTCTATGATTCTATGATCTTGAAATTCAGAGAGTGGTGGCCAATGCCTTACATTAGACGTGTGCTTTTCCCTGTCCTGATGAGCCTTGTTGCTGAGTTGGGGTTAGAGGAAAGAGTCAGAGAGGGGAGGACTGAGATTGGCAGGGTGGAGGTGGGAAAGAGTGAAAGGGAGGTAGGGCAGGGCCGGGAGAAACCCAACTGAGATGCCCAAGGGGCAGCAACTGGGATGGAAGAGGAAATGCAGCCAATAGGACAAGCTGGGAAGGGGACACGTTTATACCAGGCTGATGGGGTCGAGATGGAAAGGGTCAAGAGAGCAGGGAAGTGGCACTGTAGCTTATGCCTACTAAATCCTATAAGCTCTCCTAGGCCTGGAAAGGAGCCCCAGGTTTCTGATGGAAGCCAGCACTCAGCTGCTATCAAAGCCCCTGGGCAGCCCCCCAGCACCACTCTTCTGAGCCTGTGCTGCCATGGGTGATGCCTGTTCATCCCAGCTCCTCACCTCTGCCCCCCATGGGAACTCAAAGAATGTGAGACATGAAAGCCCTGGCAATTTGAAGTTATAAAGCACTGAAACAACAACAAAAAAAGAGCCTGTCCTTACAAATAACCTGCAACCAAACGGCTGCCCTTTCTGCCTCATGTTTCCAGCAGCTGCCAGCAGGCAGGATGTGTGTGCCAGGAGCTGGGGCACCAGGCCGGGGCTGGGTTGAGTCCCTGTTAATTTGCAGACTTGCTCCATGCTATGGACAAGGATAAATACCTCTTCCCACCTGAGAGACGTGCTGCAAATTAGATACACTTGTAGGCGTGCAGACACAACAGCAAGTACATAACAGAACAATACCTGAAATGCTTTATCAAAATCAGTTAAGGTTGCAGCTGGCACAGGGCAATGGCAGGAGCATGTGTGCAGCTCCCAGGGGCATGGGCTGGTGCTCAAACTATGGCTGGTGGCTGCTGAGTGGACGCAAACACAAGTGTCTGAACTTTGTCTGCCATGAACCTGCAGCAGGGGCTATTGTAGGATGTGTTGCTCCAACCTAACCATGGCTAAGATGTGCTGAGTTCTATAGCTGCCACTTTGGAGTGGTGTGGCAGTTAGGAATGTGGCTCAACCTGGGATAATAGCTTGGCTTCACCTCTTTTCCAGTCTGCTTCAGGAAACTGCAAATAGCAAACATGGATGGGCTCAGCTGAGTCTGCACAAGGGGCAGGGGATGGTGTGCTTCCATGAGTGTGAACAATGGGCAGGGGATGGTGTGCCTCCATCAATACCACCTTTGCAAGCACTGCAGTGTTACTGGGGTAGAGAAGCACATGTGGGAGCAGCCCTGAGCACCTCTGTTTGCGTGTTGAGTGTCCTTGGGAAGAGGGAACCCCACACTCCAGCCTTTTTAATTTCCCTTCTTTGGCATCTGGACAGGGCTCTCCCTCAGCTCTTCTTGCCCTGCAGTGCAATCCAAATGAAAGCCAACACTTGCCTCTTGCCTTCCCGCAGACCTCGCTTCGCTGCCATACCCGCGGCGCATTTTTCCTTCCCTGCTCCGAGCTGTCTGCAGTTCATTAAATATCTTAAAGGTGTTAATGACTTTTAAAAAAAGACCCAAACTGTCTGATGTTTTTCCAGCTCATTTCCTGCTGCTATCTCCCCAAATCCGGTGGGCAGTAATGACACGTCTGAGGCAGAAAATGGGATTATGATGAACAGAGTGAAAGCTGCTGATATGTGGACAACATTAAACACTTGCAGCTTCTTTCTTTGCCTTTCTCTTCTGCAGCTATCTGTATAGCACTGAGCTGAGCTGTGAGCTCCTGGAGGAAGCCAGAAGAGAGAGGAGGCAAAGCTTTACACAAGCAGGAATTTCACCAGGAAATCACTATCTGATCGGAAGCAACGTGTTGGATAAAGCCACATTTTCTTTTCCCCTCTGTAAAATGCTACCAGGATGCTCATGGCTTGTCCTTCCACAGACAGACACTGCAAATACACATGAGAGAGAGGAACCACCTAAGACTACATCTTCCAGACCCACAGGGGTTTGTGTTTTATTAGGCAAAAGCAGGGAGTACTGGAAGGAGGGGAAAAGTCCTGCCTCTATTTGACCAGGGACAAACCAAGAGGTTGGGTGACTCTCCCAAAGAAGAGGATCCTTCTGGAGTTGTGTTTTTCCCCATGAAATGTGTGTCTGAACAAGAGAGAAAACTATAGAAAACAGCTGGCAGTGCTATTGACTATGCTAAGGATACGATTATCCAAGGTTCATAACTCAGAGCCAGAAGCACTTCTCACAATGGCTCTTCCCAGGCCAAATTTCATCTTTTGGAAATAACACCCTGGAAGTACTTCTCACTTGATGATAATAAAGAGAGGGTTATTCTGCTGCCTTCAGTAAGGCCAGGCTGCTGTAGCCAAGCCCATCTTGCCCAAGTATTCCAACTATTCAGCTTTGTACAGACACCCAGACCTGGAAAACTTCAGCTTGCCCAAGAGACGAGCATGTGGAAATGTTAGTGGAAGTTCAAACAGGGGGCTAGAGCCCAGCCAGTCCTGCAGTGCCTGCACTTCTGCCCGCTGATGATTTCAGATTCCACCTCTTTAGAGAGACAATGATTAAACCCAGTGCTGTAAATCTGCTTGGCACTGAGCATGCTGGACTCCTGACCTGTTTGCCTTCTAGGTACCAGCACAACAAACAGCTGCAAATGGAGGAACAGTGTAGTAAATAGAGCAATGGAGGCACAGCTCAGGGCTGCCTGACTGTGGGGACCTGGCTGCTCCCCAACTCCTGCCTCCAACTCAAGGAAAAGGTCCTGGAAAATTGACATGGAGACTCCTCCTTGGGGCCAGGTCTTCCTCATCGCTGCCCATCTAGGTTGTTTTCCCTGCCTACCCCATATCCTTGAGTTTTCCCAGTGTTCAAGGTAGATGGGGCTCAGCTTCAGGCTGGCTGGGACCAATGGCCGGCCTGAGGCAGGAGTGAAGTGTCCATTCTGCCTGCCAGGAGCAGCAGCAACTTTGCCCTGTTCTTAATGCAGTTCCCAGGTCATTTCAAAACTGATGCTCAGGAAACATGGAAAAGGCCCTAAAATTGCACCAAAGCTGCTGAAAACACTGGCATGACTCCCAGCAAGGAGAAACCACCAGATTTCCATTGCTCCAGCAGCCACAGTCCTTTATTTAATATTAACATCAACTACATGGGAAGGGTGCACTGTGCAACATGCCCTGGGAATCATACCCAAGCCTCGATGACAAGGATGACAGAGGGAAATAAAAGCTGGAAAGCTCAGCTGTGTGACACAAGAGATTGCTGCTAATGTGTGCTGCACCCTCCACTGGCACGTAAGCCCCCATCCTGCAGTGAAAACCAGGCAGGTCCCAGCCCTTAACACATTCATTCATCTGAGCCATTCCTGGGAGGGAAATTAAGCAAATACTCCAAGGTTTGCCGCATCAGGCAAGCGGCTTGCTGAAGTTAAACAAAAATAAAGGATATTTCTCCCTGTTTTCCTCTCCTTCCCCTCTCTCCCTCCCCACAAATCCTACCAAGATTGCAGTTTTAAAAAGCACTTTCTCTTGGATGTGGGAGGAAGATTGCCTGAGCTTTCATGCGTTCACTGCTATATTGTATTGTTGCTGCTTTTAACATGTTTCGTTCAGTTAAATAGTAACTGATGACAGCTACACACTTAAATCCTTTGGTGTTTTTATCACGGCTTTTATAGATATAGCTCATAAAGAACAGCACACCGCAAGGCCTCTTACCATATCAAAAACAACAAAAAAGGACCCTATTTTTGTGTAAGGTATCAAAGCAATCCCGTGTGCCAGTGCAGCGGAGCCGGCCTATCAGAGGTTCATCGGGTTTTATTGGCCTTGGGCAACTCTGCACACGACGGTCTTTAGAGTGACATGGAATTTATTAAACTTTTCCACAGCCTGACAGTCTCCTCCCGGCTCGTCCCCACCCCCAAGCTCTTTCCTTTTGAGAAATGATTTCTGCCAATCTTGTGCTTTTCACGGTTTTTTCCTCCTTTTTTTTTTACTTCTTTTTTTTCCCCCTTTCTCTTTCTTCCTTTCCTTGGTTTTTAATCGCTGGTCGCTGGAGTACGACTCCTTAAGCACCTGTTTAAAGAACCCTATTAAGGTCCGATTGTAACAACAACAACAAAACCATAGAGAGAGCAGCAGAAAAGCAGCCACGCAGCCTATTACTGCCTGGTTCAGCCTTACTGCACTACATTACTCGATATGACAAGCTCTGCATACATATAACCCACACCAAGGGGGTTTTCTTTTCCTGGATAGCCTAATTTAGGCTTTGTATGGTGCCCTGTAATAAATTTCATCTTTCAGACAATAGCAGCCTTCAGCTGCCTGCCCCTTCCATAATCCAGCTCTGCTAAAAGCTTCGCCTCTGCTTGCCACTTCCCATCAGCGGAGCGGATCATGAGGGTGATGCCAGCCCATGCTGACGGGGTTACTGTGCTGTCGGGGTTTCCATCAGGCTCCAGAGCCCTCCCTCTTCTCCCTGTCGCCCCAAATTCCCATCTTTTTAGCTCTTTACAGCTTGGCTGCAAAAATCTCCAGCAATCAAAGCCTCTGGCTATGCGTGACATGTTAGGCTGTGGCACACAGCAGCGGGGTGTTCCTACATGTGAGCACCAGTTTAGATGCATGGATTTATTTGCAAGCTTATCAGCACCTATTTCAAGGCATGCACCTTGCAGGAGGAAGGGAGCACATCCGAAATCTGGCTGCAGTTTGCAGACAGCCACAGATGGTTTGAACTGCTCAGGTTGTGGGTTAGTGCTGCTCCTGCTCCCCTATGCCCGGGAGTGAGGACTTGTCCTTCTCACCTGGGGCAGCAGCTTCGTTTGCCCCCCCAGCCACAACCCACAGATGGCCTGACACCAGCTTTTTGGACATTATTTTTTGTAGCCTTTATCATGTTTCCTGGGTGTGAACTTCCCTCTGCGGAGCACCGGTAGCTCAAGGATGTGGTGGCTGCACTGGGTCTTACTGGCCCCATTGATGACCAACATTTGGCTCTGGAACATCATGCAGCAGCTTCTAAACATCTGCCCTGTGCGTGCAAACACCACCCCAACATGGTCACTGGCAGGGAGGACTCCCATTGGAAATGCTGTGCTCCTGCTCTTACAACCTACACTCGATCCTATACTTGATCTCCAGCATTATCAACATATCCCAGTGTTATTTATTAACCCTTAAGGCCAACAATTTGATAACTGCTGTGCAGAGAGGGCTGGGTCCTGCCCTAATCAGATGACAGTCTAATTTCTAAATATTATCATTAAAACCAGGTCCATTCCCTAAGCAGAGTGCACCATACACATTGCCCTTCCACTGTGCATCCTCAGTTGCTGGGAAAGAGCTGTATTTTAGTGCTGAAAACTCCCCTAAAAGAGGTTTTCCCACCCCGTCTCTCTTCAGACAGTTCCTCAGCATTGCCCACCAAAGAAGCTCATTTACAGAATCCCAGACTGCTTTGGGTTGGAAGGAACCTTAAAGCTCATCCAGTTCCAATCCCTGCCACGGGCAGAGACACCTTCCACTAGAGCAGCTTGCTCCAAGCCCCTGTGTCCAACCTGGCCTTGAACACTGCCAGGGATGGGGCAGCCACAGCTTCTCTGGGCATCCTGTGCCAGCGCCTCAGCACCCTCACAGGGAAGCATCTTGGCATGGGGAGAGTCAGGCACCCATTGTGCTGACAATGCCCTGCCCCTGATCTTCTTAGGCAGCATGCAGAGATGACTGGCCTCTGATGTTGCTTGTTACTGACATAAGCCCTAGGAAGATTGGGGGTATGGGAGTGGAAGACTGATGCTACCTTGGAAAAACAGCAGGAATTCTATCAGCATCCTCTTCCATGTGACAATGCTGCTCGTTTCCAAGGGTAGATTCTGCCTCCCCCTTCTCCAGACTCACAGAAGTATCTACATCTGTGCTAGTCAGCACAACCGCCTTTGGGAAAATGAGCACTTTCAAAGTACAATCCATCTGACCTATTTTCTGACATGCACCTTAGGATGAGATGAATTGTGCACTAGCACTGTCTATCAGCTCTAAGGGGAACTGGGATGAATAGCTCAGCTGAAGCTGTCTCCATTTGGATAAAGGAGCCCAGTTCTGGGTGCTGTAACCCAGAAGCTGTCAGCCTCTACCCAGAAGCAATTGACAACATTTCATTTACTTAATTCCTGCTCTTCCACTAAAACCCGGCTTTCTCACCTTGCAACACTTCACTCGCCTGCTTCTCACATGACATGAAGGTGATGCTTAAAGACAAAGCACCCCTTAGGGGTGGTTGGCCAAGATGAAACAGAAAGAACTGAGAAGAGGAATAGATGGTGGTGTGGAAGACTGAAGCTGCAGGGATAATCACCCGATACACTGTCATCCCTGTGTGCTCATAACACTGGGTGTGTTGTCACAGGTGAGTGCTGCAAGCCCAGTATGTGAATCCAAAGAGCAGTGCAAGACTTTAGCTGACCTAAGGCAACTATTCCCAAATAAATGCTGCTGCTATGAAGACCACATCCCCTTCGATTCAAAAAGTAAATGCATAAACGACAGTAAGTGACAAGCCAAAGCCACAGAACTTGCACAGAGCCATAAAGCAGGAGATACTCCCGAGACCTCATCTTCCTGCAGAAGAAAACATACAGTACTCGACTGGGTAGCTAAGCAAGAAGAGAATAAATAAAGCAGCATCATTAAGGTATAAATAAGCCAAAGGAGCCAGCACAGAGCTGTCTAGCGGCAGCTTCAATTGAAGATCTCACTTTTTTCACCAAGCTCCAAACCAAAATTGATAAGAAAGAAAAGAACCCACATCTTTGTGCCATTTCCAGGCATGGAATTCAGGATTCAGGAGTCTGATGGTTACGAGCAGAGAAGCAACCTTTTCTGGCAGGAAAATGAGCGCTGCTCTCTGGCAGGCCATAATGACACCTTTGCTGTGACCATACCACATGGATGCTTTCCTGCCCCGGCCAGCCCCTGCCTAAACAGTGGCATAAGTTTTCTCCCTTTTTCTCCATGATTAAGTCAGGCACATACAGTACACAGCAAGTTACTGTCTGAAATGGCCTTACTGAACATAAAGGAGCTGAGTCTGCCGCTGGGTGAGGTCTGTGAGTGCTTTGGGGACCCAAAAGGCCCTGAGATGGGGAGCACAGACCCGGCACATCTCCAGCAGCACTGTGGAAGCACACTGGGTCACACACACAAGACCCTGTGCCTTGGCTCCTTTTGCCATCTGATCAAAACCAGCCCTGCGCGTGAGTTGGCCGCGTGCCCTCCAGCCCAATGTGACGATGGGATCTGCTCACAAACCACAGGTCCACCTTTCTGTCCCTGGTGTATGTGGACAGCCACACCACTCAAGTGCAGGGATAACCCCTGCAAACATGGACAGGCACCAGCTGGGGAGGGCAGAGAGCCTGGAAGTGAGGAGAGACTTTGCCTGGAGCGGGACTGTGCAAGGTTTCTTCCTCTAATGACAGGCTTCAAATGAAGCTTGCAAATGACATGTGCAGCAGCAGCAGGAGCAGCTGATTCTGCATGCACCAGGGAGTTGTATTGTGGATTTCTTTGCCCCAAAACACTGCAGATACTCCAACAACATTTTAGGGGCAGATGGGAGGTTTGACGAAACCTGAACACACAGAGAAGAGTTGGGTAGATCAAAGAGAGGGGATGTAACAGCTCCAGTGCCATCACCTAGCACAGGCAACGAGTGGGATGAGGCTGGAGTTGACTCTCTGATGCACCCTAACGAAAAGGAGGCTCCCCACAAGACCCTCAAGAAAGTCTCGTCCCAAACCATTGATCAGATCTCCTGCCCCAGCTTTCCCAGCCGCACCACGTGGAGATGGGAGCTCCTTCCCCCTACTGATCCCTCTGCACTGTTCCCTTCCAGCCCCTGCCAGAACCCAAAGTCTCACAGACGGAACTGCCTCAGTATTTAACAGTTCTCTCTCGGCTTTGCATTTCCTTTATTGAATGAAGAAATAAACCAGCATCTCTTTGCCCTGGAGAAGCTTTCAATAAGATGGATAAATATATATAATTAGCCAAGGAGAGAGCAAACTCCAGTGAATACAATACACCCTGTGAGACAACCCTCCATTAAAAGCATCCTTGTTTAAACTTCAATATTTTAGCAATAGTGACAAAGAAACATAGAGATAAGCATTTATTTTTCACTTATTTAATGCTATCAAAGGGGTTGATCAGATAATTCCCTGACGATTTCTCATATCCTGCTTTGGATATCCCATCCCCTCTCCAAAAGTTCATGTTTTCCCAGTTTTCCTTTCTAATCTAATGGCAATTTCTTACTTGTGTGTCAGTGCTGTCTCTCCTTGACCTTCTTATTTTACCAGCCTGCCCTGGAAGATGCACAGGAGAGGACAGCACACACTTGAGAGGCAACGGGGCTGCGTCCCTAAGGCACAGCATCCTACCAAGAGCCGTGACACAAGAACAATGACATTAACACAGCAGAGCACAGCACCTGCAGAAGGGACCTGGCCAACTACCTGCATGGGCTGACAAAGTCCACATGTAAATTTATGTGCCCCTTTTTGCTGATCTCCTTTTCCAGCTTGACGAGCTGCCACTGAAACAGCCACGTTAAGCAGAGTTATCCAGGTGCTGTGCTTTGTATGTGTGTGCCTGTGCCCATACCGGTACAGGATTGCTGATGAACGCTCTTTAAATGCTCTATTCTCTGACAGAGAAAATGGGAATAGCCCAGTGCAAAAGAGAAACCAGGGGGTGAGCCCTGGTGAGGGACTTGGCTTTGTGCATTGTTCCCTTGGGAGAGGAGATCTGGACTGACTGCAAACATGAGCTCCCCATGCTTGCAGGGGAATTAGATGCTGAGCTTATTTCTCCTGCCCTGGTAAACACTGTGAGCTGCTGATGCAACCTCCAGCCTTGGTGTGCTGCAGAGGCCCCAGCTAAAGTTGGGTTATTACCAGCAGCAGCCCAGTTTCCAGTGCTGTTGTACTGAGCAGATCCAGAATATTTCCCTAGGGAAGAGCCATTCATTCACTTCCACTGCCTGGTGATTTAAAAATGTTAATATCTGTTCAATTCTGCATGCCAGAACTTAGCCTTACACATTTAGACCAGTGTGAAATTTAAATAAAGAGGACAGCAATGTTCTCAGAGCACAGCAAGGGGATCAGCTGGTGGAAATGATGCTGCAAAGCCCTAGGTAAAAGAAAGGGATGCGTGAAGTATTTGCTCAGGCTACATAAAATGTGCTGGTAACCATGGCCCGAGTCTTGGATGTACAAGATCTCTGTTAGAGAAAAGACCATAGGTAAGGCTCATGTGAAGTCTCAACGCACCCAGCCCTCATCAACCCTTTCTTGCCCAGTTCTGGATCTGCTGTCATAGAAGAAGACAATTTCTGGCATATTAAGAGCTCTATACAAACTCAGCACAGATTATAATGACCTTAATGAAACAGAAGGATAAGGCCAAATACTGAGATCAGCCACAATCCAGAATCAGTGCCTCTTCCTTTGTATCTTAGCCTTTATCGAATAAAAAGTGGACTAAACATGGCGTAAAACCCTAAACCCATATTAGCTGCCTTTCTGGTTTAATTTAGTTTACTGCCTAAAGGATTTTCACAAAGTTGCACTGAAAATACTGTTATTTCCACAACAGTTTATCATTGTTACACTATTGCCACAATTACCTGTCATTACAATCAAATTTATATCAGGACAAGAACGTGGTTCCTCGGAAATTAAATAGCACTCCCTGGTGGGATAATTCCTTCTCCCGAACTTCCCAATAATGAAAACTCTAAGTAAATTTGCTGTAATTCAGACCACAGAAGATCCTCTACTGTTAAACCAAGTTCTAATGTGGGTTTTTTTACTAGGGCAAAGACTTGATATTCAGCAGAAAATTCCCAATGGTACCTAAAGCTGTAGCTGGGTTCCTAAGCAAGATTACGATATTCCCAAGTAAGTTAGGCTCCAAAATCAGACAGCTGAGGTACTTCTGCAGATTCCTCCAAAGCTTGTACAACAAATGGCCTTTTGCAACATTTGGCGAATGAATACCTTTGAACATCTGACCACTTTAACTGAAATTCCAGGTTTTCCTGGACACATCTCCAGGGCTGACTCTCAAGAGACGGGACACACAGACAGCCTGGCCTAAGCCTGCTCCTTGGTCAAGGACAGCATGAGTGCCAAGCACTCTCTGGTCACATTTGGTCAGATAAGACACAGCCAATGAGACCCAGAGTGTTTCAGTGAGAATCATCCTTTGTAGCTGTGCTAGCAGCTTATGATCTCCATCATTTCCCCCTGCTGAAATGAATGCAATGCCTGATTCTCTAATGGCCATTTTTCCTGCAGGGATTTTGCAGTAAACTGCACCCTGGATAAACACCTTAATGGTGTTTACCTTCAGAGGGAGATTCATGTCTTGCACTTTAAAAGTTACATGCTTAATTTCAACCTGGACTTGAAAGCTCCTTTTAAAATCAAGAGGAATAGGAATCCCTCCAGAATAATCATTTTGATTTATCTCAGGCTGGGATGAATTGCCCTGTTCCTCCCAATGACTAAAAGGCATCTACAATAACTAACTCACCCTTAATGGTCAAGTTGCTAAGTCAAGACAGATGATGCAGACTACGGAGTCAAAACGGGGTATTAGCCCCAGCCTGGAATGAGTCTACAAAGAGTGCTTTTAGTGGACAACAAGCCTGCATGGGAATCCTCTCAGGAACCTCTAATTTTTGTTCTTTGGAGCTGTACTGAGCTATTCTACCTTGAAAACCTGAGCCCCAGAGCTCTGGCAGGTTTTCGCTGTCTTTCCATGTAGTTTTAGGAAATATCATTTATCAGATGCCTGAATGTGCAGCTGTGGGAAAACAGTCTCTCTGGCCATTCACCGCGCTGGTCAGCCAGATCCTGCCTTGTCCCTTCCACAGCTTCCCCTGGCACTGGACATCATTGAAAGGTCTCAGGTCATGCACGGAATGCAGAGATGGGCAGTCTTCCCATGGGATAGCACTGCTGCTGCCCAAATGCCTCTGTGTTTGCATGAGCTGGGGATGAACTAACCTCCAGATAGGCAGAGGAAAGTGTTTTCAGTTCTGAGCATCAGGGCATTTCCTCTGCTGTCAGTGCCAGGTCTGGGTGTTCTTCCCCCTGGTTCATACTCTGACACCGGTGTGGATATCAAGACTTTGCCACATCAACCTTGCTCTGCAGCACCATGATGTGGGTGTGCACGAAAGCTTTAGGGCTTGAAAGAGCACGGACCTGCATCTCCTCGTACCTCCAGCAGTCCTCCCCTCCCTGCACCTCTGCTTCCCACACTCCATTGTGTACAGCTACGCGACAAACCCAGCTGCAGCCCTTATTAAAAGAGGAATCCTAGGAAGAAAACTCAAAGACCAGGCAGGGTCTGACAGTTTTTTTCCTGTGGAACAGAGCTCCTCACACTGCAAACAGAGCTCATCTGCGTGGGAAACAACTTGGGGGAGGCCAAACCAGAAACTCAGACTTGCTGCAAAACCCACTGCTGCTTCAGATGCTCAGCGCACGCATCCCTGACCTGGCTTCCTCTCACAGAAGCACATAGCAACCAGCATATTTAAAACATGCGGGTTTTTAACCCCCCTAACCCTTACCAAAACAAGACACTCCACAGCACATGCTTCTGCCCCCGGGGAGATGATGAAAGGACAGAAAAAACCTGTGTGAAAGCTGCCAGTCATGATGCTGAGGGTACTGCAGGAAGGGGCTCTGATACCTCTGAGCAATGATCCCACACTGGGCCAGCACATCAGGATTTTGTGCTCTGTGTGTACACGTGTGTATACACATGCCTGCACATACATGCATAGTGCAACCTATTTGTAGCACAACCCTGTTCAGGCATTCTGGTTTCAGAGCAGAGGGACAGGGCTCCCTGGGAGCGTGATGCTCGCTCAGCATCCAGCTGACTCCTCTGGGCTCTGCCTGCACCCTGGGCAGGAGCCAGCCCTTCTCTGGCAGTGCAGAATTAGACCAAACCCCGTAATCCCCAGCACAGGAAAGAAGGTCAGAGCAAGCGCTTTTTCAGACCAGTTTACACTCAGCCTTTGAACCTCCCCAACAGCAGCAGGGTGGGGTGGCTGCGTCAACCAGCGTGCCCCGGGCAGCCCCAAGGCACCCGGGAGAGCTGTTGGGACAGAAGAGATCAGATAAGCACAGCAGCACAACGTGCTCCACCAGCCCCATTGACCCTCCTGCTTTGCATCGTCACTGGGAGTGCAGCACCAGCACAGAGCCTTCATCCCTCCTCATCCTTGAGCAGAGACCCGCCTGATGGGTTTCACCCCAGCGCCAAGTGGCTTCTGTGTTGGAGATGCAGTGCCACAGGGTACACATACCCCTGGTCCTGTTGCATTCCCACTAACAGCGAACATCTCCTCCAGCCCCACCAAGCTCTTCTGCAGCATCAGTGTACACAACATAACACCAGCACCACCAGGCACATGCCCCTCACCCCAATCCCAGCAAGGAGAGGGGATGCCTTTGTCGTGTCCCCCCCAACCTAAATATGTCTTATTCTGGTGTGCCAAAAAACCAAGGAATATTAAGCAAAACCCTGCTGGAGGAGATGGTCGGAGGTGTTTGTATCCCCACCGTCTTATCTCCTCCCATGGAGATGCTCTGGATACCCAGGTACTCTTTCAGGCCTCCGTGAGTCCTGTTAACTCCAGTGCTGCAGGCTAGTCCTGGCACTTAATAACATCTAAAATATATGTCCTATGGACAATGTTCAACTGCTGCAGTTCAGTCCCATCAGGTGCTCCCTGGTTTCTGTCTCACAAGACAGTCTGTCAGTGCCTGATTTACCTTCTATGTGCTATTTACTACCTCCTTTTTTATGTGCATCATATCCCCTCATATTTGTCTCATCTTCAAAATAAATGTTCCCCCTCATCCTTCAGTCTCTCCTCATCTGGAAGTTTTTCAGTGTCTCCAATAATTTTTGTTGCCTATCTCTCGACCCCTTCTGTTCCTGCTGTATCTTTTTGAGACAGATTGACTAGAAATGAACACACCATTCCAGGCATAAGCACAGCACTGATTTATGTGCTGGCATTATAATACTTTCAGCAATATTTTTAATCCCATTCTTCCTCAAATTTTCATTGCTTATCTGGCGGCGGCTGTACATGAAGAGTAGAGATCTGTACATGGAGAGCAGAGATTTGCACGCTGATGTCTCTGTTGATGCTGCTCTTCTCTTCCCGAATGATTCCAGCTAACTTTGACCTCATCATGCTCCCAGTGCTCCTGCCCATCTGCAGCATGCTTTGAGTTATAGCATCTCTGCTCACCAGCACACTGCCCAGCCCTCCAGCTTTAAACCCTTATGAGGTCTTCCACCTTTCTTGACTAACCAAAAGGTACCTCAGGCACTTCCAACTTTTGCTATTCATCCATTCAGCTTTTGGTTTTTCGGCTCATGAACAAATATATGAAGCCATATCAGGTCCTGCACACATCCCCATTGCATCCCACTGTTAAAGCTTCAGCTTAATGTTGGGTCTCAGATGGTTCCTCTCCCAGAGCAGCAGCCTGCCCTTCCCATAACCTGCCCCGCAGCCCAGGCTGCAGGAAGGGCAGTAATATTTCCCAACTATTGACTTACTCGTAGTGCCCTGGTGAGGGGCAGCCAACTTCCAGTGCATGAAGTGGGGGCTGAAGACTTTTCCTTCCTCCCTGGGATAAAAGATTTGAGACAGAATTAAAGTAAGACATGGGAAAGAGGTTGGGAAACACTGACTGGGACTGTGGACTTGGGCTCCAGCTTCCCTGAAGCAGACCACCACTGCAAGAAAGCCCAGTGGTGCGAACAGCTGGGAAAGGATCCAAACCTTTTGTGGCTAAGGAAAACCACTCTCCTAGGGCAGCCCTTCAACGCCAACAGCTAATACACCTCTGAGCCCAAGCATGAGTACTGCCACACTCTCAGGTGTTGTCCTGTACCCAGCAAAGAGTCCCTATCCTGCTGGGTGAAACATTGGGTGCAGAGCTGGCCCCTGGAGACACATCTCCAAGCCAAATTCTCTGCATTTTTCCAAGAACTGAAAATGTGTTCCCCCCTCTCACCAGGCATGTTTCTATTCAAATCAGTATCAGCCATTCTGCAAGATATTTGCCTTCCTGCATTTATTTCCCAATAACAAAGCTGTCCTCAGCTCTTTAGAGCTGGTATTTTTATTTTATTTAGTTAATATTTTTAAGCATTACTACTGCTATAATAAATGTTAACTATTTGTGCAGAGCTCTCGGTGCCTTGGCAGGGGCCTTTATATGTGCGATATAACAGCAAATCATAATAAATAATAATAATAAATTATTATGGCTGATTACAAGGGAATGTGCTACATTTTTATAAGCTCTGGACCACCTACAGCTCACAAAATATAATGGGAAACATTAAGCCTTTAACTGGTTTTATACATTCCCTTCCCCCTCTTCCACTCCCCATGTTCTGTAATAGATTTACAAACAGTGTATGGAGGGGGGGGGGGGGGGGGGGAAGAGGAAATCTTCCCTTATAAGAATAGCATCAAAATTCTCCTCAGCTTTCCAGCTGCTGAGTGTTTCTGAAGCCTTCAGTGAAATGCAATTAGTATCTTTTACCGCCTGCCTTCTGGGGATACTGACATTATTATCTTACTGCAGTTTCACCTTGACATGCAGATCACAAGGCAGCGAGCTGGATTCTGTCTCCAGACGCCTTGAATTGTGGCATTGCCCCAGCTGGCTCAGTGAGTTGAGGAAAGGAGAAGCAGGAAAAAAGGAGAAAAGAGCCATTTTCTCATCCTCTGGAGCTCAGCTTTAAAAAAACCCCATCAATAAATACAGGGAAATAGCAGGGGAACTGTGCTCCTGCTTTGCTCCCAGGAGGATGGGCATGGCAGAGGAGGCTTTGCCAGCCAGGAGCTGTTGGTGCTGGTCTGGACTTTGAGCAGGACCCACTCTGCATCCCCTCCAACCCCAGCACATTTCAATTCCAGATGGATGAGGCCCCAGATATCTACATTTCATGGCAAAAGGGAAAAGAAAATAAAGCAAAACACAAGGAAAGAGAGGAGGAAAGGAGGAAACCCCCACCATCAGAATGACTTCACATCTCAGAAAGGATCGCAGGGACACAATGTGCCTCTCTGTATCTGTGCTAATAAACCTGGCCCTTTGCAATGTTGAGCCATTCAACAAGGAATGTTTGCAAGTCTCTCCTCTGAGGCTTTTTGGGATCAGCAAAACGTGACATTAAGCTACAGGGTGTCCAGCTGGAAAGAACAAGCTTTCTTATCTCTGTCAGGCAGCATTTCTCAAGCCCCCAGAGGGGTTTTGGGGAAGCCCTGAGCCCATGTTTCTCTATCCCCACAACATTTAGGGTTGGAAAAAGCCAGCCTGAAACCTGCCTTGGAGACAACGAGATGGGTGAGCATGAAGGGCACTTTGAAGCCCTTCCCCATGTGCATGGTATCCTCTTAAGCAACCCAAAACCTGAAGCCAAAGCATCCCAGTGACTTCTGATACCGTTGAATCCGAATCGATAACCATGCTGTGTGAAAGTGTCGCTTCATCTTATTTAGCACTGGTGCATCCAGTATTACAGCTGGAAAGCAATATTTAGCTGGAATGCACAAAATAGGTGGAGGGAAGCTGGTTGGCTTCACCTTCCACAGGTCTGACTCTCTGACCCAAGGCATTGACAATGACCCTGATGTTGGTCAGATGAGCCATCACTGTACATGAGGTTCAGGTATAAGACCTGCATTGAAGCTGCAGAAATTGTATTGTTGCATATGGAGTCAGCAGAAAATCCAACCTGCTCCCTGCCTTTCTTCAGCCCATTCTTCTCTCTTATTACTCTTAATTAATACTGATTGTCTGCATTCAACTCTAATGGTCTCATACCCCTGAGAAACCAATATGTGATAACTTTCATGTATTCACATCTCTCTACTCCTAAGAGGGATGAGATAGGAAGCCTTGAAGGATTCACACCCAGGGAGGTCCCTCCAGAACTACCTCTCTTGTCTGAGTTCTCTTGGTTTTAATTCCAGTGGGAAATGGGAAGAAATGTTTTCCTGGTACTTGGTTACTTCCAGTTCTCTTCCCATCGAAAGTCACCGTACCCAGGGAGGTGCAAAACATTGGACTCACAAATATTCAGAACATTTCCAACCTTCCACTGTCTCCATGCACCACCCCTGCTCCTGGCCGTCTTGCTGACCTCAGACTGGTATTGCAAAACCCAACTTGCAGGTATGCCTACTTGGTGCAGCAGCATGCATGGTTATTTCAACATCACCACTCTTCTTCAGGAGATCTGACGGAAACCACAGAACCCAAGTCAATATAAATCACCACCAACCAAACTGAAACTCTACCACTGCCAGAGCCCACTGTGCTTCTCTAGAGAGGAGCAGAGAGGGCCCAGGGAGCAGGTAGGTCATCTGGTGTCCTAACGCACTGTTTCAGACACACTATCAAGAGAGGTTTGTAGACCCAAGCATCACCCCACCTCCAGGTGTTGCAACAGGAAGGTTGCTGACAAATAATAATTGACAGCCCAATCTCTAATACACTCGTTTTTCTCTACAGATGGGGTAGGGGGTGTAAAGGAGGTACCATGCAGGGAATCCTATTGCCTCTTGAAATTGTCATTAGCATTTGTCATCTAAAAATATTTGGAAAGAGAGTTAAACAAAGAAACAAATCCTAAATAAGCCTCCTGGGTGTTCTGATGCTAGGCTGGCACAGGCAGCTTGTAAGAATTAGTGATTCCAGAGAGCAACTGGCTAATTTCCAAGGGAACAGGGAGAGGGGAAGTGAGGAATAGCAGTCATTTACAGCATAACCCATTTGTATGTTCTGTTTCCAGCTCTCATCTGGATTACCAAATGCAAATCACTTCTCATATTTTATTGGCAACCCCTTCTAGTGTGCTGGTATTGTGAAATTCCTGATACCTTCTGAAAGCCCAGTCTTTCAGCCAAGAGGCTTCATCCCTCGAAAGCCTGACTTCTAAAGATAGATGTCCCTTAAAACAGGGTGGGCATCAGCACCACTACGCCGTCACCACATACAACTCCCAACATCCTGGCACAGGCAGCATCAGACACTCTTGTGCTGTTGTGAATTGACCATGGGAATGTAACACAAGTGTGAAAGGACTCAGCTGCTATTAGAGACTGTTACTTTCAAGATTCCAGAAGAGGATCAAATGAAGGAGAAAATTAAATTAAACAAGCAGCACTTAATTATATAGGCTGCTTTTGTACTCTCCCCTTCCTCTATGTACTGTTTCCACCTGAAAATCTTTTAAGTCCTTTAGAGCTGGTAATTAAATCTCAGCACTAGTACAGAGAAGAGTGCAAAGGAAAGCGCGTGCACTGCACTTGATCTTGTCGGCTTGATTATATGTTAACTTTGCATCTCTCCAGACCTCTGCTCTGCCAGGACACTCCTTGTAAGTTAACCTGAGGTCTGTGCAAATGCTTGTAATAATGGTTCTGAATAAGGGAGTCTATTAAAAGGGAAGTCACAGAGTGGATCAGGAGGGAACAGGGGCATTACAGACAGTCCTCATGGGCACCCAGCCCCATGTGCTGGGGCTGGGGAAGGCATCCTGGGGCAACCACTGTGCCAAGGCTCTCCCTGCTCTGGGCATCCCACCCATAGCAGCAGAAAAGTGCTGCTCCCCCAGCATTTACTCTAGTCCATGAGCACCCACGCATTGTGGCTGTAAAACCTGACATGATGAAGTCAGACTGGAAAGCTACATCACCTCCCTTACTCTATTTGGGATGTTGAAAACCAGCAGCTAGGTGAAAGTACCAACATGAGGCCCACCAAGAGCCACATTCATCCGATATCAAATCAATCCATGTAGGATGATGCTTAGAAATGCCCATGATCATGTAGATAAAGGACTTGGTAACAGCCCTGTTCTCTTGCAGAAGCCCCCAACTGCTTATGCCAAAGCCTTTTGCCCTTGTAGGTATGGAGCTGAGTACCTCTTGGGGCCAACCACTTCACATCAGGGAATGCTCCTCTATCAGGGTGGATCTTGCCCGCATCAGCAGCCCAGGAGCTGGGTTCCACCCTGCCAGGACAGCACTTTGGCACAGCAGCACGCACACCAGGGCACTCGGACTGCACATCATCACCAAATTGCTCCAGAGGAGACTGGCTTGGTGGCATTCGAGAAGCATTGAAGAGCAGCTTCAGCAGAATGTGGTTGAAGATGTTTTTTTCGGAGAGCAATGAAAGCATGGGGTGATACTCATCTGGTAATCAAAAACATTAGCAGAAGTTCTGGCAGGAGATCCCAGAGATGTCAAAACCTAAAATGTCCTTGAAAGCATAATCAGAAATGTGGTTGGCACAGATGCCATTGCAACACTGAGGCAACTGTAAAGAGGGGAATCTTCTGGGAAAATGCAGTTTCATGGCATGAGAAAGCCCAGCTCATGTTTCACAGCCTCCTGTTATGCAATCATGCTTGTTACTCTTGGGTTGCTGCTCATGCAGGAGCCTCTTGGGAGGCTGGGATAGAGACACCACCAAAGTCCCTGCCTTTACTTGTGTGTTGAACCAGCCGCTGCTGTGCAGCTCCCTGCAAGCTGTGAGCTCAGGAGGGCTGGTGTCTGAGCTTGGCAAGGACAAGGCACAGCGAGGAGGGGGGCGAGAGACAACTGTCCCACCGCACAGAGTGGATGCGATGTCAGCCCCGGCTGCAGATTCCTGCCCACGGGATTCAGCAGCTGAAAGGATCCCATTGCAGCAGCCCCACTATTCTCTGTCAGCAAGGAAATACTTCAGGAGTCAACAGATACTTGACATTTTTTACAGCCCAGGAAGGTTCTGTGGTTTTACATTTTGCTCTGGATACCAAAGGCCTGATTTTGCTCTTATTTATTCCAAGTAAAGCAGGAGTAACCCAGCAGCAGCAGCAGCTGGGCTCCTTGAGCATGGCTCAGCATAAGAAGGAGCCCCAGCCTGCTGCCAGCCCAAACCAGCCTATGGGGCCGGTCAGGGACGTGCTTTTCTGTGCCACCAAAAATGCTCAGATGAAGACAAAAGCCAAAGTTACAAAACAGAAAACTGGAGGGCAGAGCAAAGCACATCAATATTGCTAATGGAAGCCTTTTAAACACGACTGATTTTGTTGCTTTAGTTTGGTATTTTCCTGGCTCAAACATAATTCTTGTGTTCAGGATCACACTCCCTCAGCCAAAGCGAAAGAACAATCTCCTGGTGGCATTGCAAGCAGAGGAACTCGGCCCATGTGTGAGAAGCAAGATCAGGAGACAGCCTGGTCTCCAATCATGCTGTATCCTCCTCCTCCATCCATCTCCATGGCTGCAGCTCAGCTCCTTCCCACACCGTGCTGGGACTCCCATGGAGAGAAGAGGGAGAAGAGGTGAATCAGCCCCACCAGTGTCAGCAAGGAGGATCTCAAAAAGCAAGAGCCCATCAGAATTAAGCTTTGCAGCATTTGGCTTGCAACAGAGAGGAAGAGAAGGAGGAGTAAGGATGCATCTAACACTGAGCATTCAACTGCAAAGCACAGACTTGGTGATTTTAAAGGTCATTTCTAACCTGAATAATTCTATGAGACTCAGTTCAATTCCATCTTTGCCTTGTGAGTGTACAAAACCCCTCCTGCAGCCATGTCTGACCATCGCAACCAGATTCCTTGCACTGATGATGGAGCAGGAGGGGACCTGGAGACCTGCTGGGCACACACGAGGATTGATAACCCGGAGCTCCTGTCCCTGCTCTTGGGGTCATCTGTGTGTTTTCACTTACTATGGCCACCCAGCAAAACATGGGACATTACCACCACGTAAGTGTCAGCCTCCCAAACAACCTGGAAACCAAACCTCATCCCAAGCCAGCAAGCTCCCCACAACATGATTAGAGGGTGGATAGCCCTGGCTGTATCCTTTCAAAGGCAGTTTATCTGCCATCCTTCCTGGAGAGGGGTCTGGCTGGAGGGTCTGGAGCTGGTGCAGGTGTTGTCGAGATGGAGATGTGAATCAGAGAAACCAGATTTCAGTGTGCCTGGAATAGGGAGTTCTGCTACACAGGTGACTCCCTGAACCAGGCAGTCCAGATTCAGCTCCAGTGCATGCAGTCTCCTGTGTCTTAGTGATAATATTTGCACGATTTGGGTTTTGCCTGGTAAGAAAATCTATGATTTCAAGCACTCATGAGGGCCAGCAAATATAGGAAATAGGTAAGGCTTATTTGCCAGAGCATTCAGCATTTGCTACAGAGGTTTTGCTCTTTCTAGACCCAAGATACCCAGGAACAAAAAAACTAAATGGCAAAGATTTAATCTTTCCCGTGCCAGAGACAATATCCATCTTAATGCCCAGCAGTACCACCTTGGGAGGCATTTTGATGCCAATTACAGCTTTCATTACACAGCACTGCCCCAAAGTCCCCCTTTTCCCATCACAACTCATGCAAAGATGCAAAGAGCCCATCTGGAGCAGGTCAGCCTGGAGAGACCTACTGAGATTTCCACTTCTCCAATGAGATCAGTCCTTGTTGTTCTCCCAGACTCTCTTGTAATGTTAAGAGCAGTAGATAAAAATAACTCCAACTCAATTGTTCTGCTATTTATACACTGAAAAGTCAACATAAAAGCAACCAGCCCTTGGGCTGTGCTGCTTGATAACCCATCTTCCTCCTGCTTGTCCTTGTAGGTGCCATGTGGGGAGCGACAGTGGGGTAGAGGAAATGAGGCTGTTTGAAGATAAAGAAGCTTTTCAAAAGCCCAAAGGGCAGTTCTGTGTGTAGCTTGCAGGGTAAAGAGGCCCATTTGGGCCATTGTGTTCTCAATTCCAAGCAAGTCCATAACAATGCATGGAGTCAGTCCTTGGTTGGGGGGTTGTGTTTGAGAAGGACTCAAGCTATCAGCTCCAGAGCACAGGTCTTCAGTTGGACAATGAATACAAAAACTCCATCTTTTGGTGCTTGCCAAAGAATCAGATGGGTCTGAATACAGATGCAAAGCAACCCTCATCCCAAGGCCATCAAAGAAACCAATCTTTCCAGACCTAAAGTCTATAAGATAATGGGGTTTGTTAGGGACATAGAAACTGAATTTCCTTCACACCATGCATTAGCCACAGAAAACAAAACTCATCTACTAAATCTAGCTTTGCAAAACACCCCGATTTACTAAGCAACAAGTTTATATTGTTGGTAAGGAATTCACCCTGTTCAGTGGATTTAGTGCAACAAAGGACACATGAAGCTGGTAAAGCATTGGCGTCTTGGCCAAATGAGCATCCCCTTTTACTCTGGTTAGTAGTTAACAAGTGCTTTGTTCTGCAAAATAACCCTACACAGGAACACCCAGCCATACAAAATGACCGGTCAGGTGTCATCTGGGAAGAATGTGTCACCAAAGTGAGAATTAGGCAGGAACAGTCATTTTCATAAAGGGAAAATGTATTCAGGGAATACAAATACCATTCAGAAGGAAGGTAAGAGCTCTGCTCATTTACTTTGACATTACCCATTAGCTACTGCACACTAATTATCTACCTTTCTGCTTTGCTTTCTTTCTTTCCACTGGAAAAATTTGTTCATCTTAAAGCCAAATAAATGCCAAGGAATTCGTGCCAGCCACTACATTTATGATCAAAATAACAATTTATTTTGATAAGTTCCAGCGGTTACAATGGCCCAGAGAAAATGTATTCAGTGAAGATCACTCACTGCCGAATACTTTCCTCACTTCTTCCCTCAAACTGGTTATGGGGTTTTTTTCCATTTATAAGCAGGGTACATTTTAATAGGGTAATTTGTACTACAAACTCCTGAAAACATGTTTTGATTTGATTTTTTTTTTGTGATTCCTAAAGCCCTGCTTTTGAAACAGATGCAGATAAAAGGGCTTTGACATTTTTATTTCTTTATCTCCAGCTTGCTCGCTAGAGAGCCAAAAGTCCCTCCTTGTCTCTCAATCAAGGTCTCGGTGAAATTTAGACACTTGCATATATAATCAGTCTTGTCAAGTTGTTCCATAAAAGGCAGGAAGACCCAGGCTAACACTTCTCAAACTGCTGACATTACATGCTCACATTATGCAGACCTTTGTGAAGGATTTAAGCCCAAATTTACCCCCACCTACTGCAGGTAGATTTATTTCAGTACAGTGTGCATATGCAGAAAGAGAACTTTTACTCTATTTCTATTCAAAGCAGAGCGGAATAAAGAAGCAATTTGTTGCTCTAAGAAGGTACCAACCGAAATAGTGTGGAATGGAACTATTAGGGCTGGGGCAGAGCTCCCCCTGCTCTCCTCCAGGACGAATCCTGCAAAACGTTTTGTCATCCTGTTGTCCACTTCACACCTCCCATCCTACCAGTCTTCATGTGTGCTATTGGGCCACCGTTTCCATACCTAAACCTTGAATTCTGACTACTCTATTGGACTAAATCTTGAATTTTTACTACCTCCTTTTGGAATTGTCCCAGAAGAAAAGGAATTTGTATTTTGCAGATGCAGAGCAACCACCACCCCTCTGATGGGAGCATCCTGGGCTTCTGCAGGCCAGGCCACAGATGTCCCAGCTGGAGGATCCCTGTGCTGGGCACTGATCCTGCCCAGCAAGCAGAAGTGGGGAGCAATCTCACTCTCCCAGGGTGACTCACCAAGGGACATGCAACCACCAAGGGACATGCCCCAGGATTAAATAGCCAAAACTTCTTCCACCCTCTGCCGGTAGCCTGAAACTAGAGACCCAACCTGAGCATGAAGAGGCACAAATGCAGACAGACTATTAAACATCGCAAGCCCTGTCTCCCACCAGTAAGTAACTACTCCAATTCTGTCACTAAGCATCTCGAATTTTGCCAAGATTCTAACTTTGCTTCTCCTAGCCAAAGCAGATCAAAGAAGATGCCCTTCTTGTTTAGTCTGCAAGGGTTCGCTTTCCATTCCCACAGGGATCCCATTTCTCTAACCCTGTCATGCCCCAACTATAACCCCTTAAATGTGCCCTTTGGGAAAGTGATTCCCAAAACATTAGAAGACCTCTGGAAACACAAAATGCAGCATCTGAACCTGACCTCAGCATCTTGCTATTCATCTTGCCTAGTAACTAGCATCCATCATCAAACATGACAATGGAATTGGACTTGAGGCTTCTAACTGGAGGACAGGAGAGGAGTGGTTGGGGCAAATAGTTAAGTATAAAGTGGTAAACCATACCAACTGGTCCCAGCTCTTTTTGAAGACCAAAATGGGTGGGTTCCCCTTATTAGGCACCCATCTGTGTCACCAAGCTCTAATTAAGCATCTGCTCTCCAAGAGACTAACAAGTTCTTTTGCTGATAATCCCAACCAGCTTGGCAGCATTATTTATAATACAGCCACGGTGACTCTCTGCTCTGCTCTGAGTCTCTTTGTTGTTAGAATAAGATGTAACTATATCATTATTTTAGGAGACATATAAAATATAATCCAATTATATGGTGGATACGTGGAATTCCTGATGATTTCCGAGCATGCCACTTTATTCATGGGGGGAAGAAAGATTTAAAGAGACAGGTTGTCACTGGGCATCAAAGGATTTGGGATGATATTTAGGATAACAGTTTATAGACATGGAGCAAATCCTATTATAATGCCACATGGCCATCAGGCTGTCACAGTGGCAGGTACATTGCATGTCTGAGCAAAGATGCCAGCCAGAAGCATGGTCATCTGAGAGATGCTGCATGTTATAGACGGTGTGTCCCATGTTTGATGGGGAATTGGAAGGCTTTCATGTATATCAGCAGCTGAAGTGCCTAGACAGCCCCTGTGTCATTCTCTGCTTTGTGGCGACCTTCCTGTTGGCTGTATCCCGGGCTATGGGAGCACACGAATCCTAAAGGGTGGGAGTTTGGGTTTACCCTGCAAGCCTCCAAGGACAGGGTGGGGAAAGGACCATGAACACAATCAGAAGAGTGAAAACAGGCATTTACCAAAGCGTTTGCTCTGAAGTCCTGACGCTGTGCAAGACCCCAGCAATTGCCAGTTGGGCAACAGTGATGCCTCAGAATGGTCTTCAGCTTTCTTTGCAAAGGTGCTGATTCCAACCCAGTGACATAGAGCCTCTCCGTAGTCTTCACCCAGGCTGGTTTAGGCCCAGAAGCCATACATGAGATAGAGAATGAAGCTGAAAGGGTGGCAATGCCCAAGGAGCAGAGCTGATTGCCCTCAGAAAACCACTCCCAGCACAAGCATGTTTTGGTCTTTTTGCAAGTGACTCATAATCAACAAGATTCCAAGAACAGTGAAAGCCTAAAACTGTTCTGTTCCCTTGCCTGGATACCATGGGACCTCTCCAGTGCCACAGGCATGAGCTCAGAAAATAGCCCAGATGGACAGACACACCACAGCACTGCACCAGCCCAGGCCACTGCTGGGGATGCAAAGTTAGGGCCAGTGTTGGCCAGATCAGGGGGACCCACAGCTCCTGTGCTGCTGTGGGGGAAACATAAACTACCTCCACCACCTCCTTCAGCCTCCAGCCAAACAACACATGCAGCAAAGAGAAGCCATTCCTGCCTCCCTTGGCTTTTTCTTGTCTTTGCTTTCATCTCAGCAGTGTTCACAAGTCCATTAGCTCCTCTGCCAGCAGCCATTCCCCACACCAGCCCGCAGCAGCACCCATCTCTCTGCTCACCATCCACCTCTCGTTACCCATCACAACTGCGTTTTGGGTACTCAGCCCCTGATGGGATGGTGGCTTCCATGTCCCCAGCGAGGTGAGACAAATCAGAAAGGAATAAATATAGATCTGCTGAACAAGACATGCTTCCCCTGCATGCAGTCCCTGGGGAGCTGAGAGGACTAGCAGCAGGAATATGTAAAAGCCCCAAATAGTTTGATTTCATCAGGGTCTCAAAGATCACAGTAGCCTCCAAATGCAACCTCAGCCTTGCTGCTGCCAAGGGCTCTGCAGCTTGTAAGGAGAGTAAGGACGTCTGTGAACTGCCAGGAGTGACAAGATTCTTTCTTTTAGTTTTAAATGCAGGTATGAATCCAGCTCCTGCAAATGCTCACAGCATCTCTCCCTTTACACCCACAGCATCCTTCCCTTTGTAAGTCCTGGGAGTCATTTCCACTTCGGAACTCTCAGTCCCATGAGGAGCTCCACAAAGGAACACAGAGACATGTGCCCAGGGCACGCAGACCCAAGCTTCAGAGGTCTGTGGTGTCTAAGGCCCTGCAGGGCTGTGCTGGGGCAAATGAGGTGCAGTGATGTGCCACGGAGCTAAGGCAGCAGCACCAGGAGCACTTGCGCTGCAGGCAGATGGGCGCAATAAAAGGCTCATTAATGGGTATCGTTGGACCTCAATTCCAGATTGCTGGATGAAACCTCCTCAGTGAGTATCGTTATTATGGTGCTCTCAATCAAGTCAAGCAGCTTTATGACAAAATCAAAAGTTGTGATCCAAGCAGGGGAGAGATGGGGTAAGCAGCCTATTTATTTTGCTTTGGATTCATGGTGAGGACCCAGCAAGCTGCCAGGACACAAGAATGATGGCAACATCCCCCAGGCAGCTGGCGGCAGCTTTAAATATCATCACAGCCCTCTGCCCTCTCAATCCCAAACCTCTCTGGATCCTCAGTGGGATTATGTAGATACCAGGACACCAGCCTACAGCTCAGAAACGAGGGAAAATCCCCTGGAGATGGGCTACTGCTGCCCATATCCAAATGGCTGTTCATAGGCCAGGGGGAGCAGGGTTTGCATGCCAGGTGGTAATGAGCACAGCATGAAAACATCATTTGCAATGTGTTACCTGTTTAGTGTGACTGCCTGTACCATTTTCTCCCTCATTCCTGCACAGATACAAGTTGTTAGAATGAGGCCCTTTACAGTCAGGGCTTGACATTTGCAAGACAGGAGATGAAAGACACAGAAGGTGCTGGGGAGAGCTGCTGACCAAAGCCACAAGCACCAGTTCATGGAGATGAACAGCAGCATTTATGCTATCGACAGCCAGGCACTACAGTCTTCCTACAGAGCATTTCATGCTGCATTTACTCATCATGACTTCTACTAGATACCTATCTCCATTCAAATCCTTTTCATTAATTTGCACTCTGTCTCCATAGTATCTGCCATTTTCCTACTCCATATGGAGCAATGCTGCTCCTTTGAGCTCTGCAGAGTTCAGATGCCACCAGATAGAGCAGGGGAACTCCCAGCCTTCACCTGCAATCCCAGCCATTCATTTCCTGGCTGGAGGTCTGATCTTTCTGCTTGTCCTTCCAAGAAAAAAGGGGAGCAGGATGGGTTAATCACCAGGCTGGTGGAGGGGATAACAGCCTGAAGGGTAAAGCTGTACCATCCTCCACGTCTGACTCATGGCTGTGGGTCAGCAACACCATGTGGCACACGAGGACCTTCTGATTTTTGGGAAGATGACTTCTTGTTCCTCATGTGCGTCTCAAACCATGGATTTATTGGCTCCCCTGCCAGCACATCTCAGCTGTCTTCTCTACTCAGAGGTATAAAGCTGAGATGTGGGGCTGCGGAGCTGCTGCTGACTGATAGAGAGGGAAGGAGATCAGGAGATCATTCTCTGAAGAATTAAGATCCTAATCTGCCTTAAGCTGCTCAGCACCAGGATGGGCCCTCCTGAGGCAGCATCTCATCTCATCTCATTGGCAAGGACAAGCAGATGAGGCAGAGTGAGTCGTAGGCTGGCAGGGGGTTCACAGCCACAAAACAGCCTTGCAAAGGAAAGATTGAGCTTCAATTAGACTTTGCCCTTCATTATGTGAGCTTGCTGTTGACCTTGCTCATTAAAAGCCAGCTGCAGGTAGGAGGAAGCATCAGAGGGATTACACACACTGCAGCTGTGTGAGGGGAGCTGCTATCTCTCAGCATCATCAGGCATAAGAACCAAAGTCAAAAAAATCTTCTTCCCAAAGCCGCCCATCCTATGGAGTGCCATGAGGAGGCGATGCAGCCGCTGCATCTGCAGCATCGCCCGAGTGCAGGAGAGCCAGAGCCTTTCCTAAACATGCCTTTCTTTTGATGGGATTTATTGCACCAAGAATAAAAACACAGCAGCCCAAAGGAAGCTTTAGCCCTGGGATTGAAAATCCTACTGCACAGGCAGACAAGGAGAAAATGATCTGACAAGGAGCCTCTGGCTCATCACCCGGATGCTGGCAAAGACACGATGCTTCCACAGCATGGCCCCCTGTGGCATGGATTGGACCTTTGAAAGTCACTTCCAACCCAAACTAGTCTATGATTCTACGAACATCCTTGCCTGTTGGACACTGATGCTGTGTGGGTTTTGTGCTTCCTTCAGGGCAGTTTCATCCCAACCAGATTCCAGAAGGCACCACGTACTCAATACCTTAGCTATCACTGCAGAAATCTGCTCTTGGCATTGGGCAGGAAGGAAACATAATAATCTGGGCAAGAGAAGATGACAATGATGGGCAGTTCTGCTGCATGCCTGCCCTGTGCAAGAGTGGAAAGGCTGTTTGAGCAGCAATGCTATAACCTACCCTGTGCCCTGGGACCAAATCCAGCCTGTGAGGGACAGGAATGTTTCTCTTGCAGCGAGTGGGCAATTTGGAGAATCAAATCTTTAAAACTCCACTATATTTTCCTTCATTACTTCTTCCACCTGGGAGCAATATCCTGCTGCTGCAGCCTGGCTGCTCCAGGGGCCTTTCCAGCTGACTGCAGCCATTCCTCCTTAGGCACTTTGCATTAAGCTTCATGCAAGAGAGCAGCTCGGCTGGTCACAACCTCTCAGCTTCAGGATGCTGTTGCAGGGTGCCAGTGGGAAAGGCACATTCCCAAAATACACTGAAATGGAAACCACACAATCCCTGCTGCACAGGAAGGGAGTCAGTGAGCAAATATTTGTCTGGCTACCCTGCTTTCTAGCACAGAAAGGCTGAAGAAGAGAAAATACAGCTTTCCAGTAAAACTCAACCCACTGATGCTGCCAGCACTCTGGGATTGCGGCAGTTTGTACCTTCCCAGTGTTTGGTCTAGTTTTCTTTTGAAGAAACCAGCAGGACAAGGGGGAAGGAGGTGGTTTCAAAGCATACAAAGCCAAACTGCTGAGCAGTAAATCTGCCAACACCTTCCTTTTTGCTCCAGGACACTAGAAGCTGTGCCAGCTTCTTTTGCTCTCTGCACTGTTGGCTTTACAGTCCCTGAACAAGTCCCAGAACTGTCTCGTTGTGTGTCTCAGGTCACATCTGGATCGCAGGGCAGAGAAGGAGAAGACTGCCCAAGATGGGCATTGAGGTGGTAGTCACCTTCTGAACATACATTATCCCACTGGCACAGGAATGTCATTCTTCCAACAGAAGGACTGACAAAGCCTGGTTTCCAATGCATCATGTCTCGCTGCCTGACATTTCATCCAAGGCAGATTGTGGGTTCCACCCCTTAGCAGACACTAAAGAATCCAGAAGTGAGACAGATGTGTGTGACCTGACCACCAGAAAGGCTTTTCAGACCATCCTATTACAGCCATCAGTCAGCGCACTTAGAGAAACCTAAATCAGAAACAGATTTTCTGGTGCCTGATATTTCATAATGTGACTGGGGTTTCTGCCTGCATTGAAGATCTCTTTTCCCAGGTGGGTCCTCTGATGTTCCACACCACCAGAACCGGCGTTGCAGCCCTTCTCAGTGGGGTGCTTTACTATTAAAGTCTCTTCCCTTTACCTGCCCACCAACTTTTATGAAATGTGTAGTTAAAATCACTAAGATTTTACTCCTTCAATCACATGCCAGTGAAGCAAAGCACTGAGCTGAGAAGTTAATAGGTTACGCTTGACAACCAGTCTCAGCTGACTACAAGGAACGCAATCACCTAAGCCACACTTCTTTAGCAGTCAGTCTAAAAATAACACAGAAAAAGCCATAGAAATAGGATCTCTAGTATTTTCTTTTAGGGTAAAGCAAGTGTAAAGGTCTGATCTGAATCCTTGCTCATGCTCTCATGACATTCCCCACCAGCTCTCCCTTCTCCCGTCCTGGTCTGCTTTGCCAGGCTCTGGCACCAGCCAGGGAAACTTCAATGCCTGTGGCAAGCTGCAGCTAAAGGAGCAGCTTGTTTTCCACTGCCCAGAGCCTGTGGATTTAAATATGGCCCTTAGTTTGAAAACTAAGGGTCCTTGTTTTTCAAGGAAAGCCTCATCCATCTTTACAAATACTGCTCCATCCTGGCTGCATCACTGCATGGTACTCCCTACAACCTGCCCTGCACAGCCCAGGGGCAAAATGAGATGGGAAAAGGAGTATGGCAGGAAGGAGGCAGCATCACGGGGCTTCTCCTTCACTTGATCCCACATCCTCATCAGGGAGATGAAAATATTCCCACAATTTTGACTTGCTGTAGCCCTGAGAAATGTGAGGCTGTTTCCAAAAGCACCTACTCAGTCTGCCAAGGCAGCGATGGATGGTGCAGATGAATCCCCCAGAGTGAGGGAGAAGAGCAAAATCCCAGCTCCCTGCCCAGAGCAGCACTCCCAGACCCTGTGGAAGAGCCTGCTCCCAGGCACCAGCCTGGCCTGAGGAGGGGGAGAAGGGAGCACAGGGATAGAAGTGTTCTTTGCATCATGCCATAGGAAAGAAAGGAAAAAGGGTAATTACAGAGAGATTTGCAAAGTTTCCCTCTTATACAAAAGCCCTGCCAATGGCCTTTGCTCTCCAGTGCACAGCATGGTTTGCTGGGAAGGGAAAAGATGTGCAGGTGTGTATGAGAGCACGTGAACACATGTGAATACGTGGGAATGCACAGCAAGCACTGCACTCTGCGCACTCACACTGGCACTCTGGGGGCTGACACTGCAACACAGGCACTGCTGCAGCAGCAGCCCAGCACTCACCCTGGCAGCAGAAGGAAGCACGGCTGCAGCAGCCAAGCAGAATAGATGCTAATGGGGCCTGAGCGAAGGGGAGGAGGGAGAGAAGGGAGAAAGGAAGGGGAGGGAGGGGGAGACTAAACCCCTGAGTCAATGAGGGAACACTACAATCCACCGCAGACACGATGAAACCAACCCAGTACAACATTGTCCGGTTAAACTCGCAGCCCTGTATTATTCCCAGCTCGCATTAAGTAGCTCTGTAGTGTTAGTGCTGTTCTTGGAAGATAACTTCACCTTTCACCCCTTAAGCTCCGAGACACTCCTAAAAGTACCAGCATGTCATTATGAACAGAAGAGCAGTGTTAATGCTGAAATGCTCTATCCCCTTCTCCTCCCTCCTTGTCACCACTGGATTTTAAAGCACAGCGTTATTAAAAAAGAGAATATGTGCTGGGAATGCAGCATCCCCTTCCAGCAGCAAGCCCTGTGTGCGGAGGAGACCCCCGTAGCTTGCACAGTGAGTGCTACTCCTCATCATCTCCCACCCTGTTTCTCAAAGCCATGGGGTTTCGGTGCTTCCCACCACCCTTGTCCCCTCTGCGGGGCGGGGAGGGATGGGAGCGCATCCCTTGGAGGGCAAGGACGATGCCACAGTGAGGGTCAAGGAAAGCCAACTTCATGCACTTCAAAACATCCAAACCACTAACAACGCCTCAAAGCCCAGGTGAATTCAAGCTACTGGGGCACACACAGAGTTAAGCTGGTGGTGCTGGGGAGCCAGGACAATTCCCCCTGCAAAGACTGGGCTGGCAGAGCATGGTCTCCCTCCCAGCACTTCCTAAAAGCCAGGCGGACCCTCTCCTTTCCCTTCCCGTTCTCCCTCCTTCAGGCACATCATCAGCAACTGCGTTAGCTCTTCCTCTCCCGATCTGTTGTTTCATGTTTGAGTTGCCTTCCTGAGACTGTGAAGTCTTTGGGGGCAGGGACGGCTGTAATGTGTGTTTGTCAGAGCCTGTAAACGGGCAGCTAAATGTGTTTGTTTTCAACCGCTTGTTTGGTTTTCAAAGGGGTAGTTACAGGAAAGTACACAGCGGAATAAGTAATTGGTACGTGGAGCAGAGCTGGGAGGGGATGGGAGAAGCTGCTGCGTGCAGCAAGGGCTGCAGTGGCTCCATGGAGAAAAGCAGATGTCACCAGGCAGATTTCCTTTCCCTTTCCTCCCCAGCTTCCCAACCTGAAGGGCTGGGATGACCCCAAAGACCTAACCATAGCCCTGCCCTGGGAAAGGCAGGAGATGCCCAGGCAGGTCACTTAGGGATGCACCCATGTCTCTGCCTGGCTTCACCATGGTTTATTCCTGCAGGCTCACGTATTCAATTGCACTTTTAAATGTGGCTTTACACACTTGGGACATTTATTTTTCTGTCTTCTCCTTGTCAGGCATAGCTTGTGTCCTTCTGCCCGATGCTGGATCAAACCCCTCCTGCATTGCTTTTCCTCCTGCCTGGCTCGTCCAGCTAATGAAATTGTAATCACTTGCACAGTAGCATCTGTGATGCTTTGAACACTGAGCTGAGAGGCAGAGCATCAGAAAATAGCCTGATTAAAAAGGAGTTTGGGGAGGGGGCAGTTTGCCTGAGGGTGACAATGTCTCTTACACTTGAAATGAAATATATCTGTGTCGAAGAGTGGGAAAGAAAAGAGAAAAACTTTTGCCCCTCCGGAGGTTCAGAAGCCCTTAGGCTGTTGGCCTCTGGATTCATGTACACTGTGCTTTAGCACTTTAAAAAGTGCCTAAAAAAGCAAGAAACCGCTAACTGGTGGACTGGAAAATATCCCATCACCAGCCAGCCATACGCCGCGAGGATGTCATGCCATGGGGTTAGCAGCAGTATCATATGCAAGGTAAAGATGCTTCATTGCATATATTAAAGGCAGCCTGAGCCCTAAATGCACCCTAAAGAAGATGGATCTCCTTGGGAGGCTGAGATCTATTCATCACAATCTGATTTCTAAGTGTCAATTAATCTTGCTGCCTGTGTGCTGTTCCCCAGCCCTGACACATCTCTCACTGTCCCTGACTTGGAAGACTAATGGGAGACAGTGTTTGAGTATATAAAAGATAATTAATAGAAAACATCCTCCCTTTAGAAAACAACCACCAAACCAGCCTTTTAGTATAATATGTCTTTCCACTCGCATCCATTCCCACAGATACAACTGGCAGCTACTGTCATTTGGGGAATGTTAATTGCCCAGCAAGAAACTTAGATACCCTTTTAAAAGGGTAAGAACAATCCTCCTAAAGTATGCAGCTACTACAAAAGAAATGATGATTTTTATTAAGTGCCTATTGTTCCTCTCTTAGCTCTGAGCCATTCCCTGGCTCTTGCTCTGACATTCCGAAGAGCCTCAGAGCCCCCGGCATGGTGAGATGCAACGCAATGAGATAATGTTATTTTACTTCTAACTTATAACTTGGAGGGGAACATAACACACGGATGGGGAACCTGTTGCTCGCACGGAGACATCCCAGAACACTGACACAGCAGCAGGGTGAGGAGGAGGAGCTGGGATGCTGGCTGTGGATGGGGAAGGCACTGATGGTGGCAATGCAGGCTGCTGGGAAGCAGGCATCAGGGCAAGGCTGTGGTACGGTGAGAAGAAGCCCTGGGAATGGGGAAGAAAACTACTCTTTCCTATGTTTGAGAAAGGAGATGCTGAGATTGATTGATGTGTTGGTGAATAGTAGGGTTTGGGGTGAAGGGGTCCCCTGCACTGATTTTTCAGAAGAGGCCAATGTGGAGTCGGACAGGATCCTCCTTGCTCCAAGAAAAACTGCTGGAAAGCCAGTGAGGGGGCATCTGTGCATGGGTCAGAACCCAGCTGAGCAGCTTTGCTCTTAGTCACTTTGAAAGCTTGCTGTAATTCCTTCCTGGAGAGGGGTCAGGGAGAGTTCCCATGGGTTTGTCCTTCCCACATTGTCTCCTGAGACAATAAAATCTTAAGATTTAAGGCTTAGAAACACCTGAAACAAAACCATGAGGCCCATAGAAAGACACTTTCCTGGGTAAGTCCAGCGCCTCAGCATCCTCACAGGGAAGAGCTTCTGCCTAAGATCCCATCTCAATCTCCCCTCTGGAAGTTGAAGCCATTCCCCTCGTGCAGTCACTACAGACCCTTATCAAAAGTCACTCTCCAGCTTTCTGGTGGGCCCCATTCAGGTATTGGAAGACTGCTCTAAGTTCCCTCAGAGCCTTCTTTTCTCCAAGATTCCCAGACTTCCACTGGGGATTGTGAAAATTACCACAGGACCAGGGAGAGACCAGAGCTCTGCATGCACTGAGCCTGCCAGAACAACCTCATCCTGCACAGCTTTCCAGCCAACACATCTGAATGAGAGCGAGCCACAGGGACAGCAGAGGCAGGTGGCCCTTTCCTAAAGCCATCAACAGGAAAAATAAGGCTACAGGATCTGTCTTGGAAAGTAAATGACTACAACATCACCCTGCTATGAACAACAGATGAAACATCCTGTGCTTCAAGGATGGGAAATGCAGTTGTATGTTTGGAAGAGAAGGCAGTAGCTGTCAAACCTATTCGGGTTTCATCAGCCTGTATAAACAGGCTGTAAATCTTGTAACTACAGATTCCCCCTTAGGATTTTGGCACATCTACTCCTAAGCCAACCTTGGAAAGTACAGAAGGTATAGAAATGAAACCTAATAAAACCTAAATATTGTCTTCCACATTCTGAAGCTCAGCAAAGGTTTGATTTACATTTCTAGCAAAGGTTCCTGCATCTGAAGCAATGGCTTGTATATTGTGTTTGTTTAAGATTATAGGTGCTTTATGGCATTTACTATATCTTGTAAATATTCTGTAAAGCACTATTGACAGAACAATTATGGTAGAGGAAAAGGAATAACAGTTTCGAATCACCTCCTCTTGGAAGAAAAAATGGATTTTGCCCTTTGCTACTGGGAATGATCTGCAACTCTGATGCTTAACAGCATGTATTAGAAGAACACAGTCAAACTAACCCCCCCTGGCTAATTCTTCCAAAACCTTACCTCCCAGTTACGCTCCTGGGAAAGGGGACAGAGTCTTGGAGCATCATGTTGGAAAACATGTCATAGCATCATGCTAGCAAAACTCCCTCTACTTTTTGGTAACCAAATCTGTGTGCTGACACTACAGATAAGACCTCTGGCTACATCACTGCGAGTGATCTCACCCTTCACCTTTGCTTGCAGCTTTTCCCTATTGCTTATCCAACACAAGCAGCCAGAGCAGAGTTTTGGGGCAGCCAATGGCATGAGGCTTGGTGTGAGGAATTCACCTGCATGGCCCCATATGCTCGAGTGCCAGCTCTGCTCTGACTGCTAAGGAGAAGCTCTTGTTCTCCTCGGAGGAGAACCACCCCCTCCCCAGTGTGTCCGGAGCTGTCAGCAGCTGTGAGCTGGAGGGAGAGGCAGCTGCTGGAGTGGGAGCACATCCCTGCGCCATGCCACAGATGGGACTGGATTGGACTGGATTGGATGGTGGTGGAGGGATGATGTTTGATCCTATTTTTAGTACTGCCTGCAGCAGGCTTGTGAGCGCAGAGCCAAGGCTGTGGAACAGTGCCACGGTGGACGCTCATGCTCAGAGCAGGTAAAATCCCACGCTCAGCGCCCAGCGCTACCCATGTAAACAGCAGCACCCCATAACAAAAAGACCTTTGGGGATCCTGCCCACGTCTTTGCAGGCAAGCACAAAGGGTGTGAGAGGTTTACAGAGCCTTAGGTTCTTGCCCTTCCCCAGCTTCTCCTCTTGCAAAGCAAGGCAGCAGCTCACAAACCCTTCAGCCTCCATCCCTGCTCGCCCTGTGAGCTAACAGACATATCCCTTAAGCCCAGCCTCAGCATGGCATCAAAGTGATGCAAAAACCAGAGGTGGAATCACAGAGACATCACCAGGGCCTGACAACAGCCAGACATGAAACCAGCTGCTCTGCAGCCCTGCCTGGGACTAGGAGCCACAGCTCAGCAGCGTGCCCCAAGCACTGCAGCCAGCCCAGGACCAGCTCCTGCTGCAGCACCTGTGTGTGTCCATGCGGGCAGAAACCCAGTACCTTGCTTAGCAGTTGCCATGTGGGTGCAGTTCTACCACAATCTGCCCCTACAGACCTGGATGCCAACTTCACCCCAAATCTGTGCTGTGTAGATACCAAGGTGGCTCCTTCCCACCCCTGCCGATCCTGCAGGCAGCAGGAACCTCTGCCATGCACCACCTCCCTGCAGACCTAGAGGGCCTGGATGGTGCTTAGAGGACAGGGATGTGACCTCCCCTTGCCATGACTTCCCTCACTGGGTGAAACAGTTCAATTTCAGTGCTTTCCTACTCTATAAAATAAAGACCTGACCACCAACACAACAGCAGAGGAAGTGGGAGGCTACTAGAGGAGCCCCTCAAGAGGACAGAGCAAAGTGAGTCTTATGTCCAGTCCATGGAGAATGAAGGTAGCTTGGGGCACTTGGGGTTAATATTGCCCAACCCTGCAGCACTGGACCCTGCTAGGCAGGAAGCAGCTTAGAGCCTAGGTGAAGCCAATGGCTGCCATACACATGCTGCTCACAGAAGAGACCTCACATTGGATTTAGTTTGTGAGCCCAAGTCAGTGGCCAGGGATGCCTGAGGTCAATGCTTGGCCAGCACACGTGTGTGCCAGGAGAGATGCTTTCTCAGTGCCACCTCCCTGTGCTGATGCTACTGGCTCCAAATGCTGCCCCAAAAAGACTTGTGAAAGCAAAGGGTCAACCTGCTAATGGGAAACTGCTCTCCTGAGGGATCCTGGTAGATCTTCACCCCTTCTCCTGCAGCAAACCCCAGAAAGACCCAGGAGATGATGTGGCATTGGCAAGGACTAGGGAGGGCCCCAGGGACCTGGGCAGTGAGCAGGGGCAGGCTCTGTCCTCAGCCTCGTGACACAGGGACTCCCACCGTCCACACCTTGGACACTGTGGAGGTCTCAGCAGACCCTCTGTGAAGCCCAGACACTGATGCTGTGCAAAGCATCTGACGCACGTGAATGATGCAAAACACAAGCCCTGTTTTCTACAGGATTAAAAACTCTCTCCAGGCAGCAGCCAACACCTGCAAATCACTTGGGAGCAGTGACAAGCGTGGCAGCGTTTCTCGCTGGAGCAAGCTGGGGGGGTATCACCCCTATGGGTGGCTTCTCCAGGCCAGAAATGCACTCTCCAAAGACCTTTACCATCATCAGAGTCCCCTGCACGGGAACCCCCACCAGCTGCAGTGCTGCAGGCCCATTGAGGACAGCCGGACCCAGGACATTGCTCATGGCCTGAAGCCATAGAGAGGAGCTGGCCCACCATCACTCCCAGCCAAACCAAATCTCAAATGAACCTTTCTAACAATCTGAAGTCAGGAAACGTTGTTCCCTTGTTTTACTGGATCACATTTTGTTTTGTGCTTCTCCATCTTCCAAACTTGTCTCCAGGGTCCCTGGTTTCAGGCCAGGTCTGTCCACAGCTTTCCAAGGCACACACACACATTGAGTGGTGAGCATGAGCCAAGTGAAAACCATTTCAACACATTCTGCCTGGTTCATGGAACACAAAGGGCCAAACAGTGACATGGCTGGGGCCACTGCATGGAGCTGCTGCCCCCCTCCGAGCATCCCCACTGGGAGCAGCTCCAGTGGCATCCTAAGGCATAGAGGCACCTCGGCCAGCTGGAGCAGGGAGAGTTACATGGGACTGATCTGAAAGCAGCGGCAGTGAGACATCGTGCAGAGCTCTGTTCAGTGGTGTCCTCCAAGAGTATCGAAGGAAATGCTTTTTCTTCAATATTAGAAGTGGGGATGCTGATCCCATACCAGACAGTTAGTGACTGCAGCGATATCACAGGTCGGCCATATAAACCCACACAGAGCAGGATACACTGATTCACGCCCATGACGTTACAAACCGGCCTCACATACACCCTGGTCCATGTGGCAAGAAGAAGTGGTAAGAAAGTTTCCTGCAGGGTGGTGGTGTCACCTGCCAGACTCTCATCTTCCCACTCTGCTGTGAGCTCCAAGCAACCCAACTGCTTATTAAAGTCTGGGCTGATGCGAAGAGCAAGGTGCTGCTTCCTCCCTTGCCCCCTTTCAGACAGGACATTAAGAGCACCCTAGAGTTTAGTTAATAAATACCTCTGTGAAAATCCTCTCAAATAACCCTAAGGGTTAGGTAAGTATGCAATTGCACTGCAGGGGATTGCTGGCTGAGGTCTCCCTTTCACGTAGAAGATCCCCAGCATTTGAGGATGCTCCTAGAGAAGCATTTCTGAGACAGCAGAGAAGCTTTCTGATGAGGCCTGGAGACAAGTAGGGCTGTGTTAACTCTTGTGCTACCAGGAATCCTAAGGTTACCATCCTTTGAGATCCACCCATGGATAACAGGGTTGAATGTTGAACTGGGAAGGTCAGTCCTCCCAGAGCATCGTACCCACATGAGCCACATCTGCAGAAGCAGGGCAAGCAAAACGATTTTACCACCTAACCCCAATTATCTCTTGGCTCACCTTTTGTTCTGCCTTTCTCCCACAGTAGGGAATTCTACATATTCTTGGAATAGTTTTGGTCATTTCTTGCAACGCTGCTTTGCTGGGACCACAGTTAAGGTTACTCTTGGTAAGTTATATGACACTTAAACCAGTGTAAATAGAAAGAACTTCCAGTCAAGCCAGGTATTAACTCCAGATTCCTCTGCCTTAATAATAATATTTTGACTTAATGGGAATAAATGAATGGACTTTCAAGAGTTAGCGCTTCTACACTGGGACACAAAGCCTGCATTTGACAGTGACCAGAGAGGAATATTTAAAGACACGAACCTGCCTGCCTGTTCCTCTTATTAATTCAATATGAATGGATTTCAAAAAAAGAGAAACTGCAATGGCTTAAACCAGAACAGAGATGCACATTAATGGAAAGACCCAAAAGCTTAATCAAAATCAACTCATGAGATACAGTAGATTCTCAAGTGTTTGCAGTCTGGATATTTTTCATTAAGATATTTTGCAGCGTCAGCAGAAGCTGTGAGTTTGGCACTGGAGTTTATTGATAGCGTACTTGGGGCTAAGGATTGAGGCAGAGTGAGTCCAGACCACACAACCACCTACATGGCTGGGCAGCAGCCTGCACACTCCTTTACTGCTGCCAGAATTCAGGCAGAAAGAACTGAAGGCGAGTTCATCTCCCACCAAGCTTCACTGAGCTTTGGCATATCACTCCCTTCACTGCTTTGAAGATCCTCAGTGGAAAGATGCTGCACTACAGCACCAAGGGCAAAAGAGGGATACTGCAGTATTAAACTGGATGTTTAAGCACTAGGATAAGATTAAAACTAAACGAAAACTCAGGAAAAGTGAAAATCTAGTGGGTTAGGTCACCCATTGCTGGGGACATCTCAGAGTGAGGGTGAAACCAGAAGAACCCAGCCTGCCCCCGGGCAACCTCACGAGGCGGAAATGGAGACAAGACATGAAATACTCATGAATGGCCCAGTTTACCAGGTTTCCAGCATCAACTCCATAAACAGACCGGAAAAGGCTACAGCTTTTGGAAAGAATAAAAACCAAACCACTAACCCCAAACAAATTTAGAATCTATTGCACCTTCCTCCCCTCCTTGGCACAGTTGGATTTGCCACAGCCTTTGGGACATCAGCACCACCAGAATTTCCACAGGAGCCCCTGTAACAAAACCACTGCAGGCTGCCATGTCCTAGGATATTTATGCAAACCAGGAGGCATGGCAGGATTTCACAGCAGGAGAACAAATTCATTTTGTAAAAGGTATTTATATAGTTCAATAGGTGTGTGCAGTGCTTTAGAGGTATAAAACATGAGATCCCTGCCCTTAGGGGTTTATAATCTAATAACACATACTAGGTAAATTAAAACATACATCACGACTGCGATGAATGCCCACCCCATAGACAGGAGGGCATTTGAGCCATATGACAAGGCAGAACTCAATTTCCATTAGAGATTTGTAGTTTGCCTTTAAACAGCCGCCGTTCCCTAACCCCCAAGCAAGGGAGAGATTTATCAGCATTACATCTGGGGGGAGGGAAAGCTCCAACCCAGGATCATTTATTAATTGTTATTTATTATCTGTTAAACAAGGACAGCGTGTGCAGCAATAGCATTCCTTTCTCTGGATTAATTGTTGCTGTGTGATTCTTAGGTTTTATATTTTTAGCAGCCCCGTTCTACCCTAGCCCGCTGAAAGGGGGGCAATGGAACAGGCACTCACACAATTAATGTAATGAGAGTAATTAATTTGAAAATAATACCCAGGGGGTGAGAGGGTTAAGGCTTTTTTTTTTAAAGGAATAAAAGTCGAACCAAAGCTCCCACATCCCTCAGGACCCGGTGCTACACTGACTGCACTCGTTATGTTCGCATTTGAATACTCACTCGAGCACATTTCTCATGCTGTTATTTCACCACTTCCTCAGCCTTGCATAATAGATGCAGTCACTGCCACTAAAAAGCCAACAGTTACCCACAGAGGTGAGGGAGAATACCATAAAGCAGGCAGGAGATGGGAATAAAGCTCTACACATCAGGTCTTTCCTTGGGGTTTGCTCACTCTCCGCAAAGGAAAAATAAATAGAATCAGAAGACCAAAGAGCCAAAACACCAGTCAATGAGGCCCTGGTGTCCTCCTTCCCCTTAACCAGCTGAGCTCATAGAATCCCATCCTGGTTTGGGTTGGAAAGGACCTTAAAGCTCATCCAGTTCCAACCCCTGCCACAGGCAGGGACACCTTCCACTAGAGCCGGTTGCTCCAAACCCTGTCCAGCCTGGCCTTGAACACTGCCAGGGATGGGGCAGCTTCTCTGGGCACCCTGTGCCAGCGCCTCAGCACCCTCATTGTAAAAAGCTTCTTATATCCAACCTGAACTTCCCCTGTTTTAGTTTAAACCCATCACCTCTTATCCTATGGCTATAGTCCCTGACGAAGAGTCCCTCTCCAGTATCTTTACAGGTCCCTTTCAGATATAATTCCCTCCTCGTCCTCCTGCACATTGCCCCACTGCACCCAGCAGCCATCCAGGACCTGCTTAACTCACTCAGGGAAGTGTTTCATTTCATTTGACATGCTCTTGCTCTAAGGTCAGGGAAGCACTCCCCAGAGGTAACTGTGGATGAGGGACTGACGATGCACAAGTAGTGATGGGGGGTCCACATCCCCAGACCAGCATGGGGCTGGGCCGGAAGCTAACATCATCCCCACTGCTAACACAGTTGCTACCTGAGGGAAGGAGGTGTCTTGAGGTGGCAAAACATGGAAGATCCCCACAACACACCTTCCCATCCCTTCCCATGCCACATGCTGGTCTCCTGTGCCCACCCTGAAGCTGAGCCAGTCTTCTGTTTCTTGTGTATCTGCAACAAGTAGTGCCCAGACACGTGGGAGAAGCTGGAAAGCCGTCTGGGTAATGGAGGCAAGGAATTGCAAGATGCTGTAGCACCATCTCACCACATCCTTGGCTCTGAACTGCAGCCAGCAGCCTGCCAAATTAACCTTCAGCTGGCTGCTGGCAGCAGACAAAGCTATGGCACAAGAAACCTTAGAAAAGCTCTGGCTTGTGGGTTTGCATTGCCATACATTTGTGAAGGGAAATGCAGGGCTGAAACCTTTTAGCTGGTGTCACTGACAGGTCTTCAGGAGGGAACAGGGACAGCTCTGGTGCCT
Organism: Psittacula echo; assembly: GCF_963264785.1. Taxonomy (NCBI): domain Eukaryota; kingdom Metazoa; phylum Chordata; class Aves; order Psittaciformes; family Psittacidae; genus Psittacula; species Psittacula echo. The sequence continues at coordinate 9,422,423 of NC_137750.1, read as the reverse complement.
TCCTCTCTCTGAGGCTGCGTTTCTCTGCCTACCACTGACAAGGACCAAAAGCAGGGAAGGACAAACCCAGCACTTGAGTCAAACGGTAAGTCAGGATTCAAACTTCTTAGAGGTCCCTTGAAATAGTTCATGTTTTTGATAAAACTTTAAATTTGGCAAAGAGACCATTCTTGGTCCCAGCTGTAGCATAGCACAGTCTCATCCAAACCAGACCTGGTTGTGACAAACACTAGAACATGTTATCTTGTGAGTGTGCACTGCGTGATGTCAAATCATAAAGCAAAGTCTCTGAAGGATTTCCTGCATGTGAGCACTTCCAACAGCACAGGAATCATAGAATCATAGAATGGTTTGGGTTGGAAAAGATCTGAAGATCATCCAGTTCCAATCCCCCTGCCATGGGCAGGGATACCTCACACTAAACCATGGCACCCAAGGCTCTGTCCAACCTGGCCTTGAACACCGCCAGGAATGGAGCATTCACAACCTCCCTGGGCAACCCATTCCAGTGCTTCACCACCCTCACAGTAAAGAATTTCTTCCTTAGATCCAATCTAAACTTCTGTTTAAGGAAATAAATGTTCATTGAGCCTCCAGTAATCACATCGGTCACGCAGACTTGGGAGAACAGAGGAGGATTTCTATCTTCATTTGGAGCAGGGTGTAAAGGGCAACCTGGATGGTGTGTGTGTGTGTGTGTGGAGCTGGTGGTGTCTTCAAGGAGCCTGGGTCTTCTTTGGTTTGGTATCTTGCTGAAGGAGTAAAGAATTACACTAGCATGGAAGATGTTCCACAATGGGATGGCAGGGAATTTTAGCTTTCTCCCCAGCTTCACCACAGGCATTTCCAAGGAGTTACTGAATCACATTGTTACTGATTTTCCAATTAGTAGAATATAGGCATTTCTCTAAATGAGAGGGGAAGGGAATGAAGAAACCATGGTGGGAAGTGCAAGTTTCCAGACAGAAGCGGAAGGAACACCACAGGAATTTATGAAAACGGCAGCAAGTCTTAACTCCCACACAGCAACCTGCCCATGGCACAAAGCAGAATCACAGCGGTTTGGTCAACTTTGGATCCTTGCTGTTTGTAAGCTGAATTCAACAGGGAGCTGTAGGGACTGCCACAGCGCATCTCCCACCATCACATCCGGGAGCAGGGAAGAGAGACTGCCTACTCTTTAAGAACACAGTGCTTCAAGAGCTCCCATTTGGGGGCGTCCAGAAAGCACCACGTGCAACTCTCTGCCCTTCCCCACAGCAGTGGGATGGCCCATGGGCACCAGTGCCCGGCCAGGACAACCCCTCACTCCACTCTTTGCAGGGCCAACAACGCAAAGGTGGACCAGACAAAGGATGCTGAGCCCTGCCACTGCATCGGGGTGGGGATGCATCACCTTTGGGTGGGGAGGTGAGACGGGGCAATGGCAGCATCCCCCTTTCTCTACCACACGGGCAGCTCAATGCTGTGTTTTGTTCAGGATTCAACTTCTTTTTTTCCTGTTTTCCCTCCGGTGTTCGTTAGCAGAAGTGACATTTCTGCGGACGGGCAGGCGATGACGGCAGCTAATGGCTCCCGGGCCCTCTCTTCTGTTTCCTTAGCAACTGAGGGAAGGGAAAACAGAACCTGTCAGATGGAAAATGTCAATTATAGCGGATGCGGAGGGAAGAGATGCTGCAAGCAGAGGAGGCGTGCGGTGACGGGGGGAGTGCGGTGGCCGAGGGCTCAGTAGTGGCTGGTTGGGGGGTGCCTGGCACTGCCATCCCAGTAAATGGCATCAGGATGACAACATTCAGGTGCTGGATGGAGGATTGCACTGTTCCATGGGTAATTTTGCCAGAGAAAGCCCAGCTTCATGGCCAAGCAGCTGCCTGACCGCTTGCCCAGGCAGCCCAGCCTGCCCTGCGGTACTTGAAAGCAGCTGGAAAAATATAAATCAGATTAACTAATAAATAAATAAGAGGGAGGAATAAATAAAAGGCAGCAGGCGAGCTGTGCCTGCATTTCGTCTATTGATCCTCACCCTGTTGGTGGACACAGGGCAGATCAATGCTGGAGGAGAAGTCCTCTGCTGAAACTGTGGGGAAGGAGCTGCTGGCGCAGGGTTAATATTAATCAAAGAGAGTCATCCCCATGCACGCTGCCAGTGAGACAAAAGCAGGTGGTGCTGGCAGCGCTGCCCGTTCCTGCTTGCCCTGGGCGGGGAAAGGGGCTGCAGGCAGGCGGTGGGTGCTGTGGCTGTACAAGCACCCTGCTGTGAGGGGTCCAGCTGGCACTTAGCGCAAGGATGCGGCACCGGGATGCACCCACTGCCAGCCAAAACACCCTCCCTGGAAGGAGGGTGAGGCTGAAATCAGGGATCCCTTCTGTAGGGAGCCCTGGGGTGGCGCAAACTCAGCCCAGTCCCATCCCTGTGGCATCGCCAGTGGCATCTGAGCCATGAGCCCCAGTGCGTCCATCTGCCTCAAGCATCTTATTGCACGGTTTGGGTGCTTTTTCTTTATGCAACATCCCATCTCCACCTTGCTAACAACTCCAAAACACAACTGGTTTTAAAACTAAAAGGGAAAAACCCAAAGTAGCAGTGACAGCAGTGGGATGCCTGGCACTTCCAGCCAGTGATCTGCACACACACAGCTCTTGCTGTAGCCGCAAGTGCACCCTAAGGACGCCCGGGGTTGTTGTTCAGTCACCTTGCGCTGACACCTACTTGCCCGTTCAAAGTCTTTTTAACACAGATAGTGCTAAATCAGCCTTTACTCTCTTCACTTCAGCACATCCAGGCCTCCTTGTCACGCTGTGACATGGGGGATTCGGACTTTCCTTGTCTTGACTGACATTTATATCCTGCCGGGAGGGAGTGAGCTGGCTGCTTGTGCACCGTGAATGCTAAAGCAAGTGGAATAAAGGAGAGAACAACCACCTTGGGAAAGCGGTCACCTGTGGTTAGCTGAAAGAATGAGCTTTATTCCATTTTCTTCTATGCCTTTTTGTTGTTTAGTTGCACAGATCAGGAAGCCTGGGGTGCAGGAGTTCAGCTTTCTCTTTCCTAAGCAAACAAATGCCTTGCTGGTCACTTAACCTGCTCCATTTGCAGGCTCTCCCTTTATCAGACAGTACTTGCCTGTCTCTGCACAGCTGTGCAACATCCCTAGGTGAAAGGAAATGCCACGACCTGCTTCATTTTCCCTACCCTTCCCCTAAGTCATCTCTACAAATGAGAAAAGCAACAGATGTGAGGAACGGACCAGAAGTGCCTCAAGCCAGCGCTTCAGTGAGTTTCATCCTAATGCTGAGATCTAAACCCCTGACTGGATCCTGTTTTACAGAGCTGTCCCTTGTGTCTTCCAATGTCCAGCTCCAAGCAAAGCCCATCATCTCCCTTCTCTGCCTTGTCTCCAGGACGCATCACTCAGGTCCACCTCCCCTGCGCTTCCCCTTCTCATGATCATGGTTTATTTTTACATTTCCTCTTATGTAAGGTCAGGCTCTGCTCTGGTTTCCACTTCTCTCTGAAGCCACAGGAAAAAACCACCATGAATTCAAATAATGGACTTCCAGCTAATCGCCTTCCTAAGTGTCATCCCAGGTCTTTGCCATGGCACCCTGACATACAAAGTTACAGCTTCCAGGGAGCCATGGGGATTCCACCCCTGGGGAATAACCTGCATGGCACGAGCAGCAGGGCATGACAGCTCCAAACAGCTGGCTTTAGCCAGTCGCCAGTTGCATTATTTCTGTGTACACTAACTTTCAGACCTTTTTCTGTGCCTTATCCAAAAGCATTCATCAACCAGACCTCACTGGGGTGTTATAATCACAGCACTATCAAACCCCTCGATGAGGCAGAGTGCTGGTTGTGTTCAGCGAGCAGCGATCCCTGTGGATTTTCCCAGCGCATCACCCACAGATCCCAGTGTAGGATGCACAAGTAGGTGCCATCACTGTGTGGCTTAGATGGGACTGGAGCAGAGCACAGAGACCAGGCAAAGGGCACGTTTGCATCCCAGGGAGAAACAACGAGCAGAGCTCTGCTCTTCAGCCTGAAAAACCATGCACTCAGCTCAATACACAATAACATTTCCAAAAGACTTTGTCTAACAAGTTGGTTTTGTCAATAAATCTGAAAGGCACAATGCTCATCCCAGCCAGCCAACAGCCCTCTCCCCCTCATTCCACCTCCCTTCAGGACCTGAGATCAGCCAGCAGCTCAGCCCGGTATCAAAGCCCTTGTGCTGCCAGCCCTTGTTTTGGCTGCAGAATTCGGCCTGGCCATGGCAGGGCTGTAAATATCAATTGTTCTAAGTGCGTTAGAGCCTAATAGGCTCAGAATATCCACTGAGGCAAGAGCCTGACCCCGCTCGTCAGCAGTCATGACATGGACCAGCTCTAGCATGCTCAGGGTATGCAAAAGGCTTAAATGCACATTTAATGGTTGTCAGGCAGCAATTCCTATTAATATAGACAGTCACATCCCAGGGCTATGGAAAAGAGCTGAAAAGCACGGAAGAAAAATGAATTTATATCAATGGACGTTTGCATGATCAAGAAATGAGCTAAAGCTGCTCAGTTCCTGAAAGAGACACTGCGAGACTGGAACTTGGGTAGTCATTTCAGAAGGTTCCCTGCCCGTGTGGCTTAGATATTCAGCTATTGACATTTGAGTTCATTCTCATTTATGCGCTTCCTTTAGTTGTGTTTTGCCCGGGAAAAAGCAGCACAACTCAGGCAGATAATCTGTTGTTGCTTTGCATATCTGTTTTCCATCATTAATTTTTTATACCTTCTCCATCACAAGCAACTGAACTACCAGCACCCTAATACCTTAATACAAATAACAACCTCCTCCCACACAAGATTAACCCCTCACTGTGTCTGCAACTCCCTCTTCACACAAACCAAAACCCAAGAACCTGAAAATATTTACCAACATTTAAAGACTTTGGTGGAAATCTCCTTCATTGCATTGTGTACAACTTTAAGGCAAAGCCAAAACTGACATCATCATTTTTCAGCATCAAACTGCTTTGTTCAGGGGTGGCAGATCATTCTCTTTCCTGTCATAGGTTAGGAAAGATCTTTTGTGAAGCTTTGTAACACACTGGTTTGCCTTTCCTTGCAGAATGTACAGTTTTACTAATCTCTAAACAGATAAACTATGTAAGTGAAGGCAGAGTCAAACCCTTCACGTGGACACAAGAAGTTATTTCATGTCACATTGAGTTTCCTGTTCCCCCATTTATTTTTTCCTTTCATGCTGTCATCCTCATCTGAACAACCTTTCCAAGACTTGAAAAGGTCAGTGCCCTCACATTTGGGCTTTAGGATTAGAGGTGATGAGCTGTGTTGAAGGACATAATTGAGTCCGGGCAGAAAGAGAGATCTCAGCCTGCACAGGGTACCTGCAGCCCTGACTTGGAAGGATCTAAAAGGTGTTTGTGGTGGGGATGATGCTGGGACTCTAGAAAGCTGCAGGCAGGCTCAAGAGGTAATTAATAAAGTCTAATTGGTCTCGAGGCCCTCGATAGTGGCTCTGTCTGCAGCCATCAGCCTCCTCGTCCTCCTGAGGATCCTGCTCACAGAGCAGCCCTGTGCATCGCCTGTATTTGGGTGGGTTGTAGGCAGAGGAACAGGCGGTTGCCCTGTTCGTTGCAGCCAGTGCAGGAGACAAAAGGCTGCAAACCTGCCCGGCTGCCTGGTGGGGAGCCCTGCTGTAAGAGAAATGCAGAGTGGAGGAAGCAAAACAAGCTCAATCTGAGCAGGAGCATCAAATCCTTTCCCCATCGTTGGGATATCCCAGCAGCGGGTGCTGGTGCTGATGGCCCCACTGCCTGCCCCAGCCAGCAGAAGGTACCATCTCTCTTCGCTCAGCACAGCAGTTTTGAAAATCAATGTTTAATAAACTTGGAATAAACTTGGCCAATTTCTATGTTAATTGCACATTTCCATCCCTAATGCAAAGTGGACATTTTACTTTCCCCACACTAGTATTACCCTTTTCCCTTTATTCCCGCTGCATTAACAGCCCTTTCCCATATGGAAATTATGTGAAGGAGAAGGGAAGCACCTACCCCCAAAATTGTCTGTAAAGTGTCTGAGTGCAAAGCAGCAGCTGGCTTCAACAGAAGATGACAGTAGAAGAAGGTCCATAATTTCCTTTGACAAGACCACCACAGCCAAATGTGAGAGAAAAGGAGTTTCCCATCTCTTTAAGCTGAAGCTGTCTCATTATTCCCTTGCCCAAAGGAGCCATGGGATACAGTGCAGAGGAGACCCTGAGATCCTTAACACAGCCTGAGGAATACAACACCTGGAAAACCCCTACATTGGGTAGATTTCCTTTCATTTTTTAATGATGTTTTCTCCTGTGCCCAGCCCTCCCTCCTTTCTCATCACACTCTTCACTACCCACTGTCTACTTAGCAAAATAAATGGCCACACTCTCAGCACAGAGGGATGTAATTTCTGCTTGGCTTGCTAATGGTCTCTCATTGCAATGCAGCAGTCACAGGGTTAAATACATTTTGGCAGCTACAGAAGCTGTGCCCAAGCAAAAGAGAAGACAGGGTATAGGCAGAGCAGCAAGGATGTCTGCAACCTGGAAAGCTTTCATGGCAATCATAGAACCATAGAATGTTTCGGGTTGGAAAGGACCTTAAAGATCACCCAGTTTCAACCCCCTGCCATGGGCAGGGATGCCTTCCACCAGACCATGTCACCCAAGGCTCTGTCCAACCTGGCCTTGAAGACTGCCAGGGATGGAGCATTTACCACTTCCCTGGGCAACCCATTCCAGTGCCTCAGCACCCTCACAATAAAGAACTTCCTTGTATCTAACCTGAACTTCCCCTGTTTGAACCCATCATCTCTTTTCCTATCACTACAATCCCTGATGAAGAGTCCCTCTCCAGCATCCTTGTAGCCCCCTTCAGACACTGGAAGATGCTCTGAGGTCTCCACGCAGCCTTCTCTTCTCCAGGCTGAACAGCCCCAACTTTCTCAGCCTATCTTTGTATGGGAGGTGCTCCAGCCCCTGATCATGCTCATGACCCTCCTCTGTACTTGCTCCAACACCTTCCAGCCCAGGCAAGGGAGGCTGCAAATGCTGGGCAAACATGGAAAATGAGAAGAGAAAAATCTGTGGAAAGTTTTCCTGGGTTATGCCTATAATGATGACAAGGGGCCCTCCTCAGTTAAACACCAACTCCCTGTCCTTCCTAAGGCTACCTATCCCTCTATCACCACATTTCCTTATAAAGAGCAGTTGCACATAATAACCCTTCCATTTTCTTTCTATTTCTCTATGGCTGCAACCTGCCTCACATAGATTTTCTGGAAGCCAGGCTGTAGTCATGCAAAGTAGAGTTTGCTACCTTCATTTGTCTGTTTGAATGATGGCTTTGGGAAGGGGTGTCTTATGCAAGGATGCTGTCAGGAGGGCTGAGGGGTGTCCTGGTCCTCCCCAACCCCATCACTGCTCAACTGGGTAGCCCTAGGGCCTCCTGTATCAGCTTGCAGGTAAAGGCAAAAGTTGCTGCCCAGAACACGTGTGTAGTAAGACTTAATGAAAGCTGAAAAGCACTTCAAGCTCCTCAGCATAAGACATTTTGACTAAAACCCACTATAACATCACGTTGGTTACAGCGTGAAGGAGCCTTGGAAAGGGACAGAGATGCACAGTAGTGGTAGAATGGCCAAGAGAGATCACTGGGACCACCTGCATCTCAGCCTGGCTTTACCACAAATCCAGCTTCAGGTGAGACCTGAGCTCCTCATACTGTTGGGGAAAACTATCCCTAAATGTAGAGCAACCCTTTCATTTCCTAACAGAGACTGCCCAAGCTCACCATGCATCCAAGCAAAAGGCTTTTCAAACAGCTGCATGGGGAAAAAAGAAGACTTGAATGTAGTTCAAAATGTTTCCTTGTCCCTGCTGCAGTCTGCAAGGCCTCTTGTTTTGATGACAAAGCCCTCTCTCTGGGGCCTCAGGGTGACATTGCTCCTGCACAGAGCGGCTGGTGCACTGCCACCTCTCACTTCTGGTGTGATCTCCAGAGACAGCAACAACACAGGGCAAGGGATGCCATCCCATGCCATGCATCAGTGTGCCTGAGGACTGAGCTCTCCAGTCTCCTTTGTCTCAAATCATGCCTGAGTCTCCTGGCAGTGCTATTATCCCAAGGTCCCTGATTACGGATGCTCCGTATCTGCGTTCTTCCTCTGTATCCTTAAGATAAACATGTCCTTCACTGTAGTCACCTACTCCATCATCCACTCCTATCAAATGAGCCTTGCTAGCTCGTAAATTACTGTGCAAACCATTCCAAACAATAAAGGCAATTTTACTTACTGAACCATTAAATTTACATACTTAAATTAGACTCAACCAGACGTTGAGAGGGGACGTCTTGCGGCCAGACAAACAATGAATTTAGGGAAAGAGCTGCCGTGTACTTCCCCACCTCTCACATGAAATTAATGAGGTGCTTCAATTTAATCATCATTAAAATTACATCTTTATTTAGTTACGTAGAGTTTGACTCACTGCGCGGCGTGGAACATGGAGTAATGCTGCCAACATCAACCCTTTCATAGAGGGCAGGCAGAGAGGAGGTCCGGGTCCCCAAAATGCCCTTTGCATCCTTATCCAAGCAGACCTGGTCTGTGTGTCATGATCCCAAACTGTTCTGCAGGGCTTATTATTAAGGTAAAACAATGAAGGAAGAGAAACAGCACGGCAGAGCAAGCTGAGAAACTAAGGTCTAGGATTACTCTAAGACAGGTTGGACACAAACAGACAGAAAGGCACATTACTTCTTCAGACAGTACCAACAACTGGGAAGTTCTCATAGCATTATCAGTCTCAAAGTTCAGTGCATGTGACATAGAGAAACAGTTTGAAACAAAGCACAGAGCTGAGACAGAGACAAAGAGCCAAGAGACAAGCCTGATCTCATGTGCACGTGCAATTTGTTTTGCATTTGCTCCCACACACACATAATTTATTCATCTCAAGATGCTCTTGTGCAGGGGGAGGCTGGTGCCAAGGGAGGGCAGTGCTTTCCCAGTTTCACCCATAGGGTCTATCACTCCTGCCCATGCTCATGCCATGCACATCCTGAGACATAGGTGAGAGCTCACAGCCCAGTTGAGCAAGGGCTACTATAGCAGCAAGCACTCAGTTTGGTAACAGAAAGCTATCAATAAGCAATAGGGATGTCTGGAGACAGCAGCAAAGCCTGCAAGGTCTGTGGGGACAGAAGGAGGGGACAGGTTGCTCATTGGGAAAGGTCCAGCACCCTGTGCTGGGGAACCTGCTCCCTCTCTGTGATACCAAAGTAATGTAAGAAAGCAGAATAAAGAGATTATGGAGCCCTGTGGAAGTGGTGTAAAGGAAATCAGTTCTTACCATACTGGGAATAACATGTGCATGCAGGAAGAGATGGAAAGTTTCTGAAGCAGAGAGGTCTGCAGGAAAGTAGGAGGAAGGGAGAGAGACTCCAGCCAGACACAAAGGTACCTGTGGTCCACCCAAGGTTACTCAGTATGTCTAAGGCCTAGTGAGGTCTTCCTCAAAATCAGCAATGGGCTACCAAAGCAGAGATCTTTTTTGTAACTCTAAAATGATTTTCATCCTGACAGATCCTCTGCTCCCCCACTTCAGCCATGCTCAGTGATCTCAGTGGCCTCGTTCCTGTTTGATGCTGATGAGAACAAGCAAGATTAGACCTTAATGAGTTCCATTTGGAGACATGAAACACTGAGAATCCCTCTTCCCCCATGGATAACCAGAGCTCTGCATGGATGGAGCACATCCACCTGATTTCCGCCAGAAATTCTTCTCTTCTCCTTGACTCATTTAATGCACTCCTGCTCCAGCAGCAAAGGGAGACCAGCTCCCAGCAAGTCTACAGTGACACCATGGTAATGCTGACTCCTTCCTGAGACATGAGATACCTCCAAACCCACATTGACATGGCCAGTAATGCCATCTTCTAGCTTTCAGCAGCACTACTGGGATGCTGTGGCAGTGCACTGGGTGTGCACACCAACACCAGTGCACATCCATGCTGAGGCTGGCACAAGACTGGGAACAGGATGCCCACTGCTGTGATTTTGCTGAAACCAGCCCAGCTCGAGTGGGTGCTTTAATGCCAGCAGTAAATGGGAGAATGGCAGAAACCGGGCTGCAAATGAACCCTAAGTATTCAATTGCTACCTGTGAGTTCTGTATCCCCTTTGATCTCTGCACAAGTCCTGTACTGGCAGGTGCTACGTGCCACCACGCACATAGTGAGCAGTTAGACCTCAGCTCACATCCTGACCCCAAACCTATAGTTCAAACAGGACATAAGAGGGTTTGTTTGGTATCCCATTTGGGTAGCATCTTTCTTCAGACAGGAAGAAGAAAAGTGAGTTACGTATAGCAGGAAACAGCACTTACACCTGAAAGCTCACAGCAAGAAAGATGGAAAAAAACAAGCCCACAAAAGAGTAAACACCAAACTGCCAACTGCTTTTTACCTTCTGTAAATCAAAATACACTTTGGAAGTAACAACTCCCAAATTACAACAGGCAAGATGAAACATTAACCCATGAAGAGTAAGGATGGCAGTAGCAGAGATACACAGACTAGAGGCAAAGCCACAGTTTGTCTGCATTAAAAATGCAACATCAGCAGAGGTGTCTGAAAGAGTCATTTATCAATTCCTGGATTAGAGAGACATCTGAAAGTAAGTGCACCACTTAGATACACAGAGGCACAAATTGTCTGCTGAGGAAGGAGAGCAGAGCTGCAGTTTTCGTGCCTTGGAAGTTTCTCTCTCTAGTCCTCTGGGTAAACGTTGGGCCAGAATGACATTAAGCATGGAAAATAGGAACCTTGCTCATGGTAACAGGGGGTACAATTCATGTGAGCAGCCAGGATGGAAACTAATCTAATGCTGCAATTTCAGAGAAACAATATAGAGCCACTCACATACATCATGATTAATGGCTGGATACCATAGTGTGAAAACCATTTAAAAAATGGCATTTTTGTCACTGACAATGTTACACATATCGTAAAGGTCATACATGATAAGAGCATTATCCATATTTCTTCTGCAAACATGCTTAACCTTGTAGAGCACAATTCCCTGGAAGATTGGTGATCCATCTCCAGCTGCAAACTGCGCTCTTCAGAACCCGAGAAGGCAAATTTTACATTTCTATCACTCCCATCCACACTCCCGCAGACTGTGGGAAGCCTGCACGCCTGCTGAGCCTGAAAGGGATGGAAATGTTTTACAGCAGCACCTACTCCGGGCTTTCCTCCCTCCACCATGTCTCTGCCTGTCGCCTTGCGCTGGAGCCGTGCTGGAAACCCAGTTACCTGCAGATCCCCTCTCTAAAGCCTCCTTGAGGAGCCCCTTTAGTACCCTCTGGCCACAGGTGGATCTCACCAGTGGGTCTGTTCACTCTTGCCTTCGCTACCTGGCGGTGTTTAGCAGTAGGAAGTCCTTAGCTGGTTGACCAGCTGCCATCTGCAGAGAAACCTCACCCAATTCAAGGATGGAGACGGGCACCTTGGAGATGTCCTGCTGGAAAGCTTGGATGAGTCCACAGCCAAGACGTTTACTTGTTTCAGAGATGCATTTAAAACACACAAGTCCCTGCTGAAGGGTAGATTGGCTCAGCCCATGGAAGAGACCCCTCTGGGCACCAGCAGAGCCATTTCAGATCAAAACCCAGTCTGACCTTCGCTACCAACTCAGACTCCACACACCTTCTGAAGCCCACATGCCTTGCCGTAACTTGTTATAGTTGTATCTACAACTTGCATAGTCCTCCAGACTTGCTGAAACCCATAAACACTGACACTATGCATCAGATTACAAACCTACCTTGCAGCTCGGGAAGCTTGGCTGAAATGTGGAGAAGCAACAAAGGTCTGCAATCTGTAACCCTCTGGAAACCCCACAGAAAGTGGGAATTTTCTGTGTATTTGCCATTTTCTGCTGACACACAACACAAGAGGAATTTTTTCACTATGCTGAAACAGATCTACCCACATTTCATGAGTATTCACTGTCTGGCCACACCGTGCTCTGTGCATCTGCCTCTCAGGGTCTTTTTGCTGCTGGTACTGAGCTCTGTTGCTGAACCTCAGGTTTAGCTGTAATTCAGGGTTACACTCTGCACTAACAAGCCAAGCACAAGATCTTGTTATTGCTTATTATTATCTACAGCAAATAAAACCCCTGCATGAAAAAAACATTTGTGTAGTGAGATCCAGTGTAAGGCTCATTGCATCAGGTTAGACTCCACTTTAAGCACCCCTGAACACCTCACCTTGAGCAGGGTTTGGGTATAAAGACAGGGGATGTGCTCACTGAAGAATGCTGTTATCCTTCAGCAGGGCACAAACATGAAGAAACACCAAAGCAACCACTAAGGCAGGGTAAGCAGCAATGCAATTCACCACCTCTGTGTGCTGAATCTCTGCTAACCAATAAGTATCCCTATGAAAAGTGCAGGGATGCCATCACACCTTGATGAGTGGGGTCAGTGGGAATCCAGAGGCTGCAGGCAGGATCTCTTCCCCATCACCAGCTCCCAGCTCCACAGCAGATCTGACCTCCCTTGGAGAAAAGGACATGATCTCACTATGGAGGAATTTCCTCTGTAGGAGACTCTGAAAAATGCTAGGGGAGGAGATGGGAGCTCAGTGCCTTTCAACCACCTCCTGGAGCTGAGAGCTTCCCCCCTTTGGCTGTGAGACGGGGCTGGAGCACTCCAGCAGCACAGCCCTGGCTTCAGGGGGTAACCACCTCATTGGGAACAATTGCTAAGCAGGGATTTCTGCATCACTTGCAAAAGGGTGACCCCAGATGTTCCTCAGGTTCCCACACGTCCTCAGCCTGGTAGGGATCAGCCCTGGTGCGAGGAGGTGGCGCTGGGCAGGGAGGAGCTGCCTGACGGAGGGAATAGAAGGGACATTCCAGGCTGGCGTTCACAGCTTGTCAGCTCAGCTTGTGCTTTCTTATGCGAACAGCACAGCCAAAGCTTCCCACTGCGCTCAGGCTGGGAAAGCTTTTCCCCAGAGTGGTTTGCAAAGACTGGCTGGACCAAATTATTCTTCTCATCATGAATGCCTCTCTCTGAGCCACCTTACCCATGCAGATACTCAAACGTTATTAATATGAATGAGTGCATCTTGTCTCGGGGTGTCTCATGGTAGGAGCCATTTCAGAAACACCGGGAGGGTGGAGGGAAGGAGGAAACACAATTGAGCAGCCCTGGTTGCATCTGTCCTATTCCTCAGATGACAATTTCTCTCTCCCAGGAGCACCACAGACTAGAGGCACTCACAGACTATACATCATTCAGGCTTTTGCTTTGCAAAATTAGCTTTCTTAGCCGGGAAACAAAGGATTTGCTGTATTGGATCAGGCTACTGCCATGTCTGCTGCTGTATCCAAGCTCTGGTACCTAAGAAACACGGCAGCTCTCCCCTGTGCTGTGCTGGCCAAGCCCCGCCCGGGAGCTGCCTCCACAGTCAGAGATTGCTTCCAGATTGCCACAGAAATCCAGCTGATGCTCAGTAGCAGGTAGTTTAACTTCTCTCCTTATTTTGTCATCTTACATCCCACAACTGGCCAACGTTATTTAGTCCTTTTAAAAACTCAGTCAGGATGTTTATCTCAATGAATGCCTTCAGCAATGCCCTCCATAAAGCCAACTACACACCACATAAAAGGAGGGGTTCTTTTTACTAGTTCAAAATTTACTGCCCTGGCTGGTTTACTTTATGCCTGTTAACACAATGAAACCTTTTGGAAGGAGGGGATGGTGGTGGGGGATCAGGCAGAAGGTAGCAGGAGACAAAGATACAGGCTGTGGTTAACACAAGGGCTTCATGCACCCAACCAAATGAGAAGACCCTAACTCATAACACATTGAATGGCACAGGCAAGGAGAGGGACCTCTGAGAGCATTCCCTAGAGGTTCATGGCACAGACCATACCACCAGCTGTTCTGCGGTGGGTGATGGAACTGTGGGTACCACTGGGCTGCATCATGACCATGAAGGCTTCTAATGTTTCCCCTCTTATGCAAAGGGGGCATGAAGGGGGCTCTGTGGCCAGACGGAGCCTGCCCTTCTCCATAGACCCAAGTAGAAGGGTTCATACCTGGGGAGAAGTACTAAAGGTGACCCAGAGCCCTGTGTCTGCAAACGCAGGCCAAGCAGGCAGGGCTGCAACCTGGGAGATGCCACTGTCTGCCACGCCAGCAACAGCCTCTTTCCTTTTGACCTTTAACTCCTCCTGGCCCAAACCAGAGCACACACAGGTCATGTTGCTGTTGGGTTGACCATCTTGCCAAAGGCATGAGAAGAGGCTTCTTTTGGGACGAATGTTGCATACTGCTGCTGGGATGAGCAAACATGGGCTGTGCAGAAGGCACTGCAGGGTAGACATTTCCTCCCCCCTCCACTGACCTGCTGCAGGGAGTCCCAGTATCCAGTATTTGCAACAGGACAAGGAAACTGCCCTGGTTGCACGCAGAAGGGAAAACGTAGCCTCTCAAACACACACGGATCCAATCTCTAAACCAAAAACCATGGCCAAGCTCCACGCAATTGCCACCCCTTGCTATTTGAAAGGCAGGGCAGCCACTGAAGACTTGCGCAGAGCACGTGTGCCCACACAATACCTCATCATACAACTCCTCATGGATCAAACCATAGAGAAACCTCCCTGAGCCCTTGGATTGTGTCTGTGCTTGGTGTGAGCCTGTCTGGCTCTCAGGGCACATGGAGCACATGTAGTTCACATCAGCTACGTCCTCCCCACAAGACCAGAGGTAACTGAGAGTGCTCTCTGCCATCTCCTGTGAGCCAAGAACCAGGAACTGCCGCAGAGATCATTATTCTTGCTAATTACCAGGCAACATCAAACAAGATAAGCATTTTACTCCTCATCACCGAATTTTGTTATGCTAATTAGAGTTGTATAAGCTGTTGCTATTAAACCTGGAGAGTCAGAAAAACATTTGCATGAATACCCACAAAGCTGCATCAAAACCTAGTTATTAGTATTTCAATGAGGTTCAGGTTATGGGGAAGCTGCTGCCATTTCAGGGGCTGGTTTGTTTCTTTGAAATCCTGCTGTGAGTGAAAATATAGGTAAGTGCAGGGTGAGGCCTCACGCAGACAATACTTCTTGTACACGGGGAATTAAAAAACTAAGGAGACTTTGATCAGGAGAAGATATAAATGGGAGGGGGAGATGGGAGGCACAGCAGTACAGGGATTTAGGGGCTCTGTGTATACAGCTGCACAGCCAAGGGCTCAGGGTCTGTAAGTACCAACTGTGGATGCCAGGCTGGACTTTGCTACTTGGATTACTGCATCCCAGCTGTTCCCAGACACTTTGCTTGGTCTGACTGTTATGGGTTTGACTCTGAAATGCAGCTGGGAACAGGAGCTGGCTCCTGCCTTGGCGTGAGAATTGCTATCTTCCCTTCACCTTGTGCGTCACACTGAAAACCAGGGTGCTCACCAAAGGGATGGGGGCAGAATTTCTGCTTACCAAAACGCACACACCAAGCCACATGTGTAAACCTTCATGGGGAACCAACTCTGTAACAAGAACTGGCAATTCCTCTTTTTAGTGCCAATCACAGCAGCCAAGTGTTTCATCTGAACCTCTCACAGCGTTTCAGACAGGCAAATTATTCCCCCACAAGCCTCTTTGATACAACAATTATCACCATTTGATGCATCAAATACACAAGAAATATTTAGGGGAGTCCAAACAGGCAGCTTGCGAGCAAGGGAAGGGCTACTTTAACCCCTTAGCTCCTAGGGCTTGAGTGAGCTATTTGCAAAGACACACATCATTATTTCCTTTATATGGAGGTGCTGGTATTGAGCCCACATGAACTGGTGTCACAGCAAACCTTGTACACACAGGGGGGCTGTGACAGGTCCAAGCACAGCAGAGGGAACCCATCAGGGAAGGAGCTGGGGTATAATTTGAGTTAGGAGTAAGCATCCTTACCTCAGGTATAATACTATGGCTGTTAGCACTGCACTTGACCTGTGTGTGAGGGAAGCAGGCTGTCCTAGCCAGATCCTCAGAGCAGACTCCATCATCCAGCAGCTTCCCTGACCCCTTGGCTCAAGCCACAGAACTCCCTTTGCCTGGCATTTATTTCTCAGTAAAGACCAGACCCTATTGACAGCTGGGTACAGCTTAAATAATACATCTTGAGCACTCTCTATAACCCATGGTGTTATTCTATTGATGGGGCCACAAGTTATCTGGTTTTAGCAGACCATTTGTCACCAGTTCCTGGAAAGGGGGAATAGTTCCTTCTCTCACTGAATGCTTCTATCAAAGAAGAATAAAAAAAGGGAAAGAAAAGCAATTCTTCCATTTTCTCTTTGTGGTGGAAACATGCAGGTGAATTGGTTAGCTGTATGAAGGAACTGGTGTTTCAGTAATGATAGATCATGGTGGCAGTGTTCCATGTTCCATCACTGAGCTGATGAGGAGGAACCTGGATGCACAGCACACCTGATCCCATGCTGCCATTCAACACCTCCCCTGTGTCGAGTGGTCACTTGTACCAATGCACTGACCTATGGGATGCGCTGGGTGAAGCACTCAGCTTGGGGATACATCCGTCTCCCCCTGCACCAGACCCCATCCTCAGCATCAGCCTCTCTGAGTTTCGGGAGCTTTGTGTGCTCTGCCTTCTCCCCAGCCTCACTTCCCTCTGCATGCATCTGAGAAAATAAACCACAGAAACTTTGCCTCCAGAATCACAGAATCAGCCAGGTTGGAAAAGCCCTTTAAGCTCATCAAGTCCAACTGTTCCCCGGCACTGCCAAGGCCACCACTAACCCATGGCACTGAGGCCTCATCTACACGATGCAGGGACGGTGACTTCAGCCCTGCCCTGGGCAGCCTGTTCCAATGCCTGAGCGCCCTTTGGGGAAGGAATTGTTCCTCAGCTCCATCTAAACCTCCTCTGTTGCAGCTTGAGGCCATTTCTTCTTGTCCCGTCCCTTGTTACTCGAGACCAGCCACACCAGAAGACGATGTTAACGCTCCCTTTACCTCTATGTGAATCAGCAAGAGAAGAGACAAACACAGGCCAGGTGTCACCATCCCACAGGCTGTATTCTAATGCTCTGCCCTCCCTAATCACAGGCAGATTAAGAAAGAAAAAATCCCCATCAGCTACACTGTGGTTAGGAGAACTCTAAGAAGGATGAGGAAAATGAAGACACTGTGAAATGCAATAGATGTCAACTTCTACTTATTTTTTAATTTCATCTCTTACAAGCTTTTTGGAAGCTAACATGATTAAGTTCTTCACACAATTTATTAGCATCGTGTTGGAAATCCAGCAGTATATTACACTGGCTGAGTAATCCAATTAGTAAAATGTATTTATTTAACCAGAATATTAGCTGCACACAATCCCAAATGAAGTAAAGTCCCTGATCCTGGGGTTCCTCTCACTTCTTGGAATTCATTTGCCAGCGACAGAAAGGCTTCCTCTAATGAAATAAATATCTGCCCTATGTTTCTGGAATGATATAAGAAAGCCAATCTTGCTGCTCAGTTAACTGCTTTTTGTCTCCTTTTTTTCCCCAGCAGATACCAACAGCACACAGGTTTCACAGCAGCATAAATGTTTTTCTTGCTCTCCCACTTTCCTCTCTAACCCAACCTCAGGAATGGTCCCAGATCTCCCCAAGCCCAATTGGATTCCTACTCTTTACAGCTACCAAATCACTCCCAAAATTGAGAATTTGGGGCTTTTTTCATTCAGCAACTCACATGCAAAAGTGCAAGAGCTTTGAAATAAAACCACTGTGGGAAGCAAAGGCTCCCGAGCCCTTTTTTCCCCTCCTAATGAAGGAGCTGAGTGACAGCCCCTGAGGCTGGAGGTCTGATGCCACTGCAGCAGCATCCCCACCATTCTCTGATGCTGGCCTGACTCAGTGCTGAGCAAAAGGGGCTGTATCAGGATGTGTGCAGCATTTTAGGGCATTTTTGGCACTTTTTTCTTTTCCTTTTCCCTTTTATTTCGTTATTACCTTAGACCTACCCACCACAACACATGCTCACTTAGGGCTCCTGGCTCCCAGTTGACTCTCTGAGGCCGTGGCAAGGAAAGGTGGTGGCAGGAGAACCACTGCCTCTGCAGCCTGCCCCAGGGAACGCTTTGCTGTTGACCGATGGTGTTTTTCCAAAGCTGCTGCTCCAATTTATCTTCATTAATTGGTTTAATTAATTATTTTCCCCTGTGAGCAGCAGTGGGAGGCTCAGGCACGAGCAGCAGCAAGGCGGCACAATGCAGTGAGGCAAGACCTCAGCTCTGCCCTGTCACTGCCAGGTGACCCCAGCGCTGTGGGCAGGTTTAGCATCTCCCCTGGCTTTTGGATTTGGGCTGGAGGGGAGTTGCAGACGCCCTTGTCTTCACCCATTCAAATGAGGTGTAGGAATAAAAGGCTTGCTAATTACGTAGCATCATAGGAACCAAAAATCTGGGATTCTGGGGAGTCTGTACCTGTCATATGCCAGCAGGAAAAGGCACAGAGAGGATGGATTTGCTTTCCTTGCTCATAACCTGTTTTTCTCCCACCTCGTGGAGCAGGATCAGGCCCTCCATCTCCCCATGTTGCTGCAGCAGCACCTGTGAGGCAGCTCTGAAAGCTGCTATGGCAAAGGCAGAGAGAGAAGGAAGGGACTAATGTCTGGAATTAATAACAGACATCATTTGCAATGTGCCTCCCAAAAAATGAACGTCCTGAGGCAAAAGATCTAATTCTGTGTTTCCTTTCAGATCCTCCCCTGAACGCAGTCAGCGCTGGAGGAGGGAAGTGTCTGCGCCAGCGATGCTCTTGGGCTCAGTGCAGGAGCCCGTGTGCTACTCATTCACACGCAGGGAATTTGAGAGGTCCTCTTAATGCAAACGGGAATTACCCATGTAATCTTGGGATTGACAGAGCCCAAGGAATTATTTACGTTTCCTAAATGAGGGAAACTGTATCAACGAGTAAGTCAGAGACAGGGGTAGATGGTGTGGGAGAATGACTGTACCTACGGACACAGGAGCCCTGGCACTTGGAAATGGATTCAACAGAGGCTGCACAAAATATTTGGTGTCTCTGGACAAAAGCTGCTGCTGAGGTGTACAGCAGACAGACTGATGCTGTCCTGGGCTTGTTTCCGGGGTGTCAGTCATGCAAACTTCAGACCCTAAAGCTGTGCCTGCAGATCTTCCCTGCATCACAGGGTGCAGCTCCTCATTCTCCACCAATGATTACAGCAGCAGTAGGAATAATTAAGACCAGTTTCTTGTCTTTATTGGATGTCTCTTGCAAAGACTCTCCCACAACAACCCATGTTTCCTCGGCAACACCCAGCGTGACTGCCGGGTGTGGGATATGGACCTGTTCCTCCCTGGTCACACAGAGCACCCCTGTGGTTGTCTCCACCATCACGCTTTGAAATCAGGCTCCAATCACCCAGAGCATTCACTACACTGTGCTTTTCAGTCTTTACTCCTCAAAAGCTGCAATGACAGGCAGCAGAGCCTCAGAGCCCCATTTTCTCCCAAATGCTGTAATACTCATAATAATCACAGCAACAACAACAACAATTACAATAACCCTCCATCCTTCACACACCAGACGATATCGAGTCAGACTCCATTTCCAAACTAAGACATCTCACATGCTATTCTCCCTCCCCTCCAGACTAATAGCTGACAATGTATGCCTTCCACATTAATGATAAGGGTTCAAGGAGAAAGAGACTGCTCTCCCATTTCGCTGACATTACACTCTCCTATGTACCCACCAACATACCCTAAGGCAACAGAACTAGTAATAGGTTCCTCTAACTGCCTCCTGCATCAAATTTGACATCGGTTGCTTTCTTCTTCTTTCCCATCCCTCACCTTATAACTCTGTCATCATCATTGATTTTGACTTAAGGAGAGGAAAAAAAAACCCCAACTCTCTCCCCCTGCTCGTGCAGCACCAGGGTGGTGGAGCACAGCTGCTGCAGGGACTTGGAGCAGGGCAGGCCAAGGGGCTGATTCTATTTTGCTTGAGTCTCAGTGGTGGATGGATACAGGCATAAAGCCAGGAGCATTTGCTGCACCCAACAGACTGGGTTTGCAGCCCTGGAACACCATCACAGGCTGAGGGATGCTTCCCAGCTTGCAGGCAGCACCATTCAGGGGCTCAGTGGCTTTTTGTGCTGGGCTCATCTTGCCACTGAGATCAGGATTTGTCCATTTTTTAGGCAGCATTCTTTTCTCCTCCTTCTGTCTTTCTTCCGTAGAAATGGCAACTGGATGATCTCTATCTACCTGTGGACCGCATCACTCTCTATAGTGTTCCCCTTTCTGTCACCTCCCTAAATTCTCTGCATCAGTACCTGCAGCAGAGGTGATGCCCAGCCCCAGCAAACCACTGGTGTGGCAGTGAGAAGGAGTGAGTGGTGGCTTCTGAATGGAGGGGTGAAGGACCCTTCCTAGAGGCAATCCCAGGGATGGTGACAGTTATCATGGACTCATAGAATGGAAGAGAACCTAAAGCTCATGCAGTTCCAACCCCATGCCATGGCAGGGACACCTTCTACTAGACCAGGTCGCTCAAAGCCCTGTCCAACCTGGCCTTGCCCCCATGTTCCATGGGGCAACAGATGACAATTCCTCCTCAATTCAGTTATCGATTCAGACAATCAGGGTTCTCATTCACTTCACTCTAAGAGAAACTTGACTGGATTCCTGTACCAGCACTGGTTGGTTCCTGGAATGGCACTGCCAGAAGGCACCTTGGTCCAATTGCCAGTGCTCATCTTTTACAACTTTTTACATCTTTTACAACTGCATCCTAAGATCTGTCTTACAGGGGCTATGACAGTGCTGGAAGGGAAAGTGATCCACCAAAACCCCCCAGCATGGGACAGTCCTTCCTACTGCAGCCCCAAGACACCCTGCCCGTGTGATGTGGGACAGCAGCAGGCTCCTCTTGCCTGGTTTCTCAGCAGATAACACAGAAATTAATCCCCAGAGTGCGGCTGACCCGCAGCTGGTGTTTTCTTTGATTTATGTCAGAGCCTATTTATGTCCTCTGCTTAAAACAATCCAGTTCGTGGCAGCAGTAATGAAACTGTGTACCATCCAGCAGCTGTTTGCCTGCTACCTGAAATGAGTTTCACTCCAGTTCTTATCAAGCAGAAATCCTTTTAATCATCAAAACTGCCCCATCCTTGTTGGATCTGTGATGGTGCAGTGATTCTAACAGGGGAAGGCACATTGCAAGCCAGGGACATGGCAAGAGTCCTGAACTGCTGGTGATTTTCCTCCAGGGTCACAGCCATTTTGGACACAGGGACACCTGTAAATGAGGTCTTTGGGTGCAGAGACCAATACACCGCAGATAAGGACACCAGCAAGGTTTAATGGGGTCCCAGATGGCCTCTGGTGTTTTCAACGCAGTTTCACTGGTGGCCCAAGCACGCTCATTACAGTGAAAACACCACCAGCCACTTAGACATGCTGATTTTGAAGCCTCTGCTACTGATATTGGCAATAGAGCAAACAAAGATCAATTCAGGAAAAACCCAAAGAGATGGACTCCAAATCCATGTCTCAGCCCAACGAGTCTCCTAATGAAGGGCTTAACTAAGGAGGCAGTGAGTAGGGATGCTGCAGGAGAAGCAGGGAATGTTTGCCCAAAGCTATTTTGAATTCATTAAAGAGGATGGGAAGAGCTGAGCTGCTCCACTCAGAGACCCAGCATGAGGCCACATAACCTGTTCATCCCACCAAAAACTAATGATCACAGCTTGCCTAGCGAGTCCCAGGCGCTCTCCACTTGCTGCTTGCAAACAAGCTGCAGACCAAAAGCAATTGGAAGGAATTATTTGGGAAATAATTGTAAATAATGAATGGATGGAGCAAACTGCAAGCCGCTTACAGATAACTCACCCACAGAAAAGAGCTGAAGCTGCTGAGTAGATGATTCACTATTGATTATTTCCCCAGATCTAGCTGTAACCTTCTAGAGCATTAATTAAGACAAGTCTTCATAGCTCAGCGTATTGTAATCTGTTCCAGGAGGAAGAGCTTTCAAGAACTCAGCACTGCCCTCCTGGAAGGAGATCTGGAGTTTCGCACCCTGCTCCTGGCTCCTGCCTGGATGGGGAGGAAGTTGGGAGGCACAGAGCAGAGACAAGCACCAGCCCATAACCCAGCGACATCCCCAATAGCTGATGCAAATGTTTCAGCAGGCTTCAAGTCAAGGTTTGTGAGCTCCTGGGTATGGCAGGGGAAGACTGGATCCTACCTGGCTGTTGTCTGGATTTCAACCAGGACAGCTGCCTCTTGGGATAAACCCGTTAAAGACAGCCAAGGCAATCTGGCTACCCCTGCGACAGCTGCCCTTAAATGACCTGTTGTCAAGTCTGCCCTGAAAGCAGTACATAAATGGGTGCTCTAAAACATGTCTCAAAAGAACATTGTCTGTGTAAGTGCGCTTTGTCCCTCCCAGCTCTTCAGAAAGGTCTGTGCTGCTCTCCAGGGCTTCAGCTCTGGCAGCTCCAGCATCGGCTCCTGTACACCACAGGATGCTCAGAAGCACAAAGCTCCTGGGGTTACAGTAGGGAAAAGGCACCTGATATAATCTTTCAGTTATATCAAGTGACTACAGCTGCCACCACCACTAAATCTGCCATGCAATGGCACACACATGTAAACACAAACACATCAGAAACTGATCTGCCCTTCTGCCAGGGCCTGGCACCAGTAGGCACGTCCCACTGACAGGAACACGGCTTCAGTGTAACTGAACAAGCCTTCAGCTAATGAAACACAGGATTGTGCACAGCCATGAAAATCCAACAGAGCAATCTAATCCAGGGCAGCACGATAACTGACTCAGACCCCAGAGGAACACCGCTCATGATGCTGAGGGAAAGGGACAAGTTGTTGCTCTCCACCTGGGCTCATGCAGAACTACTGATCCCCAGCCCATCACCCCAGGACTTCTGGCACAGCACTCGCAGGCAGACCCGTGCTTGCTCTCCCCATACCCTGAAGAAACAAGGATGTGATAACCTGGCACCCAGCTGAAGCTAAAACACTCTTTCAACCAGCTGTTTAACTCGGCATTGCCCAAAGCATGTTTGCATCATATATGGATGACTTGAAATATGGGTAGAGCAAGTTAACATCTGCATTAAGCAAGCATACGATGATTTTTGCTTTCCTAACTTTGTCTCAGAAAGAAAGGCAATGAAGTTTGAACAGCTCTGAAATGCAGGCAATCTATAACTAGTGTTTTTAGCCCACTTCCATGCTCACTGTGAACTACCATAGCTTTTCCCAAGAGCTGTCCCCAGTTCACATGCGTATGGTTTGCCAGCAGAGCCACCAGACCCTTTCTTGCTGCTCAGCACTATTTGGTGTGGTATTCACTTGGCATCACATCATGGTCAAGCCACAACCAGGCCCACACAGCCTTAATGTGTCCTAATTTAAGCACAAAGATTAAAAACAAGATTCCAGTAAAAGCCCCTTTCTTCCCCATCAGATGCAATCAGCCACAAGCTGTGTCTGACAGGGCTGAGCTTCAAAGGTAAAGTTAGACTTGACCACTAACCAAGAAAAGATAGCAGGAGAGGAATTAAAAATTCAAATAAAACTGAGTATAATCAGTTGAATTTCAGCAGTATATCTAGATTTTTAACAATTTCAATGCTTCTACAGACTGTTTGGGGCATGTAATGAACATTATTTCATACCAGCTTTGCAAGAAAACCTTGTCAAGATTGCAAACATTTGAAATAACCATTTGAAGGGACACATGGCGCAACATCTGACTTCTCCTAGCCCAGGTGCTCAAGCTTAACCCTTCAAGGTGACCACATGGAAACAGATAACACTGCATGCTTCACAGCTGCATTCCTTTTTATACACATAAATGTGGGATTAACCAATTTTTCCTGCCCTGTAAGTTCATTAAAAGCATATAAAAAGAGGAAGACAAGAAAATCTCAGTAGCTTACTTCAACAGTAACAGTACTTCCATCTGTCTGCTGTAGATCTGGTAACCAGCACTAGGGGTCACAGACTGCCCTTGTCTCACCACCAGTTCATATGCTGGTGGGCAGCATGGTGCTGGGCTGGTCACAAGTGGTCACTAGGATGTGACCCAAGTCATACAAGCTGCTCTGCTAGCCCTCAGCCAGCCGCATGCATGAGCCCTCATGCCAGCACGAGGGTATGCCAAGGTGTCTGCTTTGAGCTTGGTTTTGGCTGAGCAATGGACCATGTCAGTCCAGCCCATCTCCTCCCAGTCAGGTCCTGCACAGTTGCATAGCTCATCATCAAACATACGAGCAAATGTTCCTCAAGGATGTTATCCGAAGCAAAATCCCTACCTGCTCTTGACTCCTTCAAAGGCTGTTTTCTGGTAAGGGCTTATCTGATGGTTTATCCTTTGCTGAAAGACAGAAGAAAACAAAGAACAAATTCTGGTCAAACAGCAGTTTGGTTAGAAAAGATGGGATGCTCCTACATGGGAGAAAAGAAGCATTTCATGTGTACTTTCATTACTGTCTACTGCATGTGATAAACACTTAAAATCTGGAATAAATCTCTCCACCTAGCTTATTCTATTTTTCCATCTATCAAGCTATTATCTTTTCATGAGCTGTCTAGGACACAGGAACAGATGAAGTTAAAATGAGTAGGTCTCCTTGGTGCTGTCGCTTTCCTCACCTCTTCCCACCCCAAAGTCAATCCAAATCCTCTGGGGAATTCAAGCAACTTTTCATTACCATGGATATAATGTGCTCCTCAAAAGAGATCAGAATTAACAAACACTGAGTAAGGATGATCAAGATGACACAGAACAGCTTTTGCAAAAGTGATAGGAAGTGCAAAAAGCACACATGTGTGCCGCTGCACTCTGCTATGGACAAACCTTGTGTATTGTAGATGCTATTTTGCTCAACTGAATTTCCTTTAGTTTGAAAAATAAGTGCCTTTGCCCTAGGAGCAGAGTGACCTGCGTCCATCTCCTGTCACCAAGAAGTTCCTATGTCTGAATAAGTTTGGTTATCAAGCTTCTGCATTTCCTGGCCAAAGCTGGTTTGGCTGGGGAAGGGCAGAGATGTCAGGAGCCTGCTTGTATGTCCTTTCAGCTAGAGACTTCTAGTGAGCTCCTGTGCAGTGCTGACACCCTTAGTAGAGTTCATGGTGATATAAAATGATGCTGCATCCAATTGTCTTTATTTAAATGAGTTTCTAAGGAACCTAGACAATAAAACTTGAAAAAGCTTCACTGGGCTCCCGCTATGCTTTATTTGACCCGCTTCTAAAACCTAGCTGATATTATCCTATTACTTGGGAATGATCCTGTGGAAAAAAGGCACTGCACACATGTGGTGGAATCACTGTCCCTGCAAGTGTTCACACACCGTGAACACCCTCAGTGCCATGGGTTAGTGGCCGCCTTGGCAGTGCTGGGGGAACAGTTGGACTGGATGATCTTAAAGGTCTTTTCCAACCGACTTGATTCTATTACTCTACGTCCCTCGCATGGGAGTAGTCCAGGAAAAGCCACTCCAGCTTCTGGCTGAGGACCCTTTTCAGCATCCCCTCAACATGCTGAGAACCATCCCAGTAGTTAGTACAACCAACGGTGCTGCCAATGGGGAATATCTAGGCCTAACCCCCGCCCCCCGTGAAACAAACACCTTGGCATGGGAGCGAGCTTTCTGCACCAGATGGACCCCCTGGTCTCTGGGTAAATCTGATTCTTAGGCTTTGCCACAAAGAGGCTTAAAATTAATTAGCAGATTTTATTTTTTAAGGCTTTCTATGTACAAGGAGTGTGTGAGAAAGGACATTCATTAGGAGCTTTCCAGTACTTATAGGCCAAGACAAGGATTTATAGTTTGTGAGCAAGTTCCTTTTGTAAGAGGCAGTTTCAAACTGTTAATCATCATAAGCTGGTGGCTTGAAGATGAAAACATTCCCTCTTTTCCCAGGAAGACAGTCAGGAAGGGGAAGGTTTTCTGATTCTCTAAAGCTGACTACTTTTACCAAAAAGCATCAGTCCCTTTCAGTCCCTGTTTCCAGAGAGCTGTCTGTCACCCAGCAGCACTGGGAGGTAGATAAGTGACAAGAACTGATACATAGTGTACTATGTATCATATCACTATGATACATGTACTATGTATCATATCACTATGATACATAGTGTACTATGGAAGAGAACCTTCCAACAAGCAAACCAGCACAGTCTTCACATACTGAGAGCTAACTCATCTGCTGCTGACAGTAGACCACTACTGATATTGTTCTGCAACAGCACTCACTGTAACTGCTGTAAAAACTCAGCTAGATGGTAAGAAATCTGTCTAGTTAAACCACTCAAAAATATTCTTCAAATATCTGATCCTGTATTATAGAATCACAGAATGGTTTGGCTTGGAAAGGACCTTAAGATCATCCAGTTCCAGCCCCCCTGCCATGGGCACGGACGCCTCACACTACACCATGTCACCCAAGGCTCTGCCCAACCTGGCCTTGAACACTGCCAGGGATGGAGCATTCATCACTCCTTGGGCCAGCCTGTTCTTGATTTGGGCAGGCCACGTCTGCAAGTTAAAGCTTTTCATCCACTCCAGAGGACAAGAGGAAATCCCTCAGTGTTGGAAGTGAAGCACTAAGATACCATTGAACAGTATTTACCATCTGCAGCATTGTGTTATCTCCACAGGAACTTACAGTGCCCATCAGCACTTGGAAGAAGAGGAGATACATTAAAAAGCACGAATGAGCAATATGGTGTGGCGCATATTGGCACTTCTTGCTCTTCCTTTTCTGTAGGAACTTACATGAGAATCGTGGTGCTGTCAGGCTGCTGCATTGCAACAACAACAGTGTTTTTCAAGAGAGAAAAGTCCAAGTTTCTGCTGCGTTAGCAATACTAATTTGCTGGCTTCTTTAGTCTTTAGTGACTTCTACAAGTATTAATTGATTTAAGTGCAAGCCTCTAGAGACCAAACCTGAACCAAATCAAAGAAGTTTTGCTTTGTCATAAATCTACTCTGCCCATACACGACATGGAGCAAAATCCCTGATGTTGCTGGAAAACATCTGAAAATCATCCTTGCCTTCATTATGTACTTTCCCCTCTGCTTTACCACTTGATATTTCAGGTGAAATTTCCTTTGGGAAGAGGCTGTTGTCTGTGTTTTGCTGATGTTATTTTGGATCAGCTCTGAGCAGTATCAAGCAGCTCCATGCTTAAAGCTCACTCCCATTTAGCTGCTCGAGCAGGCCTAAAAATGGGAAATTTAAGGAGACTTAGACTAGTTTAGAATTATTTCAAGGACTCAAAGAACCAGAAAGATAGAAAATGCTAAGCAAAAAGGACATCATTTACAAAAGGAGAAGACTGAGGTTGGTAAACTGGACTGCAAACCTCCTCCTGCCATCCCAGGCTTGGTCTGAGATAACAGAGGAATTTAAATCTTATCCTTTCAATCATTAGAAAGGGAAACCATGTCTTTGCATGACTTGAGATTCCCAGGTCTTTGGAAAGAGAAGTTCGCATGAAAAAGCTGAGTTCTTAGAACAGAAATCATTCCCTAATCATACTGCCAAGCCCCCAGCAAAAAAAATAGGACATGCCTATAGCAACCTGCATCATCAATATTACTCCACTGACCCAGTTCTTACTCTCAGTTTTCTATTCAATCCTAATAAAGGTGGATTTAATGTACAATAATGTGAGGATAGCAGAGGTGAGGGTATTTGCTGTAAGGAAAGCATAAAGAAGATAATATTACCAGGCTACACTACATACAGCTATAACTGTTCAAGTATTAAACCCATTTTTCACCATCAAGAGTGTTATCCAGCAGCAGGAGAAATACAACCAGGGGAAAATATCCTTAAAGTGAAGGAATTGATGGTCAAAGCCAGAAAGTTTGGTAAAAAGCTTTTCCACTTCATGTCCTACAAGCTGTCAGCACTCAGATGGAAAACCACAGATCAGTAATTGCAAAGGACAGCTCTTCTTCCTTCCACTGTCTCTGTCTGTAAGGCAAGAGGATGGTGAGTTCATTAATTATCTCCAGCATCAGTTTACTTGAAGATCTTTTCTTCCAGCAGTGCATCAAAGGAGGCTGATAGAAGCTTTGATTAGAGAGATAATGAAGGAAATCTCTAATAGATTATATCATTTCTTGCCCGTCTGCAGCCATTCGCAAACTGGCTGCTTTTACAGGGCTGGGATTTGCGTCTGGAAAATATCACTAGCATGTAAATCCACCTCAAATGCAAAAATCTATGGAAAAATTCAAGTAATTGCATGTTTACCATATTCCTGTCAAGGGTCTGGAAAAAAGATATCAGCTCATCTGACTTGCTATGGAGCAGAGATTTTCTATGTGTCCTGTTCAGGCCTCTGATTCCGTGGAGATAATCCATATTTTGAACTCACATCAGACATGGACAGAGAAAATTTATCAGCTAATACAGAGCAGGATGAGAGCAGAGGCAGGAGGAGAGCAGATGCTGGTGGGGAGGGTGGAAGAGGCAGTTTGATGTCTACCTTTGTGATCTGTCCTAGGAAGCCTTTTGCTAACAATGACCATTAGGAGGGGTCAGATGAGGGGCTTTTTCTGGTTTTCTTTGTTTCTGGTGGTTGTTTTTTTACCTGTCTAATCTTGCCTGCTTTAACCTGTGACACATCTCCCTCAGTGCTTGCTTCAGGCCAACAGGAGCCCTCAAAGGGCAGAGCTGGTTCCCACTGCAGGGGATGAAACTTCAGTACTGCAGAATCCCAGCTGTCCGTCCTTGTCACACCAGTGCCCCACAGTTCTCCTCTGCATTTGAAGTCCCTTGGGGATTTTAATGTCTTACCCAGACCATGCACACACTGCCAAATCTAATTGTGAGGAGAAATGAAGTGTCAGGTTCTAATACACCAATGCCCTGTGCTGATTCCTATCTCACACAGATAAACCCTGAGCCGTTCCTAAGAAGTCCCGGTGGCACATTTAAGCAACCTATTTCTTTCAAGATGAGACTGAAGATTCTCCCCTGTTGGTGTTTGATGATTAATAAACTATTGGTGGCACCAGTTCTGCTGACCCTTGGATGCTCGGGCATCCCAGCATCTTGAGTGAGAGTCTGAGAAAGACACTGCGCTAATGAAGGAATTACTAGTCTCATAAGACGAACACCACCATCACCACATTACCCACCGGAGCCATCACAGGCATCCCCATCACCCTGCTCTCATCCTGGCAAACGGGTAACTTGAAGAGATGCTGCAGCCCTTGCCCTGGGTCCCTCCTGTCCCCCACAGCTACCATGGACAAAAGTAAAGGCAGAGAGGGAGCAGAAAGTGTTTTATGGGGTTAAACGTCCCAGTCTGAAGTAAAGCAATTTCCTTCGGTCTCCTGCCATTTCCTCGTGGAGGCTTATCATCTCCAGCTGGGACAATATAAAGGCCCATTTAATCGAGATCCATTTAACACTGAATCACACTAACAAGATTACTTAGCCAGGGCTAATTCTGCATTTGCTGAAGTGCAGTATCCAGGGTGAGTAATCTTTGTGTGATGGTGGAGGTTCAGAGACAGGTTAGCCACTGGCTTAACATCACAGACAAAACATGGGAAGTACATGGCAGACCATGACAGTGAAATTGCGGCCCAGTTCACCTACTGAGCTATTTCCTTCCCCCTGCTCAGTGGTATTTGAGATTGGTGCAAGAGGGTTTCCTCATTACCCCATAGGATCCTAAAAGGGGAATTATTTTCTTTGTCCTCAAAAGCAGCTGAGCAGGCAATACAGCAAAATCCTCTTCAGTCATTATCTGTTAAGTGCATGGCATCCTTTTGTGAGTTAAATGACACAGTATTTCTTGCATGGGACTGAATTCAAAAGGTTTTGCCTTCCATCAGGAGATAACTCAAGATTTGAGTGCTAATTGAATACATTTATATGCACACAAGTGATAGGCATTCATACAATTTCTTAAAGTAGATTCTCACCATTCAGTCATTTAAAAATATAGCACTAAGGGCTCTATTATTTATGATTATTAAATCACAAATCTGAGTAGCAAAATACTTCACTCAGGGAAAGTGTGAAGAGGCTGTTTCAGAGGAAGAAAATCTCTTCTTGAGAACTCGCAGAACACCACATCATTGCAGGAGGATGCTGATAAATAATATTGTTTTACAGCTAAGGCTCTCAAAGTGACTTAGGTAAATGGATTAATCCTAATCACCCCTTCAAATGTTCCCAAATCCTCTCAGTAGTCAGAGTGCAGGTTAGCGTATTTGGGTGAAATCCTCACATTTTAGTGTGCATTCATAGTTGTTTGGGTTGGAAGGGACCTTAAAGATCAACTAGTTCCAACCCCCTGCCACTCACTGTGCCATCAACGTAGGGTTTGGGACATGCCCAGTCATTCCCTTCATTGCTTTGAAAAGATGGTTTTGTTGTCACTTCAGGAGGGATTCAACTCACCTGGTGTCAGCGTGACACAAGGCAAGTGTCTATATTTGAGTCAGTCTCTTAAATGCATAAGTGAAGAGAAATTGGAGTGATTTCTCTGACCTATTTCAGGTAACCACCATAAGATGAGAGCAATTGCTCACTGGAGGTGCCCATTTCTCTCCACTGATGGTAAATGAGGTCTGAGTGCTCAGTGCAGATGCTGAGACCTGGGTGCTGCCTCACAAGTCAGGTGAGATGGATCCTATCAGCATAATTGCAGCTTTTCAGAGGGAGAGTCACCTTTTTCATTTGTTTCCTTGGTTTTAGCCGGGGAGTTTATTTCAGCCATTTGAGGAATTTCCCAAGTTTTCATTTCTGTCCAGTATCTTTTAGTCTTTCTCCCCATTTTGGCAGATAATCCTCCAGGTTTTATTTTGCAGTCCAGCACAGAATATCTTTTGATGCTCCAAAGGCTCACCTAGGTGGAGACCCAACCCAAGGGTGGTTCAAATCCACCTCCATAGGCTGGCTACAAGCTCCTCTGGGGTGGGTAAACGCTCCATCTCTCCAAATAAAGAACACAAGCTATGCCAGGGCAAACGATCTAGACCAGAGATGACACAATGAGCTATAGAGATCCCTTCCAACCCCAGTCATTTCATGACTCTGTGAAAAAGGGAAAGTTCTCCAGGGCAGCATCCTCACATCTGATCTGGAGATGCCCATACTCAGGGTGCTATGCTTTGCTCCTGTGGTGACACCCAGCCCTTCAGCACTGCTGGGCAGGCAGCTCTGGGAAGATTTAAGGCCAAAAATTCAAGACATCTATAGAGCTGGGAGCCTTTAGGGTATGGCAGGAGCTGGGCAAAAGCCTTCAGTATCATAATTTCTGTTGAGATTTCTAAGCCTGTTGAATCTAGCCCACATCCCATTCTCAAAAAGTGACTTAGACACTCAGAAAACTAAACACTCCTTAGACACAGGCTTCAGGCCCAGGTATGCAAAAGCATAGAAGTGTGTAATGCTGCTTTGTGTGCCTAATGCACAGCAATTCCAGGATGAGATTAAATGCTTACATCAGAGCTGGAACCAAGTCCTGCACGACTCTGGCCAAGTGCTGAGGTCATTTGTGAAAGTGGGATTTCTGCTGAGATTTTTAACTTCGTTTTGATTGCATTCCAGAGCTCAGAGCAGACATACGCACCCCTCCTCCCTCCTGTTAAACTCAGGCATCCAAATCATGCCCATGGTATCTGCACACTGGGAAGGCAGTTTGCTGGTCATCTCTACACAGGGGATTTCATACATTTGCGGTCCATCACCCCAATGCCTTGAAAGTGGCCAAAAGACTTGGAAGTTTGTAAGAGAAACAGGCAGACGTGCACGAGAAACATGACTGTGTAAGGCTTGTTTCCTTGAGAAACAAGGTGTTCAGTCAAAACATAGGAAAAGCTTTCCGGCTGCCCTCATCACTTCATCCTCAATGTCTGACAGCACAAGAATCTTTAAGTGTAAAAGGGGAATTAAAATCTGCTTCAAAAATATGTTCAAGTCACACTGGAAATAGGAGGGACTTCCTTTAGCAAGTGCTCAAGGGGGTCTCCAACAATACAAAACCAAAACGTAACCCACTCGTATTCCTTCAGATAGCAGTCAACCAGCCAAGGAGTCTGACTGCATACAGACAGCCCTGTGCCTTGGACACTATGGGAGGAGCTGAGAGCCTTGGATTAGTTTCTGACACAGGCAATGACAGCGTCCCCTCGGGCAATCACCTTCTCCTTCCGTCCATCTGCTGTGCACAGGGAGCAGTTTGGCAAAAGGCTCTTGATTTTTTGGACTATGAAGCCCAAAATCGCAGAGGCAGGAGCTGCATAACTCCCTGCTGCTGCAGTGGAGGCAGCTCAACTCTTTCTGCTCTGGTGGGACACCCAATGGAACTGCTATAAGGGATGCAGAGTATGGTCTACCATAGGTACAAGCTATTCCTATGGTGCATGTAAAAGTATCACACACAGGGCCATGCAGAGTCTCAGAGACAAAGCAATGCAAGAGGCATCACACTCACACTTATGGCATGTGCAACTGTGAGGACCTCGTCCCCCTGGGTCTTCACTGCAGTGGCAGGCATCAGTGACACACAACCTCCATCCACACCAATGGGGCAGCACATCACAATGAAAGAATTTACAAGCCTTTTTCAATGTTAATGGTGCCTATATATCTATATCTCTGGTAAACACACAGACTCACACATGGCAAGTTTAAGCCCAAAGCTTTCTTTTCTCAGTTACCTTTCTGGAACCTCTCAAAACCAATCTGCTGGCTGCAGATTGCTCCATTACTTGTCATCTTGTTTTGATATAATGCCATCATCTCTAATTGGTGGGGCACAAGGGCTTGAAAGACATTAAGCCCTGCCTGCACGTGTGCTGAGCAGTTACCATAGTGTGATAACCATCCCTCCACATCCCCCTGCCCGCATGCCCGCCAGCTGGGCAGCAGTGCCTGACCCTCCTTACAGCAGCCACCAAGGCAAAGTGGCTCACTCCAAGCAACAGGACCAAGAAGACTCCATAGGAATCATCATTAACTTGGCTTTAATTACAAACTAATTTCCTCCTGCATAGCCAACAATTTCAAGCTCTGTGGAAACTATAAGGAAACAATAGCGTGACTTTTCCCAGCATAAAAAAATGGACAAAATTCAGAGCTTAAAGAGAGAGTAGTACAATTAAATACCCCAAATGCAACCATCTGAAAATTTTTCCTCCATCTAAGCAGAAAGTTTTCCAACCAAATATATGATTTTTAAGGCCATCCAATTTTACCAAGTTCTAGGGAAGACCTGGTAGGTCTTTTTAATGGGAACTGCCTGCATCTAAAATATGCAGAGGCTACCACCTCTCCGTAATAAGCTGGTGCTGTGGGTTGCTCACTGGCTTGAGCGGTGCTGAAGCTGTACTTAGCAGCTGACAGCTTGCAAGGAGAACTGGGGGAGTATGAAGGCTTGTTAGCAGCAAGGTTTTCCCAGCTGAGGCTCACACGCACTGATTGGCAATTCAGAGCACGGAGTTTATCCCGGTGGAGCCTCCATATGTTTCTTCCCCTGGAGGAGCGATGAATGTCAATTCACCCCTTGGGGTGCGTCAGGCAAAAATCCTCCTGAGGGTGAAATGAGAGCTGACAGCCACTGGCCACAGGTGCCTGCACCAACTTCCACACAGTGGCTGATTTTGCTGAGAGTCAGGAAAAATGAAGCTCAGTTTGCTGCACCGCCATGCACAGCGCTGGTGTGTGGTTCCCCTCTCAAAATGAGCTGTATGGAAACGTAAATAAGGGTAATACACACTTACATACCATAAAGCAAGAAGATGAATGTTTATGCTGGTAACTCATTGGCATACCTGGGACTTCCCCAGAGTTCTTGGCAGTACCCTGATAATTCAGACCATGACAATGAACTGGTAGCTCTATGCTAATCTATTCTATTCCTGTTCTATTCTCCTAAACCTACTGTGATATATCTTTATTCCTCATGTCTATGCACCTCCTATCACCCACTTTCAGAGCATTCTGCCAGCGGCTCTTGATGGGCTTTCCAGACCTTAATTAAGCTTCAAGACACCTCTGTGAAGTTGACTAATATAATTAAGTGAATCTTGCAGATGAATAAGCTGAGGAGAGGTGAGATCAAACAGCAGAACGATGGAGGAACAGCTACCGAGTGGCAAAGGAGGTTGCAAGACCCGGAGACTCCATCCCTGATGTCTGACAAAAATCACTGCCTTTCTCATCCCATCTCTGTAGTTGATTATGCCAGGATTTTCTCCTGGAAATGGGATAATTTGGACTATTGTCTAAACAAGAAAAAGCAGATTTTGTCAAGAAGGCATCAAGGTAGAGCTGCTTTCTCCAACAACACCATACAGGGATGTTTCTTACAAGTATCAAGAATAGCTGTGTGTGTACATGCAATGATAGACTTTACTATTAATTAAGATGATGGGAAGGTGTAGTCCAGCGGCTGCTTTTAAGCAAGCTTTTTGAAATTACAGTAATTGTATAGATTATATTCAACAACATCTCATGAGATTTCTTTAATTTCAAAGGAAACAGGAAAAATAATTTTAAAGAAAAGCCTGAATCTTGCTAGGACCTGAAGTATGACTTGTCTCCAAAGTTTAGAAGAGTTATTATGGACTTGAAGATAAACATGCACCTAAATCCTCCATGACTGGAGGATTACTAGACTACATTACTAGACTGCTGCCCTGGGTCTTTTCCCTGGAAGTTGATGTTTAGAATGAAATATTAAGGTGTATTTCATTAGAATGAAGTATTATGGTGCAATAGGAATAAAATGGAACATTTCCTAGCTGGGAGTTGAGCTGGATCTGTGACATCTCACCCTCTTGCTCCTTCAAAAGAGCCTTTCCCTGGAAGTTCAACACATTCTCAGTGCTTCAAAAGCTCTTGCAAAGGGCTTTTTATTTCTGTGCCTGTATCCAAATGAGATTATGCTGTGATATCTTAAGCATTGTGGCTACTCAATGAATAAGCTGAGTGGCTTCCACTTACTTAGGAAGCTCACCCTTCAGAGGCACAGGTTCCAACATCATCTTCCATTCAAAAATGCAGTGGTAGGAGCACTTGAGAAGAAATCACTCCTGTAACACTTGTCAGTTAGCTTTCTACATGTGCTGGGCTGTGCTTGGCTTTGTTTCCACCCTCCTAACACGAGCCTTAGGACTGTCAGGGAGCACCAGAGGAGCCACTTGCTCTGGCAGTTCGCACCACTGATTTCTCCTCTTCCCACCTAGGATCTGGTGACTGCATCCCCTAACACTCTTCCTAAGTCTGCAAGAGGGGACAAACCCCACACAACCAGGGCTAACTTCATGTGACTCCCCTTAAAACCATTGTTTCCCAGTGCTGGGACACTATATAACAAACTATGAAGTGATGGCAGCTCCTGGGATCCAAGCCATGCTGATTTCATTGTTTTGCCTCATCTGTTTCTTTATACTGTGTCCCAAGTGACTCCCCCATAGGAATTCCGGCTTTTCATTTTTCTGCTGTACAAGATGTCAGCAGATAACAATCCATGCTTCATTGGTGCCATTCCATAATTGAAAGAGCCAGCAATATATCAGGCTTGGAGTCTGCAAACCTCATCAATAAGTACTCTATTACTTAGGCATAATTTTCCATGCCCCCCAGATGAGACTTACCAGGCAGTTAGGGTTATATTGCTGAACCTACACTTCACTGCAAACTGTTTAAGATAATGTCTACTAAAATATAGCCTATTGTCACAAACTAGTTTCTCAGACAACCAGTGTCTAGCAAAAATGTACTTAATATGCAAAGCAGTCTGTTTAGATCTGTCTGTTTTCCAGTAAAGCTATCTCAGGGAAAAAGAGATTTGTAGTCCAAACTAACAGCACAGGTTTCTTTCCGAGTCAACATACACAGACCTACACTTTTCTATAGGAACAAATTTTTTCCTGTGTTACCAAAGGGATTTTTTTGCTTGACTTATTCTGAATTTTCAGCATGTAACAGAGACCTTAACAGCTTCTGCAGCGTTACTGATTGTGTGAGGGCAGTGTGAAACTTGCTTGGCCTCTCTCTTTAGGTTTAATTTTCCCTCTTAAGCTTTACGTAGCATGGTAAGAATCCGCTTCCTGGTCCATTTCAACAAAATCTCATCAATTCCAAAGAGTTGCCCCTTTAAATAAATACAAGGGGCTGGAGTTCTAATTACTTTATGCAGAATCCCCTTATCTGTCAAAGCAGCAGCTTTGACAGGCACACCGGCTACACGTTATCTGGAACCACAACTGAGATCTCTAACTCCTTCCATTTCTTTAGCCCTTGAAGCTTGACTCATACCTATTACATATCATGGCCAGAAGCACTGCCAGAGTATGGGCTCTGATACCTGGATAGTCAACTCTTTCCCTCCATAGCTTATTGTCCCAGAGGATCCTTACACACTTCCTTTGTTGCTGGCACAAATAAATTGCTGATGACTGGCTATCTGCATACCAGGCATCTCCCAGATGTGCTACTTGGCACACAAAACCCTATCTTCATTTTTGGTCTATAAGCTTTGAGGCTTTGCAAACTTGTTATCCAGAGCAAACAAGTTTTACTCCTTGCACCATCAAAGCCCTGTTGCAGGCATCCAGTGACTTTGCAGGCCAGCTTATATTATTAAAAGAGAAGAGCTAGTAATTTTTTAAGCTTTGCATGAAGGTAATTTTGAGATTTGGATGGAAATTGATGTCCTTCAGTACATTATCTCAACAGGATCAACCACCAGTCTAGGAACCGCCTCATAAAACCCAGAAGGAGCTTATTTCACTCCACCTCTTCCAAAATCTTTCTGCTGTACTGAAAGCATCAATCACATAGAACTGTTCAACTGTCATAGACTATCCAACTCACTGAAGGACCTAGTTACAGATTTATTTGGATACCTTCATATTTTTACCATTGTAACCCCCAGTGGAACATGATGCACTGCCCAGTGAGGATTATGTTTGGGTCTTCTACCTCCAGCACCATTCCCCAAGTCCCCCTCCACCCCTCACCTGCACATCTGGTGTCCAGTCTGACCTTTCAGCCTCCAGAAATCACTGGAGATAAGAGCTGTAACCTAAAGCACCTCTATTTTTGATAAGCTATGTTCAAAGGCTCAAAGAGCTCCATTCCTGACCATGCCAATGCCTAAACTGCCTGTGGTCCACATTCACTGCTTTTATGCACGGCAGAGCTGTGCCGGCCCCAGAGGCACCTCCTGCCTTTTTGCCATATTAATAGAATCATAGAATCATTTGTGTTGGAAAAGACCTCTAAGATCACTGAGTCCAATCGTTCTGCTTCTATTCACTTCCATGCCAGAAATGAAGTAGCCAGACTTCACGGAAGACAAAAGCAGGCAGCAGGCCAGCCTCAAAGCCAAAGTAGACATAAACCCTCATTAAACCTCATGGTTCAACACATAAAGAGAGTGAAGGGAGGACCTCCCAGAGCCCTATGCTTGAATCCAATAACCATCCATAACTACCCCTAAGGATAGTTTCTAAAGAGGGGAGAGCAATAAACAGCACTTCCCCTCTTCATTACACAACTCCAGCAATAACTATGATGAATGGCAACGAACAACTGGGTTTCATTGCTAGATTTCCAGGCTGTGGTGTCCAACAATAGAAGCATAATAAAGACAGATGGCAGTGGATTAACTCTTCTTGCAATGAGGCCAGTGCTGGCTGTTCAACCGCGTTCATCCCAACTCAAAGGCAGGCAGCCCCATCCAGAGCAGGATGCAGGCAGCAGGGAAGTGCTCCTGGCTTCTGTACAGGACCAGAGTTAGGTACATGGGGATCAGGAATTATGCAAACCAGAGGGTTTGGTCAGAACAGAGAGTGGAACTGAGCAATATATGCTAATTCTGGTGGTGTGTTTTAAGCACAGCTGTTAACTAGGCAGAAAACTCAGAAGAAACCCAAGTGGATTTTCCACAGAGTATTTCTGCTTTTTTGTCAACTGATGGTATTAATTGTTCGGTTTCTTTATGATTTGGAAACCTCAAAATAAAAAATACCCCATGAAATTGTTGCTTCTTTCATACAAAAGAAATTGCTTTTTAAAATTTGCTAGACTTTTCCCTCCAGTTTTGCTCATTTAGCATATATAATAAAGATTATTTTGCATCCTTGCATTAACGTAGTGCTAATAGTTGCGTGTTGGATATCGTTTTAACAGTATCTCTAAGTAGGCACCTAATCCTAAACCTAACCCTAACCCTAGAGGTTTAGGTGATTTCAAACAGCAGAGAAGAACTAGGGTTTAGGAGGGCTGGGGAGGTGGAGCTGGGTTTTGCTGGCAGCTCTGGAAGCACTTTGCTGTGTGCCAACATACGGAACTCACTCTAAGCTTCAGCATTAAATGGAGGCAGGCACTGCCCAAATTAGCAGGTGAGGGGTCTTACCACAACTTATTGATGGAGTTTGTAAAGCATTTTGAGACCTTCAAATGGAAGGTGCTAGACAAAGTGAAGATTACCATTATTTCTGCTTAAGCGAAAGTACCAAGCAGCACTGCTTCAGTCATTCACTGCACATTCAGGTCTGTCTTCTGTTTGTAAGTCCACTGTAACCAAGCTTAATTTCTGCAGATGTATTTGTTATTCAGAAGCATTCACTGGGTTGAATCATTCTCAGATGGAGTTTTTAGGAAACATGTTTGATTTGCCTATTCATTATCTGTTACTCCGGATGCGTGATGGGCTACACAGAGCAGCATGTTGCTGTTTCCGCTCGCTGCTTGAATGGCAGAAAGTTTATTAGATGGGAGAATAATGAATAACCAATAATGAATACTCTTGTTTTCATGTGAAAACAGATGAGCATGTGAAAAGCAGTGTCCCTCCCCACTTTCTTGCCAACAGATCCCCATTCACAATAACATTCTCCAATAGAGAAAAGCAAGCAGACTCTTGATTCAGTCAAATATCTGGCCATTCACAAAGTCAAGTTTTACTGTCTTATCAGAAGTACCTACATGCCTGCCTGAAACACAGAGGAGGCTACTCTAGGGCTGACCTGTTGCCTTTACAAAGATGAGACAATGAAAAGATGAATGTCCTTGTTTTTACAGTGTGTGTTACCCAGTCACATAGAGCTTTGGGGTTTTTGGTCTCTCCTGGAATTTCTCTCTAAGGCATAACTCCTGCTCTACAGGAGATTCCCTATAATACCTTATCTTGTCAAATCAGTTTGGTCTACAGCACTTCTGCAAGCCCACTTGCCACATCTCTGCTCTAGTGCAAACATCAAGCACCCAACAGTGAGTCACACCAAGGTCCAACTGCACCAACTACCCCAAAACCAACTGTGAAAACCACTGTGGAAAGATGGAAAGCTCAAATGTACACAGCATCCTTCCCTCATTCCTGTTTTTGCTGACCGTGTGACTCCAGTTGCATGTAATTATTGTAGTATCTGGTGTTAATGATGTGTCCAGTTCACTCAGCCTGTTCATCAGTATTGCTGGTCATTTGCAGTTTCTTTGTTTCTTGCTTCCCCAAAGGTCACTACATCATCAGCAAAAACAAGCGCAATTCATCCATTATTTATCAAGCTGGGTTTACTGCTCACCTGTCCCTCATTTCAAGGCCATGCTCCATCCTACATCTCAAACCTACATGCACCTTCCAGCTCACACTTGTGGCTCAAAGCACTGACAGGCATAAAGCATTTATTAAACAGAAAGCACTAATTATAAACCTGAAGCTTGTCACGATGCAGACAGGGATTTGGTACCACTTTAAACATCCTGCGTTTCTCAATCTCACGCCCCTGGTCTCACTCCTGCTTTGCCTTCTATTGACTGAAAAAACATTTGTAAGTAAATCTATGCAATGGAAGACCTGCCTTTTGCTATTTGGGCTGAGTTGTGGTCTGCTTTAATGCTCCATCAGTGCAGGCTACCTACATCTGTTATTTCCTTAGCCTAACTGGTTGCTGAGTGCTCATCAGGCTTCCTGCATGCAGCCGGACTGCATTATTGACATCTTCCTCTGGAGCAATATCATGGAACAGCATCCCCAGGGGAAATAAAGAGATATTGTGAAGTGCCCTGTGCAAAATCAAGGATGTTCATCACACCCGTGCCCAGGACCACCAGCACCTTCCCTGCACCAGTCTTGCCCCTTTGGGAGGTATCTGCAGCCTCACAGGCTCTCCATTGGGGTACAGGTGATGCATAATGTTATCAAAGCTCCATCTGCCTCTGGGGAGTCTTTGAAATCTCAGCCTGTGAGAAGAGCAATAACCTTCAAAAAAAACCTCCAGCCACATGGGACTTATTACAAAAGGGAAATTCTAACCTACAAATAAAGGCAATAAAGTGGCAGACCTCTGCATCCCGATCGCATCTAACACAGCCTCAGAACAAGCAGAGATGTCCTGATTAGCTGCCGAAGGGGTAAAGGCGATGTCAGCGATCCCTATTGAGGATGAGAAGGATGTTGTGCTGGGGAAAAGCCATTGAGCATCCCGAGGTCACCCTGGGGCAGCACAGCTTCTCCTCTAACCTACCCCTGGGCTTTGGCTGACGGTATTTATCATATCTATTGCTCAGACTGAAAGCCAAGCCAGAAAAGTGACTCTGAACTGTGCTGCACCAGGAGGGGAGCGGGGAGGAGAGCAATGCCATAGCCACTCTGCTCCCTGCTATTTGTCCTGGTTATCAGACTGGAAAAGATCACCAATTACCCTCTTCCCTACCACCACTGCTCCTGCCAACAAAAGATGAAAAGCACATTTATTTCTCTTAAGTGAGATCTTTTTGTGACACATAAGGACCCTTGTATACATGACAATTACTTGTAAAAAATATCTCTCTGTCTACAGCACATCTGTAAATGGATTTAAGCCCATATAAAGGATGTAAAAATGGCTATAACAGCCCCAGCGCAGCTCCCTGG
The DNA here is from genome assembly GCF_963264785.1 of Psittacula echo. Classification (NCBI taxonomy): domain Eukaryota; kingdom Metazoa; phylum Chordata; class Aves; order Psittaciformes; family Psittacidae; genus Psittacula; species Psittacula echo. Next base: position 9,381,366 of record NC_137750.1, on the reverse strand, counting down.
AAGCTCTCAATAGTGTTTTTTTTTCCACATATATAAAAGCCAACACAGAACAAAAAGGCCTGTCAGCAGAGGAAGGTAGGTTTGCCTTTCCTCACCTAACTGAGGAAACTTAATTTTATTTATTTTTATTGACAATCTCAACAACTGTTTCTCAATCATGAAAGTAAAAAGCACAAGCTCAGCTAGTCAGCCCATCATTTCTATTTAGCTTTTTATTTGTGCGAGGAACTCTTTGGAGATGCAATAGCTTGTTTGCAGAGACACCCTAGTGGCAATGTGACATTACTCAAACAACCAAATGAGGCTTGTGCAGATGACACAGCCTTCTCCTATGGCACCTCCAGCAGTGCATGGAGCTCACTGTGCACCCTGGGGCTCCTCTGCTCCCCCATCACCTCAGCATCCCCCATTACCCCGACTCCTGGCTTTGATATTTAGGGAAGATGAGCAAAGCTTCATTTAAACCTAAATGCTGTCATTGTCTAGTGGGTAATTATTGACCACTGCGTCTTCTTATTATTATGTTTACTATTTATTTTTGACAGATGCTCCCTGGGGTTCTGCCTTGCTAACACTCAACACACACAGCACTATAAGGCACTGTGAGATGTATCTGTGCCTGAATTACAGCCACAGCATTCACCCTTCCCTGGCCCAGGGGTTTCTAAGGGCCCGGTTTACACAAGTAGCCAGAAGCCAAAGGATGCATGGAGAAAAGGGAGGAACTCACTGGGATTTGCCAGCTAAGCAATCTGGCTCCCAGATCAGCTGGGTAGCTCTGGCTTCAGGCTCCCAGTCCCCCTGCCTGTGGCTGTGGGCACTGGGGCTCCTTCTCAGGCTATACACAAAGATCATCCCTGTCTCAGATCACACAGATCAAATCGTTTGACTCTGTGTTAGAGGCAGCCCATTACCATCTATAACATACAGACTGGGAAATGGAGGCTTGCAGGGATACGCTGCTTTTGGGCAAGGCTCTCAGTAACTTCCCAGAGCGAGTCCGTTTGGCCACAGCAGATAATGAAATCAGTGTTGTGCTACCTTAGCATCTGTGCTTTCACATGGAAGCGAGAAAGACTCTGCTCCTATTTGTACTCTTACCCTAACAACAGCACAGGGTGTCAGGTGTCTGCAAGCTAAAGGCTTCCCTGCCTGTGCCATGATATTAAAAGCATATGCAATGAGACTGCACCTTCTGTTCGCACTCTGTCAGTAATCCCGTGCAGGCAGGTTTGCTGTTAACCTTCCTAATAGAAAGTCTGTTCAATGGCTTGCTGGCTTTTCCTCAGTTCAGGATTATCTGCAAAGATGCAGACTGTTGATTTGTGGGCATCTTCTAAAGTGTGAGCTGCAGAGGCTCAAAAGAAATGATGCAGCCTGGAGCTGGCAGTGGAAGGGGATTTTTGCCCAAACCCAGGCCAAATCATATAATTCCTATAGAAGTAACAACTTGCTTTAGCCACTTTGGGGAGAGGGGAAAAAAGAACTTGTCTCAGCTTAATTACAAATCTACTTCTCTCTCTTTCCTCTTTTGCCACCCCTGCCCCTCACTCCCTGATAAAATGAGGGTAAAAAGCCCTGCAAATGGCAATATCCAATATTCATTAGTGGCTTATGAGAGAGACAGAGAGACACAACTCATTACTGGGTTCTTCACCTTTACCCTTGACAATGGTTATTTACATAATAACCTGACCCTTAGGTTACTCTTCATTAACAAACACATGTGCAAACATAGAAGCAGCTGGCTACAACTCATAAATATATATTGTTAACCTTGGCTTAGAAGACTTACTTTCACTTACTAAAGGAAAAAAAAAGAAGAGAAGACACTATTTTGCATAGCTATTATGTTATAACCTCAGTAAATGGTACAATGAGCCAGAGGTTTGGCGCAGAGCTGGGCACATGGATTTGCAGACCAGCTCGTTGTGTGTTGTCGCTGCCTGGACCATCTTCCTCTGCCCTGTGGGGGACTATCCCAGCTGGGAGATGAGGCAGAGATCAGTCAACACTAGGGGGGAGTCAATCCAGCTCTTGTATTCCCCAAATCAGCTGAGGATATCACCTGAGCTAGACCATGGTGGGACAGTGCGCAAAGCTAGGATGAAGCAGGAAAGCACCTCTCCAGAGAAGCAGCCTTTTCAGCTAAGGTGAATGATGCCATTTAGCCCTCTGAGCACGTTGCAGGCTCTATGTGGAAATATTCGTGTGCAAGGTCTCACAGACCAGGATTTAGAGCATCTAAACCAGCTTCCGAGACTTCAGTTTTATCACACAGCTCTGGGAATGAAAACCCATCCCTTGGGCTGACATAGATGAAATGTGTCTTAGGCCAGGTGACAGCCTCAAGCAGAAGAAAAGGTGCCCTGGAGCTTTCTGGAAGATGGGAAGGTTTTTGCTCAGATCAGCTGTGGTGTCTCAGCTTCATCTTTCTCAAAGCACTGTTTAGCATCAGTTCTGGTTACACATTTCTTACAGTCCCATACCATATTCTCAAAACACAGGCCCCATGTCTTTGTTTCAGCCAGAGATTGACGGCTTTCAGTATATACTTCAGTAACCACACAACAGAGGGTCACCACCAGAAGGACAAGGTGTCACCAACACCACTTGCAGGAAGAGCTTTCATTTTGGCTGTGGCTTCATACATGTCTAACCAGAGGGGGTCAAACAGATAACTTGCCCCTCTTCTAAATGCCCCTGCCTGCAAGCAGGTAGGTGATGGGGGGAATCAAACACTGATGGACTCTACCAGTAAGGCAGGAAGCAAACATTTTCATAAAGCTAGGGGTTTTAGCTTGGTTTAAATAGCAGATGTTGCTCCAAGAGCCACATCCTCCTCAACCTGCAAGTGGAAATGGCACAGCAAATTTGTAGGACCCGGGATGCTGAGAGAGGCCAGCTGGCATCCCACCACTGCAGCTCTGCAGATGCAGGATGGGCTTTCTGGGCCACAGCATGATCACCCTGTATTCCATTTCCTCTGCTGGGATATTTACTCTCTCCAAACGTTCCCTGTCACAGCCTAGATGTTGGAAAGAAGCATTTTGGTGGTTGTGAGCAGAAAGAATGGCAGCCACAGGGTTTGCCTAAAGTTTGGCATTTGGGAAACAAAGGAATTGCTTAATAAGAACTTCAATGAGGATAAGATGCAATTGAAACAGAATTCTATCTAATGTTTCCAGAGAACAAATGTTAATTGTGTTGATGTATCAAAACCTGAAGCTAACAACCCAATGTTTGCAAAATCTTGCAAGAAACCCAAATCCCAGTGTTCCAGGCAGCCTGTATCACCTGGCACACATCGCTCAGAAGCCTTTTTACCTATTCACTCACTATTTCCAAACCAATTACTAGCTTATAGTTTGCAAAGCAGGCTGACACTTGGGGGTTCGGGCAGGGACTTCCTTCAGTCCCTCTACCAATCCAACTATGTTTTAATTTAGTGAAGAGGGAAAGCATATAATTTTTTAGCTCCAGGGAAGCTGGAGGCAATCACAAATATCCCTAGAGCTGAGTCAAATTCTTCAGTTTAAAGCAGCAGCCCATTCTATTGCAATAATTGGACTTTAGTGTCCCTTTCGTTTAAAGAAACAACAGCTGATCTGGAAAGCTGATGGCTTGGACACAGGGTGTTTCACCTCTGGGACCTGAGACAAAGACCTAACTATAATTGGATGAACCTAGAATAGCAAGTACCTCACTTACATGGGAATAATAAATAATAATACCACCACCATCATCCTCATACCAGAGATCCCCCCCCCAGTTGCGTCTTTGTTAACATTCAGCATCTGGATGATGCTACACCAAGAAAGGTTGATGAAGAAGAGGTGGGTGAAGGCTGGAGCTTTTAGGCAGGGCAAGAGTTGCTGTGACCACTACAGGATACATAAATCTATGCTATTGCATACCACTTCAGAACAAAAAGGAAAACATCTCTAACTGGAAGGATTGGCCAAGAAAGATGTCCTTGGTGAATAAATGACCAGATGGGAACTACTGTCCTGTGACGAGGTTGAGGATACTTACTAGAGATGAAGCCCAAGAAATAAAGCTTCTTACAAAATCAGAGTGATAACTGAGCAGTGATGCTGAGCAGGATTCACCAAAAACATCCCCACCAAGCAACACCGGGACAAGCCCCACAGCAGCAACGGGCTGCACCTCCTGCAGAAGCAGCTTTAATTGCGCCATGGGCAGCAATTAGAGAGGTCTCATCCCATCCCTGCCAGTGCATCACCAGGGACATGAAGCCACATGGCTGGGGTCCTGCAGGGAGTGTGCGGCAGCTCGGGGAGGAGAAGGCAGCTCTCCCTAGCGTGCACCAACAAACCAGGCTTCACCCTGCGCTGAGCAAATGTCAGCCCCGTGTTAGATACCACAGTGGCGCTTCTAAATCCAAGTTGGAAAATGCCACCATGTATTTTTAATCCAACCGCCTCGTCACTGCATGATAAAATGAGAGGATTGCTGAGTTTGACTGGCATTTGTAAGTAGCATGTGAAAGGGGCTAATAGAGGCAGAAAATTAGCTACATTTATCATCTTAACTACATTCATATTACACTCACGATCCAATTGTTTAAAAATGGGGCTTTTAGAGCAGGTCCTTTTGAAAGTTTAAGCATTCCAAACAACAGCCGTGTATTCTCAGAGCAAACACTACCTTAAAAAAAGATTTATTCTGTAGCGCTGGTGAATTGTGAAGGGAATGGACTTTGCTGCATGGTTTTGGTAAGTACAGTCAACACCAAAACTGGTCAAAAACCAGGATGTGTGTTTTACACTGAGTGCTGATGCTTGGAGATAAAAAAAGTGAAATCAGAATCCATTCACTGTTTGAAAAAATCCTCTCAAATATTCCCTCTGGAAGAACGATTTAACAAAAAATTTAAAATTTTCCAATTTTGAGATGAGATTTTTAAAAATATATTTTATCATTCTTCTACTACAATTTTACACCATTGCTTAGCGTTTAAGTTGTGGCAGCAAGCAGTATGTCTTAATGACATATCGCAACGTCAGACATAAAATCCTGCAGTCCTTTTAAATGGGTCACATCATGCTACCAGCCCTGATCGAGACATATTATCTACTTCATAATGATTTCCACCTATGATCTAATGACAGCTCCTAAGTGAAAGAAAACAACATGAAAATTCAGGCGAATGAAAGCCCACACCAAACTCACTATAGTACAGCTGAGAAACCTGTCCTAGAGATGCAAATATTTCCAGTAGTACTAAATACCGGTATCCCATAAATGACTAAACAATTCCATCAATGAAATACCGAGTTTTAGGCCATTCTGAGATAACTCAGAGGTTGTTCAGTGCACTAACCTGACATCAACATATAAAGAAATATTCAGTGACTCTGTGTGAAGTTAACAATTGTCATGCTTTAAGGCCATCTGGTAACTCAGAACCACACAGCCACTCGCTCATTCCTCCCCTTCTTTCCCAGCTCCCAGAGGGATGGGGAGAAGAATGGAAAGAGTGTAAACCCAGCAGGTTGAGAGAACAGTTCAGTAACTAAGGTATAACAGAAACCACTACTGCTGCCCAATAATAATATTGATAAGGGAAACAACAATGGAAGAGAATACAAACACCACTCACCGATTGATACCCAGCCCTGCCTGAGCAGTGGTCTAGCCCTTCCGGGTAACTGCCCCCATTTCCTATACTGGGCATGAGGTGCTGTGGTATGGAATACCCCGTCGGCTAGTTTGGGTCAGGTGTCCTGGCTCTGCTTCCTCCTGGCTTCCTGTGCCCCTCCTCACTGGCAGAGCAGCAGACTGAAAAGTCCTTGATCAGGGTAAGCATTACTGAGCAACACCTAAAATCATTGGTGTGTTATCAGCATTGTTCTCAGGCTGAAGTTGAAAACACAGCACTGCACCAGCTACTCAGAAGGTAAAAAGTGACTGCTACGTCTGAATCTAGGACAGCAATGAATTCAGGTAGGACCGGGCTTTGAGCAACCTGCTCTAGTGGAAGGTGTCCCTGCTTGTGGCAGGGGTTGGAACTGGATGAGCTGTAAGGTCCCTTCCAACCCAAACCGCTCTGGGATTCTATGGATCACAAAATGTCACTATTTTCTAACATTGTGTTTTGTTTCATACTCTTCGCACACTATTTTCACTCTAAAAGTGATGTTTCTGGACAAACCCCATGTTTTAGCTCTAATTCTTCACTATGCCACAACAATGCAAACTTGAAAATAAAGGAAACAGCGCTTTCCCTGTGGCTTATTAGTGGCATTTGTGCAAAGCTCCTCCAGCCTGTGTCAGGCTCTTCAAGCCTGAATCCTTCTCCAGCCCAGTCATAGCATGAACTTATGTAAAACTTCTCACAATGGGAAGCTTCCACTCAAATCTTCCCCTTCTGGAGTCCTGCTGTTCTCCCCTCACCAGTCCCTGGGGCAGTTAGTTACTATCATTTCTTTGGATCCCAGGATGACCTGAGAATTTATTCTGTCCCTGAGATTCCTCCTCTGCACATCAGCAGCAGGAGATGGCAACAGGAACCAAAGTTTCCCTGTCTGCTCTGCTAATGTGAGCTCTGGAGAGATGGATTTGATGTTGTGGTCCTGCAAATATGCAGTTTCAATCAGTTCACGGTCAGTTACACCTTGACACTGACCCAGATGCTCAAGAACACGTCACAGACTCTTCTGCAGAGCTTGGGGTTTTACCAGTGTAAGGACACCAGGGGGTCTGGAAACAAAATCTTCCAGCAGTTATATCATGGCTGAGACGGGGTCACCCACCCACTCCTCCCCTGTGATGCTCTGAGCCACCCACCCTTTCTGTGACCAGACCCCCTTCTCTCACAGAGTTGAGGAGCAGAGGAATATTCTAAAGGTGACAAGATAGCTTGGAGAAGGGTAAATCCTAAGAAAGACTCAGGAAATAAACCACTGTGCTCAAGACCAAGCTCTACAGACACTGACATCTTCAGGTGCCTGGTCAGGCAGGGATGAGCCTTCCTCCTGGAGACTAGGGCAGAAAGCCACTTCATTGTCCTCCTCACTGCAGATGGAAAACAGAATCTCAGGGGCAGATTGTTGCCTCTCTTTGCAGATTGACCAGCTCAATCTCTGCAGAAGGCCCTGATGCTACTGCGGGTCACCCAGCTGCCGTGGGGGAAGCCTCCCCTTTGCCCTCTCCCTCCATCCCTTTCCCAAACGCACAGGTTTTGCAGGTTTTCATTCATGCTTTGAGGGACTGATCTGGTTTCTAATTGAGCCCACAGCGATAGTGAAAACGTGCAATTAGCCCTGAGTCATCCTTTGCTTTCATTTCCCACTGCAAGCTGCCAGGCCTCCAGCGATGGAGATGTCGCTTGCAAGGCAAAGCTTTTCAGACCAGCTTGCTGGGAGGAATCACTGACCCACTCAATAATTACTCATGCTAACAGCTTAACTAACATGCAAATTCCTCTGCTGACTGACAGGTAAACAGTGATGTGGCCTGCCTTGCTTTGGGGGGAGCGGAGGGGGCGGAGTGACATGGATGTAAAAGCTTATGTCAAATAGCAGGTCTAACGTGGCTTCAAAGAGAGACGTGATTCATTAGCCTTATTTCACGCCCAGGATAACCAAGTTGTGGTTGCTGTGTTAATTGAGGAGGGAGGAGCCAGGGGCGATTTGCTGGCACAGCACTTCCCGGGCCACCCTGCCTCCTGCCACAGGGACGTTTGGCACCTCGGCTGGTACCCGGCTGTGGGGTTCTCTGCCTTGGAAGGAAAGGGACCTCTGCCATGTTCTGCTGTGCCAAATACAAGCAGCCAAATATAAGAAGTCAGCTCGAAGGAGCTAGAGGCTGCTCCAGGGGCTCCTGTATCCTCCTGATGCCTCCAGCATCCTGCACCCCTTCCTGCAGCAGGGCTGAAAGCAGCTTTTTGCGCTGCTCCTGGGCCAACAGCAGCCTGTGCTCTGCTGTTCAAACAAGCTGCCTGACAGCAGCAAGGAAAGGAGGCTGGGGCAGGTTTGAAGCAAAACCCCTCCAACTCTTGTTATGTCAATCCTTTCAGCTGCGCTTATCCCTCCCTATGCCCATCATCTTTCCCCTCGCTCTTCCTTCTGACAAACTGGATGCTGTGGCCAGCCCTGCACTCATGAAAGGAGCCCAGCTCTGGTTTAGATGAAGAGGCTGAGACAGGCACAGGGGCTTATGGAGGAGGAAGGGAGGAATTGCAAACCTGAATTTAAGCCACACTTTGGAGTGATCTGAAGCAGCCACTAAGCCCGACAGCTCTCTTATATCCTACTCCTCACAGAGTTCCTACCCTGAGGTTTGCTGCTGCTGCTGGTTCATGTCCAAGAACCTTAAGAAATCCTACAAATCCTCCTGTGCCATGACGCAACGAGACCCTGAATGCTGGCAGGGTTGGAAAGGAGCCATGACAGGGGACAGCACTCCGATTGGCATCCTTAAAACATGGGTGAGCCTGAGAGCGGGACAGGACCTCACACACCAACACCCACAGTTCTGCTGGAGAGAAAACAAGGGCTTTGCTCAAGGCTGCAGAGCTCAGTGCCCCATTTCCCAGCCCAGGGATCTCGCTGACAAACTCTACACCTTGTCAAAATGAGTTGAAGGAGGAGAAAACATCCAAGAACAGGAGAGCACTGAAGCAATCCCACACTTCACCTGCTACCTGCAGTGGAAAGAAGCATCCATGCAGCACGCACTGGGATGCAGCCAGGCAGGAAGCAGAACCTCCCCGCTGCAGAGTTGCTCTCCATAGAGGCTGGTGGGCTCAGGGGCTACACAGCACTGCCATGAATGCAAACTCCTTCCCTACATCCCTCTCTCTGTCTATTTACGTCTTTTAAGTGGCTGTCAAAACCATCTGTCATATGGAACAACTAAAGGGGGATGGGGAGAGGAGGCCGAGCTGCCCTGCCGGAGGCTCCTTGCCACAAGAACCATCTTCGTTTCCCTGTTATTTATTTATTTACCCCGGTGCAAACACTGTGCACAGAGCCTGCTTACAGCTCCAAAAAGCACCTCTATTATTCTCAGGCCATTTGGTAGTGGTTGCCATGGAGATCAAAAGCAAAATGGCATGCAAATCAACACGAGCCCGTGCTCAATAACAGCAGCAAAAGGGCAGCCGGGTAAGACAAGGGGGGGAGAAAACCCCACTTGAAATGCTTCAACCTGCACTGCTGGCTCTGATTAGATTTAGAAGGCAAGAAAAATATCCTAATGGGTTACACCAAAAGACTTGAGAGTACAACTCAATTGTGTGGCCTGTGTGATGGTTTCAATGTAAAGCCCTCTTCACACACACATGCCTATGTACATACACACATTAAAGTGGAGAATATACTTTATGGTCATACATTTATGCAACGATTTCCCTCCACAACCCTGTCTTTCTCTTTGCAGGCTCTCCATATACTGCTGCTGGGTTCAAAGCATCTATCAACAATCTGCAGAAGCACCATATTGTAAGCAAACCTCTTCCCAACTCTCTTTTTCCCCCCTCAGCTCCAGTGATGGGTGACATGCTGCAATCTCAGCCTTGCTCCCAGCAGCTGTCAGCACAAGTTCACTTCTGCCAATCTCAGAAGTTCAATTTCCCACTGCAGGACTTTCAAAAAGCAAGCTCCAAGCAGCCCAAGCACACCCAGATGTTAAAATCTAGCACCAACCACCTGGTTTAATCACAACTTCCACCCTTAGGTATTGCAAGCAACAAGAAAAGTGTAAGGGTGTGAATGCAAGCATTCAGAAATGAGATTTTTGGGTGCTCTGGGGCTTCTGCATTCTGATATGGGCAAGCAGGACCCCAGCCCTGCTGCAGCACAGAGGGAGGATGCTTGCTTAACCAGCAGCTCTTCAGGATTTTGTTTTCTCTTCATTATTACAAGCAAACTTGGACCTTCCCACAAATCAACCCTGCTTTGAAGACAGAATTACTCATTTTCACAGGCCTGCCCACAGCATTACAACTGAACTACTTAGTGCTTCAGAAACATGAATGAATTTATTGTATGCCACAACAGGCAGTACTAATACCTTAGTCCTTATTTTTACAGAAATGGAACAAAGACCTCATCAGGGGGTTGGGATGAGGATACTTGGTTTTTTTCCAGGTAGGACAAGGGGAAATGGCTTTAAGCTAAAAGAGGGGAGATATATAGTAAATATCAGGCAGAAGCTCTTCCCTGTGAGGGTGCTGAGGCGCTGGCACAGGGTGCCCAGAGAAGCTGTGGCTGCCCCATCCCTGGCAGTGTTCAAGGCCGGGTTGGACACAGGGGCTTGGAGCAACTCGGTCTAGTGGAAGGTGTCCCTGCCCGTGGCAGGGGTTGGAACTGGATGAACTTTCAGGTCCTTTCCAACCCAAACCATTCTAGGACTCTAGCACAAGACAACAGTGCATGGCTCAAGGGCCATGTCCTGCCAGCTTCATCCTCAAATCAGAGGCCAGCAGACAAGCCAAAAGAAGGCAACACATTCCAAGTGCCCATCAGTGAAAAGTTTGGCCAAGGGACTTGAGGCAAGTCACCTGAATAGGGATTTTCCCAAGATTTCAAACTTAGACAAGCAAAAGCCGATGCTCTTCCACAAAAGCCAGCTCCTGCCAAACTTTGGGAATCTTTCCCAAAACATTTTGGGTATGCTTATGCACGGGGACCTCAAAGACTTCTGGATGTGACCGAGCTCCAGCGAAGCAGCTTGCAAAGCAAGTGCCTGATTCCTCCTACTTAGCTGCAGTTTGCTGGCAGAAAATGCTACAAAGGAGAGGGAAGGATTATGGACAAATTAGTCCCTAGAACAGAGCCTGAGAGTAAAACAAGAGAAGAGAAAGTGTCCTTAGCTCAAGTTCAAATTTCCACCTACCAAGGGCCATTGGTGCTTCTTGTCCAAACAGCACACAGAGACCCATTTCTTGCAAGCCGTCTGAACTTTCCAAAGCACCATAAATTCCCGCTTTGTTTTAGCAAGCTCTTTATCAAGCCCAGATGCTGGCAATACCCACCACTTCTGTTAGCCCAGTGCTATAAGCACACCTGGGACTCCCAGCTTGCTGCACTGAAGCTCCAGCATGGTGGGATCTCCACCAAGTCCTTATTCCAAATCTATTTCAAGACCCTCAAATGGAAAGTGCTGCAGAAACACTGAATTATTGCCACCAAAGACACCACAGAGCTGAGCACTGTGCGGAGAGGAATGGACCAAGAAGCTTTGAAACCAGGTTTTAAGCAGCTTTAGCAGAGCTAGAAAGAGCAAGTGAGTGTTTCCCTGTGCAGCAAGGAATCCTGTAGTATCCAGGTGGGAAAAAAGGGATTTAAGGGCATGGGAAGAGCAACAGGAAGAGCTGGCACTGAATCTTGCTGGGTGCAATCCTGGCAGCTTTTGACACATGACAGGAAGAGCTGAGCCTCTGGACTGTGGAAACTGTCCTGGAATGAGTAAAAGATGGAAAAGTTGCTGCCTTGAAGGCTTTTTGTCTTCTTCTTTTTTGTTAAATACTGTTTTTATTTAACGCCAGACTCGCTACCAGCAGGGTTCAGACTCAGGCTGCTTCAAACTCTCCCTCTATCCTGCTTTTGAGACATTCATTTTAAGGCTACTCAAGCTCTTAAGACCTGGCATGCTTTTGTTTCAAGTGGCAAGTCTGGCTGACAGCACTTGAACTGAGCAACTCAGATCTTTGTGCTTCTAATACAAAAATCACATTCCTCTTCCTTACACACAAGCCAGCTAACTTCTTGCAGTGTTGAAACCAAACTATTTCTGGGCCAAAGCTTTTAACCTTAGTCACGCTTTCCTTCGCTTTGCAGCATCCCCGTACTGCAGAGCTCTGCTGCATCCCAGGCCCGTGTGCAGCAGCATTTGCCTCCTTGTACCACTCATCGCAAGATCCTTTCCACCTCCTCAAGGGCATTTTTAAACCAAGCTCAGCCTCTGCTTGCCACTGCCTTGGCATTACTGAAGGAGTTAATTGGGAATGATCTCTTTTGCCTCCCCAGCATCCCACTTGCTGAAACACGGCAGCAGCGTGTGGAACACACACCTTCCTAATTACGTTTATTCACAGGAATCAAAAGGAGAGGGAAGCAGTTGAGTAAAGGTCACATTAATAATAGAGGCTGAAAGTCAGTCTGTGGATTTATATTTTTCATTAAAGACACATCTGGCTGAAAGGGACGGTTCGGTTTTGGATTGACAGGTTTTCTCTGGGAAGCCATCAATACAGTCACAGAGATTTAGCTATTTTGTTTGCCAGAGCTTGCTGTCTGCTGGAAGTGTGCTTCCTTCCCAAGAAACTGCAGTGCCATTCCATGTACTCACATGGTCAATTTATCAGAGAAGAGGCATTTCTGCCTCCACCAGAGCTGTCAAATTCACACCAACCTCTACTTCTGCATGCAGTGGGGACTTCTATGATGTCCCAATTTCCCATGCACTGCCCAGGGCTGCTGTAGCTCCGAAAGAGCCTTCAGTGGATAAAGCCACCACTTTACTGGATCACCACCACCAAAATAATCACCTGAAGACTACCTCTCAGGCTGCCAGATCCATGCTCACACACTGGCACCTTCATCTTTGTTGTCATCATCAGAACCAACCAGCCCTCACCATGGTGTACACAGAACATTGAGTGAACTGAAGGGACCTGGGCTACAAAAGCTCATTGCATCTCCACTTTTCCTAAGCGCAAAATGGCAATAAGCTGAGATTTAAGAACCCATTTACTGGATTTGGATGACTGATAATGCCAACAGGAATGTGGTGGCCAGCTCTTGCTGTACCTCCTCTAAATCCCATGCTACATGCTGAGTTTTCCCACACACCTCAAGCGCGCAGCTCCCTCAACTCCTTGTCCATATATCATTTTTCTCAAAGCACCTTTTCTTCAAAGCCGCCATACAGTACTCCTCAAGACCACTTCAAAGCTGGGTGGTCCTGGACTCATGGAAGGTGTGCTGCCATCAAAAGAGGTGCCAATAAGCTTCTGGGAGCTGCTTAACCCAAAAGCTACTGCAGGCAGCCATCTCCATCACTGTCTGAACAATACATTTCCCAATTATGTTAACACACTCAAATCCCTCCTATCCACCAGAAAGGGTGGATCAAATCCAGGTGAAAGAGAGTGGAGTCTTACAAGTCTCCTACTCGTTACACAGCCGAACAAAGGACAAAAATGATGAAAACCCAGTGAAATCCACTATTAATTACCATGAGGTATTGGGGGTCTCATTTATACCTCAGTCTGCAGCTCTGCAAAGAGGGCAAGAGCAGGAATACATCCAGGCATGGGTGCATTATACGGCTCTCTGCAATGTGCTTTTGGGAGCTGAGCTGCTCTGCAAGTATTTTGCATGAGACACAGCTAAAATTCCCCACTGGATGCACTGGGAGCTGCTGAGGGCCGGGTGTACACAGAGCTGAGCTCTCCAGCTCAGTGCATGGTGGGGCTGTGGTAGCTGTGAAGGGATGTGGATAGGGAGTCCAGCCTTTAGGGGTAAAAGCTGCCCCTGAAGCTCCCAAAAAGGGAGTTAGTAGAGAGAAACTGGCTGCCTAGAGTGAAATATTACAGAGTAGAGGAGCTGCTGAAGCGCCTCAGCCCTTTGGTTTTTCCAGCTACATCACTGACTCTAAAAAATAACCCAAATCCAATACAGCAAACCCAACCAATCAACCAACCCAAACTAAACAAAAAGGAAAAAACCTTGTTCTTCTGCACTGTCTCTGTTACCAGCTGTGCTGGAATTAAGTCATAGCTCCTGACCCACACAGAAACCACTGAGGCAGGTCCAAGAGCTGCTTTGCTGCTCGTGAGCATCCTCCATGCCTAGGGCCGGGGGGGGTGTGTGTGTTTGCTGGCTGGGGTCCCCTTCACACCCAGTTTTGCCATAGGGTGGCAAAGGAGACAGCATCCTCCTGGAGCTATGAGATGAGAAGCCACTAATGGACAGTGGCTGGCTGTGGACACCCAGTGTCCTACATGGACAGGGACCTCCCTAAGACAAGCAAGAGCTGCAGCAAACATGACCCACCTGCAAAGAAAGGCTGAATGAGCCAGGTTTAGGTCTGCTGAGAGGGGATGGTATAATCCAGGCTGCTGTAATGAAGCTACTGGGCAATTGTTTTCTGTGTTCTTAAGTGCATCACAAAGCCATCAGCTTAATTTGCAGGAAGGACTTAAAGGCATAAATATATATCTATAGTATAGATTTTCACCCATATATCAAACATATATATACACTTAGTATAGTTTCACCTGTATGTACTAACTATATAATTAATAAACATAAAATACTTTAATATCTCAGTATGAATAATAAATATATTTAATAAATGTATAATTAATGCATCTTCACAGGCACAGACAAGCACATATAAAGGAAACCCCTTTCTGTCTGGTGGCTCTGGGTAAGACCCCGAACCAGCTGTGTGGGGAGCTGTGGGACATGCTGCTTTGAAGGCTCTGAAGGGCAGATTGGACAAGAGCAGGTCAGTCCTCAGAGGGCTGAGGAGCATCTCTAGAGGACAAGGCTCCTGCAAACTGCAGAGCTTTGCTCCTCTGCCAGGGGCAGGGAAAAGCTGTGTGTGGTGAACAGGGCAAGCACCCACTTCAGATACAATGGGTAAAGAAACAGTGACCCTTGGAGAGCTCGGAGACCACAGCACTGGCAAAAAATTCTCCATTGACTGTGACCAAGCAGCACTGGAGATATTTCCCTTCCCCAGGTTGGCCTCTCTGCAGGGTGAGAAGGAAAATGAGCCATGCTACATCCCTCCACAGCTGGACCAAATCCACTGTGGGAAAGGGAAGGGGCCTGGTGATAGATGCGTGAGCTGGGAAGGGAGACCAGCAGCCACCAAACCCCAAGTGGAGGATGCTTCGTGGGCAGGACCAGGATCAGGCATGGGCTGGGAGTGGAGGAAAAGGCTGCCCTTGTCCATGGTGACCCCTCAGCTCCAGGAAGGGCAGAGAGAAGCAAGAGGCAGAAGCTGTCTTCTTTAGGGAGTCATCCCCAGCATGAAGCTGCTCTGCTGTCCTTCCTGAGCCATGGGCAAAGGACCTCATAAAGACTGCCAGTGACTGATGGTTCATTTCACATGAAATAGGGAACAAGATACAGTAAGTAATGGAGGCAAAACACTTCCACATAGGGAAATGAGGGAAATTTCAGTAAAATATCACCAAACTATTGGAAAACTGAAAAGAAATTAGTCAGGGGGATGATTAAAACATGGGACTCATATATAACAGCAGAAGGTCTCATATCTATCAAGAGATGTGACCGATTTGCTGCATGAAGCAGGGACATCTGTCAACTCTATGAGCTGCAATTAGCTGCTACTCTGCTACCCAAAAGAGGTCACCGAAAACTACAAGTTCTCCCTTCCTAATAGAAAAACTCCTGGGCTCTGCATTTCCATTAAGAGCAAGTGCAAGTTTGGTCTTCAACATGATTGAATGATCTGGTGGAGTGATGGCTTCTGTGGGTCCTGTACTTTGTCTTGTGGAATACCAATTACAGTCAGTTTAGAAACATGACACAGCCCCAGCAGCTCAAGGATGCAGGGGCTCTGCCTCCCCCCAAGGGCTCCGTGCTGGGCCCTCTGTGTGCAGGGCTGCCACTGGGGCTTTTTACATTACCTTTCATTACTTCATCTTCTGGCTTACAGCATCACTTCAGAGAGTGGGCATCAGAGGAGGCTTTGTGCATAGCTCTAGCCCGTCACCCGTGCTGGCCACAGGTCCCGACCTCAGGGGTCATCCCCCATCGCTCTGGGCTTTGCAACCGAAAGAGCATCCGGGTCTGTATTTGCTGATCGCCTGTTGAGGGCCCTTTTCTTCAACAACACAGCTTCTGTGCCACAATCTGAGAGCCAGCCTCTAAAATAATTCACCAAAGGAGTTTCACTTCTGCTCACGAGCAGCCTGCAAACTGCAGCTGCCTCACACTGAGCTCAGTTTTCCTCCTCATAATTCCTGCAAGCACTGCACAGCCTGGCACTATCTGTTGCACCACTCTGAATGCACGCAGGTGCCCTGTGATGTTTTCCTGTGTGACACGGTGGAGCTGGGTTCTTGTGCTGGTATGTATGATCAGACTCTCTCCCTTGCTCCCCACAGACCTTCCAGAGGAGCTGAGGACATTTGCCACCTCCCTGCACAGGGCTAGTGGGAAGAACTGGCAGCAAAACCCAACGGTGCCCAAAGGCAGGCGAAGGGAACAGTTTCCTGTTTTGAACCACTAATTGTGGAAGAGGATGAAGTCATGATCAGGCCATAGAGGGAGGAGAAGGAGGTGGGAGATAGATAAACAGGGCTCTCAGCTCCTGCGCTGCATCAGGTGGTGTGAACAGATGTGCTGGGGCTGCTGCAGAGCCCGTCCTCCCCCTTCCCACTCGCTTCCCCCCAGCCCGCGTCTGCGCCGCCTTCTAAAAGCAGCTCACAACAACCCTTCACTGCACACATCAGTAATATCAAATTAATTCAATTGAATTAATAATAGTAATTAATTCATGCATATTAGCATAACACCATGCATCATAGATGGATGCTAATAAATGCAATACTGATTTTCTTAATTGACTACTTCAGCTGCAATGTGTCTTAGTCAAAAGAAAGCTGTGGGGTCTTCCCCTCTCTTCCAAAAGCAGCCAAAGGAAAAAAGAAAAGCATCTAACAAACCACCTAAGAGAGCCAAATGTGTTTCTGATTCAGTCTGTATTTCTGCAACAACAAGCAGCATGGGATTTCCCCTTTCAATTCCCTGCAACCCAGCTAGGTCACAGCCTTTGGCCTGGGAATATTTAAAGGTCCCCCTGTAAGGATCTCTAACAGAGACACTGCCCCAAAAGCAGGGAAGGGAGCAACAATGGCCAATGACCACTGTAATAATCATATATCTGGATATTATTTTCTTTCCTCACACATGGTTATTAAGAGACGATGCAGGTCTTAAAGCTAGAACCTTTTGCTCTCGTAAAATTATATGTGACACTTTACATACGGATTAGATAATTAATGTATGTCCTGATTTCTTCCACCGTAACATAAAAAGGGTGAGAGCAGCACTATAATTCTAGATAATTAAAGAGTGATGGAGTTACAGCAGCTTCCAGTGCAGTGGGAGCTCTGCCCGCTGTCATCAGCACCAGAGGAGCCCTCTCTATTCTTCACACCTCACTGCTGCCCGCGCTCTCCTCCGCAGGGGCCACCCGGTGCTGCAGCCATGGCACCCACTGTCCCTGGCCACCAACACCAAATCCTGCTCCATCCCACTTCTATCATCTGAAGATGCTGAGACGAGGCAGGACCAGGACCCTGCACTCAGAAAAGCCAAGCTGCAAACCACGCTCCAAGAAACAACCGAGCCAGTTTTGCTTCAGCAGATGAGCCCATCCCAGTGGGGTCTGGGCTGCTCCGCACAGCCAGGCACACGTGGCTTGGACTGAAGGCAGCAAGCCGTGACAGGCACACCGAGCCACCTCCTCATTGCTCCAAACCCTCAGAGGAACTCAAGCAAACAGCTCAACTTCATCTACTACCACACCTACTCCCAAAGGGCGTGAGGGCATCACGAATGACAAGTGCAAACCTGCTCTGGCTCCACAAGCTGGCAGAGCAGGAAGATTGGTATCCTGCTGGAATGGCATGCAAGCTCCCAAAACAGGATGAGCAGGCAGGGCTGCAGGGCACGACCGTGCCGTGCTGGCAGAGCAGCTTGCAGGGGCCCTGGTGTGGCAGTGGGCAAGAGTCACCGTGCCCTATGGCACACCAGGGCTAAGAGAGGAATGTGAGTGGTTCTGAAGCAAGGGATGCACAGAGGCTTTAGAGATGCAGCAGAACAAGAGAGATCCCTATTAGCACCAATACGTGTCTCATGCTTGCAGCGAGCCAGATTTGCATTAAGCCCAACCTCATTTTTTCCAGCGAGGTAGGCAAGATGTGCTCATTTATTGTAAAGAAAATGCATGTCGGTGCATGGGCATGGAGTTATCTTTTGAAATCCCTGCAGGACCTCCCTGCCTGCTGTGATCAAACATTAAAATCTAGAGCTGTCACTAAGCAAAACAAACACAAACTGTCTGTGCTTTCATCTGCACAGCATCCTGCAATGTGCCCCACTGCAGTGCTCCCGATGCCCCGAGGGCTTCCCCTGCCTGCACCCACTGGGCCCTGGGACCTGTGCCATGCAGGGGAGACAGCAGCAGCACCCAAGGCACACTGCAGAGTGTCACTAACAACCTAACAAGGTGCTGCTTAGTTTGAGCTTTTAGCAGGAAGACGCTTGCCTGGTCTAAGTTAGTGCAGCCGTTGATGGGTTTCTGCCCTAGTTGGGTGCAGTCCCCGTTGCCTGCTTGCCCCCGGAAAGTGAGCACATACAAGAACGAAGGAAAGAAGAGGAGCAGCGCCAGCGAGTGGTGCGGGTCGCAGGGCAGCGCACTCCTTCACTTGTCACATCTGCATGTGTCAAACCTCTCTCTTCCTGTGCAGCTGAGCTCTGTTCCCAGAATAAAACAGAACAAAAAACACGAGAATAAAAACCCCAAACAACTCCACCCCAAGTGAGGAGCTCTCGGGCTCGTCTCATTTACTGTGGCTTGAGCACGAACGTGCTAAGGAGAGGAAAACACAGGCTGCAGGTGAGTAATTTCCCCTTTCGGGCTCCTCGCTTCATCTCCCCTTGCTGCCTGCTGCAGCCTTTGTTTATCAGCGCGGCTGCTCCTCCATCACATCCCTCAATGTCTCTCAAGTGCTCGCAGTTCTGCTCCCCAGCACTCTGACAATTTGGTATTTAAAACACTACTAAGAATAATCAAGCCATCTTATTTTTTCTCCTCCTGCAGGATCTCCTAAGGCTGTGAAGGTTTCAAATGTCTGACCGCAAGCTTGATAAATGCTTGCCTTCAGCGATGCACTTTCTTGTACCACCTTTGAAATACGTATGCACATGTTATGCAGTGTGGATGCATATCAATGCCAGATCTACCTTTGCATATTAAATCATCGCCACATCTTCTCTGGCAGTAAAATATGCAGAGCATATGCTAAAGACAGCATCTTCCCTGCCCTACCGGAGCACCCCCCCGTGCACTCTTCTCCAGCACGGGCTGCTCATCCCAGGTATTTCAGCCCCTCTCCTTTGTTCTGCTCCTAGCAGATGTATATTTTATCCTCCCCCCATGTTGTTTTCACGTTTTAAAGGTCTTCATGTTACTGCCTGCTTACAAATACATTGCAGCTAAAGCTATACCCTAACTTCCCCTCTTCCCCATCACAGGGAAGACAGATAAGAGAGACTGTGGGAAAGGTACCTGGAATGAGAAGACAGCAGGAGCATGTGATTGCCTCCCCTATATTCATTCTCTCATTACACAAACCTGCAGAGGCAATCAGGGATTTCAGACCAACCTAATGCCCTGCCATTAATGCTGCCTCATGTTGTATTTTTACACCTGAGCAGTCAAACCTGGCTGACACGAGATTTCAGTCACAAAAAGGGGAATGAGACATTTCTGAGGGAGAATGGGAATATTTGCTTTGATGATCACTGGGATAAAAGCCAGAAAAAAAGAACAATCTGGTTTGGGGCATAAAATAGCTACGAGGTGCTGGGATTAGGCAAAACCCTCTTAGTGTCAGGATATGCTCCTTAGAACAAGACTTGGTCCTGCTCTTGGCAGCCATAGGTTTGTGCTACAGAGACCCCGGACTCTCTCCCAGTACGGGCCTTCCTGCTCTGCTGGTTTAACAGCAGGAAAGTTAAAATGTACAACCTGGCCACTCACATTCACAGCAAAACATGTGCCCACCTCCCATGGGGAGTAACAGAGGTGGTTTTACCCAAATAACCCCTTAGGCATCTAAATACTCATACACAGGGACGTTGGATCTGCAAGCAGGAAATGAGCACACACCATGGAAGCAAATGGAGCTTGAGATGGCTGCTCTAATGTTACAGGTGTAGTAAAACAAATTAATACTGTTATTAATAAAACCAATACTATCCCAGCCACCCAAACCCATGAATCCTCCGATCCACATCCTGCCAGTCACTAGGGACAGACAGCAAGCTGTCATCAAATCTCAGAGTGGTTTGGGTTGGAAGGACCTTAAAGCTCATCCAGTGCCAACCCCCTGCAACAGGCAGGAACACCTTTCACTAGAGCAGGTTGCTCCAGGCCCCATCCAACCTGACCTTGAACACTGCCAGGGATGGGGCATGTCTCTACACCAAAGCTCCCCCATGTCATGGAGCAGTGGCAGAGAGGGACAGTGGCTGTGCTGTGCCGTACACATCCCTGCAAAGGCTCCTTCCCTCTCTCAGCAAACTAGGCAAAGGTTTCACATTCTCTTGTCACATTGGCAGTTCTGGTTAATTATCGCCCCTTGTGCTCCCTCAGCTAATTCTCTACTACCTGTAGGCTTCCATGATTCTCAGGCACTTCTCTTCCAGGCTACGTTGCTCTCTCCTCCTCCCCCCACCTTTCACTCACCCTAATTTCGCAGGTTTCAGAAGAGAAGTGAGGAAAGCTGTCAGTGTTCAAGGGAGCTCTAACAGAGCAAGAGAACAGCACAAGCCCTTTTGTTTCTCCACGAGACGTCAAAAGGAGCAGAATTAAAGCAGAAGCATTTTCTCCTCACCTCCAGCTGCTCTGCTATTGACCCACTCACCTTTCTCAGCTCTCCAAAGCCCCAAGGGCCCCCAGACCACTGCTGCAGGGACACCCCAAACCTACTCCAATCACTCCAGCAAGAAAAGGAGAAGGGAGGAGTGCAGGAGTCATGCTTGGTGCTCCCACTTCTCATCCCCATCACGCAGCACGACACTGGGGTGATGAACTGTGTCAGCCTCCAAACCAGCTGAGGGATCAACCCTCAAACTCTGCTACTGCTCTCCTGCAATAAAAAGCAGCGTGTGATATATAGGCTGTGAGGGGCTGTGTGGCGCAACAGCCTCTCCCTCCTGGATGTCACCACTGTGGTTGTCCAGGACCAGAAGGACCAGGCTGGATAAAACACCAGGCTCATTTCTACCCACAGCCACCACCTTTTCCAATTGCCTCCTGCCCCAGGTCAGAAAAAGCTTTCATCTGGCAAGAACATGCTTGGTTTTGGCCTGTGGCAGATTAACAAATCCTTCAGCATGGATCAACAGCATGGAGAACACTTTCACTCTCTAGAAAGCAACGACCTGTTAAAGTCTTGCAAAAGGTCAAGTAAAGCCCAGAAGGGCTCAAGCCTTAATCCCCAGTTCTCCAACAGCACCATGTGTCCTACAGAAACCACAACAAGAAGCACAATCTCTCTGACATCCTCCTGGCACACCATTCTTCAGCTGCCAGGGCAGGGCAGCACATCCTCAGTGCTGCTCACCAAGCCAGAAGCATACATGGTACCAAGACACATGCCTTGAGAGGTTGCTGAGTCACGTCTCCCCAGTAGAAGATGGTGTTCCTGAGCCATGCGGTCATTCCCGTGTTCTTGGTAGATGATGGCGATGGCAAGATGAACCAAGGCAAAGAAAAATGCAAGTAGGCACATTTTAAAGCCAAGGTGTGATGCCACCCTTTTGTTTGCTGGAAGTGCACCACAAGCAGCTGATGAAGGTACAGAGGCATGCTTGAGTGCAGCAACAGCGTACTGACAGCTAACTTTAGTGTTCAATCAGGACAGGGCGACTATCAGCTAAACCCATGTTGCTGTCGAAGAGCTTCAGAAAACCAAGTCCAGGGACAAGCAGAGATGAGAATCAGACACTTCACAGCACTGCTCCTACAAATTTTAGGAGATGGGCCAACTGCATACATCTGCCTCTCTTTACATGGGAATAAATTAACAGTAATAACAGAAGAAATCACAAGTAGTTGAAAATGGGAAGTTAATGCAGTGTGACCAGTGATCTTCATCTCCCATGACACCATGAGGATGGTCTGCATGCAAACGGCTGTCCCTCAGCACAGCTTGGCCACGGGAGTAGTGGTTTAATTTGCCCAGATCGTCATCCGCACAGCCAGGATCAACCTGAAGATGCATCCTGCAAACCCATTGGACTCCATTCCTCTCCTGCCTGTTGCTGTAGCTCTCCATAGCTGGATCCACCAGCCCTCCACTCCTCAGCCACCCTACAAGGGCTGTGCATCTGATCTTTGCCTGTTTCCTGGGGAAGGGGATTTTTCATTAGCGCTTGTGTTCCTCACCATCTTTCAGGATGAATCATTGCTGTTTTAAGCACACAGCAAAGATTTATGCAGTAATAGATGTGGGGAATAGCTGTGGCTCTGGGGTCTCAGAACAATAATACATAATTCAGAAATTAATACAGGGTAGCAAAGACAATGGGATTTGAAATGAACATTATCAGCCACAGCAAAAGGAAAACTCCATAGGCTCATGATGTGCAGATGCTTCCACTATCCACACACCCAATTATAACTTTAGCTCTTACAAAGGCAACTGACTTAAACCATTAAATCTTTATTATTTTTTTTCCCCGTGGTGGGAGGGGGAGTGGGAGTGCAGATTCCTTAAAGATAGAGAGTTTAAATTAAGCTTTAAAACTGTGACTGAGCAAGATTTAATACTGACAATTAGCCTGGACAAACAGTTAATCGTCCTGCAGGCATAATTTATATATTCTCTGTGCAACAGGGAGAGAATGTCAGCACATTGCACTGCAAATTAGTGCAATAAAAGAATCTCATAACCTCTAACAGCTCAGCTGTCTGACAAAGAGAGATCATTCCTCTGCTCCCCATGCTGTTGCCTAGCCACACTCCCATCACCCTGGGCTGCTGCTTTTGCCTGCTAGACTTTATTTCCTGCTGCTTGGACCTTTCTGCCAGCCACGCCACCACTGGGGAGTTCTGCCAGATCCCCTGGGATGAGCCAGCTTGGAGGTTTGGTGAGGAAAAAGTAACAAACCAAACTAGCATCCCTATAGGACCTGGTGAGAATTCAGGTCCTGCATTAGCAAAGCAATGAAACACAAGCCTAAAGGTAAGGAGGGGGCTGAATGGCAGCTTGGGGCTTGGCTGAGCAGAGCCTCACTAAGCTGGGCTCCAAAGCCATTTTCAGACAGCAGCTTTCCAAGCTGGGCGTTAGCAAACTTGAATGTGAGGCAGGGTGGTGGTAAGGAGCTTGTGTTCTGCCAGGTCAGGTATTTCAGATGAAACACACAACTGAGGTCAATGAACAGCACAAACATTTTTTGTGATGTGTATTTGAAGAACATCTCCAGTGCTCGTACGTCTGAAGCCAAATTCTACAATGGGCAATAAGAATTCCCCATAATGATCTATCTGGATATTTTTAACGGGTGGACTGGAACACTTTTTAGTAGACCATGGCTACATCTCATTCTTTATATTCCCCGTCATTCTATGATATGATTTAATGATAAAGTTAGATATACACTCAATTTTCCCTGTAGTTCCAATGGGTATTGCTAAAACCCCCTGTGTCATATCACGACAGAAAGACAGTAGGAAATTATAATGAAGAAGAAAAGCAAAACCCCCACCCTTTCACAATATAGCCTGTATCAATGTTATTATTTCAAGAGTATTATTTCAGTGGAGGTTTTCATAATGACTTACTGACCTAAACTATTAAAAGCCAGTCCCGTGTCTACAGTGGAACAGATGAAGTACTCCAGAAATAGCTACAATTCAGTGATACATATATTATACACTGTGCAAATTTGTTGAGGAACTTTTATAAGAGGACTATAGAAAATTAAATTAATTATTAATCAAAATCAGCAATATCTTTCTCTTCATCTCCTACTAATACCGTAGAGGTGGCTTCCACTGCTCTTTTATACTGAATTCTTTTCCCTGCTTCAATGCTTTGCCTTTCTGTGCTAAAGGCACCTGGGAAGCTGCTGTATGCAAAGAATTTGTTTTAAGAAAGGCAAAATGTCAGATCCCTCAAAATTAGGTACTAACCAGTGGGAGACACTGGGATATTGTGGAAAAAAAGTCATCTTATTCAAGTTTATCCTTATTTCCTGTGAAATTAAATTTGCATTTCTTTTGGGGTAGAAGAAAAGGGATAGTGGGGAATTAAAGTCCAGAGAAAGCTAGTACAGGAATGAAATATAGAACTCCACTGGGACTTCCAGCTCTTAGGCACAGCAGGAAACTCAGTACAGATTTACTTAAAATAGGTTAACAAGGCAGTTTGCCATCATCTTCTTTTAGCACTAGAGGACTCTGCTTTCGAAGGACACGATTAAAGGGAAGAAGGAAGAATCAGGACTCGGCGCATTTCCAGCACCAGCATTCCCTTTCGTGGCACTTGGAGGAAAAAATGTCCTTCTGCTTCATTTCAGGTATCAAACAAATGGAAGTGAGGGACTAAGTGGGGCAAACTGGTCCAGACCTGTGCTCCACACTTGCTGAAGATCTGGTCCAATATCTACCTGCCTCTTAAAGACCTAAAGATGCTTACACAGGATTGCAGAGAACTGCCATGCAAACACAGACCACAGCCTTCATTACTGGCTTCAAACCCCATCCAGCTTCCCATCTCTTTGTTCCCTCTGAATATCTCCACCAGTGCCACGCACCTAAAAAACCAGCATGACCAACTAAACACCAGTGTCCTCCCGGAGAAAGCTTTCAGGGATGCAAATGGCCCAGCCTGATTGCCTGGCATCAGGATGCATTAGAAGTAAGAAGCTACAAACTCGCTGGATTTCTCCTCTGTGAAGATTTACACTCTAAGACATGCCATTCTGCACAAGACAACGTGTTTGCATAAAATGCTGAAAACAAAACAGGTTTCCACTGCTGTTTCTCTAAAGACAGCAATAGCTCACTCCGAAGCACATGCACACAAACCTAAATGCACACACGTAACATGTATGTCAGCTCAGCTGTGTTTCTGTATAAAAAACATGCTGAAATGTATTTTTTCATCTGAAATTTATCATAGAATCACAGAATGGTTTGGGTTAGAAAGGACCTTCAGATCACCCAGTTCCAACCCCCCTGCCATGGGCTGGGACACCTCACACTAAACCATGTCACCCAAGGCTCTGTCCAACCTGGCCTTAAACACCACCTGGGATGGAGCATTCACAGCTTCCCTGGGCAACCCATTCCAGTGCCTCACCACCCTTACAGTAAAGAACTTGCTCCTTATATCTAACCTGAACTTCCCTTGTTTAGGTTTTAACCCGTTACCCCTTGTCCTGTCACTACAGTCCCTGATGAAGAGTCCCTCCCCAGCATCCTTGTAGGCCCCCTTCAGATACTGGAAGCTGCTCTGAGGTCTCCACGCAGCCTTCTCTTCTCCAGGCTGAACAGCCCCAACTTTCTCAGCCTGTCTCCATACAGGAGGTGCTCCAGTCCCCTGATCATCCTCGTGGCCCTCCTCTGGACTTGTTCCAACAGTTCCATGTCCTTTTTATGTTGAGGACACCAGAACTGCACACAATACTCCAAGTGAGGTCTCATGAGAGCAGAGTAGAGGGGCAGGATCACCTCCTTCGACCTGCTGATCATGCTCCTCTTGATGCAGCCCAGGATATGGTTGGCTTTCTGGGCTGCGAGCACACACTGAAACCAGCTCATGTTCAGTTTCTCATCTTTAAACAAAGCTTAGGTGGTGTTAAAAACCAAACACACAAAACGCTTTTTGAGCTGTTACAACTATTTCTTAGTGTCATGGTGAGTTGTTTGGGTTTTTAATGCAACCAAAAATGCTGGTATTGTTGTAAGAGCAACTCAAGACACTTACACTAAATCTCTGTGCTGAGAACTTGGGGATACCAGTGTGAAAAAAGGCATTTCGTTTGATTTTGTTCAAATTTTTGACCTGCCAGCAAATGAAAATACCAAATGTTCTTCAGAAATGTATTATAAGGCTTTGTAAGGTCACTCATTTCCTCCTCCAGCTCAGCCACCAGCTCTGGGATCATGGATCTTCTCCATAGAAAGGGTGGGCTTAATCCTGGAGCTGTTCTGCAGCAACAGGCAGAGCCCAGCATGGCAGCCTTGCTAGAGCACTGCCTTTCCCTTGCCCATGCCAGGGGAAGTGGTGAAGTGACCATCCCTGAACGTATTTAAAAGACATGCAGATCATACTGAAGGCCGAGCAAACCCAACTCCTACCAGGATGGATGCTAATTAAGTCCAGAAGCACAGCCTTGATGTGCAAAGTGGCTTGCGCAGAGGAAGTGTCTTTCACACCTAGTCACTGTGCAGGATAAATTTGTTCCAACAAAATTACCCCATAATCATCCGTTTTGTTGAACAAGGTTTCACATTAGTCATCCCCAAAATAGAAGTCAGTGAATGGTCTTTATCTACTTAATGAAGGTGGTAATCACTTTATACCAACTGGTACAGTCTGCATCCCACATCTACACTTCATAGTACCGAAAGGATCCTTCTCACAGTTCAAACTGTGTTGGTTTAAAGAGCTCCACAAAGGCAAATCTGGGCTGGTTTAACCACCTTTGCTTTTCTTATTGTTGGTCACAACTCTCTACAAGTGTAAAATTAAGGTCCGTTGTACACTTGCCATCCTTGGTACCTGCTGTTGGTTTATCGTGGAGGGAGGATTTCACATGATAGAGAAGATGCTCTTCAGCGGCTGCAAACTGCAACACCGAAGAGCAAACAGACCTCAGAAGAAGGCTGAGCTGACCTTCATGTTCCTCTACCACCTTCTTCATTAGTAAATAAAATATATATATAATCAAATGTATATATATATATATAAAGGTTTTTATTTGGCTGTGACACAGCATATGGACCCATTTTAGGGCAGTTGTTTTATTTTGCTCACAAGATCTTTCAGGGGCTATAAAGGGATGAGAGTACACAGAGATTGACGACACAGGATTTGCAAGGAGGAGTAAGACAGGGGGGGGATGTAGGTCACATTTTTAGGCTTACTAACGTTAAAGGCACCCCTTTAAGGAGCTAGTGCTAATGAGCCAGCAAATTACTGTGATGGAGTCAAAACTAACTCTCTGGTTCTGCAGATCCAGAGAACCAATCTGGAGGTGCCCAAGTGGAAAATGATGTGGTTTGCGGAGGTCAGTATTGCAGGTCAGTGTTTGTGAAGGCTGCCTGCAACTGCTGGGGCTGCCCACAAATACATCACTGCTGAAGCCACTCACAGCAAGCGGGTGTGACCTTTGCAAGGATTAAGGAGCAGCTGGAATGGCAAGGAAATAAGCTGGGAATGGCAGTGAAGTTTATACGCTCTGTCACCACAGCAGGGTCCTTTCAGCAAATGTTAACCTGCCAGGTTCAAGGTGGAGTGGACATTGTCCACCCTGAAAGGTTTCTACCTCTACAGGTAAACCAGCAAATATACAGGATGAGGGGAAAAAATGAGATCTCATGTGAAGGGACCTTTTCCCACTGAGCATTCTCTAATGGGAGAGCTGGGAACGGAGCCTCCCACTTAAATAGAGGCACTGGAGGCAGTGTTGCTTTGCAAGCTCCAGTCTGATTTGCTTCTCACTAGAGCACATACATCTCAGTGTTTTTACTCATTAGCAGTTTATACACCTTTGAAAATCCATCTATTGCACTGGCTGTCTCAGTATTTAGTCTCTTGCATTATCCAGCTTGAGTTTTCTGCCTGTTTCCCATCTTGTTAATTCTCTTCTCTATGTTACCATCTCACTGGTTTATGAAGTGCCTCTGAATTTAACAAAATCTGCCAGGAGGATGGCTGGCAGAAGACAGACAACCCTTAATAGTAAGGTAACTCAATGGATGGCACTGGGAGGGAAACAACTTCATCTCAGCTGCAGGATCAATGCCTGCAAATGACCTTCTGCAATGGAGACAGGGATAGGAACAGTTTTCTTGGGACCACCGTGAGCTCCCCAACACATATATCAGAGGTACCATAGAAAAAGGGGAGCAAGGAGAAACTCCTCCTTGTCCAAGCACAGGAGACCTCTGAACATTTGCAATATTTCTCATAAGAAGAGGGGGGAAGTTACAATGGAAACTGAGATACAATTAATTACCTGTTAACTGAAAATGAAAGACCTTCTGCTCCCAATATCTATCCCAGTTTAATTATAGGTGTCTGGAGCCGGAGAGACTGCGTGTTCACATGTGTGGTAGGAGGTGGTAATAGGCAGCTCCCCCCACTGTAATCCTGCCTCCAACCTCTCACTGTACCTGCTTCTGATATGTGCAATAAGCACGAAGAAGGGCTTTGGATTATAAAGAGAGACCTCCCCCTCACCTTGTAATTACCAAATTAACACATTCTAATGGGTGAAGTACTCCAGTAGCAGACTATGATTAATGCACAAGTCCAATTAGCTGCAGATTCTTTCCCTCTAATTTTAGCCCACTTAAATAGCATGAGACAATCTGTAATGTCTCTGGGGTGAACCTCCCCTCCACGCACACTCCCTCCTCTGCCATTTAATGACATCTCTGGTGCTTAATGCGAGAGGCAGCTCAACTCTGCCACTGTTGGAAACCTTGCTCCGGCGCAGCAGTGGCATTGCTGAGGCGCAGCCAGGGGAAAGCTGGCTCCATGAAAGACAGAAAGAATACCTCATTCCAAAAACATCAGCTGATGGTAGCTTCTCTGCTGCCACTCCAGGTGGAGAGGCGTGGAGAGCTATAGAAAGACCACACTGAAGCTTGATGTCCCCAAACCTTACACCCACGAGCAGCCTCACTGGCAGCAACCTGAGCACTGCTGAAAATGACTACTCAGTCACAAGGGTTCCCAAGCTGGCCCCTGATAAACACAAGTCCATTTCTCTGACAGCACCACAGGTACACCAATTTCATTAAGACATCCATTTCTTCAAAGAAAATACTTGGTGTCTTTTCCCTTGAGAGAAAAGCAGGACAAATTCCTCAGAAATATCCTTTGCTGAACCCTGTTTTCAGTGTAAGAGGGGTTTCCAAATGGTCTCACAGCAATTTCACTGGTTTAATAGCGAACAAACCCAGGGATGGAGGAAGAGGAGAAGGCAAATCAACAAGAAGCTGCAATACTGAGGAGGGGTACAGCCGCCATCTCCTCTTGCCCTTGGTGTCTCCTTGGATAACCCAGGGCTGAAGTGACTTCTCATTCTGCAATAGCAATAAGGCTCTCAGTGCTGGTGCTGGGGAAAGAGGTGGGTTTTATAGGTTCTGCCTGGGCTGGCTCAGCTGTACAGACCAGCGAAGCTGATAGAGCAATGTTTCATGAAGCCTGAGCTGAGTATGACTCCCACAAGCACCCCGACCTTTTCCTGTCCTGTCATTACTCATGGTAACTAACAAGAGTGAAACTGTCACTACTCAGGCCACGCTGTGAAAACCCTTTCTCCTGATGTTAAAGATACCTTGGATCCCACTGCTGTGAGGACGAAACATAAAATGCCTCTTAGCACTTGATTTCCCAGCATACCCAGCCTCTCCCAGTGGAAAGTATGTTGTGATGGGCTGCAGGCACACCATTAATCCATCACTGAACACTGGAGTGAACACCAGCTCACACAAGGCAGAACCTCACAGGGCTTAGGGATGAACTAACTGCTTCTCCTAAGCCATCATCTGACAAAGCAGATCTCCAATGACCAGGGAATACCAGTACCTGTGTAAAGAGCAATGGCACAAAGTTTCAGAGCTGTCTGCAATATCCTCCCAGCTTCCCATGTTCGAGGAATTTCACTCTCCCAACATATATACCTACGCTTCATGCCCACTATTAGTGGAAGGAGCACAGCGCTTCTGCAGAAGGAAAATGCAAACACAGGTCCTCAGCTCCCTCAACTGCACTGCTGATGCCCTTCGCACCCAGCCTGGGGTAAAACTCCTGCCACCATGACCGGATGCATGAGTGTCTCCTGTATCAACCTTTTCAGTTTTATACATAACCTTATATTTTTATTACTAAATCTCACTAAAGCAGCAGCAGCAGGTCCTTTATGAAGCCGTTCCCATTGTCTTTTTTTGACATGGCTTGCTTTTTATAAGACATATAGAAATCAAGTAAAGCTTTCTAAGCATATTATGTTGTGCACAAAATATTAATGCTGCTTACCCCTAAATTGATATTTCTTTGAAGACTTCTAATAAAGCCCAGTTCCTCCAGAGCTTTAACCATGACAAACGTCAATAAATGTTATGAGTCCCCGAGGCTGAATTTTAAAGGAGCATTAAAGATTAAAGAATGCACAGGTCAATTACGGAAACAAGCAAATGACTTTAGGAGTAATTACATATAATTTCACCTTGTTTATTTTGCATTAGTTATAAGTGTCCATAATCCCATGTACCCCCCCCAGGGTCTCTTATGGTTTGGGCTGAAAAATTCCTTCATCTCATTTGATTTTAAGTACAGTTGCTGGGCCAAAAAGTGGCTTTAAAAATGGCCTTCTGGTGCCATATATGTATTCACACACACACTCTGGTATCTCATCTATCCAGCATGCATGTGCCTGCCTGTCCAAAGCCCTCTGGAGCTATTTCCCTACATCCCTATTGGCATGGCCCACTTAGCTACAGTACAACAAACTGCTCTCCATTTCAGTATCTGCATAAATGGCTAAAGCTGCTCAGTGGCAGTTTAAAGTCTGTATTGTTCATACATGAAGCACTGGTACCTCCAGGTAAAACCTGGATGATGAGACGGAGCCAAGAGCCTGAGCCGCTCTTCCGTCCCTGGGAGGCTCATCTCCTCCATCACCTCCTGGCTGTGTGCACACATTGCACTGTGCTGTTTTAACATTAGCCTCAGCTTTAATGCACTGAGACCTCATGACTCATGAGGAAAAACCTTCATCTGCCCACATTAGAGGTTGCGCTCACATCCATTAACAGGTACTAGCTGTTGGCTAAACCATGGCTAACCCAGAGCTGGTGGCACAGCAGGACTGGTCCCTTGGAGGCACTGGGATGCTGGAGGGAGAAGGTGCTGTGGGAAGGGGCCCAGCATAGGGCTTTCACCCACTTTTCATTTCTTGTGTGTTCTCAGATGGCACTAGATTAGCAGACTATTTACATAGCCCTTATGAAGTACATTTGATGTTCACAGCAGACTCAGCATCTCTCATGTGGCTGTTCTGTATCTAATGTCATTTTATAGTGTGCCTGTTCATAACAAGGGTAATACAATAAATTTGGGAGGGGGGGGAAGAGGTTATGCAGGAATCTGGACCTCTCTGCAGCCAGCAGGAAGAGGAAGCTCGGTAATGGACATGTCATAATCTTTCTGTGCCAGTTAATACACGTCCAACGTTACACTGATGTTTTATTGCTCTCCACACATTCAGCAGAAGCCCATTTCTTTTAAGTGATTTTGATAAGCTGATTGATGCAGTCCCTGTTTTTCTCATATGTGTGTGTTTGTAAGAACCCATCTGCCTGATGCCATGGGCTTCTATCTAATAAAGGACCTCTAATGTACTTATTTTCCTCGACCATGACTTTCCTCCACTTTCCCCTGCAATTCACTACTTTAGAGAAATTTAATCTGCTGCTGAAATTCACTGTATTATTAATGGAGAGTCAGTGCTCAGCCTTGCTGTAATTAAACTATGCACCAAGGAAAAAAACATCTCAACCCACCCAGTGCTCAAATAGCATCAAGGGTTTCACTGCAGCTATTTGGAGCCAAGAAATGCAAAGCCAGGCAGAAGAGCTTTCCTGGTTACTGAGCTGTTTGCTGGTTTGCACAGCTGAGATGGCACACAGATTTCTAATCACAGCTTCCAGGAGATTAAAGAGAACTCCCTCATTGGAGGTGTCATACATGCAAATTCTGGGCTCATGGAGGGACAGGCTCCCTCCTTTTGATTAATGGAACACCTCAGCCTTTGGCACATAACAAGTTTTGGAAAATGCTGCCCCAGGAGGCTGCAAAGCCAGATGAATAAGTATAAATGGGCAAATTCACACTGCAGGAATTTACTGGTGGCTTGGATGATCCTGATGTAGGGACCTCTTAAGCCACTGGCAGAGCAGGCAAGGACAGGAGCATCCTGAATTGCTGGGACCAGGGCTTTCAGACACAAGGCATGTATAGATGCCTACAGTGACCTCTAGAATCATTTTCCAGGGTTGCTCTTAGCCTGAGGCCAGGAATAATCCTCATTGACTCTGTCCAGAGAGGCTGAGGCTCAAGAGTTCAACCCACCATAACAGCAAGGCACAAAACACATCTTTAGCAGGCAAAGACAAACTGTCCCTTAGACTCCACCCTAACACACAGAAGGCTCGGGAGAGACCATATAACAGTATTCCAATACCTGAAGGGCCTAGAAGAAATCTGGAGAGGGGCTTTCTACAAGGACACAGTGACAGGATAACGGGGAATGGCTTTAACCTGCCAGAGAGGAGATGAAGATGAACTCTTAGGCAGAAGTTCTTCCCTCTGAGGGTGCTGAGGCGCTGGCACAGGGTGCCCAGAGAAGCTGTGGTTGCCCATCCCTGGCAGTGTTCAAGGTCAGGTTGGACAGAGCCTTGGGTGTCATGGTCTAGTGGAAGGTGTCCCTGGCCAATGACAGGGGATTGAGGCTGGATGAGCTTTAAGGTTCTTCCATCACAAACCAGCCTGGGATTCTATGGGTTCACCTATATCTCCATTCTCATGCAGCACAGGGCAATACTGGGATAAAGTGATGCCAAACGTGAGACCAGGGAACCTGAGAGTAGCTCATCTAAGCTCGTTCAGATCTCAGCAAATTAAAGAACTGCTTTAATAAAGCTCTCTGACCTCTGGTCTGGTGCCTCAGGGCTGTACACACAGAGAGAAGCTAATCTGTGCCAAGGTGGGTTTGTGTTGGGTGTGTAGCACCAGGTCAGGAATCACAGCCACGGGGAGCAGAAGAGGGCTCACTTGTGACCCTGACACACTGGCAGCTGCTGGGATGAAAAAGGCAGGATATGACATATTGCCATTGGGACTGTGATGGGATTCAGAAGCTACAGAAGATCACCAGGCCATTATTTGAAGCCCTCTCACTTTACTTTAAAGCAGACAGAGAAAACAGGGCTAACCCTCCCCCCCCCCTTATCTGGGGGTTGTCTCCTTTCATTTGTCAAACCTTCATAGCAGGATTAAGCTATAAAGAGAATATTTGGCTCTGGACAAGCAGAGGCAAGAGAAGCAGGGACAGCATTTCTTGGGAAGAATGGAAGCAGCGTGGAATGCAGAAGGAAGACAATGCAATGTTATCTCTGCTCTTTTCACTGGGACTCTGCTGGGTTTCTCTCTTTGACTCCTGCATAACACACCTGAGAAAACACCAGCTGGGAGCCAAGAGCATGGATTTGCAATGAATATGCTGGTGGGGAGGGCTGACCAAGGGTGAACAAAAGAAAGGAGAAAAAGAAAAGCCAGTAATTGCTTTTATGCAAGCACTCCAAAGTGCTGACAAATGTGCCAGTGCTGCAAACCTGCAAACCACTTGAAATTCCCAGGGAAAAAAGTTCCTCTCCTGCCTCAATTTTATACAACTTGCTAAGCAATGTCCATGCAACGTGAACGGAAAGTTGGAAGGGTAAAAATGTAGGGGTTTGACTAAAAGTAGTCTCAGCTTACCAGGAAAACAGGCACTGACACATTACTTTCGGGAGCACATACACACTCACGAATACTCAGAGCACCCCAAAACGAAGTTAAAGATGGGACTCAAAGCTCAGGCATGCTTAGCAAGGACAAGATCTCCACTGATTCTATCGTACTTCTCTGTTAAGTTTGCAAAAAAAATCATCTTGTGGCTATAAAAAGCTACAATTACAGTAGGTTTCTTAAGGGAGAATAAGAAGCATGTACCCAGCAGAAGGGTCACCCCTGCTTAGGCTCAGGGCTCTGCTGTGTGATGTGGAGTTTTTCAGACACTGGACAGCACAGCACTCTGCCTTTTGCTTCTTACTTTAACAGGTAGAGCAAAGATTTCCCCTTGCTCCAAGCCTGCTGAAAGGCAGTTGAACCATTCTGCCCAAGGCAAACCAAACCCATGTACCTGCTAAGAGTTGAAGTAGAACCTGTATGAATGCAGCTCAAGATTCTGTACTCAAAATAGAGAGCTCTTACACAACCCTAGTGACAGTTTGTTCGTACCAGACCTGCCCATAGCACCCTGGTGAATGCAGGGTGCACACACCAAGGACAAGGTATTTGTTAGGTATTTGTTTCAGCAGCAAACTCCCCAACGTGATCTCCTTGAAAACATGGATCTAGGTAATGACAGTGGACATGCAGAGAGGAGGAACACAAGAAAGAACTCAAAACCTGAAAGAATCTCTGCATTCCTTTCAGAAACATTTTCAGTTCCCTATTAGGAAGTAGGAACAAGCAGAAAGGGGAAATATACATATATATACACATACATATATATATATATAAATCCTCATTTTCTCACCTAGGGTTGAAAAAAGAAGGAAATATCATGACTGAAAGCATCTGCTTGACTTGTGGTGCAGCTTCCTATTGGTATTTATTCACCAGGCTCCAGTCCCTCCTTTTCTTGCACTCATTGGGAAGATTTTGTGCAGTGTATTTGTGAAGGATGATTGACTACAGGGAGTCTTTGTTGTACTATCTGCTGTAATTATTTTAATTCAAACACATTCCCTTATAGGACTGACATCATAAACGCTGTTTTCTATAACAAATAGCTGTCAGGGCTGTCAAGCAGATCTGCTTACTGTTTTATATCATTACGATATTTAATTTCAACTCTGCATTGTCAAATGTTCTCAAGCTTTCCTTTCCCTGGGAGCAGATCAGACACACGCCTTCAGTTTCAAACAGATCATTCACTGGGGTAAGGTCAGGAAAAAAAGACAGAGGAAATATGCAGTAAGATGCCCATGTCCCAGTGGGAACTCATGGCCAGTGCATTACTGTACATATAGCTGTTATTAGCTGCCAAGCTGGTTGGGGTTTACGACATGCTTAGACTCAAACCTTCTTAGTAATAAGATCACAATGAAACCTCTCTATTATCAGGCTTTAAACAGGACCAAGAGCTGCTAGAAACAGGCAGCGCTTAATTCCCAGCTTGTTCCTGTGTTTCTCATGTATCTGACTTGCAGCCTTCCTTGTTAACTGAAAAGCTGTGGTTCAAAATAAAACAGCTCAGAATCCTCAAAGCAGCAAGCCTGTGGCATGGTCTGGAGCCACCACCATGCAACCCTGCACGGTTTGCTTAGGGAAAGGCAGGGTTCAGTGTCTGTTGCTCTGCTCTGACCTACAGAGTTCCCTGGCCCATACCGGCTCTGCCAAAGCCACCTCTGAGTTTGTTCATGTGGCTCAAGGAGTTCTCTGCTCACTGCTGACAGCTTAACCTGATGGGAAGCGATACCGAGACCCTCAAATACAGCATTTTTATTGTGTTTGATAAACTTACATTGAAATTCAAATAATTTTGGGGAAAAAAACTCAAACCCAAACAACAACAACAAAAAAAAAACCCAGCAAAGCAGGGAGTTTGAAACAAAGCTTTGTTTCAGGAGAGTTTGGAACTGGGTGCCCTCTCCCACACGCAGCACATGACAAGTGTCCCTGATCCCTCTTGGTTATTTGAAACGGAAATCACATGGAGTGTTTTACCCTTCCCATCTACAGGTGGTCAGAGAATGCCAAATGGAAGTGCAATGAGTTCAGAGCTAATCCAACCTCTCTGTCGCTGCAGAGGAACACACTAAAGCCATTGTCTGTGACTGGTGTGTGACACCTGAAACTGGTGTTAGATCTGGCACGTGCTGCCAAGTTGTTTTTACAGGTTCCTGGAAAACACACCTGATAGAAGGTTTCCAAAAGCCACCTTGGTATCTCATTGCCCTTTACATGTGCAGGTCCACATAAAGGGACTCACAAATGCCCATCCATCTGCTTCAATCTTTTCAGAGCAAGAGAAGAATAAAGCAGCAGTTTCTGGTGTGCAGGACCAGCCCAGAGGAAAGTGAGATGCCTGAAGGGAGAGTGTTTCAGAGGGGCTGAGCACAGTCCACCCTGCCCACAGCTGGCTGCAGAGACACCAGAGACCTCAACACCCTCCCATACACTCGCAATCTTAATTCCAGGCTATTGACAGAAATCACAGTTAATGAGAAGCGAGAGGCAGGCTCCGTGCAGCCGCTCATTCCATGGCAGAATACGGCTTCCCTACACAAACAGTGATAAACAACCCAAACCCCCAGCTCCCTCTGAAGGAATAAGCACAGCAAACCTTCCACTCACTCAGCTACTGAGACGTGGGGCTGCAGCCTTGTAGGAGCCCCGCACATGCTCTGCTGTTGGGAGCTTACCATCTCATTAGAAATAACACACAGGTTTGGGAGTCCAAGCCAACTGTGTACACAGGGCTGCCCTCCTTTCGTCTCCTCCTGTCTGTGTCATCCTCCCTGCCTGCCATGTGTACGTATGTAACACCATCACCTTGCTTTCCAGCGCAAAAGTGCTAGAACCCATCAATAAATTCTACTGACTTTGCAGTGACCTTCACGAGGACTCAGAAGAATCACATCTCTTACCAAAGATGGAGCTGTAAATATTGTAGCTGTGCAGTAAACACAGTGCCGACAACAGCAACTCACTCATGTCCCGGGGACTGCTCTCTGAGCATTCCGGCTGTGCCGAGATGGACATTTGTCTGCTGCTTCAAGAAGAACCTGGCCTCAAAGGCAGAGCAGCTCCCAGGAAGCTATCTTATCTCCAGCAGTTTCATGTCACCAGCAGCGGCATCTGCCCCATTACAGAGCAATTCCCCAGCTCCATGAGGAAAGCAGGGAACAGGAGCCAGGCTGGCATGGAAGCGGAGGTGTTAACTGCTCCTTCGGTGAGGCCTTGAGCCAGCAAAGCAGTAAAAGATGTTGGAATTTGACAACATGAGATGTCCTCTATGGAGCTCATGGCACCTGGGGTTTGTTCTTTTTCAGTCTCTGGGGTTATGGTTTGGGAACAGGGTTCCGAGATGATCATTAATTCATATTTTCCCCAGCCATGCAGTTCTTTTAGATATCCAGGAGTATTCATACCCAACCCCATTTCTCACTGCTGTAGGAAAGCACAAGCTGACCAGCTCCCCAAGCTCTTGCTGCTGGTGCTTGTCCTCCAGTTGAAGGTGTCCAAGTTCCATTTAGCCCCAAGAATCACAGCAGCTATAGCCACCCACCTGCAATGAACGGCCATCCATAGGGACCATCTTGTCTTACCAGGGATTTCCATTGAGGAAACAAAGAAACCTCTTCTCTGCTAAGTCTAAAGGCTGTGGAAAAGGAGAAGGAGGAGGGCATTGAGCCTGTTACCAACCAACTTTCCCTGCAAGGGTGAGGAATGGCTCAGACAGGACATAACCCAGCTCTTGCACCTTATTCAGGGTTTAAATGTGTCCTGTAAACCAGTCAGTTCTGTCCAATTTTGAATACTTTACACACCCAAGGACACACTCCTTTAAGGCATTACCACTTCTCTGGATCCCTAAAGGGCAAATGATTCAGCAAGGTGGTGCCTGGACCACAGGGCCCTCCTAAAAAAGCCCCTCAATTTGTTGTTCCTCCTCACCACGTGCCCTTCTAGCCTCTGCCACACACATCCACCCTCCTGCACACAATCCGGGCTTAGCACGCTCGCATCAACCTGGACACGTTGTTATTCCGTAATATTTCTTAAGGCAAAACCACATCTACAAGACAATCCCCAAGGACAAATGCCTTTGTTTTCCAGCACACGCTGCCAGGAGACACACACGTGAAACGCCTGCTGCTGTAATTGCACTAGGAGCAAGCCAGCCTCTGAGGGTTTAGCTGATGGCCTCCATGCTGGCTTCATCACTCCTGCTGCTGGAAAAGGCTGGGACTACTGGGAAACCTGCCTGAGGGATACAGGAGTAAGATGGGCTGCTGGCCTGGCTCCCATCTCTTGTATCTGTCCTCAGATGTCCTTCCTTATCCTGCTGGCTGCATCTGGTCCCTAAATCTTCAGCTTTCTCCCCAAGTCAAACAGCCCAGCTTGCCCTGGCATGGCCTGCTGCTTTGGATCAACCTCTTATCTGTCCTGTGGAAAGATCCCACATCTCCCTCCTGCTAAGTACAATCTCACTCCAGCTTCTCAAGTAGCTTCAGAGGACAGGGACAGCCCGAACCGCTGTGTTGTGACACAAGGCAGCAGCCTGTTTTAG
Source organism: Psittacula echo (assembly GCF_963264785.1). Taxonomy (NCBI): domain Eukaryota; kingdom Metazoa; phylum Chordata; class Aves; order Psittaciformes; family Psittacidae; genus Psittacula; species Psittacula echo. Next base: position 9,343,249 of record NC_137750.1, on the reverse strand, counting down.
GTCATTTTTCCATGCAGAGATCCCCACTAACACGTGCACAAAGACACAGTGCTCATGCAAAGCCAGGCTGCTCAGTTTGTAAAGGGTTAGTTTTGTCTGGCAAAGGCTCCCAACCACCCTCCTCCCCTCCCGATTTATTTCTGCAATTGTAATTAAGGCCCTGACAAAGTGGTTTAGCTGCCTGAGTCTTTTGTTCAATTTATTGATTAGCTATTTCTCAGAAGTTCATTACCATCCAGAGGCTGGGAATTGGGAATTGGGTCTATGTGGTTTTTCAAGGCTTCATCTCTGCTTCAGATGATTAAATGCAGCCACAACACATCCATCCTGCATTGAACAGCTCTGCCCAAGGTCAAACATTCATGCAAAACAGGAGTGCATGTCTAAATATCATCTGCATGAATTTCCACAAGAGGATGTTTTTAAAGCCTTCCCAGCAAGAAGGGGGAGAAAAATGTATTTATGGAGGTAAGGCAGGTCATATCTTAATGGTCTCAATACAATATCCTTTAATTATAAACTAATATATATATAAATATCACAAGACCAACTGTCTCAAAGTACGAATGGGGGAGGTGTAAAACTGCAATTGGTACCAATTGGCAGCTTCTGCTCTGGAGCAGGGTGGACAATCCTGCAAGACAGACATGGAGGAAATACTTGGTCCATCTTATACTGGGGGAAACAAAGGACTCCAGGAAGCAATGCTGCTCATCAGCAGTCTTCATTAGCTTCAGTATCTATCACAAGGACAACGTACCGTCCCCCACCTTCCCCCCCTTCTCTTTTTAAGCAGCACAACCTGCTGTCTTTTTTCTTGAGAGATTTTCTAGGCAAATGAGATGCAGGAGGTTTCATCCAGATTTCCATAGAGCACCTGGCATTAGCTAAGCTTGGGGAGAAAGGCTTTAGAAGCTGTAAAACATAGGTGAAGGTCTCAAAAGAAGCTGAAGGGCACAACACTGGGAGGAAGGAAGTTTTTTGAGGGAGATACCAAATAAGTTGTCTTTGCCAATGGTTTTTGGGTTTATTGATCACAGCCTAAGAAAACCAAACACACACCAGGGAAAGATGAAGGGAGCACCAGGGCAGGTGTCAGAGCAGCAGAGAGCTGGAAACGGCACAGGTCAAGCAAGGAGAGCTCAGGACTAAGATCAGAGCTGGCTCTGTACCCTGGTGACCAAGACCACCAATAGAACAACAAGAATTCCTGCTGCTAGCTGGGAACTTCACCACTTAGAAAAAGACAACAATTCCTGGAAGCATCAGGCATAGCATTTTGAGTAAGTGTAAGGACTTCTGGCAGCTTTCAACACTTATGTCCAAAAAAAGTCTCATCAAACTTCACCTAGAAGAGGCACAGGGTACAGAGGCCATCTGCAGGCTACAGAGGCCAGAAGGGCCATCCTACAAAGGGAGATTAAACCAACTTGAAGTTATGCAGCCCATTAAAGTGAAAGATGAGCACAAGAAACTGCTAATAAATGTACTGAGGATGTGTAGACCTTTGGGTGAGGAAGAAGAGCCTCTCAAGATACAATGCTACATCCTTTTAGATGGGCATGAAGATAAATACAGCTCCAGTGCAGAAAGTACCTGAAATAATTGGGCAGACGGCCTCTTCACAACTCTCCTGTGGGAAAACCCAGCAGCCTCTGCCATTTGGAAATACTAATGAGTTTTTCTTCTGAAACATGAAGAAGTTAGAGCTTAGCATACATCTGGGACGAAGGTTTAAACCGTTCTGGTTGTGCAGTGCCATGCAGCTCTTAAACCCCTGGCATGGGCTGCTTTTCCTTCATATTAACAAGGACAGGGTCCATTAATGTTCCATTAATGTCTGCCTTCCACAGACAAGCTCTGCAATGTGGTGAGAGGCACTGAAAAACCCCAACTCCACACCAAGCAATGTGTTCTCACAGCCATGTCCATACAAACCAAGAGCACTTGGCCTCCTGCAGTCAACGTTATTCAATCATTTGCACTAAGAGAGAAGGAGAAGTAGTAAAACACTTAAAAAAAGTCATAGGAATTGCCAGAGAAACAGCTTCTCATCTCAGCACACTGTTCTTTCATATTGTGTTTCCCCTTTTCTAAGCTTGTCCCAGTGCAAGAAGCCTTTAAAAGAACTCATTTTCAGCTCAAGAACCGGAGATGAGGAGTTCACTCATTTCAGTTTCTTTTCAATAAAGATGTGCTGTTTTCTTTTCCCATAATTGAATTGTTTTGCAAATAAATACCATTTCTATTCAGGCAAAACTATTTCCTGCTCCTCTTTTGAGTCAGCACCTCTGTGTGGAGTACCACAATTACTTCCACAGCGACACACTTGTGATCTCAGTAGTGCCGGCTGGATGCCAGCAGGATCACCAGGAAACCAGGCAGACTTTCATGTAGGGGATAAGGTGCTGGTTGTTGCTAACAAGTAAGAAGGAAACAGGGCAGGGAATGCTTTCCCCCCACCACCTCCTGCATCCTCCTTTCTGAAGATTTTGTCACCAGTTTTCTCCCCTTGCCTTGGGGGTCCCTTTTCAAGGGATGGAATTGATACAGTCACTGAAAATAATGGAATTTATAGCCCAGACTCAACACTATAAATTTAGCTATTACGTTCCTGATGGGAAAATGAAGAACAAAATGAATTGAGACAGAATATTTGTCTTAATAATTGTCTCTTTTCAATGCTGTGTGCGTTTAATACATCCATGTGCAATATGTGTGAATATATACGTACATATACATGTAACTATATTTAGCAAAGAGGTTTTTGTCTGATATTTGGTTTGGGTCTTTTTCCTTCTTAAAGGACCACTTCAGCACACATTAAGAAGCCATCTGTGACAGAGCAACAAGGTGGATTTCCCACACTGGAGCTGTTCGCTGGGGGAAGACCCAAACTTTGTATAATCCAGACATGACAACAACCAATTGCTCTGCACTGCAAGAAGTATATGGCTTCTCCTTTGGGGTTTTGGCTGTTTCACAGATTTATTTCCTTTTTAACCAGGAAAGTAAGAGCTGAGCCAGCACTTCCCTACTCAAAGCCATTACTCTGAGACTCTGATAAGCTTTCCCACTGAAACCTTCCCTTCTCTCCACTCCTCCCTTCCCATCCCTGCTCAATGCTGCTGTTTTGGGTTGGGCTGGTCCCAACATCAGCTCCATCCTGCTGCAAACGCACCACCACCAAGGAAAAAAGTGCATGTCCAGGCTGTGATCATTTGTCATTTAGATAGAGTCTATGATATGAACCATGGCAAACACTGTAATGACTAATTTCAAACATTTATTACAACACTTGAGAGACTTGAAAGCTCTCCCTGCTCTTGATTTTAATAAATGCAGTCTTGAAGCAGCCGCTTATCAAAGTGACACAAATTGTGTGGTAAATAGATTATGGCACAGCTGAAATACTGGAAAATGAGATCAGAAATGCTGCTATCTCCCATTTAAGGATTTGTAAGATGCTCTGATCAAACCGATTCCAGAAAAGTGGCACAGGGAGAGGTGGTGGAAGTGGGAAGAAGCCAAAACGCCAGGGGATGAGCGCAGGGCCAGCGGCTGCTTATCGTCTGCCTATTTGCATATGCACAATTTCTTTCACATTAACGAGTTTTATCCACCAAAGGGCTGGGGCAGAGATACCAACAGTCCTTGAAGTCAGCATTTTAGTGCCAACCTGAGATACAAGAGCAGCTTCATCTGGAAAGGAGTTATCACAGCAGCAGCAAGACTTCCCCATGCTGTTCTCTGCTCTTCAAGCTCAATGTCTTTGTGGAATAAATATAACTCTTATCAAAACTTAGCAACAGTATTGAAAAGGGAAATATTATGTCTTTCTGGCAAACTGAATGTGGGTTTCAATATGCAGATAAACTAAAAGCTGATTTAGAATTTGTTTTCACAAAGTTCTAAGAATTGAGGCAAGAGCTTCATTTCTGGAATATGCTTTGACCAAGAAAATTGTTAGAAATCATGAGAAGAGTAGTCTTGTTTTTAAAAGCATTCCCAAATGGCGCACGGAAGTGTAACGAGTCACGTTTTCCAGCCAGACACACAGGGACTCTGTAGGCCAGCTGGTAAAGGAACTTAAACACAAGAGAAAGGAAATTAGCCTGGAAACGTAAGAACCTTTTCACCAAAAGAGGATTCATGTTTAGAATTAGCTGCTGCCAATTGTTTTCAAGGTACAGGGAGAAAATAAAGAGTTATCAGGTATCTGCTATTAAGGGATTTCTCATTCAAGCACCGTGGGTCAAATTACCTCTATATTTATAGCTCTCTTCTCCTGAGCAGACCAAATGTGCATGGGAAGGAAATGCACCCAGTTTCAGCCCAATGGGAAATACCAGAATTTGGGGGTCAGCTCAGCTCAAGATCAACATCACTGTTATCTCTGAGGTCACCCACAATAGCCCGGCATTGCACTGTCACTCATATGGCAGGATACTCACCTCAACTCAAAACTCCTTTAGGCTATATTTGTACATTCCCTGGGGTCACTGGGCACTGAACTGGGAGCAAGAGCTGTCTGTGGAGACACTTGAGGGCACAGCAGGTGCCTGGGCTCCAAATTTAGGTCTCTAACTTGGATTAAATTTAAATTTGACAGAGAAAATACCCCCCACTGTGCTAATTTTGGAGGATCTTTGCCTAAATCCCCTGGGCAATGTTTCTTTGCCTCTTTATAGTCCATTCTTTTGAAAAGATGCTGCTTAAGAATAAGGCTGCAAGTTTTGAATATGCAAAGCAGGAATATTCCCCATCAGGTATTCTTTTGCTTTATTCATATGATTGAAACTCTTGCTATGGCTCTTGCAAATCCAAGGCAATGTGTTTACAGTCTCATCAACTGAAAAGAATTGGATTCCCATGTTGCGGTTGAGGGGATTTTCTGGGGTTTCTATCTAGCACAGAGACTCTGGCAGGAGAAGGCTACTTTAATAAGTGCCTACATTGAAGTTTCATATTAGAATACACAATTAAAAACAGAAGAGAGAAAAATACACGTTTTCAAACTCCCTTCAGGAGAAACTCCAGAAATCTGGGCAGTAGGGGAAAACAGATCCCTCCCAACAGCCCAAAGTTCTCTCCTGTATTTCTCTCACCCTTGGTGCTGGGGAACTTTCATCCCCAGCCCTGAAAGACCTTTCTGGTTACACACACTAAGGTATAGGAGAGGCTGGCAAAGGAGCTGGGAGCTCTGCAGCAGCAGCAGCACTGCATCCTCACTGCTGTCACTGCATCTTTACTGCAGCCTCAATCATTGAGAGTGAAGCAGAGAGGGGAGAGGAAAAACATCTTGCTCTCCAGACCCTGTAGACCAGTATTACAGACACCTTCCTGGGGAAAAAAAGTTAATACACAAAGCAGCCACTTAGAGAACACAGATGCCTCATCCAGAGCATTTCCTTTCCTCCTGCAGTACCAGCATGAGCAGTAAAAGCATTAGAGGCTTGGCAGGTACCAACCTGTACAGGGCACAAATCATCAGCTTTCCCCAGTACTGCGAGCAGTTGTCTTACAAAATGTAGGCAGTTGGCATCCAGCACAGCTGAAGTATGTGTGGCACAGGAATGGGCAGCTGAGCCCATTTAACATGTCTCACCTTCTGGCAGTGCCTCCCCTTCCCACTGCCTGGCGACAATAAGCTCTGGACTCAATAACACTGAAGATGTGCCAGAAGGATGCAGGCATTGTTAAACTGGATATGCACTTGCCTTACCTACAGGAGACAGTTTAAAATGTGGCTAGGAAGGCTTGACCTGGGACAACCTGACTTTAACTCTATGCACAATTCCTTTGGCCAACAAACCTACTCGTCTCACTCCCAACCAATGTCCCCAAGCAAGACAACACACATTCAGTGTGCTGGGAAAAATACAAGTCCAGGAACTAAACAGGGACCAACCATAATCGTCCTGTAAGGATGCTGAGGTTGACTTCCAGTTGCCTTACAGAAGAGCAGTGGGAGCCCTCCTCCCAGCACAGCACTGGGAGTTCTCATTATTCCTAGCCAAGAACCACACTGGGCTTTTCAGCCCCAACATATACAATATGGGTCCCACGGCCTCATACAGGATTTTCAGGCTCAGCCGGGGAATTTAGGTGCCCCAGTAGTAACATCCCCCCCAAAACACAGACACTGCTTCGGGACCTTTTGTCTTTTTCTGCTTTATAGCCTGCAAACAGATCAGGCTGGTTTTTGACACAAACCCACAACCATTGTGATGCGATCGAAGAGCTGCTCTCAGAACGAGTGTAACTCAGCCTGAAACATAGTTCCAGTGACTTTCATCTATAAATCCCAAGCAACCTTTAAACGGCAGGTAACTGTCACCCTTTCAATGCAGGGGACTGCAGCAGAGATGCTCCTGTCACTGCCTGTCAGGAAGGGCAGAGCTGAAGCTCAGGTCTCTCAGCTGTCAGTGCAACCAGCTTGCATTTGCTTTTCCCTTTCTGTGTTCCCAAGTCATAAACAGAGGCAGCATTTTGGACAGGTATTTAAAGCTCTTGCTAGGTTTGCTTTTTCCATTTAAAGAATCATGAGCCACAATTCACCCACCTCTAATTTAAATGAGGAGCCTCCTTTCTGCCCACTACCCACTGCCTCTGCTCAGCCACAGCCCAATGCTGCCCATGACAGGATGGGCTTCTGAGAGCAGGCAGCAACCCTGGCAGAAGGAACAGCATTGGGATAAGGAGAAAGATGCTCATACTGAGATGTAGCCATGGCAACGTGCTTTAGCAGAGCAGGAGGCATATCTGCCAAGGCTCAGAGATTTGCCATTTGATCGCATGGATTTCCATGCTCTGGATGCGATCACATCACACAAAATCCAGGTCAGGCTTGATGCCTTGAATAATTCTTTACCCTCAGGGGCACAGAACTGATGTAGGAAGCTGCATCTCATGGAGGATATGGTAGGATTAAACAGATTATCTTTTTGGCCAAAAATAAAGGTGAGCTGTACAAACGAAGAGACACCCAGTTCTGCTTTTATTGCATGGGAGGTGGTGGGGAAGCAGCAGAACCTCAGAGCTGCACTCCCTGGGGAGGAGATAAAGCAGAAGTCTCTAGGGTACTATCCTGCCAACTAAAATTCCCATCCTGTCTGCCTCTTCACCCTGTCACTGTTATCCAAATACCGGAGTAACCATATTTCCAGACTCACAACAGTCACAGCATCAGTTTCCAACTTTGCACCAAGGGCTGCCATTGAACAACCCACCAGCAGCCACAGAGGTGACAGCCCCAGCAGCCCAGCGCTCACCCAGCAGCAATCGCAATCCTCCAGCTTTGGGGAGTCAGCATCCTCACCCTGCTCCTGGAGTCCCTCCTGCAAAAACAGGGACCGGCAGAAACGCAGAGCTACAAGATGCCACAAAGAAAACCTGCACCAGCATGCGTTAGGATAACTGAGAGAACATGAAGCCCTCAGAGGCAAAGGCAAGGCTAAAGAGAGAAACCACAAACTCTTCAGGGCTTCAGGAGATTCGTGGCAAAGCCTGGGATGAAAATATTCTCTTGTGTTCTGCCACTGAACCAGACCTACAGACCAGCAAAGGCTGTATTTGCTTTGATACATGTCGGTGCAGATCATGAAAGCCAGGTCTGAAGCCCAGAAGGAACAGGCAGCTTGAGAGCAAACAAAGGATGTGCCAAGCGTTTTGATTCGAGCAAGTTTGCAGGAACTGCTGTGAACTCCTCACACCTCTGGCTGGCAGAGAGAGAAGAGGGGAAAGGAAGAGGGAGAGCACTGCAGGGCATTGCTCAGTCTTTTTTGCTGTGGTGAGGTCTCCATTGCCTGATCCTGGATGGGACAGTAGAGCAGAAGCAACAGCTCCAGAGCAACTTTACACTGGCTGTGATAGTGTGTGCACTCGACAGTCTGCAGCGGGGAGGCAGGGTCTAAAGAAAAATACCAAACTCAGGTGGAAATAGGAATCTCAGCTGAGTCTGAAAGAAAACAACAGCAACAAACAAACCCAAAGGCTTATTTCACATTCTGAAGATATTTGCCTCTATTCCTTTCATGCTAGCAAATCTGAGACCCCTAAAAATCCATATATTCTTTACTTGGCACCTTCCAAAGAGTGACCACTTTTCCTCAGTAGATCCAGGGCTTAAACCTTTTGAAAACAAGTTCTGAGACCTTGAAAGAAAAAGCCAGCAAGGCAGAGATCATCCTCTATTAGAGCAGGAACAGGGAGGGAGGAGGGGTTTATCCCAGTGATATGAGTCTTTTGGAGAAGTTTAATTCACTCTCACGTCAGGTTCTTTCCTCCTGCCCTCACCACCCCCAGCTCCCTCTGAACCAGCCTTCCCATCCCTTGCTTTTCACCTCTGCAGGTTTGAGCAGGAGATAAACATGCCCTAATTATTTTCCTCTTGCACAGCTGAGCCCTGCAGCCCTTCATTTCCTTACCTGAATGCTCTCGCTTCGAGTGGGTTATATATGACAAAGCCTTTCGAGTATATTTGCTGTGCGGCAGAACTCAGGTGCCACACAACCATTTCAAACCCCTCTTTTCCCCAGCACAGACTAATAAGGGACATGAATTACTCACACTTCTTACAATCCAGAGGGCCAAATACCAAGGGAGTGAAGAAACAGGGTCAGAGATCCTCTTGCCTTTTAGACAAGTACCACGGATACATCTCTGGTTGATGGAGATTAAAACTTGCCTTCAGTTTTGTGCTCAGTTTTGCAGAGAGTGATGAAGAGCCCAGGTCCATTGCAACTGCCTTAATATTACCATAACATCCTCCATCTCAGCAGGCACATTGCTGGCAGCTTCTGTGAAGGGCAGGGAGCAGTGGGAACAGCCAGGGCCCTAGGAGAGGCTGGCTTCTGCTCCCAGCCAAGGCAAATCAGCATCGAGCTGGGCAGTGCAGGGGAAGCCGGTGCTTTTGCTGCGCTCACTACATCATTCTCAGCACACTTTAACAAGTGATGAGACCTGAAGTCTCCCGTTCTGAGTGCTGTCTCATCCTACCAAGCACAGACCACCAGCACAAAGCTCCACCAGGCAGACACCGTCCGTGCTCTCGCATGCAAATACAAAGCGCAGCATGTAAGATGGGAAGAGGCACTGAAGGTCAGCAGACATCCAAACCTTGCTTTATGCAGGTAAAGCATAGAAGGGAAAATCATCACCAAAATATCCACTACAGGTCTTTGAACCACTTCTGTACCAGTACAGAGCACAGAAAGACGGGACATAATGGTCAACAAAAAGCAGCCCACTTTCAAAACCTTCAGACTCTCAGGAACCCACAATAGCAGGTAACTCCAAGGTCTTGCCTGCTTACGCCACATAGGAACACACAAAACTTCCGTGGGGGCTCCCCAAGTCCTCCATTACCTTGCAGACTCATGCTTCAAGATGAGTTCCTCATGAGGTCAAGAAAGACAACCCCAAAAAGCACAGAGGCTGCAAAGGTCCTGCGCTAATGGTGCTAATAACAGTGATTCCACTCCAGGGATGCTACAAACAGATAAATGCTGTGATGCAGACCAAGTGACAGAGGCCACTCTGACTTCTGGCTCAGCTGTAACCCCTGATCCGGGACCACATGAGCAGAGAACTATACTGGCAAGAGGGGTGATGCAACTCCCCTCTGTTGGAAGGAGCTGGTCAGAAGAGACAATGGAAGTCCACTGGCAGCTGGTCCTAGAACCCAGCCAGGGACTGAACTTCTCCGTGTGCTGTAATGCAGCAGTGTGGAAACCTGTCACCCACCAACCCTGCTTCCAGAGCTCCTTTTCCATGTCGTTGCTCCCAAGTCCATGCAGATGCTGCCATGTGGCTTGCAAGATCAAAAAGGCTGGGGGCTTCGAGCCAGCCCCCTCTCTGCTTTGAACCTCTAATTATTTTGCTAATTCTGAGCCTAGCGCTAAGATGCTCTGAGCACACCTAAAACCTTCCCCACAAAAATTAAGCTGCTAAATGTCTCCCAGGATCTAATCCCCAGTGAGAAATACTCCAGCCTTTCCCAGTAAGCAAGAGCAGAGCTCATCTAGTCATTTGCAATTAAGTTCCTGAGCTAATGAAGCTGCTTTAGACAAAAAGAAAAACCCAAGGACCTCAGGTCAGTCTCATTAAGCAGTGTTGTACCTTGCAGCCCCAGTGTATCTTGTGGCAAACAGCTGTGCACGATTCCAGCTCTGACAGCAGAAAAGGTGTGATTATTTATTTATTACATGAAAGCTTCAGGAGTACAAGATGCCTGTGCTGGGAGGGAGCTGGGAGTACAGAGAAAAGAAATGACATTCAGCTGGAGCCTGTAATTAGAAGAGGGGACATTGACCATATAAAATGCAGGTTTGTAATGAATACTTCTGCATTTGCTTTTCTTTGAGATTAAAAGTACACAATTCAATCAAGGGCAAATTGGAGCTGGCCCTCAAGGAAAGCCCGGTTGGAAGACAAATGCAATTATGCCACTGCCATTTGCAATGCTGCAAAGTGACCAGGGAAACTTCAGGAAAAAACCTCTTAGAGGAAAATTGATTTGGAAACAATTTTGCTTCTGATTTGAGTCTCTCCCCTTGTTAAGGGAAGGGATCTTCGCTGCTAGCTGTGGGCTCAAGCAAACAAGATCTTGCCAGCTAACATCTGCTCCTGACACACATTACCTATCTTAGATCAGCAAACAACCATCTTCCCTCTGCTTTCCTTTTGATTGAATAATGTTTATGCAGCAAGAACCAGATCTGATCTTCAAGAGCAAAAGTTTAATTAAGTGCAGAACCAGAGAGAAAACCCTCATTTTAGGAACTGTTTCACAGCACTCTCCCATTTCCTTACATTCTCCCACCCCTCTGCCCACATTTCCACACTGCATTAGCCTCCAGCCCTTCAGGACTCTGCCTGCTTGTACAGACATGACAGGAACCCAAACTTCCCAAGCATCCATCAAGCTATTGGTATGTGTCATCGGTGCCTGAAACACTGATTTCCTGAGCTTGGTGCTCTTTACTCAACAAGCAAGGAATGACAAGGTGTTAAGCAACAGAAGTTGTATTTAAGCCTATCTTTCTTTGTTAGCCAATTAGATCACTTTCACAATGTGCAGAAGACACTGAGGTTAGAGGGTCCCTGCCAGCACTGCTCGGGCACAGCTCAACTCGATCTGTTATTAAAGCCCTGCTTGTTAGCTGGTGAGGAGAGACGCATCCAAAGGGACCTGGTGCTGCTGAGAAACCCATCGAGTCATCTCCACAGCTGAATGGAATGTTTGCACAGTGTCCCCTTCAAAAACCACCCCAAAACACACACAAAACCCTCTCCTCAAAATCAACAACCCCCAGCAAAACCTGCGAATCTTTCCTGGATTATACTACGGGTTATTCATGGCTATGGGCACTGGTGGGTTCAGAGAGACAGCTTTACATGAGTAAACCCCAGGTCCACAGCAGAAGGCTTAGCTCAGGAGGGCTTCCCTGCAGCATGTGCAGTGCCTAGCTCAAATAAGTGTCCCCAAAACAGCTGTGTTGGGGTGCACACAACCACCCTGTAACAAAAAACCCAGGGGTGCACACGATGCACATGAGACTCATTTAATGGACTGATGCTAATGGCAAACCACTGAGCTGCACTGGAACAGTGGGAAAAAGCCCCACATCACTGATCACCATAACTTTCAACCCTGAGCTATCCTACAGCGTGAGAGCTCAGCAATACCCCTAAAATTACCAGTCAGCGAGGATGCACAAAGGGACTTGAGCAGGAGGGAGGGGATGAATTGCAGGGAGAAGACAGACACCCAAAACCAGCACGTGGGGGCTGAGGGCTGGAGGAAAAAATAGAATTTAGAGAGAAGAGATGCAGCCAAGTGTGGGAAAGAGGAGGGAAGAGTAGGGGGGTTGGGGGGGGGTGAAGAGAAGAAAGATCTCAAGAGCATCCACTTAAGCTTTGAATTGCCTGGCTTTGTCTCTGCTTCACACAATGGAAATGTACAGTAGCAACAGACAGATGCTGAGAGCTGGTTTGCTTCTCATCTGCAATTCCAAATACCCTGTCAGGAACAAATATTTGAAAAGACATCTATCCAACCATTAACGTATCTAGTGGGCAATTTTTTTTCCTTTTTTTTAAAGAAAAATAATTCTACATTCATCACAAAGATGATCACGCAGAGAGATGCCAGCAGAATCACACAGGGCTAAGCAAAGTTTCAGGTCTTTCTCTTTGGGGCTGAAGTCAGCTTGCTGTGGAGCTGAGAAGGTGCAGCTGGTTAAGTATTTGTATTACAGGGAGGGTGGTGGGGGGGAATAGACAGCTGTATTTTTAACTGATCATGTGCTTGCCTCTGTTTCATAAGATTTATTCCCTCATTAATCACTGCCCTCCCTTCATTCATGTTAAATATAAAAATGATTAGGAAAGATCCTCATCATGGTTAAAAAAATAATTAGCTGCTACATCATGTTGCACACATTCAGACAGAAAGGAGTGATTAAATTAGGAATATTAAAACCCCATTAATCTGTGCTCAACTTAAGCTCTGCTTGTTCATCTCACAGTGGCACTTATTATTTCTGACACTGAAAGATATTTGAATTACTAGCTGAAACAAGGTCACTATCAGAAAGATGTCAGGTCAGCAATTAGTCAAAGGTGGGAGAAGCTACCAGAACTGAGCTGTGCTCAACATGCCACAAACGTGTCAAGAAGTCTTCCTTTCCCAGTGTCACTCAGATGAGCAGGTCAGCACCGGAACCCTGATGGCATACGGGTGCAGATCAGCCCTGCTATTGCCTACCTGCTTGTAGCAGGGCTGCCAAATCCTTCATGCAGCATCTTAACTCCTAAGGCTGTTCCAGATCCCTGTGCCCCTTCCTTTGGGAGAAAGGTTGGGGCAAGGTGTACAATTTGAAACCCACATCCAGAGCTGCGCATCTTCCCTGGGCTGGCTGGGGCTCAAAGCAGGCAAACACTGACCTCCACCATGGTGGTATCTGTTGGGGCAGCCCAGCAGCAGCTTGCCTTCAGCACGAGGTCTGGCAGGGCACAGGCTGTCATGGGAAGGACACAGTCAATGCAAGGAGAACAGAACTTTACATCTAAGCCAATAGCATTGATTTCAATGTAATTAACTAGCTTGCTCCCCACTTGCACTAATGCCTGTGGGCAGAAGCACTTATTGTTCACATAACAAAGCACTCTGAGATGTTTTCTCCCTTTCAAGAAACTAATAACCTCACTCTTATTTTGCCTCACGAAGCAAAAGCAGCAAGACCGGCATGAGAGAGATGGTGACAGATGCAAAAGAAAGACCCAGAAAAATTATTTCCTCCTAGGGAATGTGTGCAAGCACACAAGCATTTGATGGCACAAGAGAAGATAGCCACAGATCTGTGTGTTTCAGTTAAAGAGTGGTCTGGTGGCAGGCGACTGCACAAGGATGGCATTGACTGCACTGTTTGCCTTTGTTGCTGAGTCAAGAGCATCACATGGGTAAGATCCTACATGGGCAGCTGGCACTGGCCCCAGGGTGAAAGTCTCCAGTGCTTCCAGTTCCTCAAAGAGCAAAGAACTGCATTTGCTCAGTGCCTAGGACAGGGCAGTCCACATTTGCCACAGAACTGATAGCAGTAACCGCAAATTTAACTTCACATTCAAGAATGAAAGAGCAATGCTTTATCTTTAATGGAACTAGTCAATTGTTATGAGAGCCCCACCAATGCTGTGTGGGAACCTTCAGACTACAGCAGGAGGTCTTTGCCATTGCTGCAGGCTCCATTTGCCATTTCCACCACGCCGAGCAAACCCCTTTGAGAGTTGTTGCTCCTGGGAGCCACGTGTTACCTGCCACCACACGCAGGTAAGGGAAGATGCAAGCACAGGAGGACACAAAGAGAGCTGACAAGTCGGTCACATCTTGCACATGAGTTCCTAGGCTGTTTTTCCAGCCACAGGTGGACTCAGGTGCTTGGTGCTTGATACCTTTGATATATTTTCCCTCATTAAGAGAGGAAAAAAAGAGAAAGCACACAAACAGAAATTTTCACCCACAGATCTCCCAAAGTCTTTCCTAAGCACACTGTTCCAGTATACAAACTATTTACTTCATTCAGCACTGACAAAACCACCTCTGAGTCTCTTTAACAAGGAAGCAGCTAATAAACCACCTAACAAGCCTGCACTCTAATTGACAACACAGAGAGGAGGGAAGGATGCTGCAGCTTCTTGCAACTGCAGGAAGGACTTTGGGGAAGCAGAATAGAATTAATCAAGTTGGGATTTCACTAAGACCCCTTAGTCTTATGAAAAATGCCATGAGACATTTAATGACCACAGGTGAGGAGAAGCTCAGGTTTACATCTCATTTGAAACTCAGCATGAAGATTAGAAAGTGATCCAGCACCACCCCCAAGCCCCACACAAACTCATAGGCTTATAGAAGGGACCATAAGGACCATCTAGTACTGCTTGCCTTTGGACAACCCCACAGAGCTCCCTCCATGAGCTGTGTGGCCTCTTTTTGAATGGGACAAACAAAACCACACCTTGTAACCACCCCAGTTACTACTCAGGGGAAAACCTAGCTGAATATGAACCTCTCCAGCATGCCACTGCTACTTCCTTTTAGAAAAAAACAGCTGGGATTGGAGGATAAAAAGGAAAAGTCAAAGCAATGAAAATGTCTTTGCTAAAATATTCATTTACCATCAGTACTTTAGGATTTGGTTTATTTAAGCAACAGCCACAACACACCAGCAAGACATTCTGACTTTCCCCACAACAAGTGGGATTTTCAGCTAGACACAATAGCAGCTTATTTTGTTACCCCTGAAGGCAAGCAGAGGTTTGCCATTGAGTTCCCCAAGAAAAGAATTGAGCCAGCAAAGTGCTTTCAAAATCTTCCTTACTAATAACAGTGTAGACACCATAAGGCGGCAGGGTGTTTAACAGGCAAGATCTGCTCTATCTTTTACTTAATGTGAAATTACTTTGAGGCTCACCTATATGAAAAAGAAATCACATGTGGCTATTACAGACCCACAGCAATCCTTAATCATTGACATCAGGGAGCTTTATTTAAGAAGCGAGGAAAACCAGGAGCAAACCCTGGGAACTCCCACTAAAATGCATTGGCTGGGGGCCCAGCAGAAGCAGAGATCTGCTTGGTGATTGAACACACTGTGCCAGCGCAGGGCAGGTTGGACGGGGCTTGGAACAAACTGCTCTAGTGGAAGGCGTCCCTGCCCCTGATAGGGGTTAGAACTGGAAGAGCTTCAAGGTCCCTTCCAACCCAAACCAGTCTGGGATTCTATGTTTAAAAGCATATTTTCATCCTAAATGCTGTTTGGAGGTGAGGGAGCAGGACAGAGTGAATCCGTGTGGCTTTAGATGTTCAGTAATTTGGGCCCCCTATATTTGGTAATTTGAGTATTACGTTGTGTGCACATCATTGCTCCTGTTGCATGATTAATTACATGAAAAACCAACCAAACAAAAAAACCCCACAAATATAACAGGGAAGACTAAGAACACCTTCAAATAACAGGAATTATTTTGGCCACCAGGAAGCAAGCAAGCACTCCCCTGTCCCAAGTATTGTGGAATTAAGACACTCATAAATCCTTGCCCAGCAAGCCCTGGAGAAATAAGAGAGGCTTTAAATATAATCTAGCCTACCACTTTGTATAGCAAAGGGAGCAGCAGAACGGAGCATAAGCAGAGATCAGCAGAGGAAAGGACAAACATAATTGCTGGAGTCAAACAGAGAAAATTGCAGTTAAATACCAGCAAGATGTGATTCCAAAAGCTTCCCAAAAGCCCACGATGGCTCCGTGGTTAACACCCAGCTCTGCCACATGCAGAGAAGGAAGAGGGCTGCGGACACATAGGTCAAGCAGAGCTGTAAAAGGTATTGCCAAATGCACTATACCTTGTTCATCAGAGCCGTGCCACTGAGACTCCACTGCTGGATAAGCTTTTATACAGCTTTGACACTTAAAAATGGTGTTAGGAAATGCAAAGCTTGCCAGCTCTTTAGGACTTCAGCCAGCATCTGTAGTACCTCTTCCAACTTGCTGGCACAACATTTTGCCACATGTTCACACATGTGTCCCATGGCAGAGGCACACAGGCAGAGACCTGGAGGAGAAGAGGCTCAAAATGATGGATCTGGCAGGGAGGAAGCTGGGCAGAGCTGAACTCATAAGCAGAAATATAATTAAAAAGGTAATAAATCCACCAACAGCTGCAGCAGTGTAACTGATCCTTTTGCTTCCCAGTCCAGCTCTGTACCAACACTTGTGGTTCCCATTGCCCCTGGACAGCATTTGCTGTCTCAGCAGCTCAGAGAGGGTATTTCAGGGCAGAGAAGGGCAATCCAAGAGCAGGTTCATTGCAAGAACTTGATGTTGCCAGGGAAACAGCTTACTTGGTAATGGAAGCATCATTCTGGGGTGGTTTTTTCTCCTCATTGGTTTTGTATCCCCATAGCATCAGTCGACTTAATCAAGCCCCAGACAGCAGAACACCAGCCACAGGATATAAAGCAACATGCAGCAAACCAGCAGAGCCCCTCACAGAGCAAGCAAGAAGGTAAGGGTGAGCACCGGTGCCAGAGGCACCAGGCAGAGGAGCAAGGTTTTCTCTTTAATACATGGAGAACTGCCCAACATTGCTGTTAAATGAATCCTTGTTTAGCAGTAAATAAAACCAGGCTGTCTCTTCAATGACCAAGACACCAACTCCCAAATCCAGCTTCCTATAACCAAGTAAGTCCTATGCCCTCTTCTCTTGCCAATTCATCTTCCGGTTTAGGACCCTTCCCAGCACTTTCCCCCTCCTTTTGCCCCATGCTAATGAAGACATTGGCATGTTCACACTGCTCTGAACACCCTTCTCATGTTTTATCATGATGCTATTAGCGGCTATGGACCACATAAAAATTGGAGGGTGAGACTTGCAGCACCAGAGTGAGGGAGCCAGCAGCACCTACCACCTCAGGCAGGATTTAATCAGACACCCAGGGTGCTGTGCAGTGCAGAGAGGAGCCCTCACACATCAGCAACTCAGTGCAGCTGCAACCTGGGGTAACATATGAGAGAGACCAACAGCATTTATGTTCCATTCATTGAAGACAGCACAAAACCTAAGGAACATGGCACTAAGCTTTGATAAAGGACAATCCAGCACAGGAAATCCTCTGCTGGGTGTTACCTGGGGTGGGAACTACACAATGCTACATGAGCATGAGAAGACAAGCAGCATCTTCACCTTAGTGAGCGAGGCTTGCTTATCTTACTCTGCTGTCAGGACCTAAACCAATACAACTTCAGCGTTTCTCCCTGCTCCCACTCTTATCCCTGTAAAGTTTCCCATCCACTGGGCTGTAAGGAGCTCCTCACAGGGATGATATCCCACAGAACAGAAACCAGCCAGCCCTTGGTGATCCAAGCACTCCACACCTTAGGCATGTGTGTGATCAGGCACTGACCCTCAGAAAAAAAAGTAAATCCGAGAAGACAAGAGAAGAGGTAAAATTCACTGCTGCTTTGCAACACCTTCCTTGGTGGAGAACATTTCCCAGCTCACACAATGCACACCAAAAGAAAAGCCAATCTCACAGGAGATCACTTCAAAAGCAAACTGCAGGCTTCACTTGTGCTGTCACCCCCATTCCCAGCACGGGGACTGACTGGGGAGACCACTGCAATCAGATACTTTTAGTTTCAATGATTCTGAAGTTGTCAGTCTGGGGCTGGTTTAAACTGGAGTTATTTTCACGTGGGCCAAGATTTGCAGGGTTTCCAGAGCTCTTCAGATGCGACTTCTCTAAACAGAGATGGGAAGTTGTACGGGCTCATTTTGTCTTGTCTCCTACACAGGCAGGTAAATGAGCAATGGCTATAGTGGTACTTATCAGAGCATGGTTTGGGTTGGAAAGGACCTTAAAGCTCATCCAGTTCCAACCCCCTGACACAGGCAGGGACACCTTCCACTAGAGCAGCTTGCTCAAGTCCCAGGTTGCCCCAGTGAGCCCCCATCTCCCCCTCTGAGCCCACTTGCAGCACCCTGCAGAGACAGAGGTGGATGCGACCTGACACAGCAGAAAGGTTGCTGCTCCCCAAAGCCTCACAGAGCTGGATGTCTGCAAGCAGTGGTACAGGACTGCATTATCCACCAGCTCCCAGCTGCTTCCAGGTCCCTGAATGGCTCTGGTTTCCTTGGAGGGAGGAGATGGAGACAGGCAGGGATGGAGGAGAATGTTTTGAACTTTCTTGCTACCATTAAGTTATGTAAAATAGTTTCTCATGGCTAATTTAAATGTGGTCAGCCCTCTGAGGAAGTGGCTAAAGCCACACCAGAGGGGTTATTACAGGCATTCCTCCAGTTTTGGGTAGCTCAGGAGCTTGCCATTACCAAAGTAACAGAGCTTTGGTGTTCCCATCCCTGTAAGCACACCACAGTAGCTCACTGCAGGGCTCCCTGGCAAGGAGCTGCTTTGCAGAGGTGACCACATCCTGGTGGTGCAGAGCCTGGGTACCAGCAGCATCACTCATAGCTGTAACAACAGGAAGGGAACAGGGGTACACGTCCCCAGCACCACAGGACAGGGCAAGAAGAGGATGGAGATGCAGAGTTGTAAAGCCTCTCTGAGGAAAAGCCATGGTTTGGGTCCTTTCAGTCCCAGCACAAGGCCAGTAGCACCAACAGGCTCAGACCATTTCTTCATACAAAATTTGCACTGTTGATAAGGCTCAAGTCTTCCACCCAGGCTCCCACAAGCATCCTAGCAAAGCCCAAACAGAGCAAATCTGCCCTGCCACGACAGCAAAGTAATTTCTCCTCCCTGATGTGTTTTATTACCCAGCAGAAGGAAACCCATACTTTTGGAAATTGAATTACATGTTCTTGAATATCAAGAGGAAAAAGTTATCCCCTTCGCTGAGCTGCATGAATAACATCCCTGCTTTACTGCTCACAGGGAAGGAACAAGCTAAATCTTCTCATGGTGACTTTCAGATCTCGAGTTGAGATCCAGAGCACTGAGCAGCTTCTCACAGTGACAGTGAGACGAGGCTACACCATACAGGAGGCCCCAAGGCACTTCAAAACCATCAGATTGTTAAAGGTGAGACAGAAACTGGAGAACATCTTTTGTACCAGTGGCATCAGGACACTTATATCCAACGGCTCTGGCCACAGGTTCAGCTTCTAAAGAAACAAGTAAACAAACAGGGAAAGAAACCCCAAACGTATCCTCCCAATGCAATTTGGAGGTTTTACCAAGGGAATAGGGTCTTTGTCTTCACTTGTTGTTGCAAGAACTTTTACCAGGCAAATGAGGAGTGTCAAAAGGCTGTTTCTTGCAACAGGGACCAAACCCCCTCCCAAACGCATTTATAGTTGAATGAAGTGTCCTAATCCAAATCATCTTGCAGAACCTCAGCTTGATTTCAAAGATCTCACACCTTTGCTGTCTGCAGAGGAGGCAACGCGCTATGGTTTATCACAGAAATTGGGCCTTCAGAGTTCTTCATCTTCCCCCCCTCCAAGGCCTGTATTTCTTAAATCATGACTTTTATTAAACCCCAGCATGGTGCAGATCACAGCCATAATTCTTTCCCCCCCACCTTCCCACCACAAATCCATTCAAAGTGAGTGACATTTGCAAAAGTGTATTTTCACGGCCCTCAGTAATCCCTTCAGAATATTAAGACTGCATTACTTTGTCTTTGGTTACATTAACTTCAATTTTCCTTATGAGTAAGTATTTGGCTAAAAATTAATATAGTGAAGTTGAAAAGAATCTTATGATAGGAAAAAGACTAATTTCATCTCTGGCTGCTCAGATACCAGAGTACACTGGGGTTAATGTAATTAACTTACAATTTTAGCCTAGGTTGTGTACATACACTGAATCTCCCTGCTGGAAACAAGATTAGATTTTATTACACTATATATCCTGGTTATCTTCACCATGCCTCCAATATTACTTCCCTCAATGACTTCAAGGCTCTCTGCTGCAATGAAAATGCAGAACCATCTGGTATTGAGCCCATGCAGTTTATTTAAGGATTTAATTAAATGCTCTAAATGGAGAGCTTCTTTGAATTAACATTTTAAATGTGACTTATTGCAGGTTTAATATTGTCTTAATGCCAACCTGGGAAACTCCATAGCCAAGTTGTTGACGTTTAAATTGAATTCATTTGGGTGGCTCCAGGGGGACTCATTAATTAATCTAAACAACTAATGGGGATTGGTTCTGACTTTTGATGAAGATTATTTACAGAGACAATTTGCAGTGAATAAAGAGTCACAGTAGGCAAATGTTTAATTGAATTTAAAAAAAAAAAAGGACATCTCATTGTGTTCAATATCAAGGATGCATCTTGCGAGTCGGCTTTGAAATACCAAGAAAGGGACAATTGCTTGAAGCTTCCTAGCTGCACACCACTAACAAAGAGAATGGGCAATTACATTTGCCTCTGTAAATCACAACTCAAGAGGACAACAGGTCTGGTGAGTTTACAGAACACACAGAAATGCTCCAACAGGAAATAGTCTGTATTATGAAGACCAAGTTGCCCCACTCATTTTGACTCATATACCAGAAAATGGCATTTCCCAACCAATCATCAGCTGGAAAAAAACAGAGGCACCTCCTCTCACATCTGCAAAAATCTGAAACAACTGCAATGAGCTCAGCAGAGCTGCTTTAATTTACAACAGCTTAACCTGTAGCATCCAATCTTCTTTTATTCTTTGATCATATCAACTTTGGAATCAGTTATTTGCACCTCCGAGCACACCACAAGCCCTGGAAGCACTAACATCTACTTTTGTGGTTAGTTTTCAGTAAAGCCACAGTAGCAAAACAATACCTGCTTGCCTGTGTATCTGCACTCATTACAGCAAATCACCCTTTAGCGTTTTCCTACTGTTATCATCATTATCCCATCTCATCTTGAAGTTTCCAGTTACACCAGAGTTTGCCATCAAAGCAAGTGCACTAAATGCTGTGCACACTTGTATTCCCAAGGAAACACAGCTCCCGTTCTGCAACCCCAGCTCCTGAGGGCACAAGCACCTCTAAATACCTGTGAATTCAAGCATGGACTCTCAAAAAGCAATTGCGTGTTTAACACAAAGCACACGTTACTGGAGAGCAGACCAAGGAGTGAGATAGGGGTAGATTAAGGGGTAAAGATGCCAGCAGCAGGTTGGGACTCTCTTGCCTGATGCACCCTCTCCTATGTGACTTCTGCTTTTGCTTGTTATGGATTGTCCTTAACCTAAAAGCCAAACTGATTTTAGATTTAAAAGCACAGCATTGCAGGGCAGGAGAGGTGAAGGACAGTGGAAAAAAATGGGGATACTGAGAAGAAAAAATAATATCAAGTGCCACAGGTGCTACACTTCTATAACACAGCCATTAACCCTGCAGAGAAGTTAGATGGAGAAATCATCCAGCATCTTAAACACTACATATCTGAGAAGCGCATCAACTACCAAAGATACGACCGGAGCGGCACACACTGACTTCTCTTCACAGCAGTGTGGTTGCCTCTCCCTCAAAGGGGCACTGGTTACCAGGGAGACTCATGTCCCTTGGTCTGCTTTAATCCACACATGAAGTACCTCAGTATGGTCAGGTCTCTCAGGGAGACTCATTCACACAGGACAGGCCGTATCTCACGGTGGTCACCTAAAAACCTTTAGCAAGCAGTGACCATCGAATGCTCCTGATTTGATCACCCACAAACATCCAATGTTTTGAACTCCACTGTGCTGTGTCCAGCGCTAACAACCCAACTCCACATCAGCAAGCCTACTCCCTTTCTCCACCACTGGAATATGACAGGAGTCCTGTCCCAAGCTAGCATTGCCCAGCTGGTTAAACCACCTCTGAGGACCATTATAGGGGGATGCAAATAAGTCAAAACCTCTGTGAACATGCTTCACCTTGTGGCAAAGGCAAGGCCATTGCCATCCCCACATAAGCCCAACCAGAGCCCAAGGCTGAGCCCACATTCTCCTCTGATCTCTCTGTGTCAGATTTGTGTTTTATTCCCAATAATATCATAACATGCCTTGTCTGAATTGAAGAGGTTCCAAACTTCTTTTCTTTCCAAGGCTGGACACATCCTGCATGCTAATTTAGGAGGCAATTGAGGGGGTGGGTACATTAAGAAAATGCACATAGCCATTAAGCCAGAGAGACTAAAGCATTTTGCCTCGATCAGCACTGCTGGATACTGTCTAGAGCATCGCCAGCTGCTCTCAGATACCTATAGTGGAGCTCTTTAATGCAAACACCTCCAGTAACAGCTTTTGTGGATCTGACAGACAGAGTGGTTAAAAATTAGGCATTCAGTGCGTATCCAGTGGAGAGACATTGTACAGCACATCTGAAGAGGGGAGTCACACTCAGAACGGAGATTCTGAATTGTCTGAAGGGGAAGGGCTGCTCAGGCAGGTGGGATGGATCCTGATTCCAGCCATGCTGGAAGTATCTCATATCATCCCTCCCCATCTTCCCAGGGATTCCTAGCTCCCATCAATGCAGATCCACAGACAGAAGACCGTCACATCCCAACAGAAACAATCAAGACATTCACTGCACAAGGGAGGATGGAGGGAATATGATATTTTCCCCATCAACTCAAAATTTCCTACAAATCCTTTTCTGCCCACACCCCCCTTTTTTCCCCCTAAGTGCCAACTCCCTCAGGGCTCTGTCAAGGTGATGCAGCTGTTTAATGTATTTTATTTTCCCTAGGATTGCTTGCTCTTGGTGTGAAAAGTGTCAGTTATTTTGGGAAACCTGGAATCAAGTGGGCAAGCAAAGGAATTATTCATGAGGACACCATGAGGAGGAAGGTTACTTCCTTCACCCTGATGGGAGGCGGAGAGCTCAGCCAGCAGTTCAGTCTTAAAATGAAGAGGCAAAAGTCTCTGCCCCCTTGAACCTGGATAAGGCATTAGGAGCTGAAATTATAGGGAGAAGCATAGCTGGTCCATCACTGGAGCAGCAAGGGGAACTACGGTAACACTTGAGGTTCCTTCCAGCCCTGTGCATCTAAGTCTTCGTAAAAATCAAGCACACTTTGCAATACCCATTAGGTTTGAGCATCCACAAGGGCATAAAGCAGGTGCCTACTTAGTCTGCAGGGCCGTGCCCTGCATTAAATGCCTGCCCTCCCTCCCAGAGCAGGCACCTTCCAATTTCACCTTGAGAACTGAGTTTTCCCTCATGCTGAGGAAATGGGGAAGGGTGGCTTAGAGGAATTCTTGTCTTTTAAAGCTCCTCTTAGATATAATGCTATTTTCTCTACTTGGAGCAATCAACTCGGTCTGCACCTGCCTGTGAAAATGGCACACATTACAGATAACCATCTCAATAAAAGATGCTAAGTTTGATACACATGGGAGAGATGCAAGAGTCAGTTGCCAGCACCTGTAATAAATGCTTGGAGCAATGCAGAATTATTTCAGCCACTCCAGCTAATGAGTTGGCTTTATTTGGAGCTCAGCTCAGATGCTTCTATACAAAAACCCATAGTATGGGGAATAAACAAGAGGAATTAGAGATGTGTGCACTTCTATGGGGATATGATATTATTGGCATCACAGAAACATGGTAGGATGGCTCCTATGACTGGAGCTTTGGAATGGAAGGTTACGGGCTCCTTAGGAAAGACAGGTCAGGCAGCTGAGGAGGGGAAATGGCCATTTATGTCAGTGGTAGGCTGGAGTGTATGGAACTGTGGCAGGGAGGTTGGAAATAGATGATCTTAAGGTCTTTTCCAACCCTAGCTATTCTATGATTGAACAACTCCTCTTTCCAAGGCCTTTAACATCACAGCCCTTTAGCATCACGGTCTCACATCAGCTCTTTCCATGTACAAAAGCTGCACTAATAACCATTAAACTGTCATTTCTGGCTTGCAGCACTGACAAACCAGAGGGTTTGGCTCAATCTATGATAGCAAGGTCAATGAATGGCAGACAAGTCATCTACCCAGTGGAGCCTGCTGGCTGGTGAGAGGTCACTGGAGTGAATAAAACATTATCTGAGCAAAAATGGTCCGGGTTTTTGTGACGTTTTTGTTTTCCCTGACATGCTGGAGCTGCTGGAGCAGTCCTTCAGTAATTATTCCTGATGTTCACTGTGTTTTCTTTTGAAACACCTTGTTGCTGTAGGGAGTACCAGATGCTCTGGGCAAGCTGCTATTGCCCAGGCACAGCTTTCAGATGTTTGGTGTTTTCTATTTCATCTGTTATCAAATCAAAATATCTTACCCAGCTCCCATGGTCTCCTGTAGGCTTTGGTCCCCACAAAAGTCTGCTAAGGGGTAACCACACTGTTCCTGCCCAGGGCAGGAACCAACCAGCCAGGGGGAGACCTGACAGGTTTGGGACTGCTATTTAGGTTACTGCAAAATACATACCTAAGTAATACACTTACATATTTCATATGTATAAATATATCAAGGATGTATACACACACACTGATACACACAAACTTCTCAAGAAGTTTAATCTCCCCCAGCAATGCTATGAAAAGCCCATGGTACACAAAAGCCTCTTTTACCTGAAGGCTGGACAAACACAAATGCATGTGTAGAAACAAACTTGGACAGGACAGCTAAAGGGCCTTCTAGGGAAGCAGAGCTGCTTAAAACCAGCAAGCTAAAATTGGAAGCGAGGTGATCAAAACTGACACATGAAGATGCATTTTTTCTTACTCTCATTTACACTCCTCTGTTATAAATAAGGGTGCTCTGAGAAAAAAAACCCAACAGTTGCTATGTTGAAATCTTGGATGGCAAAGCCGTCACCTTTGTCACTGTTTGGATTAAAATGCATCTTTCCACATCCCACATGCAAGCGAGATATAAACAGTAAAGCCAGAATATTCAAACAAATATTTGCAAAGGGGTTTTGTTTGTTTTTAAATGCTTGTCCTACTCAGAGGGAATCCACAGACCACAGAGTGTCCTAAATAACCACTTCTTTGCTCCAAAAAAGCAGCAGGAACATGTGAATTACCAAAGGAGATCTGGGGAGGTGCAGAAGAACTTCAGATGTTCAGACAAGATTTACACTCTCAGATACAACCATCAAACCAAGATGCCTTCATCTATTTTCATACCTTGCACCAAACAGCTACACAAAGAGCCTGCAGCAGAGTATGACCCTGAACCTGAGTTTCAAGTGAAACTGAGCCTGGGTTTCACATCTGCGTCAAAACCATCATCCCAGTCTGGCTACCTCTGTCACAGCTAATCTCAGCATTGATACAGACTCATTTTTGCCAACCAGGGGCCACACCTTTGTTTTGTAAAGCAGAAGACATGAATGCCATCAGTGTTAAGTAGCATGATTTAGTTTTGAACCAATCAGAGAAAAAAGACTGACCTTCAGTCCGTCACCAAGATCCTGACTGTCTTTGGTATTAAATTCACAGGCAGAAGCTTCCATGTCCTGGGGGGGAAAATATCAAAATGAAATGAATTTGTGTTATTCTCTGGTTTCATACCCGTGTTTGTTCCAACGGTATTTACATTACACAGTGCACAGAAAGACAGCTTCAACTTAGTGCTCAGCCTTTCTCATAGCTCAAGTGCAGGAAGGTCCTGAAACGAAGAAATAGAAGTTTCCAGTTTCTCAGCACTGATATGGCAATACAGCAAAAGGCAGTGAGCCCATCCTGGGGGAACAGAGTGGTTGGGAACACACAGGAAAAGCCTTAAAAAGAGAAAACTGAAAAAAGGGAGAGAATGGGAAAAAGGTAACAGCTTCTGTAACAAGTGGGACAGTTCCCCTAAAAACTTTAAATCGGACATTTCATCAAAACCTGAGCAAGCCTTTAACAGATAAGGATGCTCTGCACTTCTGCAGCTCCTATTCACCTAAAAGCTCCTCCTTCACCCTAGCCATTGTCCCTCTTGCTGCCGATATCTACTTTAGAGAGATAGAAACACAGACAGAAAGAGCTCATGCAGTTCCAACCCCTGACATGAGCAGGGACACCTTCCACTAGAGCAGATTGCTCCAAGCTCTGTCCAACCTGGCCTTGAACACTGCCAGGGATGGGGCAGCCACAGCTTCTCTGGGCACCCTGGGCCAGCGCCTCAGCACCCTCACAGGGAAGAGCTTCTGCCTAAGAGCTCATCTCAACCTCAAAATCCATGAAGCTTTGAGGCAAAAACAAAGGTGACAGCAAGAAGGCTCCGGAAAATGCATGGGGAATTGAGTCTGCTACAGCAAAAGTATCTCTGTGAGTTGTTCTCCTGGTGAAAAGCCAGTGCGGTGCTAAAAACCCACAGTTTTACACTGTTACCTAGAGCATGAAATAATGTCCCTGTTGAGGGCTGCAGGCTCATAGAGCATAACGGAGATTCAGGAATGGGATTTCCAGAGGTACTCAAATGCTGAACTCCAAAATTATTGAGGCACTTTAGAAAAATCCCAGTTCACAGAAGTAAATCCATAAGATACCAGTATCTGCATCAGTCCTAGTGGTTCAGAATAAACACCCTAACAAAACATCAGCTAGTAAATTAGTGTGTGATTGCTGATGCCTGAGGATATGTCAGGAGGGTGGCCAGGCTTTCCCCACTTCATTCTTTGTTTTGCCTTTGAAAAACCAACAAACTGCTCTGGAGTCAGCCTAGCTCAAATTTGTGTCATATGCTTATGTTCGTTGGGCGTATTACTTGGGCAGAGGAAGGAAAGCTACTAAAGAATAAAAGGCAGACTTTCAAGAAACCCAAATCTGTCAAAAAGTCTTGTTTCTACAGTGTGCAGTCATTTTCCTTCTCTGTGCATGTGGATGGGTGTCTATGTTTGTGCAGAGGATTTCCCCTTGATCTCCTGGCAAATAAAGTTTAATACAACGAGAGATATATATATGTATATTCAGACTATCTAACAGTGAGAGAATTACTACATGCCAAGTGAGACACCTTAAATACCAGATTAACACACACAAGCCACTAAAACTCTGAATTAGATGCCAGGGTGGAAGAGGTGGGTCTGGCTCAGCTCTGCCTTGGCCAAAAGCTGGAAAACCAGCCCATAAAGGGGTTTCATGTGCACAAGAACTGGTAAAATCAGGTCTGTGCTTATGTTGTTTAGTAACTAAATGATCACCCACTCCCTTTTCAGCCTTCTGCACTGAACTCCCCAGAGCAGCAGATTAAGGGAAAGGGAATATGCAAAGTGGAAACCCATCAGCGTTTGTTTCTCGAGAAGACAACTGAAAGATGGGCATTCAACATTAGAAAGCTACAGCTCTGAGACACAAAGCATACCAAGACAAACGCCCATTACCCAGCACAGTTTCTACTACTTTCTTAGCAACAGGCATCACTTGGATTAATTCTCTGAAAGAAAACAGTCTGTCTCAACAGCAGCCTGATGGTCTGAGCAATTCACTTTGCAATTACTCACTAAGCTACCTTGATTTAATTATTCAAGAAGAATCTCACTGCCACACATAACTACTTAATTAAAAACACAACTTTAGAGCAATAAGAGAGTCACATTATATTGCATTTGAAATAGATTTCTTGCTGAAAACATGCGCGGTTCATTTTAACCAGCTTAATGTGCCAATATATTTAGAGTCCCCAGGATTTTAAGAATGGCTCGAGCAACAGTGATCATGCAGGGGCTGCAAACACTCATGAGCTTGTTCTCAGAGCAATTCCAGTAAAATCAAATTAAGAAAAGCATCACTGCAGCAGAACAAGCCCAAAGCATAAGCAAACTTTGCACTCAGAGAAGTCAGAAGCTGGGAGATAAGAACAAGCTCTTACCCTATTCACAGTCTTACTTCGCCTTCCCCAAGCACCGTCATACCTATCTGCTCACCTGCCTCCTGCTCTTGAGTTCCAAGAGGCCCCCAGGTGAAGGTGCAAAACCCTAATAACCTTTGCATACCCACCCAGGACCCACCAGCGGAGGAGGATTCACTCTGATCCCAGGTGAGACAAACTCAGATGATTTCACCCCCTCACTCCCTGCTGTGACCAGCCTTTGCTCTCTGGTATTGCCCTGTAATGGCCCAAAACCAAGAAACTTGTGCTCATTCTGTAAAAGCACCCTTGGCCCCGACAACTCTTCAGTATGACCTTCAGCTCAAAGCGTTGCAGAAGCACAAACATCAAGTGCCCAGACTGTCAGTTCCCATGCCCAAACCTCAGTATTGAAAGTGCCAGGATACCTCCCAGCAGGATCTCCTGCTTCTGCCCCAGGGTGCCTGTGTCCATTCCCCATATGTCAGCATGGTGGAAGCAGACCACATTCTCCAGGATGGAGATCTCCAGCTGAGGGCAACTACTTGAAAGTAATTCCCATTTTTCATGAATCTTAGCATTTGAATGGATATCAACTATGGGTATCATTTGATCCTTGCAAGAGTCAAGAGCAGTCTTGGATAACTTGGGGTTTTTTTAACCTGTGACGAAAAAGCTTGTGAATTTATTGGTTTGATTGCTACTGTGATAGAGATGGAGACAACCTTTGGGGCAGAGAGCTGGGGTGAGATGGACTGGGTGCAAGGAGGAGTAACTGCAGACACCAGCACGACCCATGCAGTGCTTTCCAAAGAGCACTGGATAGATTCAGACTGTGCCAAGTGCTGTAGGAAACCTCCCAATTTACTCGCATGCCGTTTCCTATTTAGTTATTTAAAACACCTCTCCTTCGTCTTAACTAGGAGGTACTGGCTCCTTTGGTTTTAACACATTTTCAATACAACTGACACTATATCTGTATTTATATGTGAAAAAAAATTAAATGACTGCCTTCTTGAATATTATCTTCCTGGATTATTGTGTGCCCTCTCTCCCCTTCTCTTCCCGGAGAGACCAACCATCTCATGAAAATGCTTTTCATCATCCGCAAAATTTGATGCCCAAAATAGCCCCACGGTTGCCCTAGCAACTAGCATTTATTTCCCCCTCCCCCCAGCATCCCCCCCTTTGCATATTGCTGCATATTTCTATCATCTCTTTCCAGGCACAGTTCATAAACACGGCTGCATAATAAAGAATGTTATCACCAATGACTTACAGCCCAGCTGCTGCAAATAAGATATGAAGTGGCAAGGAAATACAATTTCATGCAGCTAGGACAACAGATTGATTGGGTGCCCTTCAAATTTGATGCCACTTCTTTAAGTCTGTCCAAATTCAAAAAAAAAAAGTTAGTTTCCCCACCTCCCCATCTTTCCGTGGTAGCAACAGACAATAAAAGTGGGAGATAATTCACTAGGACACTCATTATGTCTGCAGCAACCTTGCCCTGAGAGATTGACAGTTTAAAGAGATGTGCTGCTTTTCCCTGCCACCTCCTCTACTTTTTCCCCAACCGCCCTTCTTCATCAGAAGTCTTATATTCCTCCACTTTGGTTGCCTGTTTAATTTAATTATCTTTCCTTTCAAATTATTAGTTCTGTTCAGATTATTAGGCAGAAGGTTGCTACAGATAGAGACAAGCAAAGCCCTTAAATTCCTTACCACCGTCTCCGAAATTGTATCCTTATTCTCCTTTAGTTTTGGTACAATAATACAAAAATCCTCTCTCCCCTAGCATTTCTATCAAAGAACACCCCAGCAAGGACAAAAAGAAGCATGCTTTTGAATTCTTCTTCTCCCCATCATTTCTGATGGGTTGACTTTCAAGGATATGGAGATCTGCTTCAGAAGCTGATTTGAATGTGCAGAGATCACCTTGTGGTCTTGTGGTTCCAAAGAGCAGCACAGCTGGATGGACTGTGCTGATGCACGGAGTGCTCCGGCTTGCAGGAGAGAGAACATCTATGGGTGCAGACAGAGACACCCCTTGCACATCACTGCAGTCCAGGGTTTCTCTCTCATACCCACCTCTCCTTTCTGTCCCCTGCCTTCCCCCTCCATTGCTAACAGTAGTTTACTGTATTGTTCTTCTACACCATGTATATTGCCCAGGACAAGTTTGCGGTGCCTGTCTCTTTGAGACACTGTTCCTTCCTCCCTATCAGGCACAAACTGCCTTCACTGTGGCATCCCACATGGGCTATTCCTTTGCATGGAAAGGATGCATGGAGCAGTGCTGGCAAGGATGGGGGTCACTCTGTAACTGGGATCTTGGCAGTGACCTCAGACACTGTAGCTGCAGAGGGAAGAACAGGGCACAGGATGTGCAATGGGTGCACAAAGACCTCACTGGTTTTTTTGCTCCTTCATTGGCAGTGAAGGAAAGCCTGGTTTATTCCCATTTAACAAAGAGAAGAGAGACCCATCATACATATTGGGCAGTCTCTTGCTCCAAATCGTCCCTAGGATTAGTTAACATTAATCAATCACAATCATCCAAATCAGCCACGGAGGGAGGAAATCATAGAATCATAGAAAGGTTGAAAAGGACTTTAAAGCTCATCCAGCTCCAACTCACTGCCGCAGGCAGGGACACCTTTCACTGAAGCACGTTGCTCCAAGCCCCGTCCAACCTGGCCTTGAACACTGCCAGGGATGGAGAATTCACAGCTTCTTTAGACAACCTGTTCCAATGTTTCATCACCTTCACAGTAAAGAACTTCTTCCTTTCTCTAACCTGAATCTCCCCTGCTTAAGTTTTAACCCATTACCTCTTGTCCTATCTCTACAGTCCCTGATGAAGAGTCCCTCTCCAGCATCCTTGTAGCCCCCTTCAAACGCTGGAAGCTGCTCTGTGGTCTCCACGTAGCTTCTCCTCTCCAGGCTGAACAGCCCCAACTCTTTGAGCCTGTCTTCATACAGGAGGTGCTCCAGTCCCTGCTCATCCTTATGACCTCCTCTGGACTTGCACCAACAGCTCCATGTCCTTCTCATGCTGAGGACACCAGAGCTGAGGACACACAGGGCTGCAAGTGAGGTCTCACCAGAGCAGAGCAGAGGGGCAGGCTCACCTCCCTCAACCTGCTGCTCACGCCCCTTTTGATGCAGCCCAGGCAAGCGCTGGTTTCTGGGCTGCGAGCACACATTGCTGGGTCGTGTTCACACACCTCCCTTGAGAGCGGGCCAGGCCAGCAGACTCTCTTTCAAGACAGAATCTCCTACTACTGTCACCCACCACTTTCTCTTGACTGCACTGGTATTTGTCCTCTTTATTGGTGTTGCAACTGGTTGTTCTGTTGTGGTGGGGGTCACCTGGTCAGCCCCCACAGAACTGTGAAGTGGTTCTGAGTGGGGAAGTCAGGCTTTGGAGGAAGCCCCATGCTTTTATTTGTCTTCTCCATCCTGTTACTGTTTCTTGTGACAAGTTCCTTCACGGCTCTTTTCATTCAGGAATGAGACTCCTGGGCGCTGTTTTCCTCTCACTCCAGTGCTAAAGACAGCCTTCTCCATAGATACCCACCTCAGCAGATCATTCCTAGCAGAAGCTGTTCTCTTAGTGCTCAAAAGCAGCAATAGTTCACAAAGAGTCCTGAACTAACTCAGCCACATCTGGAGGCAACACAAATGTTGTCATCTCCTTAGCATCAGTAGTGAGCATTTCTCACAGACACAGCACTACCAGGCTGGCCTGCCTGGAGCCTGAAAACATGGGGATGGGCTGCTCCTTGACCTGCAACATCCCTTTGCCTCTCAGTTCCTTCTTTCCCATCAATACATTGCAATAATGAGTCTAAACCAAGGTTTCAACTACAAACAGCTCTGATCTGTAGCTTCTGTGTGATGAACTGGATCTGAATTCTGGCAGGTTGCCCTCATTGGTTCTAGGATGTTGTGATGCTTAAATGCGCAGGACATTTGCCAGCTTTTCAGATGGAAAACATGAAAGCAGTTCAGAATAGGATTATTACTATTATTAAAATGAGAGATGAGGTTTTAAACCCAAAACTGCAGATCAGGAACGTTAAAACCATTTTCCATCTTGAAATATGTTCAGTGATGGAAAACTGAAGTCAGCATTAAAGCAGCATTCATGGGTCACACAGAAGAGTGTGTTTAGAACATACTTTAGTAGAACATACCACAGCAAAGTTTCTTTTTTTCTTTCTTTTTCTTTTTTGGTAGCACTTGTAGTGAGAAACAAGTAGAGATGAAGGGAAGCAGAAAATATGTGAGAAGGGAAGGTTTTTAGAAACTCATTTCTACCACCTCCTTTGAGGCATGAGCAGTTCTTTAATCTAAGCAGGGTCATTTCTGTGTCATTCTTCTGCCCTAAGTGGAGGCCAAGTTCAAGAGGATTGTGTTCCTTTTAATTTGCTTTGGATACAAGTACTTGGATACAGAATGCCATTTATCTTTCTTGACTCAAGTAAATAAATTTTAAAAGCCCACCTTGGTGCATCCTATAAATACCCCATAATATCCAGGATCCAGTATCACTTCTTTTTTTTTGCACCTAAAACCTTAAACCCTACTGACACCATAAAACATCGGCGTTCCCCATCCCATGATTGTTCTCCATAATCTGGGAGAACATTAAAGAGAGAAAAATTGTGCTGAAAAATGACATCTTATCTATTTTCTTCCTTCCTACCAGCACTCCATGTTTTTGTCATCGCGGGTCAGACACCTGCTCCCCACATTATAATCCGTGGAAGTGATAAATGCTTGTAGGCGGTTATTACCAGTGGCCATATTCACTTGGTGTCAATCTGCAAACCAGCACGTTCACTCAGTTGCTATTCCTTGTCCTGCCAATAAGGACTAAAAGTGAGGAGAAAAGAGACAAAAAAAAAGGAACTGACAATTTCTCTCTCCCTCCTCCTTGTCCCTGGAGGGAAAAACTGCTGCCAGGCCCAGATGCTACATAAACCCCAGGGCTGGAGAGGGGATCCTGCATCTATAAGTTCTTTTACAAGCTCTTATGAGGCTGGGGGATAAGCAGGATAATTTACATGAGCTGGGATCTCCTGGGTTTGACCATGACCTCCTCATAGCTATGGGTATATTTAACATGGCAAGACAGATGGGCAGGGAGCCAAATTACAACATAATGTGGCAAAGCCCAGTTTAATCATTGTTGCACCAGCAATGGGCAGCCCTGATTGACTGACCTTTCCTGCTGCTGGGTGTATCACATCCTCATTTAGGCAGACCTTAGGCCACTCCAGCGAGGTTGAACAGATCAAGGAAGAAGAGTCTTGTTTGCCTTTTCCCTGCCCTGCCATAGCCACCCTATGGCCATATCCTGCTTCCAAAGAAGTGGCTGCAACCAAAAATTACTCTCTAAGGAGAAGAAACATGCACACTTAGTTCAAATTTAAGGCAATGCAAGTACAAAAAACAACTTATGGGAAAGTGCAGAGGATGCTTCATAAGATACAGGTTTTTCCTCTCAGAGGTAACACTCCCACCATTGTAACACAGCCATGGTCCAAAATATTCTGCATTTCACATGACAAATGGCTAAACCTACCCACTTTCTGAAGGTCTGATTATTCTGCAAGTGCATGGATACCACAAAAAATGTGCATCACAGACCTTGTCCAAAGCATGTGATTCTGCCATCTGGTTGAAAGAAATATTATCACTCACTGGACAAGTAGTATTTGTTATCTTGCTATAACATGAAGTTTTGTTACAACAGATTCCTCACACAACAGCTTTAGGTAGGTGGAGAAAACATACAGACTTGCACTGGTGTCAAGAAATGGCACCTTTAAGCTGAGGCACACTTTCTGGAACGCTTGAACAAGCCCTGGGCTAATGACACCAAGCACAGTGGGGCAGAGAAATAGAAATTTACCATGCTAAAAATTAAATTCTTTAATTCTCAATGGAAATAGCTGGAAACAAAAGCACGTCCAGATGGGAGATATGAGAAAGGGCAGAAATCCACTATGGAGATAAGGCTTCAACACCGCAAGATACAGAGCCCTGGAGCACTGATCCCCACCACTGCTCATGTTCGCCTCTGCTCTCCAAGCTGGAGATGGACACTGGCATCTCTGCATGGTTTTGCTTTGGTAAGTAGGCAAGCAGGGAGCAGTATCACATCTCTGAGTGAGGCAGTGAGCGAAGCCTCCCTTGAACCAACAGACCTTCAACACATCCTTTTTTGCATTTGAACCAGTGAAGCTCTAATCAGAAGCTCTAAACCCAGCACTTGCTGGTTCCCCAAGTCACCCCATCACTTCATGGGTGCACACATCCCAGGAACCAACTTTCAAGTCAACAGTTAAGCTGTGGCTCTGCAGTGCAATTACTTATAAATATTTATGCACGCACATGCCCTTTCTTCTGCTTTTGTGTGACATAGAGGGGAATTTGGGCTCTGTTCTCTCTCCCTCACCTGGATTTGCTCTGCCCTTTCTGCTGGATACAAGGGATTTGATTGAATTAACTTAATTGGCAAAGGTATTTTTCAGACAGCTGTGACAGAAATGACTTCGTGCATTAGTCAGAAGGTTAAGTAGCTCACGGCAGCTCCCAACACCTTTTCTATTGCCAGACACCTCTGTACCACTTCTGAATTGTGTTTCTAAGCAGGTTTAGAGGGCAGATCTGCTGGGTTTGTTGTACATCACATTTGGATGCATGATCAGAAATGCCTACGTCTCTGGCTACTTGCCACACTCCCAGCCATTTGCCGTGTCAAGTGCTTTGGAAAATGTATCTACATGACATTTTTCCTGAAAAGAGGACAACTGTGTCTGGAAAACAGCCCTGCCATGGAAGCCATGTTTATGCCTTGTCTTTATTTCCCATGCTGTGGTTGAACTCGGCCTGTCTTGCAGACCTCTAAGCCTTGCAGGAAAGCTGTGTGTGCCCATGCCCTGCTCTGGTGATGCTCTGCAGTGCTGATACCCTCACCCCCTCACCGTAACCCTTTAAGCCTGAGTTCCTCTCATGTAACGTGGTATTAGGGGGACCACAGTCACCCAGGCATCCTTCCACAGAAAACAGCAAGAAACATCTCCAGATGGACATCCAGGTCTCCACACAGGATGACCTGTCCTTGGGCAGACCTTCCTCTCTCTGCCTTCTGGCTGTCCAGTAGCTGAGCTGCTGAGGCTCATAACTCCAGTGCCTTAGCTAAGAGTCTGAAATGGTCTAGTTGTCAGCAGTCCTTCCCCTTCTCCCTTGAAATGCCTGTTACTCATTGCATTTTGCACAAAACACATAATTTTACAGCTTGGAAACCCATTCTATGTATGTTATTTTCCTGCAACTAGAAGAAAAGCCTCTTCTTAGAGGTATGTCAGCAGCAGAGGAAAGCAGAAGAGGGACCTGATGGCCAGCAATGCTTTGGGGCAGGCCAGGACATAACACAAGAGAGACATTTTTCACTCTTAGTCTCATGGGCTGCGCCACTTGAGATGGAGCCAGGCCTTGCAGTAAGACATCACTGTATATGCACAAAAGCCATTGCAGTACCAATGGGAAACCGGCTGTCACCTTATGTCACTGACAGCAGCAGTAGCTTCACTACAGAGCTGATGGACACTTTGAACACATGGGCAAGGCAAGCAACCTTCAGGATGTAGCTGCTGCCTGTACCACGGCTTGGGATTGAAGTGCCTCCTCTGCTCACAGCCTTTGGGGCTTGCAGCCTTCACTGTTCTCTCTCCAGTTGCTGGCAGCAGACACAGCCAACAGCAGGTGATGCAGAACCAGTGTCCGGGCAGGCTCACATTCCCTGCAAACCTGACAAATTCAATGAACGAAGCCCCACGAATCTGCAGTGGCTTTGTGGGTGCAAAGAGAGACAGCAACATTAATCCTGGTGTCACCTGGGAAGCAGCTCCATCCCAGCCATCACCTTCACTAGACACTACCAGCACTCAGACAATACCAAATTGCCCTCTCATGCATGGAGCAGCATGGATGACTAGCAAGGCAAGGTGTAGGAGAAGCTCATATTGACCACTCTGAGCATCCTCTGAACAGGTAGTGGTCCATTGCCCAGGGCTGGCACGACAGCCCTTTCCCAGCACCACAGGCACATGAAAAACACATTAAAGCTTATTCTTTGCATAAACAGGCATAGAAAGAACGGGAAATTTTCATAACCATTTTGATTTCCTCTAACTGAAGCCCGTGTAAATCTCTGGTTTTTTATGAATCTCGCTTACATTTCGTGCCTGACTTGTGCATAAAACTTGCTCAGATTTACACAAGCTAACTCCATAAGTCATCCCCTTCCCAATCGGGCCCTAAATCTTGATGACCTTTTAGAAACCAATGACTGCTTTCCTGTTGTTATCCATAATTGGAAAAGCACTGGAGATAAGAAAATTTATAGCAACGAGTGATCTACCTGCAAGAGACAATAAAGAACGTTGGGCGGTGAAAGAATGGGGAAGCAAAATCCCACACACGGAGATGCACAGGCACCCGGGCACACACAGACACAGACACAGCTCGAGCTGAACTTGCCCTGTCTTAACTAAATCTCTTTCAACTCTTCCTTCCTTGAGCACTTGACTCTCCTGACCACGCAGCCTCCACTCTGCAGGACAGATGCACCCTCGTCAAGCATCTTCTCTGATTTCAGTCTGCTTGGAATTTACTTGCAAATCTTTTGGTTTAATGTGAATGAAGCAATACAGGAACCCACCTTCACTCCCAAAGTGAATAATCCCATCCATTCCTGTAGGAAAGCAAACCAAGATTGCAATGGTATATGCGAAAATAATAGCAATAATGCTGCTATAGGCATAGCACACAGGGAGGCGGGCAGGGTAGACCTCAGTGCTTATCACACAGTACACATGCACGTTGCTTTGGGGTTAATCACAAAGACATATTAATCACCTCACCATCATTCACAGCGATCTCTGCCAGTGGGGATCATTCCACACAACAGTATCACTGATCTGCTCCTGGACATCAGTAGACCCATTCTCAGACTGAAGCTTACTTCGTTTTGAAACAAAGGCAGCTGCCACATCCCTCCTCTAGGACTGAACCAACAGCTAGGGATGCAGCACTCCTATTTGCAGGAAATGGGAGTTGTCTGTAAGGCAGAGGTCCTGCTCTTGGTTGTACCCAAGAAGTCCAGGACATGCCAAGACCCGAGCAAGGAAACGATTCCTGTCAGATCTACTTTCAAGTCAAGAGTAACCCAGATGACATTTTTGTCTGTAGGAACCAAAGAGATGCTAAAAGGAAAAAGAGCATTTCCTAGTCCAAGGGTAAGAAAACATACACCAACAGTATTAATAAGGCTGAGAATGGAGGGGGCATCTAAGGTTTACAAAGCAGAGAGATGAAAATCTACATGTGTCCTGGTTTAGCAGTAGCAGTCATTTTTTCTACTGGTGCGGTGCAGTGCTGTGTTTTGACTTTCGACCTTGGGAATAATACTGATAAAGCTGATGTTTTCAGTTGCTGGTCAGAATGTTTAGACTGACCAAGGACTTTGAGAGTCTCATGCTCTGCCAGGGAGGAGGAGAAGCTGGGAGGAAGCAGGGACAGGACACCTGACCCAAACTAGCCAAAGGGGTATTCCATACCACAGCACGTCATGCCCAGGATGTAGAACTGAGAGTGCCCGGAAGGGCTGGATCATGGCAGGGTGGGGGTGAGGTACCGGTTGGTGAGCGGTTGTATTCTCTTGCTTGTTATTTCCTTTATCATTATTACTATTAGTGGTAGCAGTAGTGATTTGTGTTATACCTTAGTTATTAAACTGTTCTTATCTCAACCCGTGGGAGCTGCATTCTTTTGATTCTCCTCCCCGTCCCTCCAGGAGCGGAGGGAAGAAAGGTGGGGGGGGGAAGTGGACTTCGTGGTTCTGATTTACGGCCTGGGCTTAAACCACGACAAATAACTTGTCCAACCTTGCAGTAAAAGATTGCTTTCAACCTTCCTGCAAGAGCAGGAGACTCCTATATGAAGCAGCCAGGATTCAGGGGCACTGCAGAGGACAAAAGTAGGGACTCCTTACTCTGATGTAGCACACATGCAAGTAGCCTTTAGGAAGTAACCTAGCTCTTTCGAGTCTCCATGTCTTCTACTGAAAAGTGGCAGTAAAGGGACGACGCTCAGTTCCTGTTGTGGGTGCATTGTCAGGTGGAGGAGATTTGCTAATGCAGGGAAAATGTGGCTTTCAAAACCACTGCTGTTGCTCGAGACACACAGATGTAAGCAACCTGATTGCTTTTTACACACCTCTGAAGCCAGCCCTGACTTAAAATGGATCCCAGCCATGGGTGTGCACCTCAGCTCAGCTTTCTTATCTGCAGTCAGGGAGGTTACGCAGATCTGTAATAATTAACTCCCAAGAGAGAAGTTAGAGTAAAACCAGTAAGAGCAAGCTGCTCAGAACCAGAAAAAAACCCACCGATGACATTCCTGGCAGGGGCTGGGATGAGGAAAAGCAAACAGAAAGGAGCAGTTGTCATTGGGGAAACCCTGGCAGCTCTCCCCTACCAGCACTCAGCCCTTGCAAATAAAGATCTCTATAGCTTCAGCGAAGGTCTCTGGGTTTCTGGGCAGTGCAAAGCTGCTCCAGATGAACCGAACCTGCAGCTTTTGAGCTGCCTCCTGGCAAACTCTGCCCGAGGGATTTCTGGGGAAATGAGGTGGTGGCATCTTAGCTCAGGGCTGAGCACCCCACCTTGTTGGGGTCTCCTCCAGTTCTGCCGAGTTCAGTCTGTGCTGAGGCCATCTCCCTTAGACAGCTGTATTTTCAGATCATTCATTATGAATTGATTAGTTCATCCCACAGTCACCCTGATCATATTCTTCCTATGTACTAACATCTCAATGAATGAGCAGTCAAGTAGAAAATGAACGCATTAGTGCCTGATTGTATTACTAAGCTCTTGTATATGCTAACGAAGGCAGCAGGGCTTAATTCAGCCAAATAACAAACAGGTAGTTGCAGAGTTAAACAGCACAAATGTCCAAACAAGAGTAAAACATCAAGAAAAACCTCACTTAATATCTTTTGGATTTAGCATTCAAATTAGCTTTGGAGATGAGTGTTTGTTTGAAGAGAATTTATTTGCCCGGTAATAGATGCATTTTCCTGCTAGTATTTTCACAATTAGACCACTGAACTAGCCACTTTCATCCCTGCCAGGGGACAATTGATTACAAACCACCTAGTTAATTAAAACAAAACCTTGCTTTCAGACCTGCTTTTTAGCAGAAACTAAGCTCAGAAAATTATTTTTTGTAACTCCATTGGAATTGCTATTTGCAATTCAATCTGCAAGATAAAGTTCTCTGTGGGGAACAGAGAAATACAACTGGGGTGGGTTGTTTTTCCAATCACACACGGTATGAGATAATTTCCTATGTCCGTCCACGAGCAACTGCAATTGTATCCATGATAAAAGAAAAGCTCAGAGGAAGCACACTAATCTCAAAAGGAATGGGTACATTTTCTAAGCAGGTTGCCCAGTCAGGAACTTTGCTCTCGTTACATTGACTTGCTGCATGATAGAGAAAATAGCAGCTCTCTGGATCACAATGTATTCATCAGAACTTTATGAGCAATAGATGAAAGAGTCTGGAAAATTTCCACATAGACCAAGCCTCAGGTTTGACTCCCTTGTTTACAATGGACCGGTATTTCTGCAGACACGTAAAGCTGTGTAGTCTGAGCACACCCACTGGTATTGAATCCGTTGGGCACTGAGCACACAGAGCTCCTCATCTCCTCAAATTTACAAGGATATTTATTCAGTGATCTTTTCATAAGGATTGCTACACAGGCTCAGGTTGTGCAGGCAACCAGCATCCTAACAGGTCTATATCATACCTGGTATCAGCCAGTCACCATTAAAATAGAACAGGGACAGTATTAAAAATAAATAGCTCTTTCTTCTTAGCAAGAAAATCAGATACAACACCACAGGCATCATGATAGCTGTTAGTGCAAGTGCTGGGCAGTGTCCCCCTCCACAAAAACATAGGCACTGACCCTTCTAGAGTCCATCAGGGTGACAATTCAGAAGAATAAATTCCTGTGTCCAACATGACTTGAACACAGCAACGTGACTCAGCTCTGAGCTTTCATTTCTTCACCAGCCCTGCTGGTTTATTGGCTTGCACAAAAATCCCTCCTGGATTTTACCTCTCTTGACATTTCCAACAAGAAAAATCAATGAGCAGCAGTTCTGCAGAGAGGCCCTGAGCGGGGTCAGCTGCCCCATAAGAATGCTTTCGGATCACTGCGCTGCAGAGACCCCAGATGCTCACAAGACCAACCTGCCTGTGATGCTGGATGGCTGAGCTGTGGTACCAAGAGCCGTAGCTGGGCCATCAACTGTCCCTGCAGAACCAACCCTCTTGCATCCTCATCTCCTTGTGCTCCTTGCACAAAAAACCAAGCATGAACCACACACACATGACATTCCTCTGTATTGACCCAATGCCAAATCCTTTTTGGGAGCAAAAACCTCTAGAAGGGACTTTGGCTGCTTCTTTTACTCAAATATGGGCAGTTCTCCCAGAGGATGGCTGTGGGAGATTCTGATTTCCCATTCTGCTAAGCCTGTAATGGACTGGACTTGTCTTGACTGTTTGAAGATAATCAGACCCTATGGCCAAAGACTGGTCCTTTGACAAACAGTGGGACATGGTGGAGCTGAGAGCTCAGATCTACTAATCAGAGCCTAAATTAGAGCCTGCAAGAGGTGCCTATAACAACCTGAGCGGAGAAGACTGACTCATCCCCTTGTTTTCCCCAAGCACAGACTGTATCTGTTTGGCAATAGACCAAGGAAAATGACAGTATAAACTGCCAGATCCCAGCAAATCTCTTCTTTTGCTGCTTCTGTTTTTCACTTCCAAGAGACAGAGTTGGCTTTGTTGCTATCCCATAGAGCAAGCCTCATTCTCAGGTCTCAATTTGGCTCCCACATCTTCTTAATAAGCCAAGTGAGACAGGAACTGGTCTTACGCATTGTAAAATCTCTAAGGGTCAGTCAGTTCTCTACAACCATTTGGGGTCTTCTCGATCAGTAGAAAGACAAATGAGCTTTGCAACATGCTGCTCTTGAGAGCAGTGAAGGCTCACCAAAGCTTTGCTGTAACATCCCCCCAACACCATCTGAAAGTCCTTGAAGGGAAGGGTTAGCACTTGAAGTACTTTGCAAGTGAGAGAGTCCTAACAAAAGCAGGAGAGACAAAAGAATGCCAAGGAATTCTGTACTCATCAGCCTGTCTGTATTCATGGAAGAGATGTACAGGTTTAAAAAGTATATATAGTAATAGCCTGACTTAAGTGCAGATGAAAGCTGCTGGGCTCCAACTCCTACGAGAGCTCTGCAGGAGCAGCAAGAGCAGCCATGGTGCAGATTCCCCTGAGGATCTCCAGAACTAAAACGGGAAGAATTGCCCCAGGAAAGGACCCCAGAGCTGCTGCCTCCTCCATGCCTGGGGCAGAACTAATCCTGGAAACAGGGTGTTAGCACAGGCCAGCAGAAGAGACAGAAACCTGCCCTCATTCCCTGCAGCATCTGTTAGTGCTGATGTAAGGCCAGCAGACATCTTGGGTTTGCAGTGTGAGCATGTTTCCACTAAGAACCACAGTGAGACCATTGACTCTTTTTATACAGCCCACCAAAGAGCCATTTAGTGATAATGACCAAACTTGGTTTCATCTTGAAAACCTTTAATAGAATCCTCTATATTAGTGAGGTTTTAATGGAGCTACTAGAAAAACAGAAAAAGCAGCACACAAATATTTCTG
The DNA here is from genome assembly GCF_963264785.1 of Psittacula echo. Lineage (NCBI taxonomy): Eukaryota > Metazoa > Chordata > Aves > Psittaciformes > Psittacidae > Psittacula > Psittacula echo. Next base: position 9,301,636 of record NC_137750.1, on the reverse strand, counting down.
GTTTCTGTATTCAGATTAAAACACTACTTTGAATTTTTCCTAAATATTTTCTACACTTCCCCTACTTCCCCACTCACTCAGAAGAGTTTATATTTATTATTTCAGCTTTTCCATCAAATCTTTTCTTTTTAGCTTCATTTTCCCCCTTCTTTCCAGAGCCCTAGAAGACAAAGAATACAAAGAAAATGAAAACCTTGTGCTGAACCTGTTAACCGTTCTGCCAGGTGTGACTGCTCCCCATAGCTCTGCTCTCTTGCTTTTTCACTTACAAGGGCGAAGAGCTTGAGGAAGCAGCGTGCGTGAGCCTCAGACAGAAAGCAGGGCGTAGTTCATGAGCCATGTGATGAGCAAGTGATGGCATTTGATGGGACATGATTGGAAGAATCATCTGGTCTTTCCAAAGTAAGAATTAGAAGGTGAGCATTTATGACTAGAAGCGGATTAGACAACCAGTTCATTTGCCTTCCTTTGAGAGATATCATTCTCCCTTTCAGGTTGAGGAGGACAATAAGACAGGGGGATCTCCAGGCCTCTACGAACATTAATGGACCCAAGGGAAGGAGAAGATGGGGCTCAAGTGCTCCTCAACATAAGCAGACGGGACAGCAGCAATGCTTTAGCCACCTTAGAAATATTTTGCTTGCAGAGAGACAAACAATTGTACCTACCCGGTAACTCTATAGTCCCAAGACTTGTCTTGTACAGACAGGATAAGCCTTTCCATAGAAATTATCTCCTTGTCATTAGATAGGTGTCCCTGAGCCAGAGAAACAAACTCCCTTGAGAACAGTAATAAGACCTCTCCAACTGCTGGGAACAGCTAGGTTATCAAATGTTTATGGCAATCAAAAGAGAAGGCGATTATATTCAACCCCAAAGGGTTAACATAAATATCAGGTAACACGGGCACAAGTACTTGTGATTATGAGCTCCTGGACTAATAACGCCGATTAGATATAAATGGAGGCATCAGTAGCAAGTGAAACTAGAACCTCTGTTCCCAAGCACGACTACCAGTTGAGTGAATTTGATGTACACACTGGAAGGAGCAAGTATCAAAGCAAAACTGCTTTACACAGAGAAACAAATCTGACAAACACGTTTGACAAACACATGGTTTACTCAACATGCGCAACTGAGTAAATCTCTAGTTTCACTCTACGCCTCCAATGGAAAGCAGATTCTATGAGGCTTTACTCTTGCAAGTCTAAGTTTGGGAGGCAAATCGCCTTGGAGGAAACACTTATAGCAATCAGGAATTAGGTTTTATATGACATGAAGTAGTAGTGAGATGGGCTGTTTATAACATAAGGAAAGCCTTGTCTTGCTTCACTAGGGAGCTAGGGCTACAAGCATGATACCTTGTAAAATCTGCAGGCATTGTTCAAGCAGTTCAGAAAAGAAGATATGTCTGGACAAAGCCATCAGACTGAAAGACCTGCAGACAGATGTTTTGTATTAACAGACAAAAAGAAGAGAAGAACAAAAAAGAACAGTATGGCCTGAGAAACAAAAGACTCCCTCGTACTAGTTGGTTTAGAGGTGTGCAGCCCTGAAGGTGTTATTAGGAGCAATAGATTTCACTATAGATCTCTGTATCCCACTTTCTAAGATTTCTAGACCCTCCATGTTCACTTGTGTCCAGAAGTCCTCCTGATGACCCATCGTATGGAACCAAAAAATACCCCTGCCTTGTCTTTACATTGCAGGGTTAACTCCACAAAAACTACTAATACATGTAGCCATCTTCTAGGTAGGTGCTCCTAATCTTGCCACCACAACACAAGACCATGTAAAGCTCCATGTAAAACACACAGCCAGCTTACTCTCCATCACTGAACCAGCCTCCACTGAAGCCCTTTCATGACAAGGTCTCAAGTCCGTTGAAGGCACCACAAAGGCCCCATGAGAATGGCCATGACAAGAGAACAGTGGGAAACCCAAAACCTGATGGACATTTATGCCATGTTTGTGGCAGTGGGGGAACACGGCTGCTGCTGTTATCTGTGCCGGATTGGAATCTGAGACAGTTCAGGTGCCTTCAAACTCCTGGTCCCATAGTGTTTCCAACACTCACAGCTGAACAAACCACCCAGCTGCCCAGGGAGAAAACATGGAAAAACCTGACCAAGATCCAGGTAGGACCATGCAGCTCACGCAGGAGCCATTTTCCAATTTCCCAGCACTTCAGCATCTGCCTGAACTGACTGACAGTCTTTGAAGTACAGTGCTTTGTGCTCCTCCCTGCACAAGGGCATGCCAGGACAACCTGCAAGAACACAGGGTGGGAGCTGGGAGGAAGGAGCCCACAGTTTGGGGTGGTGGGGAGGAGGAGGCAGGTTGTGGTGGGGTTTTTGTGGTTTGGTTTTTTTTTGTTGAGGAGCTGCAGTGTCATCTTGTTTTATTCCTGACATGGCAGGCTGCTGGCAGGATGACTTGGTTGCCAGGGAAACTGCTGGGAAGGTGCACAGGGCTGCTGCCCACATCCAGGCTCCAGGAATGCCTGCCATCAGCAAGGCAGCGCTCCCACAACAAGGTTGCCACCAGCCTCCCCATGCCAGGCGATGGTGGACAGGGGCAGAACCAACAGAAAGGCAAGCATCTGCTCCCACACGGCTCGGATTAGGGGCTAATCCAGGGCTCTGAGCCACAGAGAGAGCCCTGTGCAAGGGCTGTGATGTACAGACAGCCCTCACCCAGCAAGGAGGAGTTAGCACAGTGCCTAATGGATGCTCTTAGTTTTGTTATTTTTTATTTTTAAATCACTGCCATTAAGAGAATTGTTATGGTTGGCAATTTGCAATAATCAATTTGAAATCACAGTTTGATTAGTTAATGCACTTTCTACTGCTCTCTCCTCCTAATTTGATTGGGAGGAGAGAAGGGGATTTTCTGGTCTGTGACTGTATTAGAGCTCTCACCGTAAGTGTGTGCTGCAAACACATCCCTGCTCCTCACCAGGCCCTGTGGGGCCATGCCAGGCTACAGCAGCAGTACCATGGGCCCTGTGCTGTGCCCCAGCCAGGTACAGCCTGGGTATCCCCTGCCCTCCCCAGGCAGCCCAAAGGCAGTTGTTTCCCCCTGCATATCCCAAGGGGTCAGCTGGCTCTCTCTGCCTCTCTAGGGCTGCATGCAGGTTTGTGGTCAAGTGGGCTTTGGAGCATGAAGAGAAGCTGAGCATCAGCTTCAGAAATACCTGTAATACACAACAACATCTGGGATAAACTCTGGGCAGGCACTGATCTTCACGCTTGTGTGTAATATATGACTATCCTGAAGGTTCTCACTTCAGTGCCTACACGTTATTCCCAGCAGCCATCGACAGCAGATAGAGCAACAAAGCTGGAAGAGTGCTTACAGAAAAGAAGAGAAGGAAATGCTTTTCTCTCTCTTTCATGATATATTCAGGCTCTAACTATTTCCATATTAATCTATGAAACACACCCAACCTGCTAAAGCAATGCAGGAATCACTGATCAGCTCTGGTAGAAAAGTGATCACTCAGTCCAGGCAGGCCGTTAGTGCAGGCACTGGTGTGCCTATGCTAACGTAAACATCCTTTCCAGGGTGTCCCATGGCTCTGCTGGTATTCCACACCAAGTTATATTTTAGGTTGGCTCCATTCTGAGGTGCAATTTGGAAGAGCTATGGCACGCAAGGACCTGGGCAGTCACGATCTTCCACCTTCAGGAAGAGCTGCAATAGCCTCTGAAAAGGCCTTTCCACCTTAAAAATGACACTATCCTGACACCACGTCCCTTTCCCACCCACTCCAAAATACAAATCCCAGCTGAAAAGAGAGTCTTTCCTGTTTTAGAAGAAAGGAATGAAGTGCAAACCAACCTCCTTCAGACTTGCATGTCCCAAATTGGACAGTGGGACCCCAGGAGCTGCAGAAGCCCCAGTGATGTTAATGTGCAAGATCTGAGCTGCTTCTGTGGTTGGCAGGGTTATAAACCCCAGATCAGATTCATGAACAGGGTGGTCAGCAGAGAACCAGCAGGCAGTATTTCCATCCATTACCTTTTATATACCACCACTCAGGCACTGCCAGAGCCTGGAGGATCCCAAATCTTCTCTGCACAGCAGACACTGTACCTTCCAAGAAGTCAGCTGGGGCCACCCTGCTCTGTGCTATTTTCTCTCCCTGTCACTCACGCTGCCTCTTGTAGCTTTTCATTTCTGCTCCTTCCTTTCCCTTCCTGCTCACACTATTCCTGTACTAGGCAGCTTCCTCCACCCACCTCTCCCCATCCCCAAATCTCTGCATTTAACACTCTGTTCTCATCTCGGTTATTCTCAGCACCGGGTACCAAAGATACATCAGGCAGAAAGGCTGTGACACTCTCCTCTGCTGCCCTAAGTGAGTGAGCTTATGTATGTTGCATAAAAGGGGGGAGGAAAAAGCCCCCAGCAAATCCATCTTTTAGAAGTCTTCATACATCCCACCTGCTTGCGGACCATTCGTGGGAGAAATCTGGATTGTTGCAATTGACATTACCTGGTGTGGTAATTAGAAGCTGTATTTACAGCCTTGCTACCATTTTAATGCTGTTTTGCATCTGTTGTACTTTCACTTAGAGAGTAAATGTAGTGGGGAACATCTGTTTTCTGCTGCCAGCTCATGCGACATTCCCCGGCCAGCGATTTCCCCTCTGTTACACTAGGTTGTCGTTATTTCAATTACCATTGCAGGAACATCTCCCTGCAGCAACAGGTTCCAGTCCTGGCCCAGCTTTTTGAGCAGATTTGAGGTGACCCCACTCACGGGTTAGTTTAATGCAACCCCTTTCACAAGAAGGTTCTCCATGTTTGCATTCTCTCCAAACCCCAGCTGTTGGTCCATCACTGGATGGGGTCTGTTGCCTCACAAATAGGGATGAAAATAAGCAGAGATATTTAATTCCTTCTTCACCTCTATCTTTAATACCAATGGTGCACCCTGGGGTGCCTGGAGCCCCATGTTGGAGGGTCATGACTGGTGGAGCAATAAGGTCTCAGTTGACTTTAAACTTGTACAGGATTAGCTACTGCAACTAATTAGCTATACTGCAAAGTATAACATAATATGATGGCACCTGATGAGGTTACTGATAGAGTTGGCTGATGTTACTGTGAGGCCTTTCATAGTTATCTATCAGTGGTCCTGGGAACCTGGAGAGGTCCCAGTCAACTTGAAGCTAGGAAACGTTATTCCAATTTTCAAAAAGGACCAGAAAGACAACCCTGGTAATTATAGGCCTGTCAGTGTCGCTTTGGTGCCAGGTGAAATTATGGAGAAGATTATTCTAGAAGATATTGAAAAACACTTGAAAGACAATGCAGTCATTGGACAAAGCTCACATCTGTTCATGAAGGAATAGTCATGCTTTACACTACCGTAATATCCTTTCATAACAAAATTAGCCACCTAATGGACAAAGGGAAAGTAGTGGCTGTGGGGTTTTGTGGATTTTAGCAAGGGTTTTGATACTGTGTCTCACAGTAAGCTTCTGGACAAGATATCCAACATACAGTTAGATATGTACACAACACAACCGGCTGAAGGTCAGGTTCAAAGAGCTGCAGTAAATGGTATAACATCTGGCTGGTGGCCAGTCAACAGTGTTTTTCTCCAGAGCTCAATTTTTGAGTCCAGGCTCTTCAGTGCTTTTATCAATAACCTGGACACAGGAGTTGAACACACACTAAGTGAGCTTGACAACAATAATAAATTAGGAAGAACAACTGCTCCCCTCAAGGGTAGAGAGGCCTTTACAGAGAGGCCTTGACACATTAGAGCTCTGGGTAATCACCAGTTGTGTGGAATTTAACAAGAACAAGTGCCAGATCCTGCACATGGGACTGTGTAACTTGGATGCGCATATAGATTGAGAGACAAGAGGCTGGCGTGCAGCCCTGCAGAAAGGGACTAGTGGGGTTTGGTTGATGGGAAGCTCAATACGAGTCAACAATGTGCCTCGGCAGCAAAAATGGCCAACCATAGCCTGGGGTGCATTAAGCACAGTATAACTAACCAGCCAAAGACATGATTGTCCCACTATACTCAGCCTTGGTGTGGCTTCACCTGCTGTGTGCAGTTTTGGGCTCTATAAGAGGAGAAGGATTTGCAATTATTAGAATATGCCCAAAGGAGGGACACAAAGATGGCAAAAGGACTAGAGGACGTGATTTATGAGGAGCAGCTGAGGATACTTGGTTTGTTGAGCCTGGACAAGAGCAGACTGAGGGGTGACCTTACTTCTGTCTGCAACTTCGTCATGGGGGAGAGTGGAACTGAAGATGCTGATCTTTACCTCTGATGATACAATGCAAGAGAACGGTTTAAAGCTGTGTCAGGGGAAGCTCATATTGGCTATGATGAAAAAGCTCTTCACTGAGAGGGTGGTTAAACTCTGAAGCAAGACTCCCAGGAAGTGGTCATGGCCCCAAGCCTGTAAGTGTTCAAACAGAACTTGTACAGCGCTCTTAGATATATGGTTTAACTTCTGGGTTGACCTGTGTGGGTCCCTTCAAGCTCAGGGTACTCTACAAAGCTCTTCTTCCACCTAGCTTCGAAGTGCACTGGCAATTCTTCAATAATATGTGACTTCCCCCAGATGAAGCAACATCAGCTACTGTTATTGCCTTGCACTGAATGAGGGCTTTTGAAATAGAATTCGCTACTGAACTGGTTATTTCTGGACACACATCTCTCTCTATCTCTCTAGATGACTTTTTGTGTTAATCAGATTCTCCATTCCGACTCGACATCCAAGCCAACATTCCCAACATCTCAGGCACATCCAGTATGTGCCACAAGAGGGCTCCCACTGCCACAGCTGCAGGGAGGATGCCAGAAGCTGCCTCCTCCCTCCCAGCGTCCTGGCAAATCCTCTACAGAAGGGAGGTTTAGCTGAAAACACACGTTTCTGGAGTGTCAGACCCAAACGTGCCTGTATTTTCAACCTAAATCCATGATGTCATTAAAATGCCTCATTCCAAACTCCCCCCAGCCCCAAGTATGTCACCTGAAGAATATGTAAAAAGGGGATATTTCATTCACAGAGCTGCAATAGCTTTCACAAGGAAACAGGCTATTGTCAAAACTATTTTACAATAGGAGAACTGCAGCACAGAGAAGGGCAATGGCTAACTCCCGTTTGACCAAGCTCATACAATGGGTTTCCAGCAGACTCAGAGGTGAAACCAAGGTCTCCCATCTTTACCCAGTGCTCAGAGCTCCACAGCCAATGCTTTCTGAGGAGCTGAGCTGGAGGGTTACACTGTGCCCTTTATCTTTTCTTCCTCTCTTCTGCAGTTCCCAGAAGAGCATCCTTCAGCCTAGCCCAGCAACTTGCCTGGGTAGGAAAAAGACATGAACGCAGACAGAAAGCATTTAAACCACTGCACTGATACAGGTATGGACATAGTACTCCTTGTTCTGGTTTCAACTATTTCAGGTACTACTGAATCAAGCTAAACTGGCACAAGAGCATCTGCTTGCCCAAGGTAGAGCTGTGTAGTCATACCAAGACTGATGTTCTCTGAGCAGAGCTCAGACAGCAAGCTGGTGAGACAGAGTGGGAGAGCTGGGTGGTAGCTGTGGCTGGGAGAGTAGAGGAGGTGGCAGCCTGGTTGTAGTCCCAGCAGAGAGATGGTATCACAGATCAGAAAGGTTATCACAGAACTTAAATGCCAGGCTCATCCTCCAGACGACAGCCTGGCTCAAAATTGCCTTTGTCAATCCTGCAACATCACACATCGAGTGAGGAAAACTGGCTGCAAAAGGCTCTGCTCTGTGGCATCAAAGCAGACATGAAGAGACTTTTCTGCAGCTTAGGACTTGTTTTCTACGTAGCCCAGATAGTCTGCGGTCAGATCCTTTCCTGATTCACCACCCTGGTCAATCTCTCCTACTCAAACCGAGCCACTCCAGGTTGGTGCTGCCTTCCCATTTCTGTGCATCAGTGCTGAGCACAACAGCTTTTCTCTCTAGACAATACTACGCCACAACTAACTGTCAGTAAACAGCAGCAGCTTGAAGATGCACCAGGAAAACCATTCTGCTCTGCGATATGTTTAAGGGGGAGAGCTAGGTTTATGCAGGGTTTTTTCACCATAAAGCCAACAGAAGGCTCTCAGTTTATTTAGGTCAATTAACTTCAGCTTTCAAATTAAGTTCTCATCTCATTTTACAGGCAAGCTGTAAGCAAAGCATAAAAAAAGGTCAGCTGAGGAGAGCACAGCTCAGGATTTCTAGACTGTTAACTAATTTAAACCCAAAAGGTAGAAACAATATTGAGATCAGAGTGCACAGAGCACCTAACTGCTGCTAACAGAGCACCTAACAGAGCACCCCTGCCGCTTCATGCACTTGTTTCCCCTTTGCTCTGTGCACCAAATCTCCAAGCCAGAAGAAGGCAGGAGAAAAAAAAAAAGAAGCTGATATAAAAAGCTGCACAGAGGAAGCCATTTGTGGTACACAACAACACGGTTATTGGTCTCACACACCCGGGAATGATGCTCCATATTCTTGAGTGCCATCTACTGGCATTTTTATCTCTTTGCTATATATTAAAGCCAACCCCAGTGTTAAAAGAGCAGTCGGGTTGCAGTCAAGTGCTTGAAAAATGCCAGAATCCAGCCTGCACAGACAACCAAAGCCCAGTCCCCTTGTATAGATGCATTGCAACACACATTGTAATAATATGATTGTGGACCACTTTTTTCTGCAGGAAAAAGCTCCCTTTCATACACCAGATGGATGGTGCTCTCTTAATGAGCAGCTATTCAATATTTTTCTTTATCCTCATCATTCAATATGTAGCCCTGTGTCCAGGATATGGCATACGATTGAAGTCTTGGTCTAAATAATGAGCTATTAATTTTCTCCTGGGCTTTCACAGCATTTATTATCATAGTATCCAAGTGGTTTGCAAACATTAATTTGCCTTAGAGCAGCCCTGCGAGGAAAGGTGGAATTCTTCTTGTGGAGATGAGTAACTGAGGCACAGCCAAATTGAAACCAGGAGGGTACTGAGTGATTGGGAGCTCGATCTGAGATGCAAAAAGGACCTGTTTCTTAGAGCTTTGCAAATCGAAGCTTTCAGTGTTTAGGACACTGCTCTGACAGCCTTCACATTCAGCTATAAGCCCACAGCTTTTCCAGTCCCATCTGCCACAGCAGCTGGGAACCCAGCAGCAGTGGGGTTCATTTGAGATGAAGTTTCTCTGCATCTTATCTAGTTAGTCTGCTGCAGGCATGCCTTAGTAGATACAGAGGGATACAGGCCCCCAAAAGCCCCTGCTCAGAGATGGTTGTCCCTCACCATGGATTGCAAGGATCACCTAAATAACCATTTCAATCTGAGGCAACCAAAATTGCATACTTACTATGGATCATCCCAAAGACCATCTCTTCCCCGTAATACAACCCACCACGAAACACCTCCTCATACACCTCCGATGAGCTGAAGGCTTACATTAGAAGGCAAAAAATTATGGCAAAAACATGCCAAAGGAGGAGAGAGCAAGAGCAAGACTGGAGTCTTGCCACTTGAATAGTAGTTGCTGTTGATCTAGAAGAGCCCATACGTACAGCACTATAGAAGACATCAAAAGCCTCATCCATATTGCCTGCATAAGTAGTACAGAGGAAAAAGTGCTCTCCCATGTCCAAATTCATCAGGCAGCACAACCCAGCCCACAGGAGCAGCTACACCAACCCCAGCCCAAGAGGGCAGTGCCAGGACAAGCACCAGTGTGGTTTGTTTGTCACAGCAGCTCTCCCTGAAGTTTCAGAAGAAGCTACAGACCCAAACCACAAGCAGCAAGTCAGGGATGAGGACAGGGGGAAGGACAAATCCCTTCTTGACAACTATTGCTTCCCACACAGCCCTGATGTCAGGCTGTAGGCTCCACAGGCAGAGAGAGAAGGATGAGCTCACAACCAGTGACTGCCCATGAGCATGGAGCTCAGAGTGAGCTGCTTTGCACCACCACAGCCTTTTTTAGTAGAGGCAGGGCTTCCATTCTCTGCTCTGGGGCTGGCGCATCATGTCAGCCCAGTGCTTTGCAAGTCCAGCCAGTCACTCTGCCCTGACAAGGGGGTTTTCCAGCTCTCCATCACTATTTACATTCTGCTCTGCACACCCAGCAGAATTGCAAGACTGTTTGGGGAACAGAAATCATGTTTCTGTGTTGTATTCAGAGAAGGAAGCACTGCTCATTTGCACCATTACAATACTGTATTTCCTTATTACTCTCCATCCTTTCCCATCTCTTACTCTTCCTAATATCTTATTTGCATTTTTGATCAGACCTGTACAGCGAGGAGATGCCTTCAGGGAGTTGGTTGTAAAAGTGCCCAGGTCTTTTTCCTGAGCTGAATCAATTAATTTACGCCTTTGGGAATTAAACGAATTTTTTTCCTGCTATGTGTACAATTATTCCCAGTTTTCATTGCTAAGAGAGAGGAAAAATGAGGCTTTGAAATGCAAAGTCACATGTGCAAATCATCATCGCCGGCACCGAAAACTTCATCTGCATGCTGTGACCCCAGGTGAGGCAGCATCTTACCTGTGCAAGAAGGACCGCTGCCTCTTCTGTGCTGAGCTGTCCACACCAAGACATCAAGGCTCATCCTCGCCCCAGGTCCCTGGTGATCAGCGATGGCCCTGCCAGAGGAGATGTGTTCAATAAGAGACCAGATTACCCTCAAAGCACAGCAGCATCCCTTAAACTGTGTGGCTTATGTTTCCCTTGCAAGGCTCTCATGAGCCCCCTTTAGCTCCACTGCCCAGCCCATTTCTTTCTTTAACTTCCATCTCACAGTTAACGTCTGAAAGGCTCTTCACCGCAAACCCAACATGGGGATGTTCTGGGGGTTTTCCATCTAATTTGCTGGTTTAAGGTTCTTCAGCCCAACTTTCTCCTGTGTCTGTCCTTCACTGGCAACAGGGAATACATCTCACATAACGCTGGAAATACTGTCTCTCAGCATGAGAAGAGAGGAGAAAAAGCCTGTTGTGGTCTATACCTTCTTCTAAGTGGCAACCAGTGCTAGATCCACGCCCGATAAGCTCCTTGTAGCTGCCTCAGATAAAATGCTTTTCCAGGTCTGGCCAGCAATCAGATCTTGCCTTGCACAAGAGCTGAACCACCTCCTCTTCCTACAGCCCATGTTCACAGAAGGCAACAGTGCTTTAGAAATGCCCAAATTAGTTAAGAGTATTACCCATCAGGCTTGATAATCTTCAAATGTGAATGCTGCTGATTAACCACACACACTGACCCTTACCCTCCCCTTGACATTTCAATTCCTCTCATTCCCTTATCCCTTTTCTCTGTCATTTCTCTCTCACACTACTTTCTCCATTAACATAAAACTCACCAAATTGGATTCAGGCAACACCCACCAGTTTGGTTGAGTTTATTTCTTGTCATTACTAACACGTTGACACTCACTTGCTTTGGCCAGTGACCAATGGACCTGAAAGAAAGCACATCCTGCAAAAGACTCAACCAGGGAGCTTGGATAACTGCCTAATAAACTTCGGGGCTTCCTAATGCAGCCAAAGCTGAGCAAATATCCAGAACCTTCCCTTCCCCTCCTGCTTCAAGGTTCAAAGCAGCTTTTCAGGATTCCTGGGATTGACTTACTGAGGTGAAAGATCCTTTCTGTACCAACAAGCCAGGGGGACTGTCCTGTCCAGAGGCTGCAAAGGTGCTGGGAGGGAAGAGCCACCCAGCAGCACCCACTGCTGCAGGCTGCAGCTCCAAGTGCCTCACTTTCCCTTTCTCATTTTATATGAACCATCACAGCCACCCCTTACGGGGCTGCAGTATCTCCAGGAGCAGAGCATCCTTCTCCATACCAGGCTCCAACCTCAAGCACAACAACTTAAAAATCAAGTTCTCCTCCTCGGACAAACTCCCTGCCCATGCTTAAGTTGAACCCTGTAGAAAATAGTTAATTAATCTCTCTTGCTGCGGCCTAATTCTCTTTTCAACATGTGGCTGTCACTTCCCTGTCATCACAGCTGATTTACAATGGGGTTTAATTAAATCCTCCGTACATTGTTCAGCATTCTCTGAAGACAACACCAAAGCAGCCAAGGGTATTTAAAATGTCACCTGCTGAGACGTATCATCTCCTCCTAAATAAATATGACAGTGATCAAACTTTGGCTAATTACAGTGACTTCGTTATTTGTTTGTATGTTTTAATATTTAATTGCTTTCGTGTTCATCCAATTACAAAGCAACAGCAAATAGAAATTAACTTTTTATCAGCGTGTTCCCAGCCCAGCTAATCAGCACTTCAAAGGCCAGACACAATAGGAGGCCATCCAACCTGAGAGAGCTTTACAATATATTCTCTGCTGAATGGACCATTCTATTAAATTAAGGGAGAATTGTGTTTGTCAGGGTATTCCCAGCTCCCATCCAGATTCCCTTTATGTGGCTGTTTATGGGCCTTCTTGTAGCATCCTTGCAGCAGGATAGTAAATTGTTTGTACAGCTCCTGCCCTCATTCCAGCAGTGCTGCTGTCTGCTCTGCAACTGCCCCAGGTAACAGCAGCCTGCTCTGTGTCAGCGAAAGAAAACCTGGGAAAAGCTTCCCTTTGGTAGCTCACGCCTCCTTGGTTAGTGGAGGGGAGCACACAGCACACACACACATCTTGCTCCCTGGCACAGGGGAGCAAAGGCAGCATCACGTGAAGCATCCCATTCAAAGTAGCCTAAAATGGCACAGGATTTAAATCTAACAGATTTACATCTGAGATTTCCAGTGCTGGTAGCACCAATGCAGCTGCAGCAGACACTGGAGTGCTCCCAAGCCATGGCTTTACAAGAACTTCATTTTAATCCTTGTTCACATGTGCCTATTGTCATTAGGCTCAGCTTTGCAACGGGAGCAGCTGCATAGACTCCTGTCCGTGAGATCTGCACCTATTTTAGTAACTACCAGAGGAAAACAGTGAGAAAAGCCTCAGAATGCGTAACTGATAGAAACAGGATTATTCCTGCCAGTGCAACAGTCTTGCCAGTGAGCAGCAAACTATTTATGTTGTCAGAAATCTGATGTAGAAAACAAAAGGTTAAGTGTAGCTGTTTTGCCTCCTAGCAGGAGTGGAAGCTTGCTGCAGACAAAGTGATTTAGGGTCAAAGAAAACAGCTAAATAGCACATTTGCCAAACATCAGAGGACAAATACCACCAGACAAGCACATGCATAAATGACCCACATTAAAGAGAATTGATCTGCATTGTGTTTGTCCTGCATTTTCATTGCATTGCCCCATTATTATTACTCAAAAAAAGCCAAGCCTTTCAGTTGCCACAGGGAAAGTCTAGACAAGAGAGCAAGAATTGTGCTGCAAATGAACGTGATCTTAGGAAGCAGTCTACAGAATAATGGCAATAAAGCACAATCTCCTTGGTTTTAAGTATTCAAGCAAAAAAACCTATGCGTATGTAAACTCAGGCCAGGCAGTAGAGTTTTCCCTTGGAAGCATACACAAATACTAATGTTAAGGCCCAAACTTGCCATGTTGTGTTTTGGAATTCATAACGAGTCTCTCTTTCTATGTGCGCACAAAGAGAATAAAGAAAATCACTTCCACAATTGAAGATAAGACAAATTTGAAGGGGGTTTTGCCACACGTGCCACTGTTCCTCAAACAAGTTGTACTCGACCATCAAAGCACGAAATGAAAACCTCAAAGAGCCAAGTAGAACCACAGGTCCTTCACACAGATGCTAGGAGAAGTCACAGTGACCATCACATCACTGTTTTACCTGTCTACACGAATCTATTACAGCAAGTCCATGCAAGAAATATAAAAGATAACACTAAGACTGATTTCTACAAACTACACTGCAACAGCAAGAGCGCATCTTTGTCCCTGGAGCATCATGAGATTTGGTACCCAGAGAGGCACCATCTCTCTGAACCGGCTGCTGCGACACAACATCATACACAGATTCTCAGTATGAGAAAAAAATTATCCTAAGGGGAAAAAAAGGTACTTTTATCATATGGACTTTTTTCTTAAAAAAAACACAAAAACAACCTCTGTTTTCTCCCCACTGAGAAAAAACTTTATGTTTAATTTTAGGCTTGTCTCATAAAATATTAACCAAAGAAATACTTTTGAAATACTTTGATTTTATTGAAATTATGTTTGAAAAACTTTGATTTTATTGAAATTAAATATTTAATTTGACCCATTTTTTTTTTTTTCCTAACTTTGAGACTGGTTTAAGTTTTTCATGCAAACAGGAGATCTGATTTCTGCCCAGCTTTAGTAAGGACTCATTCACCATAGTACTTTGCTACAGGTTTTGTTTTCTTAATGTTTCTCCTCCAGAGTTATAGGGTTCATTAAAAAGATACAGAAATACCTGTCTGGCACCAAGAGTGAAGCTGAAATTAGTTTGATGGGGCTTTGAAAGAGTGCTTAAATGCACTCAATTCCAGACAAACTCCTGAGATACGGAGAAAATATCCCCAATTTCCTGGCCAGTTTCAACAACACCCAAAGCGCTGCTCTCATCCCACAGGAGTGACTGCGACAGAGGATTCAAAGTACCGCAGAGGCCTTGCTGATATCAGTGTGGGGTTTTGCATTGGAAGAAAATACATCAGTTTGTTCCCAGCAAAATCCTGGTTTCTATCATTGCAATATCCTTTGACCCAAGGAAAAAAAAAAATAGTTGGAGAAAGTCCCAATTGTATCACCTTCCAACATGCAGTTTTATTTTCCTCCCCCAGCTTGGAGTGAATTTATATCCTCAAGCTTAAGCTAATTGCATTTGTCCAGCTCCAGCTGAAACACAAAACCCCAGGCTCAGCTACCAAAACCTAATCAAAGGTTTCAGCTGGCACAGCCTGTTCACTTTGTAACTTGCTGGAATTATGGTTTACCATCCTCATCTGGGTCAAGAATGGTACTGACATTACTATTACTACTGTACCTAAATCTTGAATGTTTTCCAGGGTAGCAAAGATATCTCGCACTCACTTTTACTGCTTCTTTTCTGCATTTTTCAGCTCTGTGATATATTGGCTGACTGAGTCCAGGGCATATATCCAGACTTCTGAAGCTGTCATGTCATCAAAGCTCAAGAAATAGCTCCATGCTGGGGAGAGCATGGAAAAAACATCAGGCTCCCCCCAGCTTCCAATTTCTCTGGTCCCAGCTTCTTATTACAGAGCTGTTAAGTTTTAAATTGGGTAGTTCACATACAAGCCCCAGATCCCAGGGTCAGAAAGTTACAAGAGAATCTGAGCTTTCATTCCCTATGAATCAGGTTTCCAACCTTCATGGCTGCAAAGGAATATTTCAAAAAGCAGTGGTGAAGGCTGCAAATTTGGGAGGGGGAAAAAAGAAGACTTGCGATGGTGAAAAAATAATCCAATGGGAAACTCCACAAACAAATGCCAATTGGATGTTTTGGTCAGCATTGTTTAGTATGGGTGTTCCTGAGAGGTTATGCCAAGACACTTGGGGTGGGCATCGGGGTTTGATAACCATTGGCCAGGCAGAACAGCCCGATGCAGAATGGCATTGGATAAGATGAGAATGGGGCTGTGGAGCAAAGCTGCCCAACAGTGCCCATCTATCTCACAAGAAGTAGAAATGTATATCCTAACCTTTGAGTTGCTGCTCCTCTGTTTCCATCCCGCTTTTAATCTCATTCAGGTTGCTTAGTCAAGCCAACAGAGTAAGGTGTGAAAACTTGCTTTGTCCAGTGGCAAAATCTAAGAGAGATTTTCAGGTTCTTTCAGCCTTCCATGTATGCATCTTTCTGCTATGTGCCCCTTTGGCTGCCCGGGAATTGCTGCCCCAGCTTTGTTCTTCATTTATTATCTGCTTCAGAAAAGAGAGCCTCTGCTTCCCTCCACCTCTTGGCAGACTCAGAGCTGCCCAACTCCAGCACTTTCATAGCCAGATCCATCATGTCTTCTAAGACAAGCTGAGCTTCTGGATGAAGACAACAAAGGTATTGAGATGCATGTTGCCTGCAAGAGATGGCAGAAGGGCCTGGGAGATGGTAAGCAACCTCAGCAGCACAAACTAAAGCTCAGAGGAGATCCAAGAACACTGGACACCACCAGGCAGCCACCAGCACCCTCCAGCATCAGGCTCTAATGGTGCCCTGTGCCACACCAAAGCTTTTTCGGAAGCAAATGCTCCCAGAAAACCACAGGCCAGCACAGAGAAAGGAAGAGATCGACTTCCAACACACAGAATACATCCAGAAACCAACGAGAGCGGCTTGCACACAGGCATTTGCAATTCTGATTCTCTAATAGGAAATAGCTCCCAACTGGGGGAGGGGTAGACAGGAAATATTACAGCAATGCTATTTTGTTACACTAATTACCAATAACAGCACATAGTAGGCTACCAACCACAGTCAATTCATTTTGAAAGCTATATAATAATGTTTAGGATAAGGAATTAATTTTTATAGCCACTGAAGCAGATTTACTTGTACTCTAATGCAGATTTATTACAAATTAAATTTCCTAACTCCAGAGGTTGACTTGGAGCACTCAGCAGAGCTTGAGGGGGGACACAGCCTGTTGCAAAGAGGGAATTTCAGCAGCACCAAGGATCACTTCTTCAGGTCCAAGAGTGCCCAGATCGCTATTAGCGCTTTAGCACACACACATTTGGATATACCCACCTCCATGGGCAAATTCAGCCCCACAATGTGAACGTGAGCAGGACCCAGTGGGTGACTTTCATTGACTCAACTGATCGTGAAAGGTTGGGGCTTTGTTTTTTTTATTGTGTGGTTTAAAAGGTAAAATTCCAGTGCTACAGATTTTTTTCAGTGTAAAGAAAACTCCATAATAGATGCAGTAAGTGGAAACTTGAAACTATAGTCAAGAAGATGCACTCAATTTATGGAAACGAACATCTCTGGTGTCAATAGCTGAATATGAAGCAACTCAGACAGTCTCAGCCTGGCAGCACTGCTGCTGTGTGGAAGTGGAAAAGATAATGCACACAGAGCCAAAACCAAGGCTAGGTCTGAACAAGATTACTGGACAGGGAGAGTCCATGCTCAGCAGGACTTTAGACACAGTCCAGAACAGGGACTCAACTGCATGATTTTTAATATTCAAGCTTGAGTCCAAATGAATTGTTGTTTATTAAATAATTGGGATAAATTCAGTCTCTTCACTCTCATCAGCGTCCGTAACTAGAGCCATCACTGTCTGGATAGGAAACCTCTGAGACCTTCAGCCTATAAGTTGGGTTGATTTTAAAAGAGTTTCCCTCAGAACCTCAGGCCCTGGAGGTCTGGCTGCCTGCAGATGAGGACAGCAACCAAAGGGGCACATCTGTTCTTTTCTGCATCCAGAGAAAGAGCAGCCACTGTGCACCCAAGTGCTTGGGGACCTCCAGAGCAAAGAGGGTGGGTACAGCAGATGGTGGGAGCAGAGACTTGGCTTTTGGAATTCCCTGGGTAGGCAGGGAATTTTTGATTCCTCCTGTTTCAGAGCCAGCACAAGGAGCCCACGCTGAGCACAGTGAGCACACAGGCAGCTCCACACATCTATATGCACCACCAAGGGAGTTCTGATGGGACCTTCATCCCTAATGAAACCCAATGGGAAGAGTTTCTGATATTTAGCCAGCCCTGAGGAATATTCAGGCAAATCCCCACGGGTGGGCTGGCACACAGCAGGATGCCTTTCAGGACACAGGTCAAGGACGAGGCTGTGTGCAGCTCCTCCTAATCTGCCCAGTTTGCCAATCCAGCACTTGACATTGCTACTCCCTTAAAAAAAACACACTTATTCAGCCTTAGTTTCCACCAGCTTTATGATAACCAGCACCGCAGCCCGGGCAGGCAGTGGTTTTTAAACATCATCTCTGCACCATCTCACCTATACAGACACCAAACAAAACTACTCTAATTCCTTAGGAGAAAGAACAACCGAGCTGGAGCTGTTCCAGATCCTCTGCTGGCTCGAGGCAGCTCCTGGCCGTGTCCCCAGGGACTCGGTGTGCGTACGCACACATCCAGCATTGCAAACAGAATTTGACTGATACTGTTTTCACATTGGTTTTTTAATGACACTTCTAGAGATCCCACTGCATTTAGTTTCATCCTGGCAGGGAGACGCAGAGGGAGGAGAGTCATTAGCTTATCCCTAACGCCTGGCGAGGAGGAGGAGGATGAAGGAGGGGTTTCCTATACTAATTCCACACAGGCTGATCTCCCACCGATGCTTTCCTGTGCTCCAGGATAAATGAGACTTTCCTAATTCTTTCCCCACAGCAAATAAACAGAGAGGGAGCCTGCACCATGTGGCTTGCACTGCCTTATTCATCACAGTGTCCCAACTGCAGGTAGCAGTGATTACAGCTAATTATTGGCAATTACCACCACTGAGCTGGTAGGTGTGTTTCCCCAGTAACTTTCAGCAGCTCCAAAGCTCTTTGAGGGCTTCTCCATGCAAAAAGACGGAAGGAAATCACTCCCCCTCTGCCCAGCAGTCAGATCCTCCTCCAAAACTCTGTAGCTATCAGGCATCACAGTGTAATCATTAAAAATAACCAGGAAAAATATCCCCGACCCCGTGAGCTTGTAGCATCAGCGATGCGCCACGTCTGCCCTCTCGGCATGGTAGTTGACGGGGAACATCTCTGCTTGGAACAACTCTTCTTTCTCCCTTTTGCTCCTCAAAAAGCTTATCCTGCAACGGAGCCCGCGTCCCGCCACCCCTCCTCCAAACACATAATTCAATTCATACAACCCCCCCTTACACACAACAGAAAAGCACATGTACAGTCGGTGCTTTTCCTGCATATTAAGTAACAGCGGCGGGTTGAGGGATGGACCCTTTGAGAAATTCATATGCCAGCCTTCCCACTATAGTAATTTCATTCTGTCTTTGTAATTGTCTGATATTACATTGTTCCCTGCCAGAAGATTAATTAGCTAGTCTTACCCTCCAACATACCATCCCTCTGCAACCCTCAAGGAAGCTGGAGTGGTGCCAAGTCGCACGGATTTGCTATTCTGGCTGGCAGCTGCTACTGTCGCTGCAAAAAAGCCTCCTTTTGTCCCCGAACAGCAGTTGCTGTGCCAACTGACCCCCACATCCCCGGCCCTCCCGAAGGCACCGCCAAGGAGGTGGCCAAGTTTCAATGCCACGGACTGGGCAGGGGGGAGCAAAAGGGGTGGGAATGATGGGAATGATTAAGAAAAAAACATCAAGCAAAACCAACCCTCATGCGCACACGCGATCCCGACCGCCCCCCGCACCCCAAGCCTCCGCCTGGCATAATTACTCACGCTCGTTAAGCATGGCTGCATTGCGTATGCGAGTCACGCGGGACAGGCGCGCATCGGGCTGCCGGAGCGCCGGTGCCGCGGTCCCGTCTAGCGGTGGGAAGGGTGAGACAGCATCCCGCATCCCAGCCCAGAGCCACCTTCACGCCGCAGCTCGCACCGGGGAGGAGAGGGCAGGCGGGAGCATCGCCAGCCATGTCAATGGGGGGAACCACCACCCCAACCAGGGCCGTGTGCCGCAGCCGCTCTTGGCAAGGAGCCCGGCCCAGCACCGCAGCGGATCTGCTGCTTTTGTTCCCCTTCCATCTTCCCTTCCCTCCTCACACACACACACACACACGTGTGCTGGGTACCTCCATCTTGTCTTAGACATGGTGCCCAGGCAGGTGGGATCTGCTTGGGTAGGAGCACACATACCTGTGGGTCACCACCCCACTGAGAAACAAGCTGTGGGGCATATAGGGTTTGCTTCTCCTTGGGGCTTTTGTAGAACGGAGAAGAGTCCAAAGATTGGGAGATAAAAACCTTAAGAAAACAAAATAAAGGCACCAATCTAAGCTCCAACGTGTGCCACAAACCCGGGACGACAAGCACATTGGCTTTCATTCCAAACAGTCCTCAAGAAGTTATGCTCCTCTCCTAACAGCACCACTGCAGTTAATGTTTGCTGTGCCAACAGGTTGTGTTTAAGGTAAAAACACTGAAAGAAAAGGAGCCCTGCAATGATGATGGTGCCAGCTGCACGCAAAGAGGCACGTACTGGACCCTTCACAGCCCAATGTGGTCTCTCCCTAGTGTCCAGCCTGCCTGTCCCCAGCACCAACCAGACCTTCTTGCCTCCCGTCCTTCATAAAGCTCCAAAAGAGACCAGTTTGGGGGATTTCTGTTTGTTTTTTAAAGGATCACCTTTCCCCACACGCTCACCCCAACCAGCAGCACAGGGACCTGGGGCTGCGCTCACGGGGCACCAGTTTGAAACCACCCTTTCCAGGGCTGCGGGAAATGCTCCCATATTATCACGGGGGCTAATTAAGCTCCTCCACTAAGACAGCGGATCTCGACTGCCTCAGCACCAGCCTTTGCCCACAGCCCCCCTCCTCGGGTGCTACGGAAACAGGAATTAAGCAGTGATGAATGCAGTATTAATTAATTAAGAGAAGATGCACACGAAGGGGGGGGAGGCAGGGGGTCTTTGCGCTGTGGAAATCACCCAAGGAGGGGCTGCTGTAAATTTGTTTATCGTTGGTTTTGCTCACCAAAAGGCACCAGGAGGGACCCGCGTGCCCAGGCAGCAAGACCAGCACCCCCGGCACCAAAGCCACCCGTCCTCCATCATCGAGACATGAGGGGTGAAGAGGAGATCTCCAAAACATGCCGAGAAGCAGAAGAGGCGCCCGCGGCTCCGCGCCGCCATCTTCTCCCACTGCGGAGGCCGAATAGGAAATCAATTTTGCACACTCCGAAATGGCTGTTTGGGAAGGGTTTGCTCTGGAGAGGTTAACGGGGAAGCTCGAAGCAGCTGATGCCAGGGATGCTGCTTTTCGGTTGTATATGAGATTGTTTACACCGATGATTGGTAATGTATTAAGATTCTTACAGTATAAAAGATGGTAAAGTGCATTGTTTAGCTTTGGCTTGCATTCCTCACCCACCGTCTCCATCATGTACCACCCGGAGACGAGGAAGGACTTGGCCGTCCTTACAGACAGCTGGGTTATGGAGAAGGGAAATGAATGGTTAAAACCCCATCAATTACTGTGGTGCCCAGTGCTATTTCATCACACATAAGCTGCTCCTCATCATGCAAATCCCTGGAGCAGCTCAGCTTGCTTCAAGGTGAATTTTTGGGTGGGGATGCAGCAGCCCAGGTGGGACAGACCCTGACCTCCATGGGAAACCTGGTCACCAAGCCCCGTTTGGGCAGGAGCACATGGAGCTGGGTTGCTGTGGGCCGCAGAGCCCCTGTGCAATGGGAAGCGCTCAGCACAGCAGCTCTTCCCCACTGCAGGACTCCCTGCTCCTGTGGACTGGCTGTGATCTCCAGGCTCTTTTCTGCCTCTGGACACAGCCCTCCTGGTGATGTAACTGTGGCTTTGTTCCACCAGCAGCAGGGTCACAGAAATTCAGCTGCAGAGCCTACGGGGACTCCCTTGGGCTAACAGGACAGGCACTGTCATTGCCTGCTCCAGAGATATTCTGGGCATCTCTGGGGCACCCTTGCCAGATATCTCAAGTCCAGAAGCTGGTTTTTACCTCCTCCCGTCACACACACACACTCCTGAGACCATGACCCAGAGATATGGCTGCACTTCAAGCCACTCCACAGATTCATCCCTGGTTTTGGCCCTTGGTGTCCGGGAATCCCTGCCTCCCAGGTTGTGCCAGTGTTTAATGTAGCCACCAAACAGGCTTCACCTGGAGCTTCTTCTCCATCCAAAATGCAGCCTGAAATGATCCTCAATGGGATCATGGGTTGGGAGGTGTTTATGGGGATCCTTTTAAACTGCACTCTCAGGACTTTGAGCTATTTCTCCAGCCCAGAGTATACACTGCAGGCCTCAAGACCTACATCACTGCCTTTTGGACCGGCCTTTTGGGATCCTCCGGAGGCACAACTCTCCTGTGCATTTCCACACACAGAGGCAGAGCTCTTCCAACGCCCTGTCCCCCCACCATGATTTTTAAGACCACATTTCTCTTTTACTCCTTTTTCACTGCTACCAGGGTAATTCCTCCATAGCAGACACTGCAGCAGCTGCTGCATCAGCAACCTGGCTGCTATTCTTTCCCTGGACTTCCTACGTCTCCCTACCCATGGTGTGTTATTTATACAGCATCTCTTAACATTGACTTTTTCAACACAACTTTTTCTTTTAATTACTTGCATTTAAAAGAAAAATGCCAGCCTGTGTGTGTGACTGCCCTATTACAGTTCCAGTCCTCCGACTAATTAATATCTGTTAGCTTTGGCTTATACACCAAGATGCCTAAATCCAAAATACACAAGACTGCCAAGTTACTTTGCAAACAGAAATGCTTGCCTAGAAAGAACAACGACACTCAACTTGCTTCTGTGCAATCTTATCATAACCCTTACTGTCAAGGTCTTAGACTTCAGGAGTCTCAAGGGTGCTTATTTAGCATGGTGACAAATAGAGGAGACACGTCAGGGTGCACAACAGAACTGGCAGGTGGAAAGGTGGGTGCAGCACTCCTGTGAGCCCCCCCGATAGCACCCGAGTGTCAGCGCATTCAGCACATCTGAAGGCAGCAGGTTTAGAACTGATTAAAAAAGGAAAAGCCTTATGTAAACTTAATGAATAATTAACCTGAGAAATGCGCTCACAGAGACATTATTGAGGTCATGAGAGCATTAGAGCCACAAAAACAACTCCTTTGGAATATGAAAGATGAGAACATCCACTGTTAAACTATTTGAATACCCATCTAACACAAAGGATAAAACTCACTGTATGCTAACCAGGACGGGCCTCCCCTCCAGGCAGGTTATAGCCAGCTTCTTACCTCTTACTCCAAAGCATTTGATGCCAATAGCCAGAAAAGAGGTCCTGAGCTGGACAAGCCCCTCTCTGAGGCTTCCTGTCCACAGCAGGTCTCTCGCAGAGATAACAGGAGGGACACTCCTGCTGTACTGTGTGCATGGGTGACAGATCTGCATGGGTTACCCTTGGCTGTCTCTGCACTTAGCTGAGACAGCCAACCTCAACAGGAACGATGCATCTCACCCCAAGTGCAACCAGGTGAGTTGTCCTCGTGAGGTCCAGCCCCATAAGCTGCCCTGGGAGATGCTCTGGGGCACTCACCAAGCCGTGCTTGTGACACACACCCCCACACCAGCAGGCTGGGCTGCTTTGGGTATTTTTAAGCCTTTACAAGTCTGGGCAAGGACACATCAAATTCTCACCCTCTGCATTTTCACCAACCCCTCCTACATCCCTCTCAAAGCCCTGCACTTCCCTTCACCCCTTCCCTGAATTCACAACACTATCGAGGTTTGACGGTGCAGACCCAGCTCTCCTGACTGGCGTTCAGGATTCCAAGGTCCCAGAGACCTTCCTGATGCCCATTAAAATGAAAAAGAAAGAGGAAAGCTTCCCATTTGCCAACGTCTGTAAGCAAAACCCCCGCAGGCCTTGCCCTCCTCCCTGTTCCTGGCTTGCTTACAACTGAAGCAGCTGTTTCACATTTCCCACTTTTAAACCCTCTTGTTAAAGCCAGATCTCCCTTGCCAAAATCCAGCAAGACAGACTCTGAAATGTCTCATGAAGTCTCTGAGCTGCCTTTCCCCAGGCTGCCCCGCTCTCGGCAGATCATGATCTAAATACTTCAGGCTCCCTTTGGGGAAAGCCAGCATTGGTACCGGCGGCAGCGTGGCTCTGCACATCCAGTTCTGCTCTCATTGCTCTGCACTGAAGCACCCCCTGTGCACAGCATTGGCCTGGGATCACTGGAGCACCCCGGAGGCATTTCACAGAATCACAGAATGGTTTGGGTTGGAAAGGACCTGAAGATCATCCAGTTCCAGCCTCCTGCTGTGGGCAGGGACACCTCACACTAAACCATGGCACCCAAGGCTCCGTTCAACCCGGCCTTGAACACTGCAATGGACTCACCTGGGACAAGCCCTCAAATCACCTCCTGCCCTTGGGCAGTAGCTTTGGTGCTTCCAGCACACACAAACTAGAGGCACTGCCAGCAGCACTGTGGGGTCTCTGTGGGGCAGGGCCAGGGTCTGTCTTTCTGTTCCAAACAACCCAAACTAATAAAACAGGATTTCCAAATAGTCAATTTTACAGCTAATTTAATGATGTTTTGGTACAAGATTGGACTCCTTATATTTCCAGAAAGCAAGTATTTTAAGGCCTCCACTTGCTGAGGTGCCTCTCTGCCTCTTCACAGGCTAGAAAGGCTCACTGGGGAAGGAAGGATGCTACCAGACCACCCGAGTCCAGGAGACATGAAAACATGAGGTGCCATAGGACTCCTGATAAATGTTGCAGCAGCAACGACGATACAGCATATGTGAAATCAAGCCTGATCCAAGCTCAGCGTTATGTTGGGTTCACCCCCACCGCACAGCACAGACCTGTCTGCTTCAGCAGGACAAGGCAGGTGACTCCCCTACTTTCCACAAAGGCTTCAAGGACTGGGTTATTCCAGCTGTTCAGTGCATTTAAACTCTCAGCTCCATAAGTAGGGTGGACACACAGACAAGGTGCTAGACCGTGGTGTGGAAAGGCCCGTGAAAGTGCCCTGACAAGCACAACATCCAACATCTCTCCGTATTACTGAAAGGGAAAACCGACTGCTGATAGAGCCCAGAGCCTCTCTGAGATGCAGCTCCCCCCCTATCAAACAACAAGGAAAACCAATCCTTCCTCAGCTCGGAGGAGCTATAACTCGTACCTGACATTTGCAACATCCCTTGGCAAAACCATTAGCACTGGAGCGGATGCGAGGCCACACGCTGCCACCTCACCCTGCCCATGCACAGGAAGCTCCTGCCATCAGCTTGCTCAACATGAGACAGAAAATCAAATTCTACTGCCATTTGCTTTATGCTGCTTCTGAAAATGACATCTTACACGCTTGCTGGACAGGGCAGGCTGCCTTGTCATCAGGTCAGCACAAAGATCTGGCTCCCTAGAGGGACATTTCTTCTCTTCTTCAAACAGAGCGGCATTGCAAAGACACTTGGAGGCATTTTTCCTTCTTCACAAGAAGACAAGCTGCAATCTCTGGTTTATTGACTGACACGGCAGTGCCATTCAGCTCCAGAACCTGGAAACACACAAGGAAAAAGAGAAGAACTAATATTTCACCTTTCGAGCACAGCTCCAGCTGGCCTCACACATAAGAACCCATTTCCCAGACCTCAGGGCATTCTCAGCATTTCATATCACCTGCCCATGGGTAAACCTGAGCCTTAGTAACTCCTCATGAGATAGAGCATCACTCAGCCCCTGGCAGGCCCGTTTCAGCATGTTGGACCCTTATAGTTGGAAACCTCTTGGGTTCTCCAGTTGTTTCTCTGGTTTCATCCCTCCTCGTGTATGCTTTTGGCAGGTACTGAAGCCTTCCTCTCACAGACCTGTTGATCAACCTGCTCAACATCCCTGGCACAATCACTGATAACATCAAGCACCTCTTGGGAAAAGCCCATCCGTCCCTCTCCAGGGCTCCGGCTGTACAAGCACTGTGGTTCTCCAGCTCATCTCCACAGAGACGTGCTACCGCCAAAGCAAACTGACATCCCAGCTCTGGAGACCTTCCAGAAATCTGGAGCACAGGAATCCCACCCAAATAACAGACACCCATTTTCCTGCCTCAGCAAAGTCCTGCAGGGTGACAGGGAATTGACAGCAGCTGCTGGACTCCAGGCCTGGCATGGATGGCACTGCCCAGACCAAGATGTTCTGTGCTCACCTGTGCCTGGAGATGGCCGTTCCCATTTACATCTCTAAACACAGCACTTATGTTCCCAAGCATCCTGTGGCCTTTCCAAAGGAAGGGCCAGGTTGTTCCAGCTCAGGGCCACGCTGCTGCTCTTCTTGCAGAGGCATTTTACACCCAAAGCACTGATAAAACCCACTGCTTGGTGCATCCTGCCTGGGCTGTACCTGTTCTCCAGCCACACAGAGGAGTATCCAGGAGGGAACAGGAGGGAGGCCTCGAGCCAGGATGTCTCCTCCATTTACAATAGCTCTGCTAAAGCAGCCTCCCATCAAACAGGAACCTGCTGATCCACTGGGTCCCCCCTCCTTCACAGAGGGTCTTAAACTCACCAAGATCAAGGGCTCTTTCGTTGCTTGCTCCCAAAAGCCAGGAGGAAGCTGCAGATACACTATGAGCACTTAGGAGGAAAAACATTACAGCATCTAAAGGTACTTTAAATGATTTTGATACTAACTTGCCTGTAATAAGACATCTATTTTGGTTAATCTCTAAGTTGCAAATCTTGAAACTCTTGAACTTGCCTCAGGCTACTGTCAGCAGCACTTCATTTAACACTGCTTATTGGGAATAACTGCTATTTCCCACTGTAACCTCCAAACCTTTTAAAGTCTCTCTTATTGCTTTGCCCAAATATACTTGCCTTGAGGATACAGAGGGTTTTTTCTTGCTAAGAACTGTTAAGGTGATTTGAACAAGCTGAATCAGAAGAGAGCGTTTCCCAGGCAAAGACTCAAAGTACCATCCCCACAACATTTAGGGAGCGATTCTTTTTCTGAGCCTTTATTCCAGTTATGAAATAGGACGGCTGCGCTTGGATCACCCCTCACCACCAAAGGAGTCACAGGGATGGGGATGTGCTCATCCTCCAGCAAAGCCACTTGGGGCCAGCAACCCCTGCCTGTACCTGAGGAAGAGATCCCCTCCCTGCCTGCAGTGGGGATGTGGAGACCACCACAGCTCCTCCATGCCCATGTTCGCAGTTCTCTGCAGAGAATGGCACAGGGCTCAGCACCACCAATGCAGCTCCTGTGTTTCAAGCTCAACCACATCTGTAGAGGATGGGAGCTGTGGTGAGCACAGAGTGTGTGACGCCCAGACACTGCTCCAGCCCATCAGCCCTATCCTGCACCCATCCCAGCCTGGCTGTGCTCAGCAGGCTTCATTTTAAACACAGCCATTCGGATTGCAGGCAGTTGGGCCTCAGCCATGCAGAGGAATGACAATATTGAGGGACGTCACAGCTCCAGCCCCAATAACTGGTGGGAAATGCAGTAACCCTGAAGCAGGGGTGATGACGCACCCTGTCCTGCTGATACAGGGAGCAGCATTAACCAACTGCCCATTTTGTTGCCAAGCAGCAGCCACACGTGTGCCAGGTAAAAGCAGCAACAGAGGCACAAGAAACCTCCAAGCACATCTTTTAAATACAGTCCTTTTAACTATAATATGGGGTTTTCCAGCCCAGCCCTGTGTCCAGGCCAGCTTCTATTCCACCATCATACTTGAGAAAGTACTCCAGCATTAAGGGAGCGCATGGGCTTAGAGACATACTTTCCCATCATCTGCACCAGGTTTTACACAGGAATCTTGATGCAAAAATAATAAATAGCAGTATCAAGTATACTTTGACATGAAATATACATATCAGTATGAAATATGTATATATAAGCTTTGCTTAAATAAAGGTGCAGCTGTGTAGGCTCTGGCTGCTAAAGGACCGTCTGCTATATATACACCCTGGTTTGGTAGGAATGAAACCCACCAATTAATCCAGTCTCTGCCAAGCTATAACCAGCACAGCAAGAATGAGCATTCTGTGACAATCAGACGCGGGCAGGCATCAGCACATGCAGCAGCACGCAGAGGTACCTCAGGGCCCAGCCAAGCTGCCCATCCCAGCAGCAGGAGCACAGAGCATCACAGTGGCCCTGCAAGCACAGGAGCCCCCTCATCACAGCACAGGTACAGGTCTGGGGCTCTGTCTCTCCAGCAAACCTCGCACAGCCCCACGTGCTTTATGCATCACTCACCTCACTGTGCTACAAAAGCCCACACTGCTCGTACTCCCAAGCTGACAGGTATGATCTAGCACACTGGCCTGGCTGACAGAAGCAAATCAACCTGTTCAAACCAGCTTCCTCCTGTAGCACAAAGCACTGACAGTGTGGTGTGCTCTGCTAAACAGCAAAGGTACCAGTGAGGCAGGGTTGAGTGGCAAGACCAGAGCCTGCTAACCTAAAGTGGGGAGTGCCCCAGCCAGGGCTGCTGGCACAGCCTCCAGGCTGCCCCTTCCTCCTCCCCACCAGACTGCACAAACACTGAGGAAGGGACACGCGAAGCGTCTACTCCATCTCTCTTCTCCCATAGGGCTGAGAATGGGTTCAGTGCTTCCTTCTGCACATGCTGATAGAGACAAGCCATTGCAGCCATCCCTGGGGAAGGAGCAGAGGGACACAGTGAGTGCCAGTGGGATAGGGGTGTCTATCTGGGTGCAGAAGGCACCTCTAAAGTGCCATCCATGGTCTTACCTTTACTCAGAGATGAGGCCCTCAGACGCAGCTTTACTCAACATCCATTAATCTCTATAGCAGGACAGATGGTCATTAGAGAAGCTCCTTCAACCTCCTTCCAAATGCTTTTCCTCTTCATTCATCAGCTTTCTCCTAGATAAGCTCCCTTCCACTTTGGAGTTTCAGAAGTCATTTGCAGACATCTCAGCTTGCTCAATAATTCTGTTCCTTATTAAATATTGCTAATGAGAGGGGTTTAGACTCTCGGCCATGCACCCACTTCCTGTCCTGGTATGAATTTTAATCCATCTTCCCTCTTCCTTCTATTCAAGTCTTTAAAAAAAATTACTGGAATAAAAAGGAAAGCACCAAATAATTGAAAGGAGCAGCTCAAACCAGAAGGGAAGGGAAGCTGAAGAAAGTGACAGGGATTGAAAGTTCAATAAAATCAGAAAAGAAGGAAAAATTCCAATTTTTCATGAAACGAATGATGAAAAAGGCCTTTTTGAGCCAAGGATTTCTAACATGAAAAATATCAACAAGCTGCAATTAGGATGCAGGCCCATTGCACTCTCCTGTGCCGTTTCTCAGCTGTGCAGATCAAGTGGAGATGCAGTTCTGCCTGGCTAATAAACACTTTGCAACAACATCCCATTCAGAATGCCCCGGGTGCTCTGGGGCTCTGCTCTCACCACATTGAATGTCTGTGGAGCTTGGTGCAGCACACAGCAGCAGAACCCTTCGGCAAGAGCTGATCAGATCAGGCTCTGAACCCCACGGGCCATCCCAGAACCATCACCCTGCTCCACCTGCCTTGTTTTAGCCACATTGGAGGTGCATTTTCTCCTGCCTGGTTATCCCATGCTAAGTCTTTTCACCTGATGCTTTCAAAGCTTAACCGATAAAATGCTGAAACCAATAAAGCTGTTTGTGGGAAAAAGGTCTCCAAAGAGAGAAAACCGGAAAAGATGATGGTTTACAGAAAGCTACGAGCAGAAAATAGGAGGTTGGAGTCAAAACGCTCCTGCAGATGAAGCTTGAACAGTCTATTCTCACCAGAATAATGAGCACATACATGATTAATGACAATATTTATCCTCATAACCCACTGCAGCAGGTTAATATTTAATCCAAAGGCCACGTGAAAGCCCAGCCTCTCCTGGTTCCTCACCTACCTCCTTGTTTCCTTGGAAATCCCTGAACTCTGTAAACTGACCCCAGATTTGGCTCTTTGGGGCCGATCTAAGGACAGCGCTGGCTTTGTGCATAAGTAGCACACCTTTTGATCCCGGACCCGCCGTCGCTTGGGACCTACAAGGTTCCTTAGATAATCCCAGCGAGTCAGTGCTTTGTAACTCATCTCACTTTGATATTCAAGGCAAAGCTGGACAGCCCACACATGAAAAGGCAGCCTTCCCTTTCTTCCCGGGCTTAATTTCATCTGCAAATTAAACATATTGAGACAGATATTTAGAGAGGAATGCCCTGCTCCTCCCGGGAGGGCCGCGGGGTCTCCAATGTGTAATTTTGCTTTAGGAGTATGATGTTAATCTTGACTTCCTTCTGAGGCTGGTGGCAGAGGAGGAGAAGGGCAGAGAAGGGGGATGCTGCTGGCTGCTCACCAAGCGTGCCTCTGCTCCTCCACAGTTTAAGCCTTGGGCTAATGCAGCATAAGGTGGTGAGGACGTTCGCAAGGGGACTGAGGCTCTTTCTGCTTCCCTGTCCTTGTCATCTGCAAAGCTAGCTCAGGACATGGTTTTTAAATGGTTTTTATTGTTATTTTTGATGACTGGGGTCGGTAAACTTTGCTTTCAGCTCTGATTTACAATAAATAGATAAAAAAGCCAAGAAACCACCTTTAAAAATGGTGCATGGACGAAAACAGCTGCTGAGCCCTGAGTCTTGATGAGTCTTTGTGACAAGAAGCTCACACACAGTCATCCATCTCCCTGGATCCCAGCCCCTCCATCCCACACTCTCACTGTGGGTAGTCCCCAGCACTAAAGAAAGTACAAGAAAGAAGTGTTTTGGCTCATGTCATTTACAGAGAAGCATCAGAGGGGAGGATAAGTGACAAAAGGTATCAATCTTCCTATGGCCTGACTCCTGAAGTCAGGCCTTGTTGCTCTCACTCTGAGCGATGGTGGATCGGTGATCCCTGCTGCCTGCTCTAACACTGTGAACCCCCCCCAGAAGGATGTTGCACTGTCCCACAGCCCAGCTGAGCCCCGCGGGGTACAGAGGGCAAAGCTGCAAACTCAGCAATCACTTTTCTTCTGGTTTCTAGCTAAATATTTCCTTCTTTTTACCTTCTAGATAAAGGATGACTTAATGCTAGCCTTCTTTGGCCAGTATCACTCACCTCAACCCCCATTGCATTGCACACACACATCTACAACCAATTTTGGTGCTGGGAACCCCACTAAGAGGCTCTGGCTTGGCACTTTGGTTCATTAGTGCAGGGCTGGTTGTAATGACCCAGGTGTTGTGTTGTGCTGCTCTTTGTAAGCACTTGGTCAGGATGCTCAAGCCCATCACCACCAGAGCCTGGGCAGGGCTGTGCATGTGATGCATCCTGGCAGGGTTATTCCCAGGCATGGGAATAGCTCAGAGGAGGAAAACTTACCAAAGAGATGGTTTCAATAGTAATAAGAAGAGGGACTTTGATATACTACTGCATGCTATGAGGTATGTCCTTAAGCCTCAGTAAACTTTCGGAGTCCCTGGGAAGCTGTAATGTGCCTTTGAAGGAAGAATGACTTATGAAATTGTAGTTTTTAGCTTAGCTGGGTAATGTTAATGAGAAAATATTGTGGGCTGCAGGGGGAAGTCTCCTGAATCCCATAAGTTAGGAATAAATTATTCTTTTTTCCCTAAATGAAGCAAGGCAGTGCAGTACCGCTCCTACAGCAGGCTGCTGCTGGGAATCACTTATTCATTTGTATAGGACCAGATCCAGCTCAAACAAATACAAACTATAGCAAAGCGTTACAAACTTCAACTTGCTGTGGGCATGGAAGAGACATTTCTGTTGTGGTTTTGAGAAGGAGCAGCCAGGCTGGGGCCAGCACCCGTGTGATGGAGGTGGCGTGAGGAGGTGGCACAGGGGTGAAGGTGGAGGGGACAACTCCTCCTTTCTGCTGCAGCCATGGAGAAGATGATCAAATAAAAACCTCAGGCTTTCAACTGCAGTGCAGCAGCTTCACAGTAATTAAAGCTTGAGATCAGCAGCTCTGCCTATGCCCCAGCCTGGCTTGCACATCAAAAGGAGACATCTCCCACGAGGACAGGTCCCACACTGCCCAAATCAGGGTTTGATGTGCACTGTGGGCTGTTTGTAAGAGCGAGGATCCAGAGAAGTCTCACCAGCAGCTCATCCTGAGCAGGTGATAACACATCCCCTGGGGGTACCCCGTGCTCACAGCCAGTTGGAGGTGCCGTTTTTTGGGGACCCAAAGGGACCATCCCTGGAGCAGGAGCATCCCTTTGGGCACAGCAAGCTCCCAGCTCCAAGGTAGCACACAGCCACAGCCAGCACCTGGCCTCCTACCCAGAGAGGATTTATTTCTCCCTGAACAGGTCTCCAATGATGTTATTAATCAGCGAGATGGACAAGTACAACAGAGTTTATTGTGTGCTATGGACGAGTGATAAGTCTGAGCTCCGATGCCTGGGATAGCAATCAGGAGAGGGCGAGTGAAAGGAATAGGAGGGTAGAGCAGCATTGTGGGTAAATAGATGCGCTTCTGGTGGTGATTACCCTCCAAGTAATTAGTTTTTAAATCAGGCAGACATTTCAGGAACTACTCACTATGAGCTGCTTTAATTATTTATACTCCCTTTTATTCTTATTATTTATAGTCATCCTCTTTGCATGGCGATGCTCGCTGCGTTCGGCTGCTCAGGTGGGACTGGGACCCACCTCCAGCCCACCCTGGCCAAGCAGCCACGTCCCCCAGTGCTGCCAGGTACCCCAAGAGCCTGGCTGTGCTGGGGGGTCCTCATCTCCCTCCCGCAGCCCAGCGAAGAGGAGCCAGTGCTGTCACTGCGGAAAGCCCTGCTCTGTTCTCCTCTGCTCGGTAATTAAACTCTCACTCATCTTCATTTCCCTCATTTGTTAAAGTGAGGCCACTCAATAAGCCATTAGTGCAAGGCCCTTTCTGTCAGCTACAGCATCGTTAGGCAAATTTCCCTTCCAGACAGCTCAGGAGGGTGCTGGCAGGGGGAGCAGCCCATCGCTTGCCTCCTGCTCTGCCAAACCCTCCTCATCTGCCCCCCTCCAGAGTCACTCCTGCCCCACAGCTGAGGCTCTGGGGAAGGGGAGCGCAATTTGCAATGGCAAAGTATTCCTGCAGCTGGGCTTTTCCCCATAGCACCAAACCCCTGCTCCATCTGGTGTTGCTGCTCTCCCTTCCCCAACCCCACCTCTTCAGAGCTTCATAACATCTGGAAGCCATTCCCTGCACCATTCCCAGGCATGGATCTCCGACCCTCCAAGCTCTTCCTTGGGGTTGAACAAAAGCTGCTCTTATTGCTGAGCTTGGGAATTCTGCCTTCCCCTTGCTCCAGCCGTTTCTCAGGCTGTCACCTGGCCCAGAACATCCTCTGCCCCATCTCCCTCCATGGACACAGTCAAATGCTAGAGCTGAGGAAAGGAGCAAAAAACCCAGCCACCAGTGCAAGGAAATCACCATCGGAAAAGATGCTGCAGAGTGTCCAGAGGCAAACCCCATGGTCCCTGCTTGTAACTGCTACATGTTGATTCCCCCTCCCCCAAGAGCTTTTGCCCTGGGTCTTGCTCCAGTTACAATAGTACAGCACACACCAAAACAAGGGTATTGCTAGGGGTGGGTTTAGCACTGGGGCAAAGGGGGGCCTGTCAGCAGACCTTACTGCACACCTCACTGGATGCCATACAAGATGAGCTGATTCAATGCTCTGAAACCCAGGTGCCAGCAGAAAAGCAGAAGAAAAATGTACATTAAGCCTGTCCTGTGCTCTACACAGCCATAGGAACCCAGCTCAGCCTGACTTGTGTCCTGCTGGGTTTGTTTTCATACGGTTCCAGAACCACAGGAAAGGGTCATCCGATCCAACCCCTTGCTCAAGGACAGGGTCACCTAGAGCTGGTTGTCCAGATGGCTTTTGAGTTGAGTTCTACTGACTTGACCAGGGGGATACAACAGATGTGTAAGATACAGGTTAAAACGCCAGACTGAACAGGGTCTTCTCTGTGACACCAGGGATAAAGGTGGTTTTAGGAAGACGAGTCCTCAAAGTGAAGCCAACTCCCAAGCGCATCCAAAGGCCAACCCTGCAGTCATGAAAGGTGTTGAAGACCATTTCCCTGCAAAGCCAAAGCCACATTGGTGTGAAAGGCAAACTGCTGCTTCCCCCAGACCAGGTGCAACCCACTTCTGAATGAAAATACCAGCAACTGCAGTCGAACAGCTTCACCATGAGAGCAAAGGGAGGGGACTGTCCTGCCTCCCTTGGGATGTGCAAGGACACCGAAGCCACGCTGGTCCCCAGGGTGCTCAGCTCCAGCATTCTGCAGGGTACCTGAGGCAGGTATCAGAGGTAGGATGAGTCAAGGAGAAATAAACCCTCACCCCAAGGAAGGCAGAGCACAGCAGCTCTGGAGCTGGACTCTCCCACCACCCCCAGCCCCACGCTGTTCACACAGCAGAGACCACACCGTGGTTGGGAACAGACATTTCCAAACAAACCTCCTCCTATTTGCATTCAAAACATTTATTTTGGGAAATACATATTAAACACTATTATTTATACAAAAATGGACTAAATTTGTCATAATGCTTATAACCCCCCAAAGGCCATTTTAATAGATCTGGATGAAGGGGATTTTATTGTATTATTTTCATTTTCTTTCTTGACTTCCCCCCAAAATACTCGGGTTACAAAGGAGAAAGCGGCGTGTCTTTGCTTGGCCCAGGTTGAGGCATCAACCAGAGGGAAAACCGAAGTTGAAGATGACATTTGCAGAAGTGCCTCACACGAGAGACTTCTCCCCATTTTTAACACTTGAAATACATACACTTTTTCTTCAGTTAATACACTTCTTGGTTCGTTTTTTGCTAAAATATAGCAAGTCAGCAAGTGGAGTTGTTCCTCCCCAACAGCTGTTTCGCTGTTGTGGGGCAAACATGAATTAAGAGGGAGTAGATTCTCCTTGCGATGCACCCCTGCTTTGGCTGCTGGGAGGGAACATGCATGGGGAGCCCCTGCAAACCCTTCACTGAGCAACACCATCTGGGCATCCCCACCAAGATGAAAGCAACCTCCTCCCTCCTTCTGGTCACCTGAAGGTGGATCTGACCCCCATGGAGACTATCAGGTGGGTTCCACAGCACCTTCCAGTGCTAGAGGATGGGACAGCTGCCAATTTAGTATCTGCCCCCCCAGAAGAGTGATTTGCGGGAAGTTTTATCCCTTAGAGGAGATACAGAGACTGATGGAGCAGAGAACAGAAAGGGTGAGCTGGGGTGGAGACACCTGTGCCATGGTGTTATTTAACCAACCACCCTGCAGGGTCTTATTTACTGGAGACTCATTGAAAGAGGTGGTGTGGGGGGGCAGAGGAGGGACCATGGGGTGCAGCACCCACAAACACTGCCCCAGCCCACCCCACCGCTGCAGGTCTCGGTCCGCACATGCACAAGGGCTTAGCCCCTTACACAAGGGCTAGCAGAAGAGAGGAGCGTGTGACACGTACACACATCACACAGGGGATCCCCCATAACAAGAACTGAATTAAAACATACCCAATACTCTGACATAGGGAAAACCCAAAGAATCACAAGGGTCAGACAGGACAACCCTGCACCTCCCACCGCCACGCTGCAGATACCTTCCGCTCTCAGCCCCCTTAGGACAAGCATACTCTGAGCCTGCGGTGGGAAAACCCACCCAACCGAATGACAAATAAATACACAAGTGTTGCCAGGACATCAGCCACATCTGTGGGCCAAGGGAGAGGGAAGAGGAGTCACTACTGAGTGCCACAGGCCTTCTGCAGGCTGCAAGGACAGACAAGGCAAACCCTCCCTCCCCTCTCCCCCCCTATTGCAAGGTAACAGTCTGAAAAGGCACTTCTCCCAAAGCAGGTCGCTCTGCGGGGCTGGGGGTCGGTGACAGGCGAGGTGACACCTAAGCACTCCCAGTTTATTGCATATAGGCAGGGTAGAGGGGTTGGGTTGGGCGCTGGCGGGTCCCAAAGGGCTGCAGAGGGCTTGCAGGAGGCAACAGCAGACAAGGATGGCACCGTCTTGCTCTCTTCATACCACCGTACCTTGCTTCCGAAGGCAACATTCACCTGGAGAAGCCCTTGCCTTCAATGGACGGAGAAGAGCCTCTGCATGGAGGGGCAGGCAGGGCTCCGGGGCACCCCAACCCCATGGATCTGCTCCCCCAAGCTCAGCTGTTGGGCCAGCACTGGGGACCAAGCAAGAGCTCGACCTCTGCAGGGACCCGGTCCCCAGCCCAGGGATGCTGGACCAGGGGCTGAGAAGAAAACTCATGCCACGAAGCGAGGGGGATGAGCCCCGCACGACAGAGACAGCGTCTAGTTATTTGGTCAGTTAACATTGGCAGGGGCTGGGGAGAGGGGGAGAGGGACAGTGGCAGGGGGTTTATATAAAAATAAAGGGAGAAGAGGGGAGAAAGAGCGAGCGTGAGCGAGCAAGGTCCTGGCTACGGAGCAAGAGGTTACATTTCGTTAGCCACCAGCTCTTTGTCGGTCACGCCGTTGGAGAGGGAGCTCTGGCCCTCGTTCAGCCTCTTGACCCTGTAGGCTTCGAAGTGGATGTTGCTGGTAATATCCTTGATGTTCTGCATGTGTGTCCTGTGGGAAAGGGAGATGGGAGCCATCACATCGCACTGGGTGCAGGTTCGGCCAGCCCAGCCTCTGCTACCCCAAACCTCACACCCCCGACCTCTGCTTTCAAACACCCCATCCAGCCCGAATCTTCCCTCCTGCTTTACTGGTTAACACAATCTTCAGGGCACAGGAGGGAAACAAAGGCAGTTATAGGCAGCCAAGACCAGAAGCCTTCACTGCTACCAACAGCCTGTGCTTGCATAAGCAAGCACCCTGGCTGAATAACACCCATCCAGGAAGATCCCATTCCTACAAGTCCCTGGGATCAGGTTTTGTAGCCCCACACCACTATCTGCCAGCAACAGCTCGTGTGTGGAGGCTTTATCTTGCAGCCAAATTTGGGAAAAGCCCAATGCCCCTTCCAGCAAGGCAAGGGGGCTCAGCCTCCCATTCCTTGGCAGCAGGGATGCTTCTGTTAAGAGGGACCAGCAGTCGCCCAGACTCCACAATGGCACGATCATGGGATGCAGTCTTCGGACTGGAGGTAGGACCTGGGGCTGGTGAGGGTTCATGAAGGCCAAAAGGCTTTCCAGCTGCTTGCAGGTGAGCTGGAGCCACACTGCCAGCAGCAATCTTGGAGTTTGCCCTGACCCCGCTCTCAATCCTGCTCAGCACCACAGCCAAGAAAAGTCCCTGAAACCACATCCCGTTGAGTGGGGCCACCCCTCCCAGAGGGGCTGCAGCAGGCTGGGAGGGGATGGAAGGATGGAGGGATAATGGAGGAACTGAGAAGCAGCTGCTGCTTCAAGCTGGGCTGGGCTGTCCCCTTTCGTTGGATGCCACCTGGTGACCAAAGGCTACAGGGACATGGACAGTCCTACCAACCTGATAAGGAGATCCCGCAGGTAGGCGAACTCACAGTGTGTCGTGTTCTCCACTGGTAGAGAAAGAGAGAAACCCATCAACATGCACCCATGGCATGAGTGTGGCAACCACATGGGGTAAGGAGGACTTCATAGAATCATAGAATCCCAGACTGGTTTGGGTTGGAAAGGACCTTAAAGCTCATCCAGCTCCAACCCCTGCCACAGGCAGGGACACCTTCCACCAGACCAGGTTGCTCCAAGCCCCTGTGTCCAACCTGGCCTTGAACACTGCCAGGGATGGGGCAGCCACAGCTTCTCTGGGCACCCTGTGCCAGCGCCTCAGCACCCTCACAGGGAAGAGCTTCTTCCTTATACCTAACCTAAATCTCTCCTCTTACCCCAGGGGCTACAGGGCTCAGGACTCAAGAGTCCCCTCTGCTGCTGTAGGGGTGGTGCCCAGGTACCTGCCCCAGCTCAGCAGGACCAAGTGGCTGGCACGGTCTGACTGAGCATTCACAGTCTCTTGCAACCTTGTTCCACCAAACAAGGGAGTTCCCAGCAGCATCCCCCAGCACAAACCTCTCTTTGGACCAACACAAGCTTAAGTGGGCCCCAGACAAGGCAGGGAAAGGGACAGCGGAAGCTTCACAGGCATGAAACACAGTAGTGTTTCATCTGTAGCTTTGCCATGAGCATCCTGCAGCATCTCAGGCATTGTGGGGACTGCTGCCCAGGCTGGGGTGCTGTGGAAGGACACGGCCTCTTACTGACAAGGCTATCTCTGTCTGAACAGGGCCTGGAGCAAGGAAGAGTGTTTGCAAGAAGGAAAAATCAAGGGGTGCTGCTCCATCACAATTTGTCTGACAAATTGAAGTTTAAATCCAGAGGATAAATTCCCTTTTCTCAGTTCTTTATTTACCCAAAGAGGCTTGCACATCACGGAGGAATGGCAAACCAACAAATAACACTGTTCTGCAAAGGCTGCCCTTGGTCATGGCTGGATCCTGGGGTCTCTCTGTGCTGAAGGCTGAAGGCAGATGCCACACATGGAAGGCGAGTTCCCTTAAACTCAGCGCTTCCAGGGACCGAGCACAAGAGGGCAGCAGAGCTTTAAAATACACTGATTTTCCTGGCATCTTTGTTAAGCCATTCCTCAACCCAGGATTCCTATTAAAAAGACTCATAAACGAGAATCCTATGAAATGAAGGGGCAGAAGGTAAGAAGGGTGGCACTGGAGATGTGCTGCCTGAACCCAGGACAGGGAAATATGTCGATGGAGCCAGGAGCTTCCACCTGTAGCCTTTAAACCATGATTTAAAATGGGGGAGAAAACCCAAAGATGCCAATGGGATAAAAATGGAAGAGGGAAGAGATCCCACAAAAGGCATCAACCAAATGCATGGTGGAGGGTAAAGATGTCAGGGAAAGGCTCTAATCTGGGCTTGAGACAGAGAGATGTCACTTGTGCATCCAGCCATCAGGCATTTAACTGTGTGACAAGCAGAAGCAAGGCAACAAGACACCCCAAAGCATCCTCTCTGGTATTCAGCAGCTCCCAAGATGCACAAAGGCCCAAGAACTCAGTACAGGAGCACCTGCCAAGGTATTTCCAGCCCTCAAACACCAGGGAAGTAATTTTCTTTGGAGGGGCAGGGAAGCACTATATACACCTCAATTTCTAGACTGGTTTTGGACCTTCTCACCTTCTGTCAGGGCAGAGATGGGCTCAGGAGGTAGGGAAACAAGGACAAGATACCTTCAATGGTGCCCCACTTGGTCTTCCTTCCAAGGATTCTCCTTCCATTAACCTGGTATTCCTGGTCACTGCCCACCACTGCAAATGGGATCATTTCCTGAGGAAAGAGAAAAACAAACTTACATTTTCCTCCTGAAAAGTGACAGGAGACCAAGCTGGTGAGCAAAGTCTTACATCAAGCTGCTTCAGGAGAGTGCCATGGGATGAGCTGGTCTGCCTGTGATACTCCTGAGCAGTGCTGCCTGCCAGGGACCGCAGGCAGCCCAGGACCTGGGCAAGAGCATCTCTCCCACACGCCCATCTATAACTAGTCTAAACCCAGCCCCAAACCAGTGTAGCCCAGCACCTCTTTTGCAGGCACCAGCATGCAGCCAGGGCAAAGGTATCATGATGCTTCCCTCACCACTTGCTGATCCAAGGTGGTGACTTTGTACCTCAAGAGCCCTCAAGGGGACTTTTTTTTCTTCGTTGAATTTGCCCCGTCTACGTTCTTGAGCCAAAAAGTTGTTACTTCCTGTAGCAAGGAAATGACAGCCACGGCAGCAGAGCAGCCCTCATGGCAGACACCAGCACTCCCCATGCCTGGGGCAGGCAAGGGGCTGTAAGACCTCTCTGCTTGCTGGTTGCTGAGGGCACCTTTGAGGAAAGGAGCAGGGGAAGGAGCAGCTGCATGGATAGGAGAGGACACCTTCCCCTGTCTCTGCTCTGAGCTCCGGTAGGATCCTAGGTCCCAGGCAGACCCTGTGGACAGGGTCTTTGGAAAGAAAACAGAGACCCCTTGCAAGAGAACCCCCTCAAGGACATCTTCAGCCCCCAGAGCTGCAGGCCCCATCCAAACACATCCAAGCCACAACCACAGGCACTAACCCTGAATTTCTCATTCACTAGTCGATCTTCAGAGTCTTCATCAAACTCCTTCTGAGGATACACATCGATCCCATTGGCGAGAAGATCAGCCATTATCTAAGGGGGAAGAGCAGAGGAACATGAGGAGGCACAGGCAGAGGAACTGCATTTCCACCGCAGCAGCTGCTCCCAGTTGACCCAAAAGGCTGTTGTGAGCAATGCCCACAGCAATGCCCAGCAGCAGCATCTTCCCTCTCCATCCTAAACACTGCCCACCGTGGGGACAGACCTGTGGTTAATTTGCTGTGTTTAATTGCACACCTACCAAATCCTTGCCCTGGAATCCCTGCAAGAACCCGGTGTCAAGACATGGCTCAGGCTGAGAGTGAGATGAAGTTACATGAGTTGGGTGTTGCTTTGGGATTGAATAAGACAACACAAGCTGCACCAAACAATGGGGAACATCGCTGCCAGGCATGTAACCCAACGCTAAGAAGTTGCTTTCTGGTGTTTGCTTACACTCCTTGGAAAAGGAGTCACAGCTGGGTTTGATCTGAAAGGACAGGGACACAGACAGCTTGGGAGAGTGGCCTCTAAAGATATTGCCTCTGTGCAAGGCAAAGATATGCTCAAATGGGATTCCTGAAATGGGTGCAGGCTCAGCTCATGGGGAGCTCAGAGGATCAGCCTTCTACAAAGCTGCAAACCCCAGCCCAGCCTGTGTGCTTCCTGTGGCAATAAACTCCATGTCAGCCCTAGGTTGTAGGCTTGGAAAGGCACAGATCCAGCCCAGAGAAACCCCCAGCAGCCTCCCACCCCCAAGCCTAACCCATACACGGTTTTTAGAGGAACAATCCAACAAAGCAACTCCAAAGGGCATCAGAGCCCATTCCACTAACTCAGTGCAATGTTGGCATCAACCTAGGTACCCTGCAGCCAGGTTGGGGCTTCACCATCACCTGCCCACCCTGATCCAAACCCAAAACCCCATTCTTCTCCAAACCATCTACACCCCCGAGTGCACACAGGGCTCTGCTTTTGAAGCACACACCCAGGAGCACTAGAGCAAAGGGGAAAGGTCCCAGCCTGTAACCTGGGCTCATTATCTCCTCTCTTGTTGGCACTACCAGATCTGGAGCCATAAGCATATGGAGGGTGAGCCCCTCGCAGAAGGGGCACAGCAAACACTCCCCGTGGCTATGTGTTCTCTCTCCAGCTGGGAGGATTTTAGGGGTCTGGTTACAATCAGGATGTGAGATAGGGTGAGTTCATCCTGAGCAGAGCCAGTGCAGAGCGGGACAGCCAGGAGCTGTCCCCATGGTCTGTCATTACACAAGGATGGTATCAGCAGCTGAGCGTGCCCAGGTGACATTTGAGGTCCCAGACTGACTTTGTAGTCCCAGAGCCAGCCACCCACCCACAGATGCATGGATACCTGCCCATGGAGCCAGCAGTCTGCAAAAGCCACTGCAGAGAGCAGATGTGGCATCATGGACACTCCATCCTCCTGCACCAGCTCCTGGAAGATCCCCATGCAGACAAACCCAGCCTGGATTACTTCTTGGCTCCATTGCCAGGCATCCTCTAGCTCACTGCTAAGAGAACTGCCTGCAGAGTTTGGATTCAGCCCCCAAAATCAGACCAGGTATTTCAGTGCCTGATCCTGTTCATTAAGAACTGGGAACACGGGTTTGGGAAGGGGTGGCTCACCCTGTTCTGTACAGAGATATTGAACTACCCGTAGCTAATGCACCATCTTTTCCATAACCAGTGGAGGTGGTCCCTACACCTGCCTTTTTGGCAAGACCCCTTTTCCCTTTGCGTCACTCCCCTGCAATTCAGACTCACAGACCAACGAGCTTGGTGGCTTGCTGATGTTTGCAGGGATGCTGAGACCATCATGCCTGCAGCCACATCCATCAGCTACACAAAGGGATTTATAGCCCCTTCTGAGCCCCAAAGTGGGCCATCTCCACCTCGCAGCAGCCCATGCCTTGCTGTGGATTCAGACAGCTCTTCCTCAGCTTCCCACCACCAGCTCCTGATCAAGGCAATCAAGGGAATTTCATTCCTTGCTTTCTCCATAAATCTTGCCCAGCTGAGCTCAGCAAACTCACACATCTTTTTTGCCTGGTTCCTGTATCAGTGCGTGATGCTGTACAGGGAGGGTTTTCCAGCTTCTATGTGCAGCACCATCACCATCTACCTCCCAAAATAATAGAAACCAGCCTGAAAACAACACCAATAACAAAGGAGGCAGGAGAAACAGGCCCAGAGACTTAGAGCTCGAAACTTATCCTGCACTGACAAAGATCCAAGAGAAACACAAGGAACTGCTTGGACCGCAGGCCTTTCCTCCGGCCACGTGGGATCGCTCAGAGCTGCAGCCGGAGGAATGTGCTGGGCTCGGGGCCAGGCACTCGCCTTCCCAGCCCTGACGGGAGAGGATGAGGGATCTGGGAGGGGGAAAGGGGCAGGAGGGGATGGGGAACAAGAGATGGGAGCCCGGAGAAGAGCCGCCAGCTCCTTACCCTTTGTTTGAAGTAGTCCCTCTCCTCCAGCGTTAACGTGTCGGCTTTGGCGATCACGGGGACGATGTTGACCACTTTGCTCAGGCGCTTCATGAACTCGATGTCAAGCGGTCGGAGCCTGAAAAATACAGCAGCAAAAAGGGGATCTGTGCACTGGTAGTGAGGTGGGGGCTGCTGCAGTCCCCTGCAGAGAGGAGACATTCAAAGGCTAGGCACAGAGGAGGGATCGCTTCCTTTGGGATAGGACAAATAAAGACATCTTCTTAAAAGCGGGTCTGGTTTGCAGACAAACACTTGAAACGTTTCCCTTTCAAAGCCCCCACTATTGCCTGCAAACCCTCACAAAGCCCCATGAAGTTGGAGAGAGCTTTGATCTCTGCACGGATGCTCCACCACTGAGGACTGCAGGAACTTGCCCAAAGCTACACGTGTCCTGGGCGAAGCCGAGCTGAGAACATGGGTGATGCTGTGCCCATGATGTACGAATCAAGCTGGGGAGAAACCACAGTGTGAAACCTCCTCCAGCCCTAGCCAAGCTGTCAACCATCATCCAGGGGCTATTCCTGCTCACACTCCCTCCTGTGCTGAGCACCAGCCTGCTGCTGTGCACGAGCCAGGACTGCATCTCACGTGGGATTAAAAAAGGCTCTGCTAATTCTCCGGGGCTCACAGAGCACAGAAGAGATGCTGCTTGCTCCAGAGGGCAAAAACATCACAAAATCTCTACAACAAAAGTCTCAGTGGAGGAAAGCTGCAGACTTGCAAAACCCCAAAGCGCAGCCTTTTGGGAATCCCTCCCTGCTAAATGCTCCTACTGTCAGCACAGACACAGCCTCTGGTGCCATGCTGCTCGGGTCCAGGGGCTGCAGACAGCAGTGGGTGCCTGGCCATGACCCTCCCTCCTCAGTCCTCCCTGAAGGTGTTTTTACTGCTGAGGGGTCCCAAAGCAGCTTCAGGAAAGCCCTCCTGGGGACACCTCCACTTGCTGCAGGTCCCCTCGATGCCTCTGGAAGTGATGGGTGACAGCTGAGCAGATGTTGCCTTGAGAAAAGGAAACCTGGAGGTTCCAGAGGAGGCCAGGGCACAGGAACACCTCCAGGGTGCTCATGCATTAAGGAGCCTGTTTGAAATAAAATCTCAGTGAAAGCACAGGAAGGTCAACACCAAAGCCCCAGAAACAAAGGGAAACCTCTGCCACTCATACATCTCCATGACCTCCAGTGATGGCGTGTGCCAGCAGGACACAACCCAACTCATCTTTGGTAGGACTGGGGTAGAGAGTGGTGAAGTCACCTTTCGGAGGAGCTGTAGGCTTCAGACCAACCCTGTGCCACAAGCCAGAGGTCCATGGCAACAAGGAAGAAACCAAAACAAATGGGATGGTGACTTAAAATGCCCTGGTGCAAGCAGGGACCCAACAGGAGCCCTGCAGGGGGGAACACAAAGCAGAGCAGAGCATAGCCAAGAAAGCACCTACTGCCAACATGCTCAAGCCAAACCCCACTGTGGTCTTCTCAGGCCTCACAAAAGGCTCAGAGACCCCCCCCAAACGCATCACAGCTCCTGCAAACCCAGCAAGAGTCACACAAGAGCACAGGAGAAGGAGCTGACCCTGCTCTTCTGCAGTCACCAGGCAGTGCCCACATTCCATGAGGCCATCCATGCCTAGGGAGGGGTGTCCAGCCCCAGAGAGACCCACTCAGCTCTGACTGATCCCAAAGGAGCAGCTCAAGGCTGCTCTGGCAGAGCCAGTGCTGGTGACCCAGCTGAGCCCTTCCCTGGTCAAAACCCAGGGATTGGGCTGGACCTGCCAGGTAGACCTTCCCTCCACATGCTAACAGCAAACATAGCCCAGAGCACATCATTAGCCTGGCTCACATTGTTAGCATGTGGATAAACGAGTTCCTAATACACACACACTGAGGAGCCACAGATCACCCTGGGCCCCAGGAAAGAAAGAGTTTGGCTATTTAAATAAAAAAGAATAGAAAATAACACAGGGAAACCCCCACGGACACATCTAAGCAGACTTGCTGCTGGCAAACATTGTTTGGAGCTCTGCATAATGTATTTCCCAGACCTCCAAGGAAGTAATGCAGTTATGCTCCTTTCCCAGCAGACTTCTTTCCCCTCCTCTCTTTGCTATTTTTCAAACAGTTTTTCCCCTCTAAAAGCCTCTTCCCTACTGAGACTGTGTTCCTGCCTCTTTCATCAGCTCCTCTTTTAGAGTGAAGACCAGGATGCACATGTAGCCAATGCAGATGAATTAGCAGTCACTCAGACATTCGAGTTTCAGCTCAAGTGACCCATAACACTCATTGATACCTGGAGGATGCAAGCAGTGAGCCTGAGAGCAGGAAGCAGAGCCAGAACCAGCCCACACCCTGCCCATGTCCAGCAGCATCCACTCAGGCACAGTGACCATGTCCCACACCGGCCTGCAGCCAAAGCCAGAAGAGCCCAAGGCACTTTGGCCAAGACTTGCTGCTCCAACAGCCAAGTGCCTTGTCCATGGAGGTCACCTCCCATGGGCACCTCACTGCATCAGCCTGGAGAACTGGAAGGGAACCAAGGGGCTCCCCAGAAGAGCAAACTGTATGTTTTAAGGGAATTTTGCAAGTTTCTACATACTTCATCAATTCCTGCTGGGAAACCCCAAAAGACCCTAAGTATTTAAAAGGA
Source organism: Psittacula echo (assembly GCF_963264785.1). Taxonomy (NCBI): domain Eukaryota; kingdom Metazoa; phylum Chordata; class Aves; order Psittaciformes; family Psittacidae; genus Psittacula; species Psittacula echo. The sequence continues at coordinate 9,256,820 of NC_137750.1, read as the reverse complement.
AGTGATTCTTTTCACTAAGAACAAGACCTGTCACTAGACATCACTTTCATGTGAAGACACCAAAGGAGAATAAATGGCTTAAGGTGATCACGAGTGCAGTTTGATTTGCACTAACCAGGCAGACACGGACAAGGTCACAGTGGGCAGCTTGGGATCTGCAGGGACCAGTTTTGGTGTTTAACCACCATCACCATGCTGTGACAAGAACCACTTGCCAGCACCTGGTGAGGATTAGCAGTGAAACCCTTACATATACAGGCATGCGAGACAGCAAGAGAAAGCCAGTTATTTCATTTCAGGTGCACGCAGTCTGCTCCAAGCAGACCACAAAGGAGAAGGTACAGCTCAAGGAGGAAAAGCGTCTGTTTTCTTTCCCCTTCCGCAGATGGTCCTTGATATTAAACTGCAACTAGACACATCCATGCTTTTGGCTTTGGTGGAAGCAAGTGAAGGAGCTCTAAGGGCAGTGGATGGGCTGGAGAGGAGCTGCAGGACAGACTCCAGACCACTCTAGTCAGTCCTGGTTACTCTCTCATCCCCTCTTGCTACGGGGCTGGGAAAAGCAGTGCAGTTGGGTACACGTTATGGCTGGGCACGTTATTTCTGCATTGACAGCACCCACCACGCATGGACAGAGTCTAATCAGAGGCTCATTCCTGCTGGTTCCCTTGAAATGCCATTATAGGAATCAAAATTCACAGTGAGCTGCAGAGTTATTTCCTTTTGGTTGTGCCCCAGATCAAACAAGCAGCAAGAATGTGAACCGTGCATTAAGCAAACACCAGGGAGCACCCAGCAGCCATCCAGCACTATCACCAGGACCCATCAGTCTGCTCAAGGGACGTGGTGGGCACCAAGAGGGGCAGTGAGCAGGGGTGTGCGGCTGTCCCACAGCCAACAGCTCTGGTACAGGCAGAAAAGGGGCTGCAGGGACCAGGACAGTGTTTCAGAGTCCTGCTTCAGAGCTGAGCTTCACAGGGGTCAGAGCCAAGCTATTTATTGGGTGGCACAGAGCCAGGCTTGCAGGGCTGCAGCCAGAAGCCGCTGCCAGCACCTTACTCAGCCTTTGCAAACATGGCTTTAGGGGAGTGTTACAAGAAGGAGAGGGTGTGTGCAAACTAGATGGGTTGCAAAGCCTGTCCTGAACTCCTTGCAAAGGGAGACAGCAGCAGAAGCTTCTCCGCTGATTAACCCTTGAGCTGCCCAGACGGGAGGGCCAGACTGAACCAGAGCCGAGCAACCCTCCGCTCCAGTCTCTGACTCTGTGCACTTGGGTAACTTTGCTTTCTTTTTATCCTATCTCCTTTTCATTTAAGAAACAGGTGACTGGCAGGCTGGGATGCTGCAGCAGCTGGGGCTATGTGCAAGGGAAGGGATGCTGAGTCCAGTGCCGTGCCCATCCATGTGAGTACAGAGAGACAAATGGACACGAGTCACCACTGCTTCGGCTGCATGACATGGTGAAGGCAGCAGCTCCTCAAAGGCAATGCAAACAAGCTCTGTGGCTTGTCCTATCCCAGGATGGATGGCACCAAGCACCCTGGAATGGCTAGCAGCATGAGGCACACACAGATGGTGCCACGTGGACATGGTGGGTGAGGATGTTTCTAGTGCAGGTCCTTGAAGCACTACAAGCCACTGCCCTTGCCAGCACTGCTCCCTATTGCCTCCTGGAGAAGCCAGAGGCACTGCAGCAAGGACCTCAATGCCCTTCCCATACCCATCTACAAGGGACCATGGACCACCTGCCCCATCAGGGGCCCAAACTCACACTCAACCTCATGCTAGAACCCCAAGACATGGGTCCCCAAATCCTTGTCCTCCAAAATGAGCATGATCCTCTGCTACCAGCACTGCCACAGCAGCTCCACCCAGCAGAAGTGGCCAGACCTTCCATTCATGTCCATGGACCACAGGCAACACTGAGAGGATGAGAAACGTAACCTGGGCTTCACAAGAGAGCAGAAAGGAAACCCAGTGCCTACTCAAGCTCACAGAGAAGCAAACTTTCACACTGACTTCCCCGTCCCGGTGGGGTTTTGTCCCCTTTCACTCATTCCTCAGCTTATCTCCATCACGAGGGCACATGTGAGCCAGAGGCCAGCTCTGACACCGGGACAGGAAACCTCAGCCCCTGAGCCACGGCTGGGGAGTGTGTGCCGGCCCCAGCCGGGCTATCAGGCTACAGAGGGGGAGGATCAGCACAGGGCTCAGCAACAGCAGCCTCCAACCGCCGGGCTTGCTCGGATATTGGAAACACATGTTCCTGGGAGAGAAAGAAACAAAGCAGCTGAATATCCCCACAACTGCTGTTAGCCGGCGGGTGAGAGAAACCAGAGCGCGGCTGGAGAGGCTCCAGCAGGGGACAAGGGGATGGGGCTCCAAATCTGCAGGGCCTAAGCATCAGATGCGCTTGGAAAAGTTAAACATCCGAAGCAATGAGAAAAACCTAATGCTGCAGTACTCTGACCTGCAGGGTGTGCAGATCAGGGCTGACATAAGTGGGACCAACATGTCAGACTGGCTTAAAAATGTCATCTCCCTTTGAAACGTTTTCTGCTTTCTTGTATTAAACCATAAAGGTTTCGTCAGCCCCTTTTGCTCCCAATCGACAGCCAGTTACACAAGAAGAGCATAACTGGCCCATGCAGTCATTTTATCCCAGGGAAGAATGCATTTTTGGTCTACCCACTGACAGAAGCAAAACAAAGTCTTTTCTATTGGAATAAATCTCTACATGGGGAAGAGGAAATGGCTGACATTAATACAGTGCCGGCAGCTTAAGGTTAGTTTTAAAAACGGACCCAAAAATCTCCCCACGCAGACAGAGCCAGAAGTGGAAGGAACTGACACAGATCAAAAAGAAACTTGGGTCTCGTTTTATGTTGTGACACTTCGAGCGCCCCAGATTTTCACTGCGGGCTATGTGCCTAGAAGGAAAAAAATAGAGCAAGATCTGGGCCTTTGATGCTGTCACTTGAGAAGTGCCAGAGCCAGGCAAGCTCTGCACTGAACAAACTCCATCCCACTTGCAGACTAGTCAAACAACCTACAAAATACCCTTTAAAGGGTGAGGGTGTTTGCTCCCTCGGTAGTGAGAGGAAAAGCAGCTTCTCCCCTTACAAAGGCAGGGGCACAGCAAAAATAATTAATGTCCTGTTTGCGAAGGCAGCCTTTCTGTCCAGTTTGAGAGCTTGGTGACTGGTGTCCATCCTCTGTCAAACAAACAAGGTGACCAAAGCAAAGCAAGCAGCTAACTCAGGAAGGCTTCAATAGCCCCTTGGAAGAGGAAACGCCACATTCCTCTGGGTACAGCAGCTCTGCTCTGTTATTGTGAGGGCTCCAGCCTTAGGAACGACACCTTCACGCTGTCCTCAAGCTCCTCAAGTGCCCAGGAAACACCCCGAGGATGACCCTGATGGCTGAGCTGCCCAAGACTGAATGCAGGAGAGGGAAGGCCTGAGGACCTGAGCGAGGCGGGCAGGGTACTTACGAGTGGCCAGTGGCTGGGATGAAGTATATACAGCAGTGCACCCGCGTGTCGGGGATCCGCTTCTTCCGGTTAATGTTGATTTCCTCCTGCAGGTACTTCTCATACTGGTCATTGATGAACTTCATGATGGGCTGCCAGCTGCAGAGAGAGAGGAACATGGGATGATGTGTGAGGGATCTGGACCACCCTGAACCCCAACTCTGTGAAGCAGAGCACACCGAGCAACGGACGGCTCTGCATCCTACAGAATCCCACCAAACAAACCAACCAAAACACACACAGGGAGTGTTTTAGGTCCTGTCAGTTCCCATTCATACAGCAACTGCAAGGAAATCACAAACCTCAAGCATTCAACACTTGTCAACTCCATACACCACAACAGGAGGGGATTTACTGGCTGGTGTAGACAAACAAGTGACTAAAAGTCCTCCCTTGTCTCTTCCTGAACACGTCTGCTGAGCAGGGCATCACCAGGAGCATCCCTTGGCTCCTTGCACAGTGTCAGGGCACAGGAGCAAGAGCAGCATCAAACCACACAAGCCCAGTCTGGCTCGTGGTGAGGAGAAGGCACCTGCCATCAGCCAGCCCTGCCCCTGCTGTCCCACACAGGCAGCCACTGTCCCAGGGGCTGCTGGCAGAACCTTCAGAGCCACATGAGCAAGGTCAGGGACTGGCCAGGCTGGCACACAGCTGCTCCCGGCCACAAACAAAGGTTGCCTCATGCCCGAACAGCAGGATGTTTGTGGGCAATCAGATGGCCCAGGATCAGCCCTGGGGAGCATGGCACTGCGCTGCCATCCACAACAACCCTCTTCCCTCCTCTCCACAGAGCAGGGGTGGCACAGGACCAGGCTACAGCCCTCAGCACCAGCTCCAGGTCAGGATGCCCTGGGGTCTCTGCTCCGGTTCCCACGCCAGCGCAGCCAGCTCACCAGTTCTCATTGTTGATGTGGTCTCCAAAGCCCGGGGTGTCAATGACCGTCAGCTTCATGCGAACCCCCTTCTCTTCAATCTCTGAAATGGAGAGGGAAATCAGTGCATGAGGGAAGCATCAATGGGTGCTCTGGCCAAGCCCACCCTCTCGAAACCAGCTGGAGGGCTGAAGCTTGCTCCCAGGGGAGAAATGCACCTTCAGAGCTACTAACAGGCACAAATCAGCTCTCCAAAATAATGCAGCAGTCCATCTGCCCTGAAATGCCATCCCCCCGGCCACCTCACTTGTTCCCTTCCATCACAACTAAGCCAACGCTGGTGGATAAAGAAGAAAATCAATGTTTTCTCAGCCCTGCAAGCATCTCTGGAGACACAAGGCAGAGCAGGACAAAAAGCCAAAGCAGCAGGTAGGATCTATAGAGCCTCACCATGAGTGATGGATTTGATTTCAATGGTCTTGGGGATCCTCTCTTCAGAAGTCGGCTGTACAGATTTCCGGCTGATTTTGGATTTGAAGAGGGTGTTGATTAACGTGGACTTCCCCAAGCCGCTCTGACCTGGAAAAGAGCAGGATAACCCACAGTCAGCGCTCACTCGCTTCAGGGCTATTTTTTCAGGGATGCTGACAGACTCAGCCTGCACCGGATCTGCAGGAGGGAGGTGAGAGGTGCAGCTGCTCCCCTGCAGCTCCCCCTGCTCAAGGAGCTCGAGTCCATGCTCCAGTTCATGCATGCTGAGGCGCCAGGCACCTTCCTCAGCTCCAGAGCAGCTGATTTGCTGAGCGTGAGGAGGTCAGGAGCATCCAGCCAAAATTACAGCAACCCCAAGGACAGGCAGACACTGACAGGGATGTTTCAAGGGCTCCAGTGACACTCAGTAGCCTTGGAGAAGGGCACAGGGACCAGAGAACCCCAGGAAGCAGCATCCATTCCTCCTCTGCCTCCTGTAGCTTCCCCTGTCCAGCTCCACAGAGAAGACTTAGGAGCATCTTGGCAAGCCCTTAGCTGGACAGAATTAAGAGCAGCAACAGTTTTCCAGACCTCAGTCCTGCAGCATCTGCTGCTGCTTCCCTGATGGACTTGCTTTTGCAATCAGACCAGCTGGCTGCACAGACCCCTTTTAGCAGGTCTAGGCCAGGAGCTCCACTGAGTCCCACGAATAACATCCCAGGGAGCACATCAGATTCCACAACTTTAACAAAAACAGCTTTTAGGAAGAAGAGCTTTCATGCTTTATATCCCAGAGCTGAGGCCGATCTATGCAGAAGGGACACCACTCTCCAGACCAGCTATTCCATGAGCTTGGAGAACAGCTTTTCCAGAGCAAAGAAAACAGAGGAACTCCTCAAAATGCAGGGAGCAGATGGTTGGCTTCAGAGCAGATGTTCTGTGCCCCCAGCAATCATTGCAGAGCTCCAGCAAACACCACGGGGGCCCCTTCAACCCCATTCTGATCAGCCACATTGCAACCAGCTATTGCTGGTTTCCCCTGCTTCCTCCAGGGCCCTGACTCATCCAGGTTGCCAAAGGCACCCAACGGTAGGGTCAACCAGCACATCAGCACTGGGCATCACCTCCTGGCCAGTCCACTACTCGACCAAAGAGCAGTTTAGAGCTGAGTGTACAATGCTACCATTGGCACGCTGCAATCCAGCACAGGGTAGTTCTGTTTGCCAGCCACTCTCACAGCTGGATTGTAGAAGAAACACATAGACCAGGCTGGGGTGATGTGCTCCTGGTCCTCTGCTGCCTGAAAACACATGGGGCCGAGCACAAACAGGCTTGAAGCCATGAATGCAGAAAGCCAAAGAAAAGCTCTCATTGCACTGCCTATCACTGAACAGAGCACATGGGGAGAGGAGGAAAGTGGGGTGACAGGGCTAGGGCTCCTGGCAGTTCATTCCTGCCTGCCCAAGCTGCCAGAGCTGCACTGCCTGGAAAGGGACCAGGGCTGAGAGCCACCAGGACCATGGATGTGATGTCCCCCTCTGAACCCTGGGCACAGGCAGACCTTGCTGAGCAATGGGCATGGCTGCACCTGGGAACACAACGGCCCCAGTGGCTGAGCACAGGGCAGACCTGCTCCCACCTCCCCTGGTCTGCAGCCCTGAGCTGAAATCAGGCAGGGAAAGCACGGCTGTGTCCCACTGAGCCCGGTCAGCTCTCTTCTTCCAGCTGCTCTGCACCAAAATCTGAACACAAAAGATATGCTTTGGGGTTTTTTTAAGCTTAGACCTTTCTTCTCATCTCCACAGCCTTAAAGGGTACGGGGCTAAGCTGACCTCAGCATGAAGCCTCCTCTAAGGGCTGGTGAAGCCCTTTTGAACAGGGACCCCGCTACTAGGGCAGAGCACTTTCGAAAAGCCCCACCACAAGGACATTGGCAGCAGTGCTCAGTTCCCACCTCCTGCACAGGATAAGTTGCCTCTTTCCTCTCTTCCCTCATCCACTCCACTGTAAAACAGGCATTGAATGATTTCAGTGCAAGGACTAGCAGCTTAGGCTGGGCGGGAATAAAGGAGCTAAACTAATCCCCAGAAGCCAGAACATCCTCTAGGGAAGTGCAGCAAGACAGGGGCTGGCTGCTGCCTCCCAGTCTCGGCAGATCTTCTGCAGGGGCACCCCTGAGGTGCTGCTGCCCTCCCGCATCCCTCCCGCATCTTCTGGGAGGGCCAGAGCTCCACTTGTTTATGCTGCCACGAATTCCTCAGCCTGTAAACAGTCAGCCCAGAGCCTGCCAAGGGAAGAACAATGTTTTCCAGCCACGCTGCAGCACAGGCTTTCATACCACACACAGTGCTGCCAAGGCAAAGCTGGGCCCTTTCCTCAACGTCCCTCCGCATCTGCAAAGCGGAAAGCTGAGGTGCTGCACAGCACAGCCTGCTTGGAATGATGGGTGCCTCTTCTGGCAGGGAAATAGGAGCCTAGCTCATGCAATCTTTCTTGTGGACTCTCAGGATCAGTGCTGCGATTCCTCTGCCCTGGGAGTCCTGCTCCACAAAGAGCCGGGTTTGTTAAAGAGCCTTGCAAGAACTGGTTCTGCAGTCATCCCAAAGCCTGCGGAGCCCTCTCCGTAGATCAATTTTTGGATGAAAATATCAAAAGGGGAAAGTCAGAGCATCAGCAGAACTCCCTGGGAGGCTACAGCACGGAATTAGCAAGCACTGGATCAATCCATCATGTAACCCCAGGAGCACCCCTCAGCTGCAGGAGCTCCTACCCACAGGAGGAAGCAGGATGGTGAGGCTCCACTGGCGCAGCGTGGGCTTTACTTAGCTCATCCCCTGTGCTCCCCGTGAGAGGTTGAGGCAGGGAGAGCTGCTGCCTGCACAGCTCAGCCCCACTCACACGAAGGGCTGCACAGCACCAGGCAAACACCAATACCTGGAAAGGAGCATAAAAGGCTCATTTCTTTCCACTTTTCCCCCTCACCCAGTGTCCTGCAGTGCCCAGCTCTCCAGTACACCCACCATTTTGCCGATGAGCTGCTCATGCCCCAGAGCAGAGGGGCTGCAGGAGCACAGACCCCCACAGCAGATGCTGCAGCCAGAGCAGCCAGTGGCCTCTGGCTGAAATAAAACTGCTTCATGCCACCCCCTGCAGCCTTGTAATGCTGATGAACAGGAGCTTGTAAGCAGCAGGATTTGGACACACAACCTTCCAGCCCTCTCTCCCTGCACGTGGACACCTTCTGGGATGCCCCTTTCTGAAGTGTGCCCATGGGTAACGCACCCCAAGACATTGGAAAATGCATGGGACCAAGGCCATGTCCCACTGACAGCTTTAACGACAGCTGAATTCAAGCCAGCTCCTCGGGAGCAGGGTTTGCTGACTCCTGAGGCAGCGACCCCAATGCTGAGCCTGAGCTGCTGCTCCTGAGGGGCCTCCAGAGAGGCCAAACACCATCGCAGCAGAACAAACCCAACTCGCTGACCACGTTGCGAGCAGCTGGCGCTGGGGAGAGAACTCACCCACGACCATGATGTTGAACTCGAAGCCCTGCTTCATGGCTTTCCTTCTCATCTGCTCCAGGATGGCGTCGATCCCCACATAACCAAAGTCCGCAGCCGGTTTCTCCGGCCGTGTCGGCACCGCCTGCTTGGGGCCGGCATCCCGAGGAACGTCCGTCATGCCGGGAGTGTGGCTGGGAACTGCCTCTGGACCTGCAGAGGCAAGAAGAGGGTGGTCAGGGGTGGCAGGCAGTGCCAAGCACACAGGGATGCTGCTGCTCCTGGCAGGGAAGGGAAGGAGCTGCCTGGTGCATCTGAAGAGGGAATAAAGCATGTGCAGAGAGTCAGGGCACCAGGAGGCTAAGAGGGAGGAGGCACACGGGATCTTCCTTCACCTGTAACTATACAGAATTTGGGTTTCCCCTTCTTAACTTACTGGATTCACCTTGATCCCTGCCCACATCACCAAGCCTGCCACTGCAAAGGGATGCTGCTGTAGGCACACCAGGGAGCAGCAGATCTGCCACCAAGGAGTGGAACCCAGCACAGAGAAAGTCCTTGGCCCAAGGCTGGAGTTTACTTAAGTGAGTGATGAAGGCTTTTAGCAACAGAGCCCTGTGCCCAGGCACTGCAGTTAAAGCCTTGCAGATCTACACAGCCTGCCTGCTCCCCTACCACCGTAATTACAGCACTACGCAGACTGCTGCTGGGAATGCCTCGCGGCCACGTTTCAGGGAACAGGGTGGCTTTGAGGACACAGAAAAGTCCTCAGCATCTACTGCCCTCCTCCAGCTCCAGCTGACAGTGCAGAGGCTGCTGGCTCCAGCTTGCAGAAAACCCCAAACCAACACGTCTGCATCAGAACGGGTCGTGCCAGACAACACCCCCACAGCCACAAAGCTTTTGTGATCTTGCTCTAATTCTGCCGATATCTGCCTGAGCAAACCAAATCCTTCAGCTTCCTACAGAGGAAGGGCCATCGTCAGCCATGCAGGACAGCTCCAGGTCAGCAAAGCGCTTCAGAAGCAGATGTACACCCACAGCTTCCTAACAGAATTCAGGAAAGCAGCCACTCGCTGAAGCACCAGGAGCATCTGACACCAGGAAGGACAAACTGGCCCTGATGCACTACGGGGTGATGCAGTCTGCTCCCACCCAGCCCCAGCTCCTTCATGTCACCCACAGTGGATATAGCGAGTATCATGAAGGCAGAACACGGGTAAGGTCAGCTGGGTCCTTGCAAGCTCTAGAAGTATCAGCCATGCAGAGCAAGCTGCTCTGGTGCAGGCACAGAGAGGGGGAGTCCCTGCAACCATCAGCCTGAGCAAGCGTTTTATCCTTGTTAAGCTCTTTGCAATGCATATTTATGATGATGCTGATGATGTAGATTTGGATTAGATATCAGGAAGAAGCTCTTCCCTGTGAGGGTGCTGAGGCGCTGGCACAGGGTGCCCAGAGAAGCTGTGGCTGCCCCATCCCTGGCAGTGTTCAAGGCCAGGTTGGACACAGGGGCTTGGAGCAAGCTGCTCTAGCGGGAGGAGTCCCTGCCCGTGGCAAGGGTTGGAGCTGGATGAGCTTTAAAGTCCCTTCCAACCCAAACCATTCCATGATTATTTGCAAAGGACTTACTGCAAAGCCTTCATCCTCATTCCTTCAAAGAGCAACAAGGCTCTCAGCTCGGTTTCTCAACCCCAGTGTTATTTCTGGCCTTTGATGAAGTGCTCCCTGGTTTTCTCTCCCACCTTCCAAAGGGCTTTGTAGGAACATGGCCGGTCCAAAGGGGCTCCTCCAAACACAAGCCCACCATCCCTTCTCCGGTGATGGCAGGAGCAGCGTCAGACAGAGCCTGCTGCGGTCTGCAAGGCGGAAGCACTGGTTTCCTGCGAGCATAACGCGCTCTAACATAGGCCAAGCAGAAAAAAGTATAGCAAAAGAATAAAGCAAACCCAAAACTGATCCCAAGGACTGCTGGGTCACCTTGAGCACGTTTTTCCACCAACACTCAATCCCAGGCTGTGCAGACCAGTGTACTCACAGAGCTGCCACAGAGCAAACACACATGGTAGCAACATGCTCCTCTGGGGAAACACATGGATTCAGGCTATTGCACAGCTGGAAACGTGCTACCACACTGCCCCTTGCAAAGCTGATCAACGTGGCGTGCCTGAGGCCTCATGGCAGATCCCAAATGAGCCCTGTTCCAAGATGGCAAGGCTAAAAGTGGAGAAACCCCCCCCCCCTAGACACCACTAGGAAAAACCCAACTAAATCACATGGAAAATATGCTGCCACCAGCAGCAGGGCTGGGTTATGCAATGGCTTCAACTCCTCCTTTCATGCATGGGAGAGAACCTGAAGTGTTCTAGTCCTGCTGGATGGGACAGCAGCCTGGGAAATCAGTGCAGGTAAGGTCCAGCAGCATGCACAGAGAAACAAAGAAATTAAACAGAGCAGAAAGCCATCCTCTGCATGTGATAAAGGCCAGGAGCACCTCCAGCACCTCCTGGCTGCTGCTCGTCTATCAAGCTCTGCTAAGGAGCAGCAGGCAAAGAGGTGACCCCCTCCCTGGGCAGGGGGATGTGCAGGCAAACCTGTCCCCAGCACAGGGAGCAGAAGCTGCCTCACCACATTGCTTTCAGTGTGAGAAGGAGGGCTCGGGACTCCCTGGGCCCCAGCAAGACAAAAGGCACAGGAAGCATGGGGCGATGGCAGGCAGCGGTTTGTCACCTGCAGAGCAGGCAGGCAGGCTGCCACCCTGGAAGCGTCTCAGCAGCACAGCCCACAGGCAGGACAGCAGAGGCAGGATACGGCCAAGCCACAGAACCACTCCATAGCACAGGCCGGTGGGGATGCGGTGCTGGGCGGCTGGGAGCACTCCCAGCAGACACGTGTCTGAGATAGAAAGATCCTAGCAATAACCTGGATCACCAGCAGTGGCTGTCCAGGGCACACCATGGCCAGACCCTGTACTGGTTTGACTCACTGTGCTCTTTGTGGGGATAGTGCCAAACCTGCAGCATTCCCGGTGCCAGCATCATTGAGCTGACCCTTCCAGAGCGCTGCAAGGAGGGATGGATTGATAAAACACCTTATACTGCCAGAAATTCGTCACTGCCACCAGGTCTCTAATGAGAGCAGGCTCAGACTCCATGCACCATTGCTTCACTGCTTGCTTTGCTGATGGGGGCAGAGCCTGCAGCTCCCTCCTGCTCGCATGTTCCTGGATAAACATGAAGCACGTGGGAACACGTCCTTGTGCCATATTTAGACCTCCCCTGCCAGGGAAGCCCTCTCCACATGTGCACAGATGTTGAGACTGTCAGAGCAGGGCTGTACAGAGCAGGACCAGGCCCATGGCTCCAGCCCGGGCACCAGCCTGACTCAGGACAGCTGCTCCAAAGCTGACTTTGCCAAAGGCTCGGAGCTGTTGCGCTGTAATTGATGTGTATCAGACATGAGCCAAACCCAACATCTGCGAAGCAGCTGATGAAAGGCACCCCGCAAGGAGGGGAGCCCCAGGAGCCCCCCCGGGGAGCCCCCTGCTCCTCCAGCCAGCTGGATGCCGTGCACGGGATGGGATTTGCGGAATGCTGCACTGATGCCACTGATGCAACATTGCAGGTCAGCTGTGGGCAGAGGATGCAAAAACAGGCCTCGGGCTCACCCGGAATGCCTGGCAGTCCTCATCGAGGATTTGGGAAAGGGTTTGGTAGGAGAATGGTGTTTCCACTGCAGATACATGAAGGTTAAATAATCCTTGGAGAGGCTGGACTGGGAACATCTCACATACCTCAGCTCTTGGCTAGACCCAGCAGCCCATCTCTGCTCCAGCAATGCCTGGGAAGTGGGGTGCTGGTGATCCAGAAAGGCAGAGCTGACCTTGCACCGGTCATGGACCTGGTTCTCAGAAGCTACATGAAGCCACCAAGAGAGGCCAGGAAGTGTAACTCTGCATGGTCCCACCACCACACTCAAACCATTCACACACTATGTGGTTGTACATGCAGTCAACGGAGAAATGCTAATGCTTGCTGAGCAAACCAAAGCAACATCCCTGGATGCAGCAAGTGCCAAGCATTTGCCACCTTTTGGTGATTCTGCAGCCAGTTCTGCAGAGCTACAAGCACCCAGGACACTGCAGTGGGATAACTCCCCTTCCCTCCACACAACAGACTGGAAGCACTAAGGGCTTCCAGGTTTGCTGGATGGGTTCATGTGGACGCAAAGAGAAGATTCACAGCAGCAAGCAGTGGTATACCAGGGTGTGAGAACATAACAGCTTCCCAGGCAGCTGAGCATCCACAAGGGATACTCAGCTTTCCAGGGAGCAGTGTGCACCAAGTAACCTGTCAATTTTTGGAAGCAGCAATCTTACAAAACTGTGCTGTAGGGTGTAACAGAGATATTTCTGGAGCCAAAGGGTGAATTTATAGTTCCTGGTTAACTACAGCCAGTCAGTGGGACAGCACAACTCTCCCCTTTGCACACCAGGTTAGTGACCACAAGCTATGGAAATGGATCCAACCCATGGAGGAGGTGGCAGAGCCACAGCTTTCTCTTCCAAGGGGACAGGAGGAGTCAGGAGGGAAGAGGCTGCAAAGCCAGGGCTGGATGCAAATCCAGGCATTGCTGCCCAGCCGGAGCCACTGCGGGATTCCCCAGCACTGCACGCAGCAGATCCACACTGGTCCCAGAGGGATGCGTGGGTACCAGGGAATGTGAGACACAGCTTGGGCTGAAACTGCACCCCGGAGGAGAGCTCAGCCTGGCATGCAGAGCCACCACCACAGACCCTGCAGCACCAAACTGTAACTTAGGGACACTTTTATTGTTCAGTTGCAATTTATCTGCACTGGCTGGCACAGCCAGGCCCAAGCTGGAGCCTGTCCCTCGCATCCCTGGGCAGGAGGCTATGGTCTCAGGCTAGCCACCAGCCCAGGCCCACCTACCAACCAGTTACATTTCCTTCTCAGCTTGTATCTCCGCTCAGGTGCCAACAAACATGACCCAGAAATAGTGGAGAATGCTTAACTACACTTAGACCAAATCAACCCAAGAGCTGTCAGAGACGTGTGCAGGTGCCTCCTGAGCATGCAAGATGCTCAGGTTTTAAGCCTTCTACTCACACGACAGGGGGATAGATCCATTTTGAGAGATCAGAAAGGAAGCAGGGATTCCTGCTCTGGAGCAAGCACCTCAGTAGGTGACCAGACAGAGCCATAGCACTGAGCCATGGGCACAAGCCACAAACACACACAGCATGTTGAACCATCCCAGCTCACTCCCACATGCGCTTCCGTCCCCTCCCCACTCCGGAAACAGTCCTCCACAGCTCACCCCTCACTAGCTCTTTCATTTACAAGAGATGGATGCTCCATGGCTCCCCACCGCTGCTTCCCTTCTGGCTTAACCCTCCAGCTGCCACAAGGTCCAGTCGCGGATGTTTCTAGGCTGGGATGCAGTGAGCTCATCCCAGAGGTCAAACTGTGGTGCCAGCTCTGCCCGGATGCAACTTCAAGTGTTCACAAAGTGCCACCTGGGAGCTCAGGCACAAGCCCCTTTGCTGCCTTAGGGCACCCCAGATATGATGCAAGGCCTGTACCCCCCATAACACCATACCCCACTCAGACACGTGCCAGCTCTTGCAGCACAGCCAGCAACTGCACATCCTCATTTCTTCAACCACATGAGGCAGCAGCCCTAAACCACCTACAGAGACCTGCAAGGAGTTGTTACGCTCTTCTCTTGCTTTCCCAGAGAAACATAAAAGGAAGGAGATGATCACAAATAACTCTAAGTCTCGTCTGCTCCAGTCTTGCTAACTGAGCCTTGGGCACGTGGAGGGCTCTGGCTACCCAGCCCCAAGATCTCCCTCCATAAGCAGCTTCCCTGGAGGTGGAGTGAGAGCTGACCCTAAGACCAGCCCTGCCTCACTGAGCATGACCCCATCACCAGGGAACTCTCCCGCACACCAAGACCAGCAAAAATTACTTCATCAACCAGCCCCATGCAGCCTTTGCTCTCTACAGACATGCTCAGAGTGCCCAAGGACCTCCATAAAGCTGACTCCCTGGTGGGTCTGGGGAGAGGACCCAAGCCCCTGTCCATCCTGAGGAATGGTGTTCACAGGAGCGATGTGGAGGACGCTCCCCAGCCCCTGGGTGAGAGAAAGCACCTCTCACCCGGCACTGTTGCTCCGCAGAGCTCTCTGTGTTGAAAACAAAGAAGCCGGCCGCGCTCCACAGCCTCAGCTCGCCCAAAGAGCGCTGCAGGAGGAATCTGTCCGGCCCCAGGCCCCCATGGGCACCTCGCACGGGCACCTCCAAACCCTGCTGAGCTCCCACGCTGACTGCTGCAGCTACAGCAGAGGGAAAAGCAGCACCCCGAGGTGCGAGAGTAACCCGTGCTCAGCGGGGGGGTTACACCCGCGGGCTTAGTTTAGCTTGTAATTATTCTCTTTTGCTTGGGGTTTTGTTGCTGGGGTTTCCCCCCTTTTTTTTGTGTTTTGGTTTTCTAGCGGTAAGGTTTTCTTTTCTTTCTTCTTGGGTTTTTTCACGAAGGGCAGTTCTGTCCCAGACGCCTCGAGAGCCCGTTTATGAGGGGCAGCAGCGCGGGCACGGCCGCCGGGACCCCGCAGGAGGTTCCCCCCCTCCCCGGACAGAGCCGCTATTCATCCCCGGACAGTGCCGGCATCGCGGCCAGGCCTCCCCGAACAACGGCCCCTCTTGGGGGGATGCGCAGGGGCGAGGGGCCGGGCGGGAGGTGCGGGATGAGCCCCCTCGGCTCCCCCCGCCCCGGCTCCCCGCCACTCCGCGCTCGGGTGCCCGGGGCCCTGCGTGGGAATCGGCGGGACCCCCCCGCGCTCTCAGGCCCTTCCCCTGATTAATTCACCCCCCAAAACACTTCCCCCCCTCCATGAGCCCCCTCTCAGCTCCCCTCCACCCCCGGCACCGGCGACTCACCCGCGGCGGCGGCGGCTCCGGCAGCCGGCGGCTCCCCGCCTCCTCCCGCGCTGCCCTCTGCCTCCTCCCCCATCGCCCTTCCTCCTCCTCCTCCCCCATCACCCTGCCTCCTCCCCCGCTGCCCTCCTCCCCCTCCAGCCCGGCCAGGGGGATGGAGCCTCTTCCCGGGAAGTTTGCTTCACCCCAAGGCGGTTTCCAGCTCCCGGCGCTACTGGGGGCCCATAGAAGAACAAAGGCGGAAGGGTTTGGGGAAACCCGCTGGGGACTTCCATGGCGAAAAGCGAGGCTGGGACAAAGTCGGTCCCATCCCGAGCAGCTCAAGGGGTAGGGGCACGTTCCCAGCGCTGAGCACAACCCTACAGGCACTCGGTGCTCCCGGATGAAACTTGCCTTTTGCTTCCCAGCGCCCTGGAATTCCCGCAGTAGAGATCGACATCAGGCGCCTGTGGGTGTTACCACCGCTGACCGTGGGCTTCCTTTGCTCCGCAGCTGTTTGAAGACCCCTGGGCCACATCTGGAGAGAGCAGCCTACACGCACCAGCCTGGCTGCTGTTTAAAATCATGTCCGTTAAGCTGAATAAAGATATTATCTGTCTCCACAAGCTCTTCCTGCCTTGTATCTTGATTACCAGAGCCTCACCACCACCACCTCTCCCACCAGTGGAAAGGACAGCAGAGAGGTGCATGGGGCAGGGAGGTGGCTGCACCTCCTGGCCCTGCTTCCACCACCGGTGTGAGGTCCTGGCCCGACCTGGTGAGGGTTGCAGGCCCCTCGGTTCCATTCAGCAGGGCCAGGAGCACAAGCGGCTCTCTCCCTTCACTGCCACCATGCAAAGCCAACCTGGGTCTTTGGGACCCGTGGTTCTGGTGTGTCACTTTGACCTATCCTATGATCTCAGGATGATTTTTCCCCCAGCTCCCTGCGGTTCTCAGCTCTGCTTTCCCAGACAAAGGCCTGCAGGCAACAAAAGGGCTAAGCAGGATTTGCACATTTGCAGTCCTCAGTACCCAGAGGACTCAATTTCCCATGCACAGCCCCTAGGGCCAGGGGCTGGTACTTGTCCATCCCTTTTGACCTGTTACCAGCATCACTGGCCACAGTCAAACTAATTCTCCAGAGGCAAACCCTGCTGCCCATGCCAGCCGCATCACAACCTGCCCTGTTTGTAACCCGTGTCTCTCTCGTGGTTGTCACCTCCCTTCCCCCTTTCCAACCACCAGCAGCAGCAGCTCTGAGAAACCTCCACACCAGCACCCAGGCAGGAAACCCAGCCTCAATCTGCTTACGCTGCAGCTGTGTGTAGCCTTCTGCTGGATTACACCACTTTTTATGATTTAATAAAGCTTTAAGCTTTAACCCCTATCAGTAGGCATTAGTGTTTTAATCTCCTTAATCTCCAGGAAAATCCAATGCTAGATGCCAAACTGGGCTGGCCCCAGGAGCAGCTGGGTCTGTTTGCGAGTCCCTCCAGCCTTGCATTAGCTGGAGAAAGGCAGGAGCAGAGGGGGAACACAGCTCAGCAAAGCTCTGCTGTGCTCACTCAGACGCTGTGCTTGCTTGGGGCATCTCAGGTGCACGTGGGCTTTGCAGATGTGATTCACTCTTCACGTCCCTGCCCTCACATTAACCACATCTGTAGTGCTGTGCAGGAGTTAAGCATCCAGCATGGGGTTCACATGCCCAGACCAAGGCCCGGGTGAACCCAGGATGCTCAGGCACATGAACCAGCTCCTCTGTGGTACTTTTTCATATTGAAACCATGTGATGTTTTAGTCTTACCTGTGATGGGGGAAAACAAAACCAACCAGCTATAGAAAAGCTCCCCCCTCGATCACTGAACCTCTGCAGGAGGAGCAGGACACGAGCTCACGCTGTACAAGTTGGTTTTCTTATGAATTCATAGAAAATATTTTGTTTCAACTCATATCTCATCCTTCTCAGAAACAACCCAAGGCAGGGGAGCAAGCAGCGCAGGAGGACAAGAAAATGCCACCCTTGGCCTCAAAGCAAATAAATACATTAGGCTTTGGAAACTGTGCTATCCTTATGAAGGCTCTTGGGTGGCTTTGGGGCTGTTTGTGTAGAGGAGGCACTCAGAGTGACAAAGAGACACCTCAGAGATTTGTTACTCCAGGAGCATCTCTATTCCTGCATGGGGAGCAGGGCTCTGCTGTACTTGTTCTCCCACTGCTTGTTCCTGGCTGCAAGAGCTCGCTCTGCAAACAGGCAGGACCTACCAGAGGAAGGAAGCAGCCTTACCCCTATGGTGCAGATGAACAGGAGAAGGATTAAGTGATTCGCCCAGGGTCGTGCAAAAAACTTGCAACAAAGTCAAGAGCTGGATCCACATCCCCTACTCAGAGTTTTAAAATCCCAAAATCATTGTTCTTCTCTTAAAAAAAAAAAAAAATCAGAGTTTTAGAGCAATTCTAGTGAGGCCCTCTTGCTGTCGCAATCCCTACCAAGCGTTTTGAACTAACTGCAGATCCAGTTCTTAATCTTGCAACTAATCCAAAACAAGGAAGGTTCCTGCCTGCCTTACACAGGTCCCCATGTCACAGCCACACTGCACAGGGTGTTAACTGCAGGGCTGGTAGGGCTCACTGGAGAAGGTGCCAACACAGAACCATACCACAGACTGGTTTGGGTTGGACGGGATCTTAAAGCTCATCCGGTTCCAACCCCGTGCCGTGGGCAGGGACACCTTTCACTAGAGCAGGTTGCTCCAAGCAGCATCCAGCCTGGGCTTGAACATGTTTCACCCCAATCTGCCCACCTCTAAAGATGTCCTCAAGACCTCCTGTCACTTCCACAGGAATGCTGAAGGGACATTTCCAATGTGTACTGCACTGCACCAGCCCCCAGTTATAAGTGCACCGTTAGGGCTTAGTAAATCATTTGATGGTTCGAGTAGTGCAGCAGTGCTGACCACCTGCAAGTCCCCAGTGACTTCGATGGATAGCTGGAAATCCAGGCAGCTATATTTATAATCTCTGATCTATAGCAGAATGAAAAGCACATCCAAAGTCCTTGGTAAAGCATAAAGCTCAGTGGAAAGCAGCATGACCAAGGTCATGGGCTTGCAGACCACAAGACCAAAATGTAATGTTTTACACACTGAAAGAGACATCACTTCCAGCAGGAGCAGAAAGGATTCTGTACCACCAGAAGCATCTAAAACAAACCCCAACACTTCCCTAAGAGCCTGGCTGCAGGTCTGCAGGTGTTACTGCCTGGGAATGCTCTGGCAGGTAGCTGCCATGGTCCCTTCTGAACATGCAGGATAACTCCAGAAGGTCTGTAATTGTTAAGACCTACAGAACAGTAGTTCCTCCCTTCTGTACTGGATTCCCGTGTCTATTGCTGATGCTGGTTTTTCCTTTTAAGCTACCTGGCTTTTGGCGTTGAGCAGCCCATGGCAGAGAGATCTCTGCAGGTATCACACCAGTTCCTTCATAAAAGATGTTAGTTGGTGGCTTAAGTCTCCCTAGACAGAGAGAGCAGTGGAGCAGCAGGTACCACAGGATGCAGGCGCTGCCGGGAGCACCTCAGGGCCCTGCAGGCTCCGTCATGCAGAGCAGGGATGTCCTGAGGCAGTACAGGGAGCAACCACCATCAACCTCCCAGTGCCTTGGCCAGGAGCAGGCAACCAAACCTGCCAGCATCACTGAACCATGGTCGTTTCATTGAACCAATGTTACGCATGGCACCAGGACTGTTCCTGCTCCCACCACACTGAAAACCAGGGGCTTCTCCAGCCAGACACCTCCAGCCTGCTCCCATTTTCCAGGAGGGAAGGAAGGAAGCAATAATTCCACATGATGCCATCAGCCCGCGCACGCAGCTGGCACGGTGTCCTTGGCATTAGTCACCCCATGGAAGCCATGCCTCACTTCCCAGTGCAGCATCCCACTCCCCAGGGAGGCCATGCCTTGCTTCCCAGCGCCGCATCCTGCTCCCCAGGGAGGCCGTGCCTTGCTTCTCAGCACCACATCCTGCTCCCCAGGGAGGCCATGCCTCACTTCCCCGCACCACATCCCACTCCCCAGGGAGGCCATGCCTCATTTCCCAGCACCGCATCCCACTCCCCAGGGACACCATGCCTTGCTTCCCGGTGTCACACCCCAGCAGTGCCCCTGCAGCAGCCTCCCTTCCTCCATTACATTTCTTCTGCAGAGGATCTGCAGCATTTGCTCACTTGAGCAGGGAAGGCAGGAGGCTGCTCACCGTGCCTGAGCAATCCATCATTTTCCGGAAGGGAATGGGCTTTGCTACGAAACCTCTCTGGGGTCACAAATATTTGGAGAAAGCAAGGAAAAAAACATTCCTCCAAATATCCTTCCCCCTTCCAGTGGCATCATTTTTGCTACTGACATGACAGTTCAGACAGACACAAAGCACACTCAGCGGCTTCCAGGCAACTCCCCCCACTGCAGGTCTGAGCACAGGTTTGGCTCAGCAGGGACTAGTCTGCTCTGGCACCAAAACACTGCTGCTCGGGAGGGTCCAGGACAGCTCTGCAGATGGCACAGCTCAGCCCTGCAAGAGGAAATGCACTTTCCTGCCTTTCCTTTAGGAGCAATCCCCATCCCTCCTCCTCAAGGGTATGATCTACTCCCCAGACACTCCCAGCCAGACTATCACAAAGGACAAATAACTCCTCAAAGGGTAAAGCAAAATCCTCTGTACATCATCCGACAAGCATCCCAGAGCCCCGCTCCACCAAACCCCAATATCCTGCCCTTCGGAGAGAAGGGGGACACGCAGACCTTCTGTGGGTGCCACACAGCAAAGGGCACCTCACAGGGGTCCAGCATCCTCCACTGCTGCCTGTTTCTCACAGCACCAGCAGCATGGTCAAAGTGGACTAAGCAGCAGGGGTGGAGAATGAGTTTGGTGAAAAGAAATCACCTTTGCAAGGGGGAATGGCATAGAGTGGGAACTCAGTCTGCCTGGCTCACCCCACAGCTCAAGTAAACTCGCTGAAGTAAACTCTGTTTTGCCTCAAAGTGGGATCTCCTGTCTAGGTGAGGAGATGCCCAGGCAATGGCAAGGAGATGCTGCAGCACTGCCCAGGCAGTGACATCCTTGGGAGTCACAGCATCCACCTGGTACAAACCAAGCTCAAAGTGAGTGCTGGGGTGTCCTAAGGGTCCCTGCAGACCTTCTGCACCCTCATCGCCAGCACTGCTTCTGTGCAAGCTGCACATAAAGGGCCTTTATCCACCCTTTGTGTGCTTCTCTTTTTAAACCTATAAATTCCCTTTGGAGGTAAAGAAGAAAGAATTCAGGGCACCCTAACCTTGAAAAGAAGGAAAACTCCATTCAAGCTGCCAAGCTGCTGGGCTGTCTCCTGCAGCTTAATTAATAGCAACCCATCCCCAGCAAGCTGCTTGCAGGCCAGCTGTCCTCTCTGATGGAGGTGCTTTTCCACGAATAATAGTGCTTTGTGTTTTGATGGGAAAAGGTCAGGAGAAGGGAGTAGAGGAGGAGGATGGGGGAGAGGGAAACACATTGCTTTCCTGCAGCTCCCAGCACTGCGAGTCCCGCTCAGTCCCCATCTGCTCCTGGATTAGACGTGGGAGATGGCAGCACCTCTCCAACAGCCTTGAGGTGATCACATCCTAACACTGGGCCAAGCAGAGGGGCACAGGGAGAATCCAGACCTGTGGTCTGCAAGCCCGCTGCTGCCGGAGGTCTGCAGAGCTCCTCCTGGTGCTGTTTGACATGGTCCAGGACCTCCTGTGGGGAAATCCCTCCTCTGCTCTTATCAGAGGCTGCCTTGATAACAGCACAGAATCCGTGCTGCAGGGAGCCAGCCCCAGCAGGGATGGTCGCTGTTGCCGTTTGGCTTTTGCATAAATACATAAGCCATGCTTATTTACCTTACAAGCTGAGAGCAATGGGGGTGAATCCAAGGTGATGCAGCAATGCGGCACAGCAGAGATAAAAAGGTGAAATGGACCCAAGCCTTGGGTGTGTGGCACGAGATGCTGAGAGCCACCAGTTCCCAAGGCACAGCCCTGCAGTCACCTTCATTTCTGCTCAGACACAGCAGATTTGAGCCAAGACCAAACCAGGCTGCCTCCTCAGACCCCGGGCAAGGGAGTCAAGGGCTTCCTTGGAGCCGTCTGGGTGCTTTCTGCCCGCCATGGCTCTACTGCTGGCTGGGAATTAAGTCTTCTCCTGACAAAAAGATGCTCCTGCCTTCAGCACAGTGCCAGGGCCTGGCTGGGCATCAGCATCCCAGGGAGCACAACTGCCATGCCAATTGCTCTCTGAGCAGCACACAGGCACCTCTCTGCTCTCACCAGCTGGCCTAGGCTCTGTGTTCACTGTGGCTTTTGTCCCTTCACATGTCCCTCTGTGCCATCCAGGCAGCTTGGGGCTGCCCCAGCACCAAGAGGGGTCTGCTCCCAGTGCAGGACTGGGGCACATCTCCCCTTCCACCAGTTTATCTGGGGGAATAAAGGCAGATTAAAATGCCAAGGAAAGGCAGCATAAAGCCGCACTAGGGCAGGTCCTTTCCCACATACATGTCACTGGGTCCCCTACCCAGGCATCACAGCTTTGCCACTCAGCCCCCCAGCTGCACACGAGGAGGACACAGCCCAAGTGTCCCTGCTTCCACCCACAGCAGCCCTGGGAAAAGGTCCCCGTTGCTTAGCAAAGGGCCATTCATCACCAAGATTATGTGGGATGAGAAAGGGTTAACCCACTGCAGCTGGGCCAGAAATACAGTGCAGGACAAAGAGAGACTTCATGTCACCCGCATCCACCCAGCGCAGAAAAAGAGGCCTTAATCCAGTTCCCAAAGAAAATGTGTCTTTTACAGCCCCGCTTGACCAGGCCCCTCCAGCAGGTTTTGTATCTGTAACAAGAGTTATCCCAGTTTGGGGGGGGGGGGGGGCAGAAAATGGGAAAAGAAATCACTTTTCCACAAGTTTGTGAGAAGGGAAAGCCAGGTGGAGATGGCTGGACCAGACAGCGTCCCTGCAGCAGGACATCAGGGATGCAGACACCTTAGCCTGGCAAGGTTTGGTGGCCCCAAAGCACCCCCATAGTAGCCAGACCTTGGCATTGGTTCTCATGGGATTCATCAGGGACCGGACAAAGGACCACTGCCAGATTCCCCACAGGTGATGCTCAGCTGCATCCACCATAGCAATCACTGATGGCAATGAGGGCACATGGGGAGGGACCCACGAGCATCACGACACTGCCCAGCATCGTGGGGATCACATCTCGGGACGATGAGGGTGAGCCCGCATGAGCCAGAGAGTTTTAGGGGTTGAATGGCAGAGCTCTGTTTCTTCCCCACAAAGATGGGGAGCCCAGGGAACAAAGCCAGGGATGCTGTTGGGAAGCAGATGGTCTCACACCCACTATGGAAGAGGATGAACTGTCCCTGCCTTCATCTCCCAGCCAACACCCAGGCACACGTCCCATTGTGCTGCGTCCCTCCCCATGTTATAGTGTAGCCCTGGCAGCTACACCTCTGCAGCAAATGGGGTCTGCCACCACTCCTTCCTATATTTCTGGCACCACACTCTCCTGGTACCTTGAAATGCATGTGAGATTTTTGGATGGGGACTCCTAGAATGCCACTGAGCTGTATTTGCAAGATTAACCTTTCCTGTTCAGTTTGTGTTACTTCGCCACAAAGCACCTACCAAATTTTAGAGGCAACTGAAATAAAGCTATGTGCAGACATAAGGTCACAACCCCCAGAAGAGCTGTCCTCCCCTTTCCCAGCCCAGCCTTCCCCACATAGAGGAGCAAACCCCAGACACGTTACTCAAGGATCAACATTGAATCATATCATAGAATTATAGAATGGTTTGGGTTTGGAAGGGACCTTAAAGCTCATCCAGCTCCAAACCCTGCCACGGGCAGGGACACCTTCCAGTAGAGCAGGGTGTTCCAAGCCCCTGTGTCCAACCTGGCCTTGGATACTGCCAGGGATGGGGCAGCCACAGCTTCCCTGGGAACCCAGCACAGCTTTGACAGGGCTGGATGCGGCGTCACGGCCATACAGAAATCACAGCATTTAAAACCAAAGGCTATAAATATTGCACTGTGCTCGGAGAGGGGAAGTCTGGATTCCCCATGGAGAGGTGTCCAGGAACTGCTGCTGCTGGGTTATGAGCCACCAAGCCACTAAACACCACATCTACATACCTTGAGCTATGGCTAGCATAGACTAGTGAGAACACATGTGCTTAATGGCTGTGAGGTCAAACACATTCAGTACACCACAGCTGAGCCGCCCACGACCCCCACAGCCACACAGCTATTTTGCTCTCAACATGGAAAATCATGGGCTGCAACTACAAAAGCATGGAAGGGGTCACAACTCCCAGGGTTATTGCAGTCCTCCATATACTCTTATCTGTATTCAGGACACCCTTAAGCAAGGTACATACTCTGGATGACTGTACTGCTGTTGGATGCTGTATCTTACAGTCTGGAATCACACCCGGATGGGGCAGCGCTGCTCAGGTGTTCACATATAATTGCAACCCTTGCTTTTTTTGTTACAGGATGGTGTTTCAGCCATCATTCATCTCAAAACGAAAGCTCCATCTTGCGCTGCCTGCACATGCAAATCTCCCATCACCCTGCCCAGGCCCTCCTATCTTGCCGGCGTGTTCAGTCAAAGTAACCAACAGTCATCAGCACCAGGGAACCAGGACCCTCAGCCGGCACATCTCTAACAGCAGCGTAAAAAATCCAGTCTAAACCTCCCGTGACACAGCTTGAGGCCGTTTCCTCTTGTACTATCGCTTGCTACTTGGGAGAAGAGCCCGGCCCCACCTCACTCCATCCTCCTGTCAGGCAGCTGTAGGGAGCGGTAAGATCCTCCTGAGCCTTCCCTTCTCCAGACAAAACAGAAAAATACAACACATAGAAAAGGAACGGAACCGGTGTCCACCCGCACCCAGGGGAGACCGGAGCGCGGCGGTACCGGCTGCCGGCCCCTCGGAGCGCCCGCCGAGCCCCCCACACTCACCCGGCGAGCGCAGCTCCAGCGCGGAGCCGGGCCCGGAGGCGGCGGGCGGAGGGAGGGGTTGGACGCGGTTGGTTCAAAAGAGCCAATTAAAGAGGAAAGAAGCGGGAGACGCTCTTAGGGCTGGGGGCGGTGCCTTGGGAGCCGCCCCACGCGTGGGGACCCGCTGGGTCGCAAGCGGCCGGAGCTCCCCCCACGGTGCGGGGCCGGGGGTCCCGCGGGCAAGAGCCCAAAGCCCGGATGTCTCAGCCCCCAGAAGGGCTCAGATCGCCCCTGGCAGGCAGCTGCCTTCATCCCTCATCACCTGCCTTCTTTTGGGGGGCTGTAGAGTCTTCCCAGGGCTCCGGGTGCCTCCAGCACACCCACAGCACATCCCCCGTGCATGCAGATGCATTACCTGGGCATAGGGTGCAGCTCAGCTTTGGGATTGCTGCATGCCCAGGGTGAGCTCAGCTTTGGGGTTGCTGTGTGTACACTGGGGCTGGGTGGGTGAGAAGGCAGAGCAGGAGGCTGCTTTTGTGGAGCACTTTGCACGCAAACAGTGAGACCTACAGAAAAGGGCCAGGGAGATGAGGAATTCCCTGCTGCGTCCTTGGCCTGGTGCCCCGAACCGTGCACCAGCACTCACAAGGATGCTCAGGAGATGGGTTTTCCCCATTGCTCGCCAGGACAAGGGGCCATCAAACACCAGGCAGTTCCTTCCCCATCAGTTACCAGTTCACAACCAACTTCCAGAGCAGAAAACAAGCTGTCAGATCTCCTTCACACTAGCAGACATGCTCCCCACAATGCCACAGAAATGCATTTTCCAGGGGAAGTAACACCAGAGCATCTCCAATGCAGCCAGCAAAGCTGATAGAGCCCCATGCTGCCAGGCAGGAGAGGCTGCAGCAGCCCCTCCCCACAGCCTGTACAGATGCATACACCCAGAACCAACCACCCCTGGCTGGGACAGGGCTCCCAAATTCAGTACGGGCCCTTCCACAGGCAGCACTCGCACCCTTACCTGGCATCCCCAGCAGCCAGGGTCCCTTTTTGCTGTGGGAGCTGAGTGAGGGCAGCCTGCCTGCAATGAGGTCCCAGCTCACTGGGAGCTGCCACCCCAGGGACCTCCCATTGCCTGGGTCACATCGGAGTTGCTGCCCCTCCTTTTCACCCCAGGACCCAGCACTGCCTGCTGTGACTCCCTTCTCCCACTCCTTGCCTAAAACTCAGCTCAGCACATCCCCATCCCAGGCGAGCCTGAGCGGGCAGTGCAGCCGGCTCTGCCTCCTCCCGCAGCACAGGCCCTGACAAGGCATTCCCCGTGTCAATGCCTTCATCATGCCCCTGGTATTTTCCCCTTGCTGAGCCACGGCTCTTTTTTATCTCTGTTACCCTTCAACTTCCCTTGCACTCACTGCACAGCCAGGGCTCCAGCTTGCCCGCTCCACAGCTCCCCTCTGATCTGGCCATGGAGACGTCAGCACAACTTTTTGTTCCCCAAGGCTGAGGAGTGCTCAGACTTACTCAGCCGAGGATTATGAGGAGGACCACAGACACTGCCCGGTGCCTCCAAGAGGCAAGGATGCTTCAGCACCTACTTCAGGTGCCACCCCAGCAAGTGTCCCCCAACTTCTGCAAAGTTCTGCTCAATTCCCTTTGTAAAGGTCTCACAAAGCAAATCCCTCCTGGCTCCCTGCCTCCCGCACCACCAGACATGAAAAGCACTTGAGTTTCTCCCTAGGTAACGTGGGTAAAACCTCCAACATCAAAGGCACCACGCAAGAGTTATCCGCCCCCCGTCCCTCCCTCCCATGCAGCAGAGCTGGGGCTGCCACTCTTAGAAGCAGAGCAGCCTCGGTGGTTAGGGAGCCAACTGCACTGGAGACAGAGCCTTGATTATTTGCTGTCTCTTTTGGTTCTATTGCTTGCTTTAAAAAACTCAGGCACAAAGTGAGGAACTTGGGGCTCTCCTTTGGGGGCAAAGTGAAGAGCACGGTGCTGATGGGGGTTTGCCTGCTGTGTGCCGTGTGGTCACCCAAGGAAAAGAGGAGTAAAAACACTCCCTGTGCCAGTCCCGTTGCCCAGCATTAAAGAAAGCCACGTCCTGAAGCTAAACCACAATAAAACACAAGCACCCTCCCAGCAAGCAGATTCATGCGCATTTGTCAGCAGCCTCTGCAACTCCTTTCCTCCATCCCCACAAGAGAAACATCTCTACCCCTCTGCAGTTTGATATCTCCACAGCGAAGCAGGGCAAAGGAGGGGTGTTTACCTTCCTGGAAATGCGGAGCAGCATTTACACCCAAAACTGCCTCAGCACAAAGCACCAGGGGAGAGGGAGCAGTTGCAGATGCAGCAGGAACAACCATGGATTCAGAAGATGAGCAGGACTAGAAAATAGCTTCAAACACCGCAGGGATTTCAAAGAGTCATAGGACTACATGGGCTCTTGGCCCACTTAGGGGTGTTCTTCAGCCCTTCATCCCACACAGCAGTTGTTCCTGCCAGATCCCCGCCTGCCTGGGCTGCCGGGTTCATTTTATTGCTGGAACATGGAACCAACCTTCATGTGCAGGGGGGAGGTGGGAAGGCTCTGCTGTTTAACACTTGGCCACGTTCACGCTGTGATTAATATCACCCGACGCACAGATAGCAGATGTTCTCAGGGCAGGCTGAAGCATATCCTAAATTGCACCAAGATGGAATTTTTGTGGCAATTTTCGGGGAGTGCTAAGAGGAGACACTAATGGAAGAGCAGAGACTTACTCAGATATGCAAACAAAGCCTGTGGGGTTATGGCACCGGTCATAACCCTGGGCTGGTTGCAAAGCCATAGGCCTGCACTTCTTCTAGTCAACAGCTTGTCATTTTGGAAGCAATTACCAATTCCTGTTCTTCAGTGGGTCACGAACCTCTGACTTCCACGTGTTCACAGCCAAAAAAAGACTTCAGTTTTGCCCCTGCCTCTTCTGCTTCCCTGGAGCTTCAGCTCCAGGAAGGAATTGCTGGTAAAGGAACAGCAAACCCTTACAAAAGGTTCAATCTCTCCACACTGCTTCCCCAGGGGACCACTGCAATCCCACTCCTAAAGCAACCAAGCTCCTCACTCTTTCAGAAGCTCCTTCCCATCCCTATGGGGCTGCCAGATGGGAGGAGTGCCCCAGGGTCACCTACATGGGTGTCTGTCTAATTAAAACCAAATCCTATCACATTGGAGATGGGTCATTCAGCTTTGCGGAGGTCACACAGTGCCCTGCCATACGGCTGACATCAAACAGGATGACTTCTCCTGGCTCACTGTGGGATGCCAGGTGATGGGATGCATCTGTTCACAGCTTGTGGAACTGAGCCCGGTGACCTGGCCATCTCCTGTGTGGCACAACTCAATGCTTGCTCTAGGAGGGGGAGCACATCACTGTGCCGAGCTGTGGCAAAGTCTCCCTGCAGCTCTGTGAGCACAGAGGGGCCCAACCAGCAGATAACATCAGGAGGGAATTTGCTGGAGCATCTTCAACATGGTAGAACTGTGTGATGCCCAAAAACCTTGCCATGGGATTTCAGAGACCTCTTTCCTTTACCTGGTTTCTTCCTGGCTGCAGGCTGATCCCACACATGCTGATGGCCTCAGAAAATGAATTCACACAGTCCCAGAACTTGCTGGTTTTCTGTTTTCTTCTTTGCCTGGTTTGGGAGCTTGCAGCTGAAGTTTGGGTTATCCTCAGGTTTCCCAAACCAGGTCATCCTCATACTTAACAACACAGAGGTAGCCAGGTCATGGTTCACACACCACTTTGACAGCACTGGGTGCTGTTGGTTATGTGACTGGTGGCAATCCCTAGTGCTGGACTCATACCATAGGAGATGAACCAGAGGATAAAAAGAGGGTCCAGGGCACAAAAAAAATAGCACCTGCTGTGCCTTCTGCTGTAGGCATGAAAAGAAGCAACAAAAAGCAGCATTTCCCTTCCCTGGCACTCCATTGCTCCCTGCTTTTAGAGCCAGGCAGGCTTGCTGCTGGCAGGAGCATGTGTGTGTCCATGCATTCGGGCAGGACCTGCAGTGCGTGGGAAATCCCACATCCCATGGGGCTGCCTTTGTGCTCCTACTGAAATGGTAAGGCCTGGCTGACACTTAAAGCCTGGTTTGGGGGTTCATTAGAGCAGGAAGGAAGGGTAACTGCTCTGCAGGCTTCCAGTTCTGCTATAAAGGACTTCACCCAAGCGAAGTCACTCTGTCTCTCCTCCAGCTTTCCCCACCACAGAATCGTGATGCACATACAAAACTATTGCTGAATTGTGAATTTACACCCAGAAACCAGAAGTAAAAGATCTCTGTTACTCACTTCTTTGAACAAAGGTTAAATCCAATCAAATACATAAGCTTTCGCGGACAGGACAAGTGTTTGGCAGCCAACAGGAAGGAACAGAAACGTGGGAATTCCTCCTACGACTTGGCAATGGGCTCTTCCCCCAGCACGGGAGCTCTCTAGGGTCTGCTCAGCCTCTGCCAAGCCAAGAAAGCCCCTCATTCAAGTGCTCAGTAATCTCACAGGACATCCTGTAGCTTCAGGAGGAGTTTGGATGATGGGCTGGATGGATTCAAGCTGCTTAGTTGCTGGAGAAAGGAATAGGAAAGGTGGGGTGGCAGTCCTGGAGCTGAGATGTCCTAATCGTAATCCACTGTTTGAAGAAACACTTCCTACTGAATACAGAAGTAACAGTAACATGAGGTTACTGTTAATTCCTCCAGCATCACTGCAACATTAAGGCAGGCCCTGAGGCTCTCTAAAGACTGATAATGCCACTTCCAGCCCCTTCCTCCCTCACCTCACCCCGCATGACAGGGCACATCTTGGGTTTTGATGCTCTTCCGCATCCTGTGATGGGGCAGTGCTAAGAAGAGCCAAGACATACATCCAAAAAGGAATTTAGGCACCTAACTCCAATTAGGCTGTAACACTCCTCAAGAGATTTCAGCGTGTGTATATATATATATATATATATATATATATATGCACCAATTTTTCAGATGTTTAGGAGCACACCTGCACCATGATCACATCAAGCGGGAAACGAAGCTCTCAGCACCCGCACCCAGGTCTCACCATCACTCTATGATCATTATGTGTACAAAGATCAAGATCACCACTCTCCTGGACGCAAACTTGCAGGACACTAAATGTCCCCCTCCGGCCTTGTCTCCATTTCCCACAAGGACTGGAGAATGTGGTTAAGGGGATGCTCCAGACTGTAAGTCCCACTGGGTCCCCATGGGTACACAAGGAGGGGAGGCAGCACCTGCTGACCCACAGCAACATGCATCCCTGGCTCCAATGCACCAGTGCCACCCTCCCCACCAGCTTCTCAAACCCTCATCTCAACATGAGCAGCACAAACTGGCCACTAAGCTGAGCCCCATCACCTCATGAAAGCAGCCCCACAGCAACCCAAGCTCCCCTCAGAGCCACCCTCCTCCCCAAGCAATGAGCTGCAGATAATGCAGTGGTTTCGCTCTCTTAAAGGTCACATCCCCATTCATTTTGAGGTTTTCAGCCCTGCAGGATACAGCACTTGTTTCTGACACCCTCCTGTAGCCAAGAACAGAGAGCACTGCACAGGGGCCCAGGTCCCCCGACATCCCCACAGCTCCCTAGTAGGAGCACTCTTGGGGCACCGACCATCAGTCATATTTTTGGTCCTAAAGGAAAAGCATCACTGAGGGCTCCAAGAACAGACCCCCAGATCCAGAGTTTGGGATCATTCAAGCAAGGGCAGCAATACAAACTGGTATTTTCAGATGAAGAGCAATGGGGAAACCAGCTGTGCCTCCAACCCCACCAAGGCAAAGCCTTCTACCCAAGGAAAGCCATGTCCTGCCAGTACAGTGGACAACTCTAGCTCCTCCAACCCCCATTATAAACCAGCTCCATCATGCAAGGGGAAGGAATTTTAGGAAACAACTTTGCTGAAGAGCAGGGCTGGGGGAAGCCACCATAATGCTCCAGTGCTCTTTTATGGCCCTGGCAACTTATTTGTTGGGAAGACCTCCACCTAAATGATGCATAAAGCACCTTGGCTCCAGGTGGGAGCAGAACAGTCATACATCACATATTGCTGTGTCTACCAAAAGAGTCAAAACCCCCCAGCTCAGCACCCCTCCTTCACCCTGTGAACAGCAGCCACATGCCACCAGGCTCTTCCTAGAGCCGCAGCACACAGATCCCAGAGGTTCTGGAAAGCATCCTTAAAATAACCACTTCAACAGCCCTCTGGGTTGCCAGGACCAGGAAATAGGCAAAACCTAAAGCACAAGAAACAGAAATGCACATTCAAAGCATTCTCTTTCCATTTCACAGGTTTTGTGTTTGGGGACCAAGTACCAACTTGTGACAGCTTGGCCAGGCCAAGCTCTTTCGGTCTTTGCCCTTTTGAGGGTTGGGTGCTGTGTTTAGCCCTCGGGGGCTGCAAGCAGGTCCAGCACAGCCCCACTCTACCAGCTGCATGATGGATATGGATATCCCTGCCCTCCCATCCCAACCCACTTGGCTGCAGACACGTGGGCAAGGCAGGATCACAGCGTTTCACAGAGACTTGCTAAAACTCACTTCTTGGGCCCTAAATCTCCCATTCATTTCAGGTATCAAGCAGTCTGCATGATAAGCTTTGGTCCCCCTACAGACCTTTGTACAGGTCTGCCCTCTGCCCCACACAGAGCCTTTCAATCAGCTGCTTCCAAACCTCTTCCCAAACCTTCCCATGCCTCTCCCACTGCTTCAGCCCTGGGGCTCTGCATCCCTCTGCGGGAGCCGTGGGAAGGAGGGCTCATCCTGTGCAGGGATGCTGTCACAGAGAGGGAAGGGCTGGGAGGGGGCCCCAGGGGTCAGCCAACAAGACGAAGAAAAATAAATCAAGCACACAGCAATTTACAGAGCAGCATTTGCTCCTTCCTATGGACCCACACTTACACCACAGCTGCTCAGCAGAGGCTGGGGATGCTGAAATGCCTGAAGGGCTCCAGGACACTTCTGTGGAAGAATACTTCCTTTTCCAGTTAAATCCCCCCCACCTGCCCTCCCCAAGGGCACCCAGAGGATCCAAGGATGCTGTGTGGATATCTGCTTCACCAGCTCCATCCATGAGGTTTTGCTCCAGGGCAGGGTGAGCAGGGCAGCAACAGGCTTCAGCCCAGCTCCGTTTGGGACAGCAAATCCTTTTCATCCCTTCCCTATTGTGTATGACCACCCTGCTGGTCCCTGCACAGTGTTGCAGCCATGTAGGCAAATGGGGATGGCTCTGAGGCAAATAAATGTATTTATACCCCAAAACAGCCACAGCATCTGCCCTGCTGGCCCAGCAGCCCTAATGCAGCCCATCCCTCCACTCCTGCCCCCACAGCCCTGCCTGAAGGAAGCAATGCCAGAACCAGGGCTGGATCACATACACACACCCCCCCGAGCTTTAACCAGCCCCAGCATGTTGTGCAAGAGCAGAGGGCACCACTGAAGTGTTACTGGGCTGCAAACACAGCTTTCAGCCAGCTGTGACTACTTTGAAGATTGAAATCAGCCTCATCTTCCCCTCCCCCAAGTTTGCTGGCCAAAGATTTTTCCCGGAAAAGCATCCCATGGAAAACCTGGGAAAACAAACAGGGTGTGCCTAGCCAAATCCCTGGCGCCAAGGGCTGTGCTGCTGGGGGCTTAGGGGGTTATGTGCCATGCTGAGCATCAGCAATCAGTGCTACCCGCCTCCCCCGGCACAGAGCTGCTTGGCTGAGGATGGGACTTACCCCTCCTGATCCACGCTCTGCAGAGGCCAAGGCTCCCATGTGAAATGGTGCAGGGAAAGAAAGGGTCAAGGAGGAAAGCCAGGGAGGAGGATGTTCAGAGCTCTGCATAATGCTCCATTCACGGTAAGCCCGCCCAAGAGGGCACCCACATGCTCCGCTTCTGCTCCTAGGGCTGGAACAACGCCTCACAAAGTGATTCAGGTCCCAGTATTGGGTGTGAGAGGTCTCATTTCCACTATGAGCAATTTTATGCTTCCCAGTGACTGTTAGGAGGAAGCCAGAGCGAGTGAACTCAGACCAGCTCTGACCCACACCCTGCCTGCTCTGCCTCTTTTCTACACTGCAACTTTGGGCTCGCAGCCACACGGCGCAGGTATTTTTTAGCCAACTGGTAACATTTCAATTAAAACTATCTAAATCTCCATGCTCCAGCCAACAAACTGGGGTTTGGAGATGCCTTCCATAATGGGGCAAAAGTCCCCAGTGAGCTGAATTACATCTCAAGGTGCGATACCCGCCAGAGAGCTCCAGCAAGGACCACCCTGATCCACAGAACCACTGCCTTCTCCCCTCCTTGCTGCCTGCACACAAATCCTCCCATTTCTCTTCTACCCTTGCGCATCTCTGCCCTGGCCATCCGGCTGCTATTCCCTGCCTGGCCAGGTAGATGGTGCTCAGCCAGCACGAAGTGGGAAATCATCTGGGCCAGAAGAATGAAGTTGCCTCTGATTAAGCCAATAAAGTCAAAGTGGTTTCCGCTGACAGATGCAGAAGGTCCCGCTCCAGCCTCACACAAACGGAACCAGCTCCAATCCTGAACATCTATTTCACACTGTTGCCTTTCACCTCAGGCTGGGAGGTGGCAGATAAGCAAGCAGCAAACATTGCAGCAAGCCCAGTGCTTTCTCAGCTCTCATTTTCTGCTGGAAACTCCCTCCACTGACATTTTGCCCCCCACCTTTGACCAGCTCTCCCCACACATTTCCCACAAAACCAAAACACAGCAAAGCCCAGTGGGGCAGGAAACAATTTGCCCATTTTTCCCCTACAAAACCAAGGGGATGGGGCCAGGGGGCACAGTCAGGGCCCCTCATCCTGCAGGAAGCTGCCAGGCGCAGCCAGCTGGAGGGGTCCAGGCTTTCCATCACATCACCCCAGGGTCGCCCTCCTCTGCCGTGCCGGATGTAGGATGTCTAATATTTCTCCCATTCTGTTTTAACACTCACACCATCTTGGGAGCAGGAAGCTTAAGCCATTTCCTGCAAGGCATTGCTCTGCCCTTCAAATACTTTCAAGCCTGGATGCAAGCTGTTTTAACACCAAGCTGGCAGCTGGAAGCGTGAGATCAGAGGAGGGGTTTGTAGAGGGAAAACTCAGTTTGTGAAACCTCTCCCCAGTCCCTGCTGCCCCAGAGCAGTAAAATAAATATTGCCATAGACAGTAAGAAAAGAATTAATTGTGCATGTGTAAAAATGAGAAGGAACAGGATAAACTCAATGTTCTCTGTGTCCCCCCAAGGGACACAGCGCTGGTCCCCAGCACAAAGCCACAGCCACGTCCCCCTTGTCTCTGCAGTCCACGGTCTGAGGCTTTCCCAGCTTTGCTCTTGCAGACGAACCCAAATGTTGGCTTTGGTTTGCTCATTCTTCAAACAAGCATCTCACAGACTGCCTGTTCCACAAATGGGTTGAAACAACCCCAAA
The DNA here is from genome assembly GCF_963264785.1 of Psittacula echo. Classification (NCBI taxonomy): domain Eukaryota; kingdom Metazoa; phylum Chordata; class Aves; order Psittaciformes; family Psittacidae; genus Psittacula; species Psittacula echo. Next base: position 9,222,999 of record NC_137750.1, on the reverse strand, counting down.
GAGACCCTTCCCACTCCTCCGAGTGGAAAAACCAAATGCTCATTCCCTGAAGCTCCGCAGAGCAGCTTTGGGCTGTGCCAGGGCAGAGCTGGAAACCCCAAAGAGCCAGGTCAGGGGAGCTCAGTCCCATCCCAACACCCTCTCAGCCACGTCCTTTCTTCCTCCACATGAGGTCCTGTGTGCAGAGGAAGGGTCCAGCCCTGTGCAGCATTCCCGAGAGCCCCTTTTCCAGAGAAGAGGACCCCTTCAGCCCAACACGAGAAAAGAGAACAAACCCCCCCAGGGTCCAAGGCAAACTTGGGCAGTGGGGAGATGCTGGGATCAAGGAAGGAGGGAGGTGGATGGCAGCCCATCACCTGCTGCTGTCCCTGGCTGCTTCACGTGTCACACGTGGGCACTGGTTATCTCCTCACAGCTCTTCTTCTCCAGGTGACATGCATGGACTCGTGTCCTTGCTACAGGGAAATAAAGCCAAGCCCCAGGGCCCATTCAAAGGCCTCAGTTTCACTGAGCTCCCACCCACAGAGCTGCTCCTTTGCAAGACTTTTCTGCCCAAGAACTGAAGCCACAAAGCAGAGAGGAAACCCCAGAGCTCCTTCAGGATCGCACAGGAACCCTTCACCTCCCAGCCTCAGGGCAAGAGTTTCTGGGCTGTAAATAAACTTGTATTTACTACACAAAGTAGGGCAAAGAGGACCGCTTCCCTGAGGGATAGTGGGAGGAACATCAGCATTACAGCAGGATCTCAGATTTCATCTGATTCCCGGAGACCTCCATAGGAGCCACACAGGGCATGACAACACCTCTCCTGTGGCCACATCCCACCCACATCCTGCTTGTCTCCCCATTTCCAGTCCAAACAAAATGAATCTGGGGCATGGCTCTGCCCAGCCAGGACCCCAGGCCTGGAGAGAGCGTGGCAGGAGCAAATTCACCTCCCACAAAGCAACAGGCAGCAGAAGAATCCATCCTCTGCCAATGAGCCATGATGGATCTAACGGTGCCCTCCAGGACCACCCGAGTCTCCCAGCACTGATGTGTTGTGTTACCAACATCTCTGCATTGAACTACCTAAAGCCTGGGCAGCATCCTCAGCACTCGACTGTGTCCTCTCATCTTCTCTCCAAGGCCACCAAAAGGGGTGGACGGGGGATTCTGGGGGTGGTGTGACCTCAGGGAGAGCCTCAGCAGCCTGTGAACTTGGCCTCCCACTTCCACCCCATTTATCTGCGCGTTGGGCTGCAGGAGGAAGCGGGTTCAGCCAGAGTTTGTCTAAACAACTATGTTTTATCAGAAAAGCTGCTCAGATCTACTCCTTTTTTCCCAGGACAAATCTGGACTCCAAGGTAATCTCTATTCTCCTTCCTATCTGCACAAGATGAAGGCAGAGGAGGAGGACATGAAGCAAAGAGTATGCAAACACCCTAGCAGTGCCCGCTCCACCTCCCTCAGTGTCAGCAGTCTCCATCACTCATAAATCAGGAGGCAGCATCCATCCCCACATCTGCTCCCCACACATCCAAAGTTTGCCTTCCAAATCGGTTTTTTCCCTCCTCCAAACTACAGGTTTTTCAAATTTAGGAGAAAGCAGACTGAAGAGCAGAGTAGATTGGAGATGGTTTTGATGTAGGAACCATTTGATACCCTCCCTCTCCTTGTGGACAGCTGGGGAGCTCTCTCTTTGTAGAGCCACTCCAGTAAGCTGGACAGAGCAGCTTACCCCATTCTCCACAACTTCACCGCTGTGACCAGGATCAGCAATGTTCTTACCACCAGCTGAACCTCCAAGAAGAAAGGACTCAGTGCAAGGACTGAACCTGAAGCATCTTGCTGCATGCACCAGCTCCTTGTTAGAAAATGAGAAACTGGAGTGGGAAGGGACATTCGCACAGGACAATGAGAATATGAATGGCAAAGGCAGGATCCTGACTCAGCTCTTCTGCCATCCAACATTTTGTTATCTCCTCAGTGGTTTTCTGTCTCTAGGCCCCTGAACTTGTATCCACTACAGATGGGAGTGAGTTGCCAGTGAACACCCCAAGTATGTGACATGTGCGAAGAACAACAGCACCCCTATGCTGTTTATGTTATGGCATTTAGCCGTGCATTCATTCCCTCTGAGACTGTAACCAGTGACTCATCCTGTACTTCCATGTGCCAGAGCGGCAGAGAAGGGTTCAGAGGACACCATCACCTCAGTACCTCAGCAGAAAGCAGCACAACCTCCCAGATCAGAGCAAATAACACAGATAGTGAACAAGAATTCGCATCCAGAGCCGTAACATGCAGGGGAAGCACAGGCGGGGGCTCCAGCCAATGCTGGGTAGGGCAATATCCGCAGCAGCCCTCCAGATCTACCCATCACACATGAAATACACTCCAGGTGCAATCAAGCTCGAGTTGAAAGCTCTACAAAAAACTTGTGTCCTACCATACAGTTGTAATGGGGAAAGCTCCTTTTAACAGCTTATCTATCATTAACTTTTATCACTGCCCTCTCCTCCTAGACACCATACCCTTTCAGATTCCCATCTAATCTTCCCGCCTTGAGATCTCCCCAAACTGAGCTTTGCTTTGAGAGAGGGAAGGAATGTCTGTTCCGCTCCACGCACAGCAGGAGAGAAAGAGAAGGGGGAAAGACAGAGTCATCATAAAAACTTTTAAGTACTATGATAAGCATCAAAGACAGTCTGAGCCGTTCACTTTAAAGTAAATAATTGTCCCCAATGACCTGTTTGCAGAACAAGCTGACACAAGGGGACCAGGTTTGCTGGGGGCTGTCAAGCATGACTGGTAACAAGGCATTAGTGTGTTGCACAGTTCTGCCCTGCTGCAGCATCCCTTTCCACCTCCATCTTTTTGGCTCTGGAAATAATACAGGAGGGTAACATTTGGCCCAACTGGAGACGTCCCCAGCTGAACTGCTTGCATGGGCTCTCTTTACATTCAGCAGAGAAAAACCCTTGAAGGACACAATTCCCACCAGCCTATGGGGGACATCCAGATGACTAGTTCAAGTGCTGACACTTCAAGCAAGACAGGGTGAACACCACGTAGTATGTATGGCTGAAGCCACGTGCAAGGGATCCATTGGGAGCATTCGCTACAAAAGGTTTTGCTCACAGACAGGCAAAGGTTGAGTTCACAGAGAAGCAAAAGGAGGTTGGAGCTCAGCTCCCACCAAATGTTTTTGGACCCTTGGAAATACCAGCCATGCAAGTGCTGCACCACAGAGAGCCTCTGCAGACCCAGAATGCAGAGAACACCAAGGGGCTGGTAGGACCACCCAGCTCAGACTTGGCCTGGACACTGTCTCTTGGGTTGAAAAGCTAAACATAAATCTGAGGTTATGCTCATATTTGCTAGAGCATCAACCAGCTTTGAACTCCGTGATGAAAGATGCTGCATTTCAGTCATTCTTCATTCCTGCTGCACAAACTGCCTTTGCTATGCAAAATCCAACCCACTGCTTCCACGCAGAAGAAACTGCAGACAACACAAGGCAAGGAGGAGCCAAGGAACTGAGAATCCCCACACTGGCACTCCTGGGCTGGCACAGCAACCTCAGGCAGCTTGTTAAGATTATCTGCTTTTTATAAATGCAGAAACATCTGCAAAGTTTTGTTGTCTGCAAAATGGTTTGGAGCAAACCCTTCGGTCCAGCTTTGTCTCTCAATACGGCTACTGCTGTCTTCATGCTAAGATGAAATGAAAGAATTCACGAGTAAAGTATTCATGCATGTGACCTTCCAGAAACCCAGGGCACTCCTTCACAGAGCCCCATCCAGAAGACTGACAAAACAAAAGGCCCAAATTCAACTAACCCGAAGGAGAGCAGCCTTCTCCCCAAGTCCCTCCTTTAAAACCTGTAACAGATGCAAGAAAAACTGGGCCCAAAGAAGTCTGAGTACAGGCTGCAAGCCAAGACCAGCTGCTTCTTCCATTTATAGCCACATCCACTTCAGCTTCGTTGCAGCATCTTGGACAATACAAAAGTGCCTGTGTGCCTGTTTGTTTGCTGGAGGAGTAAAGAACACAACTGGCTTGCTGTCACGTTATCTTCTTTGCTCACAACAACGTTTGATCTTCTCAAAACAAAGTTATCTCTCTCTAATCTCAATTTAGCTTCTCAAGTCCTCTTACACAGTTTACAGAATTGGCACTGTACCCAGCCTATGGTGTCCCTTCAACCACTGGCCAACAGAAACACTCAGGCAGGGACAGAGGTCTAGAAATAGTTTAGAAGAAACTGATTTCCTAACTGCAGAAGGTTCATCACCGTTGCCATCGCTTCCCTCCCCCTGCAGACAGCTGAGAAGTCACAAAAAGAGTGGCCAGGCCTTACTGCAGGAGATCAAAGCAAACTCTTTGTTTTATCTTTGTCAAGATAACAGATTTTATTTGCCTTATCAGCCTGTAGGATGATTAAACTAAATGTGAGAAAGCTTGAGGATGCCAAAGGAGCTGATGGGCAGGGAGCATGCTCCCCAGCACGACTGCCATGGGCTCCAGACATGCAAATACCACAAGATAAACAGAGAAACTCTTGGGTCTGGCTCGTACACGCCACCCTCAGCCAGGGCTGCATCTCCCATCGCCTGCCAGCATCACTCACCCGTACATAAATCCAACAGCAGGCAGCAGTGCTCTCTTGTGTTCTCAGTGCAGCACAGGCACCTCTCTGCCCAGTGGCTGTCCCAGGCTGCATGGAGGGAGGTGCAGAGCCAGGAGGGTCCTCCTCCTCACCCCAGCACAGACCCCACCAGCCTGCAGCTCATCACTTTCTGCTGGGAACAGGAGGCTTTGGCCTCTACGGAGACAAGTTCAGTCCGAGGTGTTTCCTGCAAGCTTCAGGAAGCAGTGCCATGGATGCAAAACCAAGCCCTCAGACCCAACCTAGCCATGGAAGAGACCTGCCAGGTTGTTCAGCACAGTGCCGGGAGGACTCTGCAGCTTAGCATTCATTAGGTTTGCCCTCTCCTGGTCTCAAACGACATGGGGTAGGGAAGGGAAGTCGGAACTGTAATGTTTCCTATGGGAAACTACTCCTTCGCATAATGAATCTCCACTGGGGAGATCACTGCTTTTCCTATGAGCCCTCAGGGACTTCCAACAGGGCAAATGAATTCTCCATGTGACTGCACCTCTGGCTGCCTGCACTGAGGCTGCAGCACCCACACAAATCCTGATGGCATCCACATGAACTGTGCCCACACAGACGAAAAGAATGCCAATGTGACCAGAGCTGAACACAATGGAATGAGCTTGGGAACAGCATTCCTGAAGGGCAAAGATGTGCAGCAGAAGTACCACCGCTTCCTGACATCCACAGTGCCCAAAATCACCCCAGAAGGAACCGAGCTGCCTGCAAGGACAGGAACTGAGCACACGGTGGGAAGGGGAAAGCAGAAAGCACCCAGTCCCCTCCACTCTCCTCCCTAGGGCAGGTGGCCATGCATACAGCATCCCTTATCAGGCAGTGTCCCCGCGATGGGACACGGTCGTCTCCCCATGCACGCTCCTTCATTCCAAGTCACTGGTGCTGCAGATCTCCATTTTCCACATTATCTCATTTTTGGCCCTTGAGTTCCCAAACTGGGACTCTGTGCTTCCCACTCAGCTTCTCCATTTGGTATCTTGGGCTGCAGGCACTTCCCAATTAAAAACAACAACAACAAGAACAAGACTACCCGTAATCTGGCCCAAATGTATCAGCTGGTTTTAAGGAAATGTTTCCCTACAGCTTTAATCTTTTTGTACAGTTAAATTGCAGTGCAGCCTGAGGAGCTGGAAATGATTACTCACTGCATCTCCACTCAGCCCTGGCCTCTTCGTTCACTGTGGGGAGTGTTGCTGTGTTAACAGTCAGCCAAATCCCTCTAACCCCAGCTCCAGCAAGGCAGTCCAGCCCCATCACCCTCACAGGCTGGAAAGAAAAGAGTTGAATTGTAATTGCAATAAAGAGAAGGTGAATTGTTTCACTTCCCTGATGTCACCCTGCTTGTTCTGCAGTCAAGTAGGAGGAAGGCCCTTACTGCTTTTTAAGGGGCACCTGGCACCCTGCATGGCTGTGCCAAAGGAGAGCATCAGGCAGCGATGGGACAAAGACTCCAAAAAAGCTGAAAGCTCAGAGATGGTTCAGTTTTTGCACATCACCACGGTGGGACACAGCTTTTGGAGAGGAAAGTCAAGACTGTGTTTTAGGTGAACGTTCCCATTATTCATTGTATCTCCTTTGATTTATCTGAACAAGTCCCAGAGCATCCTTGCAAGAAAGGACTGCGAGGGAGAACTGTGGCCCTACCAGCTGCCAAGAGCAGGACAAGGGAGCGAGGGCAGGAGCAGGCAGCAGATGTGGTGAAGAGCTCACCTCGCTGCAGCACGCTGTCCCCAGGGTGCTGAGCAACGTGACCACGGCAGACTGTGAGGAGAGAAAAAGGATCATTGGGTCAAAGCACCTTTCACTCCTCATCTGGGGTTGTTTCTAAACCATCACCTGAACTGAGCCTGCCCCACAAACACAAACAGGTTCAGACTGGGGGGGAGCAGAGAGGAACTATTAAACCAAAGTGGAAAACTTTAACTCATCTAGGACTAAAAGCGTTTGTGCCACCACTTCTCAACCCTGACCACCATCACACTGCAAGGCATGAGGAGCAACAGAAGAGCAAATATTCAACCATACATGCACAACACCAGCATCAGCAACAGGAGGCACCAGCGGAAGGGGATGCTGAAGCAGGATCAGCCACGATGGACCCAGTGAGGCTCTTTCTGAGGATTCATCTGTCCTGCATCCAGCTGGGGAGAAGCCTCAACATCCCTCCTTTGTGAAGGGCCATTGGATGTATCTGGATGAAGTATTGCTGCTCCCAAAATGATTCCCTTTTCCTCTCCTTGCTTAGCAGCACACAATGGAAAGCAGACCTGTGGGGCTGCCGTCCTGCCCGGAGCCATGAGGGACACCCCAGACAAAGCTGCTGCTCCAGAACAACCAAGGAGGAAGAAGAGGGTCAGAAGCAGGAGGTGATGGGGGCTAAGCAAGCCAGCACCTGATGGCTGCAGCACCAGGCAGGGTCACCAAAGCAGGACCCAGCTGCCAGGCAGAACTTTGGTAAATTCTACCCACTGAAGAGACTCTTGCAGTGCCCAGGGCTGTGGGTCACAACCAGCACCTCCCCTCACCTTCTACTTCATGTTTATTTTCAGTTACTTCTGCCTCTTTCTGCCTTTTGCATATTCCCCCCTTGCCTACAGCCACTGCACAACCCTGCTCCCATTTCTCTGGATGACTCTGACTGTACCAGTCTCCATTGCCTGGCCATCCCATCACATCTCCTTGTCCCAGCTGGGCAGCACACCAGCCACCATGGGGACATGAAGTCCAGCTCTGCTGGTGTGCTGGTACATCACATCCATGATTCACATCTCTGTCCCATATCTCCCTATCACCAAGGGCCCAACTTCATGTTAAACCTCCAAAAGCACAGGCAGGGCTCCCCAGGGAGCACAGGGGATGAAGAACAGGGATGGGGAGGAGTATTTCTTGCTCTTCTGCCCCATGAAGACACCTCCTGCCCTCCTCCACCTTGAGAACCATGGCTCTGGAGCAGGCTCAGCCCACGCCACCAGCCGCACCGCTCTAATGAAGCTCAGTGCTATAATTACTCCTTTCCTTTGTGGTTTTCTCTGAGCTGCCAAGCTCTGCTATTGCCCTTCTCCTCCCACCTGCCTCTTCCTGTACAACACACTCTCCTGCATACCTCCAGCAGTGGGACAAGGGGTTAAGGACAAGGCAGCTGAGGCAGCAGCTGGGGAAGGCAGGTCCCAGCACAGGCAGCTGCCTGTGTCCTCTGCTCAGCTCTTTGTGCTGGAGTGCCACTGAGCACCGGGATCAAGGGGCATCCAGTGCCATGGAAGCATCTCTTGGGTACCCCAAACCCTGGGAGCAGCAGGAGGGAGCAGGACTCCACATCACATGTTGTCTCTGCTGTAGGCATCAGGGAGCCCAGGTTTTCACCTAGGGGGCTGTGGTGTGGCCAGAGCTGCAGTGGAGCTAGTGAGCATCAACAGTGTGCCTGCATCCATCTGCAGGGCTCCCTGAGGTCTCCCAGCAACGAAGAGAGATCGCATCCACACACCCAGCATCACACCAGGGTGGGTGTTGTGCACCAAGAGAGGAATGCTCTGCAACAGGGTCCTGCACAAGAGCCCCCCAGGGAACTTCAAGTTACGGTGATGGAGAAGGTTGGGGATGACTGGGAAGGGGACGTGGGCTCTGGCAGCGACCCTGAGCTGTGTATGCACACTGACATAAAAGGAGAAGGAGCTAGAGCCCCCCTTACCCCTACAACTTGGTCTCTTGGCTCTTCTTGGAGGCATTTAGACTGAAAGCCCCTTTTGTACCAGGAGCAAGGGCTGGCTCACTCTGCAAGGCAGGCCCTTGACAGCTGGGCTCTGGGGTAAAACTCACCCCCAGCAGCTGTCCTGGGCTTGTAGAGTCCTTTGGATGCAAAGAGCCTCCCTCTGCCCCTGCCCCCGGGCAGCTGGGGGATTCAGCAGCTTAGATGGTCTTTTGCTCTTAAAGTGCCCAACTGTCCTCAGTTCAGAGCTTGGGAAGCTCAGAGCAGCCCAAACCCAGCCGAACGAGGCTGAGCACCCACCCCAGGGAGAAGATGGGCCTCCTATGAGCCATGCACATGGCAGCTGGGGACAGAGAACCCATAAGGGAGGCCCAGGCTGAACCCCACCACTGGGCTGGGTCTTAGAGCTGGAGATGGACCAACCTGCTACTCACTGAAGGCATTTGTCTGCTCTTTAAAACGCAGCTCAGAAAAGCCACACCTAAGCCATACACATGCACAGTGAGGAAATCCGCTTCAGTCTTGGGTTCAGCGTCAGCTCCACCACTGACCCCTGGTTTGATTTTAGACTATGCACATACATCAAAACCTGGCCTCTCCACAGACCCCGTTACTGCCCTGTAACTGCTGTGCCCGTGGAGCAGGAGCAGGGACTATCCCACGGCAGGGCAAGACGAGAGCGCGTGGTCCTGCTCCAAGGCCAGGCATGGACCTCCCAGGTCCTGGTTCGGCCACCACACACCATCCCACAACCCAAGGGTGAGAGGTGGTGCCCTCCAACCAACTGCTGCATCCCACAGGAAAGAGCTTGTGGATGATGGGAAAAATCATTAGCAGGCCAGAAGAAGGGAAAAAAGACATGTCCAAAACATCAGGGAGAATAAATGAGGCTGGCGGGGGAGGGAAGCTGGCTTTAATACGGGATTAATCAAAACCAAGAGAGAGCTAATATAAGCCAGGGCTCCAGTTTAATAGTGGCTCTGGTCCATGATGTTATTAGATTTTGGCTCCACGGCCAAGAAAACACTGACTCCTCCTAATGACGAGGTGCTTTCTGCCCACAACCATAAGCAACAACACTGAATAACAAAGCATCACAACAACCACACACTCCGACACTGAACAACAAACCATCCCATTTCCACAACCACCACCCCTCCAGCACCTCAGAGCCTGTTCTAGATGCTGTGCAGGCGGGTTGGGCTGCACATGGGGCCTGAGCTGGCAGAGCTGTCATCTTCTGCAAGCACCCAGGCTTTTGGCATATTTCTTTTTAACCTCCATAGAGGCTTGATAGCATTTTTTATTCAAACTGACAGTTCTTTCAGCCAGGATAAACTCAAGGATAACAACCGTGTATGTGACACATCTGAGCACAGATCCAAGACCACCCTTTAAAGGCATAACCACCTGAGCTGAAAGAGCAGAACCCAATGCTCAGCATCCCCGCATGGGCTCTGAGCCTCAGCCAGCATCTCACCCAAGCATCTGCCTGGGGCTGTACTCACCTTCTTCTCTCTTTGGTGGGCTCTCCATCAGCACAGGCTGTGGCTTTGGCTCTGCCTGGGGAGGCTGGGTGGCCAGGGGAGGCTCCGAGCTCTCCACTTGCCGTGCTGGTGGGGCTGGCACCTCGGTGGCCTTGGCTACCTGAATTTCCACACGCTTGGTGGCCGTGTCAGGCCCAGGAACATTGGCCACCTCGGCTCTTCGCTGGGGCATCTCGGGGATCTTTGATGGTGGCGCTTCTACCCTCCGGAGACCCGGTTCCTGGGGCTTGCCGAGGGTGATCTCAGTCCTCCTTGGGGTGGGCTCGGGGGGTTTGTGCCCCAGCACATCTGCTCTTTTGAGGCCAAACCTTGACAACCCTGCGGTGGAGTTCTCCACCTGCTTGGATGAGATGTCAATGGAGATTTCCGTTCTTCTGGACACCGGCTCAGGTAGTTTGGGTCCGGAGAGCTCCACTCTCCTCAGAGAGGGCTTGGGTGATCTCTGGCCTGTGGGGTCCGCATGTCGGGCGGGTGGCTCCGAATTCCTGGCGCCAAGTTCCTGAAACTTCTGTGTGGAGCTGGATACGGTGGACCTGAGGAGAGGGTTCGGGGTCCGCCGTGGTGGGGTGGAGGAATTTGAAGACTGATCTACCTCCTCGACCTCAAAAGATCTTTTCAGAGCTGAAAGACATGAAAAGGAGTTCAGAATTTAGTTACCATCCACCTGAGCTTCTCAAGAGAAACCTAGAGGCACTGTGTGAGACTCAATCCTATTTCTACCCCTTCACCTGCGGGTTCATAATGCAATTTAAAGCAGGTGGAGACTGAGGGCCAGGCTCTGCCTCTTCAGACAAGTTACAAACCCAGTAACAAAACTGGAACCAGAGCAAGGAAATTCAACTCCAGAGTACAAACCATGTCCTTCCTGCCCTCCTCCTGTGCATGCGAGAGGGGAGCAGAGGACCCCATTGCAGCACGGCAGAGCACAGCACAGGACTCGGGGGCAGCAACTGCTTCAACTCCTAACACCTCCTTTTCCCTCTTGCATCTAAAGGATGCACAGGTAAGCACAGGCTTCTTGATGAGTGCTGCCAGGAAAATCCAAGTTGGGAACAGGAAAACAATCCCAGGAGAGCACCAAATCACTTTAAATGCAGCAAGAAAACCAAAGCTGTCAACCACAGAAGCTCACACCTTTAAAAAGAAACCTAGAGATCACCTCAGCCAAAGACTGAAGTGCTTTGAGAACACTGACGCGAGACCCCGATACAAGGAAGAGGCCAACTGGGGTGCCTTAGGGACATCCTAAAATCTAAACATCATCATCCCCATTTTACTAGCAGAGAAGTTAGCAGGCAAAGAGAGATGGATGCAGCATCAGATTGGATGTTCTGATTTACACCTGAATAGGCAATGGTGCTGCCTTCACCCCCAGCACTGCGCAGCATCTGCCCCAGCTGCACCCAGGTCACCCTGTACAGTGAAGCAGCACTCAGACAAGTGCCCATCATTCAGCTATGCCCATCGCAAGGGTCCCCCTCAGCACACAGAGCTCCCTGGCTGGGCAGGCTACATATAAAGAATCCCCCAAGTCTCCCGAGCCAGGAGCATGTCAGTGGGAACTGCAGGAACACTGGTGTCAGACCTCAGCTTGCGGGCACAAAGCACCACTGAAGGAAGCCTCCATCCATGGAGTGATGCTCCCATCCCAGCTGCACAGTCAAGGGTCAGTGGCTGCCTGACCATGTCCTAGCTCATGCCTGGACTTCCACGTGTCCCCCAGCCAGTCCTCTTCAAAGAAGCGGATGCCTTTAAACCCAGGAGCCAGGTGGAAACAAAAGGCAGAACTTCACAGGAAGGGGGGGAAACGCAGAGAATCACCACTGGATCCCATCCAAACACCACAGGCTACCCATACCCCCCATGCCCCACAGTACTGAGGCAGGCACAGGGTAGGGGCAGGATGAGGCACAGCCCCAGGGTCCCAAAGCAGTCCCCATGAAGCAAGGCTGAGCCACATGATGACAGCCTCAGCGTGATGACAGCCACGCTGCTAACAACCAGTACAAGCATCAGTAATGAGTCCACCCACTCTTTACATCAGCAAGATAATATCAGTAAGATTTAGCCTTTAAAGCCCTGGGCTGGAGATCACTCCAGGTACCACGAGAAGGGGAAGAGGCTGAAGCACAGCCTTCCTGCCATCCCAGGATGTCCACCCACCCCTGGGGTAGAGCTGGAGAAGAGCCACTATGCAGGGAGCATCTCCTCTGCTCCATGGGGCTGCTCTGAGCCCCTGGGGCAAGGCCAGGGGGCCGAGGGACCCTCCATCCTTCAGACACATCCTCCTTGGAGAGAAGCCACCTGGCACAGCTGTATCCAGCTGGTGGGACGGGTGATGTCCACATGCCTCTGCTCCACCAGCAATTGCAAATGCAGCTGCTGACACCCGCCACCCCCTGCTCCAGGCAGGATAGGCAGCGCTTGCATCCCATCCTGGGCAGCAGGAGCTGGGGACAGCGATGGCCCCATCCCATGGCAGCAGCTCCCAAAGGAAATGGTGAGGAGAGAGACCGCTGGAGCTGGGGCTCCCATGCTGGACAAGCCACACAGGAAGGTCTGTCCTGCATCTCCAACACTGGCAGAAGGAAAGAGGAAGGCAGTGAAGTAAAATGGAGATGGTTTTCCTCCATTTTCTCTGTTCTGTGAATCACACAGAGCTCTCCCAGCCATGTCACCAAACTCTTGCGGAGGAGATGCTCCCTGCAGCAATCTCTGCCCTGTGGTCTGTGCTTGGCACATCTTGTGCACTGCAGGTTAAGTCTCAGTTCTCAGCACCACCAGAACAATTAATCCAGAAAATTCCCACAAGCTGTTCCAACTTGTCCATAACTCTCAGGTCTCTAAAACTGAGGTGGAGCTCAGGCTTTCGAGCACAGACTTTTCTATCATTTTCCTTCTCCATCACACCCTTAATGCAGAAAATGGCATTTTAGCTATTTTTTCCCTGAAATCCCAAGTTTGAAACAATGCACCAGTCAAGGCCAGTTTGCATTCTGCAGGAAAACAAAGAAAGAGGAAGGGGCAACCTACTGGGGAGCCTTTCCCTGGCCTCGAGCAGCACCAGGCGGGCAAGAGCAGTGAAGGACACAGCCTGGCCAGCCACTGCCAGCAACTCAATGGATGGGATCTCAGTTGTGTCCACATCAGGCTTTTAAAACCTGCCCATCACTCCTTCAGCTCGGCCTCTAGTTATTCCCTTCAACAAAGCAGCCCAATAACCTCATGACAAATGCATCTGGAGGAACAGTTTGAAGCAAAATGCTCTTAAGGAACCCAATAGCAAAAGAAACACTGTCAAGCATCTTTCCTTAATGAACCTGGAAATCCTTAATCACCCTGGAAATTTCTCAGTACCAACTGGTTTGGGGATTTCTTTTTGACCCAATAATGAGCTCTGGATGAACTTGCAGGGGTCAGGGCATGAACCACCTCCATCATCTCAGCTCCCCTGATGCCACTTGTTACTGCTAAAGGAATGGTGGCAGCAGTGCCTGGGTGTGGGTGGGTCACTCAATGGCACTGCTGGTGCTACTGCACATGGCCCTTTCCTTTGACTTCAGACTTCTCAGAGTGCCCCAAGCCCAGGGTAAACCTGCCCAACACCACCAGCAGTCTTTCTGGAGCACAGCCATCCCCTGCCTTATCGAAGGGCTGGACCAAATACAACATCCAAAATGGCTTTTCTCCAAGTCCTTCTAGGCCCTGCTGAAGAAAGGAGAGAAAGGTCAAAGCCCAGACACAAAGGGGTTTGAAAAGCCTAAGGAAGAGCTGGAAAACCACGATTACACCACAGGAGACTTGAGCCATCCGGCCATGCCAGCTGCTGCCCAACAGGCAGTAAGCAAGTACCAGGGGGCTGGGCAAGGAACTACCACCCCATGTGAGGGTCAGAAATGGCTTGGCAGCTCCTGACAGCAAGATCACAAGGATCGCAGTGGCATTCCCTCCACAACAGTGTCACTGATGTGACTGGAGACAACCTAAGAGCTTCCCCACCACGGCAGGATGGGATGTCCTAGTTGCATAGGGATTTCAGTACCCAGCTTGTCCTGCTGGCACATGTGGCCCCTGCCCTGAGTTCAGTGTAGTACGAAGAAGGTCACACATCCCAGGCATGAGAAAGGATGGGGCCTGTGACTAACAGAGTTTGTGTTTCCACCTCTGAGACAGAGACCTGCAGTCACAAACATGATCCTCAGGGATGCCACCTTCAATAGTGGTGCCTCTTGGTGCAGGGCTGCAGCTCCTCTGCTCACCATTGCCTCTCTCTCGCTCCTTGCACAGAGAGGAGAGGAGGACCTCAGGAAGCAAAGCAACTCTCAAAAAAAAGAGAAAAAGCTTAAAAATAGCCTGTCCTGCGCAGAGCCAAGAAAGGAAAGCAAACAGCCTCTGCTCCAATGACCCTCCTCCCGGCTTCCTGCGGGGAAGCTGGCCCATCCACAGCAACAGGAGCTGAAGGCAGGGCAGGGCTGCAGGGCCCGCATCCCGCTCCCACCCCGCAGTGCTGGGTCCTACCCCGGCAGTTGTGGCTAATGCCTTAGGTCCCATGGGGCCATATGTCCCTGACACCCTGGGCCAAGGTGTCCCAGCCCCACACAGGGCCCAGGATAGACTCACTGCAGGGTTATCCCCATTATGTAATTTCCCAGGCATTTTCAGGACCAGCAGGGCTTCCCCATCCCCACCAGCAGCATCTGATCTGGTCCCCATCCCCACCAAGCTGCCTGGTGCCGGTGGCAGCTGCCAGGGAAAGAGGCAGAGGTGCCTCTTTCCTCCTCTTCCTCTGGAGCTGCACGCACCATGGGGTGTGAGCACAACAGTGCTGCCATCAACATCCACTTCCTTTTAACTGATTCCAAACCAATTCAGGCAGCTCTGGCTCAATCCACCATCGCTGAAGGCAGCATCTCCCCTCCCACAGCAGAGAAAGCCCCAAAATAAGATTTCAGAGTGCTTCCTTTCAGATGTAACCTCTTTCCCTGCCAATCTCTGCCCAGAAGCGTTGTGCCTTGGCTGGGAAATGCTCCCTGCAGTGTCCATTTGGGGAGCAGACTTTTGCAAACCTCTTGAAGTAGCAGCTCAGCATCACACAACCACAGCCCTGGCAGATGAGAGTGGCACGGGCTGAGATGGCACTGGGTGCAGGCAGCTCTGTTGGCTGTCCACAATGGTGGCAGCTCCTGCAAACACACAATCTTCACCTGAATGTGATCCCTGCCAGGCAGGCACTTTGGGAAAGAAAAGCTTGAACACTCCCCAGGCAGGCACAAGGGCTTGAGAAGTAGTAAAATATTCAGTCTCTTTCTAGTCTGTGCTGCAGTGCTGGAGATGTCTGCACAGTGTGGCCGTTGCATCCTCACAGCCACCCCACAGCCAGGTACCAGCAGGTAACATACCATCAGGTCAATACTGCTCTTTAGGCATTTTACACATTGGGAAGAGAAGGCAGAGGTCTGGTTCACATCCCAGTAGCTCATAAAACAGCCAAGATTTTTCCAGAGGAGTCACAACCAAGCAACTCACGGCCAAGGCCTCCTATCTACATGCTCCTCTCCCAGAAGGCGAGTCCCTCCTTGGGGGTCCCAGTCAAGCCAAGAGGTGCCTAGATGCCATGGAGAGCCCTGGCTCCTGCCCAAGGGCTCTACACCTCCTGGTGGGAAGCAGCAGGGTTACACAGCATGCCATCCACCACAGCTCATCCCACTCCACAGAGCAGTTCCAGGCACCCCATGGAACCCAGGAAGGGTCAAGGAGGGAACATCTGCTCCTTCTTTCTTCCCTTTTTAAATGGAATACCCAAGGAACAGTAAAGGGGATGCTTTATACAAGGAAACCTCTATGCACAGAGCTCAGGAGGAGACCAAAATAAACTGTGAGGGATGCTGCCTCCTCCGGGACCTGCTTCACAACCGGAGCCTGAGGCTTCACCATGGCCACAGCACCCAACTGCTTCCCATTAAGCATCCCCTGCCCCTCACGTGGTGCTGTGACCCCAGGGTTACATTTGCTTGCTTGCTTAGGCACGGAAAGCTGGTCTTGGGTTTTCCAACACATAAGAGCCTTATGGGAGCGGGGCAGGCAGGCCCCTGTTATTTCACACCATACAATGGTACCGTTTGAGAGCGCTGCCTTTCTCTAAACTGCTACCAGATGGTCACCTCCTGTTCCCAGGGAGGAAAGTGGGGGAGGCTGCAGGTCTCATCTTTCAAGGAAACCCTTGGAAACTCAACACAGCATTAACTGCTCACAGCCCTTAAAGCTTCCCAGACCCCTGCCACCAGGCAGCAGGATGCTCATGGCAGCTTTCTGGCCCAGCTCAAGTGCAGAGTGTGCTTGCCCATGTTACCATGGGGCCACGTGGGCTTGGCTTATTCAAACCTACTGTCCATGATGCTGCTGAATAACTGTTGCCGTCTGTAACAGAGCTGGATGCATTGTAGTGAACTAAAGGCTCAGTTACAGGGACAAGTAGGATGTTCTTCATGTATCTATAGGGTGTGTATACGAACCTAAAGGTCCTGTAGGGACAGAGGAGGGTCTCTCTATCCCATCCTCAACAACCAGGTGCTCTCAACTGCACCCAGCCCCTCAATACCACTGGGCTGAGATGGGAAATTCACTGGCAGTGCAGGCAGCAAGTGATGCTACACATACTGGCAGGACTTTGTGAGTACAGGACCAGCTTCAAAAGAGCCTGAGAAATTCAGCTGCCCTCTTCTATCTTGAGAAATGAGGGCAGGAAACTTTAAAAGCACCTTTTCTGAAGGTACTGGTCATCCAGACTAAGTGAGAAGTCAGAGTTTCTGGATCCCCTCCCCATGCTTATGCCAGCAGGTTTCACACCTTTCTTTTTCCAATAAACCAACCTTGTTGCAATACATACATATAAACACACATATAAATACATAATGACAACCTGCTGTTATAGCATGACCCTTCCCTATTTTGGATCAGATTATGAATGGCTGATGCTCAAATAAATCCTTTCACTGACTTTACAAACACCATTCAAAAGAAGTTGCAACAGATCGATTGCATGGCCTGACAAAAATCATGTGTAGAAGGTAACACTGGCAATGTGCTGCTAATCTGCAGTGCCTTCCTGAACTGTGCGACCAGTACCAGGAGCTGAGCCATGGGGGAAATCTGGGGATAAATGCAAGTTCAGGGCTCTGACATTAAGCAAAGCTTTTCTAGCAGCATTGCATTCACACGCAGTGAGCTACAGAGCAGCCTCAGACCAATGCAGTAAACTCCTCATTTACAAGAAATGACCATGCAAAAGCAAAGTTGGGACTCAGAGTGGAAAAAAAGACAATGCACACTCAGATCAATTGAAAATCCCAGCTTTCCAGTCCCTATAACACAGTTCTAGAATGGTTTTAGCTTTGATTCTCCATTACACTTTGGTTTATATAACCATTAACCATCAACAAAATGCTTGCAGATCAGAGCAGTCTATTTTACATCCCTTCATTTCATAATTGTACAGCAAATGACATCAAATACAGGGTCTCTAGCCCAGCAGATTGCATTACTGGCTCTGCCACAGGCTCTCTGCAGCTTTTGCCTCCTGCCTGTTCTCCAGTTTCCTTTCATATGGGGAGGAGGAAGGAGAAGAATAAATCTTCCCTGCGCCTGCCGGGGGACTGCAGGTTTGGTTTGATTCACTCACATTTCTAAAACACCTTCAAACTGCCCAGGAGGCAAAAGTGTGTTACAGATGGTCTTGCAGATCCCAGACTGCCCTGTACCGGGTCTAGGAAGCACCCATACACCATTCCCATGGCTCCCAACATGCAGGCAGGGAACGTGAGGAGTGACTCAGGTGGGCAACCAGCCTGGGAACTGGGTGATTAAATCATTGAGTCTGAGCTTGAGGAGATGCTCTGAGAGGTGGTGTTGCAACATGATGCTTAAAAAGCTACAGAAAAAGGTAAACTAGCAAAATCGGCTAAAGGAGGGACCCAGGAGCCATTCAGGCTCAGTGACTGCTGGTGCTACTGCTGCCAGCTCTGGTGTCTCTGTTGAAGGGGACTTCCAATGACCAGATGAAAGAAAGACTAACTCCCAACCCCACCCCTCAGCATCCTCCTTCCCTCCCAGAACAGTCCAGCAGACCAGTGCCAGTGTGATGCTGTGTGCTGATGCCCTCACCGTTAACCTGCCACAACTCCCAGGGCTGGGACAAGCTGGAGAGCACCAGACTCACCAGGAGCAAGGGGCTGTACAATGTTGTGATGCTTACTCAAACCATTACCTCTATTGCTAGGAGGATGGTGGCACAGAGCAATGTAGTCATGGCGTCACCTGCCCTGCAATTCCCAGGAGGCTGTCTGACGTTGATGGTGTCTACACCCAGACAACATGTTGGTACCCTACCCCAACTTGTCCTAACTTGGGTGCCAGCAACAGGGTATCTGCAGCGCTGGGAAGGTGCAGGGGGACAGATTGCCCTGACACCCATGGTGTGGCATGTTTTGGCATGCAAACCAGCCAAGAGCCAGCTTGGACGGACCCTGCACCTGAGTCACCACTCCAGAGGTGTCCCCAGGAGACCCAAGTGCTGAGCTCTGCCCAGCAAGCTCACAAAAGCAATCACTGTAAAAGCCTGAGTCAGAGCCAGCAGGAGATAAGAGCTCTCATTAATCTCAGGACAACTTTTCTGCATAAGTTGAAGGTGACAATAAACCCCTTCATTGCCCAAAGAGCTACTCCTCACCAGCACCATTTGTGCAGCAGGGAAGGGAGGGAAGAGGTTCTTTCTAGCACCAGCACAGCAGATGGGTGCAAACTGCTGCTACCTCCAGGAGGAAAGCAGAGGGGTGCCAGGACCACATGATACCCTGCAGGTATGAAATGAGAGGTGGCCAGGACACAACCTTAGCCCCATGCTGAAGGGCATGACAGCCCCCTGTCCCACAAAAAGTTCCCCTGATGGACCCTGAACTCCACCAAACAGGCACATCCCCATTGGGAACTGGACTCAGACCCATCGACTCATTGATTTCAGATAAGCTTAACCAGGATTTAGGGTCACGTGGCTTGTTGCATCCACATCCCACCTCTAAAGACTAAGGTGTCAGAGCACACTGCAGCAGGAGAAAGGAGGGAGGAAGGCTGGGAGAGGGAAAGAGCCTGCATAATGGTCCTGTAGAAAGACATCACCTTAAAGATCAAATATCAGAGTCAGAAACATGAATATCTGGAGTGATTATGGGCTCTGCAGTCTCCATTATTGTCTTTGGATTTATGACAAGCCCCAGTTCAGGCTTTTGCGGCTGCTGTCTGGGTCCTGACTCCTGGGAAAATGGGCTGCTAGGAGGGGCTGCAGAACAGAAACTAAGCCAGCACCCAGACACCGAGGCCACTGGTGCCTCGGTGGTGCCACGACTCTCAGCAGCAGGTTTGCTGGCAGGCATTGGCCAAGAGATGTAGACATGGTCACTTAAATCCATTAGGCATGACCCAACATGTTCTAGAGGTGCTTCCTCTAGCTTGCCACTTTACTGCCATAAACCACCAAGAAGCAAAGGGTAAAGCAGGAGAATTATTATATTTTAGGTGAGCTTCTTACTAAGGGAAAGATGCTACCAAAATCCCAGAGACTGGGGAGTACCTGAAAGAGGCAGCATGGCGTACACACTCCAAGCCTTGACTTACCACCAGGCACCAGCAGTACACTTGCACAGGCCTCAGTATCAAGCCTCATCCTTTTTCTGTCCTTTCCCATCCAGCCACTTTTGAAAGGTTTCTTTATGATGAGCACAGCACTGTGCTCACTTTGCTCAAGACTGATCTCCAGTGGACAGCAAGAGCTCATCCACGTCAGCCAACACTGGAAACCCTCCATGCTGACACAGAGCCAAGGACACTCTGGTCCATGCTGCAGTGAGTGGTTGCCCATCCCCAAGGACATGCAGCCCAGCCCTCCTTGCATAAGATGACTATAAACAATGACCTTTGGATGAGCCTACATCCTAACCGGGGCCAGAGGCCATCCCCAGAGCCCAGCTCACATGGATGGAGAAATCCACGTCCTGTTCTTCCCCTTCCCACTCCCTCACAACCTTGTTGTTCCCCAAGGAACTAAATATATATAGGGAAAAAAAAACCCAAACAACAGCAGCCCACAACGGCAGGTCCCTGCTGGTGTAACCAGGCAGATATGATTTTTCCACTCTACTGAAGGCCAGTTCTACAGGGGAAGATGCAACTTCTACAGGAAAAGATGCAACTCCTGCCTTCCCACAGGCGCCTTCCCACAGGCACCTTCCCCTGGCTCCTGCCTCTCCCTCCACACACTGATTTGGCAGAAAAATCCCATCCTTTTGTCTCAGATTCAGGAACTTAGATAGGAAGAGTGGACACAGAGAGAAAAATCTGAAGCATCTATAAAGCTCATCATTGAGGATACCAGAGGGGACTTGCTGTTTCAGAGCATTCTACATCATTCAGCTGGGAGAGTGGCAGTGGCTCTACCCATGCTGGGCTGGTGATGAAGAATATCAGAAGAGACCAGCTGCAGTATAACCAACAATTGATATCCAGGAGCTTTGCTTCACTCAGAGGGTTCAGATGATCTGAGATATCACCTGAAAGATCTTTTTGCATTTCCTTTTCCAGGCACTGAACCTCTGCACAAGTGAGACCCAGACTCCCAGCCCATTTCCATGGATGTAAGCCCTGGCAAGCACTCATTCTGCAGCCCCTTCGGCACGGCTGCCAGGAGAGACCCTGAATCCTTATTCAGCGAGATGCTTACACAAACATGGAGCACATCCCCTCTCTAGGGCTTTTCACCACATTGAATTCGAGCCGCATCACCCACATAACATCGCAACCACCCCTATGGCACATTCCTGCTAATATTAGCAGGCGGCAGCAGCTGCTCCCCATGGCAGCAGGCACAGCAGCCCCGAGCAGCAGAGGGGATGCACCACAGCCACGTGTCCCACAGACATCCCTGACATTTGTTCAAGTAGACTTTAAGGATGAGCCTGTGAGACTCATGCACATAGAAAAGGCTATTTCTAATACAGCCCTCTCCCAAAAACAACCTGGCTGATGTTTCTTTGTCTTCAATGACCCTTAAAACCAGGACAGAACTTAGCATGAGTCAGGACCTCATTGAGAAGAGGTCTGTGGCTGAAATACTAGCAATAGCCTTCATCAGGCAGTGCAAGCAGTAGACATCTGGAGGGAAAGTGTCCAAGAGTGGGGAAGAAGAAAAATAACGCTAAGCAAAGGCTGTCTCATAGTTTCTGCCTGTCCCTCCCCCTAAGGCTCTAGCTCTGGCCATCACACTGAACCCCTTGGCACACTCCACACACTCACAGCCCCACTTAGCATTTACCAGCACTCGCAGCTTGCACCCGCCGTGACATTTTTATTTTCAACATTACAAGGAAATGAATCTGCTGTTGACTGACAGCATTGGCAAAGGCAAGGAGTGCTCAGCATCACTGCTGCCAACTCACCAGCAGCAACTGGAAGCAAAAGTGCACCTCAGTTACCCCTCAGCAGCAGTCACATCACACCGGGATGAGGGGCTGGAGCATTTCTCTTCTGTCTTACTACCAGACAGTAGATCATGAGTGTACAGTGTTCTAAATCCTTAGCAGAAAGATGAGTACCATGTTTTGGAGATATCTTTAGGCATAATCACAGCCAACCAAAGCTGTGAACAGGAACATCCACCCCTGTCTGCAATCACCGACACTCCAGCATCACCCAACATGAACAGGGTCAGGATGGCTTGGTGTTTACGCAACGTTAACACACTGCACAAGCATCCCATTTACTGCTACACATTCCCTTCCCTGCAGCTCAGGGATCCATGTCTGAGACCCTGGAGAGCTGAGTAACCAACAGTCCCTTCCAAGACAGAGGTGAGCTTGGAAAGTGCTGCCGCAACCATGGCTGAGCCAGCCATGCTTCCAAACCTTGTCAAAATCAATAGCCATGGGGCAGAACTATTATGTTCTGTAAATCCTGGCAGACCACAGACCTAACAATGCTCTCCTCCATTAAAGATGAGAAAGCTTTTGCCAAACAGCAGGATTAGTGCCCTCCCTGCAGGACCTGCTGCATGGTATAGAGGTGGACACATGTTCTGTTGCCTGGAGTGACAATACCCATCATCAGGCACAAGGAAGAATGCACTTTGCCGTGCCATTTCCCTCTCACATGTTGCTTTGATTTGGAAACTAAGCTGCATCTTGTACTCCTTTTCCCCTCTCAAAGAGCCCTTGCATCCTCCTCGGACTCACAGGGGCCAGCAGCTTCCACACCAGCAGCCCACAGCCGAGCCTGCAACTCCCTGCAAGGACAAGAAAACTGTGGGTCCCATGCCAGTCATCGGTGCTGTGAGGAAAGCAGGCAGGAACAACCAGGGTGGTTCGGAAGGGCAGGCAGCGTGTGAGCGGCAAGAACAAAAAGGGCTCTGCCTGCTGGGTGATCTGGTGTTTCTGCTCCGTGGTATTTTTGGCTCATCTTTCCAGCTTGGCCACAGGCTGCCTGGGGCCGAGACACTCACCCAGCAGACACGAACGCTGCATCTCTTGCCTTACAGGCTGGAAATTAATTGCCTTGTTCTTAGGAAGCTGCTCTGCAACCCAGAAAACTGATTGAATTGTGAAACAGTAGCCCGGATCCCTGCTCAAGGGCAAGGCCAGACCTTTTGGCTGCAGATGCACAGAGCTTTCCCCAGCCTCTCCCTCTGCGCAGGCAGGAACTATAAAGTGCTCCATGGACTGAGGAAAATGGCACTGCAAAGCAGCTCGGTGCCACCGAGGAGCACACGCAGCCCCAACAAGCAGCTCCAGGGCTCACAGCAAAGCCTTTATCATATCCAAGTAGGGAATTACTCATTCTTCTGAGATTTAAATGCAATTGGAGCAGGGAGAGCAAAGGCTGTAATTACATCAGCACTGGGGAGCCCTGTGGTGGGGAAGCATCCGAGTGCCCACAGGACAGTTACAAAGGCGTCGTTGAACCCCGAGTGCCAAACTGATGTTGTATTCGGGTAGCTCTCTGTGTCCTGACACTTGTTAGTCCCAATCTTCCTGAGGGACGTGACTTTCCTCACCCTCCTGCTAAGCCATCCACTCCCAACTTTAGCTGAAGAAAGCCCAAGGGCTGGAAAAAAAGAGGCCAGGAATGTGGCTAAACCTTCCAACAAGGGCTGCAGGGACCCCAGCTCTGCCACCCGTTTCCTGCCTGACCTGGAAGAGGAACCCTTGTGCTCTCAGCTTCTTCAACTACCCAGAGGAAAAACACCACGGTGCTGCTTCCCAAAGGCAAGGCTGGCTTCACCAGGAGGCGGTGAAACTATCCCAGCCCATAGCCATTCGCCATCCCCACGCAGCCCCTGGATAAGCTCCCATCACGGCCCCCAGAGCTCCACTACTTCTTGGTTGTTTTTTTTTTCTAGAAACCGCTGCACGAAGCTCGCTTTGGGTCGCTGCCAGGATGTGAGTGCGCAGAGACGGAGCTGCTCGTCCAGAACTGTGCTCAGGAAGATGAGCTCCCCCGAGCCGATGTCTCAGCGCCTGCTTCAGACACAGCCTCCCCCTTCCTTCTGCCTGTCTCTCACTCCCATACCCATCTGGCAGCAGCGCGCTTCCCTGTGAGCTAATTTTCTTGCCTGAAAAAGCCAGCAACAGGGCAAGAGCCCCAGGCACTCAGGGAGAAGGCATCCCCCGTCCACACTCCAAGAGGAGGCAACGCTGTCGGGCAACTGGAGCTCTGCCATGGGACAACTGCGAAGCTTTCGAGGGCGGGCAGCTCCCGCTATGGACATATTGGAAACTTGGGTTCGCTATCTGCCTCCCAGCTACTCCGGGGCTGTGTCTGCATCCAAAATCTGGGAGTCAACAGAAGGCCAGTGCCTGGGGTTTCACAGACTTTTAGTCTTGTCGGGCTTGTGCTTACAGCTAAAATTCGGCATAAACCAACTTGGGAAAGGCAGGAAAGGAAAAAATATCCCGTAAGTTCCTGCCTTAGCAGATAACACCCGGCTACAGCGGCTCGGAACAAAAGGCACTGTAGCCCAATGACGGCACCGACAACACCGGCCCCAGACCCACCGGCAGCAGCGGCGGGGGAGAAGCAGCTGATCCCGGGGGACCGAGCTCAGCCCGGTGCGGTGCCTGCAAGGGGCGCGGGCGGCTCCGCGCTGCCCGGCGGCAACTTCTCCCGGTTTAGCCCCCAGATCAAACTTAACCTCCCCGCCCCTCCATCCATCCCGGGGCCACCCACCTTCGAAGTCGGAGATGATGCCCTCGAGGTGCGCGTTAACGGCCGGGTCGGCCATGGCGGGGAGCGGGGCGCTGCCCCCCGGCTCGGCGGGTGCGCACAGCCGCCGCCGCCTGCGGCCGAATGAATGGCGGAGGGCGAGCGGCTGCGGCCGCCCCCCGCGCCGGCGGGCACGCTGCCATGCCGCCCGGCCCAGCCCAGCCCAGCCCAGCTCGGCCCGGCCCGGCCCCTCGCCGCGCACTGGCTGCTCCCCACGCCCGTCACAACTCCCCCCCCCCACCGTGGCGCCGGCCCCTCTGCGGAATCTGCTGGCTGCCGGGGTGCAGAAGTGGAACCAGCCTTGGGTCAGCCCCCGAGGATGCCCCACGAAAGGGATGGTACGCTCCTAAACGGGAGGGCTGCACCCCCGATGTTCTCGAGCACCCATAACCCGTTCACTTTTCAACTTGCCCTTGTTTGGAAAGGAGCAACTCGGCCCCCCTCCTCTGTTGTCATGATTTCTCAAAACCAAACCAGAGCACTAGCTAGCAGTGCTAAGTCATCGCCACTTCTGCAGACAGCTCTGGAAGCCACCACCGAAGCAGCAGAAGAGGCTACAAAAGCTACTCCGAAGCTGAGTGTGCAGCTGGGCACGTCTGTGTGAGCCGCACGGTGCCACAGCTTGCACCACTTCAGCCTGAGCTCCAGGCATCAACACCAACCCCTTCTGACAGAGCCATCTTCCCTCAGTCGCTCACACCCTCTCGGTTTGTGCATCTCTCTGCTCAGGATCTGATGTTTGTCCCTTCCCATGTTGATTCAGCTCCTGCCCTCTTGACCCTCTTTTTATCCTCCCCACCCTGTGTTTTAGTGGCATCATTTAAAAGTGATGATATCTCTGAAATGTGTCCAGGCACATCAACAGGAAAAGAAAAATTAATGGGCTAGGGTTTTAGTCCACTTTGGGTGAACCATAAAGAAGAATTATGTAAAACAGTAGTACTGTTCCTGCAGAAAGTGCATGCCTCATCACTTATGTCACACACTTAATTTTACACTTCCAAAGTCTGCAAACACCACAGACTCCCCAAGAGTGATGTGAACCAGAACACAAAACCAACAGCACCAATTTCCCAGACTCAGAAGGTCCAGGTTTTCAATCCTGTTAATAAGTTGAGGTTTTAATCCAAGGAAAGGCATTACTTTAAAACATGAGAACAGCTTAAATAGTCTTGAGAATGTACTTTTAAACTACAAGTGTGGTATTTTAAGACAGGTATAGTGATTTTACTCCCCCTTTCGCCGGCAGCAGAGTTCAGCTTTCATTTCTTGCACTTCTAAAGGCATCAGAAACCAACACACCACAGCAGTGCAGAGAGGCACCAGCGCTGCATCTCAGGGCAACAGCAGAAGTGTAAATGCTTCCCTGTGCAATACCTCTTCCATGTCTCCCCGTGTCCCCTTGTCAGGCCCTACTGCCTGAACACCATTCCCCATGCCTTAGGGAAGAACAGAAACCAGTGTAGACCTGTGGCTATCATGCCAGGGTGTCACATCCACATCCGCACATGCTCTGCAGGGAGCGGTGGTGACAGACACATCGCACAGCATGACCTGCGCTGGCAGCATTGATTTTCCAAAGCAAGCGGCTTGCGCTCCCTCTTCCCCATTGCTCCGATGCAGGTCACATCCAGATCCGTTTCAAACAGGTACAAAAGGCTGGCAAGTATCAACCTCAGTTACAGAGCCAGAAAAAAAAGCTACTTTGTTAAAACTGACCCTGACGCTGCTGCTGGAGGAGCGGAACCACGATTGTTAAGCATCCTTAACTCCCCCGTACACTCTCAGCGCAAGCCTGTAGAATGGGTTTAAAGGGGGGGAAATGACTAAGCAAGACAAATCAATATGGTCAAAAAGGACTTTTAAAAGCACAATAGGGTCAAGCTGAGGAAGAGCCAAGTGTATTTTCCAATGTTCAGGGTCTCCCTCCTCGCAAACCGCATGAGATTCATGCCAGACCTGCTGCTTGGAGCCTGATGGGATTCCTTGAACTAGGTCATACAGGGGGGGATCAGTGTGGCACTGTGATGGGGACTCTGTTTTTGAGGTCAACAGGAGGCAATAAGAAGTAAAGCACTAGAAAAGCCCCCATTGCTTGGTGGGAAGTGAGCAGTGAGTGCTATGATGATGTCCTTTGGTCTCATGAAACTGCTGAAGAAGCTCAAAGCTCTTCAGCAGAAGAATTTGAGGCAGTTTGCTTTAGTTCCAGTTCCCTGGGTTACTCTGCATTTTCTAAGCAAAAGAGACCAAAAAAGTTATTCACTTGTCCAATCTATACATACCAGCTAAATCCATTTCATCTGGTGTTCTAGCTGCATCCTAAACTTGAAAGCCTGTGTTCAGCTAAGCAGTTCTCCTAGAAAGGCAGGCAACCCTGGGAAGTTGAGCACCCACTCTAGAGGGATGGAGAATCACCACCTTCACTGAGATTTGTTTCTGGGGCTCCCCAACAGTGTAGCACAAGTGTGTGTCATGCTGCTCATCCAAATGCAGTTTCAGCAGAGGCCCTGCTCTGCCCTTGTCTGGTAGATCAAGGAGATTAAGGACCCTGAAACTTCTGATCTCCCACACTGACCACATCACCTGCATTCCCTTCGATAACCTAATCAGGTTCTGCTCCTGTCCCTCATGTCAGGCATTTTCTTTGCTCTCTTAGTCACTTACTTGACTTTCCTGCTCCTCCCTCCCAACATTTCACAAGTGTTTGTCATTGGATGTCTGATTTGATTGTAGCAAAGAAAGAGAACTCACTTTTCAAAAGAGAGCAGATCACATCTCTTCTGGTGCCCGCTGCTCCCCTTGCTAGCAAAACCCAAGAGTCTCTCTACCTGGTTTTATTATAATCAGGGTACTCACCTAGAGCTCCTGGTCAGCTGAGACCTTTGGGATTCTTTACACAGCAGCTGCTGCCTGAGACCCAATCCCTGTTCTGCAAACCACTGGCTGCAGGAGGGCTTAAAATAAATTACTTCCTTGCTGCATTACATGATAATGGAAATACTTCTTGTTTCCTTACTAACCCAGGCCACCAAGGGCGCTGACTGCTCAGCCATTTTCCTCCACCATCACTCAGTTCTTCAGATGAGCAATAAGCTTCCTGCAAAGTTGTTTTGTTGTCTTAGAAGTGATTTCCTGCCCCTGAAAAGGCAGTCTGTAAAATCTGCTGATGACTTAGTTATGGACACCAAGATAAACTAGCTTAATGCCATGATAGCATGGCAGATGCAAGAAACCTTGACTCTCGTCCACTGGGTACCTCATCCCTGGCCTCCTGCCCTCCAGGCAGCGATGTACCTTGAGTGCTTCTCCATATCACAGCACAACCTCCTTCAGAGGTCTCAGCTTCTGCCCTGACACAGACATGGGGGGACCATGATGCAGAGCAGACCTAGGAAGTCACCTCAAGGAGGAAAATAACATAAGAGAAGAAAAAAACCCAAGGAGATGGTATCAGCATTAGAAGATCCCTTATCAAGATAGGCTAAGGAGAAAAGGGACTTTCCTTTCCACACGCATTTTAAACAGCACCATACAGTTTCCTTGCAAGCTACTAAGAATGCAGTTTTTCACGCAGATTTTCTTCCTCCCACAAGTCAGGCTTTTCTGAACCCATGCAGTAGTTATCACTCTCATGATCTGCCCAGTCATGAGCGTCAGCTTTGTTAGACAGGGTGGCATGAGTCATTGTGGCTACTTGAATCTTAAATGTGTCATACACAAAAGCAAGTAGTTCATCCACAGCATCTTCCCTTTCCTCTCCCTATTTGAGTTAGAAAATAAAACTTTTGATTGATTCTGGCCTCTTCTATAAAATACTTTGAGACTTAGTGACCAAAAGTACTAGGTAGGAACAGCTAAACATCATTATCAACCACCCAATATTTCTAGTGAGAGTTCAAATATCTTTTCTTGCTGTTGATCACAGGTAAAACATCCTTTCTGGGTAGATGCAGTGTGGAGGCTCTTGCACCATGTGATACACACCCCCAACATCCACAGTGGTCCAACATCCCCGCAAGCATCACCAAAAGCCAAAGCAGGAGCAGCACTGCCAGCACCATACACTCAGCTGTGGTCGGACAGGCAGCACCAATGCAGGCTAACAGGAAGAAGCAGATGTATCATAACCTAGACAAGGCAGATTTTGAAGGCAAAGGAATGGCGGATCACAGCTCTTCTTTCTAAGCCCCCCAAAATAAGGCTGTTGCAATTACCTTTCCCTCTGCTGCTCTGCTCCCTGCACTTTCTGACTTCTTGTGGTTCTGTGTCCCCCACCCCAAAAAAAAAAAAAAAAAAAGAAAAAAGAAAAAAATCTGCTTTCAAAAGCACCAGGAAGAAGCCCAGTCGACTTCACATTACAGCTCGGAAACTGAGGCATGTAACAGACATGGCAAGTAGACAGACCTGGTTGTGGTGGTAATCCAACCCCCAGCTCCTTGGGAAGTGCCAGTGTTACTGGCTGGGGGGACTCTGGAAGGAAAAGCAGAGACACAGTTCCCATCACTTCCACCTGTGCTGTCATGTAGATGAATCCAGACCTGCCGATTAGGCAGGAATTGTCACAAAACAAGGCTCTTTCCCAAGACTTTAGGCTCTTCCTGCTTCCAAAGGAAATGCAGTGAGGACGGCCGCACTTCAGCGCTGGTCACACTTCCCTTCCTTTGCAAGGAAACTGAGAGCATGGGAAAAGCTTAGAAAATAATCAAAATAGCTTTGCTGCTTTGAGATTTCTGGATAACCAACTGCATTTCTTGGTAAGAGAAATGTGGTCAGATCTCATCCCTTAGTGCCACAGAGCTACACAGCCCCTGCTCCAAACACAGAGCCAGGATACTGCACAGAAAGGGTCGGGTATCTTTGAAACCTGGATAATCAAAATAGGATGAAATCTGGAAGAATGATGGGAGGTCAGCACCTAAAGGGCTTTTAATAAAGTCATTGCTCATGAAGAATGCATCAGTGTGAAGGACCTCAATAGCACTGGTGAGTCCCCGTGTGGCTGCGAGCCACCAACACCATGCAGTTAAAGCAAGTGCACTCCTAAAACAGTGAGATGCTTCCAGCAGCAAAGCAGAAATCACTAGTGCTCCATCTTGAGTCATACTGGCAGCCCAGTGTCAGGAAAAGCAAGCAGAAGTGAAGGTGGAGAGGGGATGTGACTGCTGGAAGCATCACATGTAGCTGCACTACAGGGGAAAGCTGCTGCAGGCAAAGATCACTGTTACTAAGGGAACAAAAGAAAAGCCCAATCCAAACTCAAACATGGTTATGGCACAAACAGGTCAACATGAGCTGGAAATGAGAAGATTTTAACAGTTAGTGATGGGAGATATAAAGGGACTGCTGTGAAATCAAAAGGACAAAAAGCCAAGAAGGTTTTGAGGTGGGGCATGGCTGCTTGTAGGAAATACAACGCGACACGGGGAAGGAGATTGCTCCTGAGCCTGCAGCTTCTCAGATACTGCACAAACAGGGAAAACAGCAAACCCGGTGTTCTGAGACAACCCTGGAGCTGAGAGGCCCAACAGAGCTGGGCAGGTGGAGGAACAACTGCAGACACAAGGTCCCTGCAGCCTCTTCTCCACCTCCTGCAGGGGATCAATGCATAACTTCATCTTAGGTTTAACTCCATTATGTCAGAGCGTGGAGTTGTTCTCAAACAGGACAAGGGAATTCATTGCATGTGGTTACACTGAGCTGGGGAAGCAGAGGACCAACATCCATCCTCTCACCCTGCTAACCTGAAAACAGAGCCGAGTCTTTCCTGCCCACAACGTGTTCAAACTCTTGATGGTCCCCAGCACCTTCCCTGCCTCTGTGGGAACTGAGATGAAGTGGCCCTGGGTTCACATCAGTGCTGAGGTGGGATCCAAACCAGGCACCCAGTCCTACTGCCTGCAGGGAGAATGCTGCATGTTAGCATCCACCATGCTCAGATCCAGCAGCACATGGCTATGCTGAAAGGGCACAGATCTGCACCTAACAAATCCCTTCCTATGCACCCAACCCTCCTCAACTCCAGAAAGCAATTTGCCTCATTATATCCAGTGATCTGTATGCAGAGGATGAGCTCACCACGGGCCCCACCAACCTCACGCTGGTGCTGGAGCCCAGCTTGAAGTGTTCCACGCTGAGACAGTGATTCCGGCTATTGTGCATGCCGAGAGCCTGGAAAGGGAAGTGCTATCCCGAGCCCAGGCCAAGAGCATTGCACCAGCCCCAGCCAAGTGCACACCCAGGAGGTGAGCACTGCACCGGAGGAGCCGGCTGGCAGCCCCCGTGCCTGGGAAGGGAAAGGAAGGGAAGCACAACTCCCTGGTGTTGATTAAACGTCGGGGGATACTTGCAGAGAAAGGAAATGGGAAGAGGATCAGGGACTGCATCTGCCTGAACCTCACGCAGTTAAAACAAACGCAGTCTCATGCCCTCATTCTTTTGATTTAGTTTCAGGTCAGACTTTCCTAAGAACCTAGGAGGCGCAGTTTAGGATCCAAGCAGAAAACTGACTTTATTACTTTCATTGTTTTTAAAATTATTCATTATTAGTTACTGCATTTTAATATTAAGATCAAGCAGGCACAAGAAGCAGCTTTGTGTGACAGCACGGATGTTTTAACAGCACCAAGAGGCTTCAGAAACCTTGCTTATCCTCTGATGAGTTTAGCACACACATGGCACAGCACATTTCCATTGCAAAGCCTTCCCGTGTAGCTGAGGGTGCATCTGACTCCAGAAGAAAATGCAGTGCCTGGACCTTCAAGCTATGAAAGAGCTCCCCGCCGTTTCCACCCCATGCGTATTTGCAGGAACAGAAAGGGGAGGTGAGGGTGAGCCAGAAGATTGAACCCCTCAGAAAGAGGCTATTTCCATTGCTGCAAACTTCCCCTAATTAGGGAGAATTTGCAGGAATAAATAAACTGGCAGAGCTATGTGCATGCACTCCGCTTCCAGATGTGCATGTCTCATTTTCTCGTGATGTCCAAGGCAGGGCTGGAAACTCCATCCCCACACATGGGGAGGAGGCAGGCACAGCATGGGCTCCCCATGCTGAGTACACCTCCATGGCAGCCCCATGGGTGCAAATCCCACTCCATCCCACCTCCTCATGCAAATCCCAGCTGTTCTGCACCCCTCCAGTGCTCACGGTCCCCCTCTTATAACAAGAGGCCACCCATGGGATGCTCCTGTCCCTGCTGCAGAGCAGAGTGTGAGCTGGAAAAGAAGCTTTTAGAGCTACTGCGCCTGCTTCTCCCTCAGCTGCCTGCTCACGACCTTTTCAACCCAAACCTTTCCAGTCATAAATATACCAGCTCATGGCAGGAAACCTGCTTTTCTTATACCTGCCCCTGCTTCTCAGAGAGCTGTTTCCAGCAGCTCGTGCTCTCTGCACCAGCCCCCATTATTTTCTCCTGGCTTCTCTGAGATATTTCAGGCACACAACAAAATCTGCTGCAGCACAAAGAGCCTAAAACTCCGTGTAGGGGCTCAGGAAGCACCAGGAGCCTCAGGTCAGGCCTCGGGACCAGCGGTACCTCCTGAGCTCCCTGCACACCACCACGAGTGTTTTATTATTATTATTCCTTTCTGACATAAACCGTTTGATAGAGAACAATTCCCAGCCCCACACCCACTCCGCTTCCTCCAGGCAGCTGGAACACAGTGGGAGGAGGACACAAGGGCAGGAGGAAAGGAAGGAAAGGAAGAATGATCACAATTTTCCTTTCCTTTTCAAGGCTTTGGCAAATGGCAGCGAAAGCACCAGCAGGGATGCTGAGGTGTGCCCAGCAGCATCCACACAGCACCAAGCACCGCTGGTGGTTTCCCCTTTGCTCCAGCTCTACCACAGAGGGATGGGAAGGGTGCACAAGTGGGTAGGCATCACTACCAACATGCATTGGCTGTGTGCTCCCATCTCCATGTGGATGGGAATTGGGTGCCCCAGTATCACCCTGTGATGATCTGGCCAGGGAAATCATGCCCTCAGCTCCACCACCTGCACTTCTGCTGCCCAGGAGACCTTGGCAAGTCCAATACAGGCAGGATTGGTGCCATTAAACTCCTGGGGCCGGGGAATGCAAATGGGAACGGGATGGGCCAACCTGGACCTAAAGAGGGAAAGTTGCACAGTTGATTTAAGATTAAAAAGACCAAATCAAACTGATTCAACATGCTAGCTTTTAGGGAAATTTCCTTCGACTTCCTTTCCCTTTCACATGCTCAACCGCTTCTGCCCCACTCTCACCCATGCACAGCCTCATGCCTGCAAGTTCCCTGTTGCAGGGCACTTGTTTCTGCTGAGATCACTTCAGGAGGGACCTGATGCTGTCGCCACCATCTTCAGGCTCACCCTGTCTGCTAGAAGAGACTGTCAACACCAAGCCTCATCTAGAGCAGGTCAATGCTTGGGCTTCCCCCTATCCACGCCTGCCCCAGCGCAGCTTTCCAAAAGCCCTCCCTCGGCATGGGCCGCAGCCAGCACACGCGGCGGGGGGACGCTGGGGATTTCAGCCTGCAGAAACAAAAGAGGATCCAAAAAAGAAGAGCAATCAGCTGGGAGACGTGCTGCAAGCAGGCCAAAAGCAGGGGCCATCATCCAGTGTTTGCCCTAAATAGGAAAGAGGCCCACAAGCACGCTGGGGGCAGAGCACCAGCCATAGAGAGAGACGGCACCGAGCCAGGCGGGAGAGGAGGAGATTTCCAGCAGCAGTATGAGGGGGGAGAGAAACTCCCTGCTGGCAATTCCCCAACAAACAGGACAGCAAAACCCTGGAGGCGGCTGAGTTTGGGGGTCCTGGAATAGAGTAAAACTCAGAGACACTTCAGCAGCCTCTGCGCTGCCATCAATGTGGGACACAGCCCTTCCCTGGGTGGTTGTGCAAAGCATCTTGCTGCAGGCTGCCAGGCAATTAGCTCTGAGCCTTTTGTTTCTAAATGAGAGAAGCGGAGTCCAAATGTCCTGAATGAGCAGAGCTGGACCTGCTCCCTGCAGTGACAGACAGGGATGGGTTATGTCTCCCCACACACAGCCTGTCCTCTGTTTGCAGCCCTTGCAGCAAAGCTCAGCAGGTAAAGGGGAACAGGGCAAGTCCTCTTTCTGACAAGATGTGGCCACTGCCATCATACCAAGCCAAGCCACAAGAAGCTCATACTGTGCTCCCTTGCCATTCTACCCCGTCATACACACCACTGTCCAGCGAGCTCAGCCTTTTGTTAATACTTCATCTTAATTTGCAGTGCCAGTGCCTGTAATAATCACAGCAGGTCAGGGAGTGTTGGACTCGACGTTCCACCGGCAGAATTAAACTGCTCTTGTTTAGAAGAAGTTAAAATAAGGTAGAAACTAAATCTGAAATGTTTTTCCTTATAAAGGAATGGCAGGAGGAAAGCGCTGTGTGCATTAAGCATCAGCCTTTCTCCTTCAGCAGGGGCTGTCAGTGGCTATAAGCTCAAGGGCTACTGCTATTCCCAGACAAGTATCCATGGGCAGAACACAGCCATGTTTATGTTAACAAAAGGAAATAAACCGCCAGACCTGCCAGAGCTCTGTCTTTACATACCTTTCTTTTCCACTGAAAAATCCCCCTGCACAACAGTACCCCCAGTTTGGTTGGTTTAACAACCAAACAACATTCCTGAGAGTCAAATAAAGCTGCTCCACTGCCTTGATCCGGTGCCTGGGTCCCCAGGGAGTGCTCCTCTGCAGAGACACGTGCCTTGACATATCAGCAGCACCCTCCTACAAGAAGGACCCTTAATCACTCCGTTGCCACCAGCTCCATCCTCCAGCCACAAGTCTGCATGTTCCCTGCCAGGGGCATCTCATCTGCAGCTCCAGCTCCACTTCTGCAAGTGGTTTCCAAGCAAGTTTTTTCCTCAGTGCTTGTTTGTAACTTGGGAGAGTTTGTGTTGTAACAGAGTTACAAACAGAGTGCTTGTTTATACCTTGCCTGCCAGCTGGAGGATGGACAGCTCTTCCATACACTGCAGAGATGTGCTAGCGCCCCGGAGCAGCTCTGGGTGCGCACTCAGCGCCAAAAATGGTGACCCAGTACAGAAGCAGGGCTGGGCTGTCCCCATCCCCACCGTTCCCTGCACAGCCCTGGCATTCAGCAAGGTTTGCAAGCGTGATGGCAGAGGCATGCTCCTGTGCAGCTCTGGAAAGCCAGGCATTGTGGAAGCAGCTAGAGGCTGATTTGCACATGAGCAATCCATTACTTGGAGAAAGAGGTGCCCACTTGGTCACTTGCCAGCCTGCAAACAGATTTAAGACATGTGGGAATTGAACCTCCGGTCCAGTTATCACTGTGGCCAAACAGGCCACCTCCTTTACTGGCCTCTAAGAGAGCCCCTGGCAGCACAATAAAAGAAGTATTGAGTAAAGCTACAGACTTGCTTAAAAACCTTGAGGAGGATGAGCCATTTTGCAGCCAAGCTTCATATAAACACATTGATAATGATGTTGGCATCAGAGTTGGAGATGAATAGGGCTGCACGGCAACAGCAGGCTTCTATGTCTGCCTCAAGAAAGCCCCTTTCTTGCAATGCACATGTTTAATCCATGATCTGTGTCTGCTGCCAGCCACATTCATACCAAAATCTGCTCACCTCATCTATCTCCTATAATCCATGGATTTAGGTGAGGCGGGAGCAGCGAGGCAGAATGTCAGGGCTCACTTGTAAATTCCACTCTGTGCTGTCCTGCTCTTCAGTGAAACCTCCATCCTGTCTTCATTAAACACCTCCATCTGAGCTTAACACACAGATGGAAGCCGGAGGTGTTGCACAACTACAGCACCCTCACATCAGATGTAGCTAAAAGCTTGTGTTTGGCAGCTTTGATGAGGCCCATCTGAACAAAGTCTTGGACACAAAGACCCAGTTCTCCACCCTACTCAGGGGACACGTTAG
Source organism: Psittacula echo (assembly GCF_963264785.1). NCBI lineage: Eukaryota > Metazoa > Chordata > Aves > Psittaciformes > Psittacidae > Psittacula > Psittacula echo. The sequence goes on along the minus strand of NC_137750.1, from coordinate 9,187,880 downwards.
TGCTCCACTGTCTCTCAGGTGGAGTGGCTGGGGGTCATCCTACCACCCAAAGCCTCTTGCACCACATCCCCTCTGCACCCCTCAGAGAGGGGCTGTCCCAGATCTGCTCTGTGGACAAGGAACAGCATCACCAACCATGCCAAGTTGCTCATTCGCTGAGACACAAACACACCAGTAAGAGCATCAGATTGTTCTTGGTCTTCTGAGGACAACATTAGATTTGGGACACTCCGGTTCACTTTTGGTCACGTTGGTGCAGTCCCAGAATAAAGCCTGCGTGCTCATCTCTAATGGACGTGTCTTGATTTGGCTGTCACTTTGATTTGCATCACTCAGCAACTTTGCTGATTGCTTCAGAAAATGCAGGTTTGTGCAGCTCCTGGCCTCTGAGCTCAGACAACCATGAGCTGATTGCAGTTGGCTTCACAACAGCACAAGAACACAGACACCAAGCACTTGTCCTGGCAGAGCAGTAGACAACATCAGCAGAAGTCAAACTCCTGTAAGTGCACTTGTGAAGACACTTCACCGAGTTCAAAGAAACCCCTTCTTCCACTGTTACTGCTCCTACCCTACATCATCTGCACATGCTGACCAGCTACAACCTGCCATGATTTCCATGGCCATTCCTATATAATACTAAACATCTTATTAAAACTTTGGAGCAAGCACTGCACAGCACAGTGAATATTCCTGCTGTCTTTCTCATGCATTCCAGCACAGTACAAGCTCCTCATACTCTTCCCTACCCACTTGCAAGGCACAAAAGCATGGGAGTTGAACACAGATCAGTGTTATCCACCAAACCAAAGGGTGAGTTTTGCAGGAACTGTAGTGATGTTCTGAGGCACTGGGACAGGCTGCCCAGAGAAGCTGTGGCTGCTCCATCCCCGGCAGTGTTCAAGGCCAGGTTGGACAGAGCCTTGGGCAACATGGTCTAGTGTGAGGCATCCCTGCTCATGGCAAGGGGTTGGAACTGGATGATGTTAAGGTCCTTTCAAACCCAAAACAGTCTGAGATTCTGTGATTCTATAACTGGCTGGATTGTTTCCAGTTGCTAAAGCAGGAAACAGTCCAGGCCAGTTCTTGAATGCCAGACATGTTGAGTACCTGTAGACTTGAGAATGTGAAGACAACCCATCCACATCCCAAGAACCAGGCAGTCTCCCTCTGCACACCCCCAATGATGTGTGTTACTCAGAGGCATAGTGGTACTATCAAACAATTCCCTTTATTTCCCTGAATTAGGCACTAAAAAAGCATTTTGAACACAGTTTTCTTGCTACATCCAGCAAACTTCTAGTTGATAAGGGTGAAGAGCTGGCAAAACTCAAGGAAAGCTGACAAAGGAATGAAGCAAAAAGAAGGAAACAGCCACAGCCTCTGCACATCGGGGCACAGGCAGGGGTTTGCTGGGAATGTCTGATCAGAGTTCACATTGCACAGCAGAAGGATGGTTAGAGGGATGAACTGGACATCTTCCAGGGACAAGCATCCCAAGCCACACACCATTCTAGACTTCCCACACTGTCTGATGCTTCCTTAGAAGTTCCCATTCCCAAAGACAAGGACCTCTTTGCATCTCATTACCACTCCTGATCTTTCATATGATGATAACTCTAACTTTCAGCCACATCTAAAGAGAGACTGGATATCTACCTTTCTTCTATCTCAAGGGCTCCCCCAGCCCACAAGCAGTCACCCAAGGATGGATTTGCAGCCCCAGCAACTAGACCTGTTGGGCATTTACAAGATGTACATGGTCTGCATTTCCCTCAGGTGCTTCCCCTGAGGGAGTTGTGCAGCTCACCTGGAGCTGCAGCATTGGGAAGCCCCATAGAAGCAGCCAGAGCATCTCCCATCAAGCTCTGGGAGCCCAATTTTGAGGACAAGAAAATCTCCCAGCACAGCAAAGAAAGGGCTCTACAACACATTATCTGTGCTTTTGCTTCCTTTCCCCTGCCCCTCACACTCAGAGCTGCGAGCTCCTTGCAGCCAAGCCCACATAGAGCAAGCACTTTCTCAGCTTGAGAGCCAAGAGAAGCCCCCATGGATTAGAGCCTGATGCTCCATTTGTGGTCAAAAAAGCACAGTGTGTCAGAAAGCACTGGAAGGGCAAGGGGCTGTTATGTATGTCTCAGATTTATTGCCACTCCTTCCCCAGGGCCTCTGGAAGTCTCAAAGTGCCCTGGCTTCAAGGCAAGCCCATGAAACACAGCTCCGCAAAGTCCGTGTCCTGCTTTTCCACTTTCCCACTCCACCCAGCCCCCAGAAGCTACTAGAGGTGTGGCATCCTCCTTTCTCTGCCAGTATGGAGATAAACCGCAACTCCTACTCCTTTCTAGAGAGAAAACCTGATTGCAGTGGGTGTGCAGGTCCAGCTCCTGCAGCATCCTGAACCTATGGCAAGTCACATCCGCAAGAAGAGATTAGGAAGGCACAAAGAGGTGAAAGACATCAGATGGAGCCACACAAGCAAGTTGGAACTCCTGAGGGTAACTGCTGGCTTCTTGCTGTGTCCGAATCAGCTCCCAACAACTTCAGCAGCAGCAGGCACTGGGCTGAGCTGAAGCCATAGAACAGACCCCACAGCAGGATCCGAGCAGCTTTGCTCTGCCCAAGGTGGTTCCCATCCCATCCCACCCCAACATCACAGAGTTCCTGGTGCAGCTCTGCATCTTGCAAGGGGCTGTCAGCAGTTTGCAGATTGCATGTCCCAGCCCCATCTGTAAAACAAGGATGTTTATCTAACCCCAGGAAAACGTCAAGAGCAACAGGATTGCCAGGGAATATGCTTCCAGCTGCTGGAGCTCCGACAGCCCATGTCAGACCAGAATCTGCCCTGAACTCTTAATATTAAAAGGGCAACTTTCTATTTTATGGAAAACAAAGTCCTTGCAAGCTAAGATGCTCCTGTTCATGACAGACACAGCTGATGAGCAGGGTATTGAGTCTGAATGGCCACTTCCAGCACTTCCCAAAAAAGACCAGCTCCCCACAGAGCAAATTCTGCATCTCTGTTGGAAAACACCAGGTTTGTTGTTGCTTTTTCAAGCAGTTTCTTTTCCAAGCCAGAAAAAGGATTGAAACTGTCTTTATTGTTCAGGTCCATGCAATATGAATGAGAGTGCTATGAAGGGGATATTTTGATGGGTTATTCTGATGATGGATCTGACATATCTGCCTTAAAAGAAATCTCATTTGTGAGCAGCAGCTTGCCTCAGAAAGCAGCTTTACAGATATTGGCAGCTCTTCACATTAACTCGTTTTCCTACAGACAGGAAAAATACTTAAACCATCAATGAAAAGGCAAGTGAGGGATCTGGGAGCAAAGATCTAAAGCCATTGGAAAGAAACATGCAACAGTCCCTGGGAGCTGAGGACCCTGGGCAGTCAGAGGTGGGATCAGCTGAGGTACACGGGCTTTGATGGAGGTGATGCCTCCAAGCCTCATCCACCATCTGAGCCATCCTCATACATCCTGCCACACTCCATTCATCCCACAGACGCTGCTGACCTACATGGTTTATTAATGCAGCTCCTATTCACTGTTCAAGCAGAGAAGGAAGCATGAGAGGCAGTTTGAGTAACTCAGACAGCCAGAAGCAAGTAGGGAACAGTCCCATTTCCTTCCCAGCTGCCAGTGCATCAGCTCCCAAAGGATGCAGGTATCATTGCAGCTGGAAAAAGCAGCACCCCCAGTTTCAACCCAAAACACAGCATGAACTTCTGCTCAAGTTCATACACCCTCTGTGCCCTAAAGCTATCCTTGGTTTTACCCCCACCATGCCCTCTGGATTATAAACCAGCAGCAGTGAAATCTGACAGTAAAAGCTCACATTTGTGTGTCAGCAGCCAGCACTCTTTATTTCATGGGAAAATCTGTCAGCAGAACATCCTGAGCACAACCAAGGTGCCTTGGAACAGCACATCTGACACAGGACCGGATTTCCCATGGTTTATGTTGCTGCCAGGGCACAGAGGGGCTGCCACCAGAAACAGGGCTCTGGTGGCCACTGACACAACAGGCAGCCTTGGACAAGAGGAAGTTCAGTAAAGAAAAGGACTAAGTTGCTCAACTTTGATAGCTGCTTAGTGCTGTATGATGAACCCTTGGCAATGCAGAGGGTTGGGGACCATGCTGTCTGGCTGTCTGCTGTTGTTTAGATTCACAGAGGGATCTGCATCGCTCTGCGGGTGACCAACAGCAGACAAACCTCCTCTTGCTATGCACAGGGTCTGGAGATGAGCAAAGCTTGACTGAGCAGGCAAGCCTGAGCTTCACCAGAGATGGAGCAGGGTCTGGGTCTCTGCTGGCTTGCAAGAGGAAACGCCATTCACAGCAAGAGGAGAGGGAGGAAGGCATCAAGCCAAGAAAGGGGGAGCTCAGACTAAGTCCCCACCCCTGCTGTTGCAGAGTCCTTCCAATACCCCTCCTGATGCCTCTTGGCTCCTTTTTTCCCCAAATTAGTAGACCTTTTCTTCCCCTCAGGTCTGCAGTACTCCCATCCATGCTGTTGCCTCACAGGACTTTAGCTCCTATGAGTACACCACACCAGCATTTCCCACTGTTGCACATCCCCTTCGTCCACCCCTAGGTCCCTGTGCTGATGGCTGTCACCTTCTTGCCTTTGTACAGGGCAAGATTAAGTTTCCTCTCCAGCTGCATACAAAGGGCCCCACTCTCTGAGTAGCCTCAAGACAGTGAGGGGGCTGTGGAGCAGCAACAGGAGTAGAGGACACCAAAGGTGGGTCTTAACCAATGCGGGGATCAGCTATGGGATAAAAGGCCTGTTTTAGCACCCCAGTTTCTGTACAGCCCTGGGTGCACACTTGTTTATCTGCACCAAGCCAAGACCAATGCCATGACATAGCTCCTGCTGCATCATTTTGGAGCAAGGCTGGGAGAAGGCATCCAAACCACACACCTCAGCCGACACTGAGGGTACCACACAAGATCTAGCAACATCCCCTATGTTCCTACAGCACAGCCAGCGAATAGCCCCAGTACAGAGCCCAGCACCACCAGTAACACCAGTCTGCTGGAAAAAACTGAAGAGCAAAGGGAAGACCACCCCAGGGCACCATCTGCACTTAGCCCACTGCAGGGGGTGTTCCAAGGGGTGAAGAGATACAAAAAGAGGAACCAGGAACACCCTTTCTGAATGGAAATGCTGCCTACAGCACTCAGGTCTCTGCTGCACAGGGAGTGGGAAGGGAAGGGTTTCCTGGTTCATGGCCAATACTACTGTTCCTCTTATGGAGGATATGCCTTCCCTAGGGTGTGTTTCAGCTGAGAGCACGACGCACACAGTTTCCATAGCCCACTTTCCCTCTCCACCCACTGGGAATTTTTCACATGTTCTGGAAAAAAACCCAACAACAACATCCCAAAACACAGCCAACTGCGCCCCAGCCATGGCAGTGTCAACCAGAATTCCTTCCCTGGAGAGCTGCTGTCAATACAGATGTCAACCAGCCCTTTTTAGCCAGCTGATACTCAGATTGATCAGTTCTCCTTGAATGGACTAAAGAATGTGAAAAAGGAAAGAAATGCACAATATTTTGTGTGCTGAAGACCACCCCTTCCTGGGCCAAGAGTTCATCTGCTCTTGGGGTTGCCTGCATTGCCACTAACCTGATAAATCAGTCAACATGAGCTCTCTTGGCGAACATTTCTGGAGTTGCAACTCCAGTCTTGTTGCTCCAAGTCCCATTGACCTCATAGAGCCAAGAGAAGCCGCACAGGAGAAGGAAATCAATATATTAAAACTGCTAAATGCTTCAGGGTTGGGGGCGGGAAATAAGGGGGCAAACTGGGGGATCCAGACCAGGAGATTGTCATATTCAGGGGAGAGGGGACAATATTTAAAGACTTCATCTGAAGGTCACTAGCAGAAGACAGTGGGGAAGGACAAAGGGGTTTATGTTCTCTTCCATCTCGCTGGTGAATAGAGGACAGTCAGCTCTTGCTGATGAATGGAGCGGAGATGAATGTGTAAGCTGGCGTTTGGTGGTGCTCCAACTGTGAACATGGCACTGTTTTGCACTGCTCAGCACCAGAGTCCCTCAGGAGGAAGCTCTGCCTGCACTTGCCATGCCTGCAATGACTGGCGGACAGACTTCGTGGCTTGGGAATCCATGCTCTGCAGGATCCAGTGTGAACTCCTCAGCTCTATATCTCCATTTAGAACCCACCATTGCTTCCACCTGCAGTGGTTTAAGCCCAGCCTGTATCTCAGAACCACGCAGCCGCTCCTTCTCTCCCCTCTTTTTCCCTCCCTGCTCCAGGAGGGATGGGGAAGAGAATAAAACAATGTAACTCCCACAGGTTGAGATAAGAACAGTCCAGTAACTAAGGTATAACACAAACCACTACCGCTGCCACCAGTAATAATAACGATAAGGGGAACAGTAAGGAGAGAGAATACAACTGCTTAGCACCCACTGACAGATACCCAGCCAGACCAGAGCAGTGACTGGTCCTTTCCAGGTAACTCCCCCCAGTTTCTATACTGGGCATGAGGTGCTGTGGTATGGAATATCCCTTTGGCTAGTTTGGGTCAGGGGTCCTGGCTCTGCTTCCTCCCGGCTTCCCCTCCTCACTGGCAGAGCATGAGACTGAAAAGTCCTTGATCAGGGTAAACATTACTAAGCGACAACTAAAAAGACCAGTGTGTTATCAGCACTGTTCTCAGACTGAAGTTTAAAACACAGCACTGCACCAGCTACTAAGAAGGAGAAAAATAACTGTTACAGCCAAACCCAGGACACCACCCCATAGGGAGCCCCATCCCAGCCCCGCATGGAGGTGCCGGCATCTCAAAGGGGTCAAATTCCCAGCTTTATCATGACAAATCCCTCACAGCTGTCTCTGCTATGAGGAGTGCTCACAGGCACTCCTGAAGCTCCTATGAGAAGCGGAAAGTATCTACCTCATTTTCCATATAGGAAGTCGGAGCACACGTGTTAAATGATTTACACAAGGATACAGAGCAGGAAAAGGACTCCAACAGCCCAGCTTCTAATTGGCACGAGATCATTCTTTCCCCATGCAGTTCAAACCCTGACTCAGTAGTAAATAAAAGCTGTGCCAAAAAGTGGATCTGTTTAGGAGAGGTACACAGAGATGCTTTTAGTATTGTAGTGAGAAGCATCTATTTTCATTGAATAAAATCACAGAATCCCAAACTGGTTTGGGTTGAAGGGACCTTACAGCTCATCCAGTTCCAACCCCTGCCACAGGCAGCGACACGTTCCGCTAGACCAGCCACTAGACCAGGTTGCTCCAACCCTTGTCTAACCTGGCCTGGATTTGCCCAGGAGTTTTCCAACCTGGGCAAATCCCTCCATGCACACACATACTGGAATTTCCTATCCTCTGCTGTAATCCTCAGCAGTTATTTAGTAGTTGTTTGCCTTCTTACAGCCGAACACAACCTCAGTCCCGTGCCTGCTTTCAGAGCTGAAGCTCCAGCTCCACGGCGAGTTTCCGGGGGACTCACAAGCGGCGGGGCTTGGGACGAGAGATGCGATCGCGGGCAGGGGTTTGGGGCCCCGCATTCCCCAAGCTCCGTATCCAGCCGGGAAGCGGACACCGCCACCTAACGGCACCAGTGCGGCTGCCAGCCCTGGCCCTGGGATTTACCCCCTTCTCCCCCGCCGCAGCATCCCGGCGCGCATCCCAGCACCGCCGCTTCCCGGGGGAAGCACCATACTCTGCGCTGCACTGGGACCTGCCGGCCGCAGCTCATCCCGGCCCACGGGCACCCCGTTCCCAGACCCAGGCACCCCATTCCCAGACCCATGCACCTCTGGGGATGGGGATGAGTCACTTGTGAGTCAGAGATGAAGGCTCTAGGGATGATGATGTTTGCCTGTAGCCCACTGGAAACCAGTGACTGAGACTGCTGGGATACAGCCGCTGATGTATGCTTGAAATGCAGGATGACACCCCCCCTCCACTCCCTCAAGGTCTTGCAAAGTCAGTCCAGGGACCTCAGTCATTGGGCCGCAGCAGGTACCTACTTCTTGGAAGCATTCAGGTGGTTTGTGAAGCCAACCTAGAGATGCTTCTTGAACAGAAATCCCCTCCACACGTGCTAAAAAAGCAGCAGGGAGTTTCTGGAGTGCTATTTGTAGGGTTTGCAAAGGCCCAGCTGGAGCAGCTCAAAAAGCCTCTTCTTTACAGGCAGCATAGTCAAGGAAACAGGTCTCTGGATTGGGAAGGGGAAGATCTGAGCTGATGGCTTGTGCAGCCCCAGGCAATTTGTTCTGTTCCTGTACAAGTCATCAGGACCTTATCTCCAGCTACACCCCCAGGAGTCATCACCCAAACTCAACGGCCAGAGCTGGGGTCCCAACAGCACTGTCACAGCAACATCAGTAACAGAGTGGTCTGCAAAAAACACCCCTGGGCAGGAAAAAGCACTTCCATGGTCTTGGATGAGTCTCCCAGGCCAGGTTCCACCAGGGTGGGCAGGCAGGTACCAGCAGCACAATGCTCTGTACTTCCACCACTGCTTGGATTAGAAGATCTTGAAAACTCTTTGCTTACAGATTGGGTAGAGTCAGAGAGGAGCTGGTACAACAGCTCAAGGACTGGGCAGCACCAGGGGCTTCTGAGGAAGGTGCAGAGATGCAGACCCTCACACAGGACCCCTGATATCAAACAGGAATCTGCCCAACCTCAAAGTCCAAACTAACATCTCAAAGACAGAGAAACAGGGGGAACCTGTGACCTGCTGCAACTCACACAAGTGAGTGACACAGGGACGGAATCCCAGAGCCAGGCATCACCAGCAGCCTTAACCCACCCCACTGTGCAGCTCTGCCCAATATGCTGATCACCACTCTGATGGTAAAGCAGAAATGGGCCCTGGGCATAAAGCCTGGGTCCAAGTCCTGATCCAGGCTTCCCAGCTTTCAGTTTCACACCACCCCACTCCGCAGGAGATGCCTTCCAGCTTCCTAGGTGTCCCTCAAAGCAAGCATCCCTGGCCAAGCATTCAGGATTTGAACTCTTTCTATTTGTCCCCCTAAACCACCCTGATGGACTCAAACCATGGATGCCCCATTCCTGGCAGTGTTCAAGGCCAGGTTGGATGGGGCTTGGAGCAACCTAGTGTGGTGGAAGGTGTCCCTGTCCATGGCAGGGAGTTGGAATCAGGTGAGCTTTAACATCCCTTCCAACCGAAACTGTTCTATGATTCATATGATTCTATGAAACACACCTTGACAAAGGCTCTACCTTCAGTGGAGATGCTTAGCCACTGTGAGACCTGTATGTGTAGCACCAGCTTCCCACGGACATGGAGAAGGAAAAAGGGGAAAAAATAAAAAGAACCTTCATTTTGATACAGGAAAGGGTTTTTCTACAGGGATAACAAGCAAGCACTGGAACAACCTCCCTAGGGACATGGTAGAGTCTTCAGAACTGGAGGTTTTCAAGATAGGATTGGACACGATGCTACATATTTTCGTCTAGGCTCTCTTTCCCACAACAGCCAGGACCAAGGGATGTGTTGAGGCCCCTTCCAACCTGGGCTGTTCTGTAACTATGAAAAAATGCACTTTCAGGTTTATTATATGATTAGTGCTTGTAAAACGGATGCATTTTATTCACCTGTAAAATCATACCCATTCACTCCAAGCCACAACCTGACCAGAGCTGTTCAGAAGTCTCTTAGCATCTCTTAGAACACTCTTACCATCAGCATTTCGTGGCTCTCTCGAATGTTACACTAAAGGGCTGTTTCACTTCATCTGCCACTCAAACAGCAGCTTCATCCTGCAGAAAGGTCTCGCAGTCTTCCTGTGCCAGGGCTGTGGCACCCAGGTGGTAGCACAGGACATGTAACAGCCTGAAGTGCTAGGGAAGAGGCAAAGCAGATGCTGTATCCCACCCAGAGATGACCATAGTTAATTTTCAGTGTTGGATCTTAGGAAGGAAGCTGCCCTTGCAAAAAGAAGCTGTTGGGAAGAATCATAGAATAGTTAGGGTTGGAAAGGACCTTAACATCATCTAGTTCCAACCCCCCTGCCATGGGCAGGGACCCATGAAACATGAAACAAGAAACACGGGCATAGCCCAAGAAACTCAGTAGAAAGGGGTCATTTTCTGTGGATGTTGGTTAAGCATGTATGTAAAGGACATTGTCTCCATCAGCTGTCCAGAGTTGCCGTCAAGCACTAGTAGTATGGGTGGAACAGCTTCAGATCCCATGCACACCTCCCTTCGCCTATGGAGAGCTTCAGCACGGAGACCCACACAACAGATCCTTACCTGAAATCAAATGGTAATAGAAGCACAAATACCTTTTCCCAGGGATTCACAGAAAACCTGGAGCAGAGCAAGAAATGTCGCCTACGTTTTCTCCGGTGACTGTTCCCAGGACGGGACTCAGTGCCCATCAGGACCTTCCCTATTGCCCATACGATGCCGGGATCTGGAGTACAGCCCCAAGCCCAAGAGCAGCACTCACAGCACAAGCCATTCCTGCTCTCTAACAGACTGTCCATTACTTACAGCTGTAAGAACCACGTGGAGAAGCCAACAGGACATAGATATAGTGCTTCTGAGATCATTAAGGCAACAGAAGACATGTGTTGACCCAGACATACTTCCCTAGCTACGTACTTGCTCCTACTCAGCATTATGGTATGCTGGACCTTGGAAGCACCCTCACTTGCATGAGAAATGTCCTCCTTCACCCCAGCAGCATGGGAATTGCTCTGCTGGGAGGCTCCAGGTCATCCAGCAAAGCACAAAGCAGGCAGCAAAGGAGCCCCTGCCTCAGGGCAAGCCAAATTCAAGACAGTGGTGTCAGGAAGTGTTACCTGTGCTGCCAGGCAAGAGATGAGCTGTGCCTCACAATGGGATTGTGTTTAAAATGGAGATGAACAGCAATTCCAGCAGATTTAAGAGCAGCCATCAGGAAATGGATAATGCTTCATACCTTGAAAGGCCTCAGACAAATGCAAGAATACATCTGCTGGCCAGGCAGGAGCAGGCAGCCAGGAGTGGGCTGGGAGCAGTGTGGAGCATGCTGTGAGCACAACTGTCTGCTGAGGCTGCAGCCCCTGAAACCCAAACCCTTCCCTGAGAGAGAGCCTGCACGGACCATGGACTGTTAAATGAGCTGAACCTCCCTGTCACAACAGGTTCCTACAGAGCATCCAGGGTGAAGGTAAAGGCTTGAACAAGAAACTCAGGGGGAAAATCTGCAGCAAACCACAGGGGTCAGCAGCAGGTAGGGACACAAGCAGTGGGGCACTGACAGCAGAAGGGAGGGCTAAGGACAGACTAACAGCCACCAGCAAAGGCAGGACAGGAAGGAACGTGTCCCCGGATGCCAAGGCTGGGTGAATGTAGCGGGATCTAACGGGAGGTAGAACCACACAGACTGTAAATGCCTCATCAGGTGTTCCACATGTGCGAGGTGCTGCAAGCCAGAGGAGAAAGAAAACTGGCTCATAAAACAACGTGTATAGCTGTGAGAACAGCACTGGAAAGAAACGGGCCAGGCATTTATCTGCTGTTTCCTAGGAATAACAGGGACACCAAGAAACCTGAGACAGACAAGATAGCCAAGAGTGATCAGAGCAACCCCAATCCCCCTGCCCTGCTACACAAGTAAGAGTGACTTGTAATCAAAAATAAGAAAAAGGAAGAAGAAAAGACCCAAGCACATTCCCTACCAGCAGCCCTTCACATCCCCAGCATTCACACACAGGGTCACCACTTTCCTTTCTTGTTGCTCAGCCCAGTGGTCCTTCCCAGGTGGCTCCAAGGACTATTGCTGATGCTCTGTCTTGCTGCATTTAGCTTGAAGGCTCCTGCCTGCACAGCCTCCACAAAGCAATGCTGCAAAGAGGGGCTGTCTCCTTGCTGCTTGGGTCGTTGAGGTGAGCAGTATGATGTATAAAACCATGATAAATTCTGTACGAACATGTACACACAAATATATCTATAGTGGATATGTAACCGACAGGTTAAGAATGCTCATCAGTGGGTTAATAAAGAGCTCGTCCTTCCTGATATTCAGTACCTCCACCAATCCCAGCTGCCTGCTGCTGGGCCCTGCCTCACACATGCCACTCACTGCAGCCAGGTGTTACAATTGCCTACTCATCATCATCATTGTCATGAGTTAACTCTTAAGATGAGGTTTCACAGTACCATTTCAAAGGTGACATTAATCATTTACCTGGGAGATCAGTCCTCCTGTCCCATCACAGCTGCACTCATACTATCACCCCATCAGTAATCAAAATCCCACTGCTTGGGGTGTTGCAGACCTTTCCTTTGCTTTTAAGAATAGGTAAGAGGCCCCATAGCGTTAACAATTCAGGCATTGTAGAAAGATCTGGGCTAGTGAAAAGAGCCATCCTCTCAGGAAAGACAGGAGAGCCATCTCCAGGCCACTGCCACCAAAGCAACCCAGCAAGGCTGGGAGAAGGGCAGAAGGGAGAATCACAGCAGCCCCAGAGCACAGCTCTCAGACCCAAACCCACTGGAAAAGGATGCCTGGAAAGAAATTAATTTAGACCTGAGGCTTTTTATGCAGTATTAGCTTGCAAGAATGCGTGACAGATGGGTAAATCAGATTAAAAGGAACCAGCAGGTTATATGAGGTTGTGTTACACCAGCACCCCCAGGCACTACCTGAGAGTGATACCTTGTACAGAGACTGAGGAAGACCCTCGCTGCCCCAGAGCTGGCAGTGAACCAGACACAGATCTACAGCATCACCTCTCACCTTCAATGCCTTCCCAAGAGACAGGATCCTGGATGGGGAACACTGTTCTGTGCAAGAAAGCCTGCGCTCTCGCTGAGCAGAGGAGACCCTAAAAGGACATGCCAAGCTCCAGCAGCTGTGGGAAAACAGCCCTCAAAGCAGAGGCCAGGTCCCATTCCCACCCACCCTGGTGTGCCCTCATCCCATCCAACAGCCCCACTCTCAGCTCAGGACTCAGCTATTCCCACCCACAGCAGAGTATTAATTAAAAGCATGTCTGGGGCCAGAACAGTGACTGGGACGTGCCCCCCAGCACTGCACAGATCTGCTTTCATCCAAGTCATCTTTCAGTCAGACACTAAAGCCAGAGCCCTGGCTGTCCTGCTGCCTGCATGGCTGGGGGAGCCCAGGGCAGGCTGAGATCTGCTCCCTGCTCCAGTCTTCACCAGCACAGTGGTGCCAGAGCCCCAGGCCCTGAAAGACCTTTAGAGCACATCAGCTGGCACAGTCTGCTCATGTGCTGGTAAGGACCAGTGTGAGCCAAGCAGCTCACCCTTTGAATCCATGCTGCACCATGGACCTGGAGCAACAGCGTGACCTGGTGATACTGTCACTTTTATGCCCAGAACCTCCTTAAGGACAGTTTTCTATAGGTTTAGCATTCCCTCTCACGCTGCTGCAACTGAGCAGCTTTACCTGCATGTACTAAGGAGGAACCTGTAGAGAAGGCCTGAAATCAGCCCTTTGACCCATCTATTTCCCCATCTCATATTTCACGCCAGAGCAATGTATCAGAAACACCACCGAGATGGCCTGCACAGCTTTGAGATCCCACACAGCACACAAGCCACTCGTGCTTGAGTGGCTGTGTTTATCATCCCACATCATGCCCACATCACCCTAGGTGAAGGCACATACCACGCTTAGGTACTCCTGGTCCCAGCCACCGAACACCCCTGTGTGCCCTGCCTGCTGCCTGCAGCTTAGCCACATTACAGCAATGGTTCACAAGCATTGCTTGTGTTTCCAGGGGTTAGCAAGAGCTCCTGCACCTTTGCACAAAAACACTCTCCTAGGGTCTTCCTGTCCATGGGGTTCCTGTGTGCTGCATACCCTGGGAGTGGGTGACAAGAGGCTCTGTGCTCTCTGCAGCAGCTGAACACGATGTGCAGATCAAGGGCTGAGAGAAACTCACTTCTGAGTGGGTTTTGAGAGAAAGCCACTTTTGATGCTCTTTTAGAAAGAGCCCTGAATCGCATCACCAGGGAGTCCCCTGTCTCACCAGCCCCCTGCCACCTCTGCGGGGAGGAAGAGGACCCAGTGCTGCACTAAGGAGGTGTGAAAGGCCAAACTATGGTGAGCTCAAACCACGCCTGCCATCCCCTGCTCCTTGCACATCCCAGCCAAGCCGAGGCCCGCAAGCAGCAGCAGAGGCTGTCCAGCCCAAAGCCCTGTGCTGCTGAAACACCCACCAGGCTCCCAGTTACAAGCAGCTCTCAGGAATGCTTTGAAGTGGCTCAAACTAGAGGAGAAAGCACGAGCAAGAGAGGCGGGGAGAGGGACGAGAAGCTGCCACCCATACTCCCCAGAAGCAGTGGGGAGCAGAGGATACTCCTGCAGGTAAGTCCTCTTCCAGGGGTACCAGCTGCTCTCAGCACATCCCCAGATGGAACCCCATGGGCTTGGTACAGGCCAGCCATGGGAGCAGCTTTCCCTGCCCACAGTTTCACTCCACCCTGGCTTGAGCACTTCCTCTCATCCCTGTGGTTTCCCTCCCAGCACTGATGCCCAGCAGCCGGCTGGGAACGCCCAGGAGAAGAGGCCTCGTGCCTCCTGAGGCTGTGGTGTGCTGGGGGCTGGAGGAGCAAGACCCACCTTTGGGCTGCAGCACACTGGGGCTGCAAATCCAGCACAAACACCCCCTTCCTTTCCCTCTTTGATCCTGGCCATCCTGCTCGGCATGCAGAGAGCGAGCCTCATGGGTGATGCCACACTGCCCGTCCCCTCTCCCTGCTGCTGGAAGCTGTTACAGTCACAGCATTCCCAGAAACAGCTCACTGCAACCCAACAGCTCGACGTACCCGGGAGCAGTTTTTGCAACCACTAAGACATGCACCATTAGGTGGGATTTGCAGGGAAGCTGGGGAATTAAATGGAGTTATTCATTCCTGTGCTTACCCCCTTCTATGCTCCCCTCACCCGAATGCCCCCACACGTGGCGAAGCAAACTCCGGCTCCATGGCCACCAGCTCAGGGAATGGCCACAGGACATGCAGGCAACTTCTGCCCGGCCAGGCAGGCAGGATGGGAGGGCAAAAGCTGGGGGAAGATACTTTGGCAAGCAGAGAAAGCACAACCACAACACACACACACACACTCAGGAGCCAACCTTCAGAGCAGAAACGCGTCTCCATGCCAAGAGCTCGGCTATTTTCCTCCCTCTTCCCAGCTCGCAGCTCTGAGCTAACAGGCTCAGCATTCATCCCCCTGTGCCGTGCAGCACATGGGAGCAGAGGGAGGGGGGGAAAGAGGAGACTCAAATGAAATCCAGACTTAGAAAGCAGTTTCTTTCTCCCCCCCTGCTTCCCCCTTCACCCTCCTCCCCGGCTTCTGCTGGAACCACCTTCTGTCTCGAGGGCTCAGGAGGATGGAAAAAAAAAAGAAGAAATGCAGAAAGGAAGTGTTGCAAAAAAAAAAGAAAAAAAAAAAGAAAAAAGAAAAGAAAAAAAAAGAAAAAAATAAAGGAATGGGCTGAAATCCACCCGGAACGTGGCTGTTTCTCTTCTTAAAGTGCAGAAGCTGCTGGCAAAGTAGGAGGGCAGAGGCAGAACACAACACGTTAAAAGATCAATAGCCTACCTGAAATCCGGTCCCTCTCCATTACTACAGGATATATTTAGCATCCGCGTGTCACAGCCGTCCCTTTTTTCGGTGGTGTCCCCTTCTTTCCCCCACTCTCCCTCCCTCCTTCCCTTGCCTCCTCCTCCTCCTCTTCCAAAAAAAGCTCTTTGTCTGGTCTAATTTCTTCAATCTGTTGCAATCATGAATGCATTCAAATTACCACATTTCCATGTGCTGATCATATGTTTGTGCTCCAAACTGAAGTAGCTTTGTCTCTTTGAAATGAAAAGGAAGAGTGAGAGAGGAAGAGAAAGGAGGAAGAAAAAGGAAAAAGGGGGTGCATGACCCGAAAAATCCTGTAACTCCCTGGAATACTCCACCAGGCGCAGGAAAACTGGAAATCCCGAGTCCTCTGTAAAAGTCTTAAAGCTACAGCTTGCGAGTGTCCAGGGGAGCGCTCCAGCCTCCACAGCTCCCTCCTATATCCACCAGGAGATGCTTAAGGGACTTGGCTCCTCTCAATAACAGAGCGAGCAACTCGTTCAGCTTCTCAAATCTCGCCCCGCTTCCCCAGTCCTATTTTCCTGCTATTTCCTCTGTCCCCTCCTCCTTCCTTGGCTCCAGCGTTATAAAAGAGTGCAGATCCTGCATGTTTCCCCACCCTGCCAGGTCTGAAGTTTCGATTCATGCATAAACTATTCGGCTGATGAAGGCTGACTTCATTCCAAGCACAGCATCATGGGCTGCTGCTGCTGCTGCTGCTGCTGCTGCTGCTACCAGGCAGAACCCGAGCACCACATATGTTTACTTGCCCTGTGCAACACGCTGGAGAGCTTTGCTGCCAGCCCTGGCACTGAGCCTCTTTGCCTTCCTCCCACTGCAGAGCTGTGATACAGGAGGATTTCTGCAGCCAGCCCAAAAGCGATAGTGAAAGTGGGTAGTTCTTCGTCTTCTCCTTGGTCCCACAGTGGAGTGAGGTGGGATTTGAGCAGTTTTCCTTCACTATGATGCCTTGGCAGGGCACGGGGGTGCAGAGAGAGCAGGGCAGCCCTGTAGAGCCTGTTGCCAGCTCCTCCTCTCCCAGGCCAGGGTGGAGGGATGGGACAGCAATGGGCTGGCCCGCTTGGAAAGTTCCACATGGCTGATGGCCAGGGCAGGCAGTTGGGACACTGTGTCAGCACCTCCACTGAGACAGTGCCCACACTGCTGCCCAAACCACCCTTTTTGACCCTCCTGAGTCATTTGCACCAGTTCCTATTGATAGAGGAGCCTGAGTCACCAGCCAGATGTGAGGACACAGCCTCCAACGCCGGAGCTGGAGAGCAAGCCATCCCAGAGGTAGGGATGGCAGATGCCAGCAGGGACAGCATGGCCGTTACACAGGCCAAGGTGTGCTGGCAGGACCCCTGTGTGCTCTGCACATTACACGTGACACATTTTGCCCCAAATCACTCACAGTCCACACGGAAAATCACAAGTGTGATAGCAATGACAGAGCCCGGCTATCCATTTGCTGCCCTACCATGGGCAGAAGGATCAATGGTTTCCTGGCTGGATAAACAAGCTGCCAAGGAAAGACTCCAGGCGTTACAGGAACTGCTGGGACCTTTGGACAGCCTGGACTTCCACTGCTTTTCAATAGCATGTGTCTCCCCCATAGAGCAGCTGATGGAGTGTCACTGTCACCAAACAGCCAATGCCAAGCAGTGGGGTCAGTCCAGCACCCCCAGCCCAAATTCCTGATCATTTGCTATTAAAGCTCTGCGTGTCCCAGCTGCCAGTGCCCAAGGCATCAGAGAGGGGACAATCAGAGATGTTTTCCCATGAACAGGCTGAAACCATGTTTCCTGCCTTAGACATCGAAGATGCCAAACACAAAGTGAGGACCCAGGGGAGACGCATGGCCTCATGTGGCACAAAATCCATTCCGCTGCCTCTACTGAGCAGAGCAGCCTGTGTTGCCAAACCCCTTACAGTGGAGAGGGAGGGAAAAGCTCAGGGGAAGTATCAAGAAAGGAAGAAGGTGAATGGAAAGGAAGAAGGGATGAGGGCAGCACACACATTTCAGCCTGTAGACTTTAACCCATCAAGATCCAGGTGATTAGGAGAGACAGAGCAAAGGCATCATTTCTGGCAAGGCAGATCACCATGAGACACTCAGGGAAGTGAATCCAAATGATGATTAATGCAATTGACCTTGAAATTCATATAACCTCCAGACAGATGCTCTCATTCAAACTTCAAGTCCTCAAGCAAAAGATTCACTTTAAAGGTGCTCAGCCTCACCATGCCCATGATTGGATGTTGGGGGTTTCTCCCTTCAAAGGTGCAGTTCAGCAACCTGCATGTTACCGGGCTGGGGGTCTCCCATCCTCCCTGGGCTTGAGAAGCTCACCACATGCCAGTTTAAGTGGGTATTTGGTGGTTTTTGCGCTGCACAAGTCTATATAAAGATAATTTATACTGCGTTTTCTAATACTACTTTTAAAAGGGCTAGGGGGGGAAGGAAGTCCAGCACATCTAAGGCTTGGGAAAGGCACAGAGAACTCTTCCCTGGTTTAGGCTGTCTTCTCAGGGTTCAAAGCCCCCCAGGGATGTCCTTTGGCAAAGTCACCAGGAGAGGGAAGAGGCAGGAGCAACTTTTTAGGCAACCACTGCTATCTGCTGTAAAGATAGACCCAGCTTCCACTTGCAAACAAGCAGCTGAAAGAAAGCAAGAGCCTTGTTCAAACACTGCCCTGTGCTTGCAGAGGCTGGCACAGGGGAGCACACGCTTTTCCTTGCCCCACCTCGCAGGTTTAAACATTAACCATGGGTGGCAGCCAGAGGAAGCATTGCCAGGTACAGAGGAAGCTAGGAAGGAAATCACAGGAAGGAAAGCAACCCAAGCCCTGCTACTGGCTCAGCCTGAATTCTTTCTCTCTCCCACCTTTCCTAGGCTAGCCCAGCGATGCCCAAGCCCTTTGCTAAGCTATAAACTGCTTGTGTATGAATGCGTAGGGAAGGTGCTGTGAAGACAGCACAAACTCACGCTCCTCCCAGAGCCCAGGACATCACTGCATAGCCAGGAGGGGATTTAGGACTAGTGACACTGTCGCCAGACACAGCAGCAGCCACCATGATACAGATGCCTGCAGGTATGAACTTAGATCCTGTTTGCAATTCCTTGTCTGTCTCACGAGGTTTATGCTGTGATTAGTTCAACCAACAGAAATGTTGTTTGCTTTTCTACCCAGCTCACACACACAGCCCCATAGTCACAGCTCGCCACTCCCAACCAGGCGTGTAGCAAAGGTATCACCTTCTAACCCCAGCCCTGCTGCTGAGCGAGCTGGAAAGGGTGGACGTGGCAAGTCCATGCAGTGATACAGGTTCTGCATTGACAAAAGTGCTGGGAAGCAGCCAGAGCAGCCAAAGATGTCCAGGGACTGGAGAGACAGGAAAAATGGGGGTTCAGCTGGCTCTTTCACTAGCTCAGCTATCTGCAGTGCTAGCGAGCTGGGAGAAGAGTACAGAGGAGAGGACAGAGCAGAGTAGACCTAAATCAAATTATGGAGAGTGAAGCGTTTTCACATGAGGAAATACAGGTCCAAACTCAAACAGTGCAATCAAATGTTCATCCATTATATTCCCTCTATGCCATTTACCCCCAGGCTAGGCTCAGCCAGCAGATGACAGTATCTGAGCCTCTGCTGACTGTTTGCTCCAAAACCCTTTCATTTACATTTATATGAACCTTGAGGATAGGGAAGGAAAAACATGCTGGCTAAAATTCTTGTTTTGTCTTTTTTCCAAATGAAAAAGCAACAATGAAAAACAAACTCCAAAGCAAGGAGATCTCCTCTTTCCCAGGTGTCCTGGGTTCAGCTGTAGCAGTCGTTTTTCTCCTTTTTAGTAGCTGGTGCAGTGCTGTGTTTTTGACTTTCAGCCTGGGAACCACGCTGATAACACCGATGTTTGTAGTTGTTGCTCAATAATGCTTACCTTGATCAAGGACTTTTTCAGTCTCATGCTCTGTCAGTGAGGAGGGGCATGGGAAGCCAGGGGGAAGCAGAGACAGGACACCTGACCCAAAGTAGCCAAAGGGGTATTCCATACCACAGCACATCATGCCCAGTATAGAAACTGGGGGAGTTACCCAGAAGGCCCAGATCACTGTTCAGGTTGGGCTGGGTATCGGTCGGCAGGTGGTGAGTGGTTTTATTCTCTCCCCGCGTGTTCCCTTGTCATTATTATTACTGGTGGTAGCAGCAGTGGTTTGTGTTATACCTCAGTTACTGGACTGTTCTTATCTCAACCCATGGGAGTTACATTCTTCTGATTCTCTTCCCCATCCCTCCTGGAGCAGGGGAGAAAAAGGCAGGGAGTGAGCAAGTGGCTGTGTGGTTTTAAGTTACCAGCTGGGCTTAAACCCCGACACCAGGGAGGTGCGTATCCTCTGAATGCTGCTGGGTTGCTCTTTTGCCAGTTGTGTTTTCTTCATCTCCTCACACCTCCACCACCCCCTCCCAGCCGGGCTGGAGCTTCTCTGACCTGGACTATAGCTCTTGGCTGCCAAGCACTGTTTTGCCCATCCCTCCCTATTTTCTCAACACAGGGAACCACAGATCCTCCTGAGTTACCTATTTTCCCCAGCCAAAGCCCATGCCCAGGACACACAGCTCATCCCCACCCAGAAGCACATATGACAGTCGCAGCAGGGGATTGCTAAAACAGCAGCAGCACATCTCCCCTCCTGCCCTTAGCCCATGCAGCACCTCGAGATGATGCCTATACAAGTGTCCCTGTGTCCTGTCTTATCCCATAGAGGAATGTATCTTTAAGGAAAGCCTCTGTTAGAGCACTCCTCTGTGCTAGCTCTCAACCTCTCTGCCTGAAAGCCTCAAACTGCCGGAAATCCCTTGCATATCCTCTCGGGCTCTCTGCTCACGCTTTAACACTCATGTGCTGAAGTATTAATAGCTGCCAGCAGTGTAGTGAGAGGCGAGGCAGGAGGACTGGACACTCACTCTCCCGGGAGAACACAGGGGTATCATTGAAATATTAACTCTTCTACCATCCTCTGCTTATGTTTTCCTTCCTGGACTCCTCAGTACCATCACTCTTGCCCTCTCAACACTCTCTCTTCCACAACATACTCCTTAAGTCCCCCAAATGGGGATGTTACTTCATACCTGGAGGTCTATGGTCATTCCCTACCAAGCAGTTGCTGGGGGAAGGCAGGATTCCCAACATTATTGCTGTATTTGCTCTCCTTTGAACAGCAGACATATGGTCTACAGCCTCCTGCCTCCTGGGCAGGTCACTACAACAGCTCTTACCCAGCAGAAGGAGCCAGCAAGGAGCAAAGTTTGAGAGTGTGTTACCCCTTGGGTGTTGCAAGCAGGCAGATGAAAGGAAGAAAGACTGCACCAAACCCTGAAACACCATCGGGTTGCTATTCTTACTTTCTGGGTTTATCTAATACGGCAGGGCACAGGCTGCATTACCCACTGCTCCCCTCCACCACCCTTGCCCCAAAGAGCCATGGAGCCACCCCAGCCACAGCACAGAGGCCAGATCCTGCACTTCACCAGCACCGCAGCAGCAACTGGCTCAGTTGGAAAGCTGTACCATTTCTAAGCACTTTACAGACGGGCTTGTGTGAAGCAACACTCTGCTCCTGTGTGTTGAAGCAGCTCCTCTGGTATGGAGGGACCAAGTTATTTGTTTCACCCTTTTTAGGTGAATCCCTAAACATGGAGATTTTCTAAAGGCTGCTGCCTATTGGGGCAGCCACAGGCAAGGGGGTGTCTCCTGCATGGATTTCACTGGGTTACCTTACTGAAACATAGACAGATGCTGCCCTGGTGTGATGCAGAAAGAGGACAAGCCATTGTCTTGCCTTGCCCAAAGTCCCCAGTGCTAGAGAAAGGCCAATCCACTGAAGGACAGAAATCACTCCAGAATTTGGCTGTAGAACTTATTTTCACTTAGCAGCAGAATCATCCATGCCTGGACACTCGTCTGAACATCACAACGTGCTTCTGACCAGAAATTAACCTACAGAAAATTTAAACCAAGGAGGGACTGCTTACCAAGTCAGTCAATCAGGAATGCCTCTTGCTGCTGGTGCTTTTCTTGGATCCCACTGGTTGCTTTCATGGTCACCAAAATTTCAGCAGAGATCTCAGCAGAGACTTTGCAGGTCAGCCCTGAACATCCACAGTGCTTTATCATCAACCCAACTGCAGAGTTACCTTACAAACAAGTCATCTCTCTGCAAGAAAGGGCATGAAAGGCTGCACTCCTGTCTTTTTTGCAGTCCTGGACACCAGATAAATATAGCAAGGAGTAAATCCACGCTCTCTGCCTAAGGTTCAATTAGGGGGTTTGGTAAGTACCAGCCACCACAGGATGTGCTGGCCTCGGAGGCTCAGAGGATGCCTGTGGCAGCAGCCAGGGCTCAGGAATCTACCCCTGCCCAAATGATGAGGGACACCAGATTTTGAGGGGCAAAAGGAATGTTGAGCAGCCCTGAGCTGGTCTGCCAACATGCCCAAGAGCAATGTGCAAACTGCCACTTCAGCAGCAAAGAGATGAGAGAAATAAACACCATGGAGAGACGCATGTGCTCACCCAAGTAAAACATGACCATGCACAGCTGTGTAGGTAACCATGAGCTCGCAGTATAGACCAGGTGAAGACACACCAGGCCTGCTTCCTCATTTTGTTAATTTTCCCCCTGTTTCTATGGGAAGGGCACAAGATGCCATATTCCACACATGCACATTTCCAAAGCTGTCCCACTCCTCCAGTGCCTGTTGCCGGAAGTGTGTCCTTTCACTCTCACCAGCTGAGGAGGGCTTCTCGCTGCCTGCTCCATCAGCTCCTGCATAGGCACCTTGAGTCAGCCACATCACAGCACAGCCATGTCCCTCGCAGGATACAGGCTGGGGCTGGCAAAGGTATTAACAAACATTTCTTTCTCTCAGCATGTTGTGTTTTGGTCAAGAGGAATAGGGATTTTTCCTTCCATCCTTCACAATGGGATGAGACAAAGGAATGAGATCAAACCGTACCCCACTGCTATTCCTCTTCTCTGCTCTCACACATCCTGCTTGCTGCAGCTAATATAAGGTTCTCTTCAAAGGGTGTTAGAAGCTTTCTCCCGAGACACCTGGTCCAGAGGTGATAAATAACTTCACTCAAGGACTACTGCTGCTGTCCTGGAGGAGCTGCACTCTGCATTTCTACACCTCCTGTCCTCAGGGGAGCCCTGTGGACCTCATCAGCACTCATCAACAAATCCGTATCACAGTACAGTGAGAAAGATGATTATCTTCAAACACAGTGAGTAGCCAAAGCCCCCAAACATTACAAAGCATTAAATCACTAGTCATTCCTGAACAACTGATTTGTGTTTTAATGTCTCTGGTTTCCTCACACCAGAGCCCAAAGTGCTGTACAAAGAAAGCATCAAGAGATCTACCTACTCCCCTGCAATGTCCAGTAGCCTTTTGGGATTAAAAGAGACTGTACCTGAGACTGGAGACGAATCACAGGTACTGAAAAGGACCAGGACAAGCCAGTGCTGAGCATATCCCTCAATAGCAAGGAGGCCCATGGCTCCTATCACTATTCCTTAATTTTACCTGTGCAGTCAAATGCCTGTGCAGCCTCATTCATTGTAAGTAGTGCACACGTGCTGGAAGCACATGAGAGCCCCACAGGACTCTCACAGGCAGTTTGGAATGCACGTGGCAGCATTATGCAAGCACCATCTTCATGTGTGTCCCTGCAGGAAATCAGGCACCTGAACTGTAAGCAGCTTTTCACTTTAACTTCTCCTTGCCTGGAGTTGGGGTTTCCTGCAGAGCTGTGCTGCTGCAAAAAGGACTTTCCAGGCTGGCTGCTGAGCAAGCTTCACTCTTTGTTACTTTGCCCTTGTGATGAGAAAGACCAAGAGGACACATGTCAAATGAGGGCTTGTCACTAGGGAGCCTGGGGGGAGCAAGTGGTGCATGTGTGTGGGGACACTCTGGCACGGAGATGAGTGCAGCTGTGGTGACCAGTGCGGTGCTTAAAACAAAGGGGAATAGAGGCTGCCCAAAGTTATTCGTATGACCTCATCTAGGGACACATCCAAAGCCACGAGGCTGCAACCAGAAGTCTCTAATTAACCCCTCTGCTGCTCCACCAAGGTGAAAAGCTTGTCTGTGCTAAAAATATCACACTGCAAAGAGACGTGCATCCCCACAGCTTCCAGCCGGACCAGCAGTGCTGCACTCAGAGCCTGAATCCAGAATGCCAATGGGAAGCTAAAAAAGGATGAAGAAAAGGTTAGGACAATCTGAAGTTCTGGACCAAGGTTTGCATAGAGGGGTTCCCAAAGTCAGATATCACATGTGGAGGGCTGTGCTGTGCAGTGGGGGTGCCCGTGTCTGAGCTGCAGACACATGACAGTCCTGGCAGCATTTCCCTGGGAAAAAGCCTCCAAAAGCTGATGGTTTTTAGAGCACTCTGAATTAGCTTGTGTAACAGGAATCATGTACGCTCGACTAGGGAGCCCCTGGCTTTTGACATTTGCTTATTTCTACTCTTCTGGTTAACTCACAACCTCACATAAACCAGTTTCTACAGCTGCTCTCTTACAGTCTCCAGGCATGAAGAGAGAAGACGATCCTCAAGGTAGGTACTAAATGGAGAGATGGAAACAAGATCTATCACCACATCTACTTTTAACTCACTGCCTGAATTTGGAGCATCCCAAATTCGTGAACCCTGCTGAAATCCTGTTGACCCTGTTGAGGTGATGATGCTCATTTAAACTGTGCCCATCATGGTCAGTGGGATCTTAGAGCTTGTGCCCCGAGCCAAAGGTCACAGGCTGAAGCCACGATCAACATCTTTGAACCATCTCAGTCATCCTGCATATGCAGCCCACACACTGTGGCTTCTGACCACCACATCTACCATCATCAACCTAAAGGGTGGACAAGAGTCTTGAGCTAGTGCATCAACATGTCTGGTATGGGAATGCCTCCACTTTATACCCGAGGAAAGTATTTAGACATTACTGTGAGGGTGGTGAGACACTGGAACAGGCTGATGAAGGAAGCTGTGAATGCCCCATCCCCGACAGTGTTCAAGGCCAGGTTGGACGGGGCTTGGGGCACCCTGCTCTAGTGGAAGGTGCCCCTGCCTGTGGCAGGGGTTGGAACTGGATGAGCTTTAAGGTCCCTTCCAGCCCAAACCAGTCTTTTATTCTGTGATTATGAGACAAACTGCCCCAATGCAGGTTTCATGACATCAGCGAGTGCCCCTTTCCAATGCAACCCAGATAGCCAGCCTTGAGCTTCATGCCTCTGAATTATGCCCTATGCTTCCAAAAAGCACCAGCACAAGTTGTGGTTGACCCTCAGCCAAGTGCTGATGATGCGGAAGTGGGGCCGCTTGCGCCCTGTCTGTTTTGGATGGAAGAGCTGTGCCTGCCCTGGAGTGCAGCTGGCCCTGGCTGCCTGCCCCTGCTCCAGGCAGCCATGCAGCCAAAGGCTGAAACAGGAAAGCTGAGGCACCTGCTCCCCTCCCATCCCTTTGGGATCTCTCCTGAACAAAGCACCTGACCCACCAATAGCACTGGTCCTGGAGCAGTCCTGCTGCCACACAACTGGAAGGCATCCTCTTCCTTGCATGCACCTACAGAAAAAAACATGCTGGTTTAGCTAAATCAGTAAACTCTACCTTTTTTCTGGACCCTCCTGCTTTATTCCTGCCAGGGAAATTCCTTCCTCTTAGCAAAAACTGAATTGTAGGCTGGAAACAAATCAAAGTACAGAGCACAGCTGGCTGCCCAACAGGAATATGATGCTGATTTCTACCACTCCAACTGCTCTGGGGCTGTTTTGTGGCCGGCTGGGGAACACATTGCTGCTCCGGATGGCAAATGTCAGCAAATACTTCCCACTTTCAAATTCATCTGGTACAGCTGTAGAAAAATGAAGTGCGAGTAACTTCCCTGACATACCATTCTTCACTAGTGTGGTTGACATGCTGGAGGGAATGGATGCCATCCAGGAGGAGCTGGACAGGCTCGAGAGGTGGCCCTGTGAGAACCTCATGAAGTTCAACAAAACCAAGTGCAAGGTCCTGCCCCTGGGTCAGAGCAATCCCCAGCTCAAACAGAGGCTGGGCAGAGACTGGATTGAGAGCAGCCCTGAGGAGAAGGACCTTGGGGTGTTTGGTGAGCAGAAGCTCCCCATGACCTGGCTTCAGCGTGCACTTGAGCCCAGAACCCTCTGTGTGCTGAGCTGCATTCCCAGAGTGTGAGCAGCAGCTCATGGAGGGGATTCTCCCCCTCTGCTCCACTCTGGGGAGATTCCCCCTGCAGCCCTGATCCAGCTCTGGGGCAGCAGCACCAGAGGGACTTGGAGCTGTTGGAGCGAGGCCAGAGGAGGCCACGGAGATGCTGCAAGGGCTGGAGCAGCTCTGCTCTGGAGCCAGGCTGAGAGAGCTTAAGGGTAGACCTTAGAGCAGCTCCAGTGCCTAAAGGGGCTACAGGGAACCTGGAGAGGTTCCTCAGGTACAGGTGATAGGAACTTCACTTTTGCAGCCAAAGGAAAACTAAGCCAAAGCACAGGATTCACATATCCCTAAATGTAGATACCTAAATAAATTATGGTCCCACATAATCCTATAGGGCTATGGATTCCTCCAAGAAGCGTATTCTTCCCTTTCTAAAGTCAGAAAGTGTCTGAGAGCCCTAATAGACCCCAGCTCTCTCCACTGACCAGCCTAGACGAGTCCACCTCATTAGCTTACCTGGCAGTATGCAGCAGGCCCATACAAACCAAACACCTCATCTCCAAAGCCCTGGAATCACTGTTAAATGAGCAACACTGGATGCCAATGCCATACAATCACTTTCACAGGGATGAGCAAAACTGAGAAGCATCACAGAATAAGGTTTCCAAAATAGATCAACACCAGATTTCCAAGTTCCTGCTATCAATGCCTGTCTGAAAGCAATACACGGTGTGTGGATGACTGTGTAGTATTTAGATCCCAAGAACTAGGGTGGCAATGTTTAGGGTGGCAAAGAGCCCAAAGCAACCCCTTCTGCAGTGCCTCACTTGCAATGCCTGCTCAGTCATCCCAACCCCAATTTATCTTTTACAGGAATAAAAGCTTCTGGGTGCAAGGCCAGATGTGCAGAGGGGAACGTTTGGACTTGAAACAAGGGGAAATTGAGCTGCAGTTGTATGGAGTCCTAAATATTTACTGCAATCCAGGCTGGAGTACTGACCTGCTCATTTGACTTTAACATGGAAAAAAATATTAACATTTAAAAGGTCTCTCACCAGAAAAGTGCCAAAGTATGTAATTAGAGGCTAAAGAAAACAAGCTTGAACAAATGTGCTGTGTCTTTCAGTTCAGATTCTCTACACGCCAGTTACCTCTGGAGCTGTACCAACTCTCCCTTCTGTCCTCAGACATAGATATATGAAGACACACGGTGCCAGGGCTGAGACTGCAACTTTGGTTTTTGCACATGCAGAAAATAAACCTGCACTTCGGTTCAAAACTACCAGTTTCTGCACTGGTGGCTGAGTTTTGAAGCACCAGCTTCAAAATACAGCTTTCCTTTGCACTGAACAACCACTGCCATGAAGCTTTAACCCCCAGACCAATACCACGATTCCACACTAAATTATTGCTCAATGCATTTTTCCTGGCTTTTGACATTAGTCTGGGGACAAGTGGCCTGCTCTGACCATATTTACATCCTCCCACTGGTACACCACAGCATCAGGGTTGGAGATGGTGACAGTGCACAGCTGAGAAGCTCCAGATGCAAAGCAGCAAGTGTGCCAGCAGCAGGTCAGCGGCACAGCATGCCATGTCTCCATCACCCTTATCTGTGCCAGAATGTGAATACCTGTCCCCGTGCTTCTCATGGGTGTTTGACGAGGGCCAGGCAGACAGCCTTACGGCTCCCAGGGCATTTAAGCACATGCTTAACCAGATGTCTGTGACTAATCCCCATTCCACATGTGCTGATGCTTCTATACAGCAAAGCGCTGAAGTCACCACTCCAGGACAGCGTCCTGAGGGTGGCTTTCTCCTCCCACCCACACAGAGGGAAAAGCTGGAAACAACTGTTTTGATAAGTACATCTGGGAGCTGAGACAGGATATGAGGGCTGAGAAGATGAATTGAATAACAAATCAAGCCCCCAGGGAGCAACTGTGAGTGACAGAGCATCCAAGAGGATGAAATCCCTGAGCTAGGCATGGCCAGAGTGAGGTGAGGAGAAGGTGAGTGAGGTTCTTGCGGGGACAGACTGATTACAGCAAGCAGCAGAGACCACTATCAGCATCCCAGTGAAAATCCCAGAGAAGGCAATGCCAAGGGGAAGACACACATCTCAGTGAAGGAAATGTGAAGAAAGATTTCAATTGCAGCAAAGCACCTGCTGAGAAAATGAATGTATCTGATGTACAACGGATCCTGATTCTAGAGACAGACGCTTTCCTGTGGAGCAGTACAGGTTCATCGGAGGGGCCAGCACAGCCAGCAAAAGGGGCCAGGAAATTGAAACTCCCAGAAATGGGCTGTCTCAGCTTCCTTTTGAGTATTTCAGACAAGAACAGTGAAATTTTCTACTCAAAGAGGATTATTTGGGTGAGGACAATGCAGGTAAGCACCAGGGATGTGTCTCTGTCCCTGGGCAGTCCCAACACACGTCAAGCACCTGCAAGCAGAGCAGATGGGCTCAGGTACTCACAAGCACCAAGACTTCTGCTATTGTTTTCCCGAGGCAGGAAAACACCTTTTCCAAGACAAAATCCTTCCCACCTGTTTCCTTCCGAATCAGAAACAGCTTCAGAAACATTAAGCTGCAATTAGGAGTGTAAATTGAGTCACA
The DNA here is from genome assembly GCF_963264785.1 of Psittacula echo. Taxonomy (NCBI): domain Eukaryota; kingdom Metazoa; phylum Chordata; class Aves; order Psittaciformes; family Psittacidae; genus Psittacula; species Psittacula echo. The sequence continues at coordinate 9,159,392 of NC_137750.1, read as the reverse complement.
AGCACGTATAACCCATAAATCTCCACATCCAATAAAAAATAATAGCTATGGAGAGTACGAAAGAGCTGCTAATTACTAAAGCTGTATTTCAACCTCGGGCCATTGCTGCTGTCTGGTGCCCTGTGTTAGACCCCTTGAATTGAGATGGGGATTTCTAATTATTCTCTCTGGATCCATTATTCAGTAATTGATTACCCTTTTATTTTACATTTCTCATGTTCATAGTTCAGGGTTGGGATTTTTTTTGGTGTGTGTGTTAATATATACGCACTGGTTCATATATATTGCTCTCGACAGTAGAGCTCTGCATTTACCAGCAGGCAGCTTTGACTTTCAAACCACAGCCATAGGACAGGAGGCAGGCAATGTGATCCCGGACAGTTACCTCTTGTGTTCTCTCAGTTTTTAGTTTATACTTTTTTATTGGATGAGGAAGCTTCAGAGAGAGAAATTCCTGGAGCTTACTTGGACTTGTCTGGTCACTGAGCCTCCGAGGTCTCCCACTGGAAGTCCGGCTGATTCCTAAGGCAAGAAGAAGATTTGAATGGGCCAAAGGAGTTCACGTGAATGTAGTATGTGGAGCAATCCCCCCACTCTGACTCTGTATCTGGCAAGGCACATTTTCTGTTGGGAATCTGCTCTGTGTAATGATCTCTGCAATTGAAGGGATGTTATATGTTATTTTAAAAAGAAAACCACCTGAAGAGAGACCTCCACCTTTCCCTGAAGATGTCGAACATTATTATTCAAACATAGCAAACCCACAAACATATTTACGCTTTCCAGAAACACCAGAGATAACTTTTGAAACCCTTAAGTAGGACACACACATTCACATCTCGCTTCAGGATGTTTTATCCTGGAGACAAGTGCAATGCTTCCAGAGACAGGTTTCCTTGCTGAGAGAGGGAAGCACAGGCATGTAAGGACCAGCACATGCCCTGCCCTGGCAGAGAGCTCAGCAAAGAAGCTCCTGCACAGAGATCACATCCCAGATGTGCTTGGCCTCGCCAGCAAACTCAGCTGCAAGGACAGCAGCAGCTCCCGCATTCAGCACTACAGGAAAGCAAACGGGGGGAAGGAGGGAGGTTCATTTTTGGCTGGACTTCACCCAGCATCATGGGAACACATCATGTACAAGAACCCTGTCGTGAGGTTAGACCAGCTGGAACAAGGGATGCACTGCATGTTCCAGGCAGATGCTAAACCATACCACAGTGATCCAGATGTTGAGCTAATTGTGCTCCATCTTTTTTAACAAAGAAAAATATTCATCATATTCATTGGGTTAGCACATGCTTAATGCATAAGTACCATGCTGAAGGAAGATACGTGAACATCTTAAGGTACCCTACATCATACATTACATTGAAAGACAAACCCCAGACACACCTGTCTCCTCCATTCCCATACTCAGTTCAGAAAGTAATCAGTAACTCCCTGCCTGCCTCCCAGACTCCAGGCAAGCCAGTGGGACCTCCTGGCTACAGCAGCATTCAAATCCATCAGCAACTCATTTAACTTCTCTGCCATTCCAGCTGCCTCTTTGTAACGTGGCGACTGCCACAACATTCCTTTCCCAGGGATGCTGAAAATCTCAGCAAGAACCAAACTTCAACTTAGCAAGCTTTTGGTTAAACCCTAGCCATGCACAGAAACCAGATGTCGATTACTGCCTCGGTTTCTCTTTTCTTGACACAATAAAAGGTGACACAAATGAATGCAGTGAAGCACCTCCTGTGGGATGTTATACTCTGAAACTACCCCAAAAGCTAGGATATCCTGATACAGGAATTCCCAAAAGGTCTGGCACCTCTTCAGTCTCTGTGGGTCTTGCTAGAGGAACAACAGGTCTAGGATGGTGTCCATCATCTCTGATCAAATGCTGCAGCTGTCAAGCTCCAGAATGGAGTCACAGGGATTAAAGCAGCACCAATTTAAGTTGTAGAACACCCCTAAACTGTGATTTGTAACACAGCCACAGCCTCACAAACCCTGTCAGCTGGAAGATTGCATCATACAAGAAAAAAACAAAAAAGTACATAAAGGCAGGAAAACTTTCATAGCAATGAGCCCTGGGCTGGAGGAAGGGAAGGAAAGAGCTGCCTGGCAACTCAACATGGAAAAAGCATCTCATGCTCGGAACCTTTTGCTTACATATATTTATATGCAGGTTCATTCTCTCTCTCCCTTTCCTTTTCTAACATAAAAAGCCTCTGTGTCTACCGCATCATGTGGCTGAACCACAGGGCTGGCCCAGGAAAGCAGCAATGCTGCCTAACTGAGGCAGCACAAGGAGAACCCACGGCAAGCACCACGAGAGCCATCGCCCAACTCAGCTCTGCCCCTCAAAGAGTCCCACAGCAGAAGGGTCAGAAATAGAGGTGGGACAGCCCACACACAGGCGTGACCACCCAGCCTGTGTTCTCCAGAGCTTTATCTGCGTTGCAACAGGGCAGAGTGCTGCTCCACACATCACTCAGCAAGCAGTTTCCATTACTGACAGTGAGAGAAGGGCTGAAGTTTCCAGAGGCCGGCACTACAACCAGCATTATAAATTTTAAATATTATTTTTTCTATTAAACCCAATCCCTGACATTTTTTTCTCAGGTATTTTCTCCCCTCCGTCTACTGCTTCTTGCTGGTGTATAGTCAGGATTTCTACCCTGCTCTATCAGATCTGCTGGACAATAAGCAAAGGGATTAAACTAGCAAGAATGAAAAGGGGTATTTCCTCTGCTCAACAGAGTTTTAAATAGCACTGCTTCAATCTGGGAAGAGGAGGGAGCACTATGGAATCCAAGCCAAACTTGCTGTGCGTGGTGTCCCACTGCCCCTCCAACAAGGGAGGAGCCATGCACAATCCTGGAAAGCAGATAAACAGCAGAGAAAGCTGGCAGCCTAGCAAGACAAGAGAAGATCTGTAAAAAAAAGGAAAAAGGAAGGGAAAAAAGAAAGGAAAAGGGAAAAGAAAAGAGGAGGGGAAAAGAGAAGAGGGGGGAAAAAGAGAAAAGAGAAAAAAAGGAAAAAAAGGAGAAAACAACTGCTAAAAATAAGTTGCTCTGAACACCCTGCCAGGGAGGCAGCACTGCGGGCAGGATAGAGAGCATCAGCATGCTGAGCGTGCTCTGGGGTTACCTCTATTTATAGCATGGAAGCAGCAGGCTGAGCCCCAGCTTTGAGCTGTGAAAGGAAAATCAAAGGCTTCCATCCCAGACACAGTGTCTATGAGTCTTCTCTCTTAACGCAGTTCAAATGCCCTTAAGCCATGCTATAAATTTATTGTAGTGCACAGGACTAAGGAACATAATGAAATATGCTTTATTTAGCTGAAATGAGGAATGCTTCCCCATGTCCCCGACAGAATGCCTCTAAAATGGAAGAGTCGAATAGCTAAAATTGGTCAGTCCAAGAACAGTTCATTCATCTCAGCGGATGTGCTGCAGCAGGATGGAGTGAGAACATTCCCAGAGCTCAGCCTCACCTTGGCTCACTGGCTGAGCACTGTTTTTTCTCATTTTATAATCAACAGCTAATTCCCTCCAGATCCATAGGCTGGGACCATATGGCACAGCAGAAAGGCAGCAGCAGCAAAGGACACTGGGCTTCACTGGGCTCTCCCATACAGGAAGCTAAGAATTGCTCCAAGTGGGCTGTGTCAGTGTAAGCAAGATTCCTGCCAGGCTCACGTTTAAACCATTCCTTCCTTACTCTGGAACAAACATTCTACTATTTCATGCTTCTTGCAGCTACTGATAAAGCACCCCATGGATGTAAAGCATCCCAGTATGGAAACAGAAGCATCTTACAGGTACTTGCCCTGATGCAGAGGGGGACTGAATCCAGCCTGTCTGGAGAAACTGTCCTTGCTACAGAGTGACTTTTCCCTAGAGCTCCAAAGGGAACCACCAGAGATGTTCACCTCCAATACGGTCAACATGTACATTCTCCAAAATACACCAGTTCTCACATGATACACCCTGAACTTTGTATGGATGCAGATAAAAACGAGACAGGCCACTTGAGATTTATTCCCTTCTCACAGTAAGTGAGCCAGGCAGCTACACTCACATGATGTAAATATCAAAAGAACAAATGAGCAATTTCCATTATCAATAGAAACCACAGGATGAAGACAAACAATGGAGGATGTAACCCAGGAACTTGCTCTCTCTACACAGTCCAGTAAAAACAAAAACCAAACGAACAAAAGAACCCAAATCAAACCAAAGTCTTGTTGGAAAGGGATGAGCCAAAACTAGCATGAGACATCCCTCACTGTGCTGGAGTCAGCAAAGCAGCACCAGCTCAGCTGAGCTGCCAGCATGACTCTTGCTTCTGTTAAATGTATTTGCTAGTGGGTCTGAGGTCAGATAATGCAGCTTGCTTCTTCACCCAGCACAAAAGTGGCAGGGTGTCCAGACAGCACCGGAGATGTCTCCGTTCAAGACCAGCTTCCTCCTGTGGAGATTTCTGCACTCTCAGTTTCCCAGAGCAATCTCCTGGGTGTACAGGTCTGGGCTTAGTCATGAGCCACCCCTAGACTTCAGATTTGGCACTGCGGTGGTGGGAGAACCCTCAGCAGAACAACACTTCAGAGGTGTCTACAGCACTTACACAGCACCAGCAGTTTTTAAAGCAAAGGCTGACATTTACAGTTGATCCACTCCAGGGCAGGATCTGCTCCAGCCTGTGCACTGTGCAGAGGCACAGCCTTGCCTCCTCTAATCTAACTTGCCCTTTGCCATCCCCTCAAGCCATCCTGTTGTCACAGGTAGGACGGATAGAAGATGACAGAAAGGTTATCACTTCATTTGCCCTGCAGCGGATGCAGAGCTGGCACAGGGACCAGTGCGGACTGCTGGGACAGTTTCACACTCCCTTTCAGGATGTATATATTCACTGCAACACTCTCAGGACCACAGAACGTGTGAAATCTCTCTTTTTATCTACTTCACAGGTACTACCCAGTCAGTGGACAAGAGATTGCCTTCAGCAGCCCCTGTATTTCATCCTGCTTCACATAGACAAGCTCTAAAATCTCCTTAGATAAAAAGCTGGAGAAGACCTTATCAGTACCGAGGCCTGGAGCTATTAACAGAAGGAGGATAACTCAGACATGGTTTGGTCCACACTGCACAACCCAGCTGCTGGATATTGAGCTGCAAAGCTTTAATGCTTGCATAGGACGTCATCTTCAGAGGCAGAGCCCTGCACAGGAAGCTGTGGGTGTCACAGTGAGGGCAGAGGGGGTCTGGTAGAGCCGAGTTCTGCAAGGGAGAGACATCTGTCTGCAGAGTAGCAAAGGAATGAGGATCTCTATCACTTCAAGCCCAAATCCAACGAACCACACAATTACTACTTCACTTCCATTAACTTGAAATCCATTTGCAACAATAAACTCAAAAGGAATATGGGGAAAATATTCATGTTCATTTCCAGCACTAATCAGAAACATGCACTGAAGAATAAAAAACACTTTTCCGGATTCTATGTAATAGGATTCTTTACAAAGCACCCCCTCCTGGGGTGTAGGATTCTGATGGAATGGAGGGATGCTGTTCCCAAGGTGCACTGCTTACAGGCTCAGGAACAGATCACTACCTCCTCCAACACAGTTGCCACCACACGGGTGCACCAACAAGCTGCATGTGTCTAGGTTGAAGGTCTATAGGTATAGACCATACAACCTAAACCACCAGCAACCATTTCCCTCACGTGGGAGCTGAATATCATCAGGCTGAGGCCAGACAACACTGCTAATCAACATAGCACTATTGACACAAGTGGAGCCATGAGTTCACACATAGAAAGAACCCAGCCCAAGCGTGGATTACAGATAACCCTCAAGGAAACCACAGGAAAATTGACATTATCTAGATGAATATATTCCTACCACAATGTTACACTTCTTTTAGGTGCCAAACACTAAAAAAATGCTCCGAAAACTTGCCCTAATGATAAGAGGCAGAAAGAATTAAGCCTCAATTTTTCCAGTGTTAGACAGGCTTCCCCAAACCCAGCAGTGGCCTTCCCAGAGCTCCTGGCCACAGCAAAGAGGTGAGTTAGGTAGAAGAACCAGTCTTGCACATGGCTGTAGAAGATGACAGGGGACCCAGCACCTTAACCTTGGCTCAAGTTCAGGCTTTCCTTTAAGACTTTAACTCAAATTAAACTGCAGTAATCCTCAGGAAATCAGTTATTTCATTCCTAGAGCTCAAGGCCAGAAAATTGCTTGGACTGACCTGCAAAATCCACACCACACATTTTTATCCGGTCACCATGAATTCAAGCTCGCGCTTGAACAAAGTCTTGGCTTTTCCGAAACATTCAATCTCAATGTCAAGATTAAAACGCTGGAGTGACCCCAAGTGCTTTGGCAAGTTGCTCAATAGTTAAAATGGCCTTCAAACAGCACAGAGACCCAGCCTGTTCCTTGTGCATTTGTTCTGAGGTGAGCAAACTCAATCCTCAGATGCTTGATAGAAATAACAAGATCATTTCACTGCTCTTTGTGATCATCTGGTCTTTACTACCCACAAATCCCTTGCAGCTGATAGTCATCCAGAGATATGCTGGACAACCATGAAAGCACAACAAAATAAATTAGCACAAGCAGTTTTTCATAGGAAAAAGCATGTTAGTCATCAGCTGGGAGCTTTCTGGTGAGAACCTTTCAGTAATGTGGCCGGGCAGCACAAGGAATGCCACATCACCATGCTGACACATCAATGACTTGTGTAAATGTGTATTTCTAATGCAAGTATCCACACAAACTGGAAGGGACCGGAAAAATGGGTCTTTTGTATATATTGTCAGTTTTTCCCTCAGGAGGGAGGGAAAAGGGTTTGTAAATGAACAGAAAGCTGTTCTTGTGAAGCTATACTGATTGGGAATGGACTTGGTAACGAATGGCATGTCTAAAATCACTTCCAGTTCACTGTTGAAGCCAAGCACACAAGAGAACTTGTCCCTCTAAACTTAACCTATCTTCATCACACTCTCACATTCCTTAGCTTTTGAAATCCAAGACAGAAGTAAGAATACGAAGAACCACAACTAACAGTGTCCTCATGGTATCTTCCCAAAATAAGGAGTGTTTTGCAGGAATATGGCACAGAGCTCACAAAGCCATTGCAAGAGCAGCTTGGATTTGCAGAACCTGCAGCTCTCCAGTAGAGATGGGAAGAGGGGAAGGTGCCTGAACTCATCCAAGCTGCAGCCTTGCTCAAAGAAGGAAACAATCAAATTCTTACATTAACCAGCTGCCACAAGAGCTTCAGCAAGCTAGCAATGTGTTAGTTACTGATTAACATTAATAGCACAAGAGCCCTCAGGAGCCTGAATGGACAAGGGATAAGGCTTAGCATGCAGAGCACTATGGAAACAAAGAACAAAACAAATGAGCACTGCTCATCCTTAGCCTTCCAAAAAGCCCCAAATATTTCCAGCATCCAGACTTAAGAGTACACCTAGCTTCCTCAGGCAATGACTACGGATTAGTTGGAGAAAACCTCTGTCAGATTTGAAGGAGGGGAAATGAATTCTGAAACTGCAATGTGCTATTTCCATATCGATCAAATACTCCCAAACCACCCCACAGCTCTCCTCCCCGCTCTGCGTGGGCCAGTAATGCTCTGGCTCTGACCACACAACAGAACTCCTGGTGCAAACTTCCTAGCCCAGCATCTGGCTCTCTGCTTCACCCTGACACAGTGCACAGCTTCAGCACACTAACCAGCAATCTGTAAAACAATTCAATCATCCTTCCTGAAATGTTTAAATCAATTTCTTGCCACCTTCTTGTAACCGCAATGCAATCCACATTCTATTTTCCAGCCACAGCATTTGCTCCATGACTGTTCACTGCTCCCCTGCTCTTGTTTCAGACACACAGAACTCCCAATCTTGTATTTCAGAGGGTCCCCCTGCAACAAACATTACTGGATTTATCATTGGAGCTCTGCAAGCCTGGGGCTGCCATCAGGATGTAATACAGACCCCTTCTGTTTGCCAGGCTCCGAAAGGCAAATGTTGATTTTTCCCAGAGATGGTTGGGGGTGTATAAAGGGGAAAAGCTGAGAACAAAGAAGCAGCAGCTCAGTAGCCAGAGGGCTGCAGACGACAAAGGGCAGAGGTTAAGGGTTCTCCTGAGCCTGGGTGACCCACTGGGCTGCTTGGTCTGTAGCTGACAGGACAGCCAGAGCAGCCAAACCTGGCCAGTTTGGACTCCCCAGCCTTAGTGAGCAACTGTTCATTCACAGCTGGAGGAGATAAGGGGTAGCCTTTGGTTTTGAGACCAGTGTCTGTCTCTGAAGACACAGCAAAAGGAAAAACTCAGCCAGGGGTTTTACTTAGATACTAACATTCAAGCCAAAGTCTCACTCCAGTCTTGTGACAAAGCGCCTTTTCCTCCATGCAGTACGGAAGATGCTCCACTGCAGCCATGTAACATCCAGATGAAGGAAACAGAGACAGGTAAAGAAGAAGCCAAGGGACCTCTATCACCAAATCCCATTTCCTCCCTAGCCAGAAATCTAGACAAACAGACAGAGTCAAGATTTACCAGCTGTCTGGACGCTTGATTGAGAACAGGTAATCTTGCAAAAACATTAAGTTCCAACAGATGATGATCACATTTCTCAATGCATCAAACATCCACACAAATGTACTTTGGGCTACAAATGCTAACTGCGGCCCTTTCACCCAAGCACCCCTAGTGTAGCAGCAGCCTAAACGCACACACTTTACAATCCTATGTTCATACAACAGTGAGCCTGGATGGCTTTGATCCGACCCCTGTGATACTCTGATGTTTCGCAGAATTGCCTGAAGGTCAGAAATCCCAGGATCAAAGCTGCGGGTCAGGAATCAGCTGCATGGGTAGCCCTACACACAAAAATTTAAGCTCAGAACTACAGCTGCTCCCTCAGGACACCAAACATCCACATTCTAACATCAATTTTTAACCCCAACTCCAATCACATCTTGATTCTCTGCTTATTGGAAGCCAACCTGCCCTAGGAAGATGCTGAGGTGGATGGATGGTGAGGGAGGAGCAACTCGGCTGTGGGGGCAAAGGCATCTGCAGGCAGAGGACTCAGAAACAGCTCAGCCACCATCACAGCTCTACCATGACTCGCTGCACGTAACTTTCCTCCTCCACACATCCTTTTCTCTGCCAGTAAAATGAGGTGTCAAACACTTCCCCTGCTTATAGGAGCAGGAGGGGTATATTATTTAATGTTTTTACATTTTAACTGTACTGTAAAGAATGATTCAGGCACTATCCATAGATTACTGAGATAATGTCTGCTGTTCTTAACTATCAGGAAAGAAGGAAAGTTGCAATCTTAGACTACAAGGAAGCCCTGGACCCGTGCAATTGAAGGGTTTCTCCTATTAAGTCTGCGTCAGAAGTAGCCAAGGCAATCCAGTTTCAGAAGGTAGTAACAGTCTTTGAATGGTTTTGCCTATATCTTACAATTATATTTAATAGTGGCTGCAGTAGAGAAATCGAAATGGAACTTGAGCCAGTGTTTAGGACATAGTTGAGTGCCTAATGTTGCAGATCAGTGTACAATAAAGTTTGCAAAAGGGCTTTACAAACTGCAGTATAACTCCATCTCCATCTAAAGAGATGCTGCAATTACCGTTCTCTCTTCCATCTCCAAGTCAGACACCCACAGAAAGAGCAACAACAGTCCTAAAGTCAATTACAGGAGTGCCTGAAGGCTGTAATCTGTGAGGGGTCAGCAGTTAATACTGAGATTAAATTTCCTCTGAGCTCCCCCTCTCCCAGTCTCTTTCATATGAAACATTCAAATGCATTTAATGGAGAACTATGAAAATATCAACAAAATATGCCTGCTGTGTTCTGCTTCTGCACATCAGAGGAGAAAGGTACCCAGCACAAATGCACTAAATTAATTTAAAACTAAGATGTAGAATCAATACATAAGTGACAAAATCTTATTGGCTTACCCTTTTAAACCTTTGTAAGGGACTAAATAACTCTAGACCAACACCTACCTTTCTGCCAAGCCATGCTCTCCAACAGTCAGCTCTACAGAGGGGCGGCAGGAAAACTAACAATAAGTTCATTTAAATAAACCCCATGTGTAGGAACCACCTCTACTTGATACAACTCCATGATGACACATTCCTCTCCCCAGGTACCAAGTGGTCCCAGTGCAACTCGCTCCTCTAATGGGTTTCTGCAGCTGCCAGCAAGGGGAAGGTAAAGCACCTGGCACCACCAAAGAGCTCAGTCCTGGCAAAGGGCAGAGTGAAATCAGTCCTGGCACAGGTGAAAACCGTTTCAAGCCATGGAGCACTGCTTGCAGCCTCTAAGGAAGCTTTTCTCTCTTGAAACACGGCTCACACAAGGAGACACAAAGCCTATTCTGTGGGTCTGGCTGAAAGGCAGCATTGTACATGGAACATGGCATGCTCGGTGTAACGGAGCTGGGCAGCAGAGATCTGGGCCCAATCCAGAACCCTCCCTTGAGTCACTCACCCCAGTGATACAAATCTTCAGCCTCTGCTATGAAAATCCTCACAACAACAAAGGCAATTGCTGCCACTTGCGTAACGAATACACGGGTAGGCACAGGGCTGGGATGTGATTTGTGTTGGGGTAGATTCTCCTTGGAAAGCTCAGCCTGCAACTACTAAGTAACCCAAATCTCCATGCACCAACCCCAGCACCACCAAGACCTTGAACAATAAGCAGCAGCACAGGAGAGGATTCGCAACATGGTCTTACACCTTATGCCATAAGTAATGAGCCATAGCGTTTGACCCACTACAACACATGCCCAGGCAGCTGCCAGCCAAACCTGAAAGGTCTTTGTCTGGATACTCAGGCCACTTCTTATGACCTCTATACCATCACCAGAGTTTATTACACAAAGCCGACCTTTCCCCAATGGCATCTCTTGCAGTCAGAGGACTCCAACACCTCTTGTCCAGAGGGGATCCATGGCACTGCCATGTCCCTCTAGCCCAAACCTGTCCTGACTATTTGCATTCTCTGTGGTGAGCATCGCCTGTGCGGGTACCTCCCTCCCCTGGCCTGAGCAGTGGGATCAACAAAGGGCCAAGGGAGGATGCTCTGGGGGATGTCAGAATTCCAGCCTTATCTCCAGCAGCTGAGATCATGGGTAGAAAATGTTTCTGTGTTGTCTCATCAGGCTTCCTGTTGGCACCCCTCTTCCTCTCCATGAAAGCACCTCTTTTGTGAGCAGTTTTGGAGCCAGAGAAAAATGTTTGCCGGTACAGACTAAATGCATTTACCATTTCTGAGACATTAGATCTGAAATGGTGCCTGTTCCTCAATCAGCTGTGTCTCGAGCAGATCAGAGGAAGCAGCCCCAGCTGCATGGAGGGATGCTGCTGCTCCTTTGGAAACCTGCTGTTACACCAAGCAGTCACTCACTGCACCACTGCTGCAAGCTGATGGCCACGTGCTTTGGTGTCTGCGTAGGAATGATGCCTACTACTTAGGATCATAACCAGAGGTCTTCAGAGACCTGGGTTTGACTCCTTGGGAGTCACAGACACCTGTGAGTTTGGGCAGCGCCCACCTGAGCGTTTGCGTGTTAAACATCTGCATGGGAGCCCCAGAAACTCTCCACAGTCAACAGAGGAGACAGGCTCTGTAGCCAGTGAGTCACTTCCATCCTGAGATGGAGGTGGAAGATAGGGTGATTCATCTGACAGCGACTGGCTGGAGACAGGCTGCAGGGACCAGCTCTGATTCAGAGAGGCTTTTAGGTGGCTCAACTTAGGAACATTCAATCCCATCTTGTTTTTTTCCGGGCCTCAGTCCTCTGTAATAGGGGATATTAGCTGTCTCCTAGCTTTCATGTCTGAAAGACTGCAAACACTTCCAGGAACAGGAAAAGCATTCTGATCATCTGCACAGTCATTACACAAGGAGCAGGAGTCAGGATAGCTGATTATGCCCCAACCTGGGTACACAAACCAATGAAGCAGCCTGTTCCACTGCCGCTCAGTTTCCTCAGCAATAAAGTGGTATAAGCATATGTGTCTTTCACGGACAATTAATTCCCCATGGACACTTGGGAGGGCTTTGGGAGCACAGGTGAAACAACTATGTTCATTCACAATGGACATCCCCTGGAGGAGCCCCAAGCCCCTCTGTAGGGCTCTGCCTGGGTGATATAAGCACAGAGCAAGGCCACTGCCAGGTAGACACAGAATCCAGGAGAAGGTGAGGAACAACCATGTCCCTCTCCAGAGGAAATTGTCACCGCTTGTACCCCAAGTTTCCTGTGTGTAAACAAAGCAATGCCCTCCAGGGCCCTTGTGCATCTGTCACCATCAGTTTATTTCATAAGAAAGTGAAATTGAATAAAGAAAAACCACAGCTGAAACCATGTTTAATCTTGCGAAGATTATGGTTACATGATTTGAAAAGCAGAGGAGGCTGTTAAGCTCCTGAAGCAGAGGTCTCTACTTGGTTTAGAGTCTTGTTTTGTCCATAATCTATAGGCAACAGGGCTTGGATGCTTACATGATGTTCTGAGAGACTATGCCAGAGCAGTTTTTAATCCAAAGCCTGATCTCCCAGCTGTGTTTTGACCTAAGGATACATCTTTCATTATCCATCAGAAATGGGAAATAGAGAGCTTATAAAAGATGAAGATGATCCCAAGTGGGGATGAAATGCTACTATGTTAGAGAATATTAGAATTCAAATTAATCCTGAGACACTGGAAATGCCCAACAAACAAACAAGCAAAATCCCTGAATAGGATGCAGTGTGATTCAACAGTGACCAGTGTACAAAGGTCTAATCTACTCACTAGACTTCCTCAGGTCAGTGGTTCCTATAGAAGATTCATATCCCAGAAGGGATATATCAGCTGCAGAAATAGCTTAGGGTGACAAGTACTCTGGGCAGGGGCTTGCAGGGAGGTGGAATGGAGCTGACTGTACGCTGAGGTGTGAAAGGCAGACTGTCAGAGCTGGGTAAATAGGAGAGCCTGCATCATACAGGCTCAGCCCCAGGAGAAGTTCACCTTGTAGAAGATAAGGATTATACCTGTGCCCTTTGCAAACCTGCTCAGTAGATCCTCAATGGGAAAAGCCACCAGGTGCCAGGCAGAGCAGCCCTGGTTCAAGAGTTCATTTACACTCAACCAGTTTGTCTACCTGGGTTCTACCATGCCTGTAAGCTTCCCTCCTGCATCAGAGGCCAGGACAGCTTGGCTAGATGAAAAAGCAGGGAAGCCTGACCATGCATGGCCAGTCTTGCAGCTAGCAGCCTGCTCCCATCAGATCAGCAAGGCTGTCTGCTTCAGCCTGCTCCATCCCTGCAGGCCTGTGAGTGCTGAGGGAGCAGCAGAGCCTTGTGGAAATGCCCAGACCTTCTCCACTCAACAAGTTAACAGGAGATCCTCCAGGCTCTGTTAATGAGCCACGATTTTGCCTTGAAACTGAATACCTTGGAACTGAACAAGGTGCTGCACGGCACCTGCTCCAGTTCCACGTGACAGCCAGGGATTTGCTTACAGAGAAACGCAAACAAACCCACCCTGGCAAGCGTTGTGCTCTCCTAGAGGTTTTATACAAGGTCATTTCCAGATGGAAAGCAGGAGAGCATGGAATAGTCCTGGGTAAAGTTGCCGCCCAGTGCCTATTCAGGCAGCTCTGGCAGCTCACAGTCAATGGGGAGAAGGTGGTGAGGAGGAAGGAGAAAAGCCACAGTATCTGAGCAGCCCCCTCTCCATACGCAGTGACAGTTTAGTGCCATACTGAGCACGAGATAAGTATTTTTAACACCACATCTTCTCCTTTCCTAACCCACTGTTCTCCATCCTGTGATACCTTTTGTGTCTACAAACCATGTAGATTTAAAAGGATACGCAGCTTCTCATCCAGAATGCTCCTGACCTAAGACACCAGTGTGGTTTTTTGCCTGTGGTTGTCATTTCTGCTGTCCAGATGAGTAGAGTTAAAACTTCACAGACTAAGGAATGCTGAAGAAGACACCATTCCCACATAGCCTGGTGTCTATCTGACAAGTTCAAAGAGAGACCTGTGCCCTCGACCTGTGCTGTGACTATACAAGGAAGCTCTGAAGACAAGGCTACAAACTCCTGTTCTACTTATGGGAGAGGTAGATTTCTATGCAGATGCACAGCCTCACTGGGAAGTGTTCACAGAGTGGAAATTATCAATAGAAATGTCTTTCTGTAGGCACAAGAACTTACATTACCTCATCAGACTATTTATAACAACATTTGGAACAAAGAACTGTAATTGTAAAACAATTCAGGGGTTACTTGTATAGCTCTTACCTTCCCAGAGGCAACCACAGCATCCCTCCCAGTATGTCCCAGGACAACTTCTGGCTATTCTAATTCATCCTAGCACATAACTCTCTGAAGAAATCGTTTCCTGTCTGGATGTTTTCTCTTGCACCCTTACAAGATTTGATGTTTTCTGCTCTTTCCCCCTCAGAGCAGTAACGCAGAACCATGTGGAACCTGATTCACCTCCTGCCCCCATCTTCTCCACCTTCAGTGCCTGTTGGGAGATAGCTGCAGAAATGCTCAAAGTATCTCCTGTGGTGACTGAGGAGGAAACACACTCATTTCATCAGTGAAGTCACTTCCTTCCTTGAGTCTCTGCTCCATCCCCGAGCCCAGGGGCACTGTGGACTGTGCCATGTGCTGGGTCTGCATCCCCCTCTCCTGCCCTTCCAGGCCCAGCCCTTGCTCGTGCCTCTCCACTTTCTTGTACTGGTTTTCCTCACCAATCTCCACCAGTGTATGTGCTCTGCCAAGCACATCTTCTGCTTTCCCACCCACTGACCCACACTCCTGTGTACACCTGACCTGTGGGAAACACCTTTGACCCCGGCTACGCATCTTGGTACCAGTCTGTCCATCCAATGGAGGGGCTTTGGCTACAGGGGCTCTTGGCTTTCCTCCACAGAGCTAGGAATGAGAACACTGTTTATTTTTACCCATGACTAAGCTCCTAGCCAAGGGCTGTGTGACTATGACCCAGACCAATCTTTCAGCTCCTTGCTTCCCAGTGTCCAGAGCCACTAACCCTACTTCTGTGTTACAAACTCTGCCAACAGCAGCCCACAAACTGTCCACCAAGGAACAGGAGCAGTCTATAAAATGGTTTAATGCAGATGCCTGCAATAATCAGCACCCAGTACATTGGAGGCTTTTTTGACTTATATCAATTCCCAGGGGCTCCCATACTTATATTTGTGAACCACAGGACATAAAAGACTCAGTAAGGTCTGAACATTAATCCAGACATATATTATGAAACAACTTTTTACTCTTCCCTCTCCACCACGGCTCAAGCACAGGGCTCTCATGTTTCCCATGATGCTCTTAAACTTAGCAAAGCCAAACACAAAAAAACCCCAATGCAGCCATAGATGTACTCTTTCCCTCTCCCCACCACATACACTGTCTGAAAAGCCTGACATTCATTTAAAACACTGTTGTCTGGTGCTGATTTCCTGGAGAGCGGCTGATCCATGAAGAAGCACATGGAGAAGAGCAGGTTTGAAACCTCTACAGATGGATCAAACTTGCCAGGGCTGAGCTCATCCTCCCCAGTATTAACTCATTAACTGCAGGAATCAGCTGTCAGATTATTTCACATCACTGTTCGGAGGTTTATCTGACAAAAACCCACTCCAGGAAATAAATCACAGCCATGTGCTGCAGCTGCCAAGAGGGACGGGAGGGACCACCCAAGCCATGACATTCCCCAACATCCCACAGCACTGACAACCTTTCTGTGCTCAGATGTAGGACTCACCAACTGAAGCATCTCACTTGTCAGGACAGCAATTTGGGAAAGCATTTACAGATGCAGATGGAGCTGAAGGACAATTAACATTGAAGGGCAATTAGCTACAGTAATGTTGGTCCTTCAGGCTATGTAAGTCTGGGCTGTTCAGAAAACACTCAACAGCTCTGACAGTCATAACCTATCTGCTAACAAAAATTATTTTAAGAGGCATTTGAGATCCCATAGTAGGATATGGTGGGTTTAATACATCTTGGGCACACTCCCATTTCTCAGTATAATGCCCAGTTTGATAAAACATACTCACAAACATGAGAAGGCAGGACACCAGAGGGGAAAAATCCCTTCATGCAGCAGACAGGGCTGCAAGTGCACGTAATAAAGGTCTGAATTTAAGGATTTCCTGGTGCTCCCAACAACTGACCTTAGATAAAAGCAATACAGTTCACATGACTCCTTTTACCACTAGAACACTGAAAATCAGTGAGGTCAGAAACCTTCCCCACAACAAACCAGAGGATGAGGAGGATTATGGTATTTCAGGATTGGACTTGCAACAACTTTCAGTGCTTCAAATTAAATTATATGTCGGCAATGAACCACATCTCATCCTCATTCCTACTGATTAAATGTATATAGAGAGATTTTAAGTTTAAAAATTAATTAAAAGTCATCTTGGAAGGAAGATGGGAACTGAACATTAAGAGAGCAAAGTGTGTGTAGAGTGCTGGTGATACTGCCAGCCACAGACAGTGGCAGGCTGGGAGCTCCTCACCAGCTGAGTCAGTGGGTGACACTTGCTTTTCTGCAGCCCAGGGCTGTACCTTTCCTGCAGGCAAAACGAAGCCTCCAGCTTCTTTAACACAGCCTTCCATCCGCCTTAAACTCACCTGAGCAAACCCCCTGCCACCTCCCATGGTCTATTATGTGCAAGCCCTTTGTCCTGACTTGTAACACACTAAGATCTGTTATTCTTCTCGGCAACTTTTATTCCTACATGTCCGGGCACTTACAGCTCAGCCACTGAGTCATTCAGCAGCAGCTCTCAGCAGTAACCGCTGAGGGCATCTTGCTTTGTTTCTAATGTCTATTATATAAAGCTATAAGCAATCCCTATTTCTCTTGATAGCATCAAACCAAAGCAAACTTGCACCTAGGGGCTGCTCACAAGGATCAGAACTCCAACTTGCTCTCCATGTACGTGCATGCAAAGCTTCCCTGGGATCCCCAGGAAGGTTGCAAAGGGACGTGACTCCAGACAAGCTGAGGGAGCATCCGAGTGTCAGAGTCCCTCTGTGCTCCCAGCAGTTGCTTTGGGCTCAGCCCTGGAGGGCCTCGGGGAGAACTGCTGTGTGCTGAGCTTTTCCCAAAAGGAGCTGGTTCCTCTGCAGATCATCCCTCAGTGAGCACTCTCTCCCTTGGGAACTGGAGCCGTTATTCCCTTGGTCCCCAGAATAGCAGTACTCCCACACCAGGAAATTACAGACTTTCTTGAACATTACTGTAGCCTTTTTAATTTCCATTATGTCTTTATCTGTCTCCTCCCCTTACACTCCTTCTCTAAACAAATCTCCGAGCTGCACAAAGTGTTTCCTGCGAATAATACTCATCTGGCATGGACAAAGAGAAGAAAAATAGAAAATCCCTTCTGCTGCCAGTTCCAGCTTGCTATCATCCCTCCAGCTTAACTCCCATCTGCTCAACCTGGGAGCCTAGAAGGCAGCATGATGTTTGAGGGAAATGGAGGGGACAGTTACATACTCTGGGCATCAGATTTGAGCCAGCCCTACCTGAAATTAAAAGCTCGGGTCATGGAGGTAACTTATATTGTGCTTCAGACTGCTGCAGTGCTAGGACTTGAGTGCTTGAGCAAGAACTGCACAAGAAGCCCCTTTTGCCCAGCATGGCCAGATGTTTTCACAAATGTAGCAGCACTGGGCAAAAGCTTTCTTTTCCTGTCCTCCTGGTGCCATCCCACCCTGATGCTGGGCTCTGCTCTAGAGATGTCTGAATCCCTCTGAGCCCCATGAGAGGCTATTTTGTCCATGTGACAGTGGAAGCTGTCTTACAACACAAAGCCAAGATTCCTTTTCAGAACTCCTACAGTGATGGACCAAGTGCCCCATCTCACAGCAGCTACAAGAAAGGCCTTTGCAAGCCTGTGCCATCACCTGAGTGATGAATAAACACAGAATAAAGCAGTTTCCCAGGCAGCTATGACTTCCCTCTCTGAAACATAAACCCTTTAAAGGGTGACTTTTGCTGCCCTCGTCACTGGTAAGTCATTGCAGGCCAGTGTGGGAACAGGCTGACTCACCAGTGACAGTGCTGCCTCTCTCCCACCACACCACTGATTGTGGCATGTGATTTCCATAGGGAATGATGGCTACACAAGCATGGCTGCTCTTCCAGAGGACACCAGGACAAAGGAGGAAGAGAAGATCCCTGGTTTGTTGTTAAAGACACTGGCGTGGCCAGTGAACACCAGGCCTAGGGACTGGTGGATACCACCCCGTCCTGCATGGTACCAGGGAGCTTACAAAAAAGAAGCAGACACTTTACACATCCATCTGACAGGTTAAATCTTCCCAAATCATTGCTATACAAAGTCATCTCCTCTTTCACGGTCTTTGCCCTGGGTTTGGATCCCACCTTATGCTGCAAACCCCACAGCGTCTTCTGTCCAAGATGGAACAGGTTAGCCTCACACAAAGCACCCCACTCGCTATCTGACCAGCAGCACTGCTCTTGGGAGGGATTTCCCTGCAAGCAGTGAGCACACAGGGAGGTATTCTCTGCAGCAACATCTCCCCATTCCACATGGCCTCACTTCTCTTTGCTCACCCCAGGTGGGGATAGGAAGATGATTGGTGTTTCAGAGAAGCAGATAATCACCCCATTGGGCCACACATGACTTTTTGTTATTTCTGCATATGTCTGCATTTTGTGGTTTCTTATTTGGCTTTCTCCATATGCTGGATTCCCTTGCTTCTCCAAACTATTTCCTAACAGGTGTTGGGATGTTTTGCTACCTGAACCAAAGCTCTACCACTGCCTGTACATGCCAGCCAAATCTGCCCATGATGGAGCACCCAACCAAACCCGTCACACTGATCCTGCCAGCCCAGCACAGTGTGGTGCCGATGCAGGAGAACCTGCTATAGGAGAATCTTTTCATAACAACATTACGTCAATCATCACGAGCCATCAGAAACATGTGACAGCAGACTCTGTTGACATTTAGGGGAATATATTCTGTCATCATGGTACTAAAATGTAACAGTTATGCTTTTTGATTGAAAATCTCGTGATCCCACCTCATTCTTAGCAGCAAGGAGGCACAGAAGTAAGACATCCAGGACTGATGCTATCAACAACTCTTGATAGCTGTTAAGCCAGAGAAACAGACGGTGAGGCCCTTAAGGCAGCTGAGAAGAGTCTGTTTGAGGATCAGGGTGCTTTTGTCCAGCAGAGACTCCAACAATTTGTGGCATTTGAGGAAAATCACAGACTTCAGTACCATGAGGGAGGACAGGCACATGAGAAATCTAATTCTCCAAAACATACAACTTTTTCATTTTAAAAGTAGTTAAAAGAATTGATAAAGGATTTTAGCTGTTGACCACACAGCGCAGACCTGGCCAATGCTGCCTCTTGGCCATGGCGTTGGCTTGGGAGGATGCTCTGTGGCACTGCCCTGCTCATAAAGCCTTTGCTTCTGCTGCCCATCACACACCACTCATCGAGGAATTCAGAAGCGGAGGGAGGGAAGGACTTTTCTACTTCTCCTCTCTGCAGCACTCAAGACAATGGTACCACTCTCTCTGCGCATCTCTAAATGTTGCTATAGCTCAAAAAGAACCTTTGGGGCAGCAGGCAGTGGGAATGTCAAAGGCTATGTCCAGCCTTGCATGCAGCAATGGAGAAGTGACTCAGGCAGAGAGATAGCAGGGAGCAGCATGACGTGGTAAAAAACAAAACAAAGTAAGTGAAGAAGGTTGTGAAAGAAACCCCACCAGACAGAATGTGTGAATGTGAACAGGCACCATGACTGCTGTTTACTGGCATGGAGGAGATGTGGCTGTCCAAAATAGTGAGCAAGTGTTTATCACACAGGAACTGCATCACATTTGTTCTCTCTTTTCTTTGGGGCTTAAAGAAAGGATGGGGCCATGAACATTTGGTACCAACCAGCTTTCACATGGATCTGAATGATGCAGATCATCCACACAGCTGACCAACCCACAGAGCTTTCAGCATCCTGAAAATCAGATGCAAAGCCCTTTGTCTGTGCACCAGCTTTGTGCTATTCTTGGACTAACAAGTTCATTTTGTACTCCTTGTTATTTTCCTTCCTGCTGTTTCAGTAACATGAGGTAACACAATGCCAACACAAAACCATGTCGGTAAAAACTTCCACAGCCTCAGGCAAGAGACCGGTGTTTCTGGGGCAGCTCACCCCATGATGGCCCTGCCAGCACTACTATCCCTCCTCTTCCCTCTACTCCTGGAATCCAAAACTCTTCCCTCACCCTTTTCCTTCCTCTTCACATTCCCCACACTCACACTTACTTTACTAACGCTTCCACCCTGCTCTGCCATTGATGGGAAAGGAAAGGAGCCCAGGCCAGGTTTCACAGCTCTGCTTGAGAGCAGAGACCTGTAAGGGGGAGAAGGCATGGATGGGTGGTAGCAAAAGAGCAGAAATGGCATCCTCTGGGCAAGGTGAGAGGTAGGAACCAGCTGTAAGCAGAACAACAACCCAGCACATAAATATGTGCCTCTCATAAAAGCAAACACAAGCCAAATAAGCAGCATGCTGGCTCCTCCACCTGTGGTTTCAGTGGTAGCTCTGCCCCACCAAGCAGTGAGGACACAGGATGGAACAGAAACCCTGGCATTTCTGACTGCAGTGGGTTTTTCCACTCCTGCTGTTCTACAGAAGCCTTCCTGAAGGTTGATGCCTTTCCTTATTACACCTTGTATTTGCTCAAGCACTGCACAGCCGTGCCAGTGGCTGCTGTGCCTCTCCATAAACCAGTTTGTTTACCAGTTTGTGAAGTTTACTGCAAAGTGCTTTAGCACATCAGGGACAGGCAGAGCTGTTTCACACAGAGATAATGGGTAGAAGTGGGGCAAAAGGACAGTTCATTCATCTGAGCTGGTGGAGGCATTCATTGCTTGCACTGAATTCAGGTTTTGAGCAATTGATTTGAACAGCCACAGACTGAGGATCCAGCTTCTTGTGATTGATTGCAAGTCCTCAGCACAATAATCTATCTCGTTTTAAAGATCTCTTGTTGGAAGGTTTTGAGGAGTAAGAGCTGGCTGTGAGTTTGAGCTGCAAAAAATGGCTTTTTAATTCTCGTGTATTTCAAAACAAACTGTTTTGTATTTCTGTCCAAAATGTCAAACTAAATCAAATGAATGTTTTGTCCTTGTTCCTGCCGTTTGGCCACTGAACTTCAAATATCACATCAGTCTGAACAACTCTGTTCGTTTTATCATGGCTTAAACACACGGTGCTAGCTAGACAGGAGATGGGGTCCTGTTCAGGAGAGAACAACATGGCTCGGCAAACAACAGGTCATCTCTGTCCAGTCAGCAACCTTTGTGATAGTGAGGTTTAAAAGCCATTGAGGGAACTGCACTGTGCAGTGTGAGCCTGAAAAAGATCCAGTCTCAGTGTTTCCAGAGGACTGGCTGTGCCAGAGATGTACTGAGGCCCCCACCACAGGCACCACACATCCAGTCACAGCCCCTGATGCTTTTTTTGGGGGGGGCAAGTCTATCCACCACTTCTTCGTTGCACTTTGATGAACTCCATTGACTGCCAGATGAACACTCACTGCGGTGTGCCCCTGTGCTATCACAGCTGCACACTGCAGCTCTGCTCACCCCCAGCAAGAGCTCACTTGCTTTTCTTCTTTACCAGCTGCACATACTGGAGTATAAACAGGGAGCCTTTTGGTGGGGTACAAACCTGATTTGCCCCGTTAGTACCAGTAACTGCTGCTGGATTGGGCCAGAGCTGCAGGTATTCAACATCTACAGGATGCTGTGTGGTGGCGGCACCAAGGCAACACAATGGAGCTGGGTCAGGAGAGAACCCTGCGACACTATAAACCAACATCTTTCCTCAAAGCTTCCCAGTCTAGATAATGCCAACAACTTCAATTTGACTAATATTCTATTGTCATAATATTCTATTCCATGTTTTATAGGGAATCATTCTATGAGTCACGATGTGGGAAAAAAATATTGTTCCTAAGTCCTACTGCAATGATCAGATCAGTTTTCACTCTTGCTCCTGCAGTTTTCTTATAGCCTTGGCTCATATATGAGGAGTTATTTCTCCCTAAGTGCCTAAGCAATAAATCAGGAGTTCACAGTTTAGGTAAGAGGTATCACACAACCACTATGGATAATTCTGGAGGCACTGTAATGATGACAATCCTTATTTCAGTGCACGCCAACACCTTACAGAAACCTGAAACTGCAAGCAGTCCTTGGCCAAAACAATTTGCACCATCCCTAATAATACTTATAAGTAATCGTGTCATTTATCACAAATCCTGCCTACTGCTTCTTTGGCAATGCAATTGTGCTTGAGTAATGGAAAAGGAGAGTTGAAAAATCCTTTATAAAAATAGTATTCCAGGACAAGTAAAACATCTCAGGAAAAACCTCTCCTTGCCTTAAGCATCTGAAATAACAGACATCCCTAAAGCAAACATGTAAGAGCTGGCTTCAGCAGCAGTTATTGCTCATTTTAACTTGCTATGTAAATTCTCCTTTTCTCCCTCTCCCCTCCTCCTCCTGCTGCTGCCAGGAAGTCCCAGGAAAGAGAAGTGCTACCAGGCTGAGCTGCATGTGCCCGCGGCTACGGCACAAAGGTCTGAGCCTCTCTGCTGGTAAGAGGTAAAGCATTCAAAAGCAAACTCTTTATTTCAACCACACCTATATGGCACGTGCTCAAAAGCCATAGCAGATGGGTAATCATTCCCCTGAAGTACTTTAGAAAAAGTAAATCTCTCCTGGGGGGGGGAGCAGCCTGCTAACAGGAGAACACTACAGCAGCTCTGCTGTGTTTGTAGAGCAGGACAGAGCTGGAGCTTCAGCCTTGTGAAGTCAACTGAGATCCTCCAGCTGGGCTCAGTGGGACCCAGTCCACAGAACAGATCCAGAATATACCGGAGAGGAGCAAACAAAGCCAGCAAGGGATGCTCCCTAACCTCAAAAAGTGTTCCGAAGATGCTTAGGGTTTCCTATTGTCATCATTTTCAGGAGTTTCTCAGCCAGGCGCTCTGTTTCCAGCCTGTCAGAGGTTGTCAGCAATGTGCTTGAGAAGCACAGGGTTTGCAGCTGAGAAATCACTTTGTCACCTCACCAGTTTCTCTGGCAGTTGGAAGTTCAGAGGCCCTGCAGCACCCTGTACATCTTACTCATGTCTTGGAGATGCAATCTGGACTCCTGGTGCAATTCTCCCAAGCAAGCTACCATCACTGTTCCACAACTTGGAAAACATCCACTTTCATGGGGCAGGGAGGGTTGACAGAGGTGGCAGCTCTCCAAAGGCACAGTGGGTGATTAATCCAGCTCCTCTCTGTCCAATCAATCAGTGAGAGGCAAGGCCCCAGCACTGCCTGGCCAGGAGCTGACACATGAATGTGAAGCCTTTACTACATGAACATGAGAGCTGCTCAGAAGAGCTGCATGTGCTTTGTGGAAGATTAGTGCAGGTAATAAATAGTGCAATTATCCTGTTGCTTCAGTCTAGCATATCCTGGCTAGTGTAATTCTTCTCTGCAGTGTACCAAGGGAAATCTCAGAGCAAACAGTGTTTCCAAAATACAACTGCAGTCCCTTTGAAATAAAAGTACTGGCCAGATGTCAACAGACCTCAGTTGCAACACCGAATGAAGGTGGATTTGTGACCAGGGACACACCAGTCCCATCACGGGCTTTTGCTCCACTCCAGCACAACCAACCAAAGCAAGCAAAGCAATTAAGGACCACTTGGCCTCATCTGCAAGAAGTCATAATAGCAGGTCACACAGTTACTGACAGCTTTTCCTTATGACAGCCAGTTATCTCCAGACCAGTTCTGGCACTTCTCCAGGGCTGCTTTAGCCACTGTCTGCACATCAGGAGGCCTGTACAAGTAACAGTTCTTCCTACACACAATGCACAAACGTTAGTACCCACTTTAATCCATTACAACATGCTAATAATCATGCTTAGGCTTTCTCAGGTTCCTTAATAAAGCCTCCCTGGCAGTCTATTTAGCAACACTAATGAGAAATGTGCAAGAGAGAAACATGACTAATTAATTTTAACAATAAACAGGCAGCAGCATCACACAGGGAATTTTGTGTGTAAAGGCAAACCCCCAGCTCCTGTGGCTAATGAGCTCAGGCAGGGTTGGCCATGACATGGCTCGAGTGGCTGGCAGCACAGCAGCTGCCACCAGCATCCCTGTCGTGGCTCAGGATGTTAGAAGGCCATCATGGTGACACCACATCCCTGTAGCAGCTGGGGCAAAGCCAGGGCAGAACTGGGCTTACAGAACACATGGTCACGGGCTGGTAGCTGGAATCAAGCAGAAATCAGCTGCAGAGCAAAGTCCTTCACCTTGAGGAGCTGCCAGAGGCACCTGAGCTTTACGGGGTGAGCTACAGACATATCTCCTCTTTTGTAGGAGTTGTGTCCACTCTATTGTGCGCCTGCCACTTCTTGGGACTGTTGGCAGGATTTTACAGAAAACTCAGAGAAATAACATCAATCAGTGCTGCTTGCTCCTGTGTTAGCTGGGGAGGAAGGAGCCTGGTGAGCCTGCAAGAGCAGAGGGTACAAAGCCCTCACCCCACAGGGCAAGATGAAACAGGATGGAGAGCAGGGAGAGGAGAGTCCTGCAGCATTAGGAGATCCCAGCTCTTCAACCCTCCATTTAGAAGTCCTTCCGGCCCCAAAGAAAGCTGGTGTCACACACAATGCCACCATTCCATTTCATTTCAAGCTGCTGCTCAACACTGGAGCTTGCTCTATGCTGGCACAGGTGCCTTCTGAATAACAAGCTCCATGCCACCAACACTGAGTTCTGCCTGGAACAAGTTGCTTCCCTGGATTTGTTTTGCTTTTTAAGCCTTTTCCACTGAACAACAGGGTTTGTTTACACACAGTAAAATAGCTCACTCTGTTACAGAGTGCTTGGAGGGAGAGGGGCTTGTGCAAGTTGTACCTTTGGGGTTTTAAACCTTTTTCTTTCCCAGTAGAGACCCACAGAGAAAGAGGCGAGAGAGAAACAACAGGCTGTTCCTTGCTCACCTGAATACGAGGATTTCTTCATGCCGTCGCTTCGAGCTTTGACATAGGAGCTGGGTGAGGCGTTGGGTCCCTGGGGTTCCGTGCAGCAGGTGTGATCCTTTTGTCGGTGCAAGCAGGGATGGGGAGGGGACGCGCACGGTGCCACCACATCCAGGCGCGTGGCTCCAGCCGAGGGGCAGCCCAGCGCTCCAATTAATTAGCACACACCTTTCCCAACCTCACACAGTTATGGGCTGTTCCAACTCTTCCGGCACCGGCAGGGTAGAGCAGGGCTCAGCCTCCCTGGCAGCTGCATGTTATCCCCCTGGAAAACAAATGGTCTCGGATTAGTCCTACCAACTCCCAGCCCTGGAAATCCCAGCGTATTTAGCTAGTGCAGCAAAGGGAAGGGAGGGAATTTCACGCCTCCAGACCAGCACACCCCATGGCTTTGATTCGGCTGTTTGCTGCTGGTGCAGCTTAGGTCAGAGCTACTCTCAAGTCAGGCAGCTTCTAGTTCAAAGTGCATTAGTGGCCTGTCAGCATTCTGCAATGTAAACACCTCTTTCCTCTTCATACCTACATGTAAGGGACTCATTCAAGGCTGTAAGTTGAGCAAAATGCTTACACAGGTTTGCAACACAGGGAGAGCTATGTGCAAGCAGTTACTCACTGCTCAGTAGGATGCAGAGCGCCACGTATTCCATAACCAGTTCCCTAGAGCGCTGGGATCTGGGCATGTCCCCAGGTTACTGAGGAAGAGGAGGCTCCATTTCGCAATTACTTATGTGCCTCAGCACTCGGATCTGCCGGGAAAGCAGACGTACTCCTGATCACTCCCTGTGAAACACAGGTTGGACAATCAGCCACACAAACGCAATAAGCTGGGGGCATTATGAACACAGACAGGAAGAAAGAGCAAATTAAGACTAGCTATGACTAAAAGCACAGTGAAGTGCAGAAGCCTGAACTGCCGCAGGAAACACTGGGCTGATCAGTGGAAATGTTCCCACAGCCAGCTCGGGTGAGTCACCCGCGGGAAGGTGCAGAGCACGAGTCCTGTCCACATGAGGAAATGCCACCAGCTCAAGGTGTAGGAAGCATTTTCCATTTGGTTTTAGACTGTTCCACAGCAGGAGAAAAACTGTTCTGCCCCCAGCCCCAACCCAGCATTGCATGGAGACAGATGAGCTGGATGAAGAGGATACGGTCCCATCAGTCTTTGTCACCATTTTTCAGCCATGGGTTTTTGCTTCTGTAACAGCTATGAAGAAATGGATTGTCTGAGCCTTTCATGCTTTAGTGCAAAACTTGAAGAGCTAGCTGAAGTCACTGGGGGATTCAGTGCTAAGCAGCCAGACTTTGCACTGGAACAGCTCAGGAGGACTCACAGATTCCCCAGGTCGTAGCAGCAGCAACTCTACCTGCTGCTGCATGACTACCCTACCTTGCTGTTCTGATCCTGCTGGTCTCCAGCAGGGAGATGTTAGCAAAAAAACTCTGTCATCAAGAAAACTTTTGAACCACCAAAGCTTTGTTACTTAAGTAAACACACGTCTAAGCCCATAATAACAATATATTACTCTTTCCACAGGTGCTTTTGACATCATTAGTCACAATTTATGGAGGAGAAACAATAGCACAATGACTTGCCCCACCTTGTACCCCAAGGGCAAAGTCAGGGGTAGAACCCACTCCTAAACACTAACTCCACTGCTCCGCTTTACCTGCATCTCTCTGATGGACACAGCTACTCTTAATACTCAACATTCACAGGGCTATACTTCACAGGAGATCAAAAGGCAGTTTTCTGCTCTTCTCACATATGGATATATGTGCACATGTGTGATTAAGTGTGTGATTACACATGCACATGAATATGATTAAGTGTATGGCACTACATGTGTGTATGATTACGTGTGCAAGGTGTGCTGTGCCTTCATGGGGCTGCTGGTGAGCAGCATTTTCGGAGCCATGGCTGGGGTACAGCCATCTGATCAGCTTGACTGCACAAATACAAACAGCAAATTGTGGACCAGGATTTTCTACTGCAGGGCCAAACAAACACGATGAGACACAAATTGGCTGAAGGGATTTTTTTTTCCCCTGAAATACTGTCTGACAAAGAATCCCTTTCTTTGGCTGCCTGGCCTCAGAATTACCAAGAGGATCAGTCGCTTGGCTCAGAAGAGCAGGTTAATGTTTAATACAATGCAGAGCCTACAGGCTTCAAATAGGTAAGTCATTTATAGGTTTGTTCTCTCCCTCCCCCCTCTTCCATAAGATTAGTGTGAGAATTTATTGTTCCTGAAAGTGAGGGATTCAGGCTTCTGGCTCAGCCTGGCCGCAGCAGAGGGAGACACCGTGTGAGCCTCATGCATCCAGCCTTGCCAAAGCAGCTTGGATCTGACCTGGGGTATGCAGCGATCCTGTACCAGCCCTGGACATCCCCTCTACATCCAACTCTGGCACTCCTGTGCCAGCATGGTGCTGGCAGTGGTGCAGAGCTGGCCTCTTTCCAGAGAGGTTGCATCAACCTCCTTTGTCACCGTCTTGTGAGGCCCAACTGCATGCACACAGCAGTGATCTGAGCATGGGCAGGCTCCTCTGAGCCCAGTGGCACTGCACTCACCAGGGCTGCAGATGCTGCTCCTACAGCAGCTGCTGAGCCTGACCCAGCTGTGATGCTCTCAGCAGCTGGTTCTTCATGGCTTAGTCTGCAACACACATTACAATTCCATGGCAGGCACAAAAGCAGTACATGCTGTCTCTCCCCCAGCAGCATCCTTCAGGCAAGCACATACCCCAGCATGTGGGGGTCCTGCACCAAGATATGCAATCTCCCAAACTGAACATAACACAGTGATCAGAGGAGCAAGAAACAAGCGCCACCAGCTACATACAGTGGGCTAGGGTAGGGAACCAGAGGCTCAGGAAAGGGTCAAGTTGAGAGAGACTGGCAGAGGCAATAGCACCAAATGATGAATACTGTAGTGAGAAGGAAAGAGTAGAAATAAGGATGAGCTGCATGTAAAAACCTATGATCTCGTGGACTAGTACAAAGCTAGGCATTAGGGTACACTGAGTTGCATAACTGCATCTCTCCAACTGGTTTATTCAGCCTGTCAGACTAAGTTTCTTGGTTTCTTGTCTTGCAAAAGGGGAGGAAGGTTGAGTTTTCCCAGGGAGACTGTGTACTACTCAGTGCTTCACTGGGGCTCAAAGACATTGCCTGGTAGGCAAAAGTCGCTGTTAGAAGAGCAGAAACTTATACTGCGAAGACCTGCCAGTGCGCAGCAGAGCAGGCCGGACCCTCCTCTTTGGGGAACAGTATCTCTGATTTGGAAACTCACAAGTCAGGACTGCAAACCACCCACATCTCCCTCTCCAGCTCTGTTTGTTTTACATATGATCCTCCAAGCTCCCTTTTCCTGACCAATTGTTCTTTAGTGGCTGTGAGGCTGGAGGGAGGATGTAAAGTTTTCCACCCTGCTCTGTACCAGCAACCCTCCTGCCCAGACCAGGGAGGAAGCTGCCAAACCAGCCACAAGGTGAGCAGCGGCACTGCATCCTGGCCCAGGAGATCACTGCAAAAGCCCAGCAAAACTCAGAGAGCCCCTGGACTCAAGGGAAAGGAAACAGGAGGTGAAGGAGATGACACAGAAGGTGAGAATTGTGGTTTTTGGCCAAGAAAGGGTTGCCTCCATTGCCCAGAACCTGAAATTGCCCTGGCAGGCACAAAGGGTGGCTTTTGGCACTGCTGCATGTGCAATGGGGCCTGAGTCACCTGTGTACTTTGGCAGGTCAGACAGCTCAGATGCACCAAGTCAGCAGGAAAGGGCCAGGTAGCTCTGTCAGCCACTGAACCCAGTCACTACAGCTGGAAAAGCTCTGAGCCAGTGGGCTGGCTGCCGGCAGCCGAGCTCAAGGCAAAGTTTGGTCCATGCTTTTGCCCCTTGCAGAACACAACTTTTGTTGGTGGCCAAGACACAAAGATGCTTGTGAGAATACAGAGAGCAAATCAACCACCATTGGGCACTTGAGGCACTGGCAGAATCTGCCCTCCTTTCTGCCACCTTCTTGAGGAAATTAAAGTCTAATGGCACCTATGATCTCTCTTCCTTTCCCCTGCAGCCCTAATGGAGTGCTTACTCACAATGCACTGGTTGTGCCACAGCTGATCCTTACAATACCTTGGTTACTTAAGTTCGTAATTATCCTCATTTAGCATGTTGGGTCTTCCAGCTCTGAGCTCGGTGATGTCTGCCTTATAAAAACATATCTGCCCAGAGCTTGGAGAGGGAGATAGAAATCAGTTTGATGATCAAAGTTACTTAGAGCATTCCTGGGGGTTTTGCAGAGAACAGCAGGCAGAAGTCTGGAGGACTGATCTCAGTGACCTGAAACTGCTTCCCCGAGCACTTGGGGATCATTCAGCAGAATTCACATCCAAGGAGCCTCCAAACCCTGATTTCATCAGTAAGCACGTATAAATCTCACAGCTACTCTGATGCAGCAGGCCTGGCTCTCAAGCTTGCAATGAGGAAATAAGGGATAGGATTATGAAATGCATTTGGGGGTGACCTGTTATTCATGAGCAACAAAGCCACTGAATCATGGGGATGGGGCATTCAGATGTGCATGAGAGGAGCTCAAGTCCACACAAATGGAGAATTCTTTATGTAAAATTATGGCTGAGATCCCAGTTAAATGCATGTAACGTAACAAGTCAACATGGCCCATTTACCCATCCTCAGCATCATCAGGAAATTGTGTTTGCCAATGAGTCTTTGTGTACCCAAACACACATGCAAACCTGCTTGCCAAACCCAGGAAAACTAAATGCAAAGAAGAGCAGTGACATAAGCCATTGCCACAGCTAAGATTTGCCATACTCCAGTTCTGAGCCACTTTCTTCTTGCCAGTGGCCAGGATTCAGTGCAGCTTTCCCCTACCCTGCTCCACTGAGGGAAAACACAGATGTTCAGCCTCTCAGCATCAATTCACAATGCTCAGATACAGGAGGCAAGGCAGCTGTGTTGATCTAAAGCCTCATACATTAGCCCTCTGCTTTTTCTGGGGTTAGGACACAGCACAGCTAGCAACAGCCAGGCTCCCTCTGTGGTCTTAAGTGCATATGGTTAAGAGGCATATGATTTAGCAGTGTGTTTCCCAACTCCTTTCTCTATGATTCCATCTGACAACAAAGCACCAAAGACCCACAACAGCATTAGAGTACCATTATATATGGTCTGATGGTCATGCTGTTCTCTTCTGTGGACTGACCGTTATGGTGAGGAAGCCAATAACTTAATGAAGCAATTACTCCTATCAAATCAGCAGGTTTTGTTCTTTTCTTCTGCCTTAATTATGAGGAACTGGGAAGAACGTCCAATTACTCAAGGCAGAATTTCATTACTGAAGAAGATAACATCTGCTCAACCGCAAGGTACGTCAGATGGCCATTTTCATAGAACAGCCTCTCCCATGTTTAGGGAAGGGAATACTTCAACCTGAAAGAAAAGTTGAAGAGTGTGTGAAACAGACAAAAAAATAAAAACTAAGGGCAACAGTCAATGCCCATTCAATAGAAGGAAAATCCCTGAATGCAGGGGAAGTCTGAATGAAAGGTCAGAAGTGTTTTCCATTTTCCCCAGTCTCTGAAAACAAAACTCTTCAAGGTGCCTCATGAGCTGACCCACATGAATACCCACTCTTAAAACTCATTGTAAAATCCTTACGCTGCTTTCAGAAATGCCAGCTGAGCACTTCTGAATTTGGCCGCAAGCTTGAAAAACAAGAACAGGTCAAAGTCAAACTCTCAAACCCCACAAAGCTTGCTCCGTTTTCCACAAATATACAACCCTGTTCTATGGCTTTTATGGTCTGAGTTTTAGTTGAAACTACAAGAATGAAACAACAACCGCAGCTTTGCAACAATCACATCCTTTCAAAGTGCTATGGAAGAGCCATGGATCTTAGTTAGAACCAAGTGACAATTTCCCAGTTTTTTATCCAAGTATCATACATAACCCAGCTTGATCAACAGCAGGCACTGAGGTAAGCTCCTGCCCTTGGTTATCAGGTACATTTCAATAAGTGCAGTTTAGAGAAGTGAACATAGAACCCTGGGGAGGGGAAAAGGTGGAACAGAGCCTGGGTGCTGGAGCTCCAAAAAGCTTGCCGGTCCTGCTGCGCTGGAGACAGGCACAGAAAGCATGGCTCTAAACTGCTGCAGGGCAGAGGGACCACACAGCAGCTATTCTGACTCCTCAGCAGCAGCAACCAGTCTGGCTGCAGGCTTGAGCATGTGCCAAGCGATCAACCAGGCATGATTGTTTGGCTGCTGTTGTAACTACTTCTGCTTAGAGACATCCTTGGGTACTTGGGGAACAGCACAATCATGCTTAAAGCTATGCTTAACTACCTGCCTGCCATGATTTCTAAATCCATAGAATCAACTGAGTTGGAAAAGACCCTTAAAATGATCAAGTCCAACCCTTACCCCAGGAGTGCAAAGGCTGCCACGGAACCACATCACTAAGGACAAACTGATCTCCCCTCATGGCTGCCCCTCATGATCTTCACTCACACCACATGGCTATCCCTGCTCTTCCTTCATGGTATCCTCTCACAACTGCCCCTCACTCCTCATGGCCACCCCTCTCTCCCCTCATGATCTTCCCTTATGGCCACTTCTCCTCTCCCCTCATGATCTTTCCCTCACAAGCTCCCCTTACCCTTCATTGCCACCCCTCTCTCTCGTCATGATCTTCCCTCATGGCCACCCGTCACCTCTCATGGCTGCCACTCATGATCTCCACTCATAGGCATGCCTTATCTACCCCTATAGTGGCCTACACTGCATATCTGCCACTCCTACCCCTCACAGCCACCCCTCATCTCCCCTCAAGATCTCCCCTCACACCCCAAGGCTACCCCTGCTCCATGATATCCTTTCATGGCTGCCCCTCCTTTCCCCTTATGATTTTCCCTCATGGCCACCCCTCACTCCTCATGGCCACACATCCTTTCCCCTTACGATCTTCCCTCATGGCCGACCCTCACTCCTCATGGCCACCCCTCCTTTCCTCTTATGACCTTCCCTCACATTCTCCCCTTACCCCTCATGGCCGACCCTCACTCCTCACGGCTGCACCTCATTTCCCCTTACCATCTTCTCTCATGGCCATCCCTCACTCCTCATGGCCACCCCTCCTTTCCTCTTATGACCTTCTCTCACGTTCTCCCCTTACCCCTCATGGCCACCACTCTCCCACCAACTCGATCCATCCCTGAATGCAACCCCAGTGTGATCCAGAGCACATTAAATACATGACCTTACACGTTTGCTCCTGTACTTGCGAGTGTGCGAGAGGCAGGAGGTGCCCCTTCCCTGACAGCTCTGCGTGGAGCGGCAGCCCTGGATGCAGAGGGGCTCTGCCTTGGCGGGAAGGCACTGGGCTGGAGCCATGGGGCCTGCTGGAACTGGAAAAGGGAAGCAAGGATCTGGAAATAAAAAATCAACAACAACAAAAGAGCCCACAGAAAATGTGGATAAAGGAAAACCACAGAAGGATCAACAAGAGCCTGCCTATAATCACTACCAAAGCAATTACGGAATTAGGGAAGATTTATAACAGACTGAAGAGCTGGATACTTGGCATGCGAAATGGAAAAGCTGTAAGGAGGGAATTCTGTGTGCTGGCATGAGGCTCAGGAGCCACAAGTGATGCACCCTCAGCAGTTCTGTCCTATACAGAGCAAACTGAGCAGCATTTGGATGTCTTTTCTTGTACCTCTCAGCTTCCAGCTATAATTTGGCCCAGCCATCAATTCCAAGGTTTAAAAACCAAAACAAACAAAACTTATTTATGCAGAATGCTGAAAAAATAGGGGGAGTGATTAATAATAGCCACTGTTTCCTTAATGCTGTAACACAGTGCAGCTTCTAGCCTAGCACTGGCAGCCCTTCTGGGAGGAAATTACTATTATCCAACTTTACAGGTGGGGAACTGTGGCACAAAGAGGCTACAGAAAGCAACTGGTTTAACCCACATCTAGAGTTATAGTCCTGGACTATTATTATATATATAAACCCCTCAATATTCCTGGAAACTGGTGCGGGTTTAACTGTGATGCACTGTCACACAGCATTAGCCATCACTTCTGTGAAGCTTGCTAAGGACATAATTCCACTATTATTTTCTCTTTCCTTACACTGGCACAGCTTCATTTCTCATCGCTCTTGATCTTCTATCGTTATCATTTACTCCAGAATTTAAAGGAAAGATTTTTGCCATCAACTAGCAGCAACTAAAATACCTGCACAAGATTTAGGGCAGTAGAAGGATCAGCCGCTCATTTCCAATCAACTCATACATGAGCAAGTCCTAAGCCTAGAAGTCCAGAACTTCCAAATTGGCTGGGTACAAATACCTTTGGAAAGCTCCAGAAAGGCCCCGGGGGATTTTCCCACTGAAGGTGAAAGGAGCAGACCTAACAGAGGAGCTGCAATAGGCAGTAGCTTTGAAAGGTAAAAATCAGCTTCACACAGAGCTCAGCAGTGCCAGTAATGAGGCAGCCAGGGCTGCCTTCACACCCAGCTCAAAGCTGATCAATCAAAATGAATCATCACTCGAGAGAGACATGCAAAGAGGTAATTTAAACACTGAA
This sequence comes from Psittacula echo, assembly GCF_963264785.1. NCBI lineage: Eukaryota > Metazoa > Chordata > Aves > Psittaciformes > Psittacidae > Psittacula > Psittacula echo. Next base: position 9,125,594 of record NC_137750.1, on the reverse strand, counting down.
ACAAGCCTGCTGCAGTTCAGCAGGTAACAGCATGATTGGGCTAACATACCCACCTCAAAGAGGGACTCAAACACAGGCTCAGGAGGGAGGGTGGAGAGCACATCTCAGAGCCATGGTTAGCAAGAGGCTTGATCTGCCCAGGTCCTCTAAGTCCCCACACCGGACAATCTTGCTGTTGGGAAGAACCTTGGAGCCTGAATATCTATTTTCACCTTACACATTGCTTGAACGTATCATAAGCTTTATAAATGTGACAATTTTTTAGTGCTGACACTAGCGCTTCACAGGCAGCTCCTGTAATGGCAGCACCAGCGATAAAGTGAGTAAAAAACCTGAGAAAAAGACAAGGATAGCATTAAAGGCAACTAATAAAATAGAGCTGGAGTTTGATTCCAGCTCTGTGCAAACGGGCAGGAAGTGCACAATTATGTGGGGAAACTACTGCCCGAGAACAACAGAGGACTCTGGTCTCCTTGCAGCCCAGACCCTCAGCCCTGCCAAAACAAGCCGGGCAGCATCAGAGGCTCCTGACTGCTGTCAGCAATATAGTGGGGTTTGGGGCTTTAAGAAGTCAGCTAGGGCTCTAGCTACAGCATGAATGGTTTCCTCATAGAAATGATTTCAGAGACTGAAGCAGTTTCAGGAGGAGCTGGCTGGTGCCAGGAACTATGTGAATGTAGCAGCAAGGAATGCTTTCTCCCTCCTCATCCCCCCGCGCCTCTCTGCTGCTCCCAAGACAAGGCTGTGCTGAATGAGCTGGAAAGAGTCGGTTGTCATCCAGAAACCCCAGGGGGGATCTGGTCTCCATTTCCATACAGGCTGTGAAGGGAAACTCTGCAGAGTAGCTGGAGGAGTGGTCACCTGCTGGCAGGGTCACGGGCAGGAACACCCCTCATCTCACCTGTGGTCAAAGGAAAACAGCTCAGCTCTGAGCAGGAGGAAAAACCAGGAACTATACAAGGGATATTGTATAAGCCTCAGTGCAAAAGCCTTCCTGCTGTTGCTACATTTTAATAACTCACATTTCCGAGAGGAGCAGGGCCGAGTGCTGCCTGCCGTGACTGTGAACAATGGCACCAGCCAGGCCCCGCGGAGGGTTCTCAATCACTGCTGGCTCAGCCTGGCCCCACTCTCTTCCCAAGCAATTATTTCCCTGCCCGACAGATCCATTTTCACTCAGGTTTTTGTTGCTGTCTTGCCCTCTCGTGGCTGGCCCATAGATCAGGCACTCCTCCTTGGATGGATGTGCTAATCCCTGCTAGATGTTGTGGTCACTGTCCACAACAGGACAGGGAAGTAACAACTTCAATCTATGTAACTTTGCAGTCACTACTGCACGCTGCTCCTTTCCTGATGAGTTCATTCTGTGTGTATTGAAGTCAGCTACAAACACTACTTCTTTGCCATCACTTTTCTTTCCCTATTAAGATAAAAGGTACAGAAAGTAACTAGAGATGCATTCACTTGGCAATAGCCTTCAGCCACCATGTTTCTGAATGGAGTACATCTGACTTCTGAGGATGAACTTTCTTGGTCTAGAGAAAAGTAATGGAAGCTAACAGCTTAACAAAACTGCTCAGAGATGCAGCTTCAGGATACCTCACATTTCAATGTTTACTCATTGAACTGTGCCCCAATGAATTCAGTTCTCGTCCCACACCCCCTTCCAGCAATACATGAGTAGCAAATAAAAAAGTCTGTTAGGTAAATAAGTGTTTCTGAAGTATTCATCAAATTCTCATCTCACCAGGATATATCCACAGCCATTTGCTGTAGCAAACACTGCAAGTCTTAATTGTGCTGGTTGGTCTTTGTGGCCACATGAGTTTTCCTAAGAAGTCAGACCTGAGGTTGCTCATTCTGACTCAAAATCCAGGCTTTTGTGCAAAATATTTATCAGTCACCAGATGGAGCTATTCCTGCTAATAGCTACATTTCTATAGGCATGTAGGTCCTGAAGAAATACGGGAAAGTCAGCTAGCTGTGTGGTGCCTGTCTTTGGCAGAAATTGAGCATAAATCAGTCTGATCACTGTCTACAAATCTCTGAACAGAGTAATTCTCAAACCACTACTTTCAAGATACACACAAGTGAAGAAACACATGGTATAAACGTATTGCTCCTTCAATTACCGCCAAAACACTTTAAATTAACAGCATATGACCAGTGCCTATCATTCCAAATCAAGTATCAGAGGCCACTAATTCCCACGTCCTTTCAGCAACATGGTAGTAATCCATTTCCATAGGTTTTCAAAGAACAAACACATCTTGCTGCTGAGCCATGCCCATTTCATTTACACTTCAACTTATCTAACCACAGAAGCAGCTCGCCCAATGACAAACCACACAATTTACACAACTAAGATTTCTGGAAGAGCATCTCTCTTCCAAGAAACCATGAGCACTTGCAAACCTGTCTTTTTCCAACGAGGAAGAAAGCCAGTGCAAAAGCAGTTCATGTGGCTGCCAGTTATAATTGAAATCATTTTAATAATTCATGCCTCATTACCTTCCACATGGCTGTTCAAAGACCATCTCCTAATCCTTTAACCCTTTTCTCCTGCGTCCTTTGGTTTGGTTTCTTAGTTTAATCAGTGAAGAAACAAAATGGGGAATGTTCATCAGCACTTGCCCATGGGAACAATACCCAAGAGGGGCTGCTGACTCTAAGATCTTAATCCCCTTCCTTCTGCCCTCCTAGTTTCCCTGATCTGATCCATCACTGTCAGCTAAAACAGCAAAGAAAGTAGTAAACTAGCTATTAGATACCCTAGACTGTTGGCTGAAGCTGGAATTGCTTTATGACATGTCTAGGTATGGTACCAGTAAGGGCAAAGGGGACTCCTATTATTTAGCAGCTTTAGACAACCAGTTAAGAATTGCTGGAAGCTGCAGATTTCACACTGTCCCCTTTATCCTGGAAGAGTGCTTAGGCTTTTTCCAGCTCTGAATTGCCCTCTGGACAGTCAGTCTCACGTCTGTGTCTTTTCTTGTTAGGAGAATTGAATTTCCTAAGTCATAGGAACAGGGCATTATATTCTTTAAATGGTTTTAAAGCCTTCTTTTTCCCCCTTAACCATTTAGTGAGGTAGCACCTGAGAGCTATTTACTATTTCTGTCCTACATGGGGAGATTGTAAAGAACAAAGTAAGGTGTAAAATTATTTATGGCTGCAAGCATGGTCCTGCTCACTCAGGAAATAGCCTTGTAAAAACACATTCATTTTAAGCAAAATGCATATTTACACACAGGAGGTGTCCCTGCTTCAGAAATTTATCTTGCATGTACCAGAGAGACCAAACCACGTGTATGCAAACATGCATCAACATGTGCAAAATAATAGCACTAACACAGTATTTCAACACCAGAAATGCCAGCAACAGCAAATGCTATCATTTATGACTGGTTACTCAATGTGTCTCAGCTAGCAGACACATAGAGCTACAGATAAACCAACTGATAGCCTAATGAAAACTGTAACATGAGGAACATTGCAACCCCCATGCTGTTACACCTCACCTACAGCACACTTCACGCAGCTTGCTCCACCTTTTTGCTGAGCCGTGTGCCTCCCAGCACAATAGAAACCCTGTGTCATTAGCAGCTAACCAGCATAAAACTTCCTCTATGCCCCAGGTCCCATCTGCATCTCCACAAAGGGATGGAGAAGGCTTCAGAAGAGCTGATGGCAAGGAAGGTAACAGTGCCCTTAAACTCCAGCTGAAGGAAGCATACGGACCCACTGACGTTGAGATAGCACGGTCTCCTGAGAAACAAGCCTCGGTCAGCTGGCAGCAGAGACAAAGCAGGGTCACCTTGGGGAACTTTCAAATAAATACAGAACTCAGGCCGCAGGTGATGGAAACCTGCAGAGCTCCAGTGACATTAGAAGAGATTTATAGCAGCTGACCCATGGTATTTTCAGTCTATTGCTGAGGTTTGTCTGCTGAGCATACACAGCTGTTCCCATGTCCTTGCTGCACTAAGCAGAGGGTGATTGACCTGCCTACTCTCTCTTTCTGTAAAGTGCTTATCAGAGGAGCTACTGTGCCTATAGATGGTCCGGATTTGAGTGGGTAGGGAGGCACCCCTGCCTTTTTCCAGGATGGATGAATGCCTAGCAAGCAGAGTAATCATTACAGAGAATTTGATTAGGCAGCCTGAGCAGCACTCCACAAGCTGCATGTTACCTTTGAAGCCTTAAAATGAGATCTATTGACATATCTCTCTACCTGCAGGGTGAGGACAAAGGTGATCAAACACAGGCTTCTTTTATGAATAAGCTCTGAGCTGAAGCACTCTCTCCTCACTTAGCAGGGAAAGAGGAGGGAGTACAATGCGTGTGACTCATGGCAAAGCTGTTTTGGTGATGTACTGCCCACAGCAGGATGCTCAGTTGAAGAGGCCATTTCAGCATTCAGACCTCCTCCGACATGTCATGCTCCTCTCCTCAAACGCTGCAGAACCAATACGTCCAGGTGGGTATTTGCCTTCAGAACACTAACAAGAATTCTTCATTTCCTTTTAACCACTACTCACAGAAAAAAAATAAGATTTTCAAGCACCATCGATTTGAATTATCCTGTTTGTAGGAGGGTAAAACTAAAGGTCACAGGCATCATTACAGCTGTCTCTTTATTCAAAGCAGAGCGTTTTACAATGGGGTTTGGCCCCACTTCTAATCAGCATGCAGTACTGGAGAGCTTGGGGCTCTTCTGGCCTGGGCAAAGGGCCAGAAAGTGACTCTGAACAGAAAAAGGAAGCAAAGTCCATTCTAATTTCACTGAGCAAACCAGGTGAAATACGAAAATAAGTCAATTAAAACGCAAAGCTCTAACTCAGTTTTATAACATTCTTTCCACTGTAACAACATTAGCAATTAGTTATGGTAAACCAGGCGAGAACTGATCTCTATATTGGATACAAACGGTGTCGCAGAGAAACTGCTGCCAACATGTAGCATAACTTATACCAAGGATCAGAAAGGAGCTGTGGACCCTGGAACAGATCAGAGCAGAAGTCCATGTCCCAATTCACAGAGAGGTGCCAAACCCTTGTTCTGATCTGCCGTGAAAGATTACCTGCTCCCAAATTCATCCTCCTTCTCAAAGCTGTCTGCCGATCCCTTCTCGCAATTCCCAGGCACACTGCGCCCTTCAGCCTTCATCCAGCTTTATACAGCTGAATCTCCTCCAGCTCTTCCTTTCCAAAACCATGTTAAAGTCTTTTAAATGATCCCAAGCATTATCCAGTTCAAAAAGCTGACCATTTCTCTCTTCCCTCCCTGGCTACCCCAGGCAGCTACACTGCCAACTTCCAACACATCCTGACCATATATTTAGTCTGTGGTAATTTGCTTTGCATTGTCTTGTGCGGGTTCCAAGCACAGGGATTACACATCCATTGAGGCATCCGGCACTCTGTAAAAGCCTGAGGTTTGACTCATCATGCTGCTGCCTGAGGTTGAGTCACTGCCTTGGTCCAGGGCACTGCTGTGAATCAGAGGAGCTCAATGGCAACTCAGGGAGACAATCCACGTCTGGCTGTACTAGCAGAGCATAGAGAGTAGGGTGAGAGTTACCATGAACCTTGTTCAAGGAGAGGATCAATGCAGTCCTACTTGCTGCCCTCTAAACCGAATTCACTGAACAAAGCACAGTCATGGGCACTTTGTGACATAAAGCATGGTAGAGTCACCAGAGTCCTTACAAGGGCAGAAAAAGGCACTAGGAAAAAACACATTTCCAACTCAGGTTCCTTCACTGCCTTTAGTTTACGAGGAAGGGTGGGTTGGGGTACTTTGTTGGACAGCAAATGGTCGAGGCAAGTGACTGTCACTGATGTCAGACACCATCTCCTAAGGAACCCAGCCCTTTTCGTTTGCTCATTTATAAAGGAGCCAAAGCTTGTCTGTAACTGAACATCTGACAGTTATTTCCAAAAGAGTCTTATCCTGCTCCTGGGCCAACCAGTGACTGTAATCTAAGCATGGAGCTAAACCATTAGACCAGAGAAGATCAACAGTCTTGAGAATGACCTGCAGTGACACAGCACAGAGTCAATGATGGGCACCAAGGCTTGACAGCAGGCAAGGGAGAGGTGGCAGTATGGCAACCAGGGTGGTGTTGGAGCAGTGCTTGGCACTCACTTCCTGGGTACTTCATGGCAGCAGATAGGATTTGACACATACCTCCAAAGCTGAGCATAAGTCGCTTCCCAAGAAGCAGTGTTTCACAGGCTGTTTAAACCAATCTGTGTCCTCTCTCCAAGCTGGAGATACAGGCAAGCTGGAATACAGAAACAGAGCCATCACTGCCCCAAGATTTACACCCCTAAATCAACATGCTGTAGGTGAGACTGGCTTGCAGAAAACAAGATCTGATGTGCAGGAACAAGATGTGCTTATCCTGCAGATAGCTCTTCTCTCAGCACTGCTCCATGCACTATCAGGAATCATAATCCCTGCCTGGGGCAGCAACAGTTCCGTTTGCTCTGTGCTTGTCAAGCATTTAAGGGTGGTGCAGTCAGCAAAGGGAGCTCAGCATTTGCACACCTCAGGTGAAAGATGTGTATGCTATAGAAATTACTGGCACCCAGCAGAGACGTGGTAACACCTTGCACCTCTGAAAACACATCAGGGAATGGGCCTTCACAAGGGTCTTGGTGGTGTGAGGAAACCCAGGGATAATTGCTGTTGGTCAGATTCAGCAGTTCTGTAGTTTCCCAGGGTGAAGGTCTGCTCAGCTCAGAGGCAGCATGTTGTAGTGTCCACCCAGCTCCAGAGCACCCTCCAGCAGTGGACCACAACGTCAAGCAGGAACAAGACTAACCCTGCCATGCTAGAAAAAACCAGAAAAGGGTTATTTTCTCTCTAGGGTACATTCCCTACAACCCTGCAACACCGGTAGACAAATTACTGAGGAAATACCACCCTCTTGTGTCCAAATTGAAGTTAGCAGGAAACGTTACCAGACGTGGAAAATAAAGCAAGCCATCGACATTGCAAGGTTTAGGTCATTCGTTGTTCTTGAACTTAGAGAAATGGTCTTCAGGCTGTGGACAAGGGGGATGGTAAAGGAACTGCCCTCCACAGCATCTGCAAAAGATAGCAGAGGAATGTACGCCACTGTCACTTGCTTGAATCCAATGATCAAGAGGCTCAGCCCACCTGAAAATAGTTAGGAGTCTACAATAGATAAAAGGTGAAAAGCACTTTGCATACAGATGCAAAGAGGATTTGCCAAGCTGCAATACTGTGACCCACCTTTGGTTTAAATCGTGCTTTCACTTGACTTGAATAAGATGAACCTGTTTTCCTTTGAGAAAGTGTTCCCCCAGCAGGCCCAGGGCTGCTTCTCAGGGGCTTTACAGGGCGTGATGCCTCTCCACCAACAGCTGCCAGCAGACAGCAGGACCCACCTTGTGCTGGCTGGTTCTTAGAGAGCACTGGCAGTGCTCATCCACATCTCACAATAATTAAGCCTTCCGCACATGGGTCTGATTTCTTGTTTCAGAAAGGTTTATTTTCCATTTGCCCATGGGCATTTCTACATGCTTGTTTTACCAAGTGTAGAACTAAGTATGACAGTAACTCTTCAGGAAGAGTTCTGCATCTGTCAGTGTGTTCAGCTGCTTCATTTCATTTAGTCTGCTCCCTAGCAGCCAGGGCAAAGGTATTTCCTGCTGTCACATCTGGGATAGTTTGCTCATTCCAGGAATACACAAGATGCCATTTCTCTTTCACTTCCCCTTGGCATATTTCTGTCCATCTCTTACATCCACTTGCAAAGCAACAAACACATAAACAGTTTAGCTTAAGAAAACCAAGCTACAAATAGCAATAAAACAGCACATTGCAGGAGCGTGATCTACAATGTGCATGTCATTTAGATTTCACCAGAATGTTAATATGCATTAAACGGCATTTGAGGGTTTCAGATGTATTTAATACATGGGGATTTGCATATCTGCCACCTAGTTTTTAATCCTTGATAAATGTGTAGAATAATCAATTACTCAATGAACATACAAGAGTCCTCTGATTAAATCTCAATTATAATAGCAAGCCTTACCCACTTTATTTATTATGACTGTTCTCCCAGCATTGCCTAATTAAGCCATATTTGATTATGGGGTGAGAAACATTTATTGCAGATATTGTGGCTCTGTAATTGATGTATATCTGTGGCCTGGCTGTTAAGCCCTAATAAACGCATCTTAAACAGCTAATTATTTAATTAACAACAATCTCTTCCACTCTCAGTGTAGAGGATACTGAAGCCCTTTCATGAAAGCCCTAATAGGAATGAAGCTGCTTCACTGTTTTCACCCCCTCTTCTCCATGTACCAGTGTTGCTGGGATGCTCCCAGCTCCACTGCCAGCACCTTGGAAATAGACTCTGCTGCACAGGCCAGCTTCCACCAGTCCAAACTGTTATCCACAGTGTGGACATCAGCACCTGAACTGATGGTTTGTCTGTTACAGTCCAGGGAGAGAAGCAGACTGTAGCAGGGTTTGATGTGTTTTCTTCTGTAGGACACATGCAGCTCCTCGGGATCTTTTGCCGTAAGCATCCTGCTGCTTCTGCAGACTTTAAAAGCATCCTTGGAGGTATACTTCTCCATTGCAGACAACTGAAAGTCACGTCTACAGTTGTCTACATCTTCAGGATGAAGCCTGTCTAAAGCATTTATATCATTTGTTTAATTATGTCTGTAAAATCTCCAATTTCTCACCCATTTCTTGAAAAGTTGGCAAAAGAGTCTAGGTCAAGCTATTTCTAGTCACTAGCTGGCCTATGGTTTAAGAGGCACCTCCAATTAGCATAGACTAAGAGAGACAGAAGCAAGGAGCTTTTGTAAGGCTTCCATGGCAGCGGCCCTTTTGCATGCAGACGCTTTGGCAGCTTTTGGACATCGCCACATCAGGTGTCTTAAGGTTAGTTACAGCACTCAGTACAGCAACTTGAAATGGTGCTGAAGAATGAAGACCTCTGCAGTGTTTGCTCCTCCAACTGTGAGAATCAATCTCTTCCTCCTTATTGAGGTCCTTGTACTAGAGAAGCTACCACATAAAAAGCACAGAAAGAATCTGGATAAACTCTTCCTATATATACACACATACCCACAACACCAGCTCCCAAAACACACACATAGGGCAGACACATTAGAAAGAGAGGTATAATGACCACTGCTAAAGCTCAATGGCTCTGAGAGTTTCTGTTTGTCTACAAGACTTGAAGAGTTGTAGTTTTGTCTATCAAGCTGCTGTCTTTCGCTTGTGGTTTGAAATAAGTATTGTTCTAATAGTTTTTATTGTCTACAGATCAAAACATTCATCCTACGCTCAACCGAGTACCAAGGGCTTCTACTAAGAGCGCTTGACAAGTTCATCCCTTTTTAATGCATTTGCTAAACTGAAGTAAGATCAGCTAATGCAAAACCAGTGAGATACAGTCACAACAGACTCCAACATAAACAGATGAAGTTGGGAATTTTGCTCTCAAGAGCTAAGGAACCAACCCAAGAGCTCCTCCAAAGCCGTCTGCAAAGTGAGTCTGCCTGCTTTTCCCAGGTGAGATTCCTCAGAGCAAGTGATCCTTGAAAATGCCATAACTTAATTATCCATCTGTTTCCTATCAGAGAATTCTGTGCACCGAGTTTGTTCCCCTAGAAGCCAGAACTGGTGAAGGTTTGCAACAAGCAACTGAAAAGGAAGATGTTAAGCACCACTCCCGATCCCAGCCAAAGCCTGTGTCCTCTGGAACCAACCTACCCAGGCTGCATTCAGAACAGAGGCTGTTTCTCTCATTCAGTGTTTTGGATAAGAAGTCAACCATAATGTAAGCCTTACTGTACCAAATTCAGTACACAGGAAGCTGTGCACAAGCACATCACTTACCCAAAGATATTGTTCCAACCACCTTGGTGCCTCTTGCTCTCCTTTGTGGCACATAAGAGAGCAGAAGAAAGGTAACAATCTGACCTTTTATATACGGATGCTGAAGCCAGGACAAACAGCAAGCCAGGTGCTTCCTAGTCTCTGAAAACTCAGGCACTGTAACATACCACACCAACAGTCTGTACATTAACCCACGTGTTTACAGTTTAAAACCCGGTTCAAACTGGACCAATCTTGTCCAGTTTGTGTCTCAAAGAAGGATACTCTTATTTTTTACCCTTGGCAAGTATGTGGAAGCAGCACTGCTGTTACACACTGGGGTTAAATATGGGCCCTTGGGGCAAGGCAAATATTGACAAGAAATACAGGTACCTGCATCATCCACCCATGGCTGATAGTCAGATTAGAGGACTCAGATTAGAGGACTTTCTCTTGAGTAGGTTCATCTGTTTTCAGTTGCAAGCTTATTTTTCCTGGGAGGAAGACTCCAAGTTAAAGATCTATCATTAAGACAGATCTTCAAGAGAATTTTAATGCAGCAGAAATCCAAAATGCAGGAAATTAAAGAGGCTTCAGTTTTCTCCCTGGTATCTGAATCCTGCAGGCAACATCAAAGTCACCAAAATACTTCTCAGACTGAAAAATGCAGACCGTACAATGAAAAACCTTCCTCTGATGAATATTTGATAGGAATAGGCTCAGTGTGGAAGGTGAGGAGCACACCTTCACACCCACATGTGTCTGTATGTACATGCAGAAAGCTCTGGAGATTCAGACACTGCTGCTGACATGGAAGAGCACAACCATCATCTTCTGTTTCCATTGTCCAGCAAGGGAGCACATTCTCCTCCTCACTACAGTGTTCACTGATAACTGAATTGGTCTGTCCCTGTTTGCAGATCAAGTCTTTCCAAGGCCAGGTTGGACAGAGCCTTGGGTGGCATGGTTTAGTGTGGGGTGTCCCTGCCCATGGCAGGAGGGTTGGAACCAGATGATCTTAAGGTCCTGTCCAACTCTAACTATTCTATGATTCTATGATATATTTACCTGCTTTTCTTAAACAGCTTTAGAAATGATGCTTTCTTTTTAAGCAGATTGCACATCAGTACTATCTCTCTCATGTTGCTACCAGCCCTGTACAAGAGCTCTCCTCGGCAGCAGTACCTGCGAGGTCCCCTGTTCTGGGCCAAACCTTACCACCGATAGTACTCAAAGAACAGAGCAGTTCTGTTTGCCTGACACTCCTAGTTACGTGCTGTGTTTTGACAACAGCTCAATATCAGGTCATACAAGTTGCAACAAATTAAATTCCAGCATAGACTTTGAATTATGGCACCAGCAGGAGCCTTCAGGAACAGGTTGGGCAAGCACCTAATTCCTGGGATGGTCTAGACCTAGATACAGACAATTATGCTTTGTAGTAGAGGCATGGACCAGGCAACCTCTCACAGCCCTTTCTAGCCCTACACTTGTATCAGCTCTGACCCTCTGGGGCCTAACCCTTCAACATCCTTCAAGATGCCTCTTCCCATGTTTTATTAACAGTCTGGATCTTCTTCTATTCTCTCAAAAGGACATTTTTTAACAAGCCAGAAGGTTCCCTCCATCCTGAATGGGGAAGCCCAAAGAGTTGGCAAGCAGTGCCTCAAACCAAGCATAAGAACACATTAATAATAATCTTTATACTGTTACACTATTAAACACCAATACATGATCAAAAGTTTTCCTCTTCAGTATTGATGCCAACTCCTGATATAATATCCACCATTTAAAGTCTTTGAAACATGCTTTCACAGGTATGAAAAAAAAGCAAAAAGAAAAGTAATTTGATACCACAGAGTATTAAGTACAGATTTCCTTCTAATAGCCTCTGGTATTTCCTTTTCCTCCAGCTGTAAAGAATCTCATAGTAACAACCCCACTCTGCCTTTCTCCTCAACCAGACAGGCTTTTTAACAGTGTGATGGGAGATTTAACTGCAATTTGATGTAGTAAGTTGAAGAACCACAGAGCTAACGCTTGTTGTTCTTGCGGTTCTTGAATACATGTCCTGTTTTGTTGCAAAGGAAACCAATAACACACAAAAGCGAGGAGAAAAAGACCCAAGTCTAGAAATGCGGCTTCCAACTCTTACAGATTGAACTTGCTGCTGAGGAAATACATTACCAACAGAGGCACGGAAAAACTCACAACATTCTAGTTGCTCAGGCAGTGCATGTGCCTGCCCTTCTCGTTACATTCTTGCTGCACAGTTGAAAAGGGGCAAATTACCTCAGGGGTTAATTTAGACACCTTCTAGACAAAGCACAGACACAGAGAAAGTGCTGTGTCGGGAGTGGGTAACAGCTGATGTGCGAGATGCAAGTTGCAGTTGCTGCACCTACAATGGCAACTAAGACATTGCAGAGTGGCAAAGGGCTATAACATCACCTCATTTGCTTGCTAGCACAGTTGAGACCGCTTCCAGAGTGAGCACAATGCTAGCTCAGAAACATAGTGGCTGCTGGCTTTACTAGAGACAACAAGAAAGTACAGCAATCTTCTTACAAACAACATTACACTTAGAGCAGAATATCACCTTCACTTCCTGCCTTATCCCAGCATCCCAGGGACTGGAGCTCTGAATCTCTCCTGCTCTTTCCAGGAAGCCCTTGCACAAATTCATTGTATACCTGCCCACATGAGTGCTCATTTCACACATTTAACGCAGCAGGTTACACACAGCTAGGTTGTCTTTCTGAGATCAAACTACTGCTGGAATACACCAGGAGGGCTTCATGCACCCCTCTAGCCAGGTTTTGCCTCCTGGACACTCCAGGAGACAAGAAGTCAGCTGCTTTTTATCAGTACTTCTAACTTAGAGCTGCAGGACCTGCCATTGCTAGAAGGATATACAAAAACTAAAGGAAACATAGGACAAAGCTAGAGAACATTTGTGTCAATTTTGGTAACGCATCTTTACACCTAATAAGAATAATACAGCACTTCCTTACCTAAAACCCCTGGCTGCTGGCTCAAACACACCAGTCTCTCTTCTTTCTGATCCTCTGTTTTATATTGCAAATCCTTGTGCACCCAAGGCAGCCTCAGCTGCACCTCATTACATGTGCATTTAACCTCCAGGGAACGTGAAGCAGGGAATTAGTTTCCTGCTTCCTGCTGGTCTGAAATGGCCTCTGTACTCAGCTGTGTAATGCGAGGAAATCAGAGTCACTTAACAAGGACTATATGTATAGCTGAGCATGTGCAAAACTTACCATGAAAAAGTTACTTCAAACAGCAAAGAATCTTTTAACCAGCAAAGGATATTTCAGAACTGATAGTACATTGTCCAAGCAGACGCAAATGACCTGCAGATTGGTCCATGCATGACTGGGGCTGAAAAGCATTCCAAGGAACCTCTTTTGTATGAGCATATTAGTGTGAACCTTGGGATGATCACCCAGCTGGGCCACCTAAGAGCTGGCAGCATTCAGCAGCAGATCATGAGGGTCACATCACAGATCAGAGTGACACAGTCTGTGCTCAGGAGAACTCCAGGGCTGGCAGGCAGAAAGCACAGCAGGTCACTGCACAAGGGTAGCTGCATAAATTGCTCAGCTTTCAAATGAACTGAGTATTGGGGAACATTTTCCATCTCAACTTATTGAGTCTTGAGCTCACACCTGAAAGTGCCCAGCACTGCAATGAATATCCCTACTTTCCTTATAACTCTTCAAACATAGCTGTTGAATGCTTTTGGGCCCAGCAGACAACAGAGCTGAAGCAGCCCGGAGCTTGGTGCATCCCAGGTGCCAGAGGATTCATTCAGGATCTGTACAAATGCCAAGCCTTGTGAAAGGCAGTGCTGGTGCATCAGTAGCTGAGCATTGTCAGCTGATGTGGCTCTATGACCTCGATGCTGAGATATGGAGATATCCTGCAACACCTTGTCTGCAATACCCACACAAGCCCTAAGCACAACTGTGTATCTGAAGTGGTCTAGCTGCAAGCAGAGTGTCTGAGCCCAGAAGGAAGTTAGGGCTGTAAAAGCCAGACGGCTGCTAATATCTGAGCTAGCCACACACAGAGGAGATGTACAAGTATCATGTAGAAATGCCCAAATAAAGTGATCCAGTGTGTGAGCTGAAAGGCTCTTTCTCTCAGCAGGATGTGTAAGTGGTCATAAACATCATGTGCCAAATCTCCACTCTCATGTCAGAGGCGCTATCTGAGCTCCCTAAACCACAGCAAAAGAAAAGATCTCAGATCTTATCATTTGTGACTGACAGAGCAAGGTGACCGCATCATAGCGTGTATTGGTGACAGAGATGTTATAGTCACCAGCCACTTACAATGTGCCCCTTGGCACATGCCGAAAGTTCTACTGCAAATAAAAAGCAGGCATCACGTAAAATTAGGAGGTGCTTTCTCTTATGTCTTTGTGCTAGGAGGAAGATGAGATCAAAGATTAAAAATCAAACCCTTTAAACTTGAAGCAATGAAAGTGATGCCAGCTTGCAGCTGAACAGGTTTGATTGTCCCATCACTCTCGTCTATCTCATTCCATGTTAATAACTGAATAGAAATACGAAGGACAAGTTCATGTTGGAGGGGTTGCATGATATGCAGGAGTGAGAACTGCCCACTGCCTGACTCAGCCTCAGCCTGCTCCAGCGACATCAGCTATTTGGTACCTCAGCTCCTCTTTAAAACGGAAAGAAGCAGAAGGTTCATTAGTGAATGCATAACACCCTGAGCTGCTCAAGTCCTATTCAAATACCGGCCATTATAGCTCTGCCCAGATTGCAGGAGCTGTCAGAGCTGCCCAGGGCTGCGGTAAGCCTGCAAAGCATGTTTATGTTTTCACACAGTTCTTTGTTATGACCTGAACCCTGTGCTTGACATATGCTTATAGTAAACCACGAGGAGAGCATTATCAACACAGGCTGGTCCTGAGCCAGCAAGGAACTGTTTCCACTCACTAACCTAATGGCCACAGCAAGCTGTACTACAGAGCGCAAGGTGGGAGAGGGACAGTGAGGGATCACAGGCCTCACCTGCTGGTAACGGTTCAGAGGAGGACCAGCAAGGCTGGGTGTGCAGTGACCTTAGTATGCACCTGAGGTTTTCTGCCCTGCAGAAGCAGTGCGAAAGCCCTTCTGAGCACAAAGGAACCACAATCTGCTGCCAGAATGTCATTGCAAGTCCATCTCTCATGATGGTGATAAAACAGATCGCTTTGAGGCAATTCTGAGTGGCAAATAGAAACATAACACCTCAAGCATCCCTGCGGCAGTCTGACTTCTGTATCTTTACCACAAATACCACACTCTTTGTCTTGAGGCATGACAGCAGCCTAAGAGAAGGTAGCTGAAGAAGCATGTTATTAATGAAAGTAATTGCTTTTAGTATGATTGCTCCTGCCACCAGTGTGGTGCCCTCAGTTCCGAGTGTTAGAGCTTGCCATTGAGTAACCAGCTTTGAAAGAACAGCCCATCTCTGCCTCCAGCCAAGTGCTCTAAGACTATTTGCTAACTTGCCCTGATCATAATCGTGAGATTTACCAGCAAAGAATCAAGAAACCAACAGTCATCCTTTTGAGGATGGATCCCTCCTCGTTCACCTAATTCTGAACAAGTCTAAAAGTTGCAAAGCCTCAGTTTGCACTTTTTGTTTCCCTATGAGCAGAAAACTTCCTAGAAACTCCCTTCTATTTCCTGTTTTGGCTAAGACAGAAATAGAATTGTGCATTTCTGCACACAACAACTTCATTTCCCAAACAGCGTCTGCAAGGGAGGAACACAGAGCTCTGAGAAAGGCCTGGTTTTCAGTTTAGCCAGTTAATTTTAGGCATGAGGAACTGCAGTTTCCTCATCTGCAGTGCACACACTCATACACGCCAAGTTTCTCGTTAATGGCTTTCCTGAAACCTTGAACTTGTTTCCTTTATGAAAGAGATTTGAGTCCAAAAGCTGTTAGCGTTTAGTCACTGAGCACCACTCCTTAGAATAGAATAGAACAGAACAGAAGAGAATAGAATAGTTAGAGTTGGAAAGATCCTTAAGATCATCCGGTTCCAACCCCTCTGCCATGGGCAGGGACACCTCACAATAAACCATGCCACCCAAAGCTCTGTCCAACCTGGCCTCTAACTTTTACAAGACAACACTTGCACTATGAGCATCACAGTGTATGAGAGCAACAGAGAAATCCACAGGGGTGTCACAGAGTGCTTTTGAAATCAGGTTCTTTCCTAGAAGTCAGGGACATTTGGGCAAAATGTCACCTCAGCAGCCACCCTTCAGCAGATGGGAACATGGCTACACCTTAAATGTCAACCACCCGCAAGCTTGCACACCGTGAGCTGTGGTTTCTCACAAGACTTGTCTCAGAGTGGTAAAACAGTTACATGTACAGAAAGAGAACCCAAAAATCAAAGCTCTCCTCCTCTTCGTTCGTACAGGAGCAGAGTAAGAAATCCTGCCGTATGAGGATGAAATGATTACTCCTGTTGGTAAAGCATTGTACAAGTAGCCCCAGAGTCAGGTTGTACAACTTGTATGAGAGAAGGTTTCATAGTCTAGCCCTTCATACCTTAATGGTGGGCAATAGCAGCTCCTGAACCCCAGAGCTCGGCCAGATCCTTGAAGAGACTAACATGTAGTTTTCCACTGTGTTAGGAGGTGGACCAAACAGGGAGTTCTTAATTGCTGTTACTAATCCCCAGAAAGAGGGAGAGAGCATCTTCCACTTGGCATCTGCAATGTTAGGATATTATTCTCATTACAGTCCAAGAGTATAGCAGGACATTTGTGATACCGGAGGTGGACATCTTCTCTGGGGACGTGGACATGATCTCTGGGAAGAGTTTCAGGAACATGCCAGCCAGCTGTCGCAGTCAAATGCCACCCAAAAGCAAAGTAATTGTTCTTGCGAGGCAGTAGCACAGGAAGGAATCTTCACCACCCAGAGCGTTCATTCAGCCCTACTAGAAGTTTATTTATACACGGGAGAGTCCCTCCTGCCCTCAAGATGAAGAGATAATCGGTTGTACAAGAGAGATGAAGACAACCCTTTAAAATGTTAATTTTAGGACAAAGTGGTTTATTCACCCTATTCAGCATTTAGGCTGGTTGCTTTATTTCACTTTCTTGAGTGAAAATTGTGATCTCTTACTATGAAGCATACTCTGACTATTATGAGAGAGTTGTAAGATCAGTAACGTACTATCAGTGATACACCAAAAAGTAAGGTAAAACCTGTCAAGATTTAAAGTGGCATTTGGAAGATTTCTTGCATGCTGCTCATAGCCAATACTTCACTACTGAAGCATTCCAAATACTGTTAAAACCATGTATGGCAATACAAATACTCTTTAAATCAGATGTCAGGCAGCAGCAGAGTCCATTAACTAGAGCAGAAGCGCATTAACCACAGATGTCAGGTTAAAAAAGTGGCACCAAGAAGGCATTTTCAGCACTTGAGAGCTCTAAACTGTGTGAAAGCCAAATCTGTCTACCAGAAAAACCCTGTGTGTTTTCAGCCTGACTGTAAGCAGACTGCGAATCATGAGCTGAGTGCTACCAAACACTCAAACAGAAACTAAATGCCTTGGGAAACAAGTGCTCACAAACGTTGAATGCAAATGGGTTTTTCACTAACACAGGGGCTTTGAGAAGTAGCTCACCTTCACCAGAGCTAGGACATAGCTTGGTCATATCCTCCAAGTAAATCTCCTGTGTAAGCTCTTGAATGGAATAATGATCACAAGGAGCAACCAGTGATAGATGGGTGGAAGAACCTAACCCCAGGCAATAACACCAATGTAGGTGTGAGAAATAAGTCATGCAGCATTTAGAGCTGCTGGAAGCACATGTTTGTTTGCAGGACAGTCACTAGAACTAATCCAGTGTCCTACTGCATATCACAAGGCACGACAAAAGAAGGACATACTTCTATCCCATATACTGCCCTCCTGGAAAATGTTTTCTGCCTCAACTTAGCTTATCAATGTCCTTGCCATCTGAGTTCAATCGTGTACTTGTCAGATGCTCCTTAGTCAAAGGGTTAAAGTGCTTCCCTCAGTTCAATGTTACTGAGCCCATGTGCTCCACCAGCAGTGATCTACACATGCTGGTTGGTCACTCCAGGTTTTCAGATAATGAAAGATTATTTCTGATGAGCCCTCCCCTCCCAAGAGCTCAGCAAAGGCTGTTCCATGTAGACCCAGCCTCCTCAGTCACTTCTGCCATGGCTCGTACCTCGTCTGTTATGCTTTCTCTGCTCCTGACACACTGCCCTTTCTCAGCTGCCTCAGCTTCCTCCATCCCTGTTTGGTAAACTCCGATGGCAGAGCTGCAGTTCTGCTCCCCAGCCTGAGGCTGCTCTGCTCCCAGCAGGAATTTCTGTCGTTTATCCCATGAAATGGGGTGGGACCTCACTAATACCCTGATACCATTCGCACTGCTCTGGATCCTGGCCCAGTCTCAGAGCTTTATACTGCATCTACCCCTCCTGTGCAGGGACAGGAGACAGAAGAACCACAAAGGCAACAGGGTAATCCCAGAGCAGCTCTGTCATCAGTTGTAGAGATGAACAATTTGGTTTGCCAGCCTCCAGGCTGCATTTTAGGACCCCTCCAACTCTCTTAATCTCTTAAACAGCCAAATACCCAACTCTGACACTTTGACAGGCTGAGAAAGTTGTGGCTCTTCAGCTTGGAGATGCTCCATGGAGACCTCAGAGCAGCTTCCAGTACCTGAAGGGGGCTACAAGGACGCTGGAGAGGGGCTCTTCCTCAGGAACTGTAGTGATAGGACAAGGGGTGATGGGTTTAAACAGGGGAAGTTCAGGTTAGATATAAGGAGGAAGTTCTTTACTGTGAGGGTGGTGAGGCACTGGAATGGGTTGCTCAGAGAAGTGATGAATGCTCCATCCCTGGCAGTGTTCAAGGCCAGGTTGGACACAGTCTTGGGCAATGTGGTCCAGCGTGAGGCGTCCCTGCCCATGGCAGGGGGTTGGAACTAGATGATCTGAAGGTCCTTTCCAACCCAAACCATTCTATGATTCTATGACACTCTAGAGCTAATTTCCCCAGCAATTCTCTTCAAGCAGCTCATTCACCACTGCTTGGGTTGATTGTGGGGTTGCTTCTCTATTCCCCTACACAGCTACAACTCCGGCCATGTCTCACTCTAAGGCATTTTCCTCAGCTAGGTTTTATTTATAAAAGCCACAGCAACCACCTCCACGGCTGTTTTCTTTCACAGCTTCTCTTTTTTAATCATTGTGGTCGTGTTTCCCCAGTAGCATTGCTACAGAAAGCTGATCCCTAGTGCCAGCTTGCTCATGTTGAGCCTCTGTACATTGTCTCTCTGGGAGTATTGTCCTTCTCTGCTAAACCTGCACCTTTTCTCACAAGTAAGAACAGATAAGAAGTGATTACTTCTGCTTTGGGCACTTTAGTTCCTAGATTGGTATCTAATTTGTTAGATCATCTTCCCGAGCTCTACATCCACACCTGAGCTGGGGCTGTTCCAGACAGAATTGCTTTAAATGCTGCAGGGGACTTCTGGGCTTGGTCTTGCTCTCCCTGTGCTCGGTGTCCCTCAGGGTCTGCTCTGGCCCAGTCCCCTCTGTGTCAGGGCCTTCCAAGTGACCCCAGTGCAGATGCTGTTGTTCCCCCCGGGATCTCTGGTATGTTTTTCAGTGCTTAGTTTTAAAACAAAAAGAAAACAAACCCCAAACGACCCAAAACCACACAGATTTGGTGAATAAAGGGGAAAACCTCTAGTCTACTGAGGTGTTGCATTGCAGCATTTTGTAACAAGCCTTTGAGTAACTCTATTTAAAAAACCCCACAGCAACCAAACAAAACACTAAGAGAAACAGTCCCTTCAACAACTAGTGCTCATTTGCAAGACACATGAAGGTCTTTAATACATGTATAGAAACATGGAGCAACTGTACAAAGCCCTAGTCATAAACGTGATTTCATTCAGGTATAGCTATGCGAAGACCGCAGGGTCTGCAAGCAACAGACACCTCTTACAGGGTAAAACCTCCTCCATCAGCCAACCACATGAGCAGATGTCCCCTTCGGATCTGTTGCACAGCATTTCAGGAGTAAGATCTGGACGGAAATGGGCTCTCCCAGGTGGCAGCCTTGGCTCAGCAAACTGGAATCGCAGCAGAGGGAATCCCCTGTGCCTGGCTCTGCTCCAGCTCTCATCAATGGCAAACCAGCCCTAATCCCTAAAATCTAAACAAATACATCAATAAAGAAAAATTCCAGAGTCAGCGTGTTCCCAGAAATCACACGTCAACCCCTCGATCCTGCCTCGGGACTGGGCAATCTGATACTCCTCTGGGCATGCAAATTATTGACTCTCTGCAGCAGATGCAGCTTTGCAAAACCAAAACACCCCAGAGAAGGCTGTGGCCTTTGCTTAGCTAGAGGAGAGTTAAGCTCATGATAGCGACCTGTCCAATGCCATTACTAAACCAAACTTAGTTCCCACCTGACTGATGGTTTTGACAAATACCTTTTTAAGAGATTTGGATCTGACTTACCCGCACCCGGCTTGGAGTGCAGGCATTGGCTTTATCTCAGGTCAGTTCACCCTGTACTGTACAGTGTAGACTCACCGACCTGGAGAAATGCATTCAGCTGTGTAGTCCTAAACGCTCTGGAGTTTGAAACACCAGCACATCACAAATATTTCTGCTGTCCCAATATGCCCCCATGCCCCAAGTCTGGTCATTTTGCATGTCAACCACACCAAGACCCACAGCAATCACACCAGTATCTCTGACAAAGGCTGTAATTTGGAATCCAGACTTGACTGCGTTTTCCTGGTGCCATTAATTTCTCTGCTAAGTATCTCCCACACATGCAGCACCTCACTTGTACCACGCTCTGCCACAACGTTTCTGAGGTCTCTTCAGGACAGATTTCTTTGCTGTAACTCTTGAGTAGTTTTCACTACCTGAGCTCTCCGGCAGACCCATGAGGATTCATAACAGAACTACAATCCATGCATATGTGGATCCATTGCATCTTACAGTCTTTCTGAGCAGTTACCAAAGCTCAGAGCCAGACGTCTCCATCATCTATCCCACCTTCCCTGAAAAGGTTATTGATCAGTCAAAGAAACGAGTCCATCTGTTGCCTCCAGCCAGAAACTATAGTCCAAAAAACACTGCATTCCATCCTAAACTGCAAACATATGTGCAGAGTACCTGCATTTCTGTACATTTTATATACATTAACCAAAAAACCCCAAAATTACAAGCGATCAAAAACCAGAAAAAGCTTTGGAAAAGAGGCAGGTTTTTCTTTCCTCTGGCATTTTCAGTTCAGCTACCACATCAGGTTGCTAAGGCAGCTCTGAGGGAGACCTGTAAAGGAATGGTTGATCCATGCACGGTCCCGTCTTGCAGAAGCTTAATTGTCAATGCAGTAAGCGTTGGTTGTCTGCAAGGTGTGTGGTCTAACACTGTAAGACATGTCTTCATATACTGTATTTGGGGGGTTGTTCTGGAAATACTTCTTCAGCTGCAAAACAAACCAAAGAGCCATTGAGCACTGAACTTGAAGACTCTGACCAAGGAGTCAGTTTACACCTCAGAGCCCATCTGTTTGAAATGGAAATGTACTTTCCAGCTGTCCCTCATCACCCAGTGAGGGCTTAGACTATCGAGGAAATTGTCAACCAATTTATTTAACTTTCTATTGTCAGTCTGATGTAATTTCACCAGAAGCTCCTTCAAGAGCTGGATGTAACTGTGGCCCCAGCATAAATAAGGCTTATCCTTAGTTTGTTACTAGTTACACAAGGGACAGTTCCCAAAAGGCCTCTTGGCTTTGCAAGAATGATGTTATACCATTGGGTTTTAACAGTGCTGAAGTGAAGGGACAATATAAGGGTCTGGTCTGTGAACCATACTCTGTCAATTTTAAGTCATTTTTATAGAGCGGAAGGATCTATCACAGACAATTTCTGGGCACTGGCTGCACAATATGGGTGTAAATAATCCCAGCAAAGGCAAAATTAACTTGTTTGCCTTTTTTCTAGGAACAGTGTAAAATTGTTTTCCTACAGCAACTTTCAGACATGATGCTATGTTCTCCTCCAAACATCCTCTTTACATCTGCTACAAGGTGGGTATGTACAGACCCATTCCCAACTAACAAAAGAAAGCAGCAAAACAGAATAATGAGGTGCTCTGTTCAGGGAAATACATGCAAACACATGGCTGTGTTATTGACTGTGAGGCTTACTTGAGGCTTGGTATCAAAAGGCAAACAATATCTCATTTACTTAGAGTTATAGAAACATAAGAAGACATAGTCTTTACTGCCAAGAGCTTACAGCTAGGAGACATTGACCAAGGGCAAAGAGGAGACAACAGAAAGCCATCATTCTTTCAAATGTTTGCTTGACTGTCACTGTTTACAAAGGGTATCAAAAGCACCTATTCACTGCATCTGGATTCAGTTTTGCTTTGGCACCGTAACAACTTACATCAACACAGTACAAGGTGCAGCCCATCAGCACAGAAAACAGGAGCGTGACCATGGTGATAAGAACATAGATGAGCCAGGAATTTTTCTTGCAATCTGTCTGCTCTCCTTCTGCATGTAAAATTATATCAGTATTATAAATAAGAAGAGGTACAAATCAATTTTTATTATGAATAAAATATTATTCACTGGTCAGCAAAAACTCAGTTATCAACAGCATGCTGCAGAGCCACATTTGTCATCCCATTATTATTCCCTACTGCTATTCTCCATGCTTTTCTAGGGATGGCATGTGGGGAGGTCAGCAAGAAGCACTCTACAAAGGTGGTAGCTTCTATAGCACTGATCAGAAGTAGGATCACACATTTGTAATGGAAACAGAAAATGTTTCACTGCTGTATTACAGCAACGCTGAGGGTTTGGCCAGGACTATACAGGAATTACAGCAAACAGCTAGGTTTGCAAGCAAGATAACAGGAGGAGAAGGCTACTGTGATCTGAAGTATGTACACTGAGCCCAATAGTGCTGGTGGAAAGGGTTAAAGTTCTCTGAAACCTCAATTAATCCATATCTGAACAACATAATACTGGTAATCACGATGCTTCTTTGATGTGCAGATGCTGCTTTCCCCAACCCACATTACTGAATCCTTGCACCAGCTATGGCCCAGCAGCACAGAGTGAGTACAGCCTTTTTTGCAGACTGAAGACAAATCCTTTGCAACTCTTAGGGCCTATATAAACCTTGTTTTAATTACCCAAAGATCTCATCACAGCCCAGTGCACAGGGTTAAATTACACCGGAAAGGTCAAAACCAAGCACTATATCGCTGGGTTTGTCTTTGTTTAGCAAACGGTTACACCACTATCCTGCAGAAAAAAGCCACCCCTCTCTTTGGATCATGTTCCCAGTGTGCTCAGTGCACAATAAGGGTGTGTGAGATCATCTCTGCTATTATCTGTGGTACTTTAAGTAAGCGCTTGAGGACTTGTTCCATACTCCCTAGCGTGAGCTATTTTTAAACACAAAGAGTCACTATAGGGAATGGTTTCTAAAGGACATTTATGTCCCATGAAGGTCAAAGAACCGATGCTAAAAATACCAATTAATTCCCTAAAAGTGATGGATTATTCATGGACACAATGGAATGTTTGTTACCTGATTCTGAGCTTGGTTTATTTTTAAGATGCAGGATCATAGCAACTTTTTTCTTTTATAATTTCCCTCTGGTTGCACAAGGCAGTCGGAACATAGTGCCTGGCTGTGTCCTAGCACAACAGGGCAAGGAGGAGTCTGAGCACACTCTCCAAGCTTTCCCGGGCACTGGAAGAAGCCTAGCCATGGATTAGTGCTTCCCCTGTCCTTACTAAGGTTCTGCAAGCTTTAGGTCCACCTTTTGTCTTACAACCTGCCCATAGTCTTTTACGATTGAACAAGTAAAAGGATACCTTTAATCAGCATCATGGTGCCACTTCTATTCACTGAGAGGAAAGAGGAGTTTTTCACCACTCCAGCACATACATATATGTCACTGTCATTTCTCCATAGGTTGTGTAGAGTTATCACGATCTTCCCCCCTTCTTTTGAATACTCCAAGCGATTAGCAAAAGCAGGAAAAACAGTGGAAGTATTCTGACTCGAAACATACAGCACTGGTTCAGGCTGCATGTGAGTCTTGAGCAAGTAGATCCCTTCATCTTCATGTGAGGTTTTCAATGCACAGGTAATGCTGACAGATTGGCCTTGCTGAGGATTCACATACAGTGGTGCCTGTTCAACAATTCCACTGGGTTTACCTAAGAACAAGAGAGATTAATGGCTACCACATACTTGACCACAGATGAAATTATTTCTCTAGAGGCAACCTTTATGCATGTCTTGGGAACAACCTGGCATGGTTTTGCCGAAAGTAGGACTGACCAAACACCTTTACCAGGTTGTAAAAGGTCTCCACCTACCTACAAAGTACATATCTTTTGTATTGAACTCTTCTAAGGGAATACAGCTACATCAGCTTGCCTTTGAGAAATGGATTATTGCCTGCTCTCTCAAATGAGATTAAGCTATAGCAAGATCTGGAGACCACTGGTCTGGGTGAAATCATACAGTGTGGGTCCCATGAGTGTTGAAAGTGTTCTCCAAAAAGTGGTTATTAATGGCTTGCTGTCCAGCTGGGAAGACAAGTTTCACTGAGCTCCTCTGAGGACAAGCCCCATCCCTTTTGACATTAGCTGATTTGGATAAGGGAATGAAGACAGAATTCATCACATTTGTACTAAAGGTAATTCTGGGAAGGTTGCAAGCATTTTAGAGAAGAGGAGCAGAATCCCAAAGAGATACAAGGTAATTCAATAAAATAATTTTGAGAAACAGCGCATAATCAACAAGATGGAATTCATGTGAGAAAACAGTCAAAAAGTTTGAGAAGGGAAGCCTAAAGAAGGACAGGATAACTCTTCATAGATATAAATGGCTATTACTGACCCCACAATCAATTACTTTTTGCATGCCCTGGGGATAGGAAAGTAAGAAAACCCTGTGAGTTTTTGTGAAGCTGTAGTGGTTTAGAGGCTCTCATCAGCAGGGCAGGGATGTAGAGGATCAAGCTGCCAAAGAGAATACTGGGGACGCAACCCTCTTATAATAAAAACATTTAAAAAGGGAAAAATCTCCAACCAGAAACGGCTGCCAAAAGGAGAGCTCGCGCCCATCGTCAACTGTTTGGTAAGAAGAGAAAAACCCCACATCCCTTTATCCACTGATGCCCAGCTTGCAAACCCTGCCTAGCACCAACTTCCCAGTTGTCAGCATTTTGTCCTGTAAGATGAAGTAGTGAAAAGAAAAAGATGTTCGTAAAAACCACTACCAAAAATTGGCTCATTGTCTCCTAGTTATTCATAGAGATTGGAAAGATGGTTTTGGAAAGAGCTAACTGTCCTCACTGTTTCCAAACTGCTGCAGCAACCTATGACTCATATGAAAACCTGTAGCTAGGGTTGAATTTGTTGTGGATTGATGTTCTGGGGGTTTTCTTGGTACAGTTCTACCTAAAGTGTTTTCTTCATCTGTTCACAGAACAGACTCACAGTTTCCTTTAAATCAGTACATTACCTGAGCAGACATGGGGAAAGTCCCGTCAGACTCTCTCTCCCATTATGCTTTCTTCCAATCTGTGATTTCAAATATGCAGCTATATTTATTAATTCATGACAGCAAAGGTGGAACTGCAGTACCTTTTACCACTACTATGGTTGTCTTCCCGAAGAGCTTTTTGTGATAGCTTTTGGTTTTAACATATGTACTGCATTGATAGATATTAGAATCTGATTCCTGTACATTGTGCAGAGTTACCCTGAGGTTGCTTCCTTCCTTTGAGTACTTGGTGCGGTTAGCCAAAGCAGGAAGGATATATGAAGTATTCTGCTTGGAAACATATACCACATTGACAGGCTGTATGCTAGTTGTCAAGTATGTTCCCACTTCATTTTCTGAACCTTTAATTGAACAAGTTATGTTGATGGTTTCTCCTTCGCGAACACTGATAATGTCTGTTGACTCTTCATTTTCTCCACCTAAAAATAAGAAATGAAATTGGAATTGTAATATCAGTGTTCTTCTTGATCTATTCATAATATCAAAGTAGTCTCCAAAACCAGCCCATCAACAGAACTGCTGTTTGAGACCGGACCTTGGGCTTGCTATCCTGTATCCATCATCTCTTGGCTGCCCTGAAGCCGATAGTGCCTTTCATGCCTATTGACCTGTGGAATTCAACATTTTCATGCCTCAGCAAAAAAGAGGCTTGTTACTCATTAAAAATACTTAGTCTGCTCTGTAGCTTCCAGTGTGATCCCATTAATTCTCAAAATACAAGCTTCATTGAACTCAGCCCAATAATTGGAGCTGGTCGAGGAACTGTCTGGAATACGAAAGTATCTAAAAAATGGCAGAGAATGGAAGAAAATGACATTTTAAAAAACAAAAAGAAAGGAGGCTTTAGCAGCATCAGGAAAGTGAGCAATGTCGCCTCTTAGGAAGAGAATTGCAGAAGGTCCAGCCTATGGTAAGAAACAAGGGTATAAAAATATGCAACAAGACCCTTTGAGCTCCCAAAATGACATCGAGATCAAAAGAATCTGAACAGTAAGCACTCATGCAATGAATAGCAAGGAACAGAAGGATCAAACAGGAACCACCTAAAAGAAATTACATTAAAAATCAAGGGCAGGACAATGAAATGTAGAGTATTGCGTATCTAGGACAAACATAGTCTAGAAAGGGGAGAATTACTCACCGTTGACAAGCAAATTAAGGATCCCTACGTACTTACAATTTGTTTTAATAAGAGAACAAACACAGGAAGACCAGAACATGGAAATTTTGATACAGTAAGTCAATCTGACCGCAACAGACACAAAGACATTCCTCCTACAACACCTAGAGAAGGAACTAAGGTAATCCAGGAGTTGTCAGCAATTACCTTCCAGAGCAGCAGAGAAATAGGGTGATAGAGAAAGCTGGAGAAGCACAGAGCACTCAGCCTTTATAAGTGGGGAAGGAAAGCCCGGGAAATCCATCTCCATCAGCCTGTTTGCACAAATCAGTATTGTCCCCTCAACAAACATTAAGTAAAGGGCAAAATAAATATTCTTACCAGTTTCACTGCCTCCAGCTTGTACTCTCAATAGCTGCAACAATAGTTAGCGTTGGATATTTCTAGTTAGGTTTTATTACACCTTCAATTATTTTGTCTCTAGTAAATATCCATACTCATTTCTATCCAGTAGTGGGCTCCCCTGTCAACCTTAGCAATACAGACACAGTCCATTACTGTGAATTCTGGGAAATTTCCCAGTAATTCCCACAGCTGGATTACTGGGGAATCCACTGCTTCCACAGTGTGCAACTTCCGTGTAGAAAAGTTCAGCTCACGCCATTTTTAAACTGTTTTCTAAAAACTCATCCGATAATTTCAGAGAATGTTTTCCAAAGTTTCACCTCTTTTTGCTGCTGGTGAATTTACCAGGAACCTGCTTGAGACAGACTAAGGAGGAGCAGAAGGGGGGAAAGGAAAGAAAAGATTTAGACTTGTGAAGTGTAAGAGCATCTATGCTGTACGTACCGTTCTGGCCAGGGAAGCACGGGAGGCACAAAAGAAAGAGCAATGCAGTTGAGAGACATATCCATGGCATTTTCGAGGGTCTTTTTACTTGTTCTCTATTGTCTTACTGATCGCAAGACCCGAAGTGCTGTATGTCACAACTGCCTTGTTTTCTTCCAGCTACATCAGGGGTTTACTGAAGGCAGTTTAGCAACGTGTGGCTTTCATTTTAGTATGATAATGAATGTGATGGAGGTGGGGAGGAGAGATTTCTCTCCAGAGGGGCATCTTGGTTTTGACTTCACACTTAAAACGCCCACAGTTTCCTACTACTGAACAACCCCCAACCCTGAGGGCAGGACTTTAAAGAGTGCTCTGTGGTGAGCACTTACCTGCCCTTTACAATCAACTGAGGAAAAATAAGCTCAAAGTTGCTCTTCACAGTGCTAAACTCAGGCAATGATCTCCCAGTTGTGTCCCTACTGGAAATATAGGAGCTTGATACAATCAGTTCAGTCTGTCAGTTCTCCCACTGGCTGGTTGGTGCAAATGTCTTGGCTTTGTAAAGAGCGAGTAGATGAGAGATGTTCCCTTACTTCAGGTAAACCTTACATTCTTATACCTCTCACATGCCTCGTGCCTTCACATTTAATAACACATTCTGTAGTGTCTGCAGCATGAGAGCTGGTAACCAGGGAATCTCTGCGACAGTTCACACGTAGCTCCTGCTCTCTCCCCGATGAGCTGAAAAACTCTTCTTGCTTTGTTCTCTGTGTGAAGGCGTAGGGAAAGGGGTGCGTTCCCAAAGAGTTTCTTGAATGCTTGAAAGCTTAGACATTCCATCAGCCATTGTAAAGGAAACAGAGTTCAGGCAGGTTGTGAAATGACCTTTCAATTAGCCCTACAGGGGCTCACTACTGGACACAAAAGTCATCTAATGGTGACGCTTTGTAAAAGAGATTAACATACCAAGTAACGACACATCAACACAGGGTTAGCAATGAATAGCCAGGTTTTAAGTTGTTTTATTGTGAATAGTATAACTACACAAATTAAAAAAAAAACCAAACAGACCAAACATTAACATGAAATTACAAATACCAACTGATGGCATTTGGTGAGTCAGAGCTGTCTTTTTTCATAAACAACTCTTTTCCTACATTTGTATATTGCAGAACACCACAATGCAGTTACCCAGAACAAATATTGTAGATTTTTAAAGCTGCTCCTCCTGAGATGTGGGATAATTGGTGTCTAACAGCACAACACAGCTCAGGAGGGGTGAAGTGAAACAGTCGGCATCGATGCCTCTGAATATCACAATCTGCATAACCATCAGTGGAAAGAAGAAACCAAAATGAAAATGTGCTTGAGTGAGCCATAAAGACTGTGACTGATCAGCTCTCTGGCCTCAACTGCTGCTAAGGAGTAGAAATCAAATCTGCACATCATTAAACCTGAATCCCTCAAATTAATACCATGTGAGTTCTCAAATATCGTTTTGTCCCTTTTCCAAACAACTCAGAATCTGAGTTTATACCAAAACCACCCAGTGTCAGCCAGCAATTTGAACACCAGATACACACACACACAGAGGTTTTTCTATACACACACATTTGTCTTTCTCAATAAAAGACCATACAAAAGAACTGCCATGTTGAGGACCATCTTTAGAACACAATGCAGCTGCACATGCAAGGCTAACCACAAAGTGCTGGCATAAGTGGACCAAGAAGAAAAATAATGCTTGTTCCTCATATACTGTTTCAAATAGGAAATTCCGGGAGCGGAAGATACCTTGTGCTTAACCGCTACGTGGTCGTAAAAGAAACCTAGTCTGTGAGAGCGATGACTGCTTAAGCAATAACATAGATTGCTACCTCTAAAGCACATATCAGCTAGAAACAACAATGAGGAAATGGTTAGAAAAATGGTGATTGAGTAACTTGTAGAGGAATATTTGTGTGGCGGGTTTTTATTGGTGATTTGTCCTAACACCCTTGTAAGCTTAAAGTATATAATCAAGAGACTTTGTTAAAGAAACAACTGAGTACCTCCATGGAGTCCGTGACATCACGCACCGCACTGCCATAGCCTTCAATTTGAAGACAGTATTTTTCTGGGCGTAGGAAGACAATGTGAACATCACTGGAAATCTCCAGAATCTCAGTGTA
Organism: Psittacula echo; assembly: GCF_963264785.1. Lineage (NCBI taxonomy): Eukaryota > Metazoa > Chordata > Aves > Psittaciformes > Psittacidae > Psittacula > Psittacula echo. The sequence goes on along the minus strand of NC_137750.1, from coordinate 9,095,907 downwards.
CAGCTTGACTGCGCATGCTGGAGCAATTGGCACTTCCTTGAAGGCACCCACAGCAACAACTTACAGCAGAGGGAAACAGAATCTAAAGCGTTCATGATAGCTGCAGTGGGGCCAAAAAGTGAAAGGCCCATACCCATTTTGAATGCTCCTTTCCCAGGCTATAGCAGCTGATATGTTGTTTCTTCCAAAAAGGATGGCTTTTACCCCAAACAAACCTCTTCCTCACTCACTCCTTTTAGACACAGCTCTACGCCATTGAAAAGTTACAGCAGCCCTGTTCTGGGGAAAAAAACCCCAGGAACTGCAATTGTGTTAAGGTGCTGTGTAAAGAGGGAAAGTCTTTTCCTTCTATCTCTAAATTCTTGCACAGTCTGGATTCTTTATGGGCAACCTTAGCTTTGGCTTATTAAATAACTATACTATTACATTCTTCATGATGTAACATAATAACATAACGTGAAGAAGTTATTTTAACTGGATCAAAACATAATCAGTAAGTACCTAAAAGCCTTTGAATAGCTGGGGATTGCCATCTCTTCATGATGTTTTGACTGCATTCCACCACATTAAAACTAGAAAGACAAAATCCAACAAATAAGCTGACAGTTGAGTTAAAAGGGTATCTTAGATCAGCATGAGTGTAAAGCCTCCACTGGGGAGGGAAAACCACCTCCTAACAGCACTTGTCCGCTGTGCCAAACGAGAAACAAATTGAAGCACAGAGGTTTTTCTACATTTCTGACATTAATTAATAACATATTTTTGGACATCTTTCATTATGAACTTTTCCCTTTAGATTTGATCATAGCAAATTTCAAGAGTCACATGACAACCCGTATCCTTTGAGAGTTCCTGCTGGAAGTTTCAGCTACAGGTTTATGGGTAATTAAACCATGTAAAAGCGATTCAACAAGTGTTCACACTGTTACATAGATCTGCTTTTCCAGTTGTGCTGCTGCTGCTTTTTGCTCAAAAGCCTTGTCGTGGTTTAAGCTCAACTGGTAACTCAGAGCCATGCAGCTGCTTGCTCACTCCCCACCTCCTTTGCCCCAACTCTGGGTGAAATGGGGAGGAGAATGGAAAGAATGTAAACCCCACAGGTTAAGAACAGTCCAGTAACTAAGGTATAACACAAAACCACTACTGCTACCACCAATAATAATAATGATAAGAGAAATAACAAGGAAGAGAATACAATTGCTCACCACCTGCTGACTGATACCCAGCCCAACCCGAGCAGTGATCTGGGACTTCCAGGTGACTCCCCCCAGTTTCCATACTGGGCATGATGTGCTGTGGTATGGAATACCCCTTTGGCTACTTTGGGTCAGGTGTCCTGGCTCTTGGCTCTGCTTCCTCCCAGCTTTCTGTGCCCCTCACTGGCAGAGCATGAGACTGAAAAGTCTTTAATCAGGGTAAGCATTACTGAGCAACAACTTAAAACATTGAAGTGTTCTCAGCATTGTTCGCAGACTAAAGTCTAAAACACAGCACTGCACCAGCTACTAAAAAGGAGAAAAATGACTGTTACAGCTGAATCCAGGATAAGCCTGAAACTAGGTTAGGTCTAATGTAAACTTTTGAGGATTTAATTGAATCAAGTGTGAATGATAAATCATTTCAACTACGAAATGGGGATCCCTGAAGTGCAGCATTCATCACATACTGCCTGCACAGAGCGTACCCAAACCTGCCTTCAGATGTAGGGATTGTAAGAGGTTCATTTTTTGACCTAGAGATCACCTGGGAGTTAAAAAAAATAAAGACCTATGGGCGTGCTATCACATTATGGAATGGAAGACATGCACTGAGCATCCACCTCAAGGTTCAGCACAACCTTCCTGAGCACAGATACAGTTCTCTGAAGAATTTCACATGGACTGATCGTTTCAGTCATGAAAACCATTGAGAGAATTCAGCTGCTGAGCCAGGCACACATCTTGCAATGCCTGCTGTCCTCAGTGAAGCACCAGGACAGGATAGGAGATCAAGGGAGCTTCTTGTGTTGCTCGTGAAAGCCTGGAGCTGGACAAATGTGGCTGAAGGGTAGTCACTGAACATATGGATTTGGTGACGGAACATTCACGAAAACGGCCATGAGGTCTCTCATAAAATGAGCTTCTTGAGCTGAATGCGGTATGATGTTACTGAGGAGTGGGATGCTAGCATCAAGCCTGCTTTTCTCATTTGTAGATGTTTTTCAAATAGGTGTGAGGCTTTAACTGTCAGAAGCCACTCCTGAGTTTTCTAACAGCTGCAGAATTGAAGGAAAAATATGTGAGGCCAAAGGCACAGGTTGATTTCAGTAAGAGTTACAATCCAATTGTCTGTATTTTGGCTTGGAAATCTGAAAGGTAACAGGATTGCCCAGCAAGTTCATGGCATCTCTGCTGAAACCCTGCCCTGGTTGCTGTGGCCCATCAGCTTTTGCCTCAGAGAGGCTCTAGGACAGGCCTGGACCATCACCCAGTGTTACACCCCAGGGCAGGACCTCACAGAAACCACTAGTGGGAAATGTTTTACCTGTTTTTTACCTTTAATACATCTTACTGTAACAACTGCAGTAAGACTAGTGTTATCTTTATTGAGTTTTGCAAACACTTGTGCAACTCATTTTTCTCAGACATCCTTGTGTTTTGTCCAACTGTAGATGTTCAAACATCTCAGCTTGTTCCCACTGGCTTCCTTTAGAGTTGCCAGGGAGACACTTTCACAAGGTAATTCACCTGTTTCATCTTAAAACCATTTTAAGGTGAGATGAATCATCTTCTCAAGACAGCTATTTCACTCCATTCACTAGAAAGGGAGCACAAGACAAAAATCTTAAGCTTTAACTGAATTCTGACCAACAATTTAACCTTAAACAAATTTAGACTTACAAACGTTTTGTTTGTGTTCTCCTAAAAAGAGAAAAAACTCCACCATTTATTTCCACAGGATGGACTAGTTCAGGAACTAAGAGGAGATGTCTCAGCTTCTGGCATTACACATTATCCCATAAACTCTGGTGCCAGGTTGGTTATAAGACACAGGAGGAAGCTGTATGTCAAGGGGTGTCTATAGAAGCGTGCAAATAATCAACACATGAGTGGTAGAACCACTGCAAATTCACGTAGGGGCTAAAATCTATTGACTCAGACTTGATGCAGGCAGGAAATGGGCATCCACTGAACATGGTCCTAGTCAACATATCTAGTCTTTCACTGAACACCCTGCCACTCTAGTAATGTGATTTCACCATTTAACATAATTAAATGTAGTTTGATTAAAATCAAATCTTACCATGAAGTCTGACGAAGCACTATGACAGGTCCTAGAAGAAACAATAGCAAAAAAGTAAAGTACCAGCATTTGCAAGATTTACTTAGAAGAATTAAAACTAACAAATTTGCAGTTGCTTTTTCCCAATGGATATGTATCTGAAATGCCTGAGCAACTCACTTGTGTCCATCTCCAGGAGATTCACAGGCCTTGTGAATCTGTACAAAACCCCGCCACATATGGCAGGTCTGATCCTTCGCCACATGACAGCACAGCTGGATCTCAAGTTCTGTACTCTATTGTAGCACAGCTGTTGAGAAGTATGAGGTGGTTTAATATCATCTCACTTTAAGAATATTGCAGTCTCTGTGGTATGGGGGAGGAGGGAAGAGCAAAAGGCAGATATTTCCAGGTGATTTTATTCACATGACTCCTTATTTACTCCACAGAGCCTATCCCAGCCCTTTCATAGAATTGTTTGGGTGGGAAGGAACCTTCAAGCTCATCCAGTTCCAACCCCTGCCACGGGCAGGGACACCTTCCACTAGAGCAGGTTGCTCCAAGCCCCTGTGTCCAACCTGGCCTTGAACACTGCCAGGGATGGGGCAGCCACAGCTTCTCTGGGCACCCTGTGCCAGCGCCTCAGCACCCTCACAGGGAAGAACTTCTGCCTAAGAGCTCATCTCAATCTCCCCTCTCCTAGTTTAAAGTCATTCTCACATGCCCTTGTCAAAAGTCCCTCTCCAGATTTCTTGTTGGCCCCCTTTCCATGCGTATTAGCTTGTAAAACAAACTCCCCACTTGGATGTATTTAGGAAAATATCCTTTCTTAAATTTAAATTGGCTTTTTAGCAGGCAGAGGTGTGAGTGGGAACCTTCCACCTAAAGGACCTGTTAGTCTGTGTCTGGATATCAGCAGTCTCCTGGCTGGGATACGTCTTGGCAGGGGAAGCTGCACAGCAATGCTGCAGTCTGAGCCTACTCCAAGGAGCTGGATCCCATAGGGGTAAGGCTGAGCAGTGCAGTCACTTCGATGTATTACTGTAGCAGTAAGGAAATGTATTCTGTGCTTATTTTTCTTAATAAAGCAGCTGAGTGGGTCCTATGTCATGGCACCAAATGCAGAGGTGGAATTCCTACCAGCTGCTAGCCCTGCCTACCCTTCACAATGAATATAACTTAGCAAATTGTTATGGAAATGAGATCCAGAAAGAAAACCCTGTATGCTTCTTCCACTACCAGCACTGCTTGCAAGGCATGTTACCCACAGGAAACATCACATTTTGTTAGACTGTACCGTTTCTTTTCTGTAGCACACAAGATATTGCCAGAGCTGCTGCTGCACAAAGCACAAGAATTGTTACTGTGGTGATGACGCCAACGTTGCTCTTTTCATTGACCAAATACTGAGGATTATCTGGAGAGCAGAAGAAAATAAAGTCCATGTGAAACAAACAGGTGTGCAAGAAATAAGCCTGCCTCAGAAGCAGCACCTAGGGAGAACTGGGGCTGGTGCTTCTACAAAAGCTGAGAAAAGGAACTGATGAATGAGAGACCAAATAGCCTCTGGCTTAGGATATTTTAATATCATCTCACATCAATGAAGATGTCTGTAACAAAAGAATGGCTATTAACATTTGAAGCTAATTCTTGACTCCCCACCACAACAGGTACCTTTGAACATCCATCTCATCTGAAATAACCAAAACCAAAAGGGACAAGACCTATCCTTAGTGATGGGTTAAAAGGACACATGGGAAATCCATTTTGACCATTTTTAAAATACTTCAATGCACAGGAATTGAAACATACAAATATCTAGAAAGCTGGCTTTAATACTGGTCCAATTTGGAAGAGAAATCATAGAATCAGCCAGGAAACCTTCAAAAATTGCAAAAAAAGAAACAAACCCCAAGCCAAAACCAAAAAAAAAAACCCACCAAACAAACATAAGAGCAAAGAGTGAAGAAGAGCCACAGCCCTACTAAGGGCTGTCTCCAGAAGAGAATAAATAGTGTTTATTGGTCTCAAGCAAAGATGCCCTGTTTGTATAACCTAAGGAAGATGCCAGGGATTTCTACAGTGAAAGAAATTTGGATATAAAAATACCTGTAAGTGACAAACGTTCTCTTAGTCTAGAGGTGAAGTCTCATTTATCACTGTTAAGTGGAATTCTTGGAAACTTGTTGCACAGCCATCATGTACCACCTTCCCTCAGCATCCCTGTATCTACAGCTATATCGCTACAGTCACAGAAACCTGTGGCTATGGATACGTAAGTCCAGGACTGGGCACCTATAGGGCCTAGTGGGAAGTCTTTGAGTTTGGATGGCTACATCATGTGTGGGTCCAAGGTACAAAGGTACAGTACATTTCCCCATGCCACCCGTGTGAAACTCTGTTCACATCTGTCCAGGCAAAACTCTCTCAAAGCAAAAGGCAAACACATACATGAAGCTATTACCTTGATTTCCCTCACCAGCGATGTCAGCTGTTGATTTTCTGGGTTTCTCATCCAACACTTCAGTGTAGCACCTCAAGGTATGGTCGGGCACTGAGAGGTTTGTGCTTGTTTCGCAGCAAATTTTAACCTCCTCTGTAATGATGTTACTCCACCCATTTTCCAAGAAAGCTGAAAGATAGAAGAAGTTTTAGTTATAAATATGGATCATGTATAAGATCTTCAATCAAGGGTTAAAAAGGTTAGAATGCGGGCCCTCCATTTACCACAAGAAGTTGGAGATTGTTGCAATCATGTTTAATTCACCAACTGTTCAACATTCAGCTTTTCTTTTCCCTTAAGCTGCTGAATTGTTCTGGGAGCCCACAATGGAAATCTTCAAATTTGAAGAAAGCAAAAGATATATAATATATATAACAAAAACAACAAAACATCTGTAAAAATCTTATCATTACCTTTCTGCAATTAAAATCCATTCAAATTATGACAAAACTTTGCAACCCCCATTTACCCACAGGAATCAAAAAAGAGGAATGAGCAAGACCAGCAGCTGTGTAAATCTCAGACCCCGGAGTGCATCTCTCACCTAGCCTGCACGCCACTGGGCTACAGTACAACTTACTCCTCTTCTGAGAGATTCTTGAAAACTCCTTCTTTCCTACTGTGCTGGTTTTGGCTGGGAGAGTTAATTCTTTCTAGGAGCTGTACAGTGCTGTACTTTGGCTTTAGCCTGAGAACAGTGCTGATTACACACCAATGTTCGGTCGTTGCTCAGTAGCACTTAACCCTGATCAAGGACTTTTAAGTCTTTCGTGCTCTGTCAGTGAGGAGGGACACAAGAAAACAGGAAGGGAGCAGACACAGGACACCTGACCCAAACTAGCCAAAGGGGTATTCCATGTCACAGCACATCAAGTTCAGTGTGTGAATTTAAGGGAAGGTTCTTTCTAATACTGGCTCACAGTGTGACAGAATCGCTGGTCAGGAAAACAATCTGGTTCGTGTACTGCGCACCGCCGCCACCTCTGTACTCCGGGAGCCATCTAGGGGAACTATGAATAATTACACCTTCTACCTTTTCTCTTTGTGGGAGAAAGCTTCGTTCAGCTTCCTCCCTGACCCGCATCTATCTGAATTGCTCCTAGCCAGGTTCCCAGCAGAGCATACCTTCATAATTCAGGATGCCACATGAATGTCCTGCTCCCCTGTCTTTCGTCCAGAAGACTGCATAAATTCCTTCAGGAAGTGTATTTCCTTGATGAAAGCACATGGTGATGTGTGTGTCACTGGTCACCAACTGAATTATTTCATTTGAAAATCCCTCAGGTTGTGTTTCACCAATTTTTGCACAGTCATTGTAATTGCCTGATTCGCATGCATTGTTCTCACAGTGATAGACTGCCACATTTGTTTTGCCAAAGGAAGAGTCTTGTGTCTCCTTTGCAGGGTCATCACTGGCCATGGCAATACCTAAATGAGAAAACAAAGAAAAATTCTTTTCCACCAGTTTTCTCCCCAGAATTTCAGTGTTAGAGAACGAGTGGGCAAACCCAGTCATGGCTTAAGAGATACTGTCTGCCAAAGGACAATTCAGGGTACTGGGCCCAGACCACAGAGTAATTTTTGGGGTAGAAGCATGACATAATTCCTCCACTTCTGCCACTGGTGGCAGCTTGGGAAGTGAGCTAAAAGACATTTCTCCTGCTGAGCGAGGAGGTCCTATGCTCAGACAGGCCCAGATGACTCATCTGTTCTTATTTTCTTTCCTTCCAAAACTCCTTGGCACAATCTTATCAGGGATATCTCCAGCAGACATCCAGATCCTACGACAAAGCAAGTTCACAGCTGAGCTGCCAGACTACATGCAGTGTCCCAGGTCACTGCCATAGATTCAGCTCAGTATTCCTGCAGGCAACAGTTTTACAGCTAAGCCAAAACATACCACCAGCCTGGCTGAAGCCCTGGAATATGCTAGCACTGGGTGCTGAGAGCTGAACAAGGGGTTTACTCATTCAGACTCTCCTGAGCGAGAGTCTGAGGGAGAGTTCTTTGGGAAAGGACTCACCTCATCTGACTTCAGACAGAACCAGAAAGTCACCCCTCCAAGTTAGGTGATTGTGACAGGTCAAATGAATCAGCCTTCACCTCCTTATTTCCTTTTCTCCCCTTAGTGGTTTTGTGGTCTTAGTTTTAACTGGACATAACTGAGCTTTCTAATAACAGTTAAAAAGCTTTTAGCTACTAATTTCCAGTGAAAAGAACAGAGGTCAAACAAGGAGACTCACTTTGACAGGAAGCTGCAATGGTTAGAAGCAGGAAACACAACTGCATGAAGTGGGCTAAATCCATCAGCCTGCCCTGGGTGCCCATCACCAGCAGCGCTGGATGCTCTCTTACATCCTCCAGGATCCCATGGCAGCCTCACCAGGCTCCTCCCTCAGTTGTCTCCCTGTTTGGACATAAAATGCAGTATTCAGCATTCATTATCTCTTCTTTATTATCTTTCTAGAAAACAATTTCCAAGTGCTGTGAAGCTTCCACTAGCCAAGAGAACTGGAATGGAGGCAAAGAAATGCTCATGCTGCTTATCTGCTATGACACTGAGATGGGTTTTGGCAATACCAAGCTTGCAATCCTTTCTATCTCTGAGTCAATCACAGCAGAAGACAACTGCAGGGAAAGGTGTTTCTGCAGGGAAAAGTAAATCCCTCCTGAGCCTGCTGGGCAGAAGGCTCCATGTCCAGGTCCTCCAGGCTCCTCTGGGCAGAGGCCTTGCACACATCACTCAGTAAATACATGCAACAAATAACATCTTGACTTGCTGTCTCTTTCAAAACACACAAAACAATCAGACAAGGAAGATGAGCAGGGGACTGGAGCACCTTCTGTATGAAGACAGGCTGAGAAAGTTGGGGCTGTTCAGCCTGGAGAAGAGAAGGCTGCGTGGAGACCTCAGAGCAGCTTCCAGTATCTGAAGGGGGGCTATAGGGATGCTGGGGAGGGACTCTTCATCAGGGACTGTAGTGACAGGACAAGGGGTAACGGGTTAAAACCTAAACAGGGGAAGTTCAGGTTAGATATAAGGAGCAAGTTCTTTACTGTAAGGGTGGTGAGGCACTGGAATGGGTTGCCCAGGGAAGCTGTGAATGCTCCATCCCAGGTGGTGTTTAAGGCCAGGTTGGACAGAGCCTTGGGTGACATGGTTTAGTGTGAGGTGTCCCTGCCCATGGCAGAGGGGTTGGAACTGGATGATCTTTAAGGTCCTTCCCAACCCTAACTATTCTATGATTCTGTGATTCTATGTTTGGTGATGAATGTTTTGCTTGCCCTAAGATGAAATATTTATTGTCAAATTAAATTCTACTTTTAAATTTAAAAGATATGGAAAATATCTGCTCAAATTAAATGAGCAAAGAGTATTTCTTTAAAAAAATACCCTGGATTTAGTCAGCAATGAATCCTCAATCATTTCAATGAAACTGCCATGAATTTGTGAAATAGGGTTCAGGAAAACACAAGTTTCACTTATCCAAAAGAGAAAAAAAGAAATCTGGAAAATTCCCTCAACTTTCCTCACTAGCCTGGCTCTAGAAAACACAAAGTGCTTTGCCCCTAGAAGCTTTCAGCTAGAAGCTTTCATTAAACCAACTTTTTCTTGGTATGTCACTACCTGAGAAGCACCTTGAGGAACTTTCAAAGTATTTAAGCATTAACTTCTAATTACACGTGAAGTCTCCAGCAGAGCTGAAGTTAAAATTGCTTATCCCTAATACCTGTGCTAGTCTCAACCTGCTGAGAGTCCCACCCCGATTCTCAGAAACAGATGCGACCAGAGGAACACAACCACAAAGAGAGTTTGAGGAGTTACGAAGAGAGTTTGAGGAGTTAAGTTTCAAACAGCTTGAAAACAATAATAGTATTGAAGGAAGTAAGGAAACAACAAAATAAAAACTTCAGTGGATCCCACGGATTTTCTTTTCCACTCAAGTTCTTTCCTAGAAAAGGGGCAGCATTTACGTAAGAGCTACTTTCTGTATTACTTTCAGTACTGGTTTCACCTTGTTGAGCTGCTGAATCTGCTGAACTCTCAACAAGCTTTTGTAATAAAGCCCAACCAACCAAAGCAAAACACAACAGGAATGAGAACACAAGAAGAGACAAACCAGTGATTTTCAGGGTGAGGCTGGGTGCAATTTGTTTCCACAGTTCCAACGACTGGTGCAGAAAACAATCAACAGGACTCTGTGCTTAAGCTGAGATATCTCTGCAGTAATCCTGAGAGTAAGTACCCACCTTCCCAGCAACTGCTCTTCAAAAAGGTTTTCCACAATAACTAGTAGAAAACACTACTAACAGTTTATGTTCTGCTTGCAGCACATTAAGGCGAACAGAATGAGCAGTTGCACTGGTTGAATTTCTCATTTTTTAAACCCAATATTCTTACTGAGTGACACTTTCTGGTTTGGTTCTCTGCTTTGTTCTGAATCAGAGCCACCAGGGTTTCCACAGGTCCCTTTGGGGAGTGGACCAGTAACCACAGGGAAAACAATGCACAGTCTCCTCCAGCTTGGGCAGCAGCTTCTCACTGAAAGCAGGGAGAGTTGCAAAGGTTTCTGCTGCAACACTTCTGGCAAATTATCCTTTCTTTGCCAATATGACAGGCAATTTTGGAAAAGGAGATACTAATAAAACATGGTAAGACGAAAAAAATACAGGTTAATTTGATGAAGGAAACATTATTGGTAATTATATGAAGACAAAAATGCCCTAAGATATTTATTCTGTTCCTTTTGTGCCGCTCACATAAAAGTGCACCACTTAATGAAGCTGTTGGGGTTTTGCATTCACACGGGCAGTGTGAAAGCAGAGCAGCACTGCAGGAAAGTTGGCAGGCAGGGCCATAAAAAGGGGCATTTTATATTTAGCCAGATCATGCACACAAATAATACACATTCTTCTTTATGGCAAAAATGTGAAATACACTGATCGTTTCCCTCCTGCCCCAGAGCCTGTTTTAGCTGCCGACTTAAAAAGAGGAAACAACATTTTGTAAGAGAAAGGACTGGCTAGAAGACAGGATTTCTTAAAGGAGAAGACAGTACAAATACCTCAAAAGTGGTCTGGATCCGAGAACGCCTTGGTGCCTCTTCCTTTCCCTGCCTGAGCAGCCTTTCCAGCTCCCAGTTCATTCAGCTCCTTTTGCAGAGCCCTGCATAGGAAATGCAGAAGCCACTTGGATCCCAGAGAAAAAGGTACCCGACTGGCTTCTCCTTTCTTTAAAACACCACTGGATTTTCACTTTCATTTCTTCCCGGAGTGCAGGACAACAGCGGCACTAAACAACACAAAGGGTCAGGGTGCGTTGCTGCGTGGGATTCTGCAGCTGGAAAGCATGGGAAAAATGATACCCCACAGAAAACCCTCCAGGAACCTGCTTATGGGCACCTGAGGAGTAAATCTGCCTCTCTGTGCATTGCAACAGTCAAAGAAACCTCTCTAATTCCCAGACTCTTCTGCAACACAAGGAAAATAATGCTCATTAGCCCTGGCAAAGCACTTTGAAAAGTGAATACTTGTAGCATTAATCTCAACAAGCCACTTTTATATTTGCTTTTTATAGAGAAAATGTTATTTATTAGTTCTGACCATGAAATGAAGGCTTCAAGGAGCTGTTCTGCAGTATTTCATGTGTGTTGTGGTCTGCTTATCTCCTTTGTGGGGACTAATAGGACTGATAGGTGGCTTCTTCAAACAGCGCCTTCCTTATTTCACACAACAGTTGAGGTTGAAAGGGACCATCTGATGGCATCTAGAGCAACCTCCCTTCTCAAACTGGGTCACCTAGAGCACACTGCTCAGGATAGTGTCCAGACAGCTCTTGAATATCTCCAGGGAAGGAAACTCCACAGCCTCTCATTTTCTCACTCCTCTCTCTGGCTGAAGTTACCATATCTTGGCAGGTTTTTTCCCCTTTGGAACTATGTTATCCCAGAGAAGCTACCACTGTCCCTGGTGGGCTCAGCCTTGGCCAGCAGTGGGACCGTCTTGGGCCCAGTTGGCATTGGCTGCACCAGACACAGGGAAAGCTTCTGGCAGCTTCTCAACGAAGCCAACCCTGCAGACCCCCAGCTACCAAAATCTTGCCACACAAACCCAACACAAGGGCAAACAGCACCTCTCAGTAGATAAAAAGTGAGGGCCCCCCTTTTGAGACCAGGGACCAGTCCAGAGACAGACCAAAACCACATTCAGCAACCTGCTACTGAGGAGCAGCTGCAGTGAGAGTCATTCTTGTCTCTGTGTTCCCAACACCCATATAGATAGACCTACCTGAACAGAAAGAGGTTTTCATAATGAACAATCAAACCTTCGCTTTGTTCTTTCTAAGTCTGGAATGCAGAAAAGAGCTTTCACTTCTGCACTTGCTCAAAAATGCTTCCTGCCAAAGTAATTTCTGAGAAACTGAGACCCGTAGTCGGGAAGTGGCTGGAGCAGCGCAAAGCAGTGGAGGGGCTGCTCTGCTCTACATCCTACTGCTCTTGGCATGGCTGGGAGAGACAGCATAACCCCATCCTTGCCCCTCCAAAATAGGGCTAGCAGCTCTCCTCTTCTCAATCCATGGTCAGAACACATCTATACAGGGAAGGCACTAGAATTTACCATGGATAGGTTTACATGAGCTATGGCTACAGCTCTCTTAAGACCTCTGGCAGCAGATGTTTCTTAACATTCACTGGCTTCCAGGTTGAGCTGCTCAGCTCATCTCAAGCTGACCCACCACACATTGCAGCTGCCATCTGAAATGACCCTGAATTCCTCCTGGAAAAAATAAATTGCCATTATAGAGAAAAAACTGGATTGACAGGGCAGTCTTCAAGTCAATAAGGAAACTAAAAGAAGCCCTGTACGTGATGCTTTCCCTGAGTGCATGACACCAGCTGTACATAAACACACAGATAAGGAACGAAACACCTCTCTGACTCAACGATTTTACCTGGGGGTGGGGAGACCTACACAGTGACCTGTACTTGAGCTGCTGCTGTTGCCATACACAGCCTCAGCCCCACCTACCACAGCACACAACACCACCGTTAGGAAACACAGCCTTTTTGCCCACCCCTTGATCCATACCTACCCTCTTTCTCTGGTAGATCAACCTGATGATCCTGTCTCCAGGTTGCAAGTGGTCTCAACAGACAGAAACAAGGGAAAAAGAAATGTAGTTGCAGCTCCCTACTTCTGAGCTAAATCTACCTTATGTTTCAGGAATGCGTCCCCAGCCATGTGCACTGTCAAATTCCTCTGTCAGTCTCAGACAGGACATTATGGAAACCAGTGCTGTGTGAAGAGCACTTTGGAGCTTTCTTAATCCTTTGGCTGCTTTGTGCAACAGCAGTCCCTTAGCACCCCCCAGCTGTGAGGCCCTCAGAAGAAACCTTTTTACTTACTAATGAAGAATCAAATTCTTTTTTTTTCCTTAGGGAAACAGTAATAGATATTTCCAAATCCCCCTTTTTACCAAATGAGCCACTGACAAAAACACTGGCCAGCACTGTTTCAACATCTTTTAGCATGTGACACAAATAGCACAAGGGAACAAGTTGTAGCTAAGGAGCATCACAGCAAAGGTGCACACTGAGGTTTTTTGGACCTCTGGAGGACTAAATGGTTTGAGGAATTGCTAACAGGCCCAAACCCTTCACTCAAACCCACCTGTCTAAATAGCAGCTGTGTTCTAGCGCAAGCTGTCAATACTGTGAGAATCGGACTCAAACTCTTTATTTTGCTCTCTAAGTACAAAGGTAGCAACACCCACCCACACAGGAGGTGTTGCAGATAAGCCTCTTCCTAAAGGCCACAGTATTGAGTTCCTCAGACCCTGTTTTCATGTGGTCTTTCCTTATCAGTGTTCCCTGTTAGTGATATCCAATTCCTTAAACACCTGCTTTGTACAAGCATGGAACAGAAATCTGGGGGAAACGTATGCTGCCTAACTTAAAATTTCCAGGAACAGGCAAAGAACTTCACTTTCCAAGATCTGTTTTGAGAAGCTTATTTTTGTGTTGTCCTGGTTTAGCAGTAGCAGTCATTTTTTCTACTGGTGCAGTGCTGTGTTTTGACTTTTGACCTGGGAATAATACTGATAAAGCTGATGTTTTCAGTTGTGGGTCAGAATGTTTACCCTGACCAAGGACTTTGTGAGTCTCATGCTCTGCCAGGGAGGAGGAGAAGCCAGGAGGAAGCAGGGACAGGACGCCTGACCCAAACTAGCCAAAGGGGTATTCCATACCACAGCACGTCATGCCCAGGAGGTAGAACAGAGAGTGGCCCGGAAGGGCTGGATGATGGCAGGGTGGGGGTGAGGTACCGGTTGGTGAGCGGTTGTATTCTCTTGCTTGTTATTTCCTTTATCATTATTACTATTAGTGGTAGCAGTAGTGATTTGTGTTACACCTTAGTTATTAAACTGTTCTTATCTCAACCCGTGGGAGCTGCATTCTTTTGATTCTCCTCCCCGTCCCTCCAGGAGCGGAGGGAAGAAAGGTGGGGGGGGGAAGTGGACTTCGTGGTTCTGATTTATGGCCTGGGCTTAAACCACGACAGTTCTTTTTGGCGCCCAACGTGGGGCTTGAAGGGCTGAGATAACAACAGATCTGACTGAGGCACAATGCTGATTTATGGGCTCTCAAAGTTGTTCTTTTTGATATCACAGTTTCTGTATGTCGTTGCTTACTTAGAGCCGGTATTTGCTGTGTTAGTGTTTATCAAGTGTGGGCCTTGGGCTAAGGTTCTTGTTTCATTGTACTTTATGGTAATGACTTGTAATACGGGGGGGCTCCGGCAGCAGGGCGGGATGGACGTGGCCGTGGACTTGTACCTGGCCGTCCCGCTGCTCTTCACTGTCCTGGCCCTCGTCCTCGCGTCCGTCTTTGTGAGGCTGCGGGGAGCTGAGTGGGAGCGGCCCCGGGAGCCGGCGGCGGCCGAAGCAGCCCGGGAGAGCGTCCCCGGGGACCAAGCGGCGGCGGGAGCGGGGCCGGAGGCCGGGAAAGAGGCGGCTGCCGAGCAGCGGGAGGAGGCGGCGGAGGAGCCGAGCCCCACGGCCGAGCCCAGCCCCGCGGCGGCCGAGAGCATCCCCCAGCAGCAGCCCACCGAGCTCCGCGAGCCTGAGCCCCAGGAGGATTCAGGAGACCACGCAGCACTTTCCAGCAAGGCAGAGGAGGAAGATCTGGACTCGGAAAAAGAGAAGCTGGTGGTGAGAAAGCCTTCAAGCACAGCAGCTACACCAGCCCCAGTGACAAGTACAGCAGCATCATTTGAGAGTTCTGAAGGTTTTGAAAGGCCTTTGGGTACCCTTGGAACCTGCCTGCTGATTGTGATGGGGATCACCATGTGGGCACACACACAGAGTGTGTTCTACCCACGACCATTTTGTCTGATCCCGAGAGTTAAGCAGAGTCAGGTTTGGGTCTTGTCTGGGTTTAGACAATACAGGGGGACCGAGAGGTTTTCCCCAAGGTTGGACAGCCATGAGTGTCACGGTGTGTGGGACAGTATGGGCGAGTATCTAATCCACTGGGCCCCTCCAGTGCTTTGGAAGCGTCGGAGATGGAAGGCAGCTGTGTGGAGTCCCCGACGACAAGCTGCAGAGACTGCTGCAGGGGAGGGTGAATTATTTTGAGCCTGATGGGCCCATGGCACTTCAGGCTATCAGGGCAGTGATGCAACATAGAGATGGACTCATGATCGAGGGGTGGACTTTGCAGTGGGCCTCTCCTGCTCTGAAAGACTGTTACAAGGGATGGAGCCCACCATCATGGACCAAATGGACTCAGCAGCTTTATAGGGATTGGTCTGTGCATGAGGATAAGAGTGCACTGAGATGAGAGTGAGGGTATATTGAAAATGTGGGATCTGAGCATGACGTGAATGGTATGGAATAAGGGGTGGATACTGTCCTGGTTTAGCAGTAGCAGTCATTTTTTCTACTGGTGCAGTGCTGTGTTTTGACTTTTGACCTGGGAATAATACTGATAAAGCTGATGTTTTCAGTTGTGGGTCAGAATGTTTACCCTGACCAAGGACTTTGTGAGTCTCATGCTCTGCCAGGGAGGAGGAGAAGCCAGGAGGAAGCAGGGACAGGACGCCTGACCCAAACTAGCCAAAGAGGTATTCCATACCACAGCACGTCATGCCCAGGAGATAGAACAGAGAGTGGCCCGGAAGGGCTGGATGATGGCAGGGTGGGGGTGAGGTACCGGTTGGTGAGCGGTTGTATTCTCTTGCTTGTTATTTCCTTTATCATTATTACTATTAGTGGTAGCAGTAGTGATTTGTGTTATACCTTAGTTATTAAACTGTTCTTATCTCAACCCGTGGGAGCTGCATTCTTTTGATTCTCCTCCCCGTCCCTCCAGGAGCGGAGGGAAGAAAGGTGGGGGGGGGAAGTGGACTTCGTGGTTCTGATTTATGGCCTGGGCTTAAACCACGACATGTGTATACAGATAAAGCTTGCACTGCATCCTTTCACTATAAATTAAGTAACTGAGAAATAGAAACAATATTAACTGAAGTCTTCAGTTAGGAATTTCCCTTTCTCCCACCCAGAAACATGCTTTAGGAGTTTATTTTCCTTCGTGGGCTGAAGAATCTTCTTGTTTTGCAATAGGTAACACGAGGCCTTCTGTAAATAAGATCACAAACAATATACCATGTATCTGCTAAACCAGTTGTAAAACGTCCTAAGCACCTCTAACAGCTGACCACCAGCCTACTCCCTGCATAGGCACTGATTTCTGTTCAAGGCAAAGTTCTCAAGTTCGCTACACAATTTTGTCCTCAACACCCAACCAACTTACAGACAACTTGTCTTGATGGATGAAGGACAGACAGTTGTATTCTGCTTTGCTGACGTTACTACCATCAGGGTCCTTGTTGGACTGTACTTATACTGCTGTAATCCTAGAAACTCTACTCCTGAACGAGGCTTCATTTTGTCTTCCAAAAGAGAGACCCTCCAACATGAACTTTCTCCTATGGCCACTCTGATACCACAAAACCTCCTTCCTTTAATCCAGATATATCATCCCAGAACAGTAACATTACCTTTAGCCAGAACTTTACCCAGAAACTCAACATGAGAAAAGAACCAAAACACAGGAGATGAAAATAAAACACTATGAACAGAGAAGAACCCAGAGTTTTTCTCAGGTGTATGCATGTCTACAGGTAGTGTTTGGGGCTTCCATTCCTTCTTGCCTCAGAAAACTAGGAATAATAAAGCCCAGGGATCTATCCTAAGTCTTAGCATTAGCAGTCATTTTCCCATTACATCATTGGTCTCAGTATGCTTTGCCCTGGCTTTAGTTTCCAAATCACTTGCCTACAAAACCTCCACTATCATGTTTGTGAGGGACTTCCCTGCTAATCTGGTACATCAAGAATCATTAGACTCATAAAATCAACTAGGTTGGAAAAGACCCTGAAGATCATCAAGTCCAACCATTAAAGAAATGTCCTGGGTTCAGCTGTAGCAGCCAATTTTCTCCTTAGTAGCTGGTGCAGTGCTGTGTTTTAGACTTTACCCTGAGAACAGTGCTGATAACACACCAATGGTTTTAGCTATTGCCGAGTAATGCTTACTCTGATCAATGACTTTCTCAGTCTCATGCTCTGCCAGTGAGGAGAGGAAGCTGGGAGGAAGCAGAGCCAGGACACCTGACCCAAAGTAGCCAAAGGGGTATTCCATACCACAGCACGTCATGCCCAGTATAGAAACTGGGGGCAGTTACCCAGAAGCGTCCAATCACTGCTTGGGTCAGGCTGGGTATCGGTCGGTGGGTGCTGAACAGTTGTATTCTCTCCCCTTGTTATTCCCCTTATCATTATTATGATTGATGATAGCAGCAGTGATTTGTGTTATACCTTAGTTACTGGACTGTTCTTATCTCAACCCATGGGAGTTACATTCTTTCCTTTCTCTTCCCCATCTCTCCTGGAGTGGGGGGAGGAAGAAAGGGGGAGTCAGTGAGTGGCTGCATGGTTCTGAGTTACCATCTGGGCTTAAACCACAACAAGAAATTAAGCAAATTGCACTCAAAAGAATTTATGGCTCAAAGAGTAAAGAGTAAAGTGAGACCCATGACTGTTTATGACAGTCAATATAGTGTCATGAAGTGAGAAATGAAAGATCAGAAAACACAAGTGATGCACAATGCTGTGCATTATTATTTGGAAAACCTTTATTTAATAACTGTGTTAGAAGTGATGAGGCTAAGGCCTCCTTAGAATTAAATCTGGCGAGAGGGGTCAAGGACAGCAGAAAGAGCTTTTTCAAATACATGGCAGATAAAACTAACACCAGAGGCAAGGTTGGCCCACTGATGAATGAGATGGGTGCTCTGGTGACAGAAGATACAGAGATTGCAGAGTTATTGAATGCCGCCTTTGTCTCTGTCTACTCTGCCGGAGGCAGTCCTGAAGAGCCCTGTACTCCTGAGACCTCAGATGAAGTCAGGTCAATGGAGCAGTTTGCCTTAGTCAATGAGGAGTGGGTTAGGGACCAGTTGAGCAATCTGGACATCCATAAATCCATGGGTCCAGATGGGATGCACCCACGGGTGCTGAGGGAACTGGCGGAAGTCATTGCTAGACCACTCTCCATCATCTTTACCAAGTCTTGGGAAACGGGAGAGGTGCCTGAGGACTGGAGGAAAGCAAATGTCACTCCAGTCTTCAAAAAGGGCAAGAAGGAGGACCGGGGTAACTATAGACCGGTCAGCCTCACCTCCATCCCTGGGAAAGTGATGGAACACCTTATCCTTGGTGCCATTTTAAGGCATATCAAGGATAAGAGGGTTATGAGGGGCAGTCAACACGGCTTTACCAAGGGGAAGTCATGCTTGACCAACCTCATAGTCTTTTATGAGGAAATAACACGGTGGATGGATGATGGCAGAGCGGTGGACGTGGTCTACCTTGACTTCAGCAAAGCATTTGACACAGTCTCCCACAGCATCCTCATAGCTAAATTGAGGAAGTGTGGCCTGGATGATCAGGTAGTGAGATGGACTGCGAACTGGCTGAAGGAGAGAAGCCAGAGAGTTGTAGTCTATGGGGCGGAGTCCAGTTGGAGGCCTGTATCTAGTGGAGTGCCTCAAGGGTCAGTACTGGGACCAGTATTATTTAATATATTCATCAATGATTTAGATGAGGGAATTGAGTGTACTGTCAGCAAGTTTGCTGATGACACTAAGCTGGGAGGAGTGGCTGACACACCAGAAGGCTGTGCTGCCATCCAGCGAGACCTGGACAGGCTGGAGAGTTGGGCAGGGAGAAACTTGATGAAATATAACAAGGGAAAGTGAAGAGTCCTGCATCTGGGCAGGAACAACCCCAGGTTCCAATATAGGTTGGGGAACGACCTGTTAGAGAGTAGTGTAGGGGAGAGGGACCTGGGGGTCCTAGTGGACGGCAGGATGACCATGAGCCAACACTGTGCCCTTGTGGCCAAGAAGGCCAATGGCATCCTGGGGTGTATTAGAAGGGGAGTGGTCAGTAGGTCGAGAGAGGTCCTCCTTCCCCTCTACTCTGCCCTGGTGAGACCGCACCTGGAATGTTGTGTCCAGTTCTGGGCCCCTCAGTTCAAGAAGGACAGGGACCTGCTGGAGAGAGTCCAGCGCAGGGCGACAAAGATGATTAAGGGAGTGGAGCATCTCCCTTATGAGGAAATGTGGAGGTATGGTTAGCAAGCAAAGGTCATGTTCCCATGTCTGAGCTTAATTAAGCAGAGATTCTGTGAAAGTGAGAAAAAACACCAGTTGTGTACAGTTGCCAGCAGTGGAAAAACCCTGGAAGTTAACCAATAGAGATAGAAGACCAGCTGGCCTACCTTGTAGCTAAAAATTGTCTGTGAACTAGGAGCAGAGACCTTGAGAGGAGGATGTGTATATGAGCAGGGGAAATCACCGAAATGCACCTGGAATGTACCCAATGCTGTATATGCCAACCAATCACTACGGGAAGCTGTGTGTACGTGGCAGTTTGACACTATATATACCCATTATTTGAGCACAGTAAACGGATCACTTTTATCAATCATATTGATTGTGCATGTGTTCCCTCCGTGCGTGACGACAAGGAAAGACTGAGGGAGCTGGGTCTCTATAGTTTGAAGAAGAGGAGACTGAGGGGTGACCTTATTAGTGTATATAAATATATAAAGGGGGAGTGTCACGAGGATGGAGCCAGGCTCTTCTCAGTGGCAAACAATGATAGGACAAGGGGTAATGGGTACAAACTGGAACACAAGAGGTTCCACTTAAACTTGAGAAGAAACTTCTTCTCAGTGAGGGTGACAGAACACTGGAACAGGCTGCCCAGGGGGGTTGTGGAGTCTCCTTCTCTGGAGACATTCAAAACCCGCCTGGACACATTCCTGTGTAACCTCATCCAGGTGTTCCTGCTCCGGCAGGGGGATTGGACTAGATGATCTTTTGAGGTCCCTTCCAATCTCTAGCATACTGTGATACTATAATGCAATTGCTCACAACCTGCTGACAGATACCCAGCCCAACCCGAGCAGTGATCTGGGACTTCCAGGTGACTCTGCCCAGTTTCTGTACTGGGAATGACATGCTGTGATATGGAATACCCCTTTGGCTACTTTGGGTCAGATGTCCTGGCTCTGCTTCCTCCCACCTTCCCGTGCCCTCCTTCCCGTGCCCCTCCTCACTGGCAGAGCATGAGACTGAAAAGTCCTTGATCAGGATAAGCATTACTGAGCGACAACTGAAAACATTGGTGTGTTATCAGCACTGTTCTCAGACAAAAGCCAAAACACAGCACTGTACAGCTGCTAGGAAGAAAAAGACCTCTATCCCAGCTGAAACAAGGGCAGTATCCATCCCTTATTCTATACCATTTGCATGATGCTCAGGTCCCACACTTTCCAATATACTGTCACCTTTTTTGGTCTCTAGATATATATACACACACAGAGAGATATTATTCTAACATCCCTGTGTTTGGCAAGCCTCACACATAACCAGGGAAGTGTCCAGGTCCACCAGTGTCTGCACAAAAGAGGAAGCATGAACTTCTACAGTCACATCTTACTTCCTAGCTTTTCCTTAATGACTTCAGGCATTTAGCAAATGAGCAAAAGTTAGTGCATACATAACATATATAAATGTTACTCCCATGTAAAGAGTGATAGGACACAATGTAACGGCCTCAAGCTGCACCAGGGAGGTTTAGACTTGATATCAGGAACAATTTCTTCCCTGAGAGGGTGCTCAGGCATTGGGACAGGCTGCCCAGGGCACTGGTGGAGTCACCATCCCTGGAAGTGTTCACAAACAGTGTAGATGACACCCTTAGTGATGTGATTTCATGGTGGCATTGGCAGTGCTGGGGTAAAGGTTGGACTGGATGAGCTTAAAGGTCTCTTTTCCAACCTATGTTTCTGTGATTTGCTCCAAAGCCAGCAAGTCCGCCAGGATTTATGCACCAGAATTCAAAGAAGTCAGCCTGTTTCTTTGCAGCGCATTCAGACAGACTTGCAGATGGAGTTAGAGCCTGACTGACCTGGCCAGTGTCACACGCACACAGAGCCAGTATCTTTCCCTGGAGGTAGAAAGTGCAAATCAGTCCAAGGCCAGAGCTGGAACCAACAACATGTCTTTCTTGCAGCCACGCTGGCAGGCGGGATCACAGTGGACTGCAGATAACAGAGAACCATGTGCCAGAGCAGGGTCACAGCTCAACCAATGGCAGCTCGAATTCACTAGGACAAGGAGCACATCAATAAAAAGAAAACTGTATCTCCCCTTGCTTTCCCTGGACATTTTTCTTTTCAACACTTTGCAATATTTGCTTTCTCTTTCAACACAAGGACTTGGCTAATGCTTAACTTTACTTCCAAGGCTGCAGTGGTTTACAAGTTGGGTTGTTGCCGCAGCCTGGGTGCAGGGAGGGAAGCTGTCTGCCTGTGCCCAGGACCACCAGCAGGTGTTGCTGCAGAAGCTGAAAGCATCTGAGCCTTCCAGACTCACTGGCTGCAGGCTCCACCAATGCCCAGTCCATTCCAGGAGGTTATTTCCACACCCAGCCTTGTTCCTGCTCAGGATGGCATGACTTCCATGTGCCCATTCTTTCTTCACCTGCCAAGAGGAAAATCTAACCTCTTTGCTTTTACTTGTAACCTATGACAGCTCAACAGCCTTATTTGAGCACTTCTTGGAAAAGTCTCGACTGAAGAATACTTGCAGCCAGCCCCATCCTCCTCCATCTATTTAAAGTATTCTGAATGGTACAGACAAGGTTTAATTTAGCGCATGTGTTGTTCTCTTTGCTTTACTACTGCCCCACAACTGGATGTGATACATGCAGCCAACCGCACCAACCCTATACAAGGAGGGATCTAAATACAAATGTACCGCTGCCACGAGCTACACTAGCTCATAAGAACTGCTGACATGGTTATGGCATGCAGGAACAGTGGAGAGATCATTTTCCATTCTCTAGCAAAGCTGGACTCCTGTATTTCGTACCTAAACTAAAAGCACTTCCAACATGAGTCAAGAGCAGTCTGTGGGAGAAAGGGATTTGCATTAAGCAATGAGCAAGTGATTTTGGTTTTCCAAAACGAAGGCTTATACAGCATGAGACAGGATGGGAACACAGAAGGCAGCTCTTAATGACTGATAATTCCAACTTGCGATTTGGTGCAATCCCTTCAACCCCAGTGCAATAGGATTCATTTCCATTCTGCCAGCTAAATCACTCCTTGTCTCGCATCAGCCTGGCCAGCCAAAGGCCCAGCGAACACAGACAAAGAGCATGTCTGGGAGGATGAACTGCAGCAAAAGCTGTGCTACACCCCAGCCTTGGCAACACCAGCCTTGGCCACAGGTCTTGGTTTTGTTTTCTTCAGCCTGAACAAAGGGTGGAAATAACCAGCTATAAATTCCTTTGGGAATACTTATCAGACAGTGTGGGTTGGTGGCCTGGAAAATGCATAGGCTCAAAACAGGAACATAATTCCATAAGCAAGTATACACTGTGTGACATAAAAAGCCAAGACCACCAAATAGCACATTGCACCTCCTTGATGGTCACACAATATGATCTGGAGCAACTCACCCTTCCCATACTCTGGTTTAACCTCTGTAAAAGAACAAAAACCTCCAGAATCCAGGCTTCAAATTGGAGCTTGAGAAATACGCCCTCAAGATAGTTACTGAATGCCACGACTCGCTTCTAGGCCTATGTGTCTCCCAAGCACTTCATAGCCTACTTAGCCACTTTGTTTCTAGAAGCCAAATAACTTGTTTGCATTTGTGTCTCCATCTATGGAACACAGATTCCAGGCTTTGGACATTTCTGTCTCAAAACTAAAACGATGGAATTGCAAAGCAAGTCTACTTACACAAACACTTGTGTTACTGCTCCAAAGCGAAGAGCACAACTGAATATTTACAAGGCAATGACCTAGCTGACACATTCCTTGGCATTTCAGAGAAGCTCCTATGCCCTCTGAGGAGTTTAAATCTAGATATGGACCAGAGAATAACAAAATCCAAATGGTGACAAACATTGCAGGCAAAACCTTTCCCAGGTACATCTGATACTACTACACTAAGGACTAAATTGCTCCTTATAAGGGTAGGGAGCACTCCTCAAAAAGCAAAGCCAGGGAAACCATCCCAAGACCACATACAATGTTTTGTGTCCCTGAGTTTCAGTCCTAGTCCAGGCCAGCTTAGGCAACAACTTGCAAGACAAGGGAGCTCAATAGGAAAGTAAGAAGTTAAATGACAACACAATTCAACATAGGAACTGAGAGTTTTCAGACACATCCTTCCTTGCAGGTGTACTACTGTGCAGGAGGCAAAAAGCCAAGCATTTTGTTCAGAAGCACCAACCAAAGCTGCCAGTGGGAATTAGTGTCTTCAAAATTAAGCAGAGCAATAGAAGGCAATGACTGGATGATAGACAGCAAAGGAAAAGTCTGTAAGATCTCACAAGGCTGGAACAGACTGTTTGCATGCTACCATCTACACTTCTAGGCAAAACCAGAGGAGAGTACACACAGATCAGTCAGTATAGGGGAAAATGAAATTTAACTAGTCACAATGAAAAGTGCATAGCAAAACACTTCGCTATGGCTAAGATGAAAGACCTTCCCACGAACAAGCCATACCTCCCAGATTCACTGGCTCTGACCAGGGATTACGATCTGCCCACTGAAGTACAGCCATTTGGGGGGGTGGGGGAGGACATGCGGTTTAAGAGGGGCTATCACCTCCTGATGTCTTGTTCTGCCCCAAGATATTTCTCCAGAGACCCCTGGACAGAACACTGCTTCCTCAGTCGCTGCCAGAAAACAAACTGGGGACAGTCTACATCCTCCTGAACTTTTCCCTGTGTGACTCATGCTTCACATCTGACACTGCTGCTCTCAATTCGGCCATTTGTAAGAACTGGGTTTAATTGTGATGTGGGCTTCACTCTCAGGAGGAATTATTTCAGCTTTGGCACTAAAGACTGGAAATGTTGCGCTACTTTCTTGATCTTCCAACTCACTCTGGAGTCCAGCGATACAAGGAACTCTCACGCTTCCCTGCGATATGTCACACTGCTTCCAGCAAGTGAAGAACCACTTAAGGTTTTCCTTTTCGTTTCTGTGTTCCAGAGGATAAATATATATAGGGTTTAACGATATAGGCATGTGATCTTTCAACACCACTGGGCCTGTTTTCTGCTCCCCTGCTATGCAGACTGCATTGGTACCAGGAATCTGGAGGTTTTTAACCCTTTTTTCTTCTCTTTAAAAGCGATGTTTAATCACAGACCTGTGACTTTATTATTACTGAGGAGATAACTGCACATTGACAGACAGAAGTTGTCAATCCTACTGCCACCTATGACCCTTGATGGATGTTGCAGATGGGGAATCAGGTGGGGAACATCCCTGACACTGCCAGTGACTTGCACATTCACTCCAATACAGTCCCCCACAGACACTGTCTGCATCAAAGCTGTGGGTCCACTACTTCAGACAGAAAGACTAAGAAGAGTCCCTTTGCAGCACTACGCTGCAAAGTGGACCCATCTGGACCAAACAGCTATGGAGCAACTCCAGCTCATGGTGCAAAAAGATCTTGCAATGGCTATGTAGATGCCAACATTGTTGCTGAAGCATTAGAACAAGTCTCATTTTCCAACAAGACACACGACTGTACCCACAAACACAAGGCAGAGTGTGAGGTATCTACATAGCCTCCTCTGCCCCTTGGACAGGCATACCAGAGAACATCCAAAGTGAGGCGAGTTCCCAGCTAGCACCTGCCATGGGATCCTTTAGGGAGTTTCCACAATGCCATCTTCCCACCCAGTGAGGGGAATCCGTTGCCTATTTAATCATAAACCTGTCAGTAAAATTATTGGATGCATCATCTAAATAGAAGTTTGTAAGATTTCAGGATTCTGCTTATCCCATCTTGTTTCAAGACAACAGGCTGAGGATGTCCCATATCATCAGCTTTATATGACATTTAGTAATATCTGTTTATGCTTCCTACAGGGAAGATCAACAATCTAACACAGATGGCAGGAAAGATACTCTGGTTTATTCTTTTATTGCTTTTCAGCAATAAAAACTGTCCTTAATAGGACATTGTTTATAAGTGAGCAAGCAATGAGCAGAGCATGTTTCCTGGTCTTTAACTGCTGGCTTATACCAAATGTCAAGAGAGTCTTGACTCAAAGGAGCAGTAAAGATCCCTACAGAACATTTCCTTCTTGAAATACATCCTTCTGCCTTGATTAACTGTAGGGGAAAAGATCCTAAAAAAGGCATTTTGACTTTCTGTTTTCAGCCCAGGCTCCCAAGCACTGGTGTGTATGAGAGCCAGTCAATACCCATCTGCCCTAAAGGGGTGTCCAAATTTTCTATGGTAAAATGAAACAAACATCAGAAGAGTTTGATTTTGTATACAACATGGATAAAACCCTTCTCTCCACAATTAAAATTGAATGTAATCAATTCAGTATAATGAGATTTCATTCCCATGAGTGACCTGAGTGTATTTTGAATCTGGTTGAAGCATCACGTGCAGGAGCTACAGAAAGGATGTGTTTCATTTGGGAAGATGACACAGAATCCAGGCTGATGCTGGGCAGTGGGGCTCCCACAGGACACCTTTGCCCTGCAGGAGCCTGCTCTGCTCAGGCAGGCACCAGCCAGAGCCCATCAGCACGAAGCAAACAGGATCACAGAGTACAAGAAGGGCTGCACCACTCTGAGGCCAAGATGCACAAGAGGTCTGAGCGTTAGGTTTTCACAAGTCCATCCCTGGGTGGTGGGAAGCACAGTGCAATGTCCTGGTGCTTTAGTGGCTTATGATAGACCTCTGGTATAAAAACAACAATGATATAATGCATTATCTGTGGATGTTTAGGCTTGCGAGCAAAGACTTCCTCATTCCTAAGCCACTCCCCTTTTTAGCTTTTCTTGCTCAACACAAAGATGACTTTGACATATTTATCTAAACAATTCTGGTTGTTTTCAGCTGACCCTTTTACATCAAAGGATTTGTGTTGACGACAGAGGGCTTTTTTTTGCCTGACCTCATTTGCTATAACTGAGGCTCTTTGAAGACTCACCAGTTCTTCTGACACTGATTTTCACCCTTCTGAACCTTTCCCTCCATTCACATGTTTTTCTTCCATAAGGCATAGCCAGATGCCAGCATGCTACTGGCCAGTCCCTCAGGACATTTGCTTATTGATGCATCAAGTGTTTTCCTCATTGCTATAATCCTTTATAACATTTTTTAGCTGAAGTCTTGTCAGTTGTGCAAAATAGAAGAGATCTGAGTTTAAGAGAGAAACATGACTTCAGGCAGTATAAGCCTGGCAACCCAGAGCTTTGTTATTCCCCAATACTCTACTCTGCTCTCGTGAGACCTCACTTGGAGTAATGTGTACAGTTCTGGTGTCCGCAACATAAGAAGGACATGGACCTGTTTGAACAAGTCCAGAGGAGGGCCACAAGGATGATCAGGGGACTGGAACACCTCCCATATGAAAACAGGCTGAGAAAGTTGGGGCTGTTCAGCCTGGAGAAGAGAAGCTGCATGGAGATCTCATAGCAGCCTTCCAGTATCTGAAGGGGGCCTACAAGGATGCTGGGGAGGGACTCTTCATCAGGGACTGTAGTGACAGGATGAGGGATAACGGGTTCAAACTTAAACAGGGGAAGTTTAGATTGGGTATAAGGAGGAAGTTCTTTACTGTTAGGGTGGTGAGGCACCAGAATGGGTTGCCCAGGGAAGTTGTGAATGCTCCGTTCCTGGTGGTGTTCAAGGCCAGGTTGGACAGAGCCTTGGGTGGCATGGTTTAGTGTGAGGTGCCTCAGCCCATGGCAGGGGGGTTGGAACTAGATGTTCTGAAGGTCCTTTCCAACCCTAACTATTCTATGATTCTATGATTCTTTAATACAGCTTACCAGTAGGAACTGGACAAATGAAATGGGAGGACAAATGGAAGCCTTTCAGAATCTTCATTCCTGCTCTAGAAATAGACATAGACCTACAACACTCTTCACTGCTTTTCTCCCTTCTATTAATATGGCAGTAGATCCAGTATCCAGATTCACATGTGTGAAGGGACAAGCAGGAGAGGAGTTTAGCCTTTAGGGAACTGAAAGGAGGAGGTGTGGGCAACCAGCTCAATACCTGACCATCACAGCAGTGAGCTCCCCATCAACTATCAGCCCTTCAAGACACAGACATCAAGATTATGCTACATATGCAAAAAGTGTAGCTCAGTGCTGCCTGCAGTTATAAAGTGACACAACACAGCAAGCATTATTAGGAAGGAAATAGAGAGCAAAGTAATAATCCCTACAAAGTATCCACGTCTGTGTGCATATTAGCCCATGCTCCAAAGGATAAAATAGAATTTGAAGTGATGCAAACATGGGCAATGATGAAACGGGCTGCAGGAGGAAGAGCCCAGAAAAGCAAAAAAGATCTGCAAGAGATGTCCATGAAGCTGAGAATGACCATGAAAAGCAAAATAAGGAATGTCACCTCCCCTGTTCCTGCAGGGCAAGAAAGTGAGGTTCACATAAACTACCACTGTGCTGCATGCTTTAAATAATCAAGAAAAGAACCCTTCGCTATAGTACAAATTGCCAGCCAGAAACTATTAATCTGTTAATTAATTAAATCTGGGATTAGATCTATGGAAGAAAGGTGCAGAAAGAACAGATGCTCTTGAACACTACAGCTTCAAAGTGAACTCTAGCTCAGGGAGTCTCTAAAAGAGACATTCCAGGAGTACTTTGGCTGCTGAGGCAAGACAGCTGGTCGCTCTTATAGATGGGAAGTTGGGATCCAGCCCAAGCCAGCAGAGCTGCTCTGGTCTTGCCAGATGCCAAGTCAAGATGTTCTTTGTACCTCTGTTCACTTCAGGGACAAGCGTGCTTGGAGTTTTGACTTTGTTCCTTTTCCTGATCAAAAGAGCATGGTGGGGAGGAAAGGGAAATGGATTTACATGGCTGAAGGAGCAGGCACTGAATCCAAACAGCTCTGAGGTTTTGAAGGGTTAGGGATTACACATACAAGTAATGATACTATTTAGTACACATAATTAAGCACACTTGTGGAACATCCAAATTACATGCAGACTTCATTTAGTTCAACACAAAGTTGATTTAAATCTAAAGTCATTGAAATTCACACCACAAAACTGCAGGAAAACACCGGCAACACAAACATTCAATCAGGAGCTATGCCAGGCCTCCAAACCCCACACTTCCTTTAGATTCATTCCCAAAAAGAGTATGCACTTTCATGTCAGACTGTGCTCTCCTGAGGGCTTCTTTGGACCACCCCTTCCTACTCACATAACTCAGATTTGCTGCAGACATTACCCAGATAAGCTCTGTTTTTCCCACAGAAGCTTCCAAAAAAGGAAAGATTCAGGAAATAGTTTCATAACGAAATGTCATCCTTCTCTACACTCAATATTCCACCCAGGAATAAATACCACTTTTTCTCATTGGTCTGTGACCTACTGTCCCTTGCAAAGGTAAATGAGCTCCTGAAGACCTACTGGGATGTACAGTGGCACCAAGCACTGCCTTCAGGTGATCAGGAAATAATCCCTTTACAGTTGCTGAGACCAGATCTAGAGCTGAGGATCACAAACTGGAGCACTCTCAGCTGAAAAGAATTAAAGCCCCTGGGTTGGAAAGCACTTGGCCTCAGCCAGCAGGCTGGCTCCCAGGCCACCACTTCTCAAGCAGGTTGCATGTCAACATGGCTATCTACTCACCTGTTTTGCAACTTTCAGGGACCTTCCTTCCCATGACCCTGCTGGCATCGCATCTCTGGGGACAACCCTTGCAGGAGCTGGCAGACTCATAATATTTAGGTCCCAATCAATTCTATACCTGTCACAGGAATAAGAGACAATAAATGTCTGTAGGGCTTGGTCATTGCAACAAATAAATACTATTGTATTCTTTTGCTGAAAGATTTCCATCATTTCCATCATTCCATCATCCATCATCAACTCCTGTAGGGCTGGGAGAATAAAAAATCAAAATAAAACAATACAGACCAAAAACCCCTCCCATGACAAGAGGATCAAGTGATGCCATTTTCCAGGCAAGGAGCTTCATCCCAGAGAGCTCCCTCCCCTCCAGAGGAAGCTGATGGAGCTGTGCTTCTAGCAATGAAACAGAAACACCACAACAAAGCAAACAGCTGCAGTGACAAATGATATGATATGATATCACAACCAAGATTTGAGCTGACAAGGAGCCCTGAAAAGCAGCCTGCTGGCTGACTCCATCCTGTGTCTGCCTTCACTCAGCGGAACAGATAACATGATAACCTGAGCATCAACACAGCTTTCAATTCATTTTAAATTAATAAAAGCAGAGAGAAATCAAACACTGTGATATGATAAAATAGTGGGAAAACATTTTTTTATGTGATAAGGTCTCCAAAATCACACAGGGGAACACAACTTGCTAAATCTCTGACACACAGCTGCTTCTGCTCTAGTATTTCATTGAATCATAGAATGGTTTGGATTGGAAAGGACCTGAAGATCATCTAGTTCCAGCCCCCTGCCATGGGCAGGGATGTCTCACACAGTGGTGTTCAGAGTTCAAGCCTGTAGACATGAGGAGGAATGAAGGGAAGAGGTTGATTGTGCAAAATGAAGTGATGAAGTGCTCAGGACAGCTTAGGGAGAAGCCACATGCTGCTCAAAGCAGAGATAAGTTTCAGACTTCTCACACGTGTTGAGGGTATTCCCCTTGCAACAACTCCATCTCCAGCCATTTCAAACAATTACCTAAGCTTCCATGTCTTTCTTCTGTTCCTCTGGTTCCTGGGGAGATAACCAGATGTACAGCGAATGTTATTGTCAAAGAGTCCAAAACAATCCAGAATTACCCACCTCAGTGCAGAAAGGTCCCATCCTTCCAAACGTTCTACTTCAAGTATAAAATTTGTTATGTTTATGACCATCATACCATCATACCAAATACCCTTCGGGGAGACCTTATTAGTGTATATAAATATATAAAGGGGGAGTGTCACGAGGATGGAGCCAGGCTCTTCTCAGTGGCAAACAATGATAGGACAAGGGGTAATGGGTATAAACTGGAACACAAGAGGTTCCACTTAAACTTGAGAAGAAACTTCTTCTCAGTGAGGGTGACAGAACACTGGAACAGGCTGCCCAGGGGGGTTGTGGAGTCTCCTTCTCTGGAGACATTCAAAACCCGCCTGGACACATTCCTGTGTAACCTCATCTAGGTGTTCCTGCTCTGGCAGGGGGATTGGACTAGATGATCTTTTGAGGTCCCTTCCAATCTCTAACATACTGTGATACTGTGATACCCTGGAAGCAGAGGCAGAAAGCACAAGCTTTTGCTCTAAGATAAAAGCTCATTAACAACCCATATGCACCAAAGCTTTTTACATCTGAAGAGTCATCATCTAAAAGCAATCCCAAATCTGGGGTTCTCTGCCCCAAACACCCAGCAGCAATTACAGCTGAGCTGGAGTCCATGTCTTGGCTGTCACACAGGAGGGGCATGAGCTCAGCCTGGGGCCATGCAAGTCACAGCCCCAGCATGGACCACAACATGAGGGCAGCAGAGATGGGGTTGCATCACCAGATCTAAATACATCAGGCAGTCAAAAGACATGATGGGCACTTTGTTAAGTGTTTCAGATCTTTACCTGCCTCTGCCTCACTGACAGGCTACACTGGATCACAGCATTGTGTCACGTACATCACCAATTCCCCGCTGGGAAAATGGATCAATAGCTGGGACTCCCTCCAAGAGTGCTCAGTAGGATGCTGCTGGGAGTTGCACCATCCTGCACTGCAGGTAATGGGGATTTCCATACGAACTCCAGTATTTTAGGTTACAAATCACCTCTCTGCTCCAGCTGAGCTAAAAGACAAAAAACATGTGCAAACAACGTGGGTCAGTGAGGCACACTGCTGAACCTGGCACAACTGCCCAGTCGTTCTCCTTCAGCGGGATCCACTGTCCCAGGGTCCTTTAATACCATTGTAATTCCAACTGGCCTTCCCACACTTTTGTATTTTAAAAACTGTTCCAAAGCCCAAAGAAATCACCCTGTGCCCAGGGCTGTGACAGGAGGGCAAAGCTGCAGGTCCTGCTGCTGGAGGTGAAGAAAGTGCAGTTTGTACTCAGGCATCAGTAACACCACCCCAAAAGTCACATCATAAATCACCACCACAGGAGAACATCATCTGAAGCTTCTTCAGAGGCAAAGCTTTCACACTTAAACTATAATTCCTTATAACAATTTTCTGGCCCAAAAGTAACACAAGTGATTTTTATCAACTTTATAGAATCACAAAATCATAGAATGGGTTGGGTTGGAAAGGACCTTAAGATCATGCAGTTCCAACCCCCTGCCAAGGGCAGGGACGCCTCACACTAAACCATGCCACCCAAGACTGTCCAACCTGGCCTTGAACACTGCCAGGGATGGAGGACTTACGACGTCTCTGGGCACCCTGTGCCAGGGCCTCACCACCCTCACAGTAAAGAACTTCTTCCCTATGTCTAACCTGAACTTCCCCTGTTTAAGTTTAAACCCATTCCCCCTTTTCCTATCACTGCAGTCCCTGATGAAAAGCCCCTCTCCAGCATCCAACTATTTATCTCCCAATTTATCTTCCTCAATTTTTGGCAGAGCTGAGTCTAACCTAGAAGAACCCACACCCGTGGTCAGAGCCATGTGCAGCCACAGCCACCACTGCTGTAGAATAGCTGAAGAAATGGATCTATTCCAGATCTGTACTTCCTGTAAGTAGTGTGTTCTAAATGTATTTCATGCTCATGGAGCATAACAGCATTAAACTCTGACTCACTGTCACAGAATGAGGTTGTTGTACAAATACGTGCCATAAAATCTTGATTTCAAAGATTTCTTGATTTCATTTATGATTAGATTAACCATTAACTGTCACAACAACATAAGATGATGGACAAAGGGAGAAGTCCAGATCACAAGTCTGATTTACTATGAACAAATTCATTAGATGGTGACAGTGGTTGCAAACTACAAACTTTGAGGTTAAAATCAGTGTTTCTCACCCTGTCAGGAAACAAGAGTTTTTCTGAGAACCAATTCACACCAAAAGGCATCATTAGCACTAATGTGGAGCAGACACTCCTTGCAGGGGGGCCCTGCAGGCCTTGAAGATGCCTGGTACCCTCATTCCCAGCCAGACCACACGAGTGAGATACTCACCAGGTGTGGGAGAAGTCAGATTTGCCCTGATGATCTGATAAGATCAGGTGAATGAAGAAATGGGAAAGGCAGAGCAGGTAGCACCATCTAACAGAGAAACGAACAGGGATTACATTTAACAGTTACTGTTTCCTTGGACGGCTTGGGCATTTTTTAGCCAGACCAACATTAAATAGGGCAATGTTTGTTTCCTGCAGGGCAAATAACTCATGCAGAACAACATTAACTTTCCACACGAGCCTAAGGTGTCTGTACAATGCCTGACACTCACAGAAAGAGCCTGTAAATGGATTGTTCTGAAGAAAGGAGATGTAAAGCTTGTGTTTTGCTTCCCAGTGAGCAAACACCTTTCACAATGCTTTTATCATGAGTTAAGTTCTTTTAATCTAAATAGAAGCAGCAACACTTCAAAAGGTGAGAAAGCAGTTAGGCTGAAGGACTGCTGAAAGGCGAAAGAAAACTTCTCCCCTTCAAGTCATCCGAGCTGCTGACCAAGCCCCTCCAGACCTGAGCATTTCCAGTCTTTGCAAAGACAGTCCAGAGCCCAGCTATTCTTGCCAAGAACCATGGCAGGCATCTGTACCAGGGTCCAATACCTCGTTCAGGCAGAGCAGGAGCAAAGCTGTGCCTTCAGACTTCAGCCATTGCCGGCAACTCACTTCCAAACCCTCCCACCCCATTTTTGCTACACCCCAAGGTACCAGTGCTGCTGCAGCCCATGCCAACCACATCCACCTCTTTCCCAAAGTTTATTCCAGCAGCTTCCAGAGAACTTTGGATCACCTTGCTGAAAAACTCAAGGGTCATGCCAGGCTGGTTCTCTAATGTCCAGATCATGGACTTACACTTTCAGTCTTAAATATTTAAGATACACACTGCACTGGAAAACATACACACCACGTCAACATGCCAGATCCAAGCCAGATACTCAAAAGCTTATTTCCAGGTAGAGCTGCCCTTACCTCTTCCTTGTCATGAGCTCTTTCCACCTCCCAGACAAGGGCAGAATATTGCTCTTGCTCTTCCTACACTTTCATCTACACCAGTCCAGGAAGCCTTGTAACTACTGGCTTTTTCCTGCAGTTTCTACTATAGGAAGGCTTTGAAGGAGGACTAGGTAATGTGTAAGACCATTTATAGATTAAAAAAGCCCAGAACACAAGCTGCTTTTTATTCCTTTTCTGCAAACACACCTGCCAGGGATTAATCTCTTCATCATTTTTTCAAAAGCATCCAAAACATTAAACAGCATTCTGTTGAAATAGTGCTTGCACACAGGCTCCTGCCAAGTCTCTGTGTCACAGTAGCAGTCCCAGTCCTGGCACAGGATCCTACATTCAGAACTGTGCAAATTAGAAACAACTTTGGTCAGGTTTTCCTTCCTATATTGAGTAACTCTGAAATCACTACCACTTACTTAAAACAAAAGCAGTAGAAAGGAACAGCATCCTCCAAACCTCAAAGGAGGAACCAATCCTAACAGAGCTGGAAACAGCAGCTCCTGGACAGCCCACACGTTTCCTGACATAGACAGGGGAAATACTCATTAGGCAATACATTTAAAGTGTAAATACAAAAGAAATCATGGAAGTGCTCTGTTAAGGCTTTTTCTGCCCTGAATCATGCACAGCCCAGATCTTAACATAGGGACATGAGACGGGGTATTCAGAGGAGCTAATGGGAATGAAGCAATGATTAAAATATATATTTATATATGTGTTACAAATATATTTATATCTGCAGATATTAACTAATTATTTGAGCTGATGGAAGCCCATACCAGCTCAAATCCAACAAAACTGATCTACCAGACCAAGCAATAGCTACCCAAGGCTTGTTCTCCCTTTGCTTTACACCCAAAAGCCACGGTTTTCCTGGGCAAGCACAGGAGAGGAAAACCAGACTAACACTGAACCGTTAATTCGAGTTTGACCCAGTCATTAGAACGGAAAAGCCCTTTGCTGGCCTGACACCTCTGCTTCTCACTGCACAACCCCACTGGGGTTTTGCACGCTCCCCTGGAGCCGTTAGGGATGAAGCAGCCCCCGCGCCAGTCCCAGGACCAGCCGCTTGATGGCCATCCTGCTTCGCAGAACAGCACCGGCACCACCGGGAGGCCGGGGACGGGGCTGGGGGTCTGCCAGGGACCCCGGGGTGACACCGAGGGACCAAAGGGACCCCCAGCCACCCCCAGCAGGGCTCAGGCGCTGCTCCTGGGACTCATTCTTACAGGGGCTCCTTGGGGAGCACCAACCAGGCAGCCCCCGGCTCCCCCCTGCGCTCACCGCAACCCCTCACGTTCCTCAAGCTCTGCCGCAGCGCTGGAAGCAGAAGTGAGCGTAGAAAACGTTGCTGAACGACCTCAGACAGCCCCAGATGTGCTGCCCTGGAGCTCAGGCAGCTGCCCAGGTCCTGCCACTGAGGCTTCTACACGAGTGCTGCAGGAATCCCACGTAAGGAAATAACTCCACAGCTCTCGCCCACTACAGGGAATGTGCAGTTTTTTTCTGGAGACACAAGAAATGGAGAGCACCAGAGAGCCCAGTTATCAGGTCAAAACTCTGCTTTTCCCCTCTCTCAAAGACCACTGCAGCAGGAAACACCCCCATCATCCCCACACACACACTGCCACAGTGATCCCAAGGTATTTTTAAAGTCAGTGTGTTTACAAGAACCACTCAGGCTCCAGGTCCCTGCTCTGATCAGGCAGCAGTAAACCAGCCAGGAGGCTCAGAGGAGGAACCTCCACAGTGTAACGCAAACTCGTTCAACAAATGAATGCAGTGAAACAACTAAACCATCCGTAAGACCTGGCACTTGGAGCAATTTGCCTTCCTTCCTCATCCAAGTGAGGAGCATAGAACAAAATCCTAAAGGCTTCTCCTCCCCTTAGGGAGAGCTGCCCAGGGCAGGGCAAGGCAAATCCCCTGCCTGCAACAGGACTTTGTGGTGAGGCAACCCCTGGAGCCTGCAGCAGCCTTGTCAAGTCCATGTGATTTAATAGGTTTGATGGGATTTTCTGGGCTGCTCATCACTGTGAGGTAATTAAAAACCTGTGCAGCATGGTGAGTGCTACAGCACATTAGAGATGCTCCAGTCTTGAGAGCTTCTTTAATAGCAATGCTTGTTCCTCTTGTTTTGACTGTGCAACACTCAGGGAGATGTCTGCAGGTGGGTGAACCAGAGGGTGGGTACCCACCAACAGCATCCTGAGGACTGAAGGTGAAATATTCACGCACATTAGGGGAAACACCCACAGTTCCTGAAAACCGAGATGTTAAAATGCCATGGATTTTGGAAGAGACAGAAGTTCTCATTCTTACAAGTACAGGCTGTCTCACTCACAAGACAAAAAGAAATCAATGGAGTTTTCTTCACAGTTTATTAACCACTCACTAAAGGCTTTGTGGTTTCCAAGGTTCTCATGGTGTTATGGATCTTTCTGATGTTTCTCAGGAACCAAACCTATAAAGTTGAATAAAGCCCAGCCACGCTTTCACTCCTGTGCACACAGTGGGGTGAGACAACTTCATGTAATGCAAAAGGCCAGTAACTCATTCTGACATTCTTTTTGATAAACTCTCCAGAGGACCAGTTTTTGCTCCAGGAACACACCAAAGGTGATAGTGCAACCAAAGAAATGGTGTTTCACAAGGGTCTTTGAGTGAGATGCCATCATACTCACACCATCTTCTAAGAGTTTGGCATTTCGACTACCAGGTTCAATTTTCCCCCCAGAAGCCTTTCCCAAGGGATTCACTCTCAGAAGGGATTCCCTGCTCAAGAAGTCTCAATCACAGCAAGTCCCACATGGCCTCAAATGAAGGATTCTCTCTCACTTAATCTCGCTACAGGGCTGCCTTTGTGGAATCCTGGTGCCAGCCAAGGACCCCACATGATACTGCAATACATGTACCACCAAGCCATAAATCTCAACAAGCCTTACATGTATGGCTGGAGCCAGGCAAATTACCATTTAACTCCAAAGCAGATGCTCAGTCTAGAGACAACATCCATTTCAGTTCCAGTTGGGCTTACCAAAGCCCTACCTACTCAGTGCATTGCAGCACTCCCCAGGACTCTGCTGCTTTGGAGGTAGAAAGGTGCTAAGAAAATTGCTGTGTACCTGCTGGATCAGTGTTAATATGCAGGATTGTGGTGACCAGCATGAACAGGGGATAAGAGCTGCAAGTTCTGCTGATACTGGAAAACATCTCTCCCCTGGAAAGGCACCATCAAAGCACCTTCATCTGCTTAAAGACTTTCTGCAACATGATCCTAAAACCACAGTACTTCATCTCATGGCTTTCTCCTGTACAACCCAACTTCCACAAAGCTGCAGCTGACTGTGCTGCAAATGAGCTATTCAGGAATTCCAGATACATCCTTTTTCTTTTGTTTAGTTTTCATTTTGATTCCAGTGTCAATACAGGAAAACCTCAGCAGCACAGATTTGTCAGGCTTCTCACAGTACCACTATGTTTGTTTAAAGCACCTCATCTAGCAGTTGTATCCAGCATCAGTATCAGGAGCTAAGAGTGGTCACAGAGCAGTCAGCTAAAGCTACTCTTGCTCCACTTTGCCCAGTGTACAGTGAGTGTCAGAAGGCCAAGGGGGGAACCAGATCATTTCATCACTTCCCTGGCTGCAGCAAAGGTTCACAGTAATGCAGTCGCTCCTTTGGCAGCGTAGGAGGCAGGAGGAATATTCCCAAGGGAACAGCAATTTAAAGTTGTAGCATACTTCCAAATCAACAGGCTTCAGGGAGGAGACCTCACCTCTGCTGCACACCACCACCCCCCCCATTCCCCAAGGGCTCTATCCTCCAGCAAGGGCAATGGGGGCATCTGCTCATGGGCTCTACCTCTGTCTCCAACATCCTCCTCCTGCAAAGGACAGGTCAAAGAAGTCTTCCAGTTCCTTCAGGTGTAGTTTGCCTCATGCTTCTATTGCCGTTGTCCCCATCCAGTGACATGCAGAGATGTCAGAAGGAAAGACTAGATGGGGAAGAGATACTGCAACTTTGACCATACAGAAAACCCCAGAACCACTTCCAAACACCGTGGTCCTAAAATGCAGAGGTATGACAGCTTTGAGGGGTTATCTTCAAACTAGCAGACTTTCAGCTCGGTGGCGCATCTCCCCGTGGTTCAGGAGGAATACAGCCATGAGCCTGTACTCAATGAGGAGCACGCCAGCATTTGTGAAACTGCAGCCCATGACAGTCTAGGTCTTGGTCCACCTCACTTCAGTGCTCAAATACACTGGCTCACCATCCAGCTCCACAGCTCGATCCAAGACTTCTTCTCAATGCACAAGTCCCCCACAGGCAGCAAGTCAACAACAGAGCCAAAACCACTGGTGAAGTGTGTCCAGCCCCACGTTTTGGTCACCAAGTGTGATGGTGAAGCCTCTCCCACCAAGCAGCCTAGCTGCTTGCACACTGAAATGCCACAGAAAACTATGAAATGAAAAATGTTCTGGCACCTCCCCCAACCTATTGTATCCAAAAGAAACAAGACTGTGCTTGCTTTCCAGGAAAAACAGGAGATGAAATTAGAAGCAGCTGTTAGAAAAACATGAGTTGTGCTGTTCTAACCCCTTTTGGGTTGATCTGCTCTTCCCCAGCCTGAGGAGTCACTCTTTGAACTGGAAAACTCCCTTTTTGGTGGTTAGATTATCACTGCAGAGAAAACAGTTTTTGTTAGCTCATTTGTTGTGTTGCCTTGTTGTGCTTTCTAAAGGTTTTCCCATTGTCTTTAAAGATAAACACTTCCCAAGCCAGCCTGAATGAGATTCTGCATTTGCTGCTTTGGGGTTTAAAACTTGAGCTATTTTCCTCGCTCCCCCCATTCCCGTCAATGACTGACATATTGGCAGTCACAGGTAGAAAAGCCACAGGCTGAAAGCAGGGATGTAACATAAAACTAAACTTTGTCTCACTAAAGCAGCCGTCTGGCCCAGGCAGGCAAGGTGCCCCTCATTTCTGCAGTAGCACTGCTGGCGGTGGGGATCACAGAGCCTTTCCAGCATCTCCAGCTCACAACACAGCTGGGCTTGACAGGGAGGATGCTGGCTTGGGGCTTCAGAGAGGTTCCATGACCTTGGCAGTCCCTCCAGCACTTATTGCAGCCTTTGCTCCCTTTCATCAGCAAAATACGGGATAATGTGTTTGTTGACAATTGTAACTCCTGACCTGATGCTGAGGATATTATGTGTTAAACGGTTATCAAATGAGGTCCCTGAGGACTACACTCAAGATCATAGTACACTACCTGGCTTCCAGAGAAGCGGTACGACTTCAATGCACTAAAAACTTCTCTGTATTATTTGTCAGCTCAGCACAAAGGCCACACGAGCCTCAAGAGCCTTCTTCTCCCTGGGGAGGTGCCCCATGGGGCCGCTCAGGTGAATTTCTCTCCCAGCCCAGACTCTCTCTGGCTGCACAGCAGCTACCACCAGGTGAGTTTAACTTGCCTGGTTTGCTCTACATCACTAAAAGAAGTTGTGGCAGAATCAGATTTAAAATTCTCATCATTAAAGAAATTTAAACTTTGTTATAGAAGCCTGGAGACCTTTCAGAGAAGAACACCACAGGAGCAGAAATCTTCAGGGGTGTTTTGTTCTACATCACTAATGTAAATGTATCCTATTATATGAGTACTTCTGATGCTGGGCTTGTTTGCTTGTTCTGGGAAAACTACAGCCTCAGGCTTGTGGTCCCAAACTACCACAATTCTTTTGTGGAAACTTTTCCAACTTCAGGTATTTTTGAGCATCACATTGTCATCAAATTATGCAGTCTGACCTCAAACAAATGCAAGGGAATATTTCTGATTTACAGAGGTAAATTAAAGGGGAGAAAAGACAACAAGCAAAAGAGAGACAGCTCCACATGAGATAAAGTGCTGCTACTTTCCCTGTTTTGAGAGGCCTTTGAGAACCACCCAGGCAGATAAAGAAGAGAAATAGGCTCCCTGAACATCTCTGACAAGGCTCTCTGTCACCGTCTCTGAACAATCCCCAAGCATGGATGGGCACAGGGCAGGGAGACGTTCCCTGCTAAAGTACTGATTTTTCAAAGTATATGGAGTAAGGAAAGCCACTGTCAATGGTACTGTCCTTAGCCAATATGGCAGAAGGACAATTCATGCCTTGGGACATGGGAGTTTGGCAGATTGACTTTGTCTTCCTCTAAATCCTCCTGGCAGCTACACAGACCTTCCAATCAGTGTTTGCAAGCAAAGCAGCCTTACAGTAACTGTCAGCACAGCAGCCCATAGACCCTGTACAGAGTCACCAGCCGTGACTGCTATGAGCCAGGAAGGAATGGAGAAACCCACTCTGCCAATTCCCAAATACAGTCCTTCAAAGTCATAGTGAATTCCTGATGAGGTGACCAAGAAGGCAGCCTTCATTTCCACAAATAGCAGTTCTGCTGGGTGCAGCATGCAGGAACAGGGGTGAAAGAACACACTGTTCTTCCGTGCCAAGGCAGGACAAGGTTGATACCACGAGGAGGGACCCACCACTGGGGGAGACCAAGACATTGCTGCTCTGGGACCCAAAGCTGTTAATGACCAGACAAGCTCAATGGCAAGCAGATCTGCAGTGCCACTTGCAGAAGGGCAAGCCTGGCCCCAGCTTATTCCGCAGCTGCACTGTTACAGTCCCAACCTACTCCACAGCAGCAGGATAAAAGCAAAATGCACACGTGTAAACTGTGCAGAAGGGAAGGAAGAGTTGTACAGGCTTCATGAACAGACAGAGGAAGCCAGGAGAAATCAGCCTAGAAACTGGTACTGCAGTTATGCTCAATTTGATTTAGAAATTTCATTACAGGTTTTTTTCCCTCATACAGGTTATATGTCCTTCAGGAAAGAGCCTTAATTCGGAACATCTTTCACCTTGCTGTAGTTTCCCTCCTCCCACCAACAAACAAAATTAACTTCCTTCATTTGCTTCCTCTGGAAGCACCGAAAGCTGCTCCCCCCATCACCTCAGAAACCAGAGGTCTGATGATTGTTCAATCCCAGTGCCACAAAAACTAATGCCACAATGGCCAGGGAGCAAAACTGGTGATGCTGGAAGAAGCACAGACAGGAGACACAACATTAACATCACCCCTAGACGCAGTGGAAGCACCTGTGTTTGCAGTTCTTTATAGTGTACCATCACTACGTCTGCACTAAATCATGTAAAAGCCTGCAGAGCACAAACTTTTGCAATCTCTCCATGTTCCCTTGGATTTGGGTCAGTGCGGAGATGCATTCCCTACAGGAACCAGCCAAAACCTCACTCGATCAGTCTCATCTGTGCTTCAAAGAGAATAGCAACTGGAGGAGCAGGCAGAAAGCCCATTCAGCTGCTGTCACAGAAATCATCCCAAATGATAGGCAGAGCAGACCAGAGACTTGGACTTGAGCAGAAGCCCCTGGATTCAGGGAGCTGTTCCCAGAAGTGAGGCCCTCTCAGCTTTCTGCTTTACTGGAACACATCATGCCCTTAGGGAATTGAATGCCTTACACACTGAAAACTGGCTATGAGAACTGGGAGAGAGAAAATTCCTAATGGGAAAATGGAGCATGCCTGCAGATCTGAACTCAAGACCAGGTGGCCTGCATTGCTGCTGCCATAGAAAGGCTCTGACCACAGACTACAGCTATTTTAATCCCATTGCGCTGTCCTCTGGGAAAGGTGTTTGTGGCATCTTCAGACCATACCAGCTGCCTCCACCATCCCACCCTGCCAGGCTGCTGCTAGAGAGCACACACAGCTCCAGCATTTGGGAGCTTTGTCGAGCAGGACTGAGATACTCAGAATACAAGGAGGTGCAGAAGAGCTGTGCTGCTTGCACAGAGGCAGCTCCATTTGGTCATGCGCTGTCCTGGACAATGATTTCCCCCTAAGATCTGACCAGGGATCCAACCACAGTTCTGCTGCTTCCACTGCTGCTGGGTATGAGGGTGAGGGAGCCATAGGAAAGGCATCCTGCCCAAATCCCTCCCATTCCAGAGTTCTCTGCTCCCTTCACTCACTCTGTCAACAGAGGACATCTGCAGCCACAAGCTCCACATCCTTTAAACCAGTTTCCATCAAATGCAGCATAGACATTACCATAGGTTGTTAATGCAGGTCTCCACAACACTGCCTGATCAGGTTCCAGGCAGAAAAGCTGCCCCATACATTGATCC
The DNA here is from genome assembly GCF_963264785.1 of Psittacula echo. NCBI lineage: Eukaryota > Metazoa > Chordata > Aves > Psittaciformes > Psittacidae > Psittacula > Psittacula echo. The sequence continues at coordinate 9,054,163 of NC_137750.1, read as the reverse complement.
CAAACATGCCATCTGAGATACTTCACCTCCCAGTATCTGAATGGAGAAACTTATAGCTCCAGCATTTCAAGTACAATCAGTCAGGCTCCAAGCACAGGGGAAAGAGGACAGCAACGTTTGATAGCATCTGTATTTGTCTTTATATGAAATACAACTAAGGCTATTAAATAAACTCTTTGTCTTTATGGGACCATTCCTCTAGTACAGTTCACACTGGGAAGCATGAGGCAGAAGCTGGTGCTGGGAGAAATTAAAGCATCGCTGCACTGCAGAGGTTGAAAGGAAGAAGATGAATTCTCTTGCAGATACTGATCTTCTTTAGATTAGGGAAATGCTTACACACACATCAGTCAAAGCCGAGCAGAAGAAAGAATAGACAACCAAGAGTTTTTCTTGCTGGTTTTAATTCCTTTTTAAGGCTAAAGATTATTTTCCTCATAAAAGTTAAGATGTTTGAAATTACTTTCTCCTCCAAATTAGACTGGAAAGCTGGACTGCTGAGATCTCATGAACTGGAAAATAAGATATTAAGGAGTCCTGAATGAGATGGATTGACATTGAAAGTTTCTTTTCAAGAGAAACACAATGTTTTGCTAAATCCACCCTTCCAGTTCAGATAAAGCAATAGGAAAAAAAGCTTTGAAAAGGTCTTGTCTCAACAAACGTTTACTATGGAAATTATCTGTGGAACCGTGCTTTTCAATTAAAAATAGCCTCTTTACTCTGACATATCTGTTTTATTAAGGGGCTTTGGAGAGGGTTGAGATTTTGAATGGATGATCAACTTGGCAGGAGGGTTGTGAGCTGTGAATCTCAGAGCTGGAAAGTATTTGAACAGGGCAACTGTGTCATCTTTATATCATCTGTAGGCAGGGAGTATGGCAAGACAGCAAGTGGAAGATGTGGGGATTGCTCTACTTAAGGGATTTAAGTAACTACAGGATTTTAGACTAAGAAGTAACATCAATAGCATGTTTGGCAGCTGCAAGTTGATAAGACAACACCTTTGGGACAGATGCTTGTCCTTGTGAAGTCAAAGTCTCAATAGCTACAATTTTGGCTCATTATCCCTTGGCATTTGTTAGCCAATTTTCCTGGAAAGAGGAGAGGGGGTAGAAAGAGAGATACCTATATACAGGCTGCTGCAAGACAAGCAGAAATTGTACCACGTGCTGATAGCCAAGCATCCATATGTTCATGCCTATAAATACTACAATAGAGCTGTCTGCAAAGAATCAGCCCGTGGTTATGCTGTTATTCAGGGCACATACAGCTGACACCTGGGCTCATTAACCTGAGGAACATGAGTGGGTTACGTGAGGTGTCAGCACAGCACAGCCACTGCCATGACACGGCCAAACAGGAGGTGACAGGAGGATCTGGGCAGATTACGCTTCCTGCAGCTGGGAGCTCAGGCTGATAACAATGAGCACTGGAGCAGAGCAAGACTGAACAGTGGGTCAAAGGAACAGGCCCTCTCCTGATTTATGATGCACAAGCTGTTATTACCAAAGTATCATATTGTTCAGCTTGTCTATTTTTTCCTTGTGGGAAGCCTGCCCATCACAAGCTGCCAATCAGTGCCTGAGTAGTTGAGGGAAATGTTCACCCTGTTCCAAAGCTATGTCATTACAAACCACATGCATAACAGCAAATCCAACAGCTCTTCACCCTGGAGACTGCTCCCAGAGGCTCCTTTCAGTCTCCTCCCTCCCGCAGTTTCTTTCCTATTTCTTTATATGAGCCCCCATACCCCTCCCTGCTCCATGCTCTGTAGCCCCACAAAACCCCTGCAATGCCACGCAGAGCACATGAGCCTGCTTGGGTTCCAGAAGCAGCATAATCACATCAGTGTAGACCTGCACCCAAATTAACTAGCTGTAATGAGCTGCAGGGCTAATTGGCACCATGTAATACTGGTGTGCTTGCCCTGTTTTGGGGACTGGAGCTCAGCCCAGAGCCAGACACACCAATTTGCTCAGAGCTCTCTCCTGCTGCTCCCCACGGAATGGTGCCACACCAAGAGGCAGGGGTGCATCCCACAGACACTTCTGTCAGGAACAACAGGAAATTTCCCTTTCACCTGCTGTTACAGTTTCAAACTGACACGAAGCACAAGGGGAATAGCAGTAGGATAAGTAATGAGAAACAGATTTGGGACTTAGCACTCTCTGGAACATGAGGAAGGTGGAGGGGAACATAGAGGACCCTCTTACATTCCTTACTTTGGAGCTGCTTGATGCATACCTGCATCTCTGCAGCAGAGATGAAGTAGGAGATCAGATTTACATTACTGCCTGTACCCCATGAGTAGTTCAAGTACCATTCCCAGGTTTAATTTATTGTAAAGATAAGGCTCTTCTGCTGCTTCTGCTATTCCCTTGCTCCACTGCCACTGGGTGCAAACACAAAATACAGCAAGACCTTTCATTAGGAATAACAACACTTACAGCTTCTGTCTGTTCATGCTCCTCTTCTATGACTCCTGCTGCCTCCCAGCCCTCCTGGGCCTACAAACTTTCAGCATCTCCTCAAGGTACAGACACCTCCAAGCCCAGCCTTGCCCAGATAAAGTTGGTGCCGCTCCTCCATGGTCCAAAGCCCTAATTACAGTTGAAACAGATACACGTAGCCCACCTCTCATCAGAGCTGATAGGCACTAGCCACTCATGTTCATTGAGCTTAAACCCAGGCAATCTGCATTAACAACCCCTCTGGGGATTTATTTTCCAGGCTCATGTGTGCAAAATGTACATAAAATGCTTCTAAGAAGAATTGTAAAGACACAGAAAGACTCAGATTCATGACAAGATTTACGGCCACAGAAAGCAACCAAAGAGCTGTGAAGCAGCCAGCCTAGAACAGCAAGAACCTGGGCACAGCCAGTCCTAAAGAGAAAAAATATGTTCCGTGCAGTAGAAAGATTATTATTGGTTTTCTTACACTTCATTGTTCCTTTTATTTCTAAAGCCACCCAAAAAAATGCCAGGGGTTATGCACGAGGAGCTGCAGATGTCAAAGGATGCTCTCTGGTACATTAACAGCTTCTTTATCCCCTCTGACAGGACCTGGGGTCAGGGGCCAGACTTGATATTTTCAAATGAAGTTTTAAAAGCAACATTCCCAGCTGGACTACTCTTAAGTCAGTGTAATGCACTACGTGTTCTACAACATGGATTTCCTTTTACGCAGTCAGTTGAAGGCCAGAAAAATCGATGAAGTACAATAACTACACCAGACGACGACCTCTCCTCCTGCATGAACTTAGTTCAAGGGTGCCAGAGCTGTGTTCACCCGAAAGCTATAAAGAAACTCAGGGATGAAGTAATTTCAGCATTACTGTGGCATGTTATTCCTGGCTTAAAGCTCTCTGATGACTAGAAAGTGGTTAACGTGATGCCAGCTTTCCAAGAAGGTTTTAGTGATGAGCTGAGGGATTATGGGGCAGAAAGGGCGATGAATTAGGAGAAACTGGATTAAGAAGAGGGTGGCCAGGCACGTGAGTAAGTATACTGGGGAAAAGGCAGCACAGGTTTTGAAAATAGAAGCCTTGCGTGAGAAGCAACCTGTTCCTTAGCTCTGAAGGAGTCCATGAGGGTGTAGAAACGGGAAATAGAATTACTGCAGCTTGCTTGGATTATCAGAAAGCATCTGGCAAGGTCCTTCTGCAACTCAGCAAGAGACAAAAGCAAAGGTCATCGTCCAAGTAAATAATTGTTTAAAAAGATAAGAAACAAAAATGGAGGAGTAAATGATCGAGTTTCAGAGTGGGCAGAGTCACCTGTGGGGTCCAGTCACCCCCTGCCTTCATCAGTGAGCTGTAAAAAGAGTGAGGAGGAAAAGCACAAAGTTTGCAGACAACACAAAGAGATTCTGCAAAGTGAAGATGGAGTCTGACTGAAAAATTAGAGTTGTTTGCTTCTTGATCCCAATAACACTGCAGACTATCAGCTAGGTCTGCAGCACATAACAAGGCTCCAGCAGCAAATGACTCTCTACAATTACAAAGACTGTGCCAGCCCTTTGCAGTGTAATTAATTAGAGGTAATTAAGGCAGCCAAGTGGGTCCCTGCTCTGTATGCCCTGGGCACGGCTGTAGTGCTGCGGAGGTCCAGCTACGGCTAAGCCAGCTGCAGGGAGCAGCTCATGAGAAGGTCTAACAGGGAAAGGTAAAGGAGTTTGAAAGGGAACTGCTTGATATTGCTGGCAAGAGCTGCCTGTGCTGGAACAGGTAGAAAAGGCAAAAAGATGCCCATTGCTTCTGATCAAGTGAAATGCCATCAGCTCCTATTGCTTTCTGTGTACAACTGAGAAATGAGGAGCTCTTGCTATGCTGCGAGGAGAAGGCGCAGCCAGATGTTGCAGTGGCTCAGCTCTTGGGTAAGGTCCCAAGGGGACTGGGACTCAGACAGGGTCAGCCCAGGTCACTGAGAGCCTCTTCAAAAGATGTTGCAGATGCTTAATTGCAGTGAGTCATGTACTAATGCAGGCTACAAAGGCAGCCCGAAGTCACCCAGATCTTGAGTGTTTTGCTTGATCCTTGCATGGTTAACACTTGATGTTTAAAGGCTCATCCCAACAAGATGGGCTGTGCAACAGCCACTTCTCATGCAACATGTGCCCAAGACCTCTCATTTGGGTTGGACTCAGAGGACTTGCAAAGTAGCAACTGCCTAAAAGCATCCTCCCAGCCCCATGAGCCTGTCTGTACTCCTGACTTGCAGTGTTTTAGCCTGAGGAATCGTTCTATTCAAAATAGTCTGCCAAAGACATGCAAACAGTCCTGGCAACCTGGGGAGAGCTAGGTTGTGGATTAACAAGAAATCGAGGGGATCTGGGTGGTGTTGATTGGAAAGGTGCTGATCTGCTCCCCCCTGCTAAGTGCAGCACACAGAGCCCAGAAGGTGCATGGGAAACCCATCTGCAGCTCACAGTGTACACATCAGAGGCAATCTTCTCTCCCCGTTCACACATGGAGCAGAGCAGCCTTCACAGGGAAGCAAGAGTGGCTCTGAGCACAGCTATGATGGGTAAGCATCTTAAATGAAGCGTTCGGTTTCCTTGCAAATCGCTTCATTTGTACAACCCAGGAATGCTACAGTGAGGCAGAACCCCAAACAACGGGACGAAACAGGAAGCAAGCGCACCCCCAGCGACAACAGCTCCATCATGAGGCCACAAACTACATCCCACATCACCCTGATGGGAATCGGGAGGTGACATGCTCAGGGTTTGGAGACACAGAAGAGCACTTCGACCTGCTACTCATTTCTGCACTGAGTGGGGCTTATTTTTTTTGGCATTTAGAGTCAGGAAAGCATGGGATGCACAAGGGATGCTGCTCCCTTTGACTCTTCAATAAGACAGCTGTGGCTTTGACGCCACTTCCAAACCCCCTCCAAAAGCACTCTTTAGCCACACACAGCATCAAAAGGCCACAGCATACTTCAAAGGCAGCTTCCCAGCCCCCTGGGAACAGTCTGTATCAAAGATAAAGGTTTTACAAGACCTCCAAATGTGCAGCAATGGTACAATAGTCTGAAGCCACTAGGGCATTTGATGCTACAGCTTCACCGTGACTTCTATGCAGTGGCTTTGTGGGGATGTTTTGGGGGCTGCTGCCATAAGGTTTTATGTGATACAGCTCAGCTGGAATCAGCCACTGCTGGGAAGTCAGCAGGGATGGAATGAAATATTTGCAGTGAGGCCAATCTGGAAAAGATGCTGTGTCCATTGCAGAGTTTAGGTGAGGTGAGAGTAGCTTTGAAGAGCACTAAGTGCTCAGGGAATTAGATGAAAATGGTCTCATTGTGCTGGAGGGTGCTGTTGGAGCAGCTCAGCGTGGCTGAGTGCAGGGAGGGGAAGGAGCAGCGGAGCTGTGGCAGCAGTCTCAGCTACCACAGTGATGCAAACACATGATAAATTGAGTTACACCAGTCCACAGTCAGTCTGAAAGGGGCAGAAAGGCATTGCCCTGGCTGTAAATGGCCAGTTGAGCTTCCCATCCTGGGCTTCTCTTCCTCTCAGATGACCCCCTTTCACTCAGGACCAGTGCTGGGGTGCAGCTCCCAGCAGCCCCAACTCCATCCTCAGTCCCCACTGCTTGCTATATGCAGCCCCTTCCCAAAAGGAAAGTGCTGCTGAAAGGTGCAGTACTTGGCTACTGGAAAGCCTGCATTAAGCAAAGTGCTACTTTGACCAAATCAAGCCAAAGAAAAGCATTTTGAAACAATAAAATCTGCTGTCCAACTGTGAAACCAGGCGCCTGCTCAGTCTTCCTCCTGCTTTTGACCAGGAATTAAGCCCCTTGTTTTACATTAGAGCCATTTCCAGGAGAATTTCCCTCTGACAGAATGACAGAAAATGCCAATGGCTGCATCCTTCTCAGGCAGGGTTTAGGAAGTGCAGAAGCAAGCAATGGTAAAAAGGGACAGCGGGCAGGCACTGCTGCACCCTGGAGAAAGGAAATGAAAGAAGGGAAGAAACGACTGCCTGAGAGGAACAGGTCCGTGCTTAGGGTGAAGTGCCACGTCCACCCAACATCCTCCATCCAGTTCCTATATCAGAAAGTCAATAGAGGAACAAACTCTCCATGGCCACCTCCTCTCTGCTCTACAGGGCCCATTACTGCTGCCCAGACCTTGTCCTGGTGACAAAGGTCCCTGCACAGAGTGACTGTCTCACTGGCACAAGTGACGCATCTGCTACCTGCTCCTCACCACAGGAGCAGCCCGTGGAGGGCAAAATGCTGTATTTAAAAACTGGCTCATGCTTCTGAGTCTTTTAACCAACACCTGCCATTTCTGGCACTGCTTTTAGCTCAGGCTTTCAAGTACCCTGCATGCAGTCGTTCCCACCTGCCTCAGCAGGGACCTCACAGCAGCACATGGGGCATGGGAGGTAAATGCACAAAGCTCATCATACCTGAGGATGGATGCACCACTGCTGGATGTTGAGGAGAAGCAATTATTTAGCTCACTCAATTTACCCTGTCAGTGGGTGATCCAGCCTGTCTTGTAGCCCTCTCTAACCACGGATTGGTACCCAGTGCCACCACTACCGGATGGCAGGGCACATCTCCATCCACTGCAGTGGCATTGCACACGAAACGACCCAGACAAACCAGGTCACCATAGTATGGGGTAGCTGCACTGCACAGCCTGTGCCACAGCCGAGTATGGCTTACAGAGGGGAGCAGAGCCTCTGCCCCTGCTTGGTGATCCCCACATTCTGCTCTGCTGCTGCACCTCTGGGAGAGGCTGGATGCTTCTGGTCAAGAGATGCCCTCTAAAGACTCAAGAGAACACAGTGCATAGCAGAAAGATGGCATCAGCCCCAAATGGGGCTGAAACAGCATCATGAGGACTCTGGCTCAGAGACTGGTGACAGTGCCACAAAAGGGGGAAAAAAGGACTTGAAGACAGGCATTAGAAGTCAGCACTAAGCTATCACCAGTGAGACTAGAAGCTGCTCATCAGAGCAAGCAAGAACATGTGGGAGTACAGTGTATCATAGAAAAGCAGCTTTTTAAAGGAGAATTTGAATTAGCATCTGCTGCTTCAGAGAGGTGACCCTTACCAGCACCAGTCAGTGACTGCCACCACCCCCAGGTCCTCCCAGCTCTACCCCCATGTGAGCAGGATGGCAAATGCCTTCACAGAGTCCACACAGACATAAACTCTGTGCAACGACATTTGCTGCTCTTTACATGCTGCCAGACAACCTTTCACGCTTCATCTTGTATATCTTTGAAGGCTCCAGCACGAACCTTTGCTGCAGAGGCAGCAAGAGCTGAGAATGTGAAATGCTACCCAGGCCAAACCCTCTGCTGTGCTGAAGTTCTCCAAAAGGCATTTGTAAGAGGGAAGCTCTTCTCAGCATTCAGAGGGAAGCGATTACCTCTTCTGCCTTCTTCCCCCTAAGTAGTCAAGCTTGCTGCAGCTCTTCTAGGAACTGAAAAGGAGGTGGGGAGGTTAAAGGATAAATAAGCTCAAATAGCACATCTCAGACCTTGCTGGTAAAATGTAAATTGGGCTGTGCAGAATTGAGGGGGATGACACCTGCCTTCACAAAGTTAGGGAGCAACCATCAGGATGGCTTCATTTAGAAGTTTTAATGAGGCAGCTGTGAGAATGACACACTGAGCACACTATATAGTGTAAAGAGCTGCCAGCAAAGTCACCAGCTTATTTGAATTAGCAGCACCCAGCTATAAGCACTGCCCAAATAGCTTTAGCACTGCTAAAACCTCTCCAAAACCCAACTGAGGCTGGGACAAGCTCATGGCTTAGCACAGTCCATCAGAGGCAGGGTTTCCTGAAGGGCAGGAAGAGAAGAAATGAAAGAGGCTGGAACCCCCCTTTATCACCCACTGTCAAAGTGGTCTGGGTCATACTGGTGGCTGAGAATCCCCCCACCTTTGCAGAGCATGGTGTCATCTGGCTGTGACAAAGTTACTGTTTAACAGTTCTGCAATGTGCCTTGCACATTAGGCAAGAGACCAATGCTGCCTGCCTCGTGGGTGCATGGGATGAAGCATAGTGCCATCCTACCAGGGGACTGGGACAGGAGGTAGCATTTGGATGCTCTGCAGGCTTCATATGGATCAGAACTCCTCCTGGAGCACAGCCTGCACCCCAGAGCATAGGAAGAGGGATTCAGTAGGAGGAGCCATGCAGGAGACAGTCATTCTCCCTCCTTCAGGAGGCCATGAAGGAGCTCAAGCTCCATCTCTTTAGAGGGACCCCTTTCAGCACCACTCTTCCAATTGCCCATGCAATTTACCCCTGTGCAAGGCAAAAGCAGAGCTACTATAAACCCAGTATCTGTGTAAGGGATCCTGGATAAGGGAAAACAAAGTAGTGATTTCAGCCCCCGGAGTCTCACTTTCACACAAAGCAGCCACAAGCAAAGCCATCCTGGTTCAGAAAGGACACTGAAGTTTCATATTGCAAAAAGCAGGAAGAAAGGAGACCAAACTGCCAAAAAGGCTCCGTGAAGTCTCCAAATGCGTTAGCCGAGTTTGAGTGGCTTTCACTGGCAGGACAGATAGTAGGAAGAGTGAGAAAAGCAGTTGGGGACCAGCTGGGAATCTGGATATCACATTTGGACGTGTCCAAGATCATGAGTGCTGGAACAGAGTGATTTAAATGCAGCTTTCCTAGGAACAAGGGGAACAGGGGACGGCCATGGCCTGCACAGCAAATGCCAGCCACCTCCCCAGTGCTCTTTCTCAGGAGCTGCTGCCACGTGTGTGTGCTCCCAGCTGCAGCATGGTTCTGGGATGACCCAGGACTTGAGTGACTTCACTGCTTTTGGGTAATAAAGGAGGTCATGCATGCAGATGAGTGAACCAAGTCAGGCAAGTGGGAATTGCGTCTTATCCCAAGCTGCACGTGTTTCTAGGCCTGACCCAGACCAAGAATGCAGACACATTCATGGGATTCTTTCCTTTTATCAATTTTGGCTGCATTTGTACATGCTCTTGCCTGCACAGAGGGAGCAGCACTTTATTGTATTTTAAAATGTGATACATAGACAAAGTCCTTTTTCCAGCTTGGAGCAGAAAGGAGCCCACAGCTGCTGGCAGACCTGGTCTAAAACTGCCCCAGCAAAAGTGGAACGCCAAAGGGGCCCTGCACGGACTGGGGGAGGCAGTGGGTGCACAGCCCAGTTCAACAGACACAAGAGTGTTGACCAAATACAATCAGAATCACATAGCACTGGCATAAATGCTCATCTCAAAGGGGAAAAGGAGGCTTTTGTTGCCCTGTACTTAATAGAATAGTAATGATTGTTACCTTTGCAGTAACTTCAGAAGCCCCCTATACAGAACTGAAGCCCTGTAGCAGTAGATGTCGTTTGAATGATTCAACAGCCCTGTTTCATATCTCAGAGGGCTCCTACCTTCATCCAACAGTGACTGTGCAGTCCCTAGTCCTGTTCAAATCACACAGGCTGGGATTCCTATCTATAGTTCTAATTACATCAGACAAACGTGAGAAACCCTGAAACTCGGGGGGGATGACTGAGTACAATGATCTCTGTTTTACAGATGAGGAAGATAAGGGGACCTGAAGCAGCAAAAGTACAACCACAAACAACCCTCTGAGCCAGGGCTGTGAACCTGACACTGCCCATGCTGCTCTCAAATGCCTCTCCAGACACCTTCTCTAACAACTCCAGCAGGACACAGACTGTATGGGAGTCCAGCTTCCTCTTATGGCAGCCCTGTGGGCACTGAGCCTTCCTGACAGACACAGACACTGGTATAACATTGTCAAAAGGTTTAAGCACCAAAACCAGAAGTATCAGGTTAGAACCAGAAGATCTAGGAAACTGATGGGTTGGCCAGACACCTTTACCCATTCCACTCCCCCTTCCATGAGTCAACACCAATGCAGCTGGCACCGTGGTGACAGAGGAGTGACAGGAGTGTGACAGTTCCAGCTTAAGTGCATGGAGAGAGACCTGCACACACCTACCACATGCTGGAGATTGAAGCAGCATGGCCAGCAGCAGGTTGTCACTGCTCTGTGTGTGAGGAGGAGACTGCCACATGAATTACCTTGCTCCCAGGGGGCCACCTGCAAATAAAGCACTTTGTCAATGGCTTCACTATTAGTACTCACCAGGGGACTGCTGCTGCTCACTGAAAGCAGTGTGAGAAGCAGCTTCCAGCACACACCTTTCCAAAGATTCCTAGGGGCCAGCCACACCATGTAGATTTAGGGCAAATCTTCAGAGCAAAACAGGTACATTTGCAGGTGTTTGGGCTGGGGTTTTCTCAGCCAGCCCTTGTTAGAGCTGCTAACATAAAATCTATTTTCATTGCAAAATCAAGCATCCACATGAGGATTTGCTCCTGACCGGAGTCCTCACGACACTCAAAAGCTCATTCCTCAGAAGGGCCCTGATTTGCACACCAGCTGCCCAGTTGTGGGGCCAGCTACACCGGTGCCCACCGAGATTTCCAGGAGCTACCATAGGTACCCTGTGCAGTTCAAGCAAAATTGGGTTTACACTGCAGGAAGACAAGACCTTAGACACAAGATGCATCTGGAAGCACCTGGATAGCAGAGTGTAAGACACTGAGAACAAGTCAAAAATGATACAAGTACCCAGGGAAAGAGTTAGAGGAGGGAACAGCTCTTGGTTAGTAACAGTGATGCAGGATGAATGAGCCTGGTGTACCAGGAGCTGCTGCCTCTCAGGAGCCCCATGCTGGGAAGCATCACTAAATTGCCCTGGCTCCCAATGCAGACTGGTGAAGCCATGGGCCCGACAGGCATTTCCCACACACCCGTGTCCGTCAGCATTCACCTGGGAGAGGCAGGTGCTCCTTGCTTCCCACTGGCTTAAATCAGGAGCAATTCCCTATGGTTCACAGAGCTAAAGCAGGGAACAAGGAGGAAGAATAATCCCATTGTGTGCAAGCAACCAGCACAATATTCAGCTGCTAATAAAATAACCCTGAGTTTAACTTCTGCATTTCTCAGCTCCAGCCCTTTCCTCACACTGGGTTTTATCCAGGTGAATGGCTGATCTCACTCCATCTTTACTCTCCCTTAAGTATCCCTGGGGAAAGGCAACAGCCAAACCCCAAACAACCTGGATAACATTTTGTTACTGCCAGCCTGAAATATCTCACATGCTGTGGTGCATGATACCACCACACAGATTCATCTGTTAATACACTGCCCAACCCAAATAAACTTGGGCTTCACTTTGGAATTGATCTCCAAATCCAGGAGCTCTGCAGTGTCCCTCGACAGCCGACCCTCCTGCAGGAATTTAACCCTCCCTGGTGTGACTGCTCTCCCAACACAATGGTTTAGTTCAGGCAACATTAAGCATTTGCACTCCTCAGTGTGATGTAAGGAGGGGCGGGATGGCTTTTCCTATCATCAGTTCTGGGGTGAAAACAGCCTAGACATCTCACATCCCCAGCTAGCTCCTGGCCAAGCAGGGGGGAGCTGATTAAACAAGTCATGGCTATCAAAATGCTGCTGCTTTAAACAGGCTCTTCACTGGCTGCAGCCAAAGCCACGCTACGCCTCACGTCACTGAGTAACAGAAATAGCAGGCATGAGTGAATGAGTATGAAGAGCGCACAGATTTCAAACATACTTGGCTGGGAAGCGCGCTGCCTTCCTGCCGCTGCCGTTCCTGATGCGACGGAGCACGGGGATCTCTCGCTGTCTGCCCATGAAGGAGGATTCGCTTTTTTCCCTTCTCCTTTTTTAAGTTTCAGCTTTAATACTACTGGAATCATTTTTATTTTATTTCTTGTAGGATACTTCATCAGCTGGATTTAAAAGCAAGGTTTGAGCAGGAGGAATTCATTTATATTTGCAGCTATTGAATGTGCATGGTACTCCTGTGTGATGATAATGTAGAGGGAAAGGCAGGATTGGCTGAGGGTATTGCTTAGACCGAAAGACGCTTGAATGGCTGCTTGGAATAACAAGCTCTCTATTGTGTGTGTGTGCATGTGTGGAAGTGTGTGTGCTTATGTACGAGTGCAGAAATGACAGTAACTTCAAAACGATGCAAGGTCTGCCCATATTGCTTAGCTTTCCTCCTCCAGGAGTGAGGACTTGCTTACCTGTGGGCTCTGTCTGCAGACAGGTGAAGCTGAATTGAATTAGTGCTGTAGTAAATTTATGAATGAAGCAAACTGCAGGTTCAATGGAAGAGGAGCAGAGCGGGGAGATGCAGCGCGCTGTTCTCTCTCCAGCAGGAGCTGTCACAGCAGGGAACCACACAGACATGCACAGGCATGGCACAGACCTGCTGCAAGTGCCTGGAACACAAAGTGAGGCAGCTGCAGGAACACAGCACCTGAGCAGTGGGAACATGCTCCTGAAAATGAGCTACCAGAAATGCAACTGAGCTTGAGACCAGCTCTGGGCTTGGCTGGAGCATCCTACGCAAAGCCATTAATTTCCAACCAAGTGTGCTGGTGACTGTGTGGCAGAGGAGGAGGCAGAGCTCCCTGAGCATCATGTCTTCTTCATGCGTGACGCTTCTGCTGCCAGCACAGCTCGTACATGAACAGTGATACAGTGGATGATGAGGAAGCAGACTGGTGCTTGGACACACTGGCTACACACACCCAGAGGCAAGCAGGAGGGCACAGCACAGCATGGCAGGGGAGGGAGGAGGCAGATTTGGGTTTGCAAGGTCCAAGAAAGCCAAGATGCTGGTGAAGCTGCTGCAGACCAGCCCAGAGGAGTGACATCCTTAAGGAGCACTGGCCACTGAAGAACCACACTTCATCTTTCCCCTTGGATATCTGCACTGGAGGGATGTGGGCGGGAGGTGGGCTGTCTGTGTATTATGCCTTTTTGTTTGCATCTCTATCCCAGTTTTAAGCAAGGAAAAATCCCCCTTGGTACTGTATTACCCTCTTTTATACAGAGTTTTTGCATGACATCTCCATAGCACCCATTATCCACAGGGAGTTGGGAAGAAGAAAAGGTGAGGGCAAGTCATGAAGAGGATGAACACCATCCATCCTCAAGTGCTATAGAGGTACCTGTCAGGGTCTTTGGCACAAGGACAGTGGAGGAAGGCCTGCTGCTGTAATCCTGCTGCCAAGAAGCTAGTGGGAGCAGAGGTGCAAAGGAGTCAGAGCTGGTGCAGAGGCAAAGGGACACTGAAGTCACTGGGAAAAGCTGTAAATTCCCAGGATAAATCAAACCCAACCTGCCCAGCAGAATGAGGCAGAGGGAAGATTTTGCCTGCTGAGCCCTGCGAGGATGAGGCGGTCCGGCATCCCTTCTCACAGCACTTTCCTGAGATAATCTGAGTAAAACACACAGTGCAAACACACTTCTGTGTGCAGTGACCTTAAGGTTGGCACAGGCTTTCGGTATGCCTTAAAATTTGTGCATTTGAGCTACTTCTGGAATGTTTCTCTCAGGTAGGTTTGATCTCCCTTTGCCTGCACCCAGAGCCAGCATAAATTCAAAGCAACACATTCCCAATTTGTGCAGTACTGAGCTGGAGCTAACCAAAAGCTCCTGTGTACAAAGAGTGACTACCTACCTAATGTGCTGCAGAGCAACTCACACCTTCCTGTGTCAGGCTGTTTAGACAGGTTCACAGACAGATCTGTCTGAAATAGATCTGGGCATGGACACGTTAAGATCCTGAGGGATCCCACTTGACAGAAAGCATGAAAAAACCCTGTGTTTACAGGCATATAAAACCCACGGTGAAACCTACACCTTGCTTTATAGATACAAAGTGCCTTTTTTCTCTATCATTCACACACGATTTGAAGCTGCAGGTCAGGACGTAGCAGAAGCTTCTTACTCAAGGGAAAGTGCTCTGTGAAAACACTGCGGAAATGCTGGACAAGCCTTTGAATGGATCACTTATACAAAACAGACAGCTTGGCTGCAAATGGTAAACTCAAAGTCTGTTTACCCTTTTTGGGAGGCTTTTACTCCTTCGGAGTTAAGAGCTTAGCAAAGAGGTGTAAGCAAACATGCTGTTGGGTCTGTAAGTTGTCATTATGAATGTAGGAAGGAAGCTTTTTTTTCTCCAAGCCCAAATTAATTTCAAGGATTACACCGAGTGATTCCAATGATCCACACAATCTCTTCTGTCTCTTTTCCTTGGACACACTACGACATGTCACTCATCAGAGCTGTGCTCTTGTAATGATAGAACGTTACACAAACGGCCACAGTGCAGAAGATGGTTGGCACTCAGGGACAGGTAATTTCTACATGATAATTTGTGTTGCTCTGGCAGATTTCTAATGTGTTGGTTTCTGATGTCTTTCCTCCAGTGGAGAATGCAGATCTTCCTTGGATGAGACCCTGCTAAGAAATGGTTCACCATCTCCCAGCAGCTGCACTTCTCAGAGCAGAAAGAACAGATCTTCAGACCCCTGGGGCATGAAAAAAGCCTCTGGAATTTAAAGGCCAGTAGGATGTCTCTAACTGACGAGCTGGAGACCCACTTTTCTGCAACCCCCTACATGGTGGCAGACACAAGTGAGGGCAGCCTGTTCAGAATCAGACCCAATGTCTCTGCCAATGCCACCAGGGATGGCACATCAGCTGCCAGTTCCATGGAGGACATGATTGCCATCTGCACCATTGGGACAATCCTCTCCCTCATGTGTGTGATTGGGGTGACAGGCAATGTCTACACCTTGCTAGTGATGTGCCATTACTTGCGGTCATCTGCTTCCATGTATATTTACATCATAAACCTTGCACTGGCGGACCTGCTTTACCTTCTCACCATCCCCTTCATTGTTGGGACCTACTTCATTCAGAAATGGTACTTTGGGGACATTGGCTGTCGCATCTTGTTCAGTCTGGACTTCCTCACCATGCATGCCAGCATCTTCACCCTCACAGTCATGAGCACAGAGCGCTACTTTGCCGTGCTGAAGCCCCTGGACACTGTCAAGAGGTCCAAGAGTTACCGAAAGGCCATTGCTGTTGTTATCTGGCTGGTGTCACTGCTGCTCACTCTCCCAATGCTCATCATGATCCAGCTGGTGCAAAGGGACAACAAAAGCATTTGCCTGCCCACTTGGAGCAAACTGTCCTACAAAGTCTATCTCACCATCCTTTTTGGTACCAGCATCGTGGGACCAGGCGTGATCATCGGCTACCTTTATATCCGATTAGCTAAGATATACTGGGTGTCACAAACAGCATCCTTCAAGCAGACCAAGCGGCTGCCGAATCAAAAGGTGCTCTATTTAATCTTCACAATAGTGCTGGTGTTCTGGGCTTGCTTCTTGCCTTTCTGGATATGGCAGCTCCTCTTCCAGTATTATGAATCCTTCCCTTTATCTCCCAAGGTAATGAAGAACATTAATTATCTGACAACCTGCCTGACCTACAGCAACAGCTGTATCAACCCCTTCCTCTACACACTGCTCACCAAAAACTACAGGGAGTACCTGAAGAACCGACAGCGGACCCTCAGCAGCAGCAGTGGGTACTTCCAAAGGAGGAATCGGTTCCAGAGGATTTCAGGGAGATCCCTGTCCACAAGCAGTCAGCACTGCACAGAGACATACGTTCTTGCTCACGCTCCTTTGGGAAACAGCAATGCCTGAAGGTAAAATACATCTCCAAGAACAATCAATACTGACTTCCCTGTTGCTTTGATTTAAAGTGTACGTTGTAAAGACAAAGACTTAGCAGATCCATAATGTGCACACATTTAATCCAGAGGCTGTGCTGTGTGTCTGTTCCCATTTTCTTCAGTGCCACCAATTTGAGGCTAGCAGCATTCAGCTGAACATCTATCTAAATAGCCCTTCGCATTTTATCTTTGTATTTTATAGTGTGTATATCTCCTCAAGTAGCCATCAATAATGAAAGCCTATAACAGGGTCATGTTTTTAACAGTACCAGCTGTCTCAGAGAGTTTAAAATGATGTTATCCAGTGAATGGCTGTAGTTTGCTCTTCCTTTAGGTGTAATGCTAAATTTGTAGTTGTATTAGGACTAAAAACAATGAAATAAAGACAAACTAGCTGATGTTTGTGACATGCAATCCAGTTTGAATTTGGTATAGGACTGGACAATGTGGATGAGGCATATCCAGGGGTCTTTGTCCTGTCTTTGGTTGTATTGACCTTTATCCTACACTCGTGTATGTACTGGGCTTGATTCTCCATTCATGCAGGTGTCTGTAGTGGAGTAACACCACTGTTCATGTTAGCAAGACAGGATTCCCATGCCAGTGCCATCACCAGGGAGCACTCATCGTGCCCTAAGGCACTGACCCCAAACATACGAGCAGCCATGTAGGGGAACATCATCTGTGCTGGACAAGTGTATCTGCCCTCTGCCCTCCTCCAAGGAGGAATTGGGAACCTCTGATATTGCTGTCAGGGCATCCATCAACAAACTGCAACATCCAGCCTGAGGGACCAGACCTATATCATGAAGGCCAAGAGGAAATGGCAGGGGGGGAGGGGGCAGAGGGGATGAAGAGATGCGATTCCCAATGGGCAAAGCTACACTATCTGAAGTCCCTAATATTGCAAGTTATGAAGAGCCAGTTCCCCTGTAATGAGATCACTTGTTCCTTCCACAGGAAATGATCTTGCTTTACTGCTAAAAACTGTGAATGCAGTCCTGCCTACACCAAGAACACTTTGCCTGTCCCAGCTTTCAGTGATGATAAAGCATCATTAGTGTAAATACATCCTCCACGTCTGGGACTTCTCCAGTGAGTCTAAAAGAACCCTCTCTGGGATGCTGCCAACATCCGTACAGGAGTCCTGTGCTTGCATTAGCCCCGTTACCTCATTAGCAAGGATCCAAGGATGCAGTGCCAACACAGCTCTAACAAATCACAGAATTAGAAGCAAATTAATGCTTAGGAAATTCAGAACTGCATGGTGATATGCCAGCCATTAGGCAGTGAGCTCTGTGTGCTTCTACAGAAACTGAATTTAGGTTTTAACCATCTATGCCTCTTCAAGGCATTTAAATGCTCATTGCTCATGGGGACAGTGAGAGCTCTGCCTCCAGCCTTCCTGGGTGACATGCTTGGAAAAGAAATTGCCTCTTGCATGCATGGCTTAAAGTTTGTTATGTGTGAGGAAGATGACACATGTCATGCAAGAGGACTCTCGTGCACGAAGTTTTAACACTGAACTGCTGCAGAAATGGAAGACCCTCACTTTGTGTTCCCAACTGCTTCCATGCACACCATCAACAGTGGTCCTGCAGGGCATGGCACCTTACCTGCTCCCTGCTTGCAACGAAGTACACTGACTCGCAAGTCTACTTCAGAATTAGCCCCTTCCTGTTTTCAGAGGAGCAGAAATACTATTACATTTAGCTATTTCCTATGGTGACAGTACTTGCTAGTTTTCAGAGCCTCCTCAGACTGCAGACACACTAGTCCAAGCCCATTAGAAAGAGTAAAGCATCGTTCACCCCGCTTAAGATAAGAGGGAGGCCATGGATGAGAGGTGAAGAGGCTGGCTATATCCATGAACCCATTTTCCACTTAAATGCTTATCACGGATCAAAATGTAAAGTTTGACCTCCTGCTTTTTTTGGATACTGCAATTTTAACTTCTCCTTGCCCAGAAATAGCCAAAAAAGCTCAAGACAAGCCCAGCATGACCAGTCCCCATGATTGTGAAGGAAAGCTACTGCAGGTTGATCCTTTAGCAAGCACAGTCCATCTCTTCTAATATCAGACAGCCAAAATGAGAGGGCAGTTTGCAAATCTCAACTCATCCAGGCTTTACCCACCCATGCCGATATTGCAGAAGTGTTACTAAAAGATACGGGAGCAGATCTGTCTTTGGAGTTAACCAATCCAACCCCTTTGTCCCTGCTCTGATGAACTTCTCCAAGCCCACCGCAGCCAATGCGCCTCACACGAAACATTTGCAAAAAGCCTACCATGGCTCTGTAGGTGCCACAAGCACCCTGAAAGCAGCACAACCAATGTGATCTACAAGTGAGGCCATGCCCGAGTCCTGCCATGCCCTGAGAGGTGAGCTGGCTCCATGCAGGGTGTGAGGGGGACACAGCCTCAGTCCTAGGCTGCGCTCTCATTCCTCCCTTGAAGCCTGTGCTGTGTTCTCGGCAGGGGCTCGCAGTGTGTTTATCAAATCAACAAAGCCAAGAGAAAAGACGATATCTGCAAGTCAGGGAAGGTTTGCAAGGAAAGGTGATGTTTCCACCAATCCTGGGTCAGCTTTGAATGATGAGATGTTTCATTCAAGCTTTTCAGTTTCCACCCCAGGCTGGGATTTGTTTTTGCTACTTCAAACACTTGCATCCATCAGCACTCAGCACAGGCAACAAGAAAGGAATATTATATACAAGCAAAAGCAAGGCTATGAGCAGTTCACAAGCAGCATGTACCCCAGCTCTGCATCCCAACTAACTTTACAGGGCATCAGCCACACTCAGACACCAAATGTTAGTATTAGCTTCCCTCTACCTGAAACCAAACAGCAACTCAACCACGAGAGCCTGCTGGAAGTAAATGAAGGAGCCAGAGCAGCCAACAAGGTCCAAAGAGAGAGCAGCCTCCCCCAAGACATGCATTAATTGCTTGGTTAATAACAGCTATAAAATAATTATTGTGGCTATTTATTCCTCCTTGCAGAAGCCTATCATCAGTCAAAGATCCAAAAGGTGGTTTTGAAATGGGTGTGAAAGAGATGTGTGTGTACACATGGCCATGTGCTTGCATACCTCAGACCATGCTTCTGCATTTGCATCCTGTTTGCTAAATCTTCTTTCTCTGTGGGGTGAGACCAGGAGCCAGGAGCCGTTTCATCATCCTGAAGTTTTAAATCCACCCATCTCTCAGACGTGCACTGCCCCACAGCCTGGATTTCACCAGCTGAACTCCATGGAGCATAAGTCAAAACTCCAATTATTTTGTTTTGCTAATTTAAACCAGAGAGCATTGAGCAATGCCTCGTGACTCAAAGGAAGTGGAGCTGTAAATACATCACAGCAGAGTGTCCAAAAAGGACCAGGTCAGAGACGCTGGCTCCTTTGGTGCTCCTACCAGCTAGGAAAGGCTAGGTACCCACTCTGGTGGCTGAAACAGGCAGCAAACTACAGCTGAGGCCAGGCACTGTTTTCAGTTGGAGAGTGTCTTTGCCAGAGAAGGATGACGTTTGTGTTTACCCAAACTATTTGCAAATCCACCCAGAAATTTAAGAATACTTCTGGAAATTCCTTTTCTTTTTCCCCCAAACACTGAATTGTCTCATTTCAGCCTTTAGGAGGCAAACCAGCACAATTCCTCACTTCAAGATGAAGTTTTACTCATTGGTTTGCTTATACTTAATTTAAAAAAGCTTCTTTCTATTTTGTCCAAACCACAGGACTTACAAAACGTCCCATGGTCCAAGTAGCAGAGCAGAGAGCAGCTGCTTACTGCCCTGAGCATCCCTCTGCCCAAAACCTGCCTGGATGGGATGAGCAATCAATGTGGAGTGATGCAGCGCCCACCCTCTGCCCAATTCCCACATGCAGTCACAGCAATCACAGGCACAAACCTTCCTCCTTGCTCACTGATGGAGCCTGGTTTAATCTATGTCTGATTTGAGCCCCCACCTTGCTCCCGAAACCCAGCAATTGCAAGTGCACAAGGTGAGGCTGCTTTGGGCTACTCTTTTCTCCTGTGCAAGTGTCCCACACTGGGATACATCCAGACAGCAACCCTTCAGCCTCTTTCTAACCAGATAGGAAAACCTTGGTACATGCTCCCAGAAGAGGATCTGGGCAATAAGCCACCATGCACAGTTTTCTTTCACTTACAGCTACAAGAGAGGCAAGGAGTGGCTGGGTGACGAGCAGGGATATAAGGGGCTTTTTAGCTCTACATCACTAGTTTAATATGTGGACCAGCTTGAGAAGGGCGGGATTCCCAGATCAGCAGGTGATCTTTCATTTCTCTAGGGTGCTTGCTTGGCAATTTCTCATTTCAGTGTTTGCTTGAGGGCATTAAAAGGAGAGGGCAAAGACTGAACAGATCTTGGAGAGAAATCCACATCTTGACAGAGCTGCCTAGAAAAAAACCAGTCCTCTTGCCGAAGTGAAGTGATTTGCATCTTCCATAACTGCCACACTGGGATGCCCACCCAGAAATGATCTTTCTGGGGCATGGCTGAGCATCCCTCCATGCAGTGCCCAGAGGAGCTGTTCCACACACACTGGCTTTCTTTCCTTCTTCTCAACATGCTTGATCAAACCCCACTCAGCCATCGCTCTTTCTCCAGCTCAAACTCCAGCTGTCTCCAGTGCAAGAGGGAAGAATTCATTGAAAGAAAAGCATCAAACCCTCCCTTGTATTTGACTAGCTTTACATTAAATGGACAGCCAGGTACACTCAATATTGTCCTGTGCACACCTGGATCCAGGCCAGCTCTGCATGGGGATTTGTGCCATCTGTTTATTGCGTGAACGGTCATATCCTGAACAAAGTGTCAGTTCTAAATGATCCTGATCACTTTTGCAACTGTAAGTCCTTCTTACACCTGATTCGCAGTTAAGGAGACTGATTTAGGCACATCAGAAGCATGGTGGAATCAAGGAGGCAGTGTAATAGCAGAGAACAAATTATACTGTGAGAATTTAGAGGCATTTCGAGGCATATTTCAAAGTGGGCTGGAAAAGGAGAGGTAGAGCAAAAGCAGGCAATTTGTTGCTGATTCCCAGTTTTTCAGTGGAAAAACACTGGAAAAAAAAAAAAAACTACACTGCTAACTGCAAAAGTTGCAGAAAATATCTCACATTGTTGAATGAGTGCCAAGCAGCAGATAAATCCATTGCTGGTATTAATAAACACACATATATGAGGAAAAATAGTCTTAGTTTTTCATACACAATGATGGACCCTTCGTTAACTTTTACTACTCAGGAAAGAGACCTCAGAGCTCTAAAGTGATCCCCAGCTTCATACTCAGCAGCAAGGCAAGAAGCAAACATGCCAGTTGTGCAGAAAGGCACCAAGAGCAAAACTGGTTCAACCCAGTCCAACCACTTTGGGTTTAAAACAGAAATATCTTCCTCAGTTCATCACCTCTCCTGTTACTGAAGTACAACATCAGACTGTCCCACGCTGTGACCAAGGCTGCTTCACTTCACTTGGTGCATACTTCAAACAGGTACCAACCAAAAATGCTACAGGATAAAGCACATAAATCCAACGTGTGTGTGACTACCACAAGCCAAACTGCAGCGGTTGGCCAAATGCAGTAGGTGCTGTATGCATTTTAGGAGACAGCTTAGCTTGTTTTTAGTCTTCTTTCCCAGGCACAAACACCCCATCAATATAGTTAAAGATCAGGGAGTTTACCAGCCAAAACAGTCAGAGTTTTATATGCACCCTGAAGGCTTGCTGCTAAATCCAGTCTTCCCAAATGTTCATCACCTGGAAAGCCATCTGGCTGTGAGAAGAGCTCATGTTTTAGCCACAAAAGAAGTGCAAATAGCATAAATTCAGCTTCAAAAACTGAAACACTCAATCATGCATAATTTTAACTGTCATTAGATTTAATTACATGTCAAGTAGCTGCTGTTACTAGTTTAAAGCTGTCTAGGAATATAATAACATAACACAATCAGAGCAAATACATTAAAAAATCAGTGAAATAACCAGCCTCAACAACAGAGTGAAGCATCCATTGACACAGGGCCAGACAGGATGGGATTTGCCATAGCAACTCTGACTGCAGCTATTGTCCTGGCTCATTCTGGCATTACCCGTTTCACACAGGCACCCTGAAACTCCTATAACAGGGTTAATTCACTGGCCCCAGCAGTGATTCCAGCCACAAATCATCCAAAATCTGGTGTTTTTTTTTGATGTGCCATTCACTAATGGACAGACCCCTAAAAATAAATGAATCTTTGTGGGTAAGGAAGGCAAAATGCCAGTACTTAAGTATGAGCATCAGTAAGGGACTTCTTTGAGCCCTGTAAGGATCAAATATTATGACAAAGATTTCTAATTCTTAATCACTATGGCTCAAAAAGAGAAATGACAATAACAAAAAGGAGGGAGGTACCCACATGCTTTGGGAAGCAGGGTAGCAACACTCCTTCGAAGGCTTTCTTTTCCAAGAGGTCTTGATTGCTTTCAGTTACTGACCCTGGTGCACACATCTGAGCACACAAGGCAGCAGTAGCGCTCTCTGGCTTCTAATGTGTTTGTGTTTGTGTTGGAAATGCTAAGGGAAACACACATCACCAGGTGATCACTTGTTTAGTTTATGGTTTACCGCTCAAAGGAGAGTGTAACATAATTAATTCATTAACGACAAGCATTTTACAACCGCAGTTGTTGCATCCAAAATGTCTCTGTGAGTTGGTGAGTCACTGGTATTCTCTGGTATGCTTGGAGGCAACTTTCTGTTCTGTGTCCAGAACAGGGACTGGAAGGAGCTCAGCACCGAGGGCAACAAGCCATGGCAGCAAGACACAGCATGCCATGAGCCCCAGCAGCCACTGACCCAGCAGCCCTCCCAGAACAACCTCTCTGGGGGCTGGGAGTGCACGACGAGAGCTTTGAAGATGTTGAACCTGGCTTCAAGTGGGAACTTCATCTCCACTCAAGTCAAGGGAGGAAAAGAGTTTTGTGGATTTCATCCTTGTCTTGTGCATTGCCAAAATATTCAGACACTTTGGCAACATTTAGCAAACCCTGGAGGGGAGTAAGGCAGGAGTGGAGCATTGGTGGGGTCCTGCCTGGAGCTGGCTGAAATGTGCAGGTAGCCCATGGAAAAGCAAGTCTGGCTATGAAGGATATCGGCCGAACCATGCAGTGAACCCAGGACTGACACAGAAATATGTTCCAGTTCAGGCTGAGATCTCTGGAAGAAGTACATATTTCATATTGCTCAGAGTCTGCCTATCCTGTGTTTTCAACTGAGGCGATGAATCTGTTATCTCATGCAAACTGAGCTTACCAAGGCTCAACTACAGGGACAAGTCACTAAGCAATAGAAATAGGTTGATTTCCACTGGACTCAATGCAGTTGTACGATTTTACACTAAAAACCAAACCGAACCCACCCAAACCATTTTTTACCTTTGACTCCACAAAACATGAATTTCAGCTGTGCACATTAATAACAGTCAAGATATCAAATGATCTTAATGAGGTTGGATGGGGTTTGGAGCACTCTGCTCTAGTGGAAGGTGTCCCTGTCTGTGGCAGGTGGAACTGGATGAGCCTTAAGGTCCCTTCCAACCCAAACCATTCTGCGATCTCGTGAATGATAAAGTACTCCATTTACTAGGACTTGCAGTACTCAAATGTGAGGTCTACCCCAAGTCCCACTAGAAACAGTGAAAAACAATATAACCTGAGGTGGAATTTCCAGAGCTTTGCAGTCTCAGAATAGCAGAAAATGGTACATTTCTTCTGTCTAAGGGCAGCTTGTACTGAAGCTTCCTGTGCTGTTCCAGCCTTCTCCTTCATGGCTGGATTTCAGTACAGCAGCTTTGGCCATCTGGCTTCATTAAAACATCATCGTGTCCCTGGCTTTTTTTGATGGACTAAAAATAGTAAGAGCACTTTCCCATTTACAATTAACCAGCGCTGGCTGGTGGGCTGGTTACAATTTAGTTTTGCTAATTAAAGAAGAACCATTTTTGTAAGCTGTTGGGCCTTGTTTTGCTTGCTGCTGTCTAAAAATTCTTCCTGAATTTGAAACCCATCTCTGAAAAGATCTGCTTTTGGCCAACCTGCAGAACATACACCGAAGGAGGCATCTGATGCTGCCACACTGCAGCACCTCAGCAAGGGAGGAGCTTTAATTCATCCTATTCCTGATCAATGGATGGAGCTAAAACCTGAATAACTTCTAAGAGAAAACAATCAGCACCAAAGCACCATGCAGCAGGACCAGCCATGGGATCAGACCCCACTGTAGTCGCCCTTTGTGGTTGCCTTTGCCCTCATTTGGGCTAGGAGGTAAGGGCATGCCTGTGCTCAGCTAGGAGGGGGCTCCACGCTTCCCATGCAGCTGCCACCCTAAGACTTCCTGTCCAGGTTAAAGGAACAAGATTGACTGTAATGCACAAAGTAGCTGTTCTCAGCCAGCAGAGACCTAAAAGCTGTCTGTCTCCCATTCTGCAGGCACACTAGACTATTAAAATTCTTGACTGAGAAGAGAAGCCCATAGACTTTGATGTGTGGGTTTGGAGTGCTTGAGGATTATCTTGGATGTTTTAAGAATCACAAATACCTGTTTTAGACATTTTCCTCGGAAGAAAAAACCTCCTCAAAGCCTTGGTGGTGAAAAGCAAAAGCCCAGTCTATAATTTCCCACCTGAACAACAAAATACCCTTTGCAGGGACAGGAATGGGTTCCTGTGCACTCCCCACACTAGGAAATCAGTGTGTCCCCACAGAACAGAGGGAGCAATGGGGATGTGGCCGAAATGGAATAGTTAAACTGGCTCCAGCATGCTTTCATGTGACCCCAGATCAGTTGATTAATTTTATTGTGTTTAATATTCTCATCACTACCTTGCCCTTTCCTTCCCCCACCCTTTGTCCCTCTTGCTAATTTAGGATATAAATTCCCCAGGACACCAAGTACCTCTTGAAAAGCCTGTGTAGGTGACCAATGACTTCAAAAGCATCTGTGATACAGACAACAAATTTCAGCTGCAAATGTTAAAAGCAAAGGTATTTACTAGAGGGAGGCTTTAATCCTGTACAAAGCTGGTGCTGTGGTGTCAGGTGTTCATACATAGATAGCACACATCACCTGTGTTGTGTGCAAGGAAGCAGCAGGGGATGTCTGCAGCAGGAGGGACCTCTCTCAGTGTATGCCACTTGCTGCTCTGTGGGGTGGCTCTGCCCTGCCCAAGCCAGGTTATCCATCTGCTTCCAGAGTCACTGCAGTAAAATATGTTCATTTTATTCCCTCCCACCTCCCCCCCCCCCCAGCCAGTGAATAATAAAGCAGTCTTTCTGTCCTGCTGTGAAAAGAATGGATATCTCTGGATATGTGCTTATGGAAGAGCTGCACTGGCATATTCAGAACTTCTCTTCCTGGCCAGGTAAATCCATCACTGACATGTAAAAATGCTGCCCAAATGGATTAGCTATCACTTTGCATATCTTGGCTAAGGCAAGCAGGCTAACGTCAGATGACCCTAGTCTTAGTTAAGTGCAGTAGTTTATCCTTAGAAAGGCAAGTTCTCCTTACAGAGACAATGAACTTGCAGCTTTGGGAGCTTGAAGTACTCACGACACTACGCAGCCCTGCACTGACACCCACTCCAGCTGCCCATAGCCCATCCAAGCCCATCAGCTACACCTGAAAATTGGCTTTGAAGAGTTTAGAAACTGCCTTTCACAGGGCTTCTCCCGATAAACATCTGTATGGGTTACTCCCAGCTGCAGCTCAGCAAGCTGCAGAAGCGCTCCATGCCGGAGGAGCTGGGAACACCAAACAGAGCAAACCTCCACACACAGCTGTGAAACAGAGATGAGATGGTGTGCAGGCAGGAAAGGACTTCTGCAGCTTTGGGTAACCTCCTGCCAGACAGAGATGGAGAAGGGCTGTGGATCTGTCTCCTAGGGGTTAGCAAACTCCTCCAGAAAAGCACATATCTCAAACTGCTTAGCTCTGAACAGGAGGAACGGTGTGTCAGAGGGTCCCCTCTGCCTCTCCTACAAGAAGGTGAGCTCCCATCCCAGGTCTGGACCTTGGACAAGTTCCACCGCATCCCTGTCAATAAAGAAAAGCTCACAATATTTGCTTTCCTTACCGAAGTCCTTTGAGATCAATGCATGAAACAACAGTACACTGTATACCACTTGGATCTTCTCTTTAACTTAAACACACAGTTCAATGTTTGCTTTATTTCTGAGTGAAATCATTTTCAGGAAGAGAGAGGATTTGCCAGGTCAGTGGAGAAAGGGAGCAAGGAAGTTAGGGTACAAGCAGGGAGACCCAAGAGCTCTGCCCAAGGCCATGCTGAGCTGAAGCCATCTACCTGGCAGGGGGCACGGCAGCTTCAGCCCTGACAGACTGAGCATCTCCTCACTGCAGGACCTGGGTGAGCTTCAGGAAAAGTTCACCCTCCTGTGAGGCAGGCTGAGATGTGAACACTGCTCACACAGAGGCAGGACAACGCTGAGTTATCTTTGGCACGACTCCCCTGAGCTGAAGTGATGCTTATAATAGTGCTCTTTTAAATGAAAGAAAAATATACCCAAGCTGAGTTAAATGGCAGAGGTTTCTTTAGAGGACAGGGTTGTTCTGGCACCATGCAAGGCAGCACTCTGTGGAGGTTGCTCTGTCTCCATCTTATTTATTTATGTACTACTTGTGATTTGTAGTTCTTGTTCAGGGCTGTGCAGAGCTTATGTGCAGAGGGTGGAAGGGATTCATGATGCGTGCCGATGGGGGAACCAAAAACTGCCTATGGACAGCAGAATTACCACACAGGAGAGTGGATGCTCACCAGTGGGCATATGCATGTGGTTGCATCAGTGTGAAAGTGTGTATTCCTCTTGTGCATAACAGGCAGACGGGGTCATTTAGTGCATGCATATGGCTGTGCACACGAGCAAAAGAACCACACTGCTCCTAACCCACACTAAGGCAGCTTTGTTAACATTTCTGGTGGATCAGCAGCAAAGGTAACAGAGCTGTCTTTCAGCTCTGGAAAGAGCAAGTGTATGCTTTGGGTAAAAGGTCACTGGGAGACAATCAAGTGCCACTGGCACTGACTTTCATCCAAGGAATTTTCCAAGACCTTCCCCAAGATGCGTACCACATCTGCTCAGCATCACCCCCCTGCCTCTAAGCACCAAGGTACCAAACCAGCTTATCAAAGCATGGGGAATACAAGAGCCCTGTAATAAGAGCACCTAAAACCCACACAGGGAGAAACAATTTGTCATTCATCATTCACAGTATCACAGTATCACAGTATGTTAGAGATTGGAAGGGACCTCAAAAGATCATCTAGTCCAATCCCCCTGCCAGAGCAGGAACACCTAGATAAGGTTACACAGGAATGTGTCCAGGCGGGTTTTGAATGTCTCCAGAGAAGGAGACTCCACAACCTCCCTGGGCAGCCTGTTCCAGTGTTCTGTCACCCTCACTGAGAAGAAGTTTCTTCTCAAGTTTAAGTGGAACCTCTTGTGTTCCAGTTTATACCCATTACCCCTTGTCTTATCATTGTTAGCCATTGAGAAGAGCCTGGCTCCATCCTCATGACACTCCCCCTTTATATATTTATATACACTAATAAGGTCCCCCCGCAGTCTCCTCTTCTCCAAACTATAGAGACCCAGCTCCCTCAGCCTTTCCTCATAAGGGAGATGCTCCACTCCCTTAATCATCTTTGTCGCCCTGCGCTGGACTCTCTCCAGCAGGTCCCTGTCCTTCTTGAACTGAGGGGCCCAGAACTGGACACAATATTCCAGATGTGGTCTCACCAGGGCCGAGTAGAGGGGAAGGAGGACCTCTCTCGACCTACTGACCACCCCCCTTCTAATACACCCCAGGATGCCATTGGCCTTCTTGGCCACAAGGGCACAGTGTTGGCTCATGGTCATCCTGCCATCCACTAGGACCCCCAGGTCCCTCTCCCCTACACTGCTCTCTAACAGGTCGTTCCCCAGCCTATACTGGAACCTGGGGTTGTTCCTGCCCAGATGCAGGACTCTACACTTTCCCTTGTTATATTTCATCAAGTTTCTCCCTGCCCAACTCTCCAGCCTGTCCAGGTCCCGCTGGATGGCAGCACAGCCTTCTGGTGTGTCAGCCACTCCTCCCAGCTTAGTGTCATCAGCAAACTTGCTGACAGTACACTCAATTCCCTCATCTAAATCATTGATGAATATATTAAATAATACTGGTCCCAGTACTGACCCTTGAGGCACTCCACTAGATACAGGCCTCCAACTGGACTCCGCCCCATAGACTACAACTCTCTGGCTTCTCTCCTTCAGCCAGTTTGCAGTCCACCTCACTACCTGATCATCCAGGCCACACTTCCTCAATTTAGCTATGAGGATGCTGTGGGAGACTGTGTCAAATGCTTTGCAGAAGTCAAGGTAGACCACATCCACCGCTCTGCCATCATCCATCCACAATGTTATTTCCTCATAAAAGGCTAGGAGGTTGGTCAAGCATGACTTCCCCTTGGTAAAGCCATGTTGACTGCCCCTCATAACCCTCTTATCCTTGACATGCCTTAAGATGGCATCAAGGATAAGGTGTTCCATCACTTTCCCAGGGATGGAGGTGAGGCTGACCGGTCTATAGTTACCCGGGTCCTCCTTCTTGCCCTTTTTGAAGACTGGAGTGACATTTGCTTTCCTCCAGTCCTCAGGCACCTCTCCCGTTTCCCAAGACTTGGTAAAGATGATGGAGAGTGGTCTAGCAATGACTTCCGCCAGTTCCCTCAGCACCCGCGGGTGCATCCCATCTGGACCCATGGATTTATGGATGTCCAGATTGCTCAACTGGTCCCTAACCCATTCCTCATGGACTAAGGCAAACTGCTCCAGTGACCTGACTTCATCTGAGGTCTCAGGAGTACAGTGCTCTTCAGGACTGCCTCCGGCAGAGTAGACTGAGACAAAGGCGGCATTCAATAACTCTGCCATCTCAGTATCTTCTGTCACCACGGCACCCATCCCATTCACCAGTGGGCCAACCTTGCCTCTGGTGTTAGTTTTATCAGCTATGTATTTGAAAAAGCTCTTTCTGTTGTCCTTGACCCCTCTGGCCAGATTTAATTCTAAGGAGGCCTTAGCCATCCTAGCTGCCTTCCTACATCCTCTAGCAGCAGCCTTATATTCCTCCCGAGTGGCCAGCCCCTCCTTCCATGACCTATAAACTCTGCTCTTCCACTTGAGCATACCCAGCAGTTCCTTATTCAGCCACGCAGGTCTCCTGGCCCTCTTCCTTGACTTCCTACATGTCGGGATGCTCAGCTCTTGAGCTTGGAATAAGCAATCCTTGAATGCCAACCAACTATCTTGGGCCCCTTTACCTTCAAGCAGCCTTGCCCATGGGATTTCCCCTAGCAATTGCTTGAAAAGGCCAAAGTTTGCCCTGCTAAAGTCCAAGGTTGCAATTCTACTTGCTATTGTACTGGTCCTACCACACAAGATCCTGCAAATTCCTGCAACAGAAAGCTATAGTGGGCTACAGTGAATTTCTCTGTTATCTGCATTCATCACATTGGAAAACCTCAGCAGTCTGTCAGAAGCACAGTTACAACAAACCCAGGCAAACCCAGCTCGAAGCATGGTACCGAGCAAGCACCTGTAAGTGTGGGAATGTACAAATGGATGTAAAGATTGTCCAGTTCCAACATGGCCCAGAAGCTCAGCCTCTTAACAGCCAGAAGCATGGGGGTGAGACCCCATCCCACCTTCAAGCAGGTGACCTCAACGTCCATGTCCTCCTATAGCTTATGTAGTAACCACACCACATGTCTCTTCTCCATCCTAGGAGGAACTTGCCTTTCAGTGGGGACTGGACCTAACAGGGGCTCTCCACACACAGCTCTGGGGTAGATCTGCATCACACCAGAGTCACACCATCAACTTGGCTGGTCTTTTGGTTTGATTCATAGTTCTGTAGATAGCACAGGAGTTACAGAATACATGGCTGGTTCTGAAGACCAGTACAGCAGGAACAGTGTGCACCCTCTGTAACCAGCAGAGCCTGCACTGCTATTAGTCATATCTGTCAGCAACAGAAAAGCAGTTTAATTGGCATCATACAGTATGTGGATATCCTACAGGAAATTGTACCTTGTTGCACCAAGCCACAATAACAGAGATCCATATAACTGCAGCTCAGTGCATTGAGGCCCTACCGCAAATCACTAATTTGAAGCCCACTAAATATGGGACCAGTTCAAAAGCCACTGCAGGTGGCAAAGAGCATCTCACTGACATGAGTAGGCTTTGGATCAGCCCCTGTAGGACTGTGCATGCCTGCTGTCTGTCATGTTTTGCAGTGCACAGGTACATCTCACAAAGCCCCAGCTCACTTGGGTGTGAAATGAATGCTGTCTGTTCTGGCAGACATACAGACAGGGAAAGCAGGAGACAGACACAGAGGGAACAAATTGGGTTTTTTCTTTTTTAGCTCTTTACTACTAGTCTTTTCTGTGACAATCTCCATGGCATTCAACACATCAGAAATTCAAGAGGCTGCTATACAGAAGCAGCAGGTGTGCATGGGTGGGAAAGCTTTAAAATAAGCACTTTAAGATTAACTGTTAGCTAATGATGTTTTACTGATGCTACTCAGATACCGGCCTGTGAGCAGCTGGTGCCTGTTCTGCTCATATAGCCACAACAGATAGATGTGCTTTATCTCATAACCATGCTGGGTGCACAGTGCATTCCTCTGAAGGTTTTCATTTACCCTCAAAGCACTTGGAATACACGGAGATCTGTTTGTCCAACTATCCACCCAGCTCCTCCTTTGCCCTCCCTCTTCCTCAGCACCACAGCTTCAGCAAAAATGCTGGGTACATCCTCAAAAGTGTGCTCCTGTTTGGTTTTCTTTGCAGTCTCACATGCGTTCACTTGTCTGCCTAATCCCCAGCTCTTCTCATCAAACCAAAGTACTTAACTGCAGCAAAGCGCCTCAAGAGGCTAGCAAAAAGATTTACTACATCCTCAAGTTGTGGAAGCTCATCCAGAGTCAGAGAAGCATGCTGTAGCAATTCAAAAACTGCTGTAGATCAACCTCTCATTTTACAAGCTAGGAAATAACTCCAAGATTTTCAGCATGGCCCACAGAAAAAGGCAGGGGGCTGTTTTCTGTTTCCTTGGGCAGCAGCATTTACGTGAAGAGCAGCCTTCAAAACTGTCACCATCAGTCAGATCCCTGTGAGCACTTTAAGGACAACCTTCCTGCAGAGCTGGGGTTGTTGTGTCAGGCTCAGATACTCATCAGCAGTGCTGGGCTAGAAGTACAGGGGATAAAGTCTTCTCTGCTGCCAGCAGGACAGGCTGGCCCCAGGACACTAGGGTGAGGAAAGCATCCAGGTCCTGCCTTCTTTGAGGCCTGAGGAACAAATTAGCATTTCAAGGCATGGTGTCAAGAGAGGTATCAAATGCTTTGGCTGTTGGTGCTACTATAGCAATGAGAACAGATTAAGCAGACAGATGTCCAGAAACCAAAACCATATACATCAGGCAAGAAAGGAATCTCAGTCCTTCGCTAGAGGAACGGCTATTATTGTCACTGGCTTTTCACCTAGGAGACACCCTGGAATGTCGTGCTTTATGGAAATGTTGCCTTGTCATCCAATCCAGGCCCTTTCAGAAGAGCTTGGTAGTTTAAACTATCTCACAAGCAGACACTTTTCCATCTTAGGAAGTTACCAGCCTTTTTTAATTTCTCTCTCCATCCAAGACAGAGCACAGACTGAAATCCCTGCAGAGAGTGTGGAGGTGGGCTTGGCCCACTGGTGAGACTGGCTTGTGATTTCACCTCCCACAAGCAGTGACACTTATTCTAGGTTTTTGTTTTCCTTCTCTTTTACCCCACCCTCCTCCCCCTAAATGATCTCAAGTCTCTGATGGGTCTCTGCATTTTGTTCTGTTCCAATCAGCAGCAACATTAGTGGCTTTTGGACTGCAAAAAGCAGAGTGAAAAAGCAGACAGTGGTGGGAGAAGCAACACGCAGACACCCTAGTGCCAGCACTGATGTCACGCTGAATAGACATTTAAAAGAATTTAGTGTCTTGGTATCATTTACTCCCAGAAGCAGCAGCTCTCCAAAGCAGTCCAGCACAATTCACACTCAGGAATTCTGGTCTCTATGTGCCCAACAAGTGGAACAAACTCTGGTTTGTATCTCACGCTGCAGGGACAAGGATGAGTTGAAGTCTCCTGGACCTTTGTTACCCAGCAGTTTTACAGCAATTTAATAATCTTCACTGGCTAAAACGTGAAAATCCCCCTCCCCAGGAAGTGACCTGAATCAAGGGGCAGGACTTCATGGGGTAACACCATGGACACAGGACGCTCTTGTGTCTCCGCAGAGGATCAGGCTCACTCAGGTTCCCCACTTACTCCCTGTGCAGGCACATGTTCTGCTGGCAGGGAGGTGCTGGGCAAGTCTGAGCTCACAAATGAAGGGCAAAGATACATCATGGGCTTAGCAGAAAGGAAAAAAACCGGAAAGGCAGAAGCAAGTGACACTCGGAGATGCTGTCCCTTTTTTTATTATCTTTATGTAAAGGAGAATCCCCAGAACTAGGGATACACTTGCAGAGATGCAGGATGGACCCAGGCTCCTCTTGGACAGCAGGTACTGATTGCGTCTATTCCGCACCCTCCTGCAGTGCTGTGTCCCAACCCCAGCCCATGCAATGACTGGTGCAACTGGTCAAGGCCATCTCAGCAGTAAGCCCTGATGTGGAAAGGGCTGGTTTCCAGCAGCAGGACCCTCAACACAGCTGAGAGCAACAGTGGGGAGTGCGGCTAACCCTGAGTGGGAGCACAGGCACCGTGCTGCACTTGCTGAGCCACTGCCAGCATCTTTGATGCCAGCAGGATGGTGTGCTGCAGAAGCTGGCATTGCTTTTCTGCACCACAAGGAGTCAGTTTTAATTACATCCCTCATCCTCAAAGAGAACACACATACTTTCAGTATGAAGTGGGACTACTGACAGGGCTGGGATGCTGGGGGAAAACATTCTGCAGGATAAGTAAGAGTACTCCTATTCCCGTTATCCCACAGCTTTACCAGTGTGTTGTCCATGTTATTCTCAGCAGATAAAACTCAACCTGTGCTGATAGCAGGCAAAAGATATCATGTCCTGCTTCTGCACCATCCAGTAAAAGAGGATCAAATCATTTACAGCTAATTATTTACCTGACAGACTTCACATTCAAAAGCTCTCCAGATGCTGACATACATATTCACCAAAAACATATTCATCATTTTTTCTTCTGTCAGTTATCTAATATATCTTGGTATTTAGCCATTACTGTTTTCTGTACAGGGAGCTTTCTAGCAACAGACACACACCTCATACCAGGCTTTTCTATTAGTGGGTGTCACAGATCTCTGGGCCTATTTTTTTAATTATTATTTAGGAATAGGTAAATTGTTAGGGTCATAATCTGAAAGGGAAACAAAGAAAATCCTGTGACCAAAACCAAAACCATGAATGAATGTGTCCTGGAGAAACCTCTGGCAGGAAGACAGGGACCCATATTCTGTGGCTACCCCAGCCAAATCCAGACATCTGGTCATCCTCAAGTAATTCCCTCTGCCTCGCTTCATGTATGCAAAGGACTTGGAAAGCAAGAACTGCTTAGCATTAACAATAGCAGGCAAGGGAAGAGCTGAGATCCTGAAAGATACAGCCTGAAGAGTCAGATGAGTGGAAGAAAGATGCTATTGTACAACAGTTGTGCCAATATTTCTGATACCACAGCTATCATGAGCATCTCATACCAGCTTTCAATACAAGAGGCAGACAGACACACACATGAATATACCCCAAGCTATGGTACATAAATACAACCAGCAGCATCTCTATTCTTCTATTAAAGATCAGCTTTTCCTTTGCTATTCCCAGTTTAAACAGACCAAATGATCCCACAGGAATGAGTAACTTTTGAGATTATAAAAGCATTAAGAGATCATCATCATGAACTTAGTTGGCTGGCTGTTCCCTTGAGAAGAAATCGCTCCCTATGTAGAAGCACTAAAGCCACCAGGCACACTTTTCCCTCTCATAATATTCTCTAAATCAATTCATCTGCACTATGAAACAGAAGTCAACAATCTCATTAAACTACCAGTGTAATGCATTTACCCCACAACGCTTTTTTCCCCCATCAGTTAATGAGTATGGAGAAGAAAAAGAACAGATCTGGGAACAGTTCACTGGCACCACCACAGAGAGAGCAGTCACCTTCATGCTCTGGGCAACTGATGAATTAATGGTGTATTAGAAGTGACAAGTTCCAAGAACTCATGCAATGGAGACAGTCTTCATTTGCTGTAATAAAACAGACTGGGAAATCATCTGCCATGATGCTGTTAACTGGATCCTGAACCCAATTGTCCATGCTGTGATGTGGCTCCTTTGCATCCAGATGAGATATGTGGGCATCAAAGTAGTATAAAGTAACTATAATGAGCAAGTGCAAGGTGACCATAGCCACATCTCACGTGAGGCAAACACAATCATTTCTTTCATTTCTTCCTTCTCCTTTCCTGACTCACAAAAGACCCAGTTAACATTTACTCAACCGGATTAATTTCAAGCAGGTATACTCTGATTTTTCTCACTCCGTTTGGAGTGGATACCAGTGTCAGATGGGATTGTTACTGGTCCCCACCTGGATGAAATACACCCACAGACCTGGATTGCTGATGACAATTTTCACACTTGCAAATTGACACATTTGCTTCCTGCAAATAGTCACTCGCGGTAACTTTTCCCAAAGGAATTCCTGCCAGCAAACACATTAGCTCAAGTATGTGGGGGTTGGACCACGAAGAAGGCCACAAAAAACCAGCAGAAGCAAATGCAACATTTAATTTGACAAATATATACCAAAATATGGCATCCAGCCTCCATGGCATCCATCCCATGATAATTACACTCCTTGCATCTGTGTCTAATTTAGAAAGCCTGAATGGAAGGAAATCAGCAGTATTCTTCTGGGGAAGCAAAATTTACCTTGAGGAAAATCTAGCTCATGTAACCAGCCCCACCAAGCCCCTAAGCAAAGCTTAAGGACAAATTCTGTCAGTTGTAGGTTACAGAAGCCCATACTCAATACCTGTCAACATGTCTGGAAGCCCCTGGCCGCAGTCTGAAGAGAACGTGTGGCAGATTTTGGAAGACAGCAGTTTGAGGGAGCTGAGATTTGTACTTGTCACTGATAACAGTGAGAAACCTTTCAAAGAATACTCTGAGAAAACTAGTTTAGGCAATTACAGAATTTATGTCTCTTACAACTCCAGGAGTTTCACTGCTATCCTGGAGCAATCAGTGCTGAGGAGTCAGCAGAAGAAAACGTAACATTGTATTTGGATGGAGAGTGTATGATCATACTGACAAGGTAAATAAAGTGATCAGCTTTGACATATGGTTAGGTGAGGATAAAGAACCCCTCCCTTGGAGGAGGCAGAAACAGTGGGAAGAGCCTCACTGCAGCAAAGCACCCGGGTGGGCAGAAAATGCCAGCAGAACCAGTGACTACATTCTGTTTCACTTCCATAGGGCAAAGAAGCAGCTCATTATCAAAGCCACTGAGTTTGCCAAGACTTCTCATTAAGGGTGCACATTTATGTGGTTAGCCTGCAAAGATTTTCATGGTTTGAAGGTATTACAGACAGTGTGTTGAGGTCTTATTCAGGGGTAGGGTGTCTAGAGTAAATGTCTCCAGCTATAAAGCACAAGAGCCTCAAGCCATAGCTCTGAATTTCCTTAGTGTTGTATAACACCAAATTCATCACTTCAGTAGCAGAGCATGGGTGACATGGTTTAGTGTGAGGTGTCCTTGCCCATGGCAGGGAGGTTGGAACTAGATAATCTTAGGGTCCTTTCCAACCCTAATTATTCTATGATTCTGTGAATGGCACCCCAACTGAGATTTCAGTGAATCAAATATATGGAAAATAAATGTCAAAGTCCATCTATGTTATTTAGTGTATACACAGGTCAGAAATAAGAAATCCATGGAGATGTAAATCAAGGACCTTTAAAACCAGACCTGTCATTGCCCTATCAGGATTACAACAGGACATTGTGCCGCCAACTCCCACAGTTTTCTACCACGTTTGAGCTGTAGAGTGATATTTTTAATGCTCTAGTTCCTGAAATGCCTGGACTGTTGGAAAACCTCATCTTTCTTTAATATATATATATATACCATTAAGTTTCTAGCCTCTCAGGTTGCACAGATTAGCTCTGAAAAAGAAAGAGAAACCCAGCTCTGTTTTCTCCTACTATCTTGTGATACCCAATGCTCAGGCTAATGCTCCTGCTCCCTAGCAGCCACAGATTCACTGCCTGCCCTTGAACCCTGACTCGGCACTTGAGAAAGCCTTGTACCAAAGACAAGGGCAGGATAAAGAAAAACCCAAAGTAATGAAGACAAGCAAACTAAAATGGCCATCTGGGGTCTTCCTGAGACAGTGTTTCCTCAGTGAGACAGCAAAGTACTGGAGAAAGCACCACCAGAAAGGACCCAAATCCAAACCCTGTGATAGGAGGCTCACAGACTGCAAGGAATTTGGAATGTTGGCTTTCAACTGCACTTATATGTTGGTTATAACACATAGGTACATACACTTTGAATGAATAGCAGTTGAATTTACTGCTCGAGCTCTGGGCCAGGGCAGCAGCACCTTCCCTGGATATAGGTTTGCTCTGCTGCAAGCCCTGCTCCCTGAAGCAGGAGACTGAAAAGGCTTCATGTAGGCACACCGCTGAGGTTTGCTCTAACTGGAAATGTTCCTTCTGTTATTCTGAACAGTCTGTCCACACTTCATGGCATAAGCTGCTTTAGAAATTACAGCCTGGAATGTAAAAGTGGGGCAGGCTGGCTACTAGCCCTGGCTGCTTCTCGCAGCTTCTTTGCCAAAGTGTGTCTGGTGTCAGCATTAGAAAGAGGAGCAGAAGCATATTAAAAGCAAACACCTCGCTCCAGCAGCCATCCATGCTACTGATCAGGCCCATCTGCTTTGTGCTGCAGAAGAGGGGCAGGCAGAGCTCCCATTTCAACTGTCAACAGCCAAAACCCAGCACATGGACAAAACAAGTCCGCCACCAATTCTTCTGAATAGACGCTCCTCTTACATTTCCACTCCACATTTGGATTCTGAGCTTATTGACATGGCTTCTCAATCCATCATAGAAAGTATGCAGTGCTGGTTTGGGTGAGAAATACTCAGAGCTGCTGCTGCAGACTGGGTTTGGGGAAGGCTTCCCAGGAGCCAAGAACAGGACAGTCCATGGACCATGAGCATACCTGCCCCAGCCTTGGTGGCAGCCAAATGAAAGAGTCTGGTTCAATGCCTGGCCTCCAGATGTTCCCAGATAAGACAAACAGCTTTGCACCGCAGGAATCAGATCTTTCCCCCTCTCTGCTAACTCCTAACTTATCAAGGGTAAAGTAGAATAAAGTGCATCCACATTAATAGTGTTTAAATACAGTTATCTACCCCATAGTAAGGCCAAAACAGCGTTGTATTCCTCAGCCCCTGTGATGGCCCCTCTTTTATCAACATACCAGCCAGAAAAGAGATTTTGGCCTCAGCTGATATACAGTAATTACCTTGACAGTAGTACTTGAATGTGTTATCTTCTATATTAGTCTCTATGTTTCTAACATTAAACTCTCTACCAGCATATTTAAGGCCAACCGAGGGTTTACAGGACAAATGCCAAATACATTAAAAAGGTTTCATCACATAAAATTACCTCTTTAAGCACTAAAGAGAACAAATGAGAAATGGGGTGAAGGCAGATGCCAGAGTGATGAAGCTAATGCTGGAACTCTTTATCTTCACAGAAAAATGACTGGGTAGCTGCTGATTTGATGTGTAGCAATTAAAGAGTAATTTACACACTGCCACTTAGTGACAAGTATAATTATGTTCTACTCAGGGTACATATCAGATAATAATTGCTTCCAGCTGAGCTGGAGTTTCTAACCCACTATAAAGGACTTTAATGATACGACCAATCATGGCTTTCAGCTTGGAAGTTTATGACTGACCAGAAGATCACAGGAGCTGCTCACAGCTTTTTGAAGAATACTGCAATAACAGTGTGGTCTCCTCTATATAAATAACTGCACTGATCTATAACAAAGATACAGAAGGTACAGGAGAAATTATGATTTCTGGGACAGGTCATAGAGGAAGTCATTCAATTCACAAGGCCCTGGTACCTAAAGCTTTAAATTAGCTTTTTGTTTTCAAAAGATACAGCAGTGCCAGATAGAGTCAGTAGCCAAAGTCTGGCAGGCAAAGGATGCCACCAGCCTTGTGGGTGCCCTTCAGAAACATATGGAACACATACAGGAACTGCCTGGCACACAAAGTGACACCATTATTTAGACTCTGGAGCATCTTATTCTGGCCTACAGTCACTCCAAAAGACATCAGCTACCAGCCCCAGGATGCTGCTGGAATTAACCTTTAGTAGTTCCCACCGAAATCAAGCCCCAGAGCACTGAAACCAGCTCCATAGCCTGGCCTCTAAAACTTGCATGAAAAATAAAGTCTTGTATTAAGCTGTGATCAGACTTGCACTCTTCTGTAGAGCTACATACTGTGAAAAAGACCTTCAGAGTGGCAATTGCTCTGAAGGTAACCCCACACTCAAATAAGAAGGAGGAATTACTGGTGGTTTTAAACATGTACTCAGTGTTTCTCTCCCTAGGTTCAGCTGGTCTTTGAACTGCCTTCATCTGGGAATTGCCACATGAAAGGGCATGGCATGAGGATGTAGGAACAGAAGATGTGACTGCAGCAGCATTATTGAAAGTCAAGAGAGAACACTGCTGTTTAGCTTGGTTCCAGAAAGTTTTGGGACGGTGTGGCACACACCACACAACGTAAAGCACCTAAGCCACACACAGAGATTTTGGAGTTACAAGAAATGCCAAGAATGTCTCCAAAGGGAGTAAAGCCAAGCCTACCCTCTTCCCAGAACCTACGGCTGACCTCATTTACCATCAATACGTGCAGTGACATAAATATTCATGAGGAGCCCAAAGCAAGCATGAAGTGCTGTGCAATGCAATGCTGAAACACTGGAGCTCATGAAGGTACCAGACTCAGTCCAACTGTGCAACCAGGATGAGCATAAAGTCCTCATGGAGCTGTACTCATGGCTCAGGATCACCCTCAGCAGATCCTCCACCCCTAAAAGCCAGCCAGAACACTTGTCTGTAGATAGCCTGATGTTAAATTCTTATGATCTAGGGTGTACTCATACAGTTGGCAGCAAGAAGCAGAAAACAAAAGGACTACAGCACAGGTCATAAAAGCTGAACTCAGTAACGTTTTGTATTGCAAACTAAGCAATCTTATGGATTCTCCTAGACTTTATCAGCCTGTTGAAGGGAACAGCAGTAGTACTACAGGTAGTTTTGATTAACTACCATGATGTGACTCAAATGCACAAGTGTAGAAATGCATCAGTGTGGGATGGCAGCTCAATGAAACAACCAAATCACTTTACATGAAAGCTCAAGGCATCTTCTCACACTTATCTTTCTCCTGCTCTGATGTGAGGATGAGAGATTGCGTGATTCAAGTTTTACCTCTCCTGTTAGTTCTGGTTTCTAACTGGAAAAGGACTTGGGGGGTTGTAACACCCATGTGAGGAGGGTTCCTGTCCCAGACAGCCTGGGACTGTCCCATCTCAGCTCGCCGGTGATAGCTCCAGACAGACGTTCAGTCTCACTCTGCAAGCAGGATCTTGCTAAGTCAGAGCAGCCAAAACTTCTGCTCAGGCCCCTGGTCATCCGTGGCCATTAAATGTCTTATCAGTCTTTTGGGCAACTCCATAAGGGTGCAGTAGGTTCTGTACCACAGGTTTCACCTGACACTTGAGGTTTGCTTTTCCTTGCTAGTAAACGTCTGCTAAGGTTAGCCTCGGGTGAGGGATTCCTCTGTGGTGGTGATGATGATTCTAGGAGTCCAATGACTGCTATCATTAGACCAAGACTGGCTTACCAAGGGCGGATATAATGTCCTGTGTTCCTTTGTACACTGTTCCCATTATAAAAATAACTTAATGTGGAATTGTACTTCCAGGAACAAGTCCTGGTAACATACACAGCTCATACAGTCCTGTCCCTGAGCTCAGTGGGGAAGGACATCCTGTTCCTGCTTTTCACCATCCTATCTGCTTTCTCTTCTCCCCTCACTCAGTGGATGCTCTCTCTCAGCCGTCAGCTCAAAGCAGGTTAACCAGGCTTCTCAGGAGACCTAACTGGGCTGCCCTGGTCGCCTCTGGCCAGGCTTCACTTCCACACCTCCCCTGACACAGCCACTGGAGCCACCCCTCAGCCCTCCTGCCCCCAGCCAAGGCAAACTCTTTATCACACACCATCACAGCCTTTATGCCACTGCTTGCATGATCTGGGACACAGTGGGACACAACATCCTAGCATAAGCTCTGGGATGGATACATTTGCTCTTATAGTCACATCCAGACAAAGCACACTGTTAACTGTGTTGATAACATAGCAAAAGGAGTCCTGGGCACTCTCCATAGAGCACTAGTAATTAATGCATTGTGTTTCACAAGCTTCCCAAAAGGCATTTATAATTAACCTGGTTTTTTTCCTCCTGCTATATGATGCAAAATTGACTGTTATTGTAGTGAGAGCCCAGGAATACATATTAAGCCATCTCAGCCAAGCAGGGCAGAAGCAATTTAAAAGACAATTACAGGCAGATGTGAACTGCATTCTCCTTAATTTGAGATACAGCACTGAAGAAAAAATACATGCCTTCACTCCCAGGCACTACAGCAAGGGTAAGTAGCAGCAAAACCCCCTCCACCCCACAGTGCAACTGAGCAAGGCCTTGAATTGGAGAGGACATACCTAAAGAAGTAAAAAACCCCATTATCTAAGACTGATTGTTCTTGTAATCATTTGTTTCCAGGTTTACAGTGAAAGTCTCAAGTTCTTCATGTTTTAGTCTTACTAAAATCTTTACTTGTTCTCCTGTGAGTCTGGTCTCATGTCTGGAATACCTAATGACTGAGGCAGAAGAGCTGAGTTGGCTGAACACTACACCTTGGAGGTCAGTGGTAAGCAGTAGGAGGCTGCTGCTGGAAGGCAGCCCTCAGGGTACTGCAGAGTCTGCTACTGGGACTGGAAAACAACTACTGCCAGCCTGCTAAAGTTTGCTCTGCCTATATGGCATATGCTACCCACTGCAAGCTTTGAGGAGGAGTATCTATGACCTGTAGGATACATAAAACTCACTTTTCTTTGAGTGGATGTGGCAGTGAAGCTATTCCCACATCCAGAGCAGACTCCTGAGTGATGGCAGGAGTTAAAAGGATATGTCAGAGCAGAGATCTGCAGTAGGCAAGAAAACACACAGTACATTCAGATAAAATACAAAATAAGGACACATAGCAGCAGTGGTTAGAGGCAGTATCAATACTGGTTGAAAGTCATGGAGAGAAACCCCCAGAGCAAACCAATACAGTTAGTCAATAAAAGCACTAGCATTTGAGATCAAAAGTAACCAGCACACTTTGCAGACATCGCACCACCAGCCAGCTACAGGGGATTATAGCTCAACCTTTGTTGCACTTGCATGAAAGAAGAAATTCTGCTGCTTCTAATTTCTTCACAATAACATGTTTATTTTCAAAGTAAACTGCATGCAGCAGCCAGGCCAACACCCTGCCACAAACAAGGGTAAAGCTTGATATTGCTCCAGAAAGCAAAGGGGACTGTGCCATGCTCGTTGCTGATGCTTCCATGGTCTTAGGAGCCTGCCTGGAGTACAAAAAGGTCTAGCAGCCCCTTGAGCCATACGTGTTGTCTTCTTCTATGCCTTAAAAAAGGTAGTTTTATTCAGAAGCAGTTTAAGGAGTTAAATGAAATATGACTGATACTAAAGTCGTTAATTGTACAGTGCATAGTGAAAGGTACACTGAAGTCAATGGAGAACGCAAAGGGCAATGTTCCTTTGGCTGCCAAAGGATGGGGTTTTTCATCCTTTGCCACAAGATTTCTTTATCATCTTTGACATGATGCTCATTCCTCAGAGCCTTCCTCCTGCTCTGAAAACAGGCCATGCTTTGCCATATTCCAGTCTACCAGGGGAAGATGACAAATCCAAGCACTTGAAAATACCAGCAGTGGCACAAAAAGTAATAAAACCACCATAAGTATTTTCCCAAACGAGAAATGCATCGGCACA
Source organism: Psittacula echo (assembly GCF_963264785.1). NCBI lineage: Eukaryota > Metazoa > Chordata > Aves > Psittaciformes > Psittacidae > Psittacula > Psittacula echo. The sequence goes on along the minus strand of NC_137750.1, from coordinate 9,011,729 downwards.
GAAAAGTGAAGCAACTTTTCCAGATTCATTCAAAAGGACATTGGCAAGGCTGGAACACAATCCAAAGCCCCATATCCTTGGTACACTACAGGTACCAAGCCATGTGTTCAACCCAGTGCCAGAGGTCCCAGCACAGCAGGCACCCTCACTGGAAGGGGAAGCAGCATCCAGCTGTAAGAGGATTTAATATTTCATTATCTCATCATTCCCTGCAGGTCTGAATATTAAGTTAATCCCTGTCTGTCCAGATGAGCAGAGTTCATCCTTTAGCTAAATTAGGTCAGCAATAGCCTGACTTGAAAAGAAAAAGAAAATAAAATCTGATTGCGTGTTGAATGTTTATGCCATGGCTGGTTGCTCTATGAATTATTCATCCCAGCAGCAACTTTGCTTTGCTCAACAGAAGCAGTCCTATAGTCAGAAAAGCACTAAAGCAGAGCTGGGCAGAATAGGCTGAATTACCCCCACAGCATGGTGGCAGGGCCATACGGTGGCTTGCCACAGAGCATCCCTCAGAGGGCTGCATCCCTGCCAACCCGCCTGCCGCTGCCCTCTTCAGCAAGCACAAAAGCATTTGCCTTTGAAAATCTAGCCTGCAGTTTAAAACCAGTTAAGACATTCCACTGTGGCTTTTTTTGCCCATTTTTCACATGACCAAGAGCAGATTGCTGCACCAGTCATTGGTAAAGTGACTCAAAGCCTCTGGGCAGCTACAGAAGCAAAACGAAGAAGTAAAACCTCAGCTACTCTGAATCTTAAGCTGCTGCTACAAAGACCCATTTACTGTCTGTAGCTTCATGCATTTCACTTGGTCCTACAAGATTCCAGATGCCTCCTAATCTACTGATGGCCAAGATTATCTTTTTACCTTATACAGATGAATTAAAATATAATTTAGCTGGCCATGGAGTTCTCTGCTCCCAAAGGAATGTGCCTTTATCACAGAAAGCCATCAAAACATGCCTAACATTTAAAAATCACCTCTTCTGCATAACACAGACCTGGTGGGTTTAGAGCTGTGCTGCTTTTGTATTGAGTATTGTACTATTCTTGAGGGCTTAAAACCTACACATTATAAGATAAAAGATGGTGTCAAAGATACGTTTAATTATTATTGGATGGAAGAATTAAAGATACTGGGTGGGAGATAAGCCCTTACAGAGAAGCAGTTTTCTAGTTCTAGGATATAATAAATTGTGCTATTGATCTTGTCTTCAGGCTTTGCTGGTAACAGATCACATGCATTTTCATGCAAGTTCAAAGAACACACAGAAAAGCAACCACAAACTACTCCTGTTGCCAAAACGTATCTTAACCAAAACCAGGCCACAAACTAGCCAGGGTGCCAAAATGGATCAAGTCTTCAGCAGCCTGTGATCTTCAGGATGTCAGGGTGAGACAGGCTGCTCAATTATGGCTTTTCAAGAGGAATGTCAGGGGTTTGCATGCCATTCCTGAAACAGCCATGCTGCTGCACAAGGAAAACAGCATTTGGTTAACAGTGACCATGATTTGTGGAACCAAGCTCTGAGCTGGCTGTCTTGAAAAGAGTGTAACAGATGGAAAACATTCACAGTTATTACATCTCAAAGGCAAAGAGGGCAAATGCAAGGCTGCATGTACCAGAAGCTGGCTTTAGCAGTACTGGCTTAGGCTGCTGCTGGCTCAGCCCTCTCTTTGTGAGGACAGGGGACACGAGGAGGAAACAGAGAAAAAAAGAGGGATAAAAATATGAAAAATGGTGAAAAAAACCATGCCGGGATTAGAAATTCAGCATCTGTGAGCTGACAGCCAGCTCCTAGGGCAAGGAAGGCCGAGAAGTGAGGTGGTGGTGGTGGCATCAGGATTCAGGCACTCACAGCACTGAGGAGCACAGTGGAGACCTCCTCACAGCAGGGGTTAAACATCACGGTGTGGTAACCTTCCTGGTTCTCAAGGCACCCCTTACACCAAAGCAAATCCTTTACCCTTGTGAGTGATAAACTGCAGCATGCCCAGTGTGGCACACTCCAGGAAAGCCAACACTTGCATGTGACGCAACACATGGTACACAGGAGGTGCACTCGTGTTGCCATATGGGCCAGCATGACCTCAAGAGTGCACAGTGATCACTCATTTGGTGATGCAGTAAGCAGATGAGGGGAAAGGAACATGACTAAGTTCTCATCTGAAGCACAGCTCAAAGGAAAACAGCAGGATCCAGCTTCAAGTAACACTGCTGAGTCAATCCTGCTAGGATGTGAGATGGTGGCCCTGGGGAGCCCCAGTGCTGCTTCACCCCCTAAGCCGTCAGTGATGATGGCAGCTGGGAGAAGGGGAATTGGGTTGGTACCACAGTGCTGACCTCTGAGGGACTGTGATGCAAAGAATGGAGGGAACAGCTCGTGCCTTCACCCACTATTTCCAGACCCTACACAGCTCCAGAGTAGGAACTTGGTCCCTAGCCCATGAGCACATAATAGGGCTATGCTGTCACTCGGAAGGGTTCATGTTACTGTAATTCTTCTCTGTTGAGAAGAGATGGAAAATAAACCCCTATTCTCCTGAAATGATCCTCACTCTCCATACTTGTGTGGTATCTGTGGCATGTGGGCACCACACCAGCTGTAGCAGTGTCAAGGGTACAGAATCTCTGACTTGGAGATCCTTTCCCTTTCTCCTGGTAAATCAATCCCAGCTTGACCTGCTGGTAAAAGTCAGCAGCACAAACATACCAAGCATCAAGGAGCGGTAGGACAGACAGGGAACATCAGCCACTGACTGCTTTCAACAGCCCCGATGCACCAGCAGATGCTGCCCCATCACTTTGTATTTTCACTTAAACTTGGAATTTCTCAACATAGCAAGAATCATCCAAAGCAGCATGCCAGGAGATCCCTCTGCTGCTTAAACATACGTGCTTAAATGAGCATCCCCTTTGGACTACCAGAGACTTCATTAAAATCAGCTAGCAGTTACAGTATGCAACCATTTCTCCTGTTTTAACATGGATGGTAGGTACCAATCTGCTGCTTTATTCGGCAGCTCTGTTTGCACTCCTCATCTCCAAGTTTAACACCCTCTGGAATTTGTAAAGCCAGAAAAAAAAATCACATGTGATTAACAACTGGGAGTAGGGGTAGCTGGTTTGTCTCAGATGTTACCAAGCACCATGAATTAGAAGCAGGCTTAGACAGACCCAGTGGTAGGGCAAGAGACAGAGCTACAGTACATAAATGATTTTGAGTTGAGAGAGAAACAGCAAGGTTAAAATGGAGAAAACATGACAGTCACAGGAGGGGCACAGTTAACAATACAAAGAAGACAATGCCCTAAAAAGTTGCCAAAGAATAAGAATCCCATGCCTGGTGACAAATAGTCTCAAAGCATTTCTCCAAGGCAGCAGCAGCCCTGCTATGAAGGGCTCCCTAATAGAAACAGGGTGCCCTGGAGCTACTTTTAACTGCAGGAGTGAGTCATCTGGTAGGAAGACAAAAACCACAGGAAGTGACAGTGAAAAGGTGTGAGAATTCCAGTCAATTTGACAACTCTGAAGCAGTTTCTCAGGTCCTCTCAGAGTGCAGAAATGAGATAGAAAGGGAAAGCTGATCCCTGGTGTGTCCCCATGAATATGCCAGAGATACAGCAAGAACAGAGTCGGTCCTTTACATTTACAGCTGCCTTTTACTTCAGATTTACAACTATTTTTCTAATTTCACTAATCCCAAGGGTACTCTAAAGCTCACAGCTAAGCTGTGTATTAAGCTCCCACTGCACAGCTCTACACAGGCACAACTCCTATCTCCCAGTCTTAAATGGGACATACTAATGATCATTTTAACCAAAAAACAAACGCAACAAAAAACCCAACCAAAGAAAACCCCCCAAGGTTAATCCCACTCTTACTGGCTGCTTTGTGATTCCTTCAGTTTATGGTTAAACACTAGCAAGCAAAAATGAACTGAGAAAATTCATGTCAGCTTATCTGCATAACAAGGTTACCCAAGTACTTGTACCTGACCCTCATCAGAGATGCAGCTGGATGGAAAGCAGACCAGGAGCTGGTCAGGCTGCCTGGTTGCTGTGTGGATGAAGACACCTGAATTTCAGTGTTTCTGTACCCTCCTATAGACATTATCCTTTAAAGGAAAAACAAGCCCTCCCTGAGGGATGCACTGCTGTGTTTAACTCTCTCCAACATACAGCTTAAGCAAAATACTTTTAATTCATGCCCTTTCTCCCTCCATCTCCAGACCTGCAGCACAAGCTCACTCCCACATCATAGGCTGGTTTGATGAACTGCCAAGTAATTGAAAACCCTTCATCTCAGACCCTCATGCCCTCAACATAAGATCAGACTCTTACAACAGATGACACCAGTTGACGCTGCAATGATTGGTATGATCTGTTGTGAGAGGCTGGTCTTATGTTGAGAGCTCTGAATCTCAGAGTCAGAAAATGAAAAGTCCAAGTCTCAAATCATCAGGAATCCTGCTCCAAGCATGCTGCACCCAGGGGCTCAGAGCTCAGGACCGAGTCTCTTCTCACCCAAACATTGCCCTTTCTGCTGCCTGCACTAACACACACCTTGCACTTGCCCCTCACCCCTGTTCTTAGCCAGCAGTCGCTCCTTTTCCAGCCCAGGCTCTCTGGGGGATCAAGGTTTCATATTTATTCATCAATGCAAATTGTACTTCCCTGAGTGGAGCAAGCTGAGCCCATGTTCCCATGGAAACAATTCAGACACATTCATATCAATGGGCAACTTTACAAACTGCAGAAACAACCCTGACACCGTCACAGTTGAGGGCAGACTTGGGGATGAGACAAACCAAGTTCTTAAACCTGAGGAACAGCCATGGGGAGATAAAACAGTCATGCAGCAGCAGCAGATAGAATGGAGTCAGGATTTCCTCTGATGCTGACTTCGAGCAGCCACAGTCTGAGCAGTGGGATACAGCAGACAGGAGTAACACAAACAGAGGGTGCCTGGAGAATTTCTTTACCAATAGTTTCTTCTATAGCTGATAGCAGGTTTCAGAAAGGGCCATGAAATCTTCCCCAACACAGACCTAAATTCCCCCAACAAAAGGTTCTCCACCACCATGAACACCTGCACCAAGCAATGGGAGATTTCAAGGGCTGGTTTTTGTCATGGAGTTGAGAACCAGCACAAGGGACCAAACAGGAGGGCAAACCAGCCAGCTCCTTCTTCACTGTCCCCTTTACCTGCCAATCTGGCTTTACATGGCTGGATTACATGCAATGAATCTCACCCCAGCTCTCAGCAGAGCAGATACTGCTGCTATCATATGGCTGTGAAGAGCAGGACAGCCACAAACAAATCCAAAGACAAACTGCTCAGAAACACACACCAGCATGACACCATCCAACTCCCCTCTGCCATGGGCTCTCAAAGGACTCCAGTGCTGGAGAAGAGAAGCAAAGGCCATTCTCAGCTGAGGCTGCTGAATATGCAGACTCTGCTGATGCTCTTGTCCTCCAGATACAACTCATTGCAGTTGTGTGATCATCATCATCACACTGATGCCCCCACCACCTGGGACAGAGTTGCCATGAAAGGGTTCACCACGCAGATCCTAAGACCACGTTCACACCTCCCAGCTAACCCCATTCAAAATCCTTCATACTTTGAAAAGCTGCTCCGGAGACAGGAGCCTGGCTGTAAGCAGTCATCTCAGGCTGTCAGCTGCTTTCATCCTTTCATTGATAGGTTTGATTGGGCAGCGGAATGGTGAGGCTGTTACTTCCTTCAGCTCACAAAACAGACTTTCAAAGCAACAGATTGCCAAGGCTATCAGATCTGGACAGCACTTGCCAAGGAACACATGCAGCTTTCGGAAATGTGACTGTTCTAAGCAGCAAAACAAGTTTCAACTCTTCAGTAGGAAAAAAAGTAGTCTTTCCTATGAGACATAATTCCTTCATTTCCATATCAGCTCGAGATCTTCTGACGTTCACTTTAAAGCCGCTCTAGAAAACTCTCGTGGCTGTGAAAAGTTGGAACTGGTCACACAGTGTCTGCAGTGCCAGCCAGCACTAACCAATGGGGATCCAAGCTCAGGTTCTGCATGTGATCTGTACTGCTCACTCCAATTTACAAACCAGAAATGATTTTGTGAACTGCTTTAATTACACACAAGTGTCAGAACTACTTCAAATTACACACAAGCATCATCAGATTTTATATTACTCACAGATAATTCACTACAATGAAGCAAAACTCATCAGATAAATCCTGGGGCAAAAGTAATTGTTCCCATGGGTTTGCAACCATAGTGTAAGTCATGAAAACTTGGATATGGGGTAAATTTGAGCTGTGGATTAGGCCCAGTCTCACCCACAGTACTACATTTGTTGTGGCTACATCAGTGGAAACTTCTTATATAAACATGGAGAGCAATGAATTCCCAAACACTTTTGACCTGAGAATTACCCTCAGAACTGTCACAGGTCACCATGTGCTGAAAGCACCAGGCAGATCTGCAGCCCCAACCGGGATGGCAGAGACCACTTAGAGTCCACAGTTTGGAAACCAGTTGTTTGTACCAGCAAAGCTTCTCCTCCTTGAAATAAAGGTGAACTGAGCAGGCAGTTGTTTGCAGAGGCTGACAGCAAGGCTCAGTGCTCATCCCCACTGCAGGGTATGAAGGGATGCTGAAGCTCCTCTCCTTGGGGCTCCCAGCATAAGCAAGAGCTTTGCCTATCATCGACCCATTTTCCATCTAAATCCTGTACAGCTCTTTATTGCCACTAGATCAGATGGTAATGCACCAAGTGTTCCTAATTGGTGAGGGTTGGAACGTACCAAAGGCTTTAATATGATAACAATTTTCAAAATGTGATAGCTAACAACCAACCCTGTGTAATGGGATTGATCTGCAGCTCCATAGGAGTTTGCCAACCCAGAATTCTGAATTTGCATTGATTGCTTTTTGCATATACCCAGAGACTCCTTCAATAGCTCCTGAACAATTTTCCATCTCCAACATCGCTGAGGTTTTGGAACTTTAAGGAAAGAAGGTTTGCAGAGCTTTTCCAGGTAGCAGACTGTCACCTGCTGTGAAGGGGCAAAGGAAGGAATCCACTCCAGAGCCCAGATTGCTGCTTAAGGCCATGAATCATAATTCACATCTATTTAAAGGAAAAGGGACAAAGATATGACTCAGTGCGGCTGGAGCTAAAGGAGATGCATTTGTTTATGACTGGTAAATCTAGTCTATACATAAAATCTGTTAAATTCTTCAGCAAGCTGCAGGATAGATCTCTTTAGCACATGTGCAGGGGCAAAAGATTCAAGGCCCAATCCCCACAGCAGAGGTCTGGGACTCCTCTCTCTGCTCCTTTGGGACACTATCACAGAGGCTGTTTGCGATGGCTGTTCCCTATGATCTTGAATGCTAAACAGCCTTTGAAGCTGCTGCTAGGTTTCATTTCACAGATGCAGACTGCTCTGCTGCAGACAGCACAGCCCCTGTGCAGGGCATAAACATTTCTACAGCTGCAAGAAGTGTCAAAAGATCCTTTTAGCAAATAGCATCAAGCCCAAAAATTTTGAAGGGTTCATCAAGCAGATCTTCCTCCATTTTATTCCTGTGGTGGAAGATACAGTAGTTACCCCACAAGGCTACACAGCAGAACCAGTCCATGCTAATCATGGCTTTACTGCATGCGCAATATATGGTCTTAGCCAAGACAGTCTCACTGATCTGCAGTTTATCTATCCCAAACAGATGACAGGAGTCCAATAATCTGCATAAAAGCATTTATTATGGGCCTTTGTATTACAATAGAATCCTGGGGTATCATTGTGTTCAGGCACTGCTCAATTAGACTGGGCTGGTGAGAGCAGCTGCCCTAAGAGTATTCATAATTGGAGGGGAGGAGAAAGGAAGACCCTGTGTGCCCAGGTGGGGAAGGGCAGCACTGAGACTTGCTCAGGGTGCCAAACGACACTGTGGCAGGGCAAGAGGTGAAGCTCTCCCTTGCTGCCTTATAATGGCTGATCCAGATACTCCTGGTCCCTAGAGATGTTTTGCTATTGAACACGGTACATTAATGTCACACACATGAAAAAGCCAAATATAATAGGGAATTATTATCTCGCAGTAAATGGCACTGGAAGGTTTTTCCAGTATGTGTTAAAAAGCATGCTGATAGCCTCTGTGATCCAACTCCCTTAGTTCTCCATAGCTCCCTTACCTAGTCTTTGCCTAAAGCAAACACCCAGAGTGAGGCGGCATAACCGAGAGCAGCTTGCGGCAGCTGGAAATAGTAATGCCAGCCCGCTGACCCCTAATGCTGCTCCTCATCAACACCACAAGAAACAGGAGCTAAACAGTGTCCCTGATCCCAACCCAGCCGGTGCATGAGGAATTCATGCTTTTGTTTTTCCCAAGCCATTGCACCAGCTCCGTGCGATTTCTGAGAACACTCTGACCTGTTGGTGCAGCCGCTTCCCTGCCAGGTTAGGGACAGTCCCTGGGGAATAACATTTTGTAATTTAGCCTCATCAACAGACTCATCATATTACACTCGTGTAATCACTCATCACAACTTGGTAAAAGACAAATATCTTGGAAAGAAAACACAAACAGTACAGATGATGAAAGAGCTGACGTGACTCAAATCTCTAGAACAGCATGAGATCTCAGAGGGGGGACAATCAGAGATTAAAAGGCTTTCTCATGAAGACAGCACTTAAAACAGTGGCGATTTCCTTCCAAATTAGTTCAGTTGCCCATTATTTTCAGACTACTACTTTGCATCTATTCCATTTGATAGACCAATTCTTCCTGTCAACCGCATCCCTCAGGGAAGTCATAACCCTCTGTCTGCACTTTCCCTGTTGCCTTCCCGAGGAACAATATCAGCTCTTAATCCAGATTTATGACTTGGCTAAGAGAAGAGAGCTAAAGAAAGCAGACAAGGAATGACTTGGTCAAACAAGATACAGCTGTGATCAGTAGCACAAGTGCCAAGGGAAATGCTGGAAGACAGGAGAAAGATTCAAATGGGCTCAGCGCAAAACCGTGTGATGCTTTGGCAGCACTATAAAGATACAAAGACACATCCATACATATTTAAGAGAACAATGCTCTGCCATAACCTGTATAGTTGAGCTTGTATTTGTTTCTCATGGACATCTTTCTCCCTCACCTCCATGGGAAAAGCCAACAGCATTTCCTACCAGCAACATTCCTTTGACATTTCTGTGTAACATCATCAAGGAAAGCATTCTCCTGTACCTCCTACAAACAGCCACACTCTCACACACAGCACAGGTTCATAGCACTGCTCAAATGCTGTTAGAATTTTGCCACCAAGGCACAACCTCTGGCAGAGATAGCCACCCACTTTCAAAATCCAGCTTGTGATGCCAAAGAGCCTTCAGAGGCTTCACTTCAACTGGGTGGATGTGCCTGCCACACTCACAGCTCTGACTGCACAAGGCAATGACATGTAACGTTTTAAAATCCATATATTCTTTTTCATTTCTTTCAGTATTTTTCCTCTTGAATGTCTGTCTTCAAGGACACAACACCCCAATGCTGAAGCTTCAGTTCTGGAACAGTTAAGATATGTTAGGCTACTGTTTTGGCTAATACACCTTGGTTCTAGTTGCTACATCTGTGCTGTGCAGGGGGTGCTGAGCAGCATAGGTGGGTCTGCATTCATCCTGCTCAGCTCAAAGACCCAAGCCATGGCATGTAGCTTTGGACCACAGTCACTGGGACTCACCTCAGGAAAGCCAGGGCTGACCGAGGATAAATTAAACCTTAGACTGACTGAAGCATCCTCTGGAAGCGTTTGCCTCTCCCTTCCTTGGCTAGATACAAACCAGGAGTTTCAGATGCTGAAGCTGCATGGGATAAGCCCAGACTGCCATGTGTGTTTGGGCCCTGGATAAAATGAATGAAGCACTTCCTGGCCGATGACTTTGGCTGCCACACTTCACAAGGTTAAGGCGAGAAAAATAAAGAACGTTCAACATTTTCACACAGGAATGGTAAAAGAGGCCACAGGTACATTTAATCCTATGAAGCAGCAAGATTTAAACCTCATCTTACTTATGCAAAATGGCTGGAAATGGTTCTCTGACCCCAGCTGACTTCGCTTGATTTTACAGCCTGTGTCACTTTTATTTTGGTTACTGCGAACACAGTTGCTATTCTGTGCCCTGATGCAACATCACCAGGATCCAAGGTATGAAACCAGCCTGGGAAGGGCACCAGGAAAAATACCAGTTTAAGACTTACCAGATGAAAACTAGAAAAGGATGAGAAATACTTTGGTGGCACTTCGAAGAGTGGCAGATGAATGGTGTCATAACTCATGACACAACCAAAACTCCACTCAGTGAAGAATTAGCTCACCACAAGCTTAAATTAAACCTTCTCCCTAACAGACCATGGTGTGACACAGGCTGGAGGTGCCAGGAAAGCAGCAGCCTGTGCACAGCAGCCCCACAGCTCAGCATAGCACTGCACAGCCCTGAGCACTGGCAGCTGCAGTGTCTCTTGCTCAAAATAGCTCCCGGAGTGAATGCTCCCAGACAACATGGAGATAGTCTGCAAAGATAAAATGTGACATTGAATCAGATCCCAGGCATCTTCTCAGCTCTGTGATTACAGCAGAAATCCCATAGAATATTTATCATGTTGGAAAATGAATTACATCAGAAAAAAGTTAATGGGTTTTCCCCAGGGAATAAAAGCTTCCTCCCTTTCCTACATGTAGCACACAAGGATTCAAAAATGGGACACAGCCAGAGCTCTTAATTTCAGCCTGTTGGTTTGTAGACACACTGTGTGGACGTGGAGTTACATGGCTGTCCCTATGGGAATAGTCCAATCACTCACTGGCAGTGTGGAGGGTAATGCTGCTGGAGGAGCCTGTGCAGACCCAAAGCTTGTCTCCATTGAGAGACACTCCACTTCCACAGCCAGGACACGGGCAGAGCAGCCTTAGCTGTTGTGTGCCATTCCTGGGTTGAGACAGACGCAGCAGCTCAGGCATCAATCAGTGCTGCAAAGTAATGCAGGAAATTAAAAGGAAAACAGGAGTGACCTGCAATAACCCAAACCATTTCACAGGTGGAAGGGAGAGATCGAGCCAAGCTAAACCATATTTGCATTCCTGCAGAATAAGTTAGGGACAGGACATTGAGACCAAAGACAACTCATAAAAGATAATTAGCCCAGAAACTGCCACCCGTGCCCAGCTCTGGTTAAGCACAGCCTTCTGAACTATAGCCTATGATTGAGTGCTCGTGGTTTGGGCTCAGGCTCAGTATCTTCTGTCCAAGTTCTGATTAAGTATGAATCAGAGCCAATTCACAGCAAAGCCAGCCAGGTCCTGAAGCCCTTCTGATGTGCCTCCAATCCAGGAAGAGAGCAGAATGAGTGCAACAAATAAGTTTGGGGGATTTCAGATGGGTTCTTTCAAATTGTTAATTACAGGAGGAACTGATGGAGAGAGAACTTTGTTCTCACTGTAGCAGTAAGGTTTCAGTGAGCAACCAAAGCAAAGATACCTTATAAGGAGAGAGCCTGACAAGAAATATTACTCGGGCATCTTGCTTTAATCCCCATCTTCTACCTACCTGTTGCTTTCAACCCTTGCTTTGCCCTTCCTTAGTCTTTAAGTGACTTTTCAGGTGTGTGTTTTGCTCTGATTTGTAGCTCAAATTTAACTAGGTTGCTTCTGCTCTGCAGTAGCTCCCAGCATCACTGCACTAAGTCAATCCCAGGGCAGGCAGAAGAGCCCTGACCACAGAGACTTACACTGCTATTAAACTCTTCTCCATATGAAAGCTGAGAGCTTGTGTCCCCTCCTCACTTACCCTGAGGTCACCTTTCATCTTTGTATGTCTTCAACCTTAAAAAACACACTGAAGATGGGTGGTCTTAGAGCAGCATAACGTCATGATTCTCATCCACTTTGGAGCTGCATCTGGCAGCTCACCTTCACCCTAGATTACAGACCACAGCCTGTCCACATCAGCTTCTCCAACACACCCTCTCCTCCTTCCCTCTCCTACTCAGGATTTGGACCCTTCTTTGCAATAACACAGTCAGTGTATTCACCCCTCCCAAGAAAACCAGGAAGGGCTTTGACACAAGCCCTCCACCTTTGCTTCATGCTTTCTCCATGCAGGCAGCTGGCAGGCAGATCCCAGCCTCAGCCTTTGGTTTGGATACACTACCAGAGTCATCTTCTTTGGAGCCCAGGCTTATTTTTGCAGGAGTCTTTCCCCATGAGTGTATTTCCAGCAGACTATTCAAGAGCTTGGCATTTCCCCTGCCTGGTGCCCTGCTGCCTGTTGGTTCACCTCCCAAAGGCCAACTGGGGACTCTTCACACATACTGTTAACAGTTTACTTAGCAGATTTATGATCGTGACCTTGAGCAGCCCCATCACAGCTCTCAGTACTTTATGCTGCCCAGCTGATTTGAGCCAGCTGCTCAGGGGAGGATTTAAGCAAGTAACCGGAGCCATGTCCTCAGCATGGCCACTCTGGCATAGAAAAGTGTATTATTCTTGGTAGCAAATACCTGGCAGACAAATCAGTTGCCATCCTATGGCTCTGTCTTGCTTCACGTACTGTCAGCAGCATCTGCTTTGTTCAAAACGATCATAATATAACCCTGTGCATTTCCCATTCCTGCCCTTTTTGCCTCATTTACATCAAAAACCCACACGGTAATTTTTGCAGTATTTTCTGCCTGACAGTGCATCCTGTGCATCAATACGAGGCTCCATCAGCTGAAGTACATAATCACTTTCATAGCCCACTTCATGGTAAGCCCTGCAAATAAAGTACACAGGAGATTTTTTACTTTATTCCTGTCTGGTGCCTTTTTTGCCCCTAGAAGTCCAAGCACTTTATAAGCCAGCAGTACACGGCAGTCTGCACGATTTTATTGCCATGGCCAATAAAATAAAGAGAGCAAAATTACTTGCAGATTTCAGAGCCTGAGCAGTCCAGTCCCCTGCATACTGCATTAAGAGATTTGCTATGAACACAGCTGGAACCCCTTCTGCTCTCACCTCTGTGCACAGTATGGCTTTTCCTGGTGATTCCCCAGTGTCCTTGCTCTAGAGTTTCCTGCTATATCTGTGTAGATTTTATGGCTAAGATCTCATGCAACTCCTGCAGTCTAGGGGACTAATAAACCTCGTAATGCTACGTCAGCATTTAGAGGACAGTTCTGACCCTCTTCCTCACATACTGTGCCTGTCCCAAAACCTCCTCACCCAAAGCCCGTGCTGCCATCTCCTCCTTGATCTGCTAGACCTGGCCTCAGTTGCTTTGGAGTAAGTTTCAGCCTCCAGCACTTTTAAACCAGCTGCTTCCCCCCCAGAGCCTTTCATTATTAATGTCTTTGCTTTTTTGGGCCTTGCAAATTTCTCTGTTCTTCGTTCTTTGTACTTGATTTTTTCCATTTCACTTTACCTAGAAGTTGATATATTCCTCCCCTTCCTCCTGGAGGAGCTTACTGAAATCCACAGGTCCAGTGGTGAAAGAAGTCAAAACGCACCCTCTTGTCTGACAGTTCTGGGGATGTTCCACAGTATTTATGGGCATCTTTCCCTCCTAGGAGGTCCACAAATACACATAAACTGAACACACTGAGCTCTGTAAGGGAGGAAATCTATCACAGTTCAGAAAATACAGAAGTGTGTCTCTCTTCAGAGCTTTTCCATGCTCCTAATTGGACTTTATAATCATTCTGTGCATGTTGAAGGGCCCCATTAACCCATCAGAATAATTATGCCAAGTCACCTTCATCTTTGTCATTTATTGTATTCAAGAGATAACCAAACAAATTAGCAAAAAGCCAATTACAAAGAACAAGAAGGAAGCAGGAGACGGGCAGTTGAGATGGTGACAGACACAGACTGCAGAAACAGAGATCCAGAGGTGCCAGAAGCCCCACTGCCCACAGAAGGTTTAAGAAGGATGTGGGAGCAGAGCTGAAGTGTCACCTCCCACTGTTGAGTATGACAGGACAGGGACCATGTGCGTGGAGCCTGGGGACATGCACACACCGTGTGCAGATGAAATGCCTGATGCTAAAGGTCTTTTCTGGGAACAGACCCAATCCAAAATCCAGCAGCAATCTCCCTTCCTTCCACTGTTTCTGTTTGGGCTGGTTCATGGCTCTAGTGCACAGGAGGCTGTGTAGAAGGCAAGGCTTTGCTGGGGGAATGTCTAGCTCAAGCCACAACTCATGTCTTTCTCATGATGATGCCCAGTTTAAAATCATCTAAAAAGTAAAACCTAAAAATCTAAAAAACAAACACAAAAAACCCCAAAACAAACAAAACACACACAAAAAGCACCCACCCAACTCAGACCAACCCACCCTAAACCAACAAAAGAAAGAAACAAAAACCCACCCAAAACCCCTCCCAATACAAATCACTTGACATTCCAATTTAACATCCCTGGGTGCTACAGGCTCTAAGCACCAAGTGAAACACTTCCCCACTTTTTGCTGTGGGCAGATCTCCAGCAACACCAACTCCCTGCTCAAGTCCAAGGTCTTTTATTACACTTTTTTGCCCTCCAGCTACATATTAACAGCATCACACCGAAAGTGAGATGGTGCCACTCGTCCTGACAGGAATGCACTGGATTGCTGCATATGTAAAAGGCAGATGATAAGCAAAACCAGTTCAAAGAACAGAAGGCTCCAAGCACCAAGAGAGGGAGATTCAGATGTTGTGTGTGTGTATGCATATACTTAAGAACATCGACTTGGCCAGGACAAATAAGTCCTGAGTGGAGGATTTCACAGGCTCCTACTCACAGACAGAGAAACCAGAGTGCTGCAGGCCTTTTCCCCACACAGACACCATTATCTGACCTCCCTAAGAGTACACAGAGAGTCAGGAGGAGCAGGCAGCATCCCAAACACCTCCAGATCAGAGGATGCTACATGAGGTTACAACAATGTACTTGGCAAGCTCAGGATTCCTGCAACACTTCTCAGTGATTTCTTAAATGCCAGCGAGGGGCAACAATTTAGTCTGGCCTGC
This sequence comes from Psittacula echo, assembly GCF_963264785.1. Lineage (NCBI taxonomy): Eukaryota > Metazoa > Chordata > Aves > Psittaciformes > Psittacidae > Psittacula > Psittacula echo. The sequence continues at coordinate 8,996,681 of NC_137750.1, read as the reverse complement.
CCAGCTGATACATCTCTGCTATCCCAAACCTGGCCAGTAGTGCTTATTTGGATAGAAGCAGAAGTACTGATGGCTCATAATACAAGAAAGCCATTATCCAGAAAAAAACAGAGGGAGAAATGAAGTAAAAATCTGTTTGCTTACAATTTTAGTCTATGTTTTGATCCACTTAATATAGCGGCAAAATTTCTGCCCATCCAAGGATCCAAGGATCCTTCTTCTAGAAGCTCCTATGACTGTCTCCTCTTCCAGTTATCCAGGCTTATTCCTAACTGACAATTCTTTTCATGAGGAATAAATTTTGAGCAGCATCACTGACAACTAGATGCAGCTTTTCCACATAGAAGAATGAGCCATGCAGCACAAGTGCCACTTCCTACATCACACCCAACACTTCAACAATGTGTACATGTTGACAGCAATATTATTCAATGGATTTTTAATCTCATGGCTTTTAAAAGGGCTAGGAGGGATTTGAGTGACTAAAAAGAAACAACATCTACCCTCTATTCCTGCCTATTGTGTATTATGAAAATGTAGTCCACAAATCCTTCTACTTTCAAACACTGGCCTCAAACACTCCTTCAGACCAAGAATCCAAGTTTCTCTCTGAGTAGTGAGTTTCTCATGGAAACCAAAGAGCCACTAAATGTCACTATTTTTCCTCCATACCTATAGATGCATCCCAAGCCCTTCTCCACCAAGGCAAATCCCTTCACAGGGTGCCATTCTGGGACAAAACAGCCCTCCCCGCAGGCTCAGGGGCTACAGAGCTCACAGAGGCTTCCTCAGAAGATTTCTTATTTGGACAATCAAAACTGTTGATAATCTGGCCTTTGGTTTCTTTCTTCTCATGATTAATATTAAACTATGTTTTGTCTGCATTATGAAAGCTTCCATTATGCAAAGCTCATTAATGCACTTCCTGACTCCTTCTGAATTAAATGGCTTATAAACCCTATTCTTTAATTTCACTTTAGTAGGCTTGATGGATGAGCACCGTAAATGACTAAGAGAACAAGCCGCTGCTGCTCAACCACAGATGTTCTCAGACATAATAGTCCTCCTTTGTTCAGATAGAAAGGGCAGTGAATGACTTTAATGCCTTGCTTGGCTAACTAACTGTCAGAACAGCGGCTTACATACAGCCCAATAACATTTCATTTAAAGAGGAAAGAAATCAATAAACTCCAGCCTCAACACCAGCCCACCTTCTGCTGCCAATCATCAGGATTTTCTGGGGTTAGACGTATTCAAGACACATTCACCAGATAGTATCAACAGATTGATCTCTTTTCTACATCTTACTTTCCTTCTAGCCACCAGGCTTATACACACACCTGCAACATGTATTTCTGTCCTCTGCAAGCACCTTTGGGCAGTTGGGAGCTGCTAAGCCTGAGCAATGGGTGCGTGTTTTCCATACCCACATAACCTCTGGCGTTTTAGAGGCCCAGAGCTCAACTGGTTCTGAGTAGCATATGAACAACCTTCATCTCTCAAGGGGGCTGGCTGGGTTGTTTGTGTAAAACTAGACAGTACCTTCAGTGTTTGCTAACCTAGGGCAGACAGAAGACATGTAGGAGTCAGGCTGGAGCACTTCAGAACCTTTGCCTCTTGTTATAGCAGATGACAAATAAGAAGCTGCTTTTTCTGAAACAACCGCTCATCCCAAGCTGTGGCCGTCCCCCACTGAGGGAGCACAGGAGACTTGTGTTTCTGTAGAGTCTGAATTGCTACTGTAATCCCCAATCATTTCTAAGCAAAGGATCGGGAGGGACTCCAAGGGAAGAAAACAAAACCTACTCAATTTTTACCCCAGCTGGTACCACGAGCTCCCATCTGAGCCATTCTGCAATTCAGAAAACCATCCTGCAAAAGCCATTTAACAACTCCAGTGTGTGTGTTCTGTCCCAGCTGGTGGGAGGAGAGCTTTGCAAACGTCTGACTTCTCCGTCAGTGGCACCTGTTGTTTGTCAGCACATTAGCAGGGCCAGTGAAGAAAGCGTTGCTGGAATGACTCAGGCTGTGCTAATGAAGTAGCAGGTCACCCATGAGGGCTTGGTCATACAGAAGCTGTTGAACTCAAGAAAATGGAATGGGTTTTATAAAATTGTGCATCATTTTCTGGGACTCCTCGGCAATAATCATAAATTTTTACAATAGGGAGTGATTCATCTAACTAACATTCATTTAACTAAATGAAGATATGAAGAAGGTGTCTCTAGGGGCTTCCATCCTCAAAGCAAAGGATGGATTTTCAAATCAAACATAACAAACCAGTCTGAAGCCAGAAGGAATCACCGCATTTCAGAAAGATCAGTCAAGAAACACAACTTGGCTGTAATCTGCTTTCTTCCAGAGCCTGGGGCTACCCACAGTTGGGCTTTTGCTCCCCAACCCCCCCCCAGTGCAAAACTACATCAGATGTAAGGTCCACTTTCAAATCTCTCAGAGGTTTATGGCAGGGAGAAGAGAAACATTCCTGGGCTTCTGCTTTCTCCATTCAGACAAACATTTGGGACTGGATTTGGACACGGTGTTTCTGCTTCCCTCCCTCCATCACTGTCAAGAACTGAATTATTTGGCAATTATATGTATTAGACCTCAAAGATCTTAATTTATGTGATGAAGTGCCAGTGCCTATTAGTAAAAAAAAAGTACTTCATTAATGGCATCAAAGAAAGACAGAAAATCCAGCATGTCCACTGGACAAGTGAAAGAAATAACTCACTCTTTCAATAAGAAATCAGAGCCTGAGATCCAATACTCTAGAATATATTTGTGACTATACCTTTGAGGATGCAGCTTTCCAAATTACTGAAAAAAGCAGATGCCAAGATGTGATCTCACTCAGTATCTTGACACATAACTGGAGGTGGATTTGAATCACCCTCCCAGAGTTAATAGCACATATTACCACCAGGTTTGCTCTGCAGGGTGGATAACACGTATCAATGTGCCCTGGGTGAGCAAACACACAGTACCCAACAAACACCTGGCCATTACTCAGCATCTGACATGCTGCAATTCTCTCATTAAGTGCTTAGTAGCTACTGCAAGCAAGAAAAAACAACATGGCTAGTATTTCTGGCTTGTAGTTTTATATGCAATCATCTGATTAGTGTCTTATAAGAACATATTTAATCATACAGGACTGATTTAGCTAATGATGAAACTGCTACCTACTTTGAGGGAAGTTACCCCTTAAGTGCACAGCAAGTGATTTCTGGATCTGAGAGAGACCGTGTGATTTTATCATAAAACCCCAGAGGAACTTGCCTTTAAAATATCGCTCTTCTAGTTTAATATTTATCACACATATTTTAAAATGGAAATGTGGAGCAACTGTAGTGAGGCTAACAGATCTGCCCTGGAATCATATCAGTTTAGTCAAGAGTATGTCCCTGATGACTGTTTTCAAGAACATCAAGCAATGTATATTTGTTCTGTTTCAGACCAGTAGCAAATATATGAACTTTCACATTGGGTGGTGACATCGAACCCAACATCAACCCAAAGCCAACCCCAGGAAGAGCTTTCATGGTTCATTTAAGTGACCACTGATGGACATTCAGGTTTAAGCAAGGGGCTTACACCCTTGCAGTATATGCTCTTTGTTGCTTTTTCCCACATAATAGGTGGGAATACCTTATTGTTCCCAGAAAGAACAAACTCCAGACTGTTCATAAGATTTGCTGAAACATGTTTCAAGTTTTGTTGGGGCTTTTTGGAAAGATCATAAATCACCTAAAAGCCTCCAGTTTGAAAGCCGCATTTAGTAAGCAGTAGAAAGCTATGGGGTGAGTTAGAGAAGTTGCATATAAAATCACAGAAGGATCAAACTCCATATTCCTCCTATGGAATACTACTGTCACTCCTTTTCCAATCTCATTCCCCTCATCTCAAGAGCCACAAAACCAGAGCAGAACATAGCCACAAAGTCTGAAGACACACAGCTATTGCTGAGAACACACCAAAAAAAGATCCTACAACTTCCTGGTGATTTTCCCCAGGTCTCACCAACCCTGCCCAGGCACCAGCATGGAGACCCTCTCTGCAACCCCCACTTCCAACCTACAGGATGCCTGCATGCCAAGAATAAGAGGGGCTGAATACAGCTGCACATGGGTTAGTGAGCTTGGTGGGAGCAAATATGCCCATTCCCGCAGTGAAAGCTGACAGCAAGACTTCCTGGGATCCTCAGACAAGCAGGGCACAGAGTTTTGTCTGCTCAGAGGCTGAATGGCTGCTTTTAACTGGGCTGTTTGCTCGGTTTTAAAATGCCTGGGGCATCCTTGCTTGGCTGGCAATTTTCAGGAAGAGTTCAGTCTTGGGAAGCAGGGGAAGTGTTCAATGCTGCTGAACTGAGCAATAAGTAAGAGGGAGAAAAAACACCACTTAAAGATGGGTAATATGAGCAAAACACATTTACATGCAGAACCCACGCTTCCCTCCAGGGATTCATTAGAGAAGGCAAGGAAATTTGCTTCTGTTTGGAAAGGCAGATTTATTAATGGCTGTGAAAAAATGGAATTGCCAACATTTCCCCAGGTAACTAGTGTATTTGTTGCAGGCCAAGTTGGATCTTAGTTTAAAGGGCAAAGAGCTGATCTTCATAATTCAAAGTGAGAAAGGAATGAGACAAGATTCAGGTGGACCCTAACCCTGTTTCAAAAGGGGCTGTAGGCCACTACAGGACAGTACCACCACTATTGAAGGGAGCTTACATCACGTGTGATTTGTTTGTTTTCTAACCAAAATATGCTTAAACTATGACTCTTGAAGTTCAGTCTAGTTCTGAATGTGAATTTCCAAAGATCCTGAATGGCTATATATTCCTCCAAGGGAGGAGCATTTAAGCCAATATTCAATTTCCCATTTACTAAAAGATACTAGATTTGATCCACAGCTTCAAGTTCATGTCCCACAGACCCTTGGGAGAGCTGTGCCCCTTCCCTGCAATTATGGTTTTATGGACTGCAATACAGTTGCTTATTCCTAGGACAAGAGCAGCACAATTTTCAGCCTGGGATAACTAGCACTTTCCCCAGGTTTGTCTCTCAGGGCCGCACTGACCTTCTCTTGCCAAGGCTGTTGCTTATCCCCCAGCTGTGATGAAGCAATGCTCAGACAGCAGTTCAGGTCCGGTGGGTGGGAAAGGATGCAGCAATGCATGAAGGTACCACAAGAGACTTCTGGCAGAAAGGACAGGCAACAGCTCCATGGGGAAACAAACTCTCCTCCCTCAGGTTGTACCCTTTAAGAAGATTCATAAATGAAAGAAAAAGACTGCGAGAAAGAGGCATGACCCGCAGGGAAATGGGAGCACAGGCTCCGCTCTCACTCTTTCCTCAGGAGAATAACAAGCCCAAGAATTAGAGGTGAATTTACAGCCTTTGACCAGATCCACTTCATTTGGTACTTGATTAGGGAGTTTGCTGCTAATTGCCTGCTGCAGATGACACTTGACAGAGGCTAGCAGTGCACCTCATTTCTCCCAGATCCATTTCCCTATTGCTCTCCTATAGACTCATTCTTTCCAACCCAACCAGTAACAAGGAAACAGTCCCATGCATGCACTTCTCCCCTGACGGAAGAGCCTCAAGACCTCAGCTTGGTGCCTTGGTTTAAGTCCCCTTGTATCTCCCACAAGGTGTTATCCGAAACCTGAAAACACTTGCTTTCTCCAATAAAGCTGATTGTCTCCATCAAGTACCACAACAAAGGTTCCCAGTGTTGTGCGCCACGTACAACAGCAGCCACAATGTCAACCTGTTAGTTTTGGGCCAAATAATAACAGCCAGCACTTAACCCATAGTTATTTTCCTCAAAGGAAGGACTTACTCATTGATGTTTATGGCCATTTGGAAAACATAAATAAGCTATTTAATAAGAAATGTTTCCTTTCCACTGCCTCATCATTATCAAATGTCTCATTTTCATTAGATCAGCTTGACTAATGGGAATTTAAATCCTAATTAAGGGCTCTAGATGTGACTTTCACACAATATAATAACAAAATTGATGCTAGTCAAAAGGATATTAAAATGCTTTCCATTGGAAAGTGAAATCTTTCAGCAACTGTGCCAAGGTTTACTGAAGGAAATTATGTCCCTCCCTTAGGAAGCTTCTGCCAATTTCCTATTTCCAGGTGTGCATCTGGTTTGTTCTCTTCTGTGGACCCATAGATACATGTTACTGCTGTTACAGGATACTGTGCCAATAGATTAGGATTTCTGGAGTTCACACGAACTATTCCACTTCCCAATGTGTGCAGAGTTTTTGCTCCACTGGTTTTGACAATGATCCCCATTTCTTTAAAACTGGTTACTATTAAATCCTACAAATAATTCTGCTTCTGTTCAGAGGAGTTTACCTGTGAGAAGCCAATAAAGGCCATAGCTGCAGTGTAGCAGTGAATTTATAAACTAAAATCTGCTTTGCCCTTGAGCCAGAGCAATTAGCATCACACAATCTGCTTGCAGAGCAGCGAGGTGAGACTTCTCAGGAGCTCCTTATTGTCCATGCAGTCAATAGCTTAACACTTGGGACTCCATTGCGCACCATGAACAGCAGTTTAGACAAGTCAAGCAACAGCCAGTGTGAGTAATATGATGGCTTTGGTTAACCTGGTTGCTAGGCTCTGACAGAAGCAGCAGTTTAACACCCTCAAAGACCTGTGAGCAAGGACAAGCTGGGAAATGGTGTACAGCAGAGCCATGAGCAAGGACAGCTTAGCAGGGACAGTGCAGCAGAGCAGCCCATATTCCAACACTTACCCTCTGTTTGCTGCAGATTTCAGGTTCCTCTTTGCACATATCTTCATTAAATTGTCCAAAGTACCAGTGTCACTCTAGCTTTGACTGTCCCTATGCTTCACAATTAGCACAAGAAGTGACAAGTTATATCATGGCAGCCTAATTCATGGGAGTTTATATAGAGATCTGACAACATCCTCCTCTGTGCTCGTCAACGGCTAACAATAAAGGCACTCTTATCAACTCCCATAATGTCTGTTACCCTTCATTTCTTTCACAGTCTACATATTTTTCTAGCACAAACACAGAACATTGTTCTGGGACATTTATTGTGCTGCTACCCATTTAGTTTTCCTGTTACAAGGGCAAAGAGGTAAGCAGAGTATGACACACCACAGACTGCAGGACACTGACATTGGTGTAAACCAAAAGAGGACCTATTGCACCAACAAAAAATGCGGAGCAACAGGAAACTAAATAGATGCTCTGTTTGAATCCCCTTCCAGAATAGGATCACTGTTGTTACTGGAGAGAGAGCCAAGTCAACATCAGGATCATTTTAGAGGTGTGGTTGCACAAGCCCACAAGAAAACAAGACTTGCAGAGAAAGTCTTCCAGCCACCCCCATTCTGCCTCCAAGTCAAATGCCTGCTAACCTGCACAGCAAAGAAATTGTCTCTGTATGAGGCTCCTGCATGTCAGTAGATACCACTGATAGTCAAGCACTGCTCAGGGCTATGGAGACACAGACCAGGGCAGGGAAATGAAGCCACAGAAGTCAAATGAGGATTGCAAAAGCTCCCCTGCTCACAGAGAAGGAAAAACCCAAAAGAAACTGGGATATAAACTGCCCAGCAGCAACACAAACTCTCCAAAAGGCATAGTCTGAACCTGGGAGATTTAGAAATCAGAATCAATTAGGCCTCAAGAAGGAAATGTTATTAAAACAAACACCTGCAGACCTAGACAGAAAGTGGCTTGATTCCTGACTGAATCCCAGCCTTTTTTTGGATGGTAACAGGAGAGCAGACAACTGGGGAGGACACTAGGGTTTTCTAAGTCTGCCTGTGGTCAGCTTCATGCCAGGACTACAAGAAAGGAGTGCTAACACCTCCTGGAATATAAAGAAGTTAAACTTAGAGCTGTTCATAGCACTGGTGTTGAGGGTAGCACTAGACCTAGACATGTTTCTGCAGTCCTCAGGGGTTACCCAGCCCCAGTAGTGACCAGCCCTAATTTTGGCAAAGGCAGACAAGACATGAACCAGAGAGCACCTGCAGTGCTCTACTGAAGCTGCATTCTTTGCCCATGCTACATTATGGAATTCCATTCTGAATAACACAGATAGAGAGATTATTTCACAGAAAGGTGTCATGGAATCAATTGCTTTAAGACAGAAACACAACAGTTCCTCTTCCTCTCCTGCCCCCCCCCCCCCTTTTATTATTTGCTGCTAAACTTCATCACATCAGCACGGGTTTTTTTTGTCAAGACGAGCATTTTGACCCTGCAAACCAGGAAAAACATCCATTCCTTGTAAGTGCTTTTATGTGCAAACCCACAAGTCATATCCTTCCCATTGAAACATGATCCAAAACACATATCCAACATCCAGCATCATTTCCCAGGCTAAGCATGACAAAAGCAATTATTGCAATGGATCCACTGATGTACACAAGCTTCACCCAGTCATTTCACAGCGCAAAAGTACTGCAAGGAAAACATTTTACCTCTAAAGGTCAACAGGACATGTGAACGGGGATATTTCCCAAGAGACCATTCTGTGGGGACATACAACTGGGGTCTCAAATACTCCAATAATACACACAAAATACACAATCCTGAAAATTAGTACATTCTGGGAGATGAACAAAGAAGAAGAGAAGAAGGAAAAACAACTTTTGAGGCTGGAGTGGCAGGTTGCCAGAGCGGGGAAGTTTTAATTCATGGTCTTCTCCTGGCAGAATTGGAGAGAAAAAAAAATAGCTGTAGCCCAGCAGTAGCCCAGTTGTTTGCAAGTCTGCACATCTGATTACCACACAATAGCCAGGGCTAACTGCAACGTTCCCACATACATTATAAACTTGGGAAGCACTCACCTTGCTGTGCTGCTTTAAAGCACACTACTTAGAGCGCTGTTCTCTGTCCACATTACTAGAGGAGCATAAAAGCTGGTTTTATCTTCCAGGTTTGACCTTGTTCATGACTAGATATGGTTTTATGTTAGAGTCAAAAGTGGTTCTCCAAAATTCTAGGGAAATAAGCAGAGTTGGAGAACTCATAATTGAGTGAGGACAAAGCACAGCTTTAAATGTATTTTGGGTTTTTTCCTCTCAGATAGACAATGCACACAAGCACATGTACATGTTCAGCAAGCACATATCATGTGGAAGTATAATGCTTTCAGAATAATTTCCAGGCTTTTCACTGTAGGATCGGTGCCTGATTGGAGTCAATGCAAAATAGGACTCGCCAACCTTGTATTAGCTCAAACGCTCTAGGAAGCCTCAGCATGAAATAGTCACCAAGAAATATATTTATAATGACTCCCAATCTATGTCCAAAAGGATCCTTTATCTCCTTTTGCACTCAAAATGAAATATGACAATGGCTATAGTAGCACAGTAATTAGTTAAGAGTTTTCTCTATTGGTTGTCCCTCATCTAACACCCAAATTATCAGTAATGACCCATCAGAAGTCCCAAAAGGGTATCAGATCAAGTGGTGGATCCTGGCACCTGAACTCAAAGTCATCTCTATGACAGCCCTAAGGCTGAACTAATACAGGATGTATGAATTAAACAAGCAATCCTCTCCTCAGCTTGTGTCAAGCTTATTCTATCTGAGACCAGGACACAGTGTAGATATGAAAAGATTTAATAAACCCCCTCATGGTCTCTTCAGGTTAAGCAAAAGTCTCTACCAAATACAGAACCACTACCACATTCTTTAAATATTATCTTCTCCTTGTTTCTCTTTCATCCTTTCTAAGCAATAAGTACAGCTTAGACTTTATAAACAATTAATACACTTATCCCATTTGATGCTTTGGAGCAAAGCATTTGCTAAAATTCATTTTTATCTCTAAATATTTTGCCCATCTGATACATTTTCTAGGGTAAAACCAGAAACGTTTTGGCTGAAATAAGGTCATTAGCGTAGTTTTCAAAATGCCTGTGTATACAGCCCCACATTCACAACAGTCACAATAGTCTTTGCAGAGGAAGTTCTTTTGTGTCTGCACGGTACTAGCTCTTTTTCAACCTCTTCCAGTCAAAAGTAAAATAAAAAAATCCAGCTTTCCATACACTTTCTTTTATGCTTTAGATGGCTGATAAATATGGAATGCCACATCCAGAGACCATTTCACCGTCCCTATTACAAAAAGACCATTCTGAAAGGCCATCAGAAGTGTTCAGTGAAACAAACGCACAAACAAAACTGAAAACTGAGCAAGTTTTTCCCTGAGTTCATTTCCAACTTCCTGAAATAAAAATGAAGTCCCCAGTTTTTAAGAAGTGATGCTTCCAAGCAGGTGACTTTTGAGGTAATTTCCCCACAACAACACGGCAACAGGAACCCCAAGGAGCTGGGACTCCATTTCTAGAGTGAGATTAACGTATCACAAGTGTTCAATACTTCTGATTCTAATGGAGTCGTAGAAAAGGAGAAAGAAGAATGGTACATTTCAGGAAAGCTCCTAAGGTCACTGGAGATTGGTTGTTGATAGAATTCTGTTTGTTCACTAAGCATATGTCCCACTTGCATCCAAGAAAATTGCTAAAGATAGGTCTAAGAACATCCACTGAATGAAGCTGTTGGTGCTCTCAAAACCAGCTATATTTAGGCTGGGCTTTACATGACAGCTGAAGGAAGCTTGGAGCCTAAATCTCATGGGTACCAAACTTACTAACATAGGCTTCTTTGAGATAGCCTAGCTTTCTTACAACAACATCCATCCATTCTGGTCTCAGGTGTTTTCAAAGCATGCATACTTCTAGGGAAGAAAAACTCTTTTGTCCCCATTCAGCAAGATTCTTGAAATGCTGGAAACAAAAAAATCAGTTCTGCTTTTTCAGAATAAACCCAAATGCTAAATCAGGCTCTATTTCTCCTGAGTTTGCACAGGAGGAGGAGTGCATGCAGGAGACCATGGTTTTTTTCAGTGCTCTCACGGCTCAAAGCATATTCCTCCCTCTAATCAGGTCTAAGAGCTAGCAACAACTATATATATATTCAATACTAGGTCTTTTTCCCACCACCCCTTTTCGCCCACACAAGATTCCCTACATAAGCTGGATAATTGTTGCCCAAAATGGCAACATATGCTCTGCAATTATCATTAGAGTTAATTAAAGCCTCTATGCAGTAGGTAGCTTTGAATTGCTGTTTACAATCACAGTCTCTGAATATGCTGCAGGTAATTGACAGAGAATCATCAACTCGGTATTGTTGGATTTTTTTGTATTGGTATTTGATAATTTCATTTTGGCCATCACATATTCCTAAAAATGAAAAATTAATTTCCTCTAAAGGCCTGATTCTCCCCATTGCTCATTATTTACTCCACTCTTGTTATTTTCATGTTTTGGTGGCCCTTATTGTACTAATGCTTGGAAGTCCTAAGTTAATAGGGTCCAAAATGAGACAACATACCAAAAAATCTTGTCTTTATAAAAGTGAAAAGGCCTTTCTGCTTTTCAGACCACTGGCAGCACATATCTAGACAAAACACGTGCAACCCAGGACATGGGCTAGAATGGAAGGGAGGCACAGAACTTGGCAAGTCACTTGCACAGAGTTTCACAGAGCCACTGCAAAAGCTCCATGGTTGGAATGATTTGCCACCACTTGTCAGATAGAAGGTAAGATGCACCCCAGTTCTTCTGTCTAATGGGCATAGTGAGTTCTGTGTCTGCACTGTTCAGCTGGGACTTCAGCCTCTTGTAAAGGCTGCGGTTCTCAAGTACCAGACCCTTTTCCCCTCTTACTCTATAATCTAGCAGAAGATATATCTGACTGGTACTAGCAATAACATTTCCTTGATAATATTCCCCCTTTTCTTTCTTGAGGCTCCTCAGAGATATGGTTCCCAGCCATGAGTCCTAAATATGCAGCCAAGTGGACCTCTAGGAGAGCAGAGTCTTTATTTGTTGTGCTCCCACTTTGGACAATCAACTGGAGGCAATTTTTGCAAGTCCTAAATAACCTGTTCCTGTTTAAGCAGAGAAGAACAAGAAGTGTTTGGCAAGTCTAGCCATTAGGGTAAAATATTTATCATGGACCCTTAGAGAAGCAAGATTTCCCTAAAAATAGGCAACCAGAATCTCCATCCTACAGTGAGGACTGACAGCTCTGGTTTCTGATATGTCCCTGAAACCAGACCATTGACTCCCTTCTGCTTCCCAGGATATGTGCTCATGACTCTAACCTATGACAATTAGTGGTCTGGTTCATAGGATGATGCAGGCTGGAAGACAGAGCCCCAGTCATCTAACTTCCACTCTGCATTGAGACTGGTCCCTGGATTGGGGAGATTGAGCCTTGGATTTCCTACCACAGGAGCTGAGAAATACAGTCAAAATTGCTGTAAAGATACCTCCACAGCCTACCTGCCCAGCTGCGGTTTTCAAAAGCCAACTAAACTTAAAAGGACGCTTTCAAGTTTTGACACACAACTTCAAAATCTGTTCTAGTCACATAGGGGAAGGAAGAATACTCGCAAAGCATCATTTGAGAGCACTTACGTTTGTCTTCTCTGGGGATTCCATCTTGGCTCACTTCTATCTTCGGCTCCTTTCCTCCCATTATCCCCAGAGAGCGCACTTAAGAGCTTAGCAAAAACTCCTTCAATGCTTCTCAGGAACAGAACTGTCTCTGACAATTAACCCTTTAATTCATCTTGATAAGCTTTATAGAGATGCCATCCTACCTAGATTATTAATTTTATGCCACCTTTCCCAAGGAAATACTATTACCTCTCTTGTCTCTTGGTAAAGCAGCAGAAGGTTACATTTACACCAGAATTTTGCTACCAGCAATGGAAACATGAGAGGGTCCTGCAAACACATCTAGGGTCAGTCAGCTGGCAAGGAACAGAGCTGCTGGCTCCTCTGAGTTTTAAAGCACACTCTTAGAAGGTTGATGATGTTGATTTGCTACTGAGCACACATCTATTTTTGTGCTGAAAGGGATCCTGCCAAAAAAGAACAACAGTCACTTCACAAATGTATAACTGAATCCTCTGATTCCATCAAAGTTCATTTCTTTCGGACATCCTGCCTTAACCTCTTGAAAATTCAAGCCTAGAAGTGCACAAAGAAGCCACACTGTGATGTATCTGTACTATTCGGCCTGAAGAGACAGAATTACTGATGGCAGCCTCATCGATGTCACCCAAACCAAATATTTCAAAGGCAGTTTTAACTAAATCCAGAGAAGATCTGGATTTAGATCCGTAAGACTGGTATCACCACCTTGTGAGATTAAGAACAGTAACAAAGAGGGATCTTGGCACATACTTAAAACACTCTCACCTCATCCTGAAAGTTTCCATGGTAGAACACCCACAAAACCAGAGCTCTGAAGTGCTCATGGGGGGTTAAGCACTGTTCTTACAAGCCCAAGACAGAGACACAAGGAAGGTCCAGGTGCTTGGTCCAGGCTGGCCTCATGGCTGGAGCTCCAGCATGTGGGAAACCATCAGGAAGAGTTTTACCAGTGCAAAAACGGGAGGCCAAAAGACAGAGCACCCTGGTCAGAAAGGTCTGGCCAGTCCCAAGCACACAGAGTTCCTCTGAAAGCTCATCAGTGACCCACTGCTTTAGAAATACACAGCTGAGGACTAAACACACAAAATTCACCCAACCTTATTCAACTTGAAAAAGGAGGGGGGAAACTTTGCATTAACTCTGCTTCAGCCATTAAGAGAACAAAAGATCTAAATGTTCTCCATGCACCTATTCATTTCCTCCTCAGCCACAAAGCTGATTTCCTAAGGAGAAGCTGTAGGGAGGGACATAAAAAGCACAGATGAAACATTACCTGGACACAAGAAAAGGCACTCCTCCAGGAAGACCAAACCCCAGATGCTACTGAAAACCAAATGGGTTTTAATGAATGGCAGATCTTAGTAGATAATCAGAGAGAGATTAGTAGAAAAGTGGTTAGATCAAAGCCCCCCAACATGGCTTAGTGACCGCCACATCTGAGGGTGGTCACTGAAACCTGAAGGCTAAATTCCCTGTTAAGAGGAGATTTTTTTTCCCCTGTGTGCCCTTAATCAAAGGAGGAAGAAAAGCTCTTTGAAAAGCGCTTTGACAGGTGTGAGGAAGATAAGCAAGAGACAGATCACAACTACAACAGTGTTTAGAAAAGAGAAGACTGTGGATAATCACCACAAATATGCATAAGCTCCATTCTGCATAGTAGAGCATGTCGTTATTAATAATACTACTCATCTCTCTTATAGCACTTTAAGCTTTCAAAGTGCTATACAAATACTAATCACCAGCAAAGGTGCCAAAGTATGCCTTCCACATCCTGCTGATTGCACAGACTGAAAGCACAATAAGTACAACATGTACAACGGCAAACACAGGCCTGAACAATCACCATAGTTAATAATATGACAAAAAAGATTGTGTTCTAAAGGAAAAAAGATATTAGTGTGAATCCATTAGGAAACTATTCTTACCTAGTGCTGTGGAGGCAGCAGCAGACAGAGGAAGCAGCAGATGCTGCTGGAAGGAAGACGGAGCACAGAGGGGACATGGAAACATCTGCAGGAGATGAGGACAAAGATGTCCACAAGACAAGATCTGGGAAAACTTTGCATGCAGACAGGGAGCAAAAGGTGAAGCTAGGGCAGAGGTTCCAGAGTAAAAGTAATGACATTAAATCAGCCAAGAAGGAAGGAATCTTGGAAGTTTCACTTTATCAGGAATGGGGGAAATCAAATAAGCACCTGGCAGTCAGAAGGGCTGACAGGACACAGGCTCGTTCCTTGGCAATAGGAATGAGGAACAAATTACATTAATTTTAGGTAATGATGGGAAACTATTGCCAAACTTCATGAATGCTGGTTAGAAGCTTCCATGAATTAATCCTGTCTAGTCCTTGAATACTCAGGCTGTCAGGCAGTGCTTTCTGTGGAAGTGCTCAGCAGAATGCATAAAAAGACAAAGTCTGTAATTGTACAGTGATTTTCATCGGCAACACAGAGAATAATGAGAATAACAACAACAGAGAGTAGCACTGCACAAACGTTCATTACTGCAGCTGCTGAACACAGCCCCCCAGGAAGGGCTGCAGAATCCACCCACTCTGCTCAAGGCCACTCTGTGCTTTTAAGTGCAGGTGCACCAAGGCAAGCTTTGCCCTAAGCACCTGCCTTTTGAAATGCTTCACCATCTCAAACCATCTCTTCTACTATGAGGGCACCATAAAACCTAGCTTTCTGACCTCAGCTTTTAGTGAAATTTAAAGAGAAAACCTACTTATTGACAAACATATGTCTATTTCTGACACAGGAAGGACACAGAGAACCACTGCTGTGTTCCTAGAACAGAAGCTGTATAAGCTACTTGAAAGGTGCAATACAGAAACTCAAGTGTGCTTTTCAGGCAAATCCTATATGGCCCATTCACTTCCCTGCTAGATAATAGCTGTGCTGTCTCCAAGGCAACAGAGGAGGCAGATCTCAGCAGAGTGTTAAATGGAATTATCTCATTAATGCTTATTTCCTGGGTTACTGTTTCACTGGTTAATACGGAAGATGCTACAGCCACCAGAAGAATCTCAAAGATCCTCTGGTCCATTCTGAATGGGGAAACATGTCAAGCAGTGAGGAAGAGGGTGCAAACTTTTTTCCCTGAAGGTCTGGCATAGCATCCTGGCCTGCAGTGAAGAGAGATTAATGCTGTCTGCATTAAAAATGTACAAAACACAATTCACCGTAAGGCATCAAGATTTTCATACCTGTTCAATGATTCTCAGTGCTTTTTAAGCACTCACAATTTCTATTTAAGTAGTTTGAGGTTTAAAAATATCTTTGGTTCTCAATGTGTCCTATCTCAGGGACACCCCAACGGGTAAAACTGAATGAGATTTGTATTTGTGGCTCCTTCTGAAAGTTTCTACCCTTTTCAGCTTAACAAACTAAGCTGATCCTAGCGAGAGGAAGGAGAAAGACATGAAAGATTTGCTACAGGAGTCCATATCCAACACACATCAATGTCACTGGAAACACTCATACGATTGCCAGCAGGACCTGGTGATGCTTCAGCTCCTTTTCCCATGTCATACTTGACATGAACAATGCATGGGAACAGCTTGTGCTGCGAAGGAAAGCCAAAGCAACTACATCATAGGCAGCTACCTTTGCCTTTCACTTTGCAGGAAACTTGGTCAAAGACTGACACATTTTACCCAATAAATATTGCTTTCTTTTCTGTCTCTTTTGCTCAAGTGTTTGATCATAATTGCTGCCTCTGGTAATTCATTGTTGAATTTCTCATCCTTAAAGCTGACAGTATTTCTCACATCCCTTTTCATCAGATAGCTGGCATTTACACATTTTGCTATGTCTTCTCTGGGGTTGCAGAAATAAATTTCCTCCTCCCAAAAAGCTAAATGCTTCTTAGCAACAGGCAGCACCATCATCAGATTCCTCCACTGCCCTTGGATGTGTTTATTGAGGATGTTTAAAATTCAAGGAAACAGCTGTCAAGAGAGCTGAGAATTGTGCTGTCGGTGTAGCTAAAGAGAATTAGTGAAATTACCTGTTAATAAATATATGCTACATAACCTCCTAAGTAAAAAAAATAGGTTTCCTTATCACATAGAAATGGAGAGAAGATCTGAAATAAGTAACGTTCACCTGAAATAAATGCTATCTGAAAGATGTAGTGAAGTAAATGCATTGCTGGAAGCTATGATAAGAGGTTCAGATAGAAGAGAGACAGCCAAGGCCATCTGACACCATGGCAGCACAGTGGCATCATTTCCACAGCATTTGAGAAAGACTCTGGGGAGCAGCTTTGCCCTTGTGCCCCGAAGAGCTTGTGGCATTGAAAGTCCCACCAAAAAGGAGCTGGCTGGTATCAATATCTTTCTGAATTGCAGCATGCGGAAGAAGGACCGACAGTTCATCCTAACCAACCACGAGTGGGATGAAGCAGTGACTGCCACAAGCAAGACGAGTTCAGGAAACTCCACATCTTCTGCCTGCTCAGTATTATGACAAGGGAAGGAAATCCAATAGCCTGTGCTCCTGGTGGCTGGAGCCACCTTTGCAAAGCTCTCTAGCATATGCAAATACCAGAAGTACAAACATCTAAATGTTGTGCTTCCAGCTTGCCTGCTCCAATACGTGCTACATTAATGCCCTGGAACTTCAGAATGATGTTGTAGAGACATGCACACCTATTAAGCTGAGAACTGTGTACTGTTAGACTTTTGTTCTTTTCTTTTCTAATCTAAGTTACTTGGTATAAAGTCATCCTGGCCAATAAGGGGTCATACCATGTTCAGGTAATACCATAACACAACAAGAATCCAAACCACTCAGTTGCATTGAAAGCTTCGGGACTGATCTCTCAAGCAACATCTTGAAGGACACATCCACATTTAGGAACCCTCCTGAACAGCTGTAGCAGAGATGAGCAAGGAATTCCTGATTCCCACAAGATGGACACGGCACTGAGCCAGCATGACTGAAATAAGATAAGGACCACAGCAACCCATTAAAAGGTAAACTACTCGAACGGGCAAAAGTTCTGCGCCACAGTCCAGCTTCAAATAAGTGATTTACCAGCTCCAACCGGAAAAAATCAACAGCAATTTTCACATTTTATAGAAAACCTTAATCAGGCAGAAAGGAGAAAAGCATAAAAATTGGGAAATGGCGCGTGAAATGGCTGCATTTGTCCTGTGGATTTTCCAGTGGCATTTGTACAGAGCCAAATGCTCTCATTGCCAACCCAAGATGAAAGCCCCCCAGGCACCAGGGCAACTGTCACACTGACAAATTCCTCATTATTCCTCCTAACACAAAGGCAGAAATCAAGCCCTTCCTTTCAGTTATTAAACAATCATTAATTGTGATTTCTGCTGCATTCCCATTGCTTCCACTCCCATTAAAACCATTGACCTGTCTCCCCATCACAACTAATCAGTAATGGGACAAGAACAACCTAGAAACTCTGCAAGCTCTCATGTTTCCATGGTTTTCCAAGATGCACAAGGTCTCAGGAAAGAACATCAAAAGGTCTCATGCATGCTAGATACATGGACTTCAGAATAGAAAGAAACACCTCCTTCCATCAATGAACACACAGACTGGCCATTGGACAAGCGGACAAACTGCAAGTTAAAAACAAGAGCCAGAATGAGAAACAGCAAACCTAGACAGAAACTTTCCTTCTGTCTAACCCTAGCTAAAAATAACACACACCTAAATCAGTCCAAAGTGAGAAGAAGCAGCTGTCTTTTCATCATTTCAGGGAGAAAAAGGAACTTTCAATCTGAAAACTTCTGGCAGGTGATAGCTAATGTTAGAGCTACATGCTGAAAAGCAGAGTCAGAACAAGGAGTCTTACACAGTCCAAATGTCACTGCCCTCATTTAGCCACACTTGTATCACACAGAGTTTTGTGCAGAGTTAGACACAAAGCTTGAGCTTACAACAACTTTTGTCTATCTCAATGAAAATAAGGTTACCTATGGTTTTTAGTAAACCTGCCTTTTGCTAGGAAGTTGGTTTGAATTCAGTTGATCACACACACAATGATGCCTGCACCTGGTTGAAAACCTGGGGTTTCTCATGGTGGTTTTTGGAAGACATCAACACTTCCAGCCAGGAAAAGGGTGAGGAGGGAGGAAAAAAAAATAAAGATCATTTTCCAATCAGCACTAAAGCAGTAAATCAAAAGGCGGTAAGTAAACAGCTTGGTAATGAAGAATTAGGTATTCCTAAACTGAGTGTTGTGCCATGGGCTGCCACAGACAGTGAGTCCTACAGTCCCACCTGCTCCTCTGTTAGGGGTAAGCCATATTCACAGGCAAGTAAAGGGTTTTGACTCTCCGCAAACTATCTGCTCTCCTGAGCAAGTGTGACCATGCAGCACATACAGGAGGCGAAAAAGCTATAACGAGGTCCAGAGCATCTTTATAAATTCACAGGCTTTTCTCCTTCTTATATCCAGGTCCAAAACTCCTCAGACACCTGAAGCTACATCACAGTGGTGTGCTTATTCCCTATATAACCAAGTAACCGACATATTCAGTAATTTTCCTGCGGAATTCTCCCAAGATATTCCTGTGCCCAGTACTATCAATGCTGCTCCGTAACTGCTTCTGGTCGGGTCAGAGTAACAGTGCTTAAAGGCAGATACCAGAGTCTTAACCCCAAAGATTGATCTACCCAACATTTCTTCCGCTGCTCCCTCTGTTTTGTTCTCCAACTCCTCTTTGGAGAGGCAACTTAGTTTACCTCACCCCCCATTGAACGCAGCGTTTGAGGGCGATAGCTGCTCTGAAGTTGGTACTTAACTTACTCTGCGTCAGCTCAGTGGTACTGACTGGCACAGCAAATTAGAATGTATGTCACCTAAGCAATTGACCTCCTAAACAAATATTTTAGCTGAATTACTAACAAGATCATTTTGTTTCTCCAAAACATTATTCTTTGGTCTGTTATCAGGGCCATTTTCCTAATCAAAGTTTCATGCAGCACAGCTATGGTGCTCCATAAAGACAGGGTTTGATGCTATATCATGAATAAGTATCACATCCACAGAGCTGCTCTTCTATCAGCTCAGCTGCAGTTGCCAGTATCTTTTGCTGCCTTATGAATTATATTTTTTCAACAGGTCTTTCCATTCAGTACAATCCATTTCAAAGAGTTTTGCAATAATACTGTGCACTTTGAGATTCTGAAGAATGGAAAATATTTCATCTTTGCAAGTCTGATCTTTTACCAAAAGCACCTTGTAGACAAAAGACAGAAAAACTGACAGATGAATAAAATACAAAGGACAAAGAAAATGGCTCTGTGGATGTAGCTTATTCTCAAGTAAAAAACCCTTTAAAGCTTGGACAGATTAATTATGTTATTGTAGTCAGCAATAACTTTCCACTCATTATTACAGTCTTTCTGTATAAGACAACTGTTATAAAAACCTATAGAAGGAAAGCACACAGCATTAAGATCCCTTTCTATTGCCATTCCTATAGAATAAGAGAAAGAAGGATAGAGAGGCCAGACAGATACCACAGGAATGCTATGTTAAAGCACCCACTCTTAAAGTCATGCCAGGAAGCCAAACAGCCAAAAGAACAGACTTTTTCAGACAAACAGGTGCCCAGGAGGGTGTGCAGAAATGCCTTCACAAATAAAATATTTGTAAAGCCAAAAGGTACTTTTCCACCTTTGGAAGTGGCTCCACCGTCTTCCCATCAGACCCAGAAGGGAGGGGAATCACTGCAGATAACCCAGATCCTCACCAGGAAAGAAGAAAATGTTTCCAAGTGCCTTTGGAGCAGTGTGTGCTGATGGTCACACACCAGCTGGAGACCAACCAACAAGGGGAAAACAGTCCCTGGGGCTGGATTCTCTCTTAACCAGAGTTACTTAGATTTGAAGCTTATACTGCTGAAAGGAACATATTTCTCTAATTCATCTGACTATTTCTACAGGAAGATTGGGTTGGGCTTTCAAAATCATCATTCTGTTCCAGCTTTCCTCTTCCCTCTTCCATATCGCTGCTCATTATAGATGTCCCAACAGGTAGCATTACAAATGGAAGCTTGCAGTCTTCCATCTACTGGACTACCTGGCCAGGGAAAAGCAATCTTAGACGAATTTATTACTCCTGTCCCTTATCAGTGGAAACAGCTGCAAGAGAATCATTCACAGTCACGGGGGAACTTCAATCTGGAAAACTGCTGCTTCTCTCAAAACACAGTTGATCACCCTTTATGTCATAGATTTGGTCACTCAAACTACTCAAATACATTTAGAGTGTTCCAGCTACATAAAAGCAGAAATTGTATATATCTGTGTCCACGTGCACATCTGTGGACATACATATATATGTATGCATGCATACTTGCTCAGGAGATTTCTAGGCCAAGCATTAGATCTGTACATTTAATTGAGAATTTGATTTGTGGTATCTGCTCCATAATGTGAAGAAATATATTTATGACAAGTATATACACAAGATGGAGAGCCCTGCAAGAGTTGCTGGAGCTGAGGAAGTCTTTTTACCAGGAGTCCTGGAAAAGCCTCACCATTAAAGGCACCAGAGACCTCCCACCCCAAAACTTGCTGAGAAAAGGCAGGATAAAGCACTGGAGGGAGATAAGAGTTGGCTCTTACAGGGATCTTTTCCCAGTGCCTGACAAGACAGACAAGTGCTTTGGAGGCAGCCCTGTGCTTTGGACAAGATGCTGTCATAGGTTTTACTAAAGCTCAAAGGCACAGACATTTTCTTCCTAACCCAAACCTTATTTGTAATTGCTCTTTGCTATCTCATCCCATAGGGAATACTGACAGCAAAAAAGTTCCCTACTTTTAGCAGAAGCTGCTGATGTTAAAAATACATGGCACATTGTGAAGTCTTTACAAGCCCTTGCTGTCAGATGGATCTTTGTTCTCTATCAACAAAATCAAAGCACTTTCTTTTCAAATCAGTCTTTCCCCTTGCTTTCCCTCCCCCCCCATGCAGTCTGGCTGCTGTTGGCACCAGTCTTTAGCAAGGAAGAGAGCTACTTATGTAAAGTAAGTAACTACCAACATCTTCCTGTAGCATATCCTAAAGGTCCTCTCTGTTGGACATCTTCAAATATATACCCAGTCCCATTGCACAGAAGTTGGAGTTACAAATTATTTGAACACATATACCCAGAATTAGTCTTTCATCATCATCATCTTGTGCATGATTCCTTTTCCATGTTTTTTCATTTTTTTTTTTAATGGGAAATTGCATTTCCCATTAACATTTTATCCTGGAGCACGGAGAGAGCATTTGAGCAGATGAAGCCAGACAAAAAGTATGTGCGTTCCAGCCAGAGAAGATGGATTATACTTTAGCATAAGGAATTGCATAACCACAATATGATTACATTTAAATACCCCTCATGTTATTACAAAAGTACTTTAATTGGCCAACAGACTTCTCCCAGCACTGAATGTCGGCACAGAGATCTGCATATCATGGGACGTAAGAACCATCACCATATGCCAATTAAAGCAGTTGTAGAGCTGCAGAATAAGGGGGGAAAGAAAAACCCATCACCTTTATGGTTATTCTCCAGTAGCCATTCAATAATCTCTCAATTCTCTAGTTAGCAGACAATTCAACCTCAGTAAAGAACAATACAACTTCAGATACATTCTTCTTGTTCTCCCAGCAGGGAGCTTCCAGCCTCAAGGAACTGTAGATTAAATTCGTAATTAAAGATAAAGGAAACAAACAGTGACAAACTGGAGGACATCCAGGAAAGAGACTAAAGACTGAATCTGACAGGAGAACAAACAAAACCACCTGGCAGATCTAAGGAGGAGGTTTGAAAAGGAAAGTAAAGTGTTTAGATGGCAGAGAGGCTTAATGGATTAGATGCTCCTTTTGGGAACATGAGCTTTAGCCTGATCAGATAATGACCTTTACCCACAGCTTCATTAAAGCCAGAACTGAGCCTGTAGAGGAACAAAGGAAATAAAAATATTTAACAACAGGAAACCAATAAAGCAACAAACTACAAGAAATTCCTATTTGTTTTCCAGTCCCAGCTGACTTTCTTCCCAAAGCATCTCCACAGGAAACTCCTCATCCCATTCAAGTCAACAACAAGACTCTTTCAATACACATCAACGAGATCCTTTGGACACTCAGCTTTATGGAGGCAGATGATCTCTGAAATAAAGCTCAGAAGTACCTGTATTGTGGCAAAGTCTCAAAGCACAGGCTGGGACTTGATAGATCTGTAAACTACCATCATCAGGGGAATGAGGAAACCTGATTCTGGGAGTAAACAGGATCAATTTTGCAGTGATGGATTCCAGCTGGTTGGACTAGATGATCTTTTGAGGTCCCTTCCAACCCTCGGGATTCTGTGATTGGGTTGTTTTATTAAATGGAATATGCAGAAGAGAGCCATGCAACAGAACATTACCACAGGAATGAAAAGGAAAAACAGGAAGTGTCTTCCACACCCTAATGTTACTTTAAGAGTGAAAGGTTTAGGAAAATATTAAAACATATGTGAAAAAAGACTCTGAAAAAAGCTCCATTGCAGATTAAGCATCAATGCACAAGAACAAATAAACCAGTATCAACCGAGTAAAAGTCTGTAACCTCCTCTAGGATTAATGAACTGTTCCATTAATGGAAGACCCCAAATTCAAAGTAGCTTGCAGACCACATGAAATCCAACCAACAGCAACAGATTCATATCAAGTCACCCCCAAACTTTCTTTCTGATATGCTAGGATGGCTCCCATCACTCTTATTCCAACATCTGGTGGCACAGGACTACATCTGCGCCATCAGAAATATCTATATTAAACACAATTACAACGGAGTGACTGAACTCCATTGAAAGTGAACTATAAACCTCCTATCACCCAAGTTCCACATATTTATCCTTTTCCCTGCAGAATATGGAGAAAATAGGAACTTCAGAGCATAGCTTGAACATTAGCAAACTTGGGCTACAATGGACTGAAGAAAAATACACAACTAACAGCCTCTATTCTTTTTTCTCAGTTCTTCATGCCCTTCACACCATATTTTGTTGCTACAGAACTGAAACCAAAGAGAACCACAGAGCCAGAAGGAGGAACAGTACCTGGGGGAGGCTTAAGGGGATCTAAAAAACCAGTAAACAGATAAGGGACATGTGGGTGAGCCTCTCAGCAGAGCCCTGGGGTAAGCAACAGCTCTATGAACTGAGCTTCCCCTCTTCATTCTCCTTCCTTAAAACCAGCTGAGATAGGGATTCAAACATGGCCCATCTCTGGGCCGGGCAGGGGAAGGTGATGGTGATTGCTGATCAGTACCTAAGCATAGCAAAAGTAACAATTTCCTATTTTTATTGCAGATCCTCTTACCCATAGGAAACGTGTTTATCCTGGTAGTCTCCACATCTTGCTGTTCTGGTCTTTAATGCACAAAACTGCCTGCAAGAGCTGGGCTTCATTTTCCCATTCATCATTGGAGGGCTGCTCAGAAATGCCAGGCTGCTGGCAGTGTTTGGTTTTGTTGTTAAGAGAAAGTAACACATCATTTGTTCTGGAGGAACAAAACACTGTCACAGAGACCCTTTTTTGGCTGCAATAGGTGCCCATAAAGCTGTCAGAAGTAACCTTTTGTCCCTTAGTTAATCTGCAACAGGAAACAAGAAAGGGAGGCCAGAGTGATGAACTTGTTGCTAATAAATAGATGAGTATCTGCCTCTCTGCAGCTGAGAAATCCTTCCCATCCACATGTGCAGCCCAGGGCAGCATGCTGGTCCCCAGCCTGCCCTGATTAACACCAACCCACTGCTGCAGGTGCCCCACACTGTGATTAATTTGGCATATGCAGGTTGAACTCCTGGCGCACACTTGAGAGGGCATTAGCTGACATCAACTGTTAAACTCACAGTTGGGTCCCTGTCTCCTAATAGAGCCTCTTCTGTTCTTAACAGCCCAGCTATCAGGAATCAGAATATGCTGTAATTGTTTAGGTTCCAATCAGCAGGAAAATTTCATTAGTTACATAGATGCAGGATGTGCACTTTGCAGAGGCCAGGAGAGGAAAAAAAAATATCCCCAGGATTAAGGAATATCTAAATGTTCCTCAGACACCTGCCTGAAAGGCCTTTCTGACCCAGCTGTGCGATTCATAGATATCAAGATCATTAACTCCTTCCTAAGAAGGCTTCCTATAAATAAACAGCATGGGAATTCAGGGGCATAGATTAAAAGCTTTTTATAAGAGACTGCAACAGGAGTTTGGGCACCTGATTGCTTCTGCACAGGAGCAGAGAAGCAGGACAGAAGGGTTTTATGGGATGGGTGCCTCCACAGGAACATGACCACTGGGTAAAGCCATGAGGCTGCCTGTTTGCAAGCAAGTAGAGATGCCGCTAGAAGACCTTATGTCCTGTAGCAGCAAGAAGTTTGGATAGAGAGCCTCCATGCCTCAGTTTCCTTCATTTCTAAAACAAAGCTAAATATAGGAGTAATATAGGTTAATAATATAATTAATTATAGTAATATAGGTTAATAATAGGAGGAATATAAGGCTGCTGCTAGAGGATGTAGGAAGGCAGCTAGGATGGCTAAGGCCTCCTTAGAATTAAATCTGGCCAGAGGGGTCAAGGACAGCAGAAAGAGCTTTTTCAAATACATGGCAGATAAAACTAACACCAGAGGCAAGGTTGGCCCACTGGTGAATGGGATGGGTGCCCTGGTGACAGAAGATACTGAGATGGCAGAGTTATTGAATGCCTTCTTTGTCTCTGTCTACTCTGCCGGAGGCAGTCCTGAAGAGCCCTGTACTCCTGAGACCTCAGATGAAGTCAGGTCACTGGAGCGGTTTGCCTTAGTCCATGAGGAATGGGTTAGGGACCAGTTGAGCAATCTGGACATCCATAAATCCATGGGTCCAGATGGGATGCACCCACGGGTGCTGAGGGAACTGGAGGAAGTCATTGCTAGACCACTCTCCATCATCTTTACCAAGTCTTGGGAAACGGGAGAGGTGCCTGAGGACTGGAGGAAAGCAAATGTCACTCCAGTCTTCAAAAAGGGCAAGAAGGAGGACCGGGGTAACTATAGACCGGTCAGCCTCACCTCCATCCCTGGGAAAGTGATGGAACACCTTATCCTTGGTGCCATCTTAAGGCATGTCAAGGATAAGAGGGTTATGAGGGGCAGTCAACATGGCTTTACCAAGGGGAAGTCATGCTTGACCAACCTCATAGCCTTTTATGAGGAAATAATATTGTGGATGGATGATGGCAGAGCGGTGGACGTGGTCTACCTTGACTTCAGCAAAGCATTTGACACAGTCTCCCACAGCATCCTCATAGCTAAATTGAGGAAGTGTGGCCTGGATGATCAGGTAGTGAGATGGACTGCGAACTGGCTGAAGGAGAGAAGCCAGAGAGTTGTAGTCTATGGGGCGGAGTCCAGTTGGAGGCCTGTATCTAGTGGAGTGCCTCAAGGGTCAGTACTGGGACCAGTATTATTTAATATATTCATCAATGATTTAGATGAGGGAATTGAGTGTACTGTCAGCAAGTTTGCTGATGACACTAAGCTGGGAGGAGTGGCTGACACACCAGAAGGCTGTGCTGCCATCCAGCGAGACCTGGACAGGCTGGAGAGTTGGGCAGGGAGAAACTTGATGAAATATAACAAGGGAAAGTGTAGAGTCCTGCATCTGGGCAGGAACAACCCCAGGTTCCAATATAGGTTGGGAAACGACCTGTTAGAGAGTAGTGTAGGGGAGAGGGACCTGGGGGTCCTAGTGGATGGCAGGATGACCATGAGCCAACACTGTGCCCTTGTGGCCAAGAAGGCCAATGGCATCCTGGGGTGTATTAGAAGGGGGGTGGTCAGTAGGTCGAGAGAGGTCCTCCTCCCCCTCTACTCTGCCCTGGTGAGACCGCATCTGGAATATTGTGTCCAGTTCTGGGCCCCTCAGTTCAAGAAGGACAGGGACCTGCTGGAGAGAGTCCAGCGCAGGGCGACAAAGATGATTAAGGGAGTGGAGCATCTCCCTTATGAGGAAAGGCTGAGGGAGTTGGGTCTCTATAGTTTGGAGAAGAGGAGACTGCGGGGGGACCTTATTAGTGTATATAAATATATAAAGGGGGAGTGTCACGAGGATGGAGCCAGGCTCTTCTCTGTGGCAAACTATGATAAGACAAGGGGTAATGGGTACAAACTGGAACACAAGAGGTTCCACTTAAACTGGAGAAGAAACTTCTTCTCAGTGAGGGTGACAGAACACTGGAACAGGCTGCCCAGGGGGGTTGTGGAGTCTCCTTCTCTGGAGACATTCAAAACCCGCCTGGACACATTCCTGTGTAACCTTATCTAGGTGTTCCTGCTCTGGCAGGGGGATTGGACTAGATGATCTTTTGAGGTCCCTTCCAATCTCTAACATACTGTGATACTGTGATACTGTGATATTTAGAATCATAGAATAGTTAGGGTTGGAAAGGACCTTAAGATCATCCAGTTCCAACCCCCCTGCCATGGGCAGGGACACCTCACACTAAACGATGCCACCCAAGGCCTCATCCAACCTGGCCTTGAACACCGCCAAGGATGGAGCATTCACAACCTCCCTGGACAACCCATTCCAGTGCCTCACCACCCTCTGAGGAAAGAATTTCTTCCTTATATCCAATCTAAACTTCCCCTGTTTCAGTTTGAACCCATTACCCCTTGTCCTGTCACTACAGTCCCTGATGAATGGTCCCTCCCCAGCATCCTTGTAGGCCCCCTTCAGATACTGGAAGGCTGCTATGAGGTCTCCACGCAGCCTTCTCTTCTCCAGGCTGAACAGCCCCAACTTTCTCAGCCTGTCTTCATACAGGAGGTGCTCCAGTCCCCTGATCATCCTCGTGGCCTCCTCTGGACTTGTTCCAACAGTTCCATGTCCTTTTTATGTTGAGGACACCAGAACTGCACACAATACTCCAAGTGAGGTCTCATGAGAGCAGAGTAGAGGGGCAGGATCACCTCCTTCGACCTGCTGATCACGCTCCTTTTGATGCAGCCCAGGATACAGTTGGCTTTCTGGGCTGCGAGCGCACACTGAAACCGGCTCATGTTCATTTTTTCATCAACCAACACCCCCAAGTCCTCCTCTGCAGGGCTGCTCTGAATCTCTTCTCTGCCCAACCTGTAGCCGTGCCTGGGATTGCTCCGACCCAGGTGTAGGGCCTTGCACTTGGCATGGTTAAACTTCATAAGGTTGGCATCAGCCCACCTCACAAGCGTGTTGAGGTCCCTCTGGATGGCATCCCTTCCCTCCGGCGTTATCAACCGAACCACACAGCTTGGTGTCATCGGCAAACTTGCTGAGGGCGCACTCAATCCCACTGTCCATGTCACCGACAAAGATGTTGAACAAGACCGGTCCCAACACCGATCCCTGAGGGACACCACTCGTTATCGGTCTCCAGCCGGACATCGAGCCATTGACCACAACTCTTTGCGTGCGGCCATCCAGCCAGTTCTTTATCCACCAAGTGGTCCACCCATCAAATTGATGTCTCTCCAATTTAGAGACAAGGATGTCATGTGGGACAGTGTCGAACGCTTTGCACAAATCCAGGTAGATGACGTCAACAGCTCTGCCCCTGTCCATCGGTTTCGTAGCCCCATCCTAGAAGGCCACCAAATCGGTCAGGCAGGAGTTCCCCTTAGTGAAGCCGTGCTGGCTGTCACCAACCACCTCCTTGTTTTTCATGTGCCTTAGCATGCCTTCCAGGAGAATCTGCTCCAAGAGTTTGCCAGGCACAGAGGTGAGACTGACTGGTCTGTAATTCACCGGGTCATCCATTTTCCCCTTCTTGAAAATGGGGGTTATATTTCCCTTTTTCCAGTCGTCGGGAACTTCACCTGACTGCCATGATTTTTCAAATATGATGGCCAGTGGCTTAGCAACTTCATTCGCCTGCTCCTTCAGGACCCGCGAATGGATTTCGTCAGGTCCTATGGACTTGTGTACGTTTAGGTTTTTAAGATGGTCTCTAACCAGATCCTCTCCTACAGTGGGCCTAGGGTCCTCATTCTCACAGTTCCTGCGTTCGCCTTCCAAGACTTGGGTGGTGCGGTCAAAGACTTTGCCAGTGAAGACCGAGGCAAAGAAGTCATTAAGAACCTCAGCCTTCTCCAAATCCCGGGTAGCCAGTTCTCCTGATATCTTCTGAAGGCGGCCGACGTTGTCCCTAGTCTGTCTTTTACTCACTACGTACCTATAGAATCCCTTCCTATTATCCTTAACATCCTTAGCCAAGTTCAATTCTAACTGGGCCTTAGCCTTCCTCACCTGGTCCCTAGCTTCCCGGCCAACATCCTTGTATTCTTCCCAGGCCGCCTGTTCCCGCTTCCACCTTCTATAAGCCTCTTTTTTCCTTTGAATTTTCCTGAGCAGCTCCTTATCCATCCAAGGAGGTCTCCTGGCCCTCCTGCTGCACTTCCTTCTAGTTGGGATGCAACACTCCTGAGCTTGGAGCAGGTGATACTTGAATAACAACCAGCAGTCTTGGCCCCCCCTGCCCTCTAGGGCTGTGTCCCATGGAACCTTACTAAGCAGGCTCCTGAAGAGGCCAAAGTCTGCTCTCTTGAAGTCCAGGGCAGTGAGCTTGCTGCACGCTTTTCTCACTGTCCCGAGGATCTCAAATTTGACCATCTCGTGGTCACTGCAACCAAGGCTGCCCTGGAGCGTCACATTTCCAACCAGCCCTTCCCTGTTGGTGAGCACGAGGTCAAGCATGGAACCTCTCCTTGTCGGCTCCTCTATTACTTGCAAAACTCTCCCTCCATAACTAGGTAAGATACCCTCTAACACGTGACAGAGCAGGATAGCTTGACATCTCTTATTTTTCTATGTATGAAAACAGTATTTTCCATGTTTCCTCCATCTATCCCTGTTCTCTGACGAGAGGGATGGGGTTTCACTAATTCTTTTGAATTTGTTCATTTTATTTCACTCTTCTACTCTGCTTCAGGGCTGGTGGGGTCACTCAGAGCTTTTAACCACCCCTTCCTTGTTCCTGTTTCACACTAACAGGTACCACTCCCAAACTTGTATTTTCTTATTCTTCCCCATCACACCACTCAGACTCACACGGCAGCTCCCTGTTAACCTGCTCTTATTTCTGTTACTGATATAAATGATAGGTTCACCGCTTCACTTGGTTTGTGCCCAGGAACCGCAGCCGGATCCATTTCTCCATGGAGATGCCTGATACGGTACGAAACCCTGGTGGATGCTCCCACAGCTTTTCCTAGGTCCTTTCAAGGTGCACTGAAAAACACGCCTGGACAGGGTACAAATCTGGAAGACATCTGGTTGCCCTTTACCAGTCTAACTGCTTGCCACTAGTAAGTTCACTGGTAGAATTTTGCTAAGCATTTAAAAAAAACATTAAGGCACTTTATGAGGAGATATGCCACTTTAGACTCTTAAGCTTTTTATTACCTATAAGCTGCTCAAGCAATAAAGTCACACTAGTCCCTTAAAAGAGTTTATATCATGAAAATTTAAGCTTGTAACAAGAGAAGAAAGGAAGCCAATTTGAATTACCAATTTCTCCAATTCATACTTTCATTCCTTACTGTCCCCTGACTTAGACTAATTACGCTCTCCACCAGCTTGTCAAAACCCTTCCTATTTCCTCTTGCAATCAGTGGTGTATGCTTTAACAACTCTTTCTTCTAAGCAAATTGGAGGCCTTGCACTTATTCATGCTCTGACATCTTGTGATTTCTGCGTGGGAACAGGATGCATTTTCCTGAGAAAAGAAGGGAAGCTCTCAGCGAGCAGCACCATGGCAATGTGCTGCAAGGAACACACCCCACATGCAGTGCAGTGCTGCACCCCGCTGCTGATGGCCAGCTAGGAACTCCGGGCCACTGTAAGTAGAGCACACCAGTAGTTTGTCCACAGTGTAAGCAGGACAGTTAGCAGATAAAGATGGTCAGATGAGTCAGATGGTCTGACTCCGAATGAAGAGTCAAGCAGCAAAACTTGCTATTCTAGTAGCTTTGTCCTCAATCTGTGTTGCAAAGAATTGTGGGAAATGGATTTAACTCCTCTCTGACTGGAAATAGAAACCAATGGGGCAGGGTTCATTGTCCCACCACAAGTATCAGCACGTAAATTCCTCAAGGACAGGTTAAGCTAACAGGATGAATGCCTTTCCACAACGCTAACAGTCCAATTTCGAGCCAGTGTTGACAGGTTTTGGCCATGTGGCAACTGCCACAGATATTCCCCATGGGCTTTATTGTTCTGCATCTGGGAAGTCCTGACTAAGGAAGGGGACTAGTAAGAAGAATTCATGTTTTCAGCGGGTTATCAAGTTACTTGGGTACACATGTGCCAACATTATTGCAGCACACTGGAATTTCTAGGTCTCCTGCTAAGTTCAGCCCTGGCTGGGTTTTGTGTTACTTTTGAGTTTAAAAAACATCCCAGCTGATGAGGGGCAAAGGTGGAGAGCAGAGGACAGCTCAAAGCCATGACAGTAAAATCCCTTTCAGTGGAAAAGAGAAACAGGTCAGCCAGTTAACACAAACAAGCAAACAAACTCAAAACAAACCATACCACACTTTCCTTCAACTTTTCTTCATTTTTGTTCATTAAAGAAATATTCTTCCTTCAGTACGAAATACTATAATAATCAAATACTGTTCCATCCTTGACCAGGGTAAATGACATCTAGTAATGAAGGTATATCCTTATGTTGTATGAGACAGCAAACAGTTTGCAGGTAGCACAGCCTGATTATTCAGGTTAGTCTCACAAGTGCTTTTCCGGATCACACACTTGATAAAGGAGTGTGCTATCATGCTCTTTTCAGTACTAGGGAACTAGGCTATACAATGCCACTTGCTGAGACCCGTCCACAGGACTGATAATGGAGCTCAAGGTCCTGCCCAGGGAATGCTGTGTAAAGGCAGATGACAGGGGGAGCAAATAACTCCCTCTGCCACCATAACTAAAGGTGATTACAATTCCTCTGCTGGGTTCAGCCAGAGGGACAAAAGCAGAGAGCATCCATCCCAACTGTGCCATAGGGATGCAGCAGGGGCCCATGGAGGAGGCTCTGACCCTGGCTGAAAGCTGCAGACAGTGCTGGCATGAACAGCTGCATCCTGCCACACATGCTACTCAACTGCCTGCTTCTTTGGGAAGAAGGCACAGAGACAGAGTTCCACCAGCAGCAAAGGGTCTTTCTGAGTAAAAATGAAGAGTACTTAAACTTTGCATTAGAACTAAAGATACTCTTATCTCACAAGATATAAATACTTTAACATGGGAGCAGCAGACAACAGTACAGAGGGTAGATGGCAGGATATGCTAGCAAGCACACATGTATTTTTATTCAGGTTTTGCTGTGAAAAAAGCCAGACAAATATAATTTTCCCCACATGGTTTCACTTGCTTTAAAACCAAGACAGGGTGTATTGCAGCCCCCAGCTAGAGTGTGGGTGTCAGAGTAAGGCTGATGGATGTAACATCACCAGAGGCAAGGAATAAGCACAGGAGAACCCCTCCCCTGGCACCACCCACAGCCTGCACCCTCCAAAACCACTGTGACCTACAACAACTGCAATGGGATAAAAGGAGCTGCAGCTTTCAGCCCTGTACTGATAAATAAGAGAGTGCCAAGGCCTGAGCCCTAACACCAAATTAGCACCTACTGCCCCAAGCCCCTGCAGCTTGGGGTTATCCCCTCCCACAGGAGACTTGTTCTGGGGAGTTCCAGGTCAGGATATCCAGAAAGGCACCTGAATGTGAAATAACAACTGATCTGTACCTGCAGATGTACCTACAAAACTAAACACACCAAAAACTGCTGCTGGAGACGGCTGATGCTGCGAGAGGAAAGGCACAAGGTAGGAATACAGACATGGTTTTGGTACGTGGTGCAGTGATGACTTCTGCTAAAGGCTTCGCTTAATTCACTTCACCACTTTGTTCCCCCAAATGTAAAATGGGACCAAAAAAAAGCCTTTGCCTGCTCACACAGGGAAGCCATCAAGAAAAACTGAACAATTATTATGAGGCTGAATACTACAGAGTTTGGAAACATGTCATTATTTTTAAAAGCATATTTTTTGAGCCTGAATTGGGTTTTCAGAAATATGAGTGTGGAAAAGAAAAGAGCCTCTGAATGCCACTATTTTAGTCTGCTTCTCAGCTTGGAGTCATGCCAATGCACCTCCCAGTAGCATTGCCCTAGCACACAGCGGTTCACCTTTGCTATGGCAGGTTCTGAAAGGACTCTGTTAGGTCACCCTCGTCATCTGCTGGTCATTGTAAACATGCATAGAAACTGCAGTGTTTGTTTGCAAAAAGGCTGGTGAAGATGGAAGAATATACCAACACAACACACTGCCACGTCAACCTGGGTGTCAAAAGTATTAATCCCAAGGCTTTTAGAAAGAAGCAGAGAAAAAGCAAGTTTTGGTCCAACGGAACGCCCTGTGGCTCAGGTGGTCACTCAGAGACCACAGGTAACTGTTGGCACAGTCCAAGGAGCACCGTCTGCAAAAGCAGCTTCTCCGCAGGTCTCTGGCAGAACTACCAGGGTAAAAGCTGCCAGAGTAGATCCTCACCTTGCCAAGCCTGAGTCACTGCTGTGAGTGAGCCCCCTTCAGCCTCTTGGACACAGAGGTCACCCAAACTCTATTTCATAAAGAAAGAGCAAAGTGCCAGGTCCAAAGCTGTGAAATATTTCATTTTGTTAAATGGAATGTATTTACCTTGGGGCTTTTTATGGAGTTTGTTGTGAATCAGAACAGAATTGAATTCAAATAAAATTGGAGCAAATAAATCAAGCCCTGCTTTAAAGTTGACTAATGTGATCACCTCAAAACGTGCATCAGCCTAAAATGGGGACATTCTATGGAATGAATTGTTTTAATTAAATATGGTATTTCAGTGTCCTCATTTAATACCTGGGTTTATTTTTACTACTAAGAAATACTCTTCTATTTGGAATTAGCAGGTGGGTGACAGCCTGTGGCTAGCATTTACTCCCTGGTACATTGGTGACCATGCACTAGAGACAGCCTTACTAACCAGCAGCAGTTCTGGAAAGCATGGGGAGGTGACAAATTCAGCTTTACCCAACACAGGTCACCTTTTACACCTGATCCACAGACACTTTTCCTAGAACCAAACATGGCTGATTTCAGTGGCTGCAAAAATGATCCCTGATTCTTGCTATCTCCATTTTGAGGCTGGTCCTTTCCATGTGCATGTCTGATGAGGGATAGAAGATGTCATGGAAACTCCCCCAGTCAGATGCATTGATATCAGGACATCTGGAGTATTTGGGGAAGATAATGAGAAAAGGTAAATATCAGTGACAGATACCCAATAGAAACCATCAACAGCTAATGTCTCATCACCGTGAAGCTATTTTACTGCCTTATTTGCAGGCTTCTCTAATGCAAGAAGAATTTTACTAAGAAACCAGAAGTTTGTTTCAAAGTGCAGCAAAGTGATAAACTGGCCCAACTGCTTCTGATAGATGACTTGTGTCACTTTGCATTTTCTCAAGTTGAAACAAACTCTATTTAAAAAACTCTGTGCTAACTATCAATCAGGAAGCAAATTGAATGAGAATCAAAGCAGCGTGCAAGAATCCTCTCAGCTTCCAGGAGCTTCCAGCCCCACGAGGCCACACAGAGAGGAAGCTGATGCTGCTGCAAAGTTATAAACAGGAGGGCACCCGCTGTGGCCAGGCATCCAGAAACACATTATATCACTGTGGTTTGTGAGCCGAGAGTCTGCAGCAAGGCTCAATCATGCCTTGCCTAGCTGAGGAGCATAAAGACTCTCCCTGGCTCATGTCCTTCTTAATAAAGTACCTGTCTGAAAGCAGGCATAGCTGCTATACATATCCTTCATAAAGAGGATCATTCTTTTATTAAAGGACTGCTACTGCATTTGACAGATGTATTATGCTAAGCAACAATAAAAGACAGGGAAGCCTTTTACAAAATAAATAACAACACCATCCTCCATCACCACCCCCAAAATTCAGGGAAAACATAAAGGCCCAAAGAACATTTAATTCCTTGAAAGCACTCTGCCATACAGCTGCTGTACAGCAAGAGAGGTTTAATTCAAAGCAGAAATTTCCAGGAAAGATGGACATTTAAAGATGTCTTAGAATTATTTTCTTAGGAAACAAGACATCCAAACCTGGAAATGATGATAATTTGGGGTCAGACGTAATTATACGTCACTTACATCTACTCTTTCCGAATAGCTCTGATTTATTCTTCTTTCCTGAGCGCAAGTGGTCAGCTCACAGATCAGCAAAGACCAGCAGCATGGCTTCAGGAGCTCGTGTCGACAGGGATGGAGGTAAAAATTTAGGACGTCAATTTGCTATTCATAAAACACAAGCAATAAGAAAGAGAAAATACATTGTTCCTATATTTCTATTGCTTTTATATTACTTCAACATTATCCCCCTTTACTGTCCTAATGCCTGTTCCACTTAGTCTCCGTGTGATGCTTTCCCCAGCAGCTCTGTGGACATGCTGGTGTGATATCAACACCACCCCTTGCCCAGAACAGATAAGGTCTCTTTGCAGCTTGTTTTGACTATAGCTGCACAAGAGACATTGGAGATAAGTGGTTCTGAATTGAGTGGGTAGGGAACCATCCAGAGTGGAGCAAAACCATGCCTGAATTCCCAGACGGCTCTGAATGGTCACAAATCAAAGCAGAGATGAATTACATCTTCACCCACAGCAGAGAAGTCATTCTGAGCAAAACCAAAAGCAAACAACCTCTCCACACCCCATTTCTAGCAAAGCCATTTGGGCAGAAAGATATCTCAGCTGCTCCTCGAGCACTTAAGATTGTGCCCAAATGCACCAGAGACCCCCAGAAATCACTGAAGTCCTGCAGCACAGGAGTGAAAACAATTGTCTGCAGAAAGCTCTTCCACTGAAGAGAAAACTCAGAAAAACTCACTGCAGAAAGCTCTTCCACTGCTTGAACCAACATCCGCCAGAAGGAAAGTCATTTAATGCAAACAGGAGAGAACCACCACAACTTTGGGACTGTGAGGAGCTAAACCACAGGTATGGAGCTACAGAAGAAAAAGAGCACAGGAAGGAGGTAGTTTCTGGCAAAGCACCTACCTCTCCCTCCACACCAGCAGTCTCCACTCCCTGAGACAGTGAGACATGGGCAGACTGTGGACTTCCTCCTGGCTGCCCACTCCAGCCTAACCCACCCAGTTTAAGTAGGTTTTAAGGCCAGAAAGGTGGTGTTTTCTTGGCAACATAACTGCTGGGCAGTAGCAAACTTGCTATTAAATCCTAGTGAAATGAAGGCAGCTGCAGAGGGTTTCATGTTCTGCTTTGTCAGTAAACACCAGTATCTTATTTCCAATCATGTAGGGGCTTTAAGACAGACTTGCCATTCTGGACCCTCTTTTTCCAGAGTTGAATGCAAACCTGCAGAGCAACTGCTTTTTTACAGGTAGCATGGAGCCATAAGAATAAGGTTTTCAGAAGAAGAGTTAAAGTAATACTTACTCATTTGGCAACCCCAGCAATCACATTCCTTCATACCTGTGAGTTTCCTTCTCCCAACCCCATGCTCATTCCTTCCAGCCATATCCCTTCCTCTTGCCATCATTGAAGCCAATGCATGAAGGCAAATGCAGGGCACATTTGAAGCCCAAACTCCTGAAAACATAGACCCTGCCTTAGTTCTAGTGTTGATGATGAAGGTGATTTTACCCTGCACAGCAAATAGTCCATAGCAGGGACATTCAGTAGGAGTATTAATTTATAAGCTTAGATATGAGGAAATTGCACTCTGCTCATATAACACACGTGGCCATAAAGAAAAGTGGCAATACTTACAGGTAATAAAACTCACTATTTGAAAACAGCTGCACAAACCACTATTCCAACTATTTCTCTTAAAGTATTTTTCCTTCTATGGAAATAATTTTGCCTCTGATGGTGATGGCTCTCTTCTAGATTATTGCATTTCAAGGCTTTGCAAGCTGAAAGAGACACCTGCCTCTTTCACCCTTCTCCCTCACCCACTGCACCAGCTAGAGCCCTACACAGGTGTGTAACAGACCAGGGTAAGAAAGGGGTTTTTTTCACCCTGCACAAAAGAGGTGATTTCAGTGGGCACGAGCCCTAAAGTAAGATGGTCCAGAGAGATGTCGGAAGTACCAGCAGCTCTGGGGAAAACTGGGTGATCTGTGACCTGCACCGAGTGGGAAAGCAGCAGAGGCTACATGGAGCAACTTTAGATGCCCAGATGAGAGGATCCCAGAAACTCATAGTATTAAACTCAACTCAGCCAAGGAATCCATTCGCCCATAGACACATGGTAGTGTATTTTGCTAGTCTGTACCATGTCTAGCCTCCAGCATGCCTATGAACACACAGCACTTTTGAGGAAGCCTAACCTTGACATTCAGCAAACTATGTGAGTGATTGTAATACCCTCCCAAGCTCCCTGCTCAGATTCACCTCTCCCGCTTCCCCAAAGACTTTTCTCATCGTCCCCTTTCTCCTGAGTTAACAATGACACTCAGTGGCCAGGAGGATTCCCTGCAGTCTATACTCATGCTACAGCATCCAACAGCTAATATTCATTATGCATTACACACAGCAAGTGTCTTCCATGAGTTTTAGGATACTCAGACAGGGTTTAAATGATATGCAAAGATCATGGAAGAAAAAGCTTAAGAGAAAGGTGAAGGAAAACCACGATCTTTTTTCCAATTTGTGGAGTGACCTGGGAAATATTTTCCATCAGTCCACATCCAGGCTATAAAAAAAGGCAGGCCAGAGGAGGCGAAGGCAGCTCTAGGTCAAATTATTGAACAGGCACATTCAGAGAACATGTAGTCCAAGCAAATGACACTGGTAACAGATAAACCCAGATCACAAGCTGAAAAGTCAGGTATTTATAAAAGAAAACTTTCATTCCGTTATCCTCTCCCACCTCCAAGGATGGACGCAAAACAACTGCAAGAAGCACAACGTGAAAGCCTGCCTCTGGAGCTTTGTCCTTTTGCTTTCTTGACACAACAGAATTTTTATCAGTTCTGAGAAGATGGAACATGATGGGTAACTGAAAGAGAATCAAATGAAAACACTATTGTGTGTGGACAAATTGGTGATGAATAATTTGAGACCATTTCCAAACAGCATTTAATCAGAAGGTTTGAAGGATTCTTATATGTCTCTCCAGCAATACAAATCACACTGATTTGATGCCTTTCAGTTTGACCTAGGCATAAGAATCTTCTTTCAATGAAATAAACATTTGATCTACAGCATTCCTGTTCTGAAAGGAAAGCGAGTAACTAGGTATCACACTTCAGCCATTGTAACATTAGGCATTTCCTAGAGTCTGTCTGCCATAGTAATCTCCTCTTCCCTAAAGTGTTGTCCTTATTATTTTTCAGGATAGAGTTTGGCACTTTTATCAATATATCCATTCAGGCCTGTATCTTGAGCAGAAGCACAGAAAGCAGGAAATACTCTTCCCAATTATTTTACAATGTAAAACACGTCATTTTAAGTGCATACAGTGATAGAATATTAAACCATGGATTTTACTCCTTCTAACAATACCAATTCCCCTCATTTAAGATCCCTCATTTCTCTTAGGACTAGAACATTAATGCACCATGAAGGATTTCCATCCTATTTACTTGCAAAAGAAATTCATTTAAATGTCACACAGGGTTTTGGTTTTGTTCTTATCATGGTGGCATAACTGTGTTTTCCATCACTTCAGAGAGAGCACTAATAAGATACACCTTATTATTAAACATTATTACAGCTGCCAAGTCAAGCACTCAAAATACAGCAAATATAAGAATTCAAGTTTAGCTCCCAGCAGGTATAGATATATGATTTTAACTTTATAGTAAGATCTGCCTTTGAGTTCTCTGGACTTTTTATCCTCAGAACTGC
Source organism: Psittacula echo (assembly GCF_963264785.1). NCBI lineage: Eukaryota > Metazoa > Chordata > Aves > Psittaciformes > Psittacidae > Psittacula > Psittacula echo. The sequence goes on along the minus strand of NC_137750.1, from coordinate 8,958,191 downwards.
ACTCACTGAGCATAATTTAGGCACCTGAATGAGCCCCTGATGATGGCGATGTCTCTCCAAAGCCTACAAGAACGTTCAGGGACCAACCTGACTGCACTGAGTATTTGTCAATGTCCACCACATACTACTGCTAAAGGAACATCAGTAAATGAGACATTGAAACATCAGAGTACTCAAATAAGGAACACATCACTGAAAACCATTTGCAAAAGCCATCATTTAAGCAACTTCCTCAGCATCACATCAGCAGTCACTAAAATTTGGAGGGGAACTGAACAGGCACAGGGGCTCCCCGCAATGAAGCATCCTCAAGTCATACAGAGACATCCCATTTGCCATCTAGCCCATGAAAAGAGCTACAAAACACACACACCGAAGGACAGAATTTGAGAGGCATTAGTGGCTGGATGGCTCATCTAGGTTGCACATACTCAGAACAAACTAACACAGTTCAGAACTGATAAGCACATTGCATGCCCTGAAAGCCACCTGGTCTTTCTTAGGGCTAAAGGCAGTATATAATTAGCTCAGTTTCTTTAAGATGAATAGCAGGCTAGCAAGTAGCATCCTTAATCCTCACCCTTCCTTCCCATTTACCATTCCAATGATGGAAAGGTAAACTAAAATGTTCCAGTATAAAGAAGCACGAGAGAAACAGGGGATTCTACTTCCCATAAAATATTGACTCACTGACAAAAAACCCAAAACATTTCTGATTATTAAACAGACATTTAAATTACAACTCAGAATGACTCCAGCTGCCAAAATAAGAGAACTCAATGTTTCAAAGCTCCAGCACATTAACATCATGTATGGACTACATGACTTTTAAAGGTGTACTACTGACAGACAGGGTACGCACAAAGTGATCACACGCTAGTTGTATAATATGCAGTTTATTAAACAAGCACACTAAAGCAAGCACACTAATGTGAATTAGGTAAATATCTCTATATACATAGTGAATAAGTACAATCAAGCAAATCAGAGATACAGGTATATAAGTAAAGTACCAACAAAATGTTAGCAATGAGTTAAATCATTACTGTATAGATAGAACCTCGATTAAGAAGAACTACATCACCAATTACCACTGAATCATCATCCAGGCCCACACTTCCAGCTGGGAAGCCCTATTGCAGCCAATGCCAGGAGTCTCAGGTAATTGGAAAATTCCTACTCCCATAGGTGAGGCTTCTCTCATGACCACAAGAAGGTCCCACTTTTATACCCTTAGAAATACAACTGGCTTTGTTAGATGCTGGTTAGAGATGCCAGATCTCTAATCATTTACCCATGGGCCCATGCGGTTTCTCATGATCTCACCATTGTCCATTCTGAGAGCATTGGCCAGGCACCCCAGTGCAGCCAAGTAGAAAGGTCATAGAGCAGCTGCACACCTATGTTTTCCTGTCTCTTTCTGACAGTCACAATGAACATAAACATATATACTGTACCAAATACACTGTGACAAACAACATGCTCTGTTATGTCTCTCAGTCATGAGGGAATTGACTCTCATCTAGGTTCCCATCCATTACGTTTTCCAACCCAAACCATTATGATTCTATAAATCCCTACCAGATTAATGAACTAGGAAAGCCATCAAAATGACCTCAAGTGAGAAATTTTGCCCACAGTACTCAGCTTCCCTAGTAAGACTCGTGCAGGATTTACACCAGGCAGGAATTCAGCTTAGGAAGAAACTCAGCTCTCCACAAACATTTGCTGATGGAACGAACTGCACGTAACCCTACTGCCTCAGTTACACAGGACATATTAGCCAAGCAGGTCAGTTTATTTCCACGGCATGTGCTGAGCATGTAATTGCACAGCAAGCCCATGCCATCCAGTAGTTATAACCAACCTGCCAATTAATTTTCTCTTTCCCCTTCCTCAAGCCTGCAGCTGCTACATAACAGTGATCACACTCTGCCTCTATTCAAACAACCTACAATAAATACACAGTTAACCAAGAAGTCTATTTAGCAAGTAATAGCTGCAATTAATATTAATGGCAATTACACATGCATATTGCTGGGAAAATTAGTGTGTATGGGGTTTACTTACTAAGAGCTGGGAGGCTGTTGGAAAGCAAATGAAGGTCAGAGATTAAACTTGTTACTCAGGCCTTGCTTAGCTTAGATCACCCAGCAAATGGCTTCTCAAGCTTGGAAGGCTCTTGTGCAGGTATTCCATGAGGTTTCTTTAAAAAATAAGTTGTTCTATTGGAACAAGAGAAGCAGGAGCTCTCCCAGATTTCTTGATCTCTTCCCCCACCAGCCCGGATGCACAAGAGAACTTTTATCCAAAGCCCAGGCACCCCATAGAACTGTGCAAGCAGGACATGTGTGGAAATTCTCTCCTTTCCCACCTCAGCTTTCAGAGGCCAAATCTTTGTCCTGAAAATGTATCAATCAAACCCCCTGCCTTCTCAATTGTCTATGAAAATCACACCTTAGGATCTTGCATTGCATCCAAGTGAAAATAAAGGACAAGCAAAATATCAAAAGAGGAACTACAGGTGCTGAAGAGGTAAGAGAAGCATGCTGTGTAACAGCATAATAAAAAGAGTTTATTCCTAGCATTTTACCTGTGGAAAACAAAACACTTCACAACAGTGGCAAACATTATAATCTATTTACAGCAGAGACTGAGGCATAGCAAAGATTTTAGCAAAAAATCCAGCAAACCAGTAACAGCATCAAGAATTGCATCAGCCTCCCAGCAGCCTCTTCAGTGCTCCACACCCAACCTTGCATCGCTGGGGGATGCCAAACAACTGACAGGTGACTGGGGAAAATGAAACACCAGGAATGAAGAGGAATAAGAGAGATTTGTATTGTTCAGTTATCCTGAATGACATTCAACTGTACTAGCTTTAAATAACTGCGGTATATACGTCTTCATCAGACCTATTCAGAATGAGATGAATCAAGTCCAAGAAGTGCTTTTTCTCTGCTTTCATTTCCACTGCAGGTTACCTCAACGGCCACACTGACATAGACATTGACACTGCAAGTGCTTAAACTTTACTGAGAGTTTTGTGCCAGAACTCTGTGTATTTCCCTGTGCAAGAATAATACCAAGACAATGAATACACCTCTCAAAGTCATCCCTATTGAGACAGAGAAACAGGCAAGTATTTATCTAAGCTCTAACTCCAAAATGTTCCTATCAGATCCAACACGTAACCCTTTCATATGAATAATTTCATTGCTATAGATGAAAAAACAAAAACCAAACTTACTTTTCTGGTTCCTATCAGCCAAAGTTACTTTTGGAAATAAAGCATTGAAAATGGACACTTTTCAGCCAAACCCTACAGAAGTTCATGTTTGGCCAAGGACAGCTTGCTCTCAGTTCTCTGAGAAGCAGCTAGAAGGGTTTGGGGACACAGATTATTTTCAAAACTAAAAAAATCCAGCATTCCATCAGGAGGTGCCAACAGCCCTAACTCAGGTGAGTAAGTGCCATGTGCTGCCTTGCCACAGTGATGTAGTGGGAAGGAGAGTAGGACAAAGATGAGCTGGAGATGGCCCTCACAATGGCTCCTACCACATCTAGGCAGCATACATGTTTGTCTGAGGTCCAGAGCATGTCCACAGGTACAAAGAAACTTCACCATCTTCTCCATAGGCAACCATCTGTTCTTCAGTCTTTCTTTTCAGTGCAAACATGCAGCAACATGGACATTTAAAAAAATAAAATACACAATACCCCTTAAGTAGTAAAAGCTCTTTGTTTTGCAGTGTGAACACAATGCTGTGCTGAGCACTGCGAACTTACAGCAACCCAAAGCACTAGTGGCCCCAGGCATCCTAAAGCACATTGGTACTGTCCTGCCAGCCAGTGTCACTGGGGAGTCAGAAACACTGAGACTCTGACAAACAAGTGACTCATTTCTCGGGCATCACTGAGCTTCAGCTGCTCCAACATCCTCACCAGAGAGCATGCCAGAGCATGCAAACTGCCCTGATATGCAGGCAATTTCAAGACATTTCTCCATCCAAGACTAGAAGAGCAGTATCACTTTACTTTTTCCTTGGAATCACATTGATTAAACTGCTTTAAACTCATTCATGGCAAAAGGCTGTTCACACAAATGGTTCCAGCTGCAGCAACCACCCAGATGATTATTTCACTTGGGCACTGAGGCTGATCGGACACTGTAGGCGCAGTCCAGGCTGACCCAAACTCAGCAGCACATACAGCTGCCACAAGCCTTCCCCAGCTCTGCTTCCTCCAGAGGCACTGGCAGCAACATCCATATTCTGTCAGGTCCAGACCTAGGCTGATCATTCCTGGGCACCCTGACCCTATTTTACAAACTGTGTGGCAGATTTTTTACAATCTGTAGGAGAGTCCTTAGTGGAATTGCAGAAATTTGAGGCTACAAATGCAATTTAAGCAAAGGCTCAGTGGGGAAGCAAACATCAACACAGCTTTATGGTCAAAACAACAACAATTTTTGCTAAGAACAACCATTAAGCCCAGAAAGAGTTAAACACAAATCACTGTCCCAAAAATCTGTAAATAAATAGCAGACATTTCTAGGCTGAGGCAAGGTCCTCTTATCAGCCTGGAAGGAATTTATATCCATGAATTAAGCCATAAAAAGATATGCTTATGTAACAGAAGAGTTTATACAGCATCAAAGGGCTCCAGGCGCTGCTTTAATGCCTCATAACCTTCCAGGCTCTGGAGCACTTTATATTTATACTCCCCCCTTCACTACCTTCAAGGTTTCCTGGGATTTTAGCATAGCACTGTTGCATTTTATTTTACAAAATTGAAATGTGGTTTCATGCCATGTTGGCATGTGACTTCATTGCTTTGTCAAAATTAAAAAGAAATAAAGCACCATGTTCCTGTTCACCGCCTTTGTCATGTACATGAAGTTTATTTTGTTAAATAATACTAAGAGCTGAAATCAACAGTGATCCAGCACCTGCTACAGGGCCAACCACACAGCCATGTGATGTTCCCTCAATCACCCCGGGATGTTTTGTTGTTTCATATAGTCAGACAAGCAGAAAACACAAGGCATAGCTGGTGCAGCACCTCTCAGGCAAACTGCTCCTGACTGCCAGTACATTGGTGCTTGCTCGCAGAGCATCTACCAAAACATCCCAGAAAGTCTCTTTGTTGTTAATGATGGACTGCATTTGGAAATAAAGTGCTTTCAAATGAATGAACAGCTAAAGAACTGTACCCTAATAAAGCTGAATTACATGATTATGGGCAGCTGCTTAATCAGCCAAAGACCTCAGTTTTAACGTCAACAGGGTCAACCTTTAGGGTATTTGGTTTCTGTGACTGTTCAATCTTTGACCTCTCTCCACCCAGTTTTCTCTCTATATCCCACAAATCTTGTGCTATATAGAGATATACTACCAGAATAACATAGATCTGCAGCCATTGTCTTGACTATCAGCTGGCGAGTGATGAGCAAGGGGTGCCCACTCTGCCTCATGCTTCTCCTCTTCACTGCGTGTCCAAGGGCCAGGTTCAGTGGCACCCGTGTGGCAGCAGCAAGACCAGATGAGCTCTGTGTTTACAAACCTACATCAGTCATTTGGGGAAGGATCTCCAAGGGCTAAATGTCATAATGAAAAATTATTTGGTATTCATCCAAACCCAAAAAAAATCAGTCTCATTCAAGCCAGAACACCTCACCCTTGAATTCCCTCCAGGCAAGATCAACAGCAGATGACAGTGTCATGCTTTATAAATGTCACACACAGGGCCAAAACTGCTTCTGCCTTCACTGATTAAAAGGGATGAGGGACTGTTATGCTCATCTGCTTTGGCCTCCTGTGTTACCTGAGCCAGGGAGCTCAGCAGGAATCATTCTAGTTTGAAATTGTCAGGAATCACCCCATTGCTACTCTGAAAACACACATTTTTTCCAGCTATTTTCTTTTGGGGAAAGGAAAGGTTTTGGCTACTATGGTTTTATGTAAACTGTATGTATGTGAAAAGGTACTTGTATGATATTACCCAAAATACAGTGTAAGCACAGTTACCCTGTACCATCCTAATATGTTCAACTACGTATATACACATATACACACCTCAACGCCTCTATGCCTAAAAGGCCCACAAAAAACTTAGTTTTATATTAAGAAAAGCAACAGAGGTTCAGAGCAGCATGTGCAGAGTTTTAATACCAGTGCTAGTCATAGAATCAGAATGGTTTGGGTTGGAAGGGACCTTGAAGCTCATTCAGTTTCAATTGCCTGCCACAGGCAGGGACATCTTCCAGTAGAGCAGGTTGCTCCAAGCCCTATCCAACCTGGCCTTGAACACTGCCAGGGATGGGGCAGCCACAGCTCCGGGCACCCTGTGCCAGCACCTCAGCACCCTCACAGGGAAGAACTTCTGCCTAAGAGCTCATCTCAGTCTCCTCTGTGCCAGTTTAAAGCCATTCACCCTTGTTCTGTCACTACCTGCTCTTACAAAAAGCCCCTCTCCAGCTTTCTTGTTGGCCCCTTTAGGCACCGGGAACTGCTCTAACATCTCCACTGAGCCTTCCCTTCTCCAGGGTGAACCAGCCCAGCTCTCTCAGCCTGGCTCCAGAGCAGAGCTGCTCCAGCCCTCACAGCGTTTCTGTGGCCTTCTCTGGACCCACTCCAACAGCTCCACGTCCTTCTTATGTTGGAGGCCCCAGAGCTGAACACAGGACTGCAGGGGGGAGGGTCTCAAAAGAGTGGAGGGGAAGAATGCCCTCCTCAACCTGCTGGTCATGTTTCTTTTGTTGCAATACAGGATACTATTTTCTGGCTTTCTGGACTGCAAACACACACTACCAGGTCAAACTACGTAAGAGCGGGATGGCCTGAAGTTCCCTTCTCCAGCAACTCTGAAGTCCTCTTATTACGTTAAAATAAAAAAAAAAGGAAAAAAAAAAAAAAAAGTGTGTGTTTTTAAATTAAAAAACCAGGGAAGCTGTGAAGTGGTTTGTTGTTTTTTTTTTTAGGGTCCAAACCAATCATAACGACATACTTTGTATTTATAAATGCACATGACTCATTCGGGCATCTCTGCTGAAGTGGTGGATTTCTTTCCAGTAATAGCTGAATGAGTTTATCAAGAAAAGCAAACCACCATCATTGATAGGCACACTGAGAAGCTGGAGAGAGATTACAAAATCCAATTGCATTTGACACTTCTCCCAGCTCCAAACAGCAAGTACACAATTCCACAGGACTCTCTGTTCCTGGAAGATACAGCCCCAGCTCAACTTCGTATATCAGCTTGCCTAGAACAAACATTTTGTACTTACGAACAGCATCTTAATTGACGAGATGAAAAAAGCAGAGCATTTATTCCACATAACAAATAAGCATGCATTTTCTATGTCTTCTGCCACATTTCCAAGCATAAGGATAAGAACAAACTCCTGAACACATCAACAAATCCCATGTGCCAAAACTGTAAAGTAGTTGCAGTTTTCATGCCTGGGGCTCTACCCAGGTACCAATGAAACCTGACAGCTCTTCCAGCATGAAAAGAGTGTGTGTCTAGACAGACACACGCTGTGAATTAGATCGCTGTCACTTGACTCGTAGGACTCTCCAAACTGAGTTATGATCTATTTGTATATCTCTGACTTCTTGCATATCCCTTAACCCTTCAATATCTTTGTCATGTAAACCACAGCATGAAGCATATTACTGCATTAATACTTCAAATATCTTTAATGCTTTAAAATTTTCTGTAACTCAAATTTTCAGATACTGTGAATGAGTTTCCAATGATAAAGGCAAAATGATTGCTTCCCATACCAGAAATTGTAAGTAGCTCTTATTTACTTATATCTCCCAGCAGAAGTCACAGATGTTTGAATTCATTTTTGTTAGGGATTAACAGAAGACACAAAGCTTCATTATTAAGTAGTCAAACTAATTAAATTACAACAGCTTGGAAAATAATTCCAGATTTGCAATACAAAAATGTTAATTCCCAAAGATGTCATTCTCAGTCCTGACCTGGCTTCTTTAAGCTGAAATGGCAGAGGGCGGGAGCATTTACCTTAAGAACTTTTACAGTGAAAATGAGTGCTGAAGTGAAGTCCCAAGCAATTGAGCACATGAAATGAACACTCCAAAGTAGGTACAACAGCAGGAGCCACCTCATTTGGCAGGACAGCATGTAGCTGAGCCCTGAAGTCAGCAATGATGCACAGAACTGGGAGCCCACTCAGTTTTAGTTTAGAAACATTTAAGGCAAAAAGAAAGAGTATTTCCACAGTCTGACTTACACAACTATTTTGCTTTCAAACAAGAAACTCCATTAAGATGGGACTTTCTTGAATGTGTATGTTTTCTGTCCCTTGCCTGGCATTTTCAGCAGACCCTGCAATGCTAAGTTGGAGGACTGGTCAAGAAGAGCTCTCCAAAAAAGCCATGCAAGCTTTCTCCATCACCACCTACCATTTGCTTCTTCCTGACCTATGCAGGATAGCAGCTGAGACACAGTTATTCCCAGAGCTCTCAATCCCCAGGGCCAAACTGCATCAGCACCACCAATGGAAATGTCCCTGGAGCCATCTCTGCCATCTAACAGAGCAACTGGAGATGGCTTAACAGAACCATACTAGAAACTGGGTCTTGTATGGAGCTTCCTTGCTTCTTCCCTACCTTGGTTTTATCTTTGCAACACCCCCCCAAAGCCTAAATTATGCAAGACTGACACAGAACCCTCTTTTTCCTGACATTCAACTCACTTTTTTATATATGTACATTCACACACACTTGGACCACATTTCACCCCCTCTGGCATGTCAAATTCTGATATAATTTATTAATCAGGTGAGACAACAGTCTCCAAGAGCCTATTCTTGTGTTTATGTTGAAGCAGCAACACTGCCAAATCCAGAGGACTGCAGTGTCCAAACTAGCAGTTATTTTGGCAGTGTGTAGAACTACATGTGATGTATCCAGCACAACAGCAAAAGCTCTAGCAGCTTTTTCTGATCTTTTTTGAATGGAACGGGGGTATTTTTCTTAAGTGCAAATCATCTAATATTGCAATAGTCACAAAACTCATTAAGCCAGCCCAGACAATGATCACACCATAATCGTAATTCCATTTAAAGCACTTGCCTCTTTCAAGAGGACCAACACAATACAATCATCAGAACATTCTTCTGGCAGTTAGCATCCTTATTTGTTGTGAGGGTGAGAAGTGAATTGAAGCTTCCTCTTTTTCTTTTGTTAAGGTCCCAATTAGAAAATCAGTGACTTCCTAAGGTTGCCACAACATTTCAATGTCCCAATTTTTCCACTGAAAACCACAAACTTCATTGCACTTCACAAGCTGAGCAAATTGAGCTCCTTGCTTGTGAACCAGTACCAGTATGACCTTTACTAATCATCTCCTCCTATTTAGAATAAAATTCATGTTTCTTTTGACTTGTGGGTGTTTTGCAAATGCAGTAAGAGAATAACAGCATGGTTGCTACAGGATGAGAATGCAGCATGTGAGAAGAGATAATCCCTCACCACATCTCACAAGCCCACATGCTTGCAGGAAAGCAGAACATTCCCTAAAAAACAGCATGCTAAGGAGATGGACTGCAAAAATCCCATTATATAGCACTGAGTGGAAGCGCCAGAAAGCCACCCCTACTGCTGTTGCCCTCACATCCCACCCTGCACCTGCAGGGAAGAAGTTGCTGTGTAGGTGATGAGAGACACAAATCTTTTCTGACAGCCTGACAGCAGGCTAAAGCCACCCAAATCTGAAAATGACTGTCTAAGAACAGGCTGGTTGCCAGCTATCCAATATCAGCTGAACCTTGCATTCATTTCTGAGCTAGAAAGATGCTGTGTAGCACTTGTTCCATTAAGGACTGTGTGCTTTCACATTTTAAAGCTGACAGGTGAAAGATACAGATAGAATAACTTCATGTCAGTGGGATAAGCAGTTTTCCAGCAACCTTGCCCAACCATTCACCATTTCCTGCAGTTCATGAACTAGAGAACACCAAGTGAAACTACAAGGCAGCAGCTTTTAAACAAACACATGGAAATACTTCCTAACCACAACTGTGTAATTAAACTGGGGAATTAGACTGGGGAACAGTCTGCCCCAGCATGATATGGCCAAAAGCCAGTGAGAAGCCAAAACTGCTCATGTCTCCATCACCCCTTTCTGATGATCACCATCCACAGTGATTTTTTTCTCTCTTACTCCTGAAGATGCATACAAGGAGATCATTATTAGCTTGACCTGGTTTCCTCAGAGATCCTACAGCAGTAAATCCAGGGACAGGATGAACTTTATTAATATGAGATGTCCTAGTTTTTGTTCCTCATAAATTGTTTCACATTAATGATTTTTCTTTCCTCTCACACAAAAGTTAGGGCATGAAATAAAGACTACAGCTAGAGCTAATATGGCTCAAATCAGCTCGCAGTCACAGACAGAGAAAAAGCTGTCAAGCTCTCCTATGCATAGCTATAACACACATCTTACAAGTTGTAGCGATGCATGTGGGCAAACGTTTTTGAATATCACCAAGAGCTAAAGCAAGTCTTTAATCAAATGCATGCTTACGCTTCCCAGATTTCAGACCGCTGAAGCTTAGACACAGAAAATTTGACACAGAAAGTCCAAGCAATAGCATGGGAAGAAATGCAACTAGGGAGCTGGACAGGCACTGGGAGAAGCATGAGTGAAGGGCTAAGGAAGGAATGTAGTCCTAAAATCAGGAGAAAAGACTAAGCAAAAAAATAAAAGTATTGTCTGGAGAATAAATTATCTGTACTGTTGCAGGAAGCAACTATTTCCAGTGTTGCCACTGAAAGTTCCCATTTGCAATGAAACTGCAAGTCATATGTGACAACATTTATACAGAATTCTACTGCAGCTGCTGTGTCAGGGTCCTTCTTACTACACACCAGAGAATCCAAAGAGGAATGAGTCCCTACCTTGTGGCAGAAAGCATCTCATTTCTTCTGCTGCAACAAATTCCTACTGAAGTTTTTCCCATATCTGGGGGTTTTATAACACCTCCACCCTTTGCAGATTCCTGAAAGCCTAGTAAAATCCTGGACTCGCACCTTCTTACCCTCCATGAGTCCTCTAATAGGGTTTTCCTCAACTGCTGTCTATTTTTACAAACCTCGCATTCTCGCACCTCTGAAACTTTAGTTTGCTTTAGCTGCTACTGGCCAGGACACTCAAAATTTACATGGGGAACTCCCAGCAAGGCTGATGTGCACAGAGGATACAATCATAACAGGTTTGGTTTCTTATTAAAAAAAATAAAAAGCTGAAATATGCCATTTTTCTGGCAGTTGTGAGGATATTTCATTTCAAGGAGGAGATGCACAATTAATGATCAGAACACTTTGATATTCTACATTCTGGTTCTTTTCCTTCTGGGCTGCAAGTCTGGATAGCTTCAGCCACATAGAGGGAAAGCTGTGATAATGAATAATGTGTGCAGGGTGTGCTGCCTCCTGCCTGCGCCAGCAGCCTGGGAGCATTTGCTGCCAGAGCTATTCTTTTTACTAGTAATTTATTATCTTTTTTAAGAAATAAGAATCCCTGAACTTCTGCCAGAATACACAAACTTCTATTTTGCACCACTTCTTACTGAAAAATCTTCCCCCCATCCCGCCATCCCAGCTGTAAATTTAGGGTTGTAGTTATAGTGGGACTGTCAGTAAGTGAAACACAGACTGTCATGGACCATCTTCAAAGAACCAAAAAGTACTGATACTTCTCCATACCCTCAAGTAAGATATTTTTATCCTAAAACATCGTAAGAACAAAAATTATACTAGGAACAACTCAGGCAACAGGGAAATGTGGGAGTTTCTTACCTTATTCATTATGCATAGACGAACATTTATATAGCATCCAAGATGTGCGTCAGCAGCAACAAGGGAGTTAAGGGAAATCAGCAATTTCTGCAAAAACTGAGGTCTTATTACGTGAGGAACATGCAAAAGGGTTGCAGGGCACTTTATAGGCTTGGGCAGGTATTACTCCCACACCTCAGTGCTCCTGCTTGCTTTTGTCCTACCCTAAACCAAACCAAGCTAGTCTTACCCAGAGCCTGTACTTAAGTTTCCCAGGGGAAAAGTGTTTGCACCACAATGGCGCACTGAGATTCTGGGCTTTCTGTAGAGAAAAAGGAATGGAGAACTCTTCCTTCAGTTCAGGGTGAATTTTAATGCAGGAGTGAAGCAATGAGCTAGGTAACTCCTGCTTGCTTCCCTGCAAGGGTCCTCCAAATGGAGTAATTTCTGAAAGACATTTTGTTGCCCAAATAGAGTGCAAAACTACTGGAAGAGAGAAAAGCAGGTGAATTTAAAATAAAAGAACCTAGGGCACAGATCTTACCCTTCTGTCTCCTGCAGAACAAAAGGACAAGGGAACAGACAGCTCTGCACACTGCAGTAGATGAGGGCAATCACAGTGACCTCAGGTACGAAAAGCAAAGCTGGGCCCTTGCATAAATCTCAAAGCATTCAGAAAAGCAGCATTTCAGCAAAATATGTGCTTATTGGCTTCGGTATTTATAGTCCTTTCCCTGGCGGGACAATCTTGTCTTCATGGCACCCTACTGGAGCACCTCAAAATGCCACACAGACACCCACTAATATTTAAGTGACAATCTAATGATGTAGCTAACAAAACCAGCTGGCTTTCACAATGAAGTATTACTGACAATCCTCACTATATGCCTAAAGTTTTTGATGACTAGTTTGGAATCCCTATTAAAATGAGGCATTGCTAAATGCCAGCGCTGCACAGTTTCTGATTACACCCCTTTAAATTCAGACTAGACAGAAATACAGACTTTAAGCCTTAGTTAACTGCTAAGTTAATTCTCCTGAACTGGCACAAGGCAGGGGAGGAAGCAATATTTTCACTTTCCTAAAGAGAGTTTTACTTTGAAATGTTGGTCTTAATATCATGATTTCTTGCTAGCACATGAGATCAAAATGACATTGTCTAAACTAACTACCCTGAAAAATTCCCAGAGAAATCTCAGATGGAAATTAATGATTCTCAAAATACTTTGATTTTTCTGAGACCATTTCCTGAAAGAAAATAGATTCTTCAGAGAATTTTCAAGTTCTTTCAAATTTGCCACCTAGAAACAAGAATGCAAAAATCTCCAGACAATTTGTTTTACATTTGGGCACCGAAGCACACAGACAAGGGGTAGCATTTACCAAACTTTCTTCCCTTATTGATCCTGTCACTACCTTAAAAGCTGCTACACAGTGAAAAAATTAATCCAGGTATATCTGATATGTGAATTAAAAGTAACCTGAATAAGATTTCTCAGAACAGCAAAACTTAAATCTACTCTTCCACTAATTAAAAATCAGATTAGAAATAATGATGTTGCAGTATAAGGTCTGTCTTCATTCACCCTCTTTATGTGATCAATAAAGAGACAATTTAACCCATCTCCCAAGAATCTCACTGCCCAGAATGGGAACACAAGAAAACATGTGACTGTTTCAACTGTTAAAAGAAGAACACATCCATCAAAAATAGACCATAAGGTCAGAGGGAGAACTGGATTTAAGAGATTATCAGTGTATTGACATGTTATACATGTAGTATTCCCACTACAATAAGCAGTACTTTAAATAAATTGTGAGAATTACATGGGCTGCTTCAATTATTCCTAAGTGTATTTTTTGCTGAGCAAACTTGCTCATCCTAGTGAAGGACTGGTGAGCACAACCAGCCACAGTCTCCATAAGGTTGCCACCTTGCCCCAACACACCTTATGTAGTCAGGAGACCCAAGGACCTGGCCTAGTACAGCCTAAAGCCTGAAATTTAGTTCTTGGCCTCATCTGCAATAGAAAAGCTTTCCTGCTGCTGCTTTAAATACACAGCAAACTCTCTTCCTGCAGAGACAGCATATGGCAGTACATGATGACTGATACCAGGGTGCCAAATAAAATCTGTCAGGTTTGCTAACCTCCAGCTGGTTCTGAGCAACTCTGCTCTTTCAACTCCCAACAGGCACACTTACACCAACAAACTTTACACCTGGTAAAGTCAGCGTGTTCCTGGTATGACTTTTTTATCCGTCCTTTAAGATTTCCTATCAGAGCAACCCTACCATGTTCCATCATCATACATCTTCCTCCCCCCAAAAAATCGCCACTTTGATCATCATGTCACATTTCTTGACACTGATGTCTAGAAACATAACATATAACACCCACCTCCAAAACATCTGTTAAAATTCCAAGCACAGCAATATACCACAGTACACAGAGATCAAGAACAAAGAACTAGAAAGAAAAAGTAAAGATCATGACACTTTCAGATGCATCAGTGGTGATGACCATGTAAGGTACTAACTCATCTATGTGGCACCACTGTGCAACAGCTGAGCTCTCTACAGACCTTCAAAATAATTAACATGGGCTTTTATCCGTGAAATGTGCATCATATTTCTCAGGAAAAAAAACTCTTAAGGAGCTATAACCTAAAAAGGATCACATTTCTCTGCAACTGGCACCCTCTTTCGCTGACAGGGAAAAACACAATCAGTGCTAACATTTTGTTTCCGAAACACAGCTTCTATTGTCATCACATTTTGACTCACCAGCACATAGTATCAGCCTGTAGTTGCCAGGTTTAATTTCTTGCTAGTGCAAATACATGGCCCTGTTCAAGCCCACAACTTATCCACCAGTATAAACACGTGAAGTGTCATAAACTACATTTCAATGAAATGAGTAGTCCAAATTCTCTACTTTCAAGAGCCACAAAAAAGGCAATAGCCTCAAATTCATCAGCCCAGTAGAACTAACTTGCAGTGACAGCTGCCAGCAGCTTGAGGAATCATCACCATTTCTCCATCAGAGCACTCACAGTGCAAATGGTTAAATTTCAAAACAATTGGCTAAACTGCTAGAAGTTGCATGCCTACATCTCCAACATAAAGGCCTGATACCTCAAAGACTGGTCTAATTAGTGCAGACAGAGAGCAGGGAGAAGGTCAGAGTGGACAAGATCACCTCCAACTGAACAGAAAGGATGGACCAAGGTTTGTGTGTCAGTGAGATGTTTAAGTTGCTTTTATACTTCCAGGTAATATTTATTGCATTTCCCACAACACTACCGTGGCCTCCACATAATCACCAGCCAGTAGGACAGCATCTGGCTTGAGATTTACCTTCAGTTTTGGGAAACTCCTCATGGGCTGCAGGTAAAAATGGGTTGATATGAAACTTTCTGCGTCACCTAAAACTTTGAGGTTTGTAACCAACCCCCCAGGAAAGCTTTCTGCTGCGTTAAAGCAGGTATTTCCCTCTTGGTGCTGCTAGGAGACTTGCCTTGCTTTTAAATCTTGAGGAATGGGTTGCAGGAGGGAGCACGAGATCTGTGCAAAAGAGGCTCTTTTTTTCTGGCTTTGTACATCACGCAACACACTGCAGTCCTGGTTTGAGATAAGCTCTCTAAATTGTATGGTGGGGCAGGGGCAGCAGGTTAAAGGCAGGCTGATATCTTTATAACCACACTTCAGACTCTACTTTGGCCTTTGGCGACATGGCCCTGGGAGAAAACTTCCAATTTTCTCTCTCCTCAGTACTGTTTTCTGCAAAACAAAGAACATCTCTGCAGAAGAGGAACTATTCGTGCTCATACATCAAAAGGCAGTGCATTGAGATGAAGGACTTTTCACACTGTTGTGCAAACCACAACTCCTCTGTGCCTACAGCTGCTTGAAGCATCACTCCAGCAACCCAAAAGGCATTAAAAAAACCCATCAGTTAATGTTCTTACTAATGATCTATACAAATCTGGAAAGATATGGAAGGTTGAGCTTTTTAATCACAATATACATAGGAGAGCTGGGAGCAGAAGGAGGTATGCTAGGATTACCCCTTCAAATACCAAGAAAATGAAGAGGTTTTTCACCCTTTTTTCTTTCCTCCTGGAAGTCTCTCTAAGAGTTCAAGCAGTTAAAAAGGTAAACATTTTGTTCTCAAAGAATGATGAAGTAATATTTAATCAGTAAAAGACTTTCTCTTTACTATAGATTGATTCAATCTATTGATTTTTAAAAGAAAATCTATTTTACTGGAGATCTGCATGCAGTCTAATTAAAACCACTTTCTTCCTCAGTTACTTAACACAGTACCCAGGGACAGATCAACACCACTTGGAAAGCATTTGCAAAGCTGCCACAGACTGGCCACTGTGTCCGAGAAGCAATAAAAATTATGCTTTTTTACATATATTGGATAATTCAGTTATTTCACAATCAGCTGCACTGTGTCAGTTTAGTTTATTCACCTGTTCTGCTGTTTAAAAATGCAAAGGACACAGCACTTCAGTGTCATTTCATGGGCTGCCACCAAATCAGCTGCAGAATCATTTCCCATCTTCTGAGAGATGCCACCTCCTCTCTGCCATTGTGGTCACAATAAGGGTTTGACACAGGAACAGAGCAGATCTGCACTCACACAGGAACACCTTGCACGCCAGTCACTGAGCAGTGCATCACAAATACATGCTTTGTGTTTAGCAATGGCTGTAAGGGAAAAAACTAGGAGCCAAAGAGGAAGTGGGTACTCCTTTTTATTCACAGTGGTATAAGAAAACAGGTGAGAGACCAAGAGACTCCTGCAATTTGAGAAAGGATTTTGTGCCCCAGAAAGGATGACAGTGATTCCAGGGAGGAAGAGGAAGGCACAGAGAGTGCAGGATGAAGCAAGTTATATCCAGACGACCGAGAGACAAGAGGTGTATCCTTAAGACTTATGGTTCTCATTACTTTTTACTTTCTAATCCTTCTCTCTCAATAATATTTGGCTTTCACTGTGTTGTCTGGTTCTTCGCAATAGACCCCTGAAATGAGAAGCCTTGTTGGAGAGAACTAAGGGATTTGATAGCCTAATTTAATATATGAGGGGCAATTTCTAAATGCTCTTCCAGGAAAGGGAGGTTAAAACCTTGCTAGCCCTGTAATAAAACAACCTATCAGCTCAGATTGGATTTGAGCTGGACTGCAAGAGAGGCGAGACCTTGTACCCCCTTAACAGCACATCTCCCTCTTGTCTTCCACACAAACCAGCAAAAAGTAATTCCAAAATATTTTTTTCGTTGTTGTTCTTTCCTTCCAAAAGGAAATTCTTTATCAAAGCATTTTGAGCATCAAAGGACATCACAACCCAGCAGGCTGGTTTCAGAGCTTTTACTACAGGCTTTTTATGCCCCTTTGCAGTCAGTGCTCTGGAAACCTGCAGTGAAGGAGAGATTGGCTCCAAAGACTTGAGTTCTAAAATTCTCCAATTCAGACCACCACAGAGCTGCATTATCTAATAACAAGCAACTACAAACTACAGCTTAGCTGTGTAGGGGCAGTTTGCCACCAAACCTTAGCAAGCTTTTACCTAGCTGTCACTGCTCCTTTACTCAATCAATAAAAAAACCGAACACACCCATGTTTTATAGTTTAAACATTAATATTTCCATGATTCAGAAAGCCACAGTAAGGCTCTAGTGCATGACATTTCCATACCTTAGTTAAGAATAATCTTACCATTAATTAACTTCAATTAAAATGAGGAATTTAACTAGTAATCTCTAATCGCTTTATTCCATAAAATTATAGCTGCACCACAGACACATTTCTATACTAAGGCTACTAGACAGTGGTTGACTTCTTTTAATGCCCAGACATTTTTCCATCAGAAAGATGTGGTTTTAGTAAAATAAATATTTTTATATGGAAAATATAATTTGAAAGGATACTAAAACTGTATTTTTAATAAATTAACCTTCACAGAAAACTGAACGAACTTCTGGTTTTAATCTGAGAACATAAGCACTCCCTTGGGGAAAAGAGAAGAAACTTAAAGGTGAAAGGAAACAAAACCCAGAGAAGGAAAATGGAAAACTCAATACTTGCATTGCCAAAGTGGCACTGGAAATTTATAGCAAGCATGCTTTTGTTTATGAAGTGAAGAAGGTGGAAGCAGTTGGTCCAAGTTTATACAGTAAGTCAGAGGATGAAAACCCAGGAAAGCTCCCCTCCTCTGGAAACAGCCACCAGCAGAAGGAATCAGCTTCAGAACAGCAAAGGTTGGAGCCAAAAGTGGTTTACTTACTCTGTGCAGGACTGTTTCACATCAAAACCTGTAGTCACAAAGTCATCATAGTGGTATCATGCACATTCCCCAGCTGCAAATACTCATTCACTTGTGCAAGTTGGTTAAGTAATTTCAAGTTGGTTTAAAACCCCAAAATGAAAGGCAAGCGAGCAAGGTGATCCAACACCAGCCTTTAGTCATAGAATAGTTAGGGTTGGAAAGGACCTTAAAATCATCTAGTTCCAACCCCCTCCTGGGCTGGGACACCTCACACTACACCATGTCGCTCAACGTTCTGTCCAGCCTGGCCTTGAACACTGCTAGGGATGGGGCAGCCACAGCTTCTCTGGGCAACCTGTGCCAGTGTCTCATCATCCTCAGAGTAAAGAACTTCTTCCTTATATCAGACCTGAACTTCCTCTGTTTCAGTTTGAGCCCATCACCTCTTGTCCTATCACTACAATCCCAGAAGAGTCCCTCCCCAACATCCTTGTACCCTTCAGATACTGGAAGCTGCTCTGAGGTCACAACGCAGCCTTCTCTCCTCCAGGCTGAACAGCCCCAACTCTCTGAGCCTGTCTTCATACAGGAGGTGTTCCAGCCCCTGATCGTCCTCGTGGCCCTCCTCTGGACTTGCTTCAAAACTTCTTAATGCTTAGAGGTAGCAATACTGAAATATTCAGGCCCAGGCTGCAGGTTTTTTTCTCACTCATTTTTTGAGGGTTCATTAAGCTGGATACCATTAATGAGCTTGATTCATGAAGACTCAAGCCTTTGGCTCCAAGCTAGACTACACACATTGCTAAGATAGTTCCTGGAACAGTCTGCTTCAGAGCAAGGAGGTACTTTGAAAAGCATCAGAATGCAAAGCATCTCCACAGGCTCCCTTTGTTTATCACCTCTCATAGGCTCCAGAACATAGTAGCTAAGTAAATAAGAGAGTGTTACAAGCAACAACCTTTTTCTTTCAGCTCTGACATCTTTGGGGCATCTATAACCCAAGCTCAGTCCTCCCTTGTTCTTACAATAAAGCTGCAAGAGGGACAAGATCTGTTCTTAAATACACCTTCATTAACATTAAAATCCAACTTTGTGAGGGCAACTCTACTCCTAGTGAGAATAAATTAGCCAGATATACTCAGTTTGCAAGTCAGCCAATTAGAAGACAATTCTTGTTTGTACACAGCAAAACAGTAGCAGCAGTCAAGCACAACTGTTGAACTACCATCACTCCATCCAAGGCAAAACCACACAGATTTCTACATGATGATGATTCTTCCATTCATGGGAGCTCACAAATCCCACATGGCAGTGTTGAGAATAGCTGTAAATCTTGATGCTTCTCCCAGAAATGACTATGCTTCCAGAGAGCACACTGAAGTGAAAGGATATCGTATTTTTCCTCCTTTTCTGAGGATTCTTTCTGGCTCATCCCTTCCAGGACCAAGTTTCAACAAATCCAAGAACTTCTGACACTGCAATACCTCATTTTCTAGCCCTGCCCCCAGGATCCTGATGAGGATTTCGTTACAAGCTCTGCCCCACGGCCTTACTGCTCAAGTTTCAAGACTTTGAATAGAGGTGTTTAAATACAAATTTTTGGAAGGGGGAGAGAGGGAAGGAATCCAGATTAAAAAAGGGTTATCTGCTCTACCATTCCATTTCATTCAGAGACACTTTGCAAGAGATAATGAATTCTGAGTATCAGTAAATTTGCATAATCCAGCCACCCACTATCAGGCTGCTTAGCTCAAATTTGGCTATATATTTTCCCTTGCCAAACTGTTCCTGCAGCAGGCCCCTTACTTGGCAGAACCGCTGCTGCTATTCTGGCTGTAGAACACATTTAAGGGGAACACTTTGTTCCAGTGTGTTGAATTTATCCTCAGCAAACTCTTCCTTCCTCCTGATGGTGCCACCAACACCAGAGCAGCCCCAGCCTCCACCATGGCTCATCCATCTTCCAACTCCACAGCTCCATCTTGGGAGTCTTGAACAATTGCCAGAGTCCTGTCAATGGAATCACATACCCTGAAATAACTCAACAGGCAGCATGAAAATGTTTAGTGCAGGACTTATTTTATATAAAGTGGAGTGATGGGAGCTGCATTTAGAGGCTGATCTCCAGCCTAAATTTGGGTTTCTTTAAAACTGATGAAGTTACATGCCTTTCTTCTGCCTCAGTTCCCTCAATACAAACCACATACAATAAAAATCCCTATGAAAAAGACTTCTGGACAGAATTAATGCAGAGTTTCTTCTCCCTCCCTAGCTCATCAGGCCTGGAGACTGCTGTAACAACTTACTCTTCTCTTTGTCCAAGTTATCATCATCTTCATTGAGACACGGTGATAAAAAGGCAGTGGGAGATGCTCTCTGTAAAACCAAAACCCTGAACGGGATGGAATCAGGATTTTGGTGGTTTGGGCTTTCTTTTAAATTTGTGAGAGGTACCCATTAATTCCACCTAGGAATCCCCAAGGTTGCTTATTGTTGCTCCTGAAACAAAGCTAGAAGACAAAAGCTTAAATACCTAAGTGCTAGTACCAGGTTGCAGGCCTTTAAAACATCCAGCAGAAAAGTACTGTCAAGTACTCTGCTCAGAGCTCCTTTACGAGACAAATGCACTGAAATGAAAGAAGCAGATGTGGAAAAAGGAATAACACAATTTGTAACTTGCTTATACCTAACTTTGCCTTAAAATCATTAACCTTTTAGAGCTTGGTTTGTGGCTGAGCACTTTCTATTCCACATGATATTCTTCTAGATAGAAAAGCACTCTCAAGTGAATTTAGCCTAATGAGAGAAACCTGTGATGACACTTAAAATCACCCATTTACCTTTTGAAAAGAAACAGCATAAGAAAATTCACTATACTCACAAATTTCCTTCAGGTTTGCTCTCTATGATGAGTTTAATCCCAGGCCAGTTCCATTAGCTTTGACTTTGGTGGCTTTATATTGTGCTTGGTTGTTCCCTGGGAATCAGTTTGAGATGCAACAACAGCTTGCACTTGAGAGCCATGGGAAAGTAATTAACTCAGGGTTAACATCAGCTGGGTTCACAAATGAACCAGTGATTCAAAGGTTAAAGGCTTCACATTCAATTGTCCAGGTATATCCACACAGAGACTGCCTTAAAGTAATTTGCAGTGATTAATACATGTTATGAGCTGGCAGCACCTAATACAGGTATGTGCCAGATTTATGCTTGGAGGGGAGAGACAAAGGACACTGCTGTCAGGGAGAGCCTGCCTGCTTGACACATATAAAAATAAAACTCTTTTACTACATCATCACTACCTTTTCTGAGCCTGACAGAATGGAGCCAGCCAACCTGGTGTCTCTAAACCAAAAACCTACTGAGGATGCAGTCTGGCTTATACAGCAGTCAACTATTTTAACGCCCCCATCATTTCTACATTTCTGTTTCTTAGATGAAGGTTACACTTGTTGTACCATTCAGGCTGGGTCTGTTCAGAGCTATCTAAACTGAACTTTCAGTAAAATGGCTTTTTTTCTTGTTAATATAGAGCAATAAATCTTGCGGTTGGGAATAGCAAATTTGTCTTTCTCTGTTGAGAAATAACACAACTAGGAAAGCAAATAACATCAAATTGAATATCTAGCCTTCATATTCCCAGTTATTAGGGAAAAAAACCCAACAAACCAACTTTAAAGGAAAGCATTCTGCCAAACAACTGTCTTCACCTGAAAAAACAGAATAATTAC
The DNA here is from genome assembly GCF_963264785.1 of Psittacula echo. Taxonomy (NCBI): domain Eukaryota; kingdom Metazoa; phylum Chordata; class Aves; order Psittaciformes; family Psittacidae; genus Psittacula; species Psittacula echo. Next base: position 8,936,360 of record NC_137750.1, on the reverse strand, counting down.
TGCCACTCTCTTACCTTGTGGATGAAGTCTCAAGTGAGCTTCAGGCCTAAATTGCCTTGTAAATGCAGCATGGCTTGAGCTCAGACAAGCACCTTAGGAAAACACTTTGAGAAGTGCTTGAACTTAGTTTCATTACTTATCACTGAAGATGATTTGGGTTGACTGGTTTCTGAATGAAACCAAATGAGCCCAAACCATCCATTTAAAGTATCACCAGCTCCAGAAATTAAAGGTAAAGACCCTGAAAATCAATGAGCCTCATTCCTAAAAGTGAGGATGAACAAGGTAAGCAGAAAAGTAGAAAGTGAAAAATCTAACTATCCTCATGCTGGAATCTTTAGACGGTGCAAACAACAACTAGAGAAGTTACGGTCACTTTAAAAAGGTGATAGTTTACCAAAGCACTAATGTACATATCCCTAATAAGTTTCAGCCCGAATCTGGGTTGTTTGGAGACATTTCTAGTGAGAACAAATACACCAGGACTTCGTAACTACTAAAAAGAAAGAAGCATTAAATGAACGTCCATATACACAACAGAGGCTGTGGGAAAACCCTTAATTCTGTTCTTAACTTCTGACTTGGGACTCATAGAATTTATGTAACGCATTTTTGCTACATTATTTCTTACAATCACACAATAGTTTGGGTTGGAAAGATCCTTAAGATCTTTCTTAAGGTTGGAAAGATCATGCAGTTACAACTCCCTGCCATGGGCAGGGACACCTCACACTACACCATGTCACCCAAGGCTCTGTCCAATCTGGCCTTGAACACTGCCAGGGAAGGGGCAGCCACAGCTTCTCTGGGCACCCTGTGCCAGCGCCTCAGCACCCTCAAGGGAAGAGCTTCTGCCTTATATCTCACCTGAACTTCCCCTGTTTCAGTTTGAACCCATCACCTCTTGTCCTGTTGCTACAGTTCCTGACAAAGTGTACCTCTCCAGCATCCTTGTAGGCTCCCTTCAGATACTGGATGTCTCCACACAGCTTTTCTTCTCCAGCCTGAACAGCCCCAATTCCTTGAGCCCGCCTCCATATGGGAAGTGCTCCAACCCTTGATCATCCTCATGGCCTCCTCTGGACTTGCACCAACAGCTCCATGTCCTTCTCATGCTGAGGACACCAGAGCTGAGGACACACAGGGCTGCAAGTGAGGTCTCACCAGAGCAGAGCAGAGGGGCAGGCTCACCTCCCTCAACCTGCTGCTCACGCCCCTTTTGATGCAGCCCAGGCAAGCGCTGGTTTCTGGGCTGCGAGCACACATTGCTGGGTCGTGTTCACACACCTCCCTTGAGAGCGGGCCAGGCCAGCAGACTCTCTTTCAAGACAGAATCTCCTACTACTGTCACCCACCACTTTCTCTTGACTGCATTGGTATTTGTCCTCTTTATTGGTGTTGCAACTGGTTGCTCTTCTGTTGCGGTGGGTGTCACCTCATCAGCCCCCACAGGGGTGTGAAGTGGTTCTGCGTGGGGAAGTCAGGCTTTGGAGGAAGCCCTTTGCCTTTATTTGTCCTCTCCATCCTCTTTTTGTTGTTTCTCATGGTAAGTTCCCAACCCCTGCATTAATGCGCTCTTTCCTCTCCCTGTGTGTGCCACTTGTGCCTCTGCACAGTGGCTGCAGGTCCCACGCAGTTCGAGCCCAGAGCCTGCAGTCCAGCTCCCTCTCGGCTTCCTGCTCTCCCTCAGGTTTGTGCCTGCCTTCCTCAGCTCAGCCACCCGCTGCAGGAGCTCCTGCACTGGGGCACACCGTGTACAGCGCGGTCCATTGTTCACGCTTGCCTCAAGAGCAATGGGGAGGCACCTCCTGCACTGAGCTCTGCGTTGCAGCCTCCCCTGTCACCGGCTCCTCTGGGTGCCATCACCGGGGGCAGGCAGCGCCGAGCTCCCAGAGCGGTCCCCGGCTCCGGCCTGAGGCGGCACGCGCCGTTCCCGCCCAAACCGCCATCCACCACAGGGATCCCCATCCCGGTTGTCTGCAGGACCCAGCTCCTCCCATCCCCGCTCAGAGAAGCTCCGGTTGAAGCACAGGGAGCCCAGGGTTAACCACATCTCTGCAGGCAGTCATCAGCTGTCATCTTCAAAGGCCAGAAGGAACAGGGTAGGCTCCTTTCCAGAGGGTTTTGCAGCTGTTTATGGACAAGGGCCAAAAGCAGGGATTCTGGAGTCTGGGGTTAGGAGCCTGTGGGGGTGAACATGCCTTAGGAGCAGCAGACCCTTTCTGTTGAGAGAGCCGTTGGGGTAGGTACTAATGGTGCCCCAGATCTCATCACCCCATCACTACCTGCACAGCGCACCAGTTATTACCTCACACATTCCTCCTGCTCTTCCTCCACGTGCCCTGGTCCCCAGGACCTCAGCTGGCTTCACCCTCCTTTCTGTGGACAGCAGAGGAACACCAAGAGCCTGACACTACAGATGCTCCTGTGTGAGTGAGGTGGGGTGATATGGGGAGCTTCCTAGGTGGGTGTCAGCCCTAGTCCTGGCCTGGCCTCAATGCCAGAAACCTTCCCGCTGTGTATGATGGAGGTGTCCACCATGGTGGAGCTCAGCACGGGCAAGCAGGTGCAGGAGCAGGGATGCACCTCCCGCACCACAGGGTGTCCTGGCCAAATCCTACCCAGCCAAAGCAGCTCTTTCATTCGCCTGTTTTTTCATGGAGGAAATGGCTTCCAAGGCAAAACACCATCAAAAGCAAACACCCAGCACAGAAAAGTCTGGAAATACCCCCACAAGTCAAAACCCAGATCTCATGGGAGGTGCTGAGCCATCTCACCTCCACTTGCAGCTACTCTCCTCTCTGCTTCTCTACTTCTACAACTTCATCATGCTGCTGCCTCTGCTACCCTGGGCGTCCTTAGGCACAGGACACACGTGCTGTCCTCAGTCCTTAGTGAGCACAGCCACTGCTGTGCAAGTTTGTCTGCTGTAAGGGTGACCAACGACATATACACTTCAGTGCCCTTCTTGGCTGCACACTACAAACCTTTTCCTTTGCTCATTATCAGTTTACAGGAGGCAGCAGCCAGCATCTTAAGCTAACTTAGCTTGGACTTGTCCCCCCCCAGCCTCCAACACAACTCTAAGTTGAAGCAGAAACTTATCCCTGAAATAGAGTGCAGAAAAGCCTAAGTCCCTTTCTGGCACCAGAAACTTTGAAAGTTTCTTAAATCAGAAGCATCAAATGCTTTCAGCTCTATGTAGACTTTGATTCTCTTCCACAGCATTTCTGAAGCCTGCAGATAAAGCAATATTAAGATATCCTGCCAGAGCCATAAAGCTTCAAACTATACAAAGAAAGATGACTGGGTTTCAGCAGCCTATCTGGATTGCCTGGCTGGATTAAGCATGAGTAAACCCTTCTACCTTGCAGTGTAAAAACTTCATGTACTTGCACATTTTCTGATGGCTGAAACACGAGCCAGCCCAGTGTGACCAGCTGGAAGCATTAATGTGCAATAATGTAAAGCAGTCAAATACATTATTATCATGACTGTCACTCAGCAATAGCTGTGTAACACAAATAAGGAACACATCAAATCTGTCCTAAATAATTGGCACTATGCATTTACATAGGACTAGGGTTGCATATTAAAACACACCTGATTTATTCTTCATAGCAATGAGTATTTACTACTACATCTGTGTCAGCTGTATAGATTCAAATCTCATTTTTTTAAAATGATTAATTGGTGTTTAATTAGCATGTATTACCATACTAGTTATCTATATCCTAGCTGTGAATGCAAATATAATTCTAATAATTATATAACTAGTTATGCTTTCAAAAGCCTAATACATAATGCAGTACAGACAGCTTCCCTTGCCAGAGAAAAACAGCATGTTACACACACAGAGTAACATTTTAGAAATGCTTAAATCTTCTTTTCAAAATGGACTTTGGTCTAAAGAATTTTTTGGCTTCCTAGTGCTTGAGTGCAAAATTTATTGTGTCACTGCCATTCTAAAACCCTGCTACACAACCCCACCAGCATTTTGGTTCCTGCTGGTTAGCACATACAAAGCCATGTAAGACCACCAGATCACTAAAACAGGCTGGCCGGTGCTGCACCTCCATGAGGATCCATGAGAATCCAAGGTGGGATTATCCCTCCTAGCAGAGAATACCTATGTTTTACCTACCTCTCAAGCTACTTAGGGTACAATGTAAGGCTCTTTTCCAGCAGTCAAATCTCCCCTGATGCTGCTAGTGTCCTAGCAGCTTATCCACTTATCCCCTTATCCACTTATCCCCCCTCTAAGCACCGAAGAAGACAGAGATACTCCAGCCCCTTTTCTGCACTTCAGAAAAAAATCCACCTCCTAATTGGTAGCTGTGAGGAAAAACCAACAGGTCCAAGTCTTTGCTCCAACACCACCTCCCATCTTCTCTTTCCCACGTCCCTCAAACACACAGGCTGCTGGCCCCATTTTTGCCAACTTAGAGATATTTCTATTCCTAGCTGTAGCTCAGAGTACAGGAACTCTGTTGCAACTCTTTATACGACTCAGCAACAACCCTGCTTCCAAGTCCAGGTACATCTCTTAAGAGGAATACACCCTGTGTGTCTCTAGAAGCCTACAAAACCGCATTTCTGTAGCTGAGGCCAAAGGCCTACAACTTCCTAGCTGTTAGGTGTGAGCTTGCAGCTCATTGAGAGGCAGAGGGTACCAGAGTCACTGGCCTCAGTGCACACCAGAGCATCCCACAGCTGTAGTTAATGGGGAAAAAAAGGCTGCATTTGTCAGTCTGACAAAAACAACCCCAAGATGCAGCATTTTCTCCAAGTTCAGTGACTGCACACAGACCTTCCTCTCTCCTGAGCAACACTCCTGCAGCCCTTTATCCAGATCTCTTTGCTTCCCACCAGCAGGAGCAAAAAGCCTGAAGCTATTCAGCTGCACTGACCAGGCTTTTCCTCCCCAGACTCCGACTGTGTGAGTGATGTTTATCTTTCATTTCTCCTGTTGAGTCCAGTGCAAGAAAATCCCCCTGAAGATAAATCCCTTCTTTTTAAATGTTAGATTTCAATGGAAGTAGTTTTTAGTCAAAGGTTTGCTGATCTCTCATGGTGAGTGAAAAAGCCTTTTGTTTATAAACAATTGCGCTTGTATTACTTGGTCTCTCTTTTTGTCATGCCTCACTCTTTATCTTGTAGAGGTTACTAAAGGAGCTTCTGTCAGTTATTGCTCAAAAGAACCACTTGATTGTCCTTGTACCATGCAGCCACACAACTCTGTAACATCACTATTGGAGTCGTCCTGATAGTTATTACCAAATAAATGCCTGATTTACAGAGGGAAGGACGAAGAAGGTAGGAGAGCTCTTTATGGGTCCCACACTAGTGCCATACCAGTCACCCAAATCGGAAAAAGGATGTTTCACCCTATTTTGGCATGGCTGCATGAATGCAACTGACTGCAAATACCAATCTACCTCAGAGATACCTTCTTCACATCAAGCCTTCTACCTGGGGAGCTGTGCATCAGCAGAGGGTCCCTTCTGGAGATGCCTGGACAACAGCAGTGCCCAGGACTACCAAACACACACACATACCCCCTTTCGCCAATCCTAGGTAAATTTTATATAAATATAAACATTAACATTTCATGTTTTGAGAGCAAATACATACAAATTATTGCAGACAGTTAAAGCAAAGGCACAAATTCCCACCAGGAAGCAAGGAATAGTTTTATGGCTGTGAAGCTTTGTGGAGCCAGGAACATGCCCACTGCCATGTGAGCTGATCATATGGCACAGCAGATTTTGATGTTCTCTTTGCCATATGTCGTGTACTTCAGAGCACTTGTGCAAGCTGCCAGGAGACAAGAAGAACATACTATTAGTGGGGGAAAATCACATATTCCATTTTCTAGACAAACTGTAGGGGCCTAAGTGCTTGGACTGTCTTCAGTAATAAAAGTATTAGTGTTTTTACATAAATATGCTGGTCTAGTCCTAGGCTGATAGTAAAGAATTGTAAATGTACCTGGCTATCCTCAGCCTGCAAAAACTATGCTCCTAGTGATTAGTTCTTAAATCTTTGAGTTTCTGAACACTGATTTTCTAACTGATTGTGTGCAAGTTGCCATGAAAGGAAAAAAAGGGTCCAAACCCCTCTCCAACAAACAGATCCCTGTTGTTCCACTGTTCCTCTTCAGTGCTCCTATTGATCCTCATTGTCTATCAGCCGCCATGGTGATAAGTAGGTGATTCCCTGGGGAATAAACCCCTCTGGGTCAGTGTGACTGAGAAGCCAGCAGCAGCTGGTGGACTTGGCCATGGCACTGTGCAGCTTTTCCAGACACTGAACAAACACCTCTGCCCAGGGCAGCTCACAGAGGCTCAGGCAGCATATCACTGAAGCAGCTCAGGATGGAGAAATGACTGTTGCGGTGCTGTTCTGAAGAGAATTTCAGGACTGGAAGTAGAGCACTCAGAGTAAATCCTCTGCTCCCTTTGGTCAGGGCTTTTAAAATCAAGTTTAACACGGAGCTAAAGAACGACAAAGTCTGGGAAAAACTAGAACAAAGAGGACTTCATTGCTCTCACTAAAGCCTATGGAAGTACTCACCCAGCTGGACTTTTCACTGGCTGAAATCCCCTTTCAGCAGCAACGTCTGACAGTGATAGACTCTGACACATACCCTCAGATAATTAAGCTAGAAAACCATTAGAATAAAAATATAACAAATGGTTCTCGGCTTCCCCAAAGGCACTAAAATCTGGAGACAAAAGTCAGCTTACAGATGAAACAGGAAGCAGTCAGAGTCCCTGCCTGATGCTGCAGGGCTTCTGCATAGTCTCCTTGCATGCATAACACACACACCTGCACCAAGAGCCTCTTGGAGGAGTTTAGGAGGAAGAACCCCATAGGAGGACGTAGATAATGAGGAAAATGATGAAGTGGAGGCAAGAGCGTTTGAGTCACATACGTGGCTATCTCCTCACCCTGACAGCTGTGCCAAGAGGCAGAGCAAGAACTCTCAGCACTGCTTTGTAATGCCCCAAGCATGGCTGCTGCTGGAAGAGGTTTAAATAATCCACTTCAAAATGGATGCTGTGATGCCAACCTCCAAGGCAGAATCACTGCTCAGTTCAAACATTCCCAAAGCTCTGAACCTCTGCTCAGAGGAAAGGATATTAGTTCTTGTTTAGTTTTCAATCACTGGCTTCCTCCAAAACCCATTGAAATCTAAGGAAAACTCCCTGTGACTCAAGTGAGCTCTGATCCAGACACTAACATGATGCTTGAGTGGGAATGGTTTCTTTGACAAAAGGAGATTCTTTGGGCTTCCACCCTTTTCTCACATCTATCAAGAGTTTTTATATATTTTTTTATAAAACCCAGATGAAAGAACATCTGTTTTCCTTTCAACCGTTCCTCCAAAGCAGGGCGGGAGTTTCCCTCTCCACCATCCTGCAGCAGCTGGCTGCCGCCCATCAGCTCCTCTTGTGGTCACTCGCACAAAACGTAGACTATTCACCTGAAGGTAATTTTTCTGTGCTGACAAAGAAATATGACAGAAGTCAAGAAATAAGGAGAGTTTCTAATATAAAGCCCTTTATTAACAAAAGACCAAGTGGCTGGGATGAAAGCATGCAGTAGGTTTTGCAGACTCCTCCAAGTGAAGTTTAGACTGTAGAAACAGATGATCCTTCTTCGGGAGAGAAATTTGCAGATACAAATGCTATAATTTTTCCATCAGTAGAGTGGGATATTTAATGGGACTAAAAGCCTTCCTACCCTGAACAAAACCAAATCAAGTGCCGAAAGCAACACTGCACAGAGCATGCTACTTCCAGAGCTTCTTCAGCCACGTAAAAGGTACCTCAGGTTGCCAAATCAGAGCCGCTGCTGTCCCTGGCAGTACCTGTGCTCTTCGAGTCAGATCTCTGCCAGCTGTTTGGCACATCCCTGCAACACATGGGAGTGTGCACATGCTGTGTTGCGTAACAACAAAAAGCCTTTCCAGGAGCCAGTATTGTCTCCTTTGTACTCACGTGCATGGAGAAAAAGGATATTGGGGTTTGGGGTTGGGTTTGGGTTTTTTTTTTTCAGTGTATAATTCTGCGTTTTAGGTGGGGAAGAAAGAGTTCAAATCTAAGAGTAACACTGGTTTGAGTTTCCACAGGAAATGACTTGTGGTTATTAACATGTATTTTTTCCATTGTAAAATGATCTCAAATGGTCTAACACAAGAAGATCCTAAAAACCCTGCCAGAGCCCTTACTGATGAAAGTTACTGTAATAGCCCACAGTTTACACTGTTCCTCTATTGCACAAACCAAGGACAAAGCCTTTGATCTCTTGCTTGCAATTGTATGGAATTGGACTCAGCAAGCCTGATGGTGCCTTCCTATAGCAAGCATGCAGCGTGCCACTGGCCAGATTCTCCACGGGTGCAAATCCATGTGGCGTCTCAGACCTTCTGCTGGCAATGACTCTACTCTTCACACGTGGCAGCAGGAACAAGAGAGCAACGCACTTGCTCGTGAATGCTGTGATTAAGAGGTACCAAAGCAGGTCCCTCCTATGTTATTTATATCTGGGAGGGCTTTTAAAAACCCACTCAGTTACATTCCTGAAATAACACTGCCTGAAACCTGTTACACAGTCTTCCTTAGAGATTTTGGAGAGCATTCAGATTCTCTTCAGTGACTCCTCCAGTGCTAGGATGCTTGCCTCTTAAACATCTGAGTGGGGAGAGAGAGCTCGAACTTTAAATTACAGTATAACTGTAAAGTCAAATTGAAGGACACATTCAACTGTGTAAGACAAATATAAACATATATATTAACAAAAAGGTTTCAGAAGTGGTGGATCAAATTTGCTTTTGCTTCTAGCTTTTTCAGATTGAAGCTATTCCACTGAGATTGGTGGGTTATGCTGTGCACAGTCCATGGTTTTAAATAAACCTTTGCACCAAGTGACCCTTGTTCAGAAACAATTTCTAAGAGAGATGAAGGCCTCTGAATATTTTTGCAGAGCACAAACATTGGTCCAACGAGATTCAGCTGCCAAGCTGTAGAGGTTATATATTAGTGTGTTAGTAACTTGAGAAAAGGTTCTATATGGCACACGCTATTGAGTTAAGCAATGCAGCCAAACCAGTTTCTGGGCATCCCATGGGATATTATACTGCAGTTGCTTCCGATACCTCTTTGTCATCCACTTCCACTGGAACATTACATTCCATTTACAGGCTCTGAACTAACAGATGATAACTTTGATCCTCTAAGTTTAGGCTTAAGAAATAAATGCATGGATCTCATCTGACAGCACGTTTGGGATCTAACAAACCTCACCCTTGTGCTTCTCAATCTCTGCCTTTCTCACATGGATGCTGTATCAAAGCCTTTCTGAACTTGGCAAAAACTGAATACTTTCCTGATGCCAAGTGATCAGTCAAGTCTTTTCACTTCCTGCTGAGTAGGAGCCCAACAGGAAAAGCATTGGCCACACAGTGACAGGGCACAAGAACATTACAAGAAACAGCAGTGCTCACCTGGCCAGGCAGAGCAGCACGACTAAAAGCAATCTCATCCAAAGGCTGGATCCGTGCATCAGTGTGCTCTCAGCTGACATATGCTGAAGGACACAAAGGTGGCATTTCATATGTTCCCTACCTTGGACTGCAAAATTCACTCTCAACAATGATATTCCACACTGAAGACACTCCAGGAGGACAATAGCTTACAATGACAAACCCTAACAGGGAGGCTCTGCCTCTGCACACCCACTACCTCTCCTCCACCCAGCCAGCACTTCAGTTTTGAGGCCTGTCACAGCTGAGCAGAGCAATGAGAGCCGCCTTTCAATCTGCCAAGACAACAGCTTTCAGCTGCGCATCACAGATACTCTGACCTTCATAACAAAACAACAGAGTACCAGCTATTCACTGAGGAAACTAAGGGTCTTACGAAATAGACATTGGACATGGCTACTCAAACAGCCCTCATCATGTGGGCTCTTATTATCTACTTCCTAATAAGCAGACAATTTTGTTAGAAAATTCTAAAATTAGGCACTAAGCACCTGAAAAAAATTTCCTATTCCAAATAGACAATAAAATGCAAAATGGAGCTATATTTTAAGATAGCTGGGCATGGTTTTGTGCATTAGTACAAATGTCTCTGGATGGGAAATTCTGCACAGGAAGTTCATTATTAATCATTTTCATATCAATATTTTTCTGCTATTACAAGAAAAAACACAAAGGGACTAACAGATTTTGAGGTTCATAAAAGACAATTTGATCCTTGATGACTTGGGTTTGTATGCAGTATGTCCCTGAGGTCTTATTCTGACAGTAAGTCTGCAGTGAGCTCCATATTTCTATTTGATTAAAATACATTTTCCAAAAAGGCACTTTCAGCTTTTACTTAGACATCTGGAGGAGTGGAAAATTCACCACTTCTTCTGGAAGCTTGTGACCCACACTACTGAAAAATGTGTATCTTGTGTACACAGACAAATGGGAAACATCAGAATTCTGGAGTCCTGCATCTCCCCCTTTCTAATTCTGATTGATCTTGGCTGTCATAAGCTCCAGGTCAAATTCTACCAGGCACCAAGTGCTATGTCAGTTCTTGCAGGTGTGTGGAAGAGGCTCCATGCATGGCAAGAGCAGAGCATTGGAGAGGAGAAGTGTTTCTTGCTCAGAGAACAGTCTTTGCTCTGCTGCAAAACGACTCCAGGCAGCAAACTATCTTTTAAGAGTTTAATAGGAGTAAGTTCCCATGGATACATGTCCTACATGCTTAAGAGAACAAGTGTCTTGTGGACTCACTAATGCTTACAGTTGCCCAATTAAAAGCTCTTCTGCTGGAAGGAAGAAAGGGAAGTTGAAATTAGGTATTCACTAAACAAATTAAGTCATTCTCTGTTCAGAACTATCACACTGCTTATCTCTATCATCTCCTGTAATCACCCAAAACAAAGCAGGTACCATGGCAAACAACAAATTACTTATTCTGTTCTCTTTTGCCCTCTGTCCTGGCTGTTAAATGACGACAGAAAACAAAGCGGCACAGAGAACAACTTCAAAACAGAACGGAGATGGGACTGCAAAAGTTGCGTGCAACCCAGTTCTCAGAGATGAGCTACTTATGCCAAGCCCGGATCTCCCTCAAAGTCTGTGGCAGTCAATCCCCTTGACTGTCATGCAGGCAGGATTTGGCCCTGGTAAAGTATCTGCCCGCATTCCCAGCTGCTTGGTCCAGCTGCTGTGAAGGAATGCGGGGCTGCCAGCAGAAAAACATTTCCAGCTCAGCGCCTGGATCTAAACTTTGTCAGTGCTGAATCTGATAAAGCAGATCCCTGCCTGACAATAATTCAATTAAGCTTCTTCTCTCTCCCCAGCATTCACAGTATGCTTGAGCCAGCTACTCAAATGAATCTAGCCTTCAGCATTTGGAAGAGACACCAAAGGAAAGCAGTTACACATGTGTGCCTGTTAATTTTATGGCAAATTACAGCCCAGTATCCAATACTATACTTTAATAGGGCTGAATCCTGCTCCTGTGAACCAACAAGACTTTCACCACTTCGTAACATGCTACAGAGAATTAGATGACAGTTTGCACAAAAGCACTTTGAGGAGGGATTAAAACAAGCAAATAAACACACTGCAGTTGTTTTAGCACTCTGGTTTAAGCAGGAATGTTTGAAGGCATAAAAGCCAGTTAATTCCTATTGGAAATCAATAGTAGCTGGGGAAATACAGCACTCTGTCCTTTGACTATGGGGTGCCTTAATCTCTGCTTTCTCTGAAATAAGATTGAAATATAAGGTGCTAATTGATTTTGCAACTGCCCCCAAATTTCCCACCGAACTGGAAAAGCTGGCTCTGTAAAAACCTCATTCATCACACTCTGAACTTCCCCCTCTCCAGGCGAATCAGCTGTCACTAAAGCTCAAATGTAAATCTTGCTAGAACATCGTCACGCTTTTCAGGGTAAAATTCAAGAGAAAAGCGATTTCCACGAAAAAAAAAAAAAAAGAAAAAAAAAAGAAAAAAAAGCGCGTCTCTTTCAGCCCCGGTTTTGCATCCACCTCGGCTCGGTGTATCCCCGGTTGTGTTTGACACAATGTGCGCTGTCTTGCCCAAGAAAGCCAGGGGCACACTGGCTCTGCCTGTTGGCCACAGCGATTTCTGACTGATGACTTGAAGCGGAGCCGCGGGTCCTGTCGCCAGTGCCGTAAACCCCGGAGGGAACAGCCGAATTACAGCAGAGCGGCCGGGAAAACTTTCGAGGAAGCTCCCGCAGCCTGCATCTGCCGGGCGGCTTTTGAGAGAAACCCGGGAGAAAGGGGTGCTCCCGCTGTGCCCCCAGCGCCAGGTCCCCACCGGGGCTGAGGGTGTCTCGGCGGCGGCCCCCGCTCGCTCCGCACCCTCCGTGCTGTCCCCGCGACGGCACCTGCCCGCTGCGCTCCGCGCTGCCGGAGCCCCGGCGGGGTGGGGGGCGGCCCTTCCCCGTGGGGCAGCCCGGTACCGCCCTACCTCCCGCGGGGGGCGGAGCGGCCGCCGACGGCGCTGGGAGCTCCGGGGCTGGTGCGAGGCTGACGGGGCCGCCGCCGCCGCCCATGGAGCCCAACGGGACGGCGGCGGCGGGGGGCAACGCCTCGGCGGGCGGTGGCGGCGGCCCCGGGAGCGGCCCCCTGCTCATCCCCTCGGCCTTCGGGACAGTGCTGTCGGTGATGTACGTGGCCGGCGTGGCGGGCAACGTGTACACGCTGGTGGTGATGTGCCACTCGGCGCGCTGCGCCGCCCCCATGTACAGCTCCATCGTCAGCCTGGCCCTGGCCGACCTGCTCTACCTCTCCACTATCCCCTTCATCGTCTGCACCTACCTGGCTCAGGACTGGTACTTCGGGGACCTGGGGTGCCGCATCCTGCTCAGCCTGGATCTGCTCACCATGCACGCCAGCATCTTCACCCTCACTCTGATGTGCACTGAGCGCTACCTGGCTGTCACCCGGCCCCTGGACACACTGAAGAGGTCACGGGGCTACCGGAAGGTCACAGCAGGGGCTGTCTGGTCCGTCTCACTGCTCCTTACTCTGCCCATGATGCTGATGGTCACCCTGACCGAGGGGGGAAAGGCAGAGGGCAAGGTGAAGAGAATGTGTGCACCTACCTGGAGCGTGGATGCCTACAGGACCTACCTGACAGTGCTCTTCAGCACTAGCATCATGGCCCCAGGAATCATCATTGGATTCCTCTACACGCGCCTGGCCAGGACCTACTTAGAGTCCCAGAAGAATCCCCCCCACAAGGAGAAGAGCAAGAGATCCCCCCGACAGAAGGTCCTCATCATGATTTTCAGCATCGTGCTGGTCTTCTGGGCCTGTTTCTTGCCATTTTGGATCTGGCAGCTGGTGCGACTCTACAGCAGCTCCCTCCAGCTCACCACCCAAACCCAAAAGTGCATTAATTACCTGGTGACCTGCCTGACCTACAGCAACAGCTGCATCAACCCCTTCCTCTACACTCTGCTCACCAAAAACTACCGGGAGTACCTGCGCAACAGGCACCGCAACTTCTACAGGTTCACATCCTCCTTCCGCAAAAGGGGCTCCAACCTGCAGTGCTCCTGGGGACGGTCCATGTCCTCCAGCAACCAGTATGACTACAGCTCGGAGGCCCTGGGCATGGCAACACTGAAGGACAAGTGAGGAAGAGGAGGTGCTTCAGAGACACCAGGACCAGCAGAGCGTCTGGCCAAGGTAGGGCTTTGGGACGCCTTAGTCATGAAGGGTCCTAAAACCTCATTTCTGGCAGTCACTTCAGTTAGGTGCAAGTTGTGTGAACCCAAGTACTATGAGATGCATCCAAATTTCCATCTGGCTTAGGGCTGTAAAGGGGGTCGTGTCAGGGGCCAGCAACCACCCAGGACTTTGGTTTTGGGTGCAGAAAATGAGGTGAATACTTTGTTGGGTTCTATCACAAACTCCACGCTTTGCTGAGTTTTGCCCAGCTCCAGCTCTGCACACCCTTTCTCTTGTGTGGTTTCTCAGTGCTGTCTTTGAGCTATAGCTGGGTCAGATCTGCAAAGGTCTGAAATTGTCCTGGTATTGCTTAATTTAGCTGCAAGCCTTGGGTTTGCCCTATCTATTGCCATTATCTGTTGTTTGAGTATGTAAAGAGATCTTTAAGCTCCTTTTCCTATTACTTTATACTGCACTACAGTTTCGTCAAGCTTAAAGTCTCTATTTTAAAATTCATTGCAGCAGTACTTCAAACTCCAAGCATTCAAAACCCACAAGGTAAGCTTTCAGAAACCACAGGATTACATTAAAAGAAAACAAAAAAGCCTTGTACTTTTTTTAAGGTTTCTACCTAAGGTGATTTGAATTTGCCACTGATTTTCTTTAAGTTGGTCCCTTTCTTAACAGTTCAGCAGGGCTTGAAAAACTGAAAATTTGCCTTGAAAAGAAAGAAAAATGTCTTATAATCCTATCAGTCAAAGACCTGAGGTTCAAAGAAAATTGGCTGAATCCTGTATCATGGGACTCATCATAAAAGGGATAAATTTATTCATGACATTTGATCAGAAACATTTTGCCTCAATGTATTCTGCTCATTTTCTCCCTATAGAGAATCCTCACCAGGTAGTGGAGATGTCTGTAAGCATCTAAACAATTGTAAACCCTCAGTTTATAAAATAACGGCTGACTAAAAACTGGACTGTCATCAGGTTTCCCCTTGCATGGGCTCTTCCCCCAGCCTGGGTGGTGTATTTACCCAGGGAGAGGCTGCTGTTCCCAGCTGTTCTCTGCAGAGCTCATGCACATTAAGGATGAAGTTGTGTTCAGTATTCCTCTTTCATGTTCAGGGACAGGCTCTGGGGGTAGGTGAAGCACGATATGAGTTGTATAAACTATTGTTGGCAGATACTGATACCCAGGGAGTACCTGGCAATTGCTTAAGGAACAGGCATTTCCACTTTCTTATGGCATACTCCAACCCCTGTGTGCTTTAGAGGAGTCCCATTCCAGCTCTGCAGTATTATTGTGTTCCCGTGTCCTTGGATGATCCTCTTGTGTCACACACCAAACTTTAGGATATGTTTGTGCTAAAGCAGAGACACAAAGTGCCAACACCACAGCCTGGGATTTGGAGCAGAGAATACAGCCCAGCAACATGCTGGATTTTATGCACTCAACTAACAGCGGAAAAATAAAGCCTTCAGGGCACATGTTGGATGAAGACCAGGGACACACGTTCTGTGCCAGGAGTCAGGCATTCTTCTTCCAGATGCAGTTCTTGGGGTGTTTTTTGGGGAGAGAGGAACAAGTAACTCACCTTGCTTGTATTACTGGTGATCATGGGACTGTCTTTGAAACACTGGTGACCACTTTGTCATGTTCCAGCACTGTGTGGACTACCAAGCTGGGAAGAATAAATAGGCCTAATGGAGCCCATTTCCTTATGTGAAAGAGGGGGACTAACACACAGTTCATGCTGGGAATTGGCAGGGAACTCAGGCTTCAACAGTTTTTAGGAACAACTTTTCAGGAACTAATTCATTTTTTAATTATGAATTCTGAAGTCATTGTTACTTTTCCTTTGCTTCCCATTTCTGAGGCTGGAAGTCACTCCCATATAAGAATAACAAAGATAAGACTTAACTCAAAAGGTGGCGTGGGAAGGTTGGAGCACGTGCGTCATCTGTGAGGTGTGCTGTGCCATCCTGCTCTTGGGAAGTGTGACGGTGAGGCCGGACAGACATCCTGGCTGCAGCCCTTCCAGGTCACACATGCCATTTGCCCACCTCTGAGAGAGAAAATTGTATTTCCTTATGGCTATAGAAAGAAAAACCCACCCTGATGTGCATCCTTTCCTGATACAGTGCTGATTTGTCTTGATTTCCATTGTTCAGCCCAAGGTCCTTGGAAGCCCACATAGCCACCACAGTGTCACAGGGCTGCTGCAGTACGGATGATTACCATATATGAAATAGTTGCAAAGCGTATCATATATCTGTTAACAGGTATGGAAGGGGAAGCAAATGATGAAAGAGCTGTATAGGTATCAAAAAGAGTATTAGGGAATACGCTGCTTTAATAAAAAACATAGTTATTAGTAAGAAGAGGAAGCAGAAAACAAGTCGTGCTTAGGAAAAAAGGCATGAAAATGCAGAGCAGGTGAGATCTATACTTGTAACCTAAGTTGGGTATAAGCAAACAGAAGGATTTGATTTGGGGTATGCTTCCCAAGACATCAGCCTCCAGAAGTGATTCTGCTACCCTGCTCAGCATCACAAACAGTGTGCAGGGGATGTGCTTTCCGTGCCACATCATCAGACCATTAAACATCAAAGAGTTGATGGAGGAGCATCCAGATGAAAGGCAAAATATTAGGTATTTGTCACTCATAAGGTTTTTCAGCCAGTATGTGCTGCATCCTAGTCCCATCTCAGCACTGGTCCTCTCTCCTATCCTACAGGGTTACTATGGTGAGAGAACCAGTAAATGTGACAGTGCCCCCAAAGCGGTTGGGCAGAGGAGAGCCTGTTTAACTAGCCAGCAAGCAGGAGATGCTGCTGTGTGTAATGAATGATGGCTCTTCAGGAGCCCGTGGAGAATGACACGGTGCAGACCTTCGCAAACATAACTCCTCAGGAGCTATTCATACTCCTGGGGATCAGAGCTCAATTTAAAATAAGAATTACATAAACAACGTCCCACTTACTGTCCCATCAGACCAGTTAAACTGCCAAAACTCAGTAGGTTTGACCCACTCCATAAATATCCTGCAGGAGCAGATGTTTTAACTGAACTCTTGTCTGTAACTGGGCAAGCCTTGACTCTTCTTGCTGTGCTCATGTTTTGGAGATGAGGACACAGACTTTTTTTGTGTCTCTTCCTTCAGCAACAAAACCAAATTAATTTAAATTAAACAAATTAAGTAGCTTTGGAAGGGGACTGCTGTGGCCTTTCTAGAGCACAGAGTCCTGTCCAGTCACCTGTAACGGGTAGCATTGCCCACTGCTCACCCAGAGTATTTTGGGGAGGGTGTTGGTTTGGTAGGATTCAGTATTCATAAGCACATCTCCTTTTGTGCAGGCCATGCAAAACTGCTGAAAAGCAGCTCAGGTTATTTCCTGTGTGAGGGAGAGGTTTTACCTACCCCCAACACTAAAAAGGATAAGTAAACTCCCAAAATAATGAGATTAAAACCACATCTTGTCTCCTCAACGACAGAGGCCACAGAAGTGTATGAAAATTAAGATAGACGTACAACCAGATGGGACTTTGCATACTCCACGTGTCTTGTCACTTATGGTAAATCCAAAGCACCCCAGGCCAGGAGGCTGAAGCAACAACAGGAAAATCTGTCAGGCTGTAACTGAGCAAAATGCGTGGATTTTGTTGTAAACAATGTTACTTTGGCTATTATCTGGTCTAGTGGAAGGTGTCTCTGGCCATGGCAGGAGGTTGGAACTAACTGAGCCTTAAGGTCCCCTCCAACCCAAACTACCCTATGATTCTATTCTTCTACATTCCAAGAATTCAAGCTGTATGTACCCTAGGATCATTTATCATACCTAAATCACTGTAATCCTGTGGTTCATAATGCTTTTAAAAAGCTTATTATAAATGATACTTTGCTGCAGGATTCAGCAAAATAGAAATGGTAATTTTAGGCAAGGCAACAGCATTGTTCTTGTTGGGCCGGAGCTTGTAACTTCGAAACTCCATACATGCTTTACAAGAAAGAAATTAGTTTAATCACTAGATAATCTTTTCCAGCATCCCTGAGGGTTGAGGGGTTTATGATTAAGAAAAGAGAAAAAGGCAACTCAGATTGTGAGAGAAATGCAGTTTCATCCTGAGTGCTCTTTCCTTCCTTTAATCTAAGGTAGTATCTGCTGCAGCAGTGGCAATTTTTCTGCTTTCACTTGAAAAGAGACCACCAGTCCTTTGTGGGACAAGTGTGAATGGTTGTTTTCACCAGGCACAGGAGAATCCATTTGAACCTGACTGAGTTTTTGCAGACTTCACCTTAAGTCACACCATTTTTTAATCATCTTTCTCCCCACTTTTTTAAACCACATTTGCAAAATTTTTAAATGTAATTTAAATGTAACTTTTAAAGCCCCACATTACAATATAACCGTGAGTGCATGAAATCCTTAATAGTCTAACTCCTATTCCAGCAGTCATTTTTGGCATGTGATTGAATACCAGGGAAGCCAGTGAAAAAGACCCCTTTTTTTTTTAGGAGCTTTTTTTTTTCTAGGAGCATTTTGTACCTTGTACACTACAAAACACACGGCTTGCTGCCCAATTGCATTAACCAAGGAGAACAGGCAGGATGACTAAATTCATAGTCTATTCCGTTAGCATGATGAGAGGAGAAAGTGTGTAAACCTCTTACCTCAGTCATGGAAGCAGATAACACAGCACCTGAGAAATCCTCAAGGCAGTCCCCAAAAGGTCAAATGCCTTTGCTGGAAATTTTGGCTGGTTTGGGGATGCTCGGCTCCTACCATTGTATTTCTGAGTCCCTCTGGTGGCAGTAGCAATCTTCCATCCTGAGGTCTGGGGAAGGAAACAGGCTTTCTGTTTTAGGTTTTGTAACATAGCGGTTCCACACCATCAGGGCACAACCTAACTATAGGATAGCGCTTAATATCTTTAAAGTATAACATTACTACAACATCTGAAAGGCAAAAGCCTGTTTTGAAGAGAAAGCTCACTCCCAAGTGCTAACTTCCCTCTCCCACATTTTCTTTCCATGCTGAATCCAGACTAACTTTATTCCTGTCATTTTGCACAGCATCCACACTGCCAGCACCCACAGAAACACCCAGGGCTGGTGACTAAATACAACTTAGCCTAGCTGGAGGGTTTTTTGCCTTATAATATTGGTTGTTGCTGTTAGTTTCAAGTTTTTCTAGGGAATAGGAGAGACATGGAGTTAATTGCTGTGGCTTATAAGAAATATATTGCTTTATCTTCAAAATCTTAGCTGCAGCTTCACAGGATATAAGTAGCCTTTAAAATTATTGTTATTATCATTATACAAGCTTTTTTGCCCTTGTTCGGGAACGTATCTAAAACACATCAGGGAGAAAGGATGTGCCAGTTGGTAGCAAAGTATCGGGGGGGTGGATAGCCCAGGCTGGGTTTTGCGAGAGCTGATGGAGGAGCTTGCTGCTGGCTCACTCAGCGAGACCTTTAGGATGCCACAAGGTTCTGTCAGATACCCAACACTGAAAGAAATTATTGAGGTATATTAAAGAAAGGGACGTATATTTAAAAAGTTTTTCTAAATGTAAATACTTCTGCTCAACAATCCAGCTTTCTGCCCACACCGAGTTTCTAGTGTGGGGTTTATAACCTTTGGGAGAGACTAACATCATCTCAGCGGGTTCTGAATAGTCACAACTGAGTTTTGTGATCTCTGGTCCCAGCTAGAGCTGTCTTATCCCTCCCAAAACAGGTTCCCCAATGGGATATACCAAGGCAAAAAAAAACCCTGCTGTAACACTTTCCCTTTTTTCCCATCCAAGACAATTAAAAGAGGAAAGGGGGGAAATAATCCCAAAGAATTCTCCTGGCATTTGGGCTCTATTTTTCTGGTTCTCTCCATTTCTAATTTAAATTAAATGTTTTTTTTGTAAACACTAGGAATGCTTCTGCAGTGAGAAACAAGGTGAAGAGTTAGAAAGCATTTGTTGAAATTACTAGAGAAGGCTGAACTTGCAGAAGGTCCCACCCCAAACCCTCCATCAAGATACCTGGAGGGAAAGTAATAAATAAGCTTGTGCAAAATCAAACATCCAGCAATAACAGCCTATAACAGTGCTTGGCAAAGGATACAATTCTGAACCCAGAGTGGTGTTAATGCTGGAGAAGTAAAATCTGCCCAGTTTGTTTCAGCTTGTTTAGGCCTGTGTCTCTGCATTGTCATTAGCCTTTCCTTGTGCATTCCCCTTAGGATCTTGAATTCAGCTCCTGAATTCTTAACTGAAGCCAAACATGATTTCATCCAAACAAAGCAAGGGAGATTCCTAAGGCTAAATGTGGTGTGTCTATAAACACAGCCTTTTGGAGACAGTTACCACTTCATATATGCACCCCTGCAAACCTCACCAGGGACATCCATCAAATTCACACCAATTCTATGCCTTTTATTTTTTTAAATATCAGCTTGACATTTGAGAAGCACAGCGTTGGCTCTTGCAAGAAGCCTCCCAGGAAAAGGCACTACATAGCAATGACTTCTCAGGCTCCACTGAATTTAAAATCCAGAAGAATGAAGAAGATAAATTAACTGTAATGTAGCAATGCTAAAAGGGGAGAGACAGCAACACTCTTGCAGACACATATAGAGGGAGGACACCTAAACCTCCAAGGGACATGCAGGTCCCACCAGACAAGCTGTGCATAGCAGTGGGCCAGCTCTGCACTCTGCACTCTGGTGCCGAGTCCTGCAGCGTCCTCCGTTTGGGGAGCACGGGCTGGCAGCTCCCAACTATCCCTGTAACCCTAGAGTTAAATTGAATTTCTGCTTTTTCTTTGTAACAGATTTGTTATTTTCTTTCAGTTAATGCTGTAGAAGGGGAAATGGGAATGGCATTACTCTAAAATCAGCTGGAGCTCTAGTTACCTCTAATCCCTACATTCTGAAAGCACCTTTCTGACCCTGGACAATGTTCAGATTAAGGAGCAGTAGCAGGAGTACACAGCACTTGCCTGTATCATGCCTCACAGTAGCAGCAGTTGTCTGATCCCGTTCAAGTGTATATATTTATCTCTTTCTTCACATCATCTGCTAGTGGGGATTTAGAGGCCATTCATCCCCAAAGCACTAGTGCTGTTGATAAGTAACCCAGGCAGGCTAAGAGCAAGAGAGCTAATAAGATCCAGAAATTTCTAAGGGAGTTGATGCTCGAGATGCCTATTGAGATAGCACTCACCATCAGAGCTGAAAAGAGAGATTAACTTAAACCAGGAGAGGTCAGAAGTCCTGGCTTCTCGTAGAAAATCACTGATAACTTACACTGTGACCTTGGGGAACTCGTTTATTCTTGTGCCACTGTTCACTAAGTGCCTAAAAAACAGCAACACCATTTCCATCACATGCACAAGAGTTTTAAGATGTCACTGATGAAATGGTCTGAGATCGTTGGATAAGAGGTTCTAAAGGTGCAGAAGGAGAAAGGCCTACCTGTAGGGATAACTTAAGGTTCAGGTTAGCTATTAATGGTCAAACAGAGGAAATGTGGGGGTACCAGAACTTCTCCATTTTCGATTAATGGTAGTTGGCTTGTTTCTAATTAATGGCAAAGATAATCACTTACCCCACAGCAGTGGCAGCTGTGCTCAGCTGGCTTCACTGGGAACACACCTGAAATGAGCCTCCTGATAAAAGCAACATTTTAATACATCCATACCCTCTCTAAAGCCCCTTCTCGAGTGAGAAAATGATATCCAAAGATGCAGTAGGAAAGCAAAATCTTTCTTCTTTACCTCCTGGGGGCCTCTTCTTCCCCAGATTATGGGTTGGGGGCACTACCAGCAGGATTGTGGTGCGGAGGAGGCTGAACAGAAAGAATTATCCCCAACGCTCATCATTGATTGCTGAACACAGCAGAGCTTCCCTGACATTTTGTTGTTGGCATCTTTTTAGAATGATTAAATCTGTCGAGGAACCTCCGCCTGAGGCACAGCACGAGTAATTCTCAACAACAGAAGCAGAGGAAATAGCAACCCCCTAACTTTGCCTGGCTGTTTTCATTTGTTTGTTTGTTTTAATACAAAGGCAAGTTTATTATGGCAAACACGCCTCAAACTTCAAAGCATCTCCTCGACCTTTGCAGCAGCTTCTTTTAAGCAGGATGAGAAAGTGAAACCCCACAGTGTATAGTGCCCAGTGGTAGGGGAAAAACTCCTTGCAGGTCTGGTTTAGATGGGGGCGACCATAGTGGAGGGATTGGGGACATTGCTGGAGCATCACTTGATCTTTTACCTCCATCCATATAAAGTAAATATTTTCTGTAAGAGGCACTGTGTATTCTGGGTATTCAGTATCTATCTCTGTTACCCAGAAAAACAACCAACCCTCAAACATGTAAGAGGTCTTGGGTTTAGTCCAATAAAAGACAAGAAAAAACTTTAAATCTGTAGCTTCCCAGCTTTGGGAAACTGTGTCCTCCCAACTTTATGCCTCATGTTCACAGTCCCAGCAGGGCCCATGGAAGAGGGGCCTTGGGTGGGGGGAAAATGGCTTTGAAAAGTGCCCTGCCTCAAAATGCAAAAGGGAAATAGTTAATGTGTCATACTGAATTATTCATTAATCTTAATGAGAACACAGAGAAATTGCTTTAGGCTGAGAGGAGGCTCAGGATGGCAATACTACATCACCATTGTGCTGCCTCTAGTAATAAGGCTTTACACCTGGCATGAAAATAGGGCAGGGATGAGATAGGCACCCAAGGGGGCTCCAGAGCAAACAGTGCCAGGAACTTAGCAGTGTGTTGAAATCTCACCTCCTGGCATGATCTTGGTGCAGAACCAGCAGTTGATGTGACAACCCACGTGCCCCGTTCAAGGTGCAGCCAACTCCCAGCTTCATTTCCTTGCAGTCCTCCTCCCTTCTTGCCCTATTCATTGTGCTCACAAGCAAATCCAGTGTGGGAGGTTCCAAACTCCACTACAAGCACTAAGCTCTCATGATGCAGGGTGAGGAATTACAGAGGGAGCATGGAGCAATCAGGAGCAGAGTGTCTCTGCCCTTCTGATGGACACAGAAAGAAACAGAGAAGCTCACTGGCATGAGCATATTAGCTTAGATCTCAAAGCAGCATCCTAACAGGCATTTTTATCTTCTGACACATTCTTCACTAAATGTTTATCTTGGAGCTGTGTGGCATTCAGGCTCAGTCTGTGGAGGGTCTATGTATAATTACAGACTTCATTCCAGGACCTGCCTTAACAATGTGCATTCCCATTGCTTGCCATAGACGGATCTCCTGCCCACGCTGAAGAGATGTTCAACAGAAAGATCATGGATCAAACATGACCGTTCAGGTTATTTGTTCAGTAGAAACATGGTTGGTTTTAGCATGTTTTTATCTTTCGTGTTCTTACTTTAATCTCATGATTTTTTGTTCTGTCTTTGCATGTTCTGTCCTTTGAGTTACATTTCCTTCTCAGCAACAAGTTGCAGCTTTCCCCAGGGACTCTGCTTCCACCCTCAATTTGCTCCATAGCTAAAACCATGACCTGCCAGACTCTTAATACTCCAGTGAGAGTTGCAAGGCATTGGGGAAATTTCCTACCTCTTTAATTTCAAATCTCTCATTTCAGGCTGTCTGCAAGGAAGGCAAAAGTCTCTATTGATTTCCAGCACCTAATCAGCAATCAAGCGTGTTTCTGCAAGTGTGATTGCTATAAGCAAATCCTTCAACTACATTACAGAAGTTATGTTTGCATAGCTAGGAGAATAATTTGACAAGCTTTACTGTTGCTCCAGCCTCAACCTCCTCTGTCCCCTCATTTAGGTTGGTACATCTGGTTTTGCAGTCTTGTGGGTTTAAAGGATTAAGCCATTTTTCCAATCAAGCCAAAAATAATTATTTCTTGTCCCATCAGCTTCACTGTCCACCCCAGGCAAATAAACCAGTACAAGTACAGGCCCTGAAAAGTAGCACTTGTGAAATGACATCTTCAAACCTGTTGTTAAAATCATGGGTGAAAAACTTCAGTGCACTTGAGCTTATTCTTGTTTAAAATACCATTCAGACCAGTGAATGGCTGAATTCACAACCCAACAACTTTTACCCCACTGCAGCTAGAAATACCTTGAAGACTTGTGTTCTCAGAGCATTTGGGCTTTACCTTCAGGTTTCTCCTTTCTGGTCAGTGAGTAAGGCAGCAGCTTCCCTCTTCAGAGATACATATTAGCCCCTAGGCAGGCTTTGTAAAGCCTTGTGAAGCAGAATAACCATCAGGAACCTTTATATCTTTTGCCAGAGCACCCATGAAAACAGTACTTCAATCCATACTAACAATTTTGGTGATGGATCTTCAGTAGGGAAGGGACTACATACTTAATGGCTCAGCGCGAGGGAGCAGTTTTCCTTACACTGCCTCTGAAGCTGTGGGGTTTTTTCCTCTTCAGTTTTCAGTTACTTGACTCACACTTCATGGACTTCATTTCCCAGCCCATGAACAGCTGGTGGTTTCCGAGGCTGCAGTTGGCAAGGGCAGAGCCTACAATGGATGGTAATTACTTGCTGAGCTCATTGTAATTGTTCAGTTATTGAATCATTTGGGAAGGCAGGGGGAGTATTTGGTTAATTAAGAGCTCCTTTAATCACTGCTAAGTTTAGCCTTCCAAAACAGTGCTCTCCTTTCCTGGATTTGAAAGCCTCTGCTTACCCACACTGCCTGGGCAGCAGGAATGCTTTCTCTTTAGTCTTGGACTTCAGACATCAAGATGGCACTCGCTCTTCACCTTGTGCTGTCATGGGTTTGGTCCTTATTCCCTAATACCTCTGACCCTCCCACAACTGGCTTCAAAGGCATTAAGATCCCTCTGAAGCTGCCATCAGTCTCCAGCAAGATGTTTAATTAAAACCAACTTCCTGTAAGTGCTCAGGCACTTTTGGGACCAAATTCTCATCTGATTCAAAAAATGCCATTACAGACAGAATAGCAAAGTATGAGCATTTAATAGAGCCCAGGAAGCGTGAGCAGGAGGAAAGCTTATGAGCCCTGGTCATTTCTCCGTTGCTGCTGATCTAACAGAGCTGCTGGGCACATGCTTCTTCTGTTTGAGGTTTGTGATAATTTAAGGCTTGGGAAGCAAGTTTATCACCCAGAGGATGCTTTCTGGAGCCTGGACTAACTCTGAGAGGCTCTGGGGAGTCTGCAAGGCAGTGCTCAAGACAAAAAAGCATTTACAGCTTATAGTCACATCTTCACTGGTGCATCAAGAACATCCAGTATCTGCATGTGAATCCAGTCAGGCCTGTAACTGAAAGCATTTTATTTGAGGACTTTTGGGGAGAGTTTTGAGGGAAGGACTTAAATGAGAGGTATCATTTGACTCAAGATGAGTACAACTTCATTTTAAACAACGAGCTAATAGATTTTAAATAATTATTTTGCTTTGGGCTTTTTTAAATGATTTCATCCTTTGCCCTAGATTAATTTAACACATCATATTCTTCATGCCCAGTATCAGTCAGATGTAAATACTTCTGCAGATAACATCCATGGGATTTTGGCTGTGCAAGGGTTTCAAGGCTTTGCTTTTCCTTTTTTCTCTCCTTTCTGAACACCTGCAGTTGACTTCCATGCTGGAACGAGTGTTCACCAGCATGTGCCAGCTGACAGAATGATCCCCTTTGGACTTCCAAAGTAAAAATGTTTAGAGCCTCCAAGAGGTAGCAGCTCCTGCAATCCTGCCTGTGGTACACACAGAGTAAAGAGGAGGAAGAATCTGTACCGAAGCTCATCCTCCACAATATGCTTCAGAACAAGGCAAACATTTTTTGTGTTAGGAAGACACTAGAATTAAGAATTATTAGAATATCAGCGCATTAGAATAAGCCAGATCTCTCATGTCTGGGGACACACCAGTCTTTTACACAGGCACCAATGAGCTTCTTGTATGTTGCTTTTCATGTAAATGCTGCAAAAAAGGAAAATAATTTTTAAACAGCTTTGTAAGCAAACTCTGCAAAACAGAAGAGCTGTCAAAGCAGGTTGATTTTAAAACCTGACAGCCTTGACAGAGTCCTTGCAGCAGCACAAAGCCACATCATTGCTGCAGTTACCTGTGCTTAGGAAACTGTTGAACGCAATGGAATCCAAACCTTGTAACTCTCACATGGGCAGAATAAATGATCTGGAATGATAACTAGTTGACTACTCTCCACTGGGTCCTTCCTTGGATATTTTGCCAAACTGCTCCAAATTAATGGAGCTCATGCACTCCGAGCCTGGGCTGCTGAGGAGATGAGGAAGCTCATGGGGGGATCTTAAGATTTTAAGTATTCCTCTTTTTTTTTTAACCACAAGGACAAGGCAGAAGGCCCATCTTCAAGAGCTCCTCTGATTTCAACCTGGGAAGTGTTTTGGAATATTCTCTTCCTTCTCAGTTAGCATTTTTTTCTAAATTAATAAGTCTGAGACATCTACTTTAGCAAACAAAGTAGTAGCTGCCTTAAACCAGGCAAGTGACTTTGCTTCATTTGTCCCCTTAGCTTCATCAGCACTTACATATATGATGTCCTGGAAGCTTAATGTCTGTGTTTGGGGCCACTCCCACTTCTGGGTAGTGATGAAGCTGCAGCAAACTGATCTCAACCCTCAATAGGAAGTTAAATGTCTCTAAAAAACTATTTCAGTCTCTTCTTGCTAAGGGATCCCTTACTCTGCTGTTGTCACTGGGCCATCAGTTAGCTTTACCTTTCCCCACCACATGTACCTGCGAGGTATCAATCCCCATCAAGTGTCATTTGGGATGTCAGACCTTGTTGTTCAGCACTCACCATTACCCAGATTTAGCATTTGCTACTTCTCAGCACCTCTTCAGCAGCAGGAAGTCTTGCCCTTCCCATCACCTGTAATGCCTTGCTGAGCCCCACAAAAAAGCCCAAGTATTATTTCCCATTCCCCTATAGAGTTGTTCCTGCTGACACCACCTCCTTAGAGCCTTCACATATGTCCTCCTCATCCCAGCTGCTGACTGCACTTTGGACTTGACAGCCAGATCACACCATCCAGCCCTTACCATATCCTTAACCTCCTCCTGGGGTGGTCTCTACCACCCACCATGAGAAGAGCCAAGTGCCAGAAGGGTTTTCTTGGCTTCCTACACAGGAGTGTGTGCAGTCAAAATTCTTGTAAGCATCAGTTTTACTGCCTCCTCCCAGCATAAACTGGACAAATTGATGGGAGTCCTGGCCCCGAGGATAAACACCATCTCCACTGTTTAGAGAAACTGTCTCCTGAACGAATCATGCAGCTGAGCTGACACCCTTGCTGCTGGCGAGCTCCTTTGAGGTATGGGAGATGCCTGTAGGCAGGCAGAAACCTTCCCCCGTGATCAGACATGAACAGGAGCAGTCCCTAAGGAGGATTAAGACTAGAAAAATTCTGCAGTTAACTCAGATCCCATAATAACAATCTAAAACTTATTTTGCAGAAATACAGAGAATAGCAATTTTCATCTAAGTCACTTGTAAAAATGCCGAGGTCTGATTTAAGCCTGTGCCAATACAGAAGAACTTGGCTTTTAGTCGCAATACACCAGTATTGCAAAATGCTCAGCTTATGAAGTTTCCATATTTCAGAGTAGTTTCAGCTTTTCAGCTGTTGAGAAATAGTAAATCCTTATTTGGTTAGGAAGCATTCTTGGCTATTATCTCTAAAAAGAATTACCTTCAGTATTGTCAGGCTAGTACTCTGGAAGCAGACTGAGATTAGATAAATTCATTCAGTCAGGCATTATCTTCACACCTGTATTCTTCCCAACAAAATAGTATTTCTCAGTGTCAAGACAGCTAATTTAGAGACAGATTTACTTGCCACACTGACACAAACCTGAACCACTGGTTTGCTTCATGAATAAAGCTGACTTAGATGTACACATGCTGTCCTCCCGTTCAAGGCCTGGAACACAACTGGAAAATACTTGTCTCTTAAGTGATCCAGTCTGGTGTGGCTGGAGTACTCAGAATGCATTCATCAAGCATGCCATCACTAATAAGGAACTAAAATCTTATTCATCTAAAGCATTTTGCAATACCCTAGTCCCGCTCCCACCTTTGTCTCCTGTGTACCAGGAATAAGCCCTCACCAGTGCCTAAGAAGTAGCTATGGATGTCTAGAGGAAGGAGTGACTGCAGCCTCAGGAGGCAGGTTAATAACCAAGCTGAGTCTTCTTCCCTGCTGCACACCCATCCCCTGCACATCCATCCACAGCTAGAAGGAAAGAAAACTGAGGTTCAATAACCCTGTTCAGCTGATGAGCAGGGGAGAGGCAGACAATGAGATTTAAGATAACTGATCCACTTACTCCATTAATTAAAACCAAGGCTTTAAAGCTCAATTCAGTCAAATAGCCTAATAAGAGGATATTACTGTTCCCCATGACCCTTGCCATCTTTGTAACTTTAATATATGAGTTATAAGCATCCACACAATTACAGTCCTATTACACTCCCCACTCCAGGGGAGTCAAGGGAACAGCACAGCTACTCTCAAACCCCTTTGCCTCTGCCCTGCTCAGGATTCTGCAAACCACAAAGCTGGCCTGACCAGAGGATGGAATAATTAATTTAGACCCGAACATCTCAACAGTATCTCCCTGTACAGTTCAGCTATGGAAAGGCTTTTGATTACTGCCCTTCCGTGCATGCTGTATGGCTGAAGTATTTAATTTAAGGAGAATGATTAGAAGAGGATAAGTTTTAATGGCCTGCTCCTAAGCCTAGATAAAAATCTTAGCTACAGAGTGGAAACGTGTTTAACTTGTATTAAAAATGGTAATTTCTGCAGCACACTGGCATTCAGTGACTCACAAGCCAAATGGAGGTGCTAAAAGCATTTAGAAAACAAAGTCAAGAGGTATCAAGTCCCAGTTGTAGAGATGAAAATACCAAGGCTCAAAGGCAGTGGGCAGGCAGCTGTGAAGATGGAAGACTTCAAGGCTCTTGGCACTAATAAATGTGACATGAGTGAGCGCCTTCATCATCTCCTGAGCCATGTGCTTTCAGGTGGGCACACTTCACGATGAGAACACCCTTCCTGTGAAATCCACATGCATTTATTTCCTGCCTGTGCTGAGGCAGATGAGATTCTCCCTGCCCGCAGGTGGTCTGAACGGATGAAGATCTAAAAAAATGTGTCTAACTAGAAAGGGAAAGAGCAGGGAGAGGACTAGATGTACAGAGACTGTGCAAGCATGAAAAAGCACAGTAGAACCTCAGTGGAGAGTATCAAGGACCAGGTACACATCCCCTACTCCTCAACTAAAGGATTACAAAATGAATAAAACTTTGTTCTTTTTACGGTTCAAAAAATTCTGAATTTTTCAAACCCTCTTCTTTTCTTTTTCCAAGGGAAAAAATTCTGTATAGCGCTGTATATTTACAGATTGAGTCTTAATTTCTTCTTGGATTGTTTCTTATTTACAGGACTAGAGTCCACCTAGTGCCAGAAAAGGTACAATAGACAGATGCCATACACAGAGGACACTATCACCTAGAACAGGCCTGGTTGATACACAAGATACATGCAGAAGAAAGATTATAATTTTTGAAAAGGATGGATGCAGCATGGCTTGGTTCAGCACACTCAACATTCACCATTAATTCAAACAGAATATGGACAGTAAATGGTACCAAGGAAGAGGTCCCATTGCAAGTTCTCTGAAGGGTTTTAACCCCAAGAGCTTTGCTGTCTGAAAACTCACAACTACCAGTTAGTTGTGTGTCTGATCTTCTAATGAAACAATCAAGCACACTGAGGAGGGGGAAAAACATCAGCTCAATGTTGATGCAGATGTTTCAGTGTGGGAGAAGGCTCCTTTAGCTGTGTAACACCATCTTAAACTTAGCTTATCCCTCTGCTTGACTGACTTGTCTTGTATTTCTTTTTTCATACTGGTAAATGACAGTTCATTTTGATCATGTTCCTCCCTGTGGAAAGGAATTCCTAACTAATTCCTATCTCCCTTTAAAATAAAGGGACAAATCGGAAAAACACATTTTTTGCCCACAGAACTGCCATAGTGAAGTAGAAATAATGCAAGTACAAGATCACTTTTCTCACTTATTTTGTGCTGAGAAGTGTAAGGACTAAATGGGCTTAGAGTTTCTCTGGTTTTACAGCAGCTTTTAAGTTTTGCAACACCTGGCAAAATGTGGCCTTTTCCTATGGGATTATTCAGTGAATCATATTTAAAGCCCTAATATGCAGAGAGCACTTCCAGAACATATGTAAATCAGTAACATAAATCAGAAATTATATTTGCCTGCTAGAGGGAATGGAAGAAACCACCATCTAGAGCCAACATAGGCAAAATGACTCCATTAGGAACTGCCATTGTTTATTCCCCCCAGATTTTATGGTCTGGCTGGTGAGTCTGATGCTGAGGAGGTCACCTCTGAGGGGTTAATCCTCCCAGAGACCTTACCCAGGCACTGAGAAACAGTCTCAAAAGGAAACATCACAGTATTTTTCTGTGGGGTCAGCAGCAAAGTGTGCAGGCACCTGCATATACAGCTTAATGTAATTGTATAAACTGAGGAACAAGGAAGAGACAAATTCTCAAGGTGTCTGTCCAGAAAAATCATGCCTTAGCACCCTAGCTGGCTTTTTGTGGTGTTGCGGTTAACAAAAGAATGGGAAGGCTATCAATTTCTAAAATGAACTTTCTGAACACCAGAGGCCTATTCCAAGAAATTTCCAGAAGCAAGTAACAGGAATGCCCCATGAATCTCAGCTTTTCTCTACAAATAACTACTTTGTCCAAGAAGAGGCACTATGGTTTCAGGTACATACTCCTTCAGTACATCTATACCGAGTCATCAGCTTGAAGTTTCCAGTGAAGGTCTCAGTGAAGTTCATTATTACAATATATCTGACCTGGCAGCTCATAGATTCAATCCATCCAGGTTGCTTGGACAGCCTCAAGATTATCCAGCTGTAAATCTAAGTATTTTGAGGGTTTTGCTTTGTTTGGATGCATCTAGAGGTTACAAAAACAAAAGTGATGGTACTTCCAGGCTGCTTTATTGATTTCACAATAAGAACTAACCAAGCAAAGCATTTCTTCTTGTGATATAGCCTGACCTGCACGCATAGCATCCTGTTAAAGTCAGTGAGGGTTCACAAAGGAGCAGTTCCACCATCAATACCAAACAGTCACTGACAAAGAACAAAAGGAAAAGAAGAAATAAAGTTTCTCTATCATCTGTTTCAAAATTCAGTACTCACCGTGCACAAGTTATCATGAAAGACAAGAATGCTCAACAGCAGGCAGCACTGATCCCTACCTTGTCGTTATTTTCAGCTACATAAGAAAACTGGCAAGATGGAAAGAAGTCTCTCTGAAATAAAGGGTGTTGTCTCAAATACAGACAATGCCTGTAAAGGAAGAAAAATAAAGAATATTTGGAAAAAAAGAATGCTGAAGAAAAATCTCAAAAGTTGATCAATATTTGACAGTTAGAAATATTTGACAGTTAGAAATTCTTCTCAAAGATTAATACACTTCATGAGCTAAAAGGAAAAGCTAGCTCCTTTTCCGTTCCAGCCAACCTATGAATAAATAATAGACTGAGCTTACATATCCTATTCAATATATGCTACAGGTAAAGATTAAATGTGCTGGGACAGAATTGAGTGATTAAATAAGTGGTTTGAGGGGAGATGAAGGACAATGAAAGAAAGATGGGCAGTTTGGAAACAGGACAGTATTTTCTTTGGACAGTCCATCCTGAAAAGCTTTAGTACAAGCCTCCAGCACTCACATGGAAGATAAAAAATGCCTACACAGATACTCTAGGCATAAATTGATGATCATTAAAAGAGTTGAGCAGCAGGTTTCAGCAAACAAGATGTAAAATTAGCTTTCATCTTCCTAAGGTTTACAAACACAGAGATAAGGCAGAGTATGCTCTAGTTCTGCATAGTATTTTACAGGCAGCATCATGCACTCACCAGAGAATTACCCAGCACTTTACAACAGCTGTCCTAGCCTGATTTCCCAAGAAGACTGCCTTTCTGAATGAGGCTAAAACCACTCCATGCATGCCAGAGCCATCTGTAGTTCAGAAAAGAAGTAACTCTTCAGCTACTCTTGGAATGTCTGGTTGGATTTCCACATAAGAGACTCAATGAGGAGACAGGAGTTGGGATTGATTTCTTTTTTGCTTGGGGGAGGGAAAGGGAGGAGGGTGGCTGGTTGTATTTCCCTTCCCCTCCAAGAAGCCCTGACCTCCAGCAGCATTTCCTGGGCTTATTCCTAGAATTTAGGCAAGAGAAAAACATTGCATAAGGCTACACATGAGCGTAGTGGAGAGATCCACTTCACATGTGAACACTGCGTAAGGATATCTAGATATAGAAGGAATGTGAGGAACTCTGTATTAAAAACAGTCATCGTTATTTACTAGGGAAAGGAAAGCTATAAGGAAGTTCAAATGTGCTAAGAATTCCAACAGGAGAAACTAAACCAGATTTTCTTGACAGCATAGTCATTATCAGTGTCATTTCCACTACACTTTTATTTTAACATGCACATCATTATGTGCTACAGCCTTGAAGGTCCTCTATTGAGGACTGAAAGCTGCTTTACACTACAAACCTCATCTGATCACATACCTGTTCATTTTACAGAGGTTCCCAATATTCCCCCAAAGCTTTGAATGCGAAGATAGTTTCAGAAGTCCCACAACTTCTCAGAAGTCCTCAGGAATCATCACTCTCTCTTAGTATGGATTCAAACTCTGGCTTGCTCCCATACTTTCTGTTTCACCCTTTGACTTCCTCAAGCAGGCTTTGCCTTTCAGCACAAATAGTTTTCTTTCAAAATACAAAGCAACATTCCCACATCCTTGTAACAAGTATGCTTTCAGGTACAAGGCTGTAAATTTAACATCAGGACTTCACCCCAGTTCACACTGAACACATACTACTGACTTTACTTTCTCCTTACACAGGTTCTCGCACAACTGGGAAACATCAAGGCAAGTCCTGCTGTCACTGTGTTCAATTAAGAGCACCTGTCTGCAGCAGCCTGGCATCAGATTTATGCTGCTTTAACAGAACAAATCCTGACCTCAGCATAATCAGGGTTCTAAGAAGCAGAGCATGGCATTTCCCAGTAGCCACGGGCAGGCTGAACCTGGCAGAGAGACACAGAAATTAAAGTATTTCAAATGCAGAATTATCTGTCAAGATCTTAGAAGAGATACCCTTAATCAAAAGTTATTCCAGGTATTTAAGTGGACTCAGTAAATTAAACCAAATTTGATCACTGAATTCTGCAAATTCCACTCTGCCCCAGGATCATCAGCCTTTCTGCAATTACTGTTCTCCTGCTGGAGGCTTTGACTGCACTGTGCTTCCTCATTTGCTACTTAATTTCTTCACGGAGCTAGATATTGTTTTTAGGAGTCCAGATATTGAAGCTTCAAATACAAAAGAATCCCAGTTGGTACTAAAACATACAGCACCTTGAGTTTTGATGCCTCTTTCAAAAGAATTCTCTTCACAGGTACAGCACACAAGTTCTCCCACAAATTATATCTGACAGGTTTAGTCATCATATTGAATGCATCACTGAAGCTTAAACACTCCAAAAGACAAATATTAACTTGATTTGATTTCTGAATGTCAGTCAAGTCATAGCATGAGATGCACCGAGTCTCAGAGATATTGCAACACACAGGGTCTTCAAAAGATGACAAGCCAGGAGGTTAGCTGAGATTTCCCCATGGGCTAACACGATTGTTGTGGAGCAGTAGTTTACGGAGGGCAGCTCCGAAAGTGCCATTTTCATTCAGTGCAGCCCAAAGCCCACATGACAGACAGCAGTAACTAACACATGGCAAAGCAATTTCTATGACAATGTTGCAGAGCAGGATTCGCAGTGAGGTAAGTCTTGGAACATCAGACCTGGAGAATCCCAACCTACACGCACATAGGTCCCTTAATCTGAATATTCCACTGCTTTCGAGTACTTATCTGTATCTAAATCTCAAGGTAACATTAGGAATTGAGTTTTAACTCAGTAAAGCAGGTGCTGATGCTCTTGATCTGCCTTCACATAAGACTTACAACTTGGGTGTTATGCAAATTTCTTGGAATTAACAGGCTT
The DNA here is from genome assembly GCF_963264785.1 of Psittacula echo. Classification (NCBI taxonomy): domain Eukaryota; kingdom Metazoa; phylum Chordata; class Aves; order Psittaciformes; family Psittacidae; genus Psittacula; species Psittacula echo. Next base: position 8,902,495 of record NC_137750.1, on the reverse strand, counting down.
TGAGACAAGTATTTAGATATGGAACCCAACATACTTTATTATTTCCATCATCCAGCTATTTTAACAATTATTCCTCATCAGCACAGACAAGGAAGCCTTTTTCAGGTCTGAGAACAAAGAAATGAAATTACAGCAGTCTAATCTTGCTGGTGTACCAAATGAGAACACTCCCAAGAGTCTTGTCATCATTCCTCCTTATATTGATCTTCAATGTAATCCCCCCCAAATTTACTATTTTCATGAAAAGGTAGATTAAAAAAGAGAAAACTGTAAGCATAAAAAAAAATAGATCAAAGCACAGATTTTCAAGTTGTTTCACAGAAATGATAGAGACTATTAATGAAACAAATCAACATCTCTGCTTCAGAACTCCACTGAGACAAAGTTAGGTTTTCCTACCATTTACTTATCAATGTGCTGTGCTGCAAAATCTTTGCTTGTAATAAGAAAGCAAGGTAGTTCGCCAGATTACACATTTGTTTGTTACTTTATCTGTACTCCAAGGCAATCATCCACTCTTCTCTAACGTCCTTGTAATTTATTATTCAAGGAAAACCACAGGCTAATGGTCCTAGTTAACAGAAAAAAAAGGCTTTGTACTAAACGGAAAAAGAGAAGTCCAAAAAGAGCTACTGAGAGACTTTCTGAAGCAGATAAAACATTGCTTTGGACAAGATAAACCACAGCATTTCACAACACAAGATCTGTAGTTGTGTCAACAACTAAAACCTGAATTTCCTTCAACTTGGTCTTCAGATTACATTTAGGCCCAATGAATAGATGCATTCAGAATGTTTTACAATCAAGCTCCAGCTTGAGCCTCTATCAATGTAAGGGGTAGGTGGACACCAGCTTCCCTCAGGCCCCACTATGCCACAAGCCCACTGGTTCACGTGGTTTTGTTATCCAGCCTTCCAAGCAGCAAGGCAGGGTTTACGGGATTGAGTCCAATGAGGTCAGAATGGGCTTATGGCAAACCACACCAGAACTAGTTCTGTTCTGAGCTCTGCCCCATCCAGGCCCTGCTGCCCTACCTGGCAATTCTGTAATGATGAATGCTCACACAAATCCAGAGGACTGTCTGATTACCTGTGCCCAACTCTCCTTTTGAACAGCTATTTTGTGTACAGGGTTACGTGGCCCTTAAAGAGCTTTTAATTATCCCAACACCAAGCTTCCAATCAGGAGACTGATCATTTTCATTAAGACCCCAAAAAACTGCAATGCATTGGGAATGCTGCATCCTGATCAAAAGAATCTATCACAGTGACACTCTCTAGCACAAAGCATTTGTAATCCAAAAGGAACAGGCTTTTCTGGCCAACCAGACAACTGTACTGCAGACTTAGCATTAATTAGTCCCTGTTTGCAGCAGCAAAGTATTTGTAGTAATTGAATAAAAAAGTTCAAGCAAGTCCCAGTAGGCAGAGCACAGGTGTATCCCCCACTAATGCCCATGCTAAGGAGAACACATTCATCAGCAGAAGGTACATTCAAAAGAATAACACCCCTCTTGCTCTGTTAACTTGGCTCACACTTCCTACAGTCACCTTAGTAATTGAAGAGACTAAATAATTAAATAGCAGCATGGGAGTCATATCAAGACATGGTCCAAAAGATTGTTTTCTACCCTTTAAAATGGAGAATTCAAAAAGAAATTAAAAATAAAGAGCCCACTCTGGAACTCTTCTTTGTAGCCTTTGCCTTTGGGACATGAAGACAAACCATCTTCAGAATGCATCAAATCTAAGACGGTCTTTAAGGCACAGTTTGCCATAGCTATGAAAATAGACATGTGACAACGAAGTGTATTACAATATATTAGTGCAGCTGGGAAAACCTAATTGAATGTGAGGTTACAAGAGATGTAATGTCCCTTTTTCCTCTCCTCTTGCAGGGCTTCTCTCATTCCATTTGACCTCATGTTCCATCTCCAGAGGGATTACGTCAAGACTGGATCCCCAATGCCATGGTCTGGGTTGCAAGTGAAGGAGATGGTGATGGCATAGCGAGTGCCCCAGTGAACCTTCTCCACCCGATGAAGGTTCTCAGATCCAGAGGTGAAAAAGGAAACCCGGCCTGTAAAGACAAAGTATTTAATCAGTGACATGGAGTTTGCCACTCAGCAACCAGCTCTCTACACAGTTCTGCTGTTGTCTCAGTCCAGATGTTCCCTAGCTACCTGAGAGCCTGTAAATCATCACAAACTGTTATGAGCTTATGCTGCACCCTGACAGCTTTATGTACTGTTTAAAACACATTAATCCTTTGTGCCACAAAGCTGGAGACATAATTCCACCCTATCTCATAGTTTATAAAAGGCAGGAGGAAGCCAAGAATATCTGAAGCCAGTTCTTAGTTGCCTCACATTAAAAAAAGGCAACTCTAGTGACTGCCAGCAAAGTGTGTTGATTTCCTCCCTCCTCCCCTTCTAGTCTGGGCTCTAACTTTAGACCAAAGAAGGAAAAAGTACTATGAAGGTGCCAAAAAGTCTTCAGTGAAAAAATCCTCAGCAGGTTTACAAGCAGCCGTGGTAACTTCTCAGCACTGTACCATGTATTTGCTACAGCTTTTTTGTGCACAGTCTGATCCCTCGCTATTCAGCCAGGTTAGAAGGTTAGGTATCAGTCATAGATTACTGTTCCTTAGAAAGAGCCACTCCATCAACACATTGACTTGGAAATTGGTCTATAGATGCAAGACCTTACTCCTATGCTTTCATCCTGTCTGAGCTGTGATCATAATCCTGCCTTGCGGTTCTCCAGGCCTTAAGTGGCATCAAGATGAAATGCAGTTACTTTGACAACGATAGCAGGCATGTATTAGCATCCCACTTGATAAAACAGCAGAACGGAGCCCTCTGCACTTCCACATTAAAGTGTTCTGCAGATATAAGAGTTTGATGTTTAGCAAGTAACTCAGAACTGATGCAACTCTGTAGGACTGCTCAAGTTCTGAGAAAGCCAGTAATACTCATACACACACCTGTTTCATCCCCATAGTGTGTGATTTCTCTGCTCAGGCCTTTCATTCCACTGTTCAAATGGGATTACAGGTTGCTATAAAGCTTATCATAGGGAACATGACAGACTCTGCCTGAGACCTGTTCACAGTCAGGCAAAATGAAACACATGCCTACTTAAAATTTGCACAACAAGAAGATAAACTATTCCAACCATTACACAAACTCCCCTGCAGAAATGGATACCAGGCACATAACTGGTTTTCTCTTCTAGAAGTGATCCAAAGATCCAGAAGTTGCTTTGCTTGCATCCTCCTAAGCAGCACATATGGGAGATCTGAACAAAACTAGACCAGCCTTATGGAGCTCAGTTTACCCACTGATCTCTAAAGTCTGTCTGAGCAGCCTCTGTGTCCCTTGCACATTCTGTTCCAGTTCACTTTTAATCTTTCATAGTTCAAAGAGTCGTTCATAACTGCCAAGCAGAAGTCATATCATACTCTGCCTGCGGCTGCACATCAATAATGAGTAAAGCTATATATATAAATAATAAATACATTCATATACACAGCTCATTTACACCTTGGTGTCCTGCTTTATTGGATTAAAAGACTAAATGCAGACAATGTATTCCTATCTTGTGAGTGCTGAATGAACAGTGCTACCCTCAAGGATTTTATGCAAGTCCCTGTGTCATGTTTCACATCATTCAGGTATTATTATTAGTCCCTCACCTACTCACCAAAAGCTTTGCCTTAAACTGATTTTCAAGTTTTATTTGACCTGTTATTAGTAGTAGTAATTCAGAGCTCGGCAAGTTTCAGTGTCTGGTTTAAGCCAGTTAACTGGAGGTTTCTGGCTATACAAAATGTCTTGATTTCTTTCTTTAATAAATATGTCTTCATATATATGGTGTCTCACAGCTCCTTGTGCATCTGGTCCTATGTGTCAACTGGGGTCTCCGAGTCATTGAAGAAGCCTACAAGCAGTTTCCAAAGATAAATTCTTCCCAAGTGAGGAAAAAGTCTTTTAAACCTACTTCCTTTGCAAAACTCTCAAGCAAAAGCATACCTTTTTCCATGGCACACTATTCTTAATAGTGTAAGTGTTAAAACATCAATAAATATATGGTAATATCATTATCCAGAGACTTCTGGGGAAAAACACAAGATAAAATAAAGCTGGCCTGTTACCAGATAGGATGGCTCCCAGGCTTTCAAGCACACCAAGACTGGACCCCTTTGTAATTTTGCTTCAATACACAGTACATGGAAACCACTTAAGATGAAATCACTACGAGGAAGCAAGCAGGCCCCAACCAAGCAAGTTCCTTCAGAAAGCGTGGAACTACGTGGAACCTGTCCTTGCTGTAGCTGTTTTTTGATCCATTTTGAATTAAGACTTTTAACCCCTGAAGTTCCAAGCTATGATCCATATTAGCAAGATACTATGATCATATGTAACACAGATCAGGTTTTATCTATCAGACTGCATTCAGAGTATTTCAGGTGCACTTTTTAAAGTGTTACACAGTGCCACAACTAAAATAGCTGTGACAGGGTTTCTCCTTGTGAATGAGAGGAAGACGTGCATAGGGAAGCTCCCCTAAGCTCTCCAGACTATGAAACATGGATAGAGTGAATGCTGAGCTTCGTAAGAGATAACCACTGTACTACAAGTGCTAAAGAATGACTACACCACTATTCATTGGAGATAAAGGTACATCTGTACCTACCATTTCCTGATGAAACATTTTTGAGCAACAAAAGCTCAGGAGAAAGCATGTAAAATTCTAATCCCACTTCCTTTGTCCTTTTCTTTCATTTAACAATGGCCTCAGATCTGCCTTTTCTCCTCTTCTCTGACCTGCCTGCATGGATTTCTTTCCAACATGCTTTTCTGCCCCACAAAAGAAATCTTTATTACCTCCTGGCACATAATTGCAGTTTGATTTATGAACACTTACTGCTAAAAGTGTAAGCTTTCTGGAGATCACAAGCTACCACTCCATACAATCTTATAGTATATTATCTAACCAAAAAAGAGAAAGCGTGGTCCTTAAGGGATGAACTTTTGGAGAGCAAGAAACAACAATGGGATCATCTCCTGTTCTGAGGTCAATGCTTCAAAGCTTTCAGAAAGAAGCCAATCTTTGAGCTATGTTCTGAAGAATGAAGATTAGAATGGAGGTGTCACGGGGCTAGAAGTGATGCCAAGGGTGAAAACCAAACGATTTTTTCCTCCACTGAGATAAATCTATAGTCTGAAAAGTATTTCGTCCTGACTGTGAACCTCTGACGCTTTCTTCCTTATCACCACAAGATGCCAAAACCTCCTTTCTTGCTTCTTTAGTTTCATGATAATTTCTATCATCTCCTCCTTCACCTCTATTTCCCATTCCACAAGAAGTCAATCAGGCAGAGCATACCACAACAATTAGTGTAGCACACCAAGGCATTTAGTACTTTTAATGCTTAGACATACAGCCCCATATTAGATAAAACTCACATTTTGTACGCCCTTCTGTTGATTGTGTTTCCTATTTCCTGCCCACAAACACTTATAACTTCTTTACAACTGTTCCCAACTGGCTTCACTATTTCCATCAGGTTGTCTAGTAACCGGGATCGAGCTATACTGCAGCCTAGTTTCCACGGAAGAGTGCACCAATAGCCAGGAGGAAGTTCCTCCAACACAAACACACTTGTTCGTGCCTTTTTTATTTGGAGAGCAAAAAGCCAAAGAATTAGAAAGGTCTGTGGTAACCTCAACACCTGTGAGAACTTCTTTCTAAATGATTAGCTTGCCTGCATAACTCCACAGGAACAGAAGTAATCAATCCCTGCCTTTGATCTCTATTTGACAATACCCACAATTACAGCTCATTTTCTCTTCTTTTCCATGTTTTCTCTCTTTCCAGCATTAAGTGCTAGAAAGTGTGTTTCAAGATGGGTTTGGTCCAATAAAGGATTAGCTGATGAGCTTCTGTTCCTTGCAGATTGCAGGAAGTGTTAGCGTGAAGTTGCTCCCCTTTCTAGTTCACGGATATGCCTCCAGCACCGCTTCTGTACTAACAGCAGTCAAGAGTTAACCATGAGGGGAGCTCCTTCTCAGTCCCTTCTTTCTGTGGCCCTTGGGCATCCACACAAGTTTTAAGAGCTTAGAATAAGCACAGAACAAATTGTACTGGGAACAGAAGATTCAGGTGCAAACTCATTTAAATACACAACCTTCTCACAGAGACCTAGGACAAGGAACCTGTAGCCAGCCCAGCACCGCAGCATCCATCAAAACCGAATCCGGTCTTTGGTGTCATTGACGCAATTCAAATTAAGACACTGTCAAGCTTCTGATGTGAAAAAGCAGGAAAGGTTTTACTCTTCTTACAGGAAGCAAGACCTTAATTGGATCAGAAGTAACCACTTATTCTCCTGGTGGTTTGAGACTCCATTTTTGCACAGATCCACAGGAATCATTATTTATGAGGACATACAAATGCCAGTTACAAGCTCCACTGCTATGGCATGGTTTAGTGGGAGGTGTCCCTGCCCATGGCAGAGGGGTTGGAACTGGATGATCTTAAGGTCCTTTCCAACCCTAACTGTTCTATGATTCTATGAATTTTTATATCATTCAGATGAGGTAACACTTATTTTCCAGACTAATACTTCACATGCAGCAAAAGCAACAGCTGTGTCACTATGCAGCAATTATATCCCATTTAATTACTCCAACTACTAGAGAAATATATTTGTTAATCGTGAGCTTTTGCTTTTCTTTACTTTTGCATTCCCAGGTTTTAATCACATTCATATTGCCCCTTACCAATAAATTCTTTTTAGATGTACTCAGAAAATAACCACTGCAGGAAGCAGCATACAGGTGGGAGAGTTATGCATGCATATATTACAGTGAAAACATCAGTATTCTCATGAAGCTGGATCTCAGGAGATTTTATCAGTGCTGAATTTTAACATTCAGTTGCACTTCCATAAAAAGCAGCCGACAATTTGCTACGTAACCTCTGCACTGAGGGGCTGTACAGACTGGAGGAATATACAAAGGAAACGATTTTCAATTACAACCATGCCCTGGGCACATAACTGCCTGCAGTCAAACCACGTAGACTGATTTGTTTGCTTGTCTCAAACAAAGCCAGCACCAACCTATTCTAACATAGTTAATGTGAAAATTAATTAGTAAGCACCATGACAATCCTTTGCAGTTAACACACGTTCTGTTTTACGAGTATTAGAAAAAATACCCTCTGCTGTTCTTATTCTGGCAAGAGAAAAAGTAGCAAGGCATGACATTAAATTATAACAAGATGTAGGGAGGGCATGGAAGGACTTTGAGAACCGTAATATTAACATACCACAGTGCTCTTAAAAATTACTACAAGATTATTGTGCCTCTAATATTACAAATTCTTTGCATAACTTGGGTTGGAAGAGACCTTGGGAGGTCATCTGGTCCAATTCCCTCTCCCAAATCAAGGCCAATTTCTAAATTATATCCAACATCTGAGTTCCATCAGGTTGCTCGGGGTCACATCATCAGCACAGATGAGTGCAGCATTCAGATGCTGACATTTCCCCAGGTATGTCTCAGGCACACGTATTTTGCTACCCTCGTGTCTCTTGTGCTTAGTTTTGATCAGGAGGCCTGAAGCAGATGACTTCTAGAGGTCCTTTCCAGCCTCAGTGACTCTGATGACACACGGAACAGGCCAGTCACGTTAATACCTGCTTTGGCAATCATTTTCTGCTTGCAGCATGCCCCTTTTGCCACTGGATTCCAAGCTCCTTTCATGATCCCACCCTTCACATCAGACTACCCTTTCTGCTTTCTTGGCAGCATCCTTCTGGCCCTTCTAGTTTAATCCACTGCCAAATTTGCTTGTTAACTCTTTGGGTCATGAGAACATCAAGGAGAAACTGCAAATTGTGTTAAGATTGTCTCAACCAACATGCAATCATGCAAGCAGAGAAGCAAGGGAACAGTAACTGTCCCCTCATTCTTGTCCTTGGTCTGCTTAAACTGTGGCTGAAGACCAGGGAAGAGAGGAGCTAAGCCTGTCTGATGCCCCTGACAGGGAAGGGACACGAAGCAGGGCTGGGAGGGGTGGAAGAGGTCTCACCTCCATTCACTGTCCATGGCAGCTGGCTGGGGGCACTGCAGACTGAGCTGTTGCTCATAAGGAAATGAAGCAACTCGTCTGCCTGATTACAGGGAATCAGGAACAGTTTATTTGGAACTACAGATCTATTCAACATCCTTCATCTTAGGCACTGACAGCTTTGACTGCCTGCTTAACATTTATCAGCTCTAAATGTTACTCGGGAAAGCAGGAAAACTGCATCTCATCTGCTGAGTGACACCAAGCGAGAAGCACTGCTGGGGAAACTGCACAACAAAACTGTGTTCTCATCCTTGTCATCTGTCAAGGAATAACCACCAATTCATTCTCATGTAAAGCATCCAAGAAAAACCACCGTATAATTAGACAAAGAATCTGATAATATTTTCTGTAATGACACAATAAAACTTATAGCAGAAATACTTATTCAATTACTTATAAATAAATGTTGAATGAGGAATGCTTCAAGCAAGTCCTTACCTAAACCCCACAAAAGTAACATGGAATGACAGCATCTGTGAGTGCCTGATCTGAGATGAAGAGAGGGCTTAAGCTTCTCCAAACTATTTTGCTACATAGATGCTTCTGTGCTTGGCGTAAAGAAGCCTATAGCCCAAAATAAACAAGCCAAAAACCATGTAGGTAATGAAGCCTAGTTACAAACCTGTCCCAAATTTATTTACTAGACCAAGAATTACTTGTTATAAATGAAATCATTGGCCCACCCTCTCCCACAGCCAGCTCATAACTTGTAGATTAACAATAGCTTTCAAATTGCTTGCTTTTATTTTAAATCCAGAAGCACCTGCACCGAAATCTTCCAAATCAGTTTTTAAAGAAAACAAGTGACCTTAATTCTTTCCTACTAAAAGTACATGAGCATTTTTAGACTTGAACAGAACCCCTGCCTGCTCCTCTCCTATCAGCACAGTTGGTTGCTCAAAAGAACAGAAGCTTCTGCTCTGTACATTATATCTGAAGGTGTGACAACCTAGTGAAGTATTTAGAAGTGAAAGCAGTACAACTGTGCTCCCCCCAAATCACAGTTACTGAGTCTCACCAAGGCCTTCCACTTCTCCCTACAGCCAAGGGAATGACAAGTAGATTACCTCAGGTCTTGCCTTCTAGTTCTCCCCATCAGTGTTCAACCTCACCCAACCAACACTGCTGAGTCTGCTCTGTTCTCCCATCTCAGAGCACTCTGGGAAGCTCTTAAAGGTTTCTAAACAAGAACTGGACTCCTATAAAAGCTTCCCATCAAAGAACAAAGTGTTGCAATTTCAATCACATGAAATTCCTCTGGATCATCTATTCAATTTTTCTCAACCTTCCTAAAGATGGCATGTTTAATAGAGCTGTAGTCAAATTGCCTGGATTCCAAGTTCCAGGTTTTGGATTCTGATAGAGAAGGAATTCATCCTTACATTTAGTAAATCACTAAAACATAAACACACGGGTAACTTCTGCTGCTCATTTCTTATTCAAAGAATGGCCTTTGAAGAGAAAGACTTCATGACAGCACCCTATGGTGTGCGATGTTAACACTCACAAAGCTTAGGAACCAAGAAATGAAACATCATTACTGAACTATGCAGTGTAACACAGCTGAACCTGCAGTTAATTTGGCATTTTGTTTTACTTTATCTGTTACATTACCTGAATTTCATCAAGTAACTGGTTGATTTTTCTCTGCTCCCTCTTTACACTTTCAGCTCCAGTATCATGAAATATTGGCCTGCGTATGTATAACAAAGTCCTGTGCAGCAAGCAAAGCACAAGTTTCACACTATATGTGTCCATTTATCAGTATTTTATACTGGGGATAAAGGCTTAGATGCCAATTCTCAATATTGACAGTGCCTTACAACACGCCTTGGAGCACTGTAACACATTTAGCTCTCTCCGTACCCCCAATGCTCCTCAATCCTTTCAATGGTCCAGCTAGCACAAAGCGACCATTACTATCCTCAGTAACAGAGCCCCCCAACATGACAGTGTATTCTGTATGATGTAATTCATGTAAGCACCATGTTAAGTGCAGCTGCAACCTGCATCTCCCAGGTACCTAGCTTTATGGGTCCAATTAGAATATAATTTCATTTAATGCTATCAGAAATCTACCATCAAGCACCACTGGAGTACAAAACCAGAGCCTGGCAGACACTCTCCCATCAAAAATAAGACAGAAAAGCAAAAGAGCCTTCAGAGTTCTACAAAGCAGTGAGGAGCTATCGAGCTCTTTTCGACATATTTCTAGCAGAATTGCAACAGACGCTCCTTTTTCTACCATTTCTCTCTGCAATCATCTCCCCATCCCCAGGTGCAATTTGTGGTTAGTATTACAAATTGCTGTCCCACAACCCATGAACTTTACATAGCTGGCTGTTGCTGCGGCTGCTAATGTCAGCTCCATTCATTCTTCTCTAGGACTGACAGCTACTCCTGTGGATTTTCAAAGATCACTCTCAACTTCCAGTTGTTACTGCTTTAACACCAAGCTGTGCTCCCGTTTCACTGGTTGGAGCAAAACTAAAGCTAGGAATATCAAGAGATTATCACGATCTAGACGGAATCTGGATGATGCAGATCAAATGCAGAGAAAGATCAGGCTATCTCTACTCAGTGGAGAAGAAGGAAAGTCCACAGTTTCACAATACAAGATGGATTACTAAATACATGCTTTAAACAGTTTTCACACCTTGTGTTAATGTTGTGTGACTTCTGAATCTGAAAGTCTTACTTTTCATTTCATTGCACTATCACTGCTGCATTTCCTCAACTTTTAGCAGTGAATTCCTCCAAACATGTTCTATTAAAGAGCACAATACAAGATACGAAAAGAACCACCACTGACCTTAGAGTACTGCACCTATTCTAATGACTACAGGATCTGAGAGTCCTGTGACATCTAACCACTGCAATAAAGCTACACTTATCTCACTCAGTGTACACACACCCACCCAGAAGCCCATTTCTGCACTATGAGACAGCTATGTATGCCTTCTTAATGTATGCTTTTCCTTACCTGAGCAGAACAACTAATGGTTCAGGCTTTGAGCATATACTTGATTCCTATTCTAAATGAAGAACAATCCAACTTCACAAGTTCCCAAATAGCTTAAACCCTCACCTCAAGTACTTTTACCCTTTGAGAAGCACACACTTCTGACAGCTGTGAAAATGTGCTAAGTTTGATATTTGAGGAAGAGTCACATTTCACTCACCAATGCACATCATGAATTTTGTGCCACAGATTACTTCCTTCCACTAACACACAGAAGTGATTGCAACCTTTCCTTCTACCCTTGTATATAAACAACTTACATGAAAAACAAACTCCATTGTGAGCTGAAGATGAGTGCAAAGCTGACCTTAAAAACAAGAATGCTCATGCAGATAAGGAAGACATTTGGTACTGAGAATCCATTCCAACGGCAGAGTTTCACCTACACTTCATGATAAAGTGAAGTCTGATCTGTCCAATATCACCCATCCCCAAGCTGACACAAGACTCTCCAAAATCAGGAGGTTTCAAATATGGTTTACACCAACAGCTTCAGTAGCAACAGGAAGTACACTTATTTTAGCACTGAAAAAGGAATGCCTCGCTGTCTGCTATTTACTCTTAATCCTCCTCTACCTATTGAAGAATCCTAAAACAGGTCTCAGGCCAGCAAAGGAAAAGTAATGTTGAAAGGGTGTGGGTTTCATTTTGAAGTACCTCATTCTAAACGTTGCTCTGTTTCCTTTAGTCTCTTGAACAGAGCTACCCCTGGTACGAAGGATGGAAAAAAATGCCAGTACATCAATTTTGGAACTAGAATTTGCCCAGACATTTAGAAGCAGCAGATACTACTTTAGAACTGTTTCTTTGTCCAAAAAAGAAAGTTTTCTTTTCAAAATAGTATTACACTTGGCACTAAGAATTCTCTTATTCACGGTACAGTGAGTTTCTTGCAGCAGGCAGAGGTCCTGACTTCAGTCAAAAGACACATACATACTTCTGAAGGCCATCAGGACACAAGAAAGATGAGCTCCTTAATGTCACATTTGGTTATGAATTAGCCAAAGGTCTGTACATGTGAATCGGCACCACTGTGGTGACTTGTTCATGTCCATTAAAAAGGAAAAAAAAACCTCAAGAGCCTCTAGGTTATGAAATCATCATTCTTAAAGCTAAAGCCGTTTGTTAATAGTTGAACTAGCCAGTGTTATAGACCATGCAACAAACTAGATTGAGAGTCGTTCACTCAAATACATGAGAACTAGGACTTAGACTTCCTACACAATCCCCAAGTGATGTATACTCAGAGAAGTGATAAGCGTTTTAAATCAAGCTTCCCTTATTACAAAACAGTTCTCTCTGTCCCTAACTGTCTGGCTAAGACAGATACTTAAACAGCAAGTGCTGGGAAAGCACTGGAAGCCGCAGTGGGACTTGCGCAGGCAGCATTCCCAAACACAGGAAATCCCACAGTGGTTTATTTTAAATAGTCTTTTTTTGAACTTCAGATCACTGCTTTTCTGCTCTGCTCCATCAGTAACAATGCCCTTCTGTTCCCTGCTGTCAAGCCTGACACTAACAGATTCCTGCTCACACAAAAAGAAATGTGCTCATTACAGTGCACAGCACCAGGCTCCCAAAATGCAGACTAACTTTCAGACAGTAAGTGCCAGGTTTTCGCACTGAAATGGCATTAGCAATACAGAGAAGGTAAATTAGATGTCAGACACTAAAACCAAACCAGCAATTATGACAGACATCTCTAAAAACGCCTCAATCTCCTAAATGAGAAAAAACAGCTTGCCAAGACATGGATTTGAAAGTTGGGTTGGATGACAAGCACAAAGCATAAAGCAAAACAACCCAAACAAAAAAAGAACACAGAGGGAAGGAGAGAAAACACACTGCAAAGGAACATTCTGAACATAAAATACACATCAGCTTGTACCAGAGACAGAAGACACCCCGGGGTCATTCCCTCCTTCACGCTCTCTCACAAACCACATTTTATTAGCAAGACAAAAACTAAGTGCAATTGCCTTCTCATTGTGCTTCACTCTACAGCTTTGCTCCTTTGCTTAGAGGATGCTGATAGTTATTTACAGCACACCATAGGCAGTGACACAATCATGGGATCCCTGACAACTGTGTTTAGGCTGAGGAATATTGTAGAAAGGTGTAACTCGTATTGAACTTCTCTGTTGTATACCTGTAGCACACCTGATCTTTCTAAGGCCATTCCCTACCAGCTTTGCATTGCTTTAAAAGGTGTTTAACCACTTCTGTGGCACTTTCTGCCAGCACCAGAGCAGCCTGTAAAAGGGAATGGTCAAACCTAGGTGCTAAAAATCCTTCTGTACTTCATCTGCTCTCCTTTCCTCCCCAGAAGCATCATCAAAAGCAAACACCTTGCAGCAGAGCCTGCAAATGAACCAAATGGGGCTGTGTGGAAGCAATTTCACAGCTGTAGACTTCTTGATATTAAGTCAGGGGCACACAGCATACAGAACAGGAGTGAGTGCCCCTGCCCTGTGCCAAGCATCGTCCTGGCTACTTAGAATTCGACTAGGATTTCTACAGCTATAAAAGCATGTCCATCTTAGAATTGCATCTGGAAATAATACCTAAGCCAGCATTACTGCTGCTAGGTGGATCACTTCATTCATAAGTCAAAACCAAAATCCACCCCCGTTTGCAGGCAGCTATAGTCAGAAGTTGGTTCTGCTTCGGGTGATGCCTGTCAGCAGACAATTACTGAGGCTCTCTTTAAATGAGTAAATTTCCATCTTTTCTCTTTTAACAAAAACCACAAAAAAAGAAGACAGAACACAGTAGGAATATCAAGTTGGCCTGTTTTTTTTTTTTCCCCTTCTGCAAAAATGTGATCGGTCTTGCATTGTAAAAGGTTCCATTGCTGTAAGCTCAGTCCTCACCTACCAGACAGTGAGTTGAGGCTGAGGTATTTCTTTCTAGGCATACTGCCCCAAAGTAATTCAAGTTTCAAATAAGCCACTTATTAAAAATAAATCTTAAACCAGCCTTCAAGGCTTTTTGCTTTTTTCCTCCTTTTCTTGTTTTCTTAAGCTATAAAAGCTATCAGCCACCAGAATGCTCATCCCTGTCAGATCTACTGAAAGCAGAATTGGACTTGGTTATAATCAAGTTACGATGGTTCATGTTACTGCAGGTTAACTGAGCTATAGTAATCAACCATCTTCGCACCAAGCCCACAGCAACTACAGGTTGTTAAGCCCCACCACAAACAGCAAAGGAATTTCAAGCCTTTCTAAATGGCTTTATTTTGGGTTTGCTGTAGTCACACAGTTATCTTCGCTCTTGACACAGTGACCTGCTAAGCTGTCATAACTGGATTGCAGTTGTAAGCCCTACAGCTTTGAAGGAAGTCACTTTGTGTGGCTTAACTCCTGATATTTCAAACTGTGGCCACACTTTAACCTTTTTTAAGCTTTACTTTGTGTCATCAACCTGAAGATGAAATGTTGTATAATTCCACAGTTACTGCTGACAGAAAACCAAGTCCCAGTACATCCACCAGCCCACCCAGTTAGTAACTGGCACTCTTTGGCCTGCCTCAGTGCAGGCAAACCAAGACTCTTACCTGCTTGGGGCTCTATGGTCTTGTTGGAACCTGCATCCATGAAGACAAATCGGCCACCACCAAAGTCTTCACTGTAGTCAGAGAGATAGAGCAGTGAAGTATAGTCAAAAGAGCCGTAAGTTACCTAGGAGTAAGACAACAAAAGTTATCAAATTCTACTCATCTCTGCAAAGCACAAATAATTAAACAGCTGGATATGATGGGTTTTTCTAATTTTCCATTTTTCACATACTTAATAAAAGGTCTGAAAGCTGAGAACATTCTTTTCTAGACAGTATATGTTTATTAGTCTCTTACATTTACACACATACTGCATACAAGACTAGCATGTTATGTTTATTACTTCTATTATTAGCTTCCATAATTAAAGCGCTCCTATTAATTTCTACCATCCTAAGTCCACTGATAACCTCAGATAAGCAAAACACCACCCAGGGTCAAAAGCTGCACCTCTGCATTGTAGCAAGAAAACCAGAAGGGCTCAGATCTGTTTATACCATTTCAAGGTAAATTTCACCATAAGGTTAATGAGACCCAAGAACAGCCTTTAAGTAACTGATTCCACCCACTAACTAGTCATGGTTATAGGTTCCTGGAAACCTCACCTTTTACTCTTTCACCAGCCACCATGCAGGAGCTTCATGGTAACAGTGAATCAGACCTTCCAAATAAGCACACATTTGTTGGATGAACTTCTACTCTTTCCCCCATAGGTTTGGTTTGAAAACCTTCAAATGTGACTTCCAAAGTCTCTGCTTCTTTTCAACCTACGATCAAACACCCCATATTTAAGTATAACAAGGTGATTTTCCTTCCTTTTGAAGTATTATTTTTTGCTCAATACGTATGTTGAAGATGGCAAAAAGAAACACTATGTTGTAATGATCAGAGTGAAGCTATATAGATACTTAACACTGAGTTTAGCTGATTCTGAAAGTATTTCCTTTCCATATCTACATGTCACCAACAATTACAAATATACTTAGAAAGCAATGGCTGTATTTTCCAGTTTATTTACAGTGCATGACAGCTCAAGGTCTGCATTACAGTGTCAAACAGTGAAATGTGCAGCACGGTAGTACTGTACACACACAGAGCACTGGCAGACTGTTTTGACTGACCTGGTGACTGTTAGAGGTAGGTGCTACTTCCAAACTTATAAGTTTCCTAAATATTTTCACTTATAAGTTACATTCATTAGTGCCAGTTAAATTTTGGCTCAACAGCAGTTGTACTTATTATTCCATAAGGGCAGTGACTAAAGAGAACACAGCAGCAGATGGGATAGGAAGACATTTTCATTCCTACTCATTTTATTATTTTGACCATAAGGGCTTAAAGGAAAAAAGCCAAATGCGGTGACACACTGTGCTGCACAGTTTGAATCACTAGAATGAGAGAAACCTCTTGGTGATCCCCTCCTCCCCATGCTTACCCATACCTTAGAACCAACACAAGGCAATAAATGGGAAGTAATGAGCATGTGGTGCTGCAGCACCTCCAAACAGCCATTCTACAGCCCTCCTCATGTGATCAGCTTTGCAAAGCTATTTTCACCTTCACTGATTTGATGATAAGACTTCCACTCAGTTTAAATCTTCCAGCCAGTGAAGGCAGCAGCAAAGTGAAGAAGTTTATTCAATTCATACTTGCAACTCTAATGCATTACAACTGCTGTTATGAACTCTTGAGTGGTGCAGCATTCGTTGCTCTATCAGTGCACTCTCCATCCTCCCCCAGGTGGCTGCATCAATTCTGAACTTTCACAGACTACAAACCCCTGTAGCCATACCAAACACATCTGACTTCTATAGATGACTAATTTGGGAACCAAGTATGCTTTGGAAAATGGCTTTTCTGTTCCTGTTCTTGTTCACTACTAACTCAGAAGATAGCCAAGCCTGAGAAATGCAACACTATGAAAAGGAGGTACTAAATTATACTCAAGTTATTTCAAATGCTAGAAATCCTCTACATGTTTCAAATGTATTCATTACCCTAGTAATGATTTCCAATGCCAGAAAGGTTAATAATTGAACCAGAGTTCAAACTGTGAGAAAAGCCATCATTAAAAACAGCCATACAGGCACACTGCAACAAATCACATTTCTATAGCTCCTTAGGAAGAATTCAACTGGAAAAAATGCATGCATTTTCATTCAGTCTGGTACTTCATACAGTTTAGTGTGCTCTTTTTGAGCACCCTTTACCCAATTAAGTCAAACATAGCTAATATTTAATGGTAGATGTTCACAATATTTATACAATACTTCTTTAAAGACTATTATTATAAATACAGCTGTTTGTCAGAATTAGCCATTTCGCAGTACAACACCCTTGGGTTTTCAAGGGACACAATTTATATGCAATTACACAGGTGTAGGAATATACAATAGGCTTGTAGTTACTGAGAAGAACATGCAGGACAACAGCCTCTGCTTTTCACTGCAGAAGACAATACAAACATGTATTCACTTTCCAATCAGCATAGGTCTAGTACGGTATCTTCCAGAAACGAGTCAAAACTGCTCTTCCTGTGAGCCTCTACCTTTCTCTGTGCAGATAATCACAAAACCAGCTTTGACAGTACCAATATACAGAAGACTGAAAGTAGTATCTATTTAGTAGACACTGTAAGCCACCAAAGACCATGTCTCAATTAATGAGGGACTGTAGGCGAGCCAAGATAACAGGTTTGAGCACACACAAAAATAAGCTTCCCCAGATTTTAAAGACAATGCTGTCCTCAGGCAGAAGTAAGATACTTTTATGTATTCCATTCAATGCCTAACAACAAGAGGGGAAGAAAAAGAGCGAAAAGTCTGCTAGAATAGATAGCAACTGCTATCAAGGACAGCCTCAACAGCCAGAGGAAGGAGGGCTAGGAGAAAAGTTTGGGAGATGGACAGCATATCACAGGTAAAGAGATTTGAAGGTTTGGCCTGTTCAGCTTAAGAGAAAGAAAGGCTCATAAGGGACATGACTGCTACCTATAAATACATGCAGATGGGAGGAGATGGAGCTGGGAGAATGGGAAAAATAGCTATAAACTGACAAGTTCAGGCTAAAAAAGAAGAAAATACAATAAAAACAAAAACTGATGTTATGGCACATGATCCTGATAATTGTGTGAAGGATGACAGGATCCTTGCCCAGGCAGAGGACTGCAGATGTCTTTAAGTCCCACATCACTTCTATTAGAGAACATTCTAAGACTATACTGCTGTCAGAGTTGAGCATGCAACAGCAATTCCATTATAAATCAGACATTTGAAAAGCTCATCTCCAAACAAATTCCATCCAGGATGAAACTCCACGTCTTCAGCCAACACTCTTTGATTTAGATGCTTATAAATTCAACAAGATTAAATGAGTCATTTGGATGATTTCAGGGTTTCCATTCCTATGTAACTAAAACCCAAATAAGTTTTAGGGAAAGGAAAAGAAAAGCAAAGCCTTATACAGACACGACAGATCTGTGCTACTCCATTATGCAGTTAAAATCTTCCAAGCCAAGAAAATTCAGATTGAGAAATACAATTGCAATAGACTCAGCAATATAGGGAAAAAAGCAAGGGGTAGTCACATGCTTCAAGAAGCCTACGTCTTTGAACCAACAGCATCAGACTTTGAAGCAAAAAAAAAATGTATCAGATTCTTTTTTTCAAAGGCTTAATTTTACCTTTCTGTTGGAAAGGGTCAGGGGAGAAAATTCTGAAGTCTTCTAAGAACAACTTTCACCTTAATTATTATGCAGGAATACATAAAGCAGTTTGTTCTTTTCCAAGGGGAAAGGATAAATAGCCTTACATCACAAAAACGTCCAACAAACTGGCAAAATGTCTAACATGCTGACTTTTACTGATCTGCTTCAGTTTCCCAGTATTCACACTTGGCTCGGAGTAGAGGGCAAGACGCTCCATCCCTGGCAGTGTTGAAGGCCAGGTTGGACAGAGCCTTGGGCGAGGTATCCCTAGACACCTTGGTGGGTTGGAACTAGATAATCTTAAGGTCCTTTTTGACCCAAACCATTCTACGATCCTACGATTCTATGAAAATTATCTACACCTCAAAACCATCGCTACTACCTCTGGTCCTAGGTCCACGCCAATTGTTACACCATGGCTTTTTAAACAAGCAGCATCCAGAAGCTGGTCTCCTCTTTGCTATATCCATGACTGCAAATTCCACCCCGCATTATCTCCTCTCAAAGAGTGGTTGTATAGAGTACAGTGACAGCGTTTAAGCTGCTTCTGCCTACACGACAAGAAAGGGCGCAGGAGCTTATGCTAATGTATTGAGCAACAACAGACCAGATACTTCCCTCAGAGTGACTTTTTCCAGGAAAGATTTTAAAGGCAAAGAATATTTCTCCAATTTTTCATCCTAGATGTTTCAGGTCATAGATTTCAAGGTACCCTGCCCACAGACTCCAGCACTGAAGCCTTACTTAGATTTTGATGGGTTAACTTTCATTTGTTTGCATCTTTGGTGATCCACGACTCTGGAGTGACTCAAATGTTTCAGTCCTGAAGATGTGAAATGTGGGCATCCTGGTGTGGGGATTTTTGTTTATTTGATTTGATTTTTCCATTTTTGGTTTGTATTCTGCTGTGCTGCACAGAACCTCTGAACCCAGTTAACTTCAGAAGCAAACTCACTACCAATCCCCATTGAGAAATGTGAAGTGTTAAGCTATGAGCTTTACGGATGGAAAACTGAATTAAAAGGAAGTCACCATGCTTCCATTCTAAGAACAATAAAATATTAAATTACTGAAAAAGGGTATCATACTCCATTAATGTACACATTCACATATAACTGAAATACAAGCGTTAAGAATTTATCAAGAGGCTCAGATCAACAACAGCAACCAATTGACCACTTTAAAATAGATCCTACTAGAGCTGGCTGAAAGAGCAATATCCTAACTGGAAACACAGGTTTGATGGAACTGAAACACCCTGTAGGTACAGGTCAATTTAATCAATGTGTCTGACAAAAGAGAATCTCAAGTAGTCACTCACACAGTTCAGTAAATCTAGCAGAGCTAACTTAGAGAAAATAAAAAGGAATATAATGGCCTATGTGTCTAAAACTCACTTATCCTTCCATTAGGTTCATCCCCAAATGGATTTTTTACAAGCACCAGTTTTCAAGCATGTTTTACTGTTTAACATAAAACAGCTTCAATCTGATCTAATAATAACAGAAAACATTTGCATCCCATCTCAGCCTCCTACTTACCTTGTCAACGTGTGGGTGCCAGTATTCATCGTGTGCTGTCTTGGCTTCTGTGTTGTTTATTCTTGAGAAGAAAGTTGGCTTAGTCAGGTACATGGAAGAAGAGTTGATACCAAATGCCTGAGCAATCCTTTGTTGAATTCTCTGTCTCACATCTCTGCAAAGAACACAACACAGCATGTTGACACCTCTCTTGCTTCTTCTGCATTCTTCATTCACTGTTACTGCTCCTTTAGAGCTAAGCTTCTTCCTCAGCTAATAGATCATGGGGAACATACACCCACACTCTTTCTTCTTTTGCCTTAACTAAAGGAGATCTATGACATCAAAAAAAAGAGTGTGTTGGGTTGGCGTTGGTTTTAGTTTTTCTAATTGTCAAAAGGAAAAGGTAAAAGTCTCTCACATACACATTTTTAACCCAAAGCAGATAACTAGAAAGCTGTATCTTCATAAAGGGTTGTCTCTGAAGACCCTTCAACTATTTTAATAGTAATTTTAAACTGATCGATGAAGTCCCTAGCACCATGAAACTTGGGGTTCTCTGTCAACATATGCATTGGTGTCAACCAGGTTTTCCTTGAAAATTAACGCAAGGTGTCTTTCCCAACTATTTTCAAAGATTCAGACAAACTACTTCTACCCTACCTATTCCTGTGTTTCTTGTGAGACAGGAAAAGCAGAACAGGATTGGTTTTAGGAGTATGCAAATAGAAGACAATCACACATGCATTACTATACAGAACTACTTATATAGCAGCATCCATCCTTCAGGACAGCTACTGGTTCATATGGGGCTAGAATAGGCCCATCTAGATCTGCCAGCCTTAGTTCAGCCAACAGCACTTTTAAAGAGAAGGGATTTGTGATTATCAAGTAATACCACTGACAAATCCCACCAATAAATACATACTGTTAGTAGTTAGCTTTGAGGAAATTGAAAAACCAACAAAGAATGCAGTAACACAGTGAGATGAAAGGAAAACATCGGGTGTTTTTTTAAGATATAACCCTCTATGCTTAAAATCTTTATATTGTTTTCTCCCAATTTCTACACATTCTAAGCTATTGTATTGGTCTTCCTCCCAAGGGCTTCAAAAGCAGCATATAAATGAGATAGCCTGAGTAAACACCCTTCAGGAGTCGTACACAGAATTACATTAGCAGTTTTGTGCCTTTTCAGCATCAGACTTTTCTCCAGTGGGTAGTACTGAACTTCAACGTAATGGTCAAGAAAGCTTTTCCCAAGTATTTCTGTAGGGAACTTAAACAACGCCTGCAAGATCTGACAATTTGAAACCCAGATGTACAGTGTTAGGCTGTGAAAGTCACCTCTTATAAAACTAATTCCACAAGTACTAAACCAATCCAAAATGTTCTGTTCACATCCTGTCCCTCACCTAAAATAAAAACAAGACTATGTACAGATTTCATTTTTTAACCTGTCGCACTCTACATTTTTAGGGGTCTGAGCTTTAGGGGACAATTCAAGCTATTTTACATGTGAGGTATCAAAACCATCAAATGAAGTTAGAGCTGAGGTTTTCGGGTATTGACATGGCTGCATGAACTGAGGTTTCAAGTTGAGAGGTATGTAGTGGTAGAGTTTGGAAACCTGACATCAGGAAAGGATCTGCAGGTGCTTCTCATGACAGTGGGGGCCTGATCTTTGTCTCATCTCTTTCTAAGCAGGCCTTCAGCAGAGGCTGCCTTACATTTCCTAAAAAGCATGAAGTGTAATTACTCATTTCACTTCAGGAATCGAGAGCAGCTGGCACTCTGAACAACCAACACAGGAATTAATAGCCTAACCCACAAATACTGAAACAGCCTATTCCCTGGCTCTGGCAGCAGGCAGCCAGTAGCCACAGCCAGCTGGAATATATCTGTGCTGAAGCAATTAGGCCACAGCCTTGACACAACTTTAAAGCTCCAGTAGTTGTATTGCTCTCTAAGCAGTGCTGCTTCCTCTTTGAGGCTCATTCCTTCTCCACTTTTACAACCTTTCTAATAAGATCTGCTGTCTGATGTTTATGAGGCTCTGTTGAAGCTCCGCTCCTCTTTGAGGCTTACGTGCAATGGCTTTAGCCAAGACTGAAAGTTTTACAAACCAAGCAGGAAGCAAAGCTCTACTAAACTCTTCCTGATAGACAAAACAGCAACAGAACATCTACCTGGTTTGGACCAGCCAATGGGTTATCAAAAGAAAAGGAAAATAAACTCATCAATTTAAGTAGGATGAAAAGAAAAAACTAGGATTTTTCAGCAGGCAGGGGAATTAGTGACTAAGAAGACAGAGTAAAGAAGCAGCAAGGTGACAGGTCTAAAGGTGTGACTGTGGGTGCCATCTGGTCTTCATGGAAGCAGCTGCTTTCAGCTGACCCAGGCAGCTGGTTTCTGGGAGGGTAAGCATACTGCTGGCCTCTTATTTCCCTGTGTGCTACTGACTTCAAGTATTACTCTTAATCACAGTAGCTTCTTCAAGTGCATGAAATGAAGAGAGGTGCCAGCCTTGGACTTCTTCAGTTGATTTATGTGCTCCTGCCTTTCCTTCCCTGTGAGCTGTCACCCTACATATCACAGCATCATTCAAGAACAATCAAGGCAATAATGGCATATGTAGCAGATTAACATGAATTTCATGCACGTAACTAATTTGCCATTCAACAAAACAAACGGTAAACTACAAAAAAGGCCCACTGATTGTAATGGATCTTGGACTAAGCTTCAGAAAACAGGTATTTGTCTTCTGCCCTTAAAGCTGTACTAACATGTAATACAGACACCATGGCATCACATATCCAGAGAGCAAGTTCATAGCCTTCCTTCAAAATAGAGATCCACAGGAATAAGAATATTGACCATTCACATCAGAGCTCAAAGAGCAAGAAGGGTTAACTTGCCTATAACAAGAAGCTGAAAATAAAGCAAAAGTAACTTTACTTGATGTGCAAACTGCAAAGTAATTAAAAGTTAAGACTGAGGGGAAGAGGACACTTAATCTTCTAGTTTGCCTTCAGTGCTCTCAAGCATATTTGTGGGAGCCGGGGAATAACCAAATAATGTTTTCAGCATGTGCTGGATTAGGCCCTGAAGTCAGTAGGAAGCAATTTATTAATTTCAATGAACTCCAAATCTAACATGGAAAAAACAAGCAAAGTAACTGAAACTCACATATTGGTCACGGGAAACAGAACCCCTTTCCAACAAACCTTGCTCATAAAAAAAGCCATTCACAGGATGACCTTTCTAAAGGAAAATAGTAGGGACAGAAAAGAAACAGTCAAGAGTGAATTCACATCCCATCGATGCCCTTGATCTTTAAGCATGAAATACTACCCTGATACATAAACTATCATCTGATACACCTCCAACAGTGCATTGCACTGTCGTAACAACAAGGAAATCTTAGCTTGTAGCTGAGATTTTTGCTGAGAACAAAAACGTCCATTAACAAGTTTGATGCCAAAGGCAAAGGTGCCCATGTGCTGTAGGAGGTATGTTTTGCAGGGTGCTTTGTGATAATCTTTGTTGCCCTTCAATCCACATTGTCACATTCACCCCACTACATGAGTCACCAACAGGTTGACAAACTCGTCAGCACAAACATGACCTCTGCTTCCAACTCCATATGGTATCTCATGGGCCTCTCTGCAATAGCAAATTAAACACTATACATGGGAATCAAATGTTTACTTTGCAGTAGAACAAAGGAATGACTTCTTTTAGAGATCAAAGTGTTCCCTAGAATCCTGTAAAGCATGTACCTGAACACACACATCTGTACTCCATCTCATTCTGCATCCAGGGTATGCCAAATACAGCACACAGCTGTTCTCAAAGCAAGTCACTTTTTAGCCTATAAAAACTCCTGTACAGCCTGCTTTCCACTGGCCTGGCCATCTCAACATTCATCGCTATCATGACTGCAAGTTCTTCTTTCCGTCCCCTAGAATTCCAGACACAGCCGACACAGTCTATTGGTAAAATTCTTCAGGACAAACACTCTGCACTTCATGTGTAAATCACATGACAAGATAAGCCAAACCTCAGCTTAGAAGGTGCTAACAAGGAAGGAAGGAAGGAATGAGCCAGCTTGGATCTGATAGAGCAAGAGCCACATTGTTCCCTCAACCACTTCTCATGCACTCAGAAGCGGCAGGAGCCTCCCCTCCCTTCTTGATCCTGGCCCAGTCATTCTTCGTACTTTTTCCTTCATGTCATCCATCTATCAAAAACTCTTGGGAGAGCTCTATTACAAATACCTCTTTCTGCTGGAGATTGCAAGCATTTATTTTTCATGAACACAGCAACTATTCTATTATTCAAATTGCTTTGGGCATACCCTGGCTCTGATCAGATGCGTTAAACAGAGCTCTGCTATGGCAATAAATACACAGGTACAGCACCCAGTCAACAATACAAGTAAGATATTAATCCCTCCCAGAATTGCTCACTGAGTCACTGGATAATATTAAAATGCACAGGGCAGACCCAGGGAAAGGCAGAACAGAATGCTCTGAAAAGAGCATATGACCACATGCCATAAAAGCAGTTACTGAAATCCACTTCAGATTCAGGGTGATGAGAGGAAAAAAAAGCCAGTGAAGCAGCTAGAAGTCTAAGGAACATACAGCTTAAGACAAAGGGTGTTCACTAGATTGCAGAGCTGCCAGATTAATGTATCAGCAGCAGTGTAAAGGACCGAGTAAAATTACAAGTGCCACAGAGAAGTTTCTGTAAGATACAAGCTCTGCCAAGCCCACAGATGCACTTAGGAGCCACCACAAAGCACAGTTCAAGTACAGTGACAGGAACACTCAAAGCTTTGCAGAACTGTACAACTTCTCTAGCTCAGTTGTCAGCATCTCCATGCTGCTCCCAGTGACAAGCCCTAAAGGCAGCAGAAGCAGACAATGCAACGCTCTTCTACAGCCAGAAAGTTTTAACAGGAAACATGAAGAACTTCACACATGAAGAAGAAATAAAGGGAGAAAGGCAAACTATCAGCTCCTTCCTTTGCTATTTCTATAGCTCCACTTTAATTTGTAAGATATTCAGAATAAACCTTGGACAGTGCCATTTGCTGCTGAAGTCACAACCCTAAAACCAAGCATCGGATTTAAAGGTCTCTCTTCAGGATAAAGATGCATCTATTACATGAAACAAGAGGAACTGCCGTAATATGCTTGGCAGATGGTGGTTAAACCATCAGCCTAGAAACCATAACTGATTCTGAGGCAAGATAACTTTGACAGAGACCATTTAGAAATCAGCCTCCTGGCTCAGAATGCCTGCTCAGATGTGTTATAGCTGCAATCAGTAACACTTTGACATGAATTACATTCAGTTAGGCCTCTCAAGAGTGTATTTTTAAACTGACCTTGGTAGTTAACTGAAAGTAATGAAGATGAAGGCTCCCACGAACAGCATAAAATCATTCATTAAGGACATAAGGTACTACAGCCCATGTTAAAGCACTGCAATTAATATGAAAAGAAGCATTTAATAATACATTTTGTATTAGATTTGTATCCAGCAGACCAAAATGTCTCCTATATTGGCATGAAATACCAATGGAATATTGATATTCCCTAGCAGCTGTCTAATCTCCCAGAGTAAGGATCAGAAATCCATAAAAACTGTTGAAAAACTGAATGTTTCTATTCATATGAAACAAATACTCTTTAGGAAGACACTGCCTCCATACAGCCATGGTATTTCTACAGATTCTT
Source organism: Psittacula echo (assembly GCF_963264785.1). Classification (NCBI taxonomy): domain Eukaryota; kingdom Metazoa; phylum Chordata; class Aves; order Psittaciformes; family Psittacidae; genus Psittacula; species Psittacula echo. Next base: position 8,876,794 of record NC_137750.1, on the reverse strand, counting down.
TGATCTTCTACAGAAAGCAAGGCAAAACAATTACTAACTTCAAAATACTCTCCACTATTTCGGTGAGGCAGTAACTACATTGTCTTTATACAGTCAAAGTTCAATAATAATCAAGAAAGCAGCTTGCAACCTGCTCTAGTGGAAGGTGTCCCTGCCTGCGGCGAGGCGCTGGAACTGGATGAGCTTTAAGGCCCCTTCCAACTCAAACCACTCCGTGATTCTGTGATTCTGGGGGGGGGGGGGGGCAGAAGTGAAACTCAATTTAAAAGAAGTTCATCTCTAAAGATGACAGCATATAAAAAATAGTTGTTGAATGGAAATAAGCTTTGATTGGTTCATATTTTAAGACAAAATTACTATACTAATGAAACGAATAAACCTATTTTGGCTACTTCATAGTACTTCCACCACTAGAGGGAGGTCGTATTCCCTCCCAAAGGCAAAGAAAAAAGGCCAAAAGAGTTAAAATGTTCAAGCCAGGTATATTTTAAATTATGAGAAAGCAACTGAAACACATAACTGAAGATCTACTATGTCTTGTCAACAAAGAACACTTGTACTAAACTTCGGCCACACACCTTCACAAACACAAGGAACTCATTGTGTTTGCTGTCTTTGTTAAGTATATGAGCAGGTCCACAGGAAAGTGAGAAGCATCAGATGCTAAAGCTATTACATTATAGAGCTATTTCATATTCTGGCTTCTTACAGGGAAAGCATGCTCTGCTCCTCTAGCCAGAATATCAGCAATTTGAAGTCCTTCCACTCCCTGCTGTACCATTTTTAATGTTTTGCTACACTTCATCCAAAAAACCCCACAAGCTCCTAATGCGGTAATAGCATAGGATTGTCTATCATCTAACACAACATCTCTTGGTTAGTATGTGTGCAGTAAGAGTCAACGCTAAAGGATTTTACATCCCAGCTATTAATGTTCCAGCAAATAAGCACGAAACTGAGACGAAGCAACTCTCCTTGCTTGCAGGGCTGCCATCAACCCCTTACACAGAAACAAAAAGGTGTGATGCTACCGTTGTTCTGATTACATTTACACGTAAAGCAGCCGATGTTATTGATCAGGGAGTCACCAAAAGGCCTTTCTACTTATTTTCCTCAAGGCATCTTAATTCTCAGACATTATTATTTTGAGCTGCATAATCAATTGGATGTCTGAATCCAAAGGACAATCCCCTCCCAACCTGCAGTCCACGCAAGAAATAAAGCTATGTTCTGTGGTTCATTCAGCAGTTATTGAAAAGCTTTACCGATACAATGCAAAATCCTCTTCTGTGAAGATGTCTTGAATTTTGTCCCCAAAGTACCTGAAAAATTAAAGGAGTCTGAAAGAGGAGTTGCTGAATCAAGAGTGCCTGACAGCATCAAGAAGCATTCTCACTCCCAACTGTGCTTTACCCACACTCAGAAAGTGAAAACGCAACACAAAAGAATCCTACAAATGCTTTTGAACATAAAACACCAAAGCATTGCTAAATGATTAAAAGGTAAAAGATTTAAGGATCAAGAGGCAGCAACGGTTAATGGAATACTACAGACATGAGAGGAGTCTGCCCACACCATGAAATAAGCACTTGGATTCAAATTTAAGAGTTCAAGCCACTTGATTTCTTCCACTGCTGACAAACCAGACTATAACTGTGAAAAAATACTATTAGTTACTGGTGTAAGCACTCTGAAAAGAAAGGTAATGGTAGTTCTCAAAGGGCCCAGTGCAACACCAGATCAGCTTCCCTGCCACAAAAGCACTATAAACAGTCATGGAAACTGTGGTGAATCTACCCAGCTCCTACAGTCTGTCATTTCTAATTCCAGCCCACAGGGTTTGAAAAACATGGAAAGGCAATGAGCACTGAAGGTGCAGGGTAACAAGAGGCAGCAAGCCAGAGCCCCCTTTACCTGTACAGATTAACAAAATGCTTCCCCAGGGAAAGAGCTCCGGAGTGCAAGTCCAAAATTGATGCCTGGGAAAGGAAACAAGAAAACAGAACAAATGAGCATGAAAAGGTTTTATCATTATTTAGCTATGACCTTTAACAACTGTCCCAAGCTGGCTCTCACTTTTCACAGCCTCCCAAGTAAAAATATTAGTTTCTAGCATTCAGATTCACATACTAATGCTTACTTTACAATTACAAACCTCCTGCAGTTTGCTGTAAGTGCATAAAATATTAAAGTACTATGAAAAAAGCACAGAATTTCTACTCTTGAGATTCAGATCTGACAGAGCAGTGCCAAAGCCTTCCTCCACAGGCTAGGAGGAAGATGCTGTGTTCCAAGATCCCTCCTTGAAGACATTTCCCTTCCACACAAAGATGACTAATTTTCCAATATTTGTGAAGCACTCGAATAGCAGCACTAATATTTATCTTGCCCAACATTTGTTATTAAAACTTCTCCTTCACCATGAGTTCCTGTATACTTCTCATATTTAATATGGACATAAAAGGCTGTTGAAAAGAACAATTATAATTCTAAGGCTTACTAGAGCCAAACTTTTTTGCCTCAGTTTCTAAACCACTGTAAAAGGAAACCAAAGAGTGAAAAGTTTCTACAGATGAAAATTCAATCTATTTCTTCATCCAGTTCAAGCTAAACACTTCTGCTGAGCTCCAGACCAAGCTACAAAGATTAGCATTCAGATTTGCCAGGAGGGAGAGCTACCTCTCAGGTCTCTAAATCCTCTCTCTAACTGAAGTCAAGTACATTTTTGTATGTCCCTTGCTGTCCACAAAATCCATGTTTGTTTTGCCTCACTTAACCAGTACTTAAAAATATGACTGCCTAATAGCTGGCTTATTTATTTACACTGGAAATACCAAGTAGCAACAGTTAATTAACTTGACCAGCACCAAAGTAATGACATCTTTGATATACAATATCCAGGCAAACACACTCATCTTGGATTTTGGCATTTCTTGATGCATGATGTACCATTCCCATTATTCTAACAAAATCCAAACAGTAATAATGCCAGTAGGTATGCCACCTGGAAAGAATGATACCTTCCATCTTACCAGCAACAGGAATTTCTGGGCAAGGTTGGAACAGCACTGTTTGAAGCCACTTTGTCTCTATACCCAAATGCAGACAGGCTGGTGAATGACCAGAAGCAAATTATCAGTCCAGAGGCATGCAAGAGCTGCATTGCTGAGCTAGCAACACAAGCTTCACGCTCACCCCTAGTCTCAAAGCACTTTTATCCCACCTCCTCTAGATCAATGTTGGAGGAAGACACTCATGAGAGTCTCTCAGTAAAAGAAAACTGCTGCAGGCTCAATTGAGCTTCAGAGGTAAATCAGGAGAACTCCACTAAAGTCTCCATCTGCAAGGGATATAACAACTTGCTTTTAATAAGCCTACCCAAATAATTCTATCTACCCCTTTGAAAACATACAAGGTAATGAACTATTCAAGTGGACATAGCACAAGCTTTTCAGACCCCCTCTTCCCATAGTTCTCCAAAAGCTTCAGAGGACTGTGAAGGAAACAAGTTCTCACACTCCTGCAAGGGCAGCTCTTGTAATAAGCTTGACTCAAGCTTCAGCAGCAAAATACGTTCATTTATTGCTTTCTGGTTCTGTGCAATTGTCTAAGCTACAGCTAGAAGCAGTTCAACTGCTCCCAGGTAGCTTCAAAAACATGCTTGTGATCATGCTGAAGCAGATTACATGGAGAAGTAACAGGACATCTGAAAAGATGAATTTAATCAAAAATCACATTGCCTTTCAAATACTTTCAGTGTGCTTCCCAGGCACACACATTTCTTCTGGCTTCTCAAGCTCCAGATGGTTACAGTTGCAAAACAACCAAGTGAATCAATAAAAGATACCCCCCAAGAAGTATTCATAGCTTTAAGGATAGTAACCAAGATGTAAACCTAGAAAAGCCAGATGAAGACTGGAAAGGAAATCTGAAAAAGAAAGAATATTCTTAAGGGTTGTTTCAGACAGGAGAAACAAGTGAATGTCAAACAGACAAGGACCTGATTAGGCATGAGCACAGAGCTATTTAACAGCAGCCTTGAAAAGAAACTGAAAAGCCTCTGCCATTTCAGAACATTAAACATTTGCAGCATTATTTCCTACACTGGGAAGAACACCTTAGTGGAAAACCCGGGTCAACACTGTTACTTGAAGTTCAGCTTTCTGGGCAAAGGTCAGCCCGCATCCAGGCTGAAAGCTGTATCCAGGTTACATGAAGACAGCAGGAATGCTGCAAACAGACCTATCCAAACATCTACTTCCAAGAGGCTTGTTTAAAGAACTTCTATAGAAAGTAAATTGAACTTGCCTCAAAACAATCAAGCACAAATATACGTTCTTGTGGGCTCTCAGTATTGTTAGCATCACATTCACCACTCCTAAAAATTCCAGAGGAACATGCAACTAACCATGACTTCTCAGCAGAAACAATCAATTTCCCAAACTTTCAAAGCTTGATGGGCCCTGCTTTTGATCCTCACTAAAAGAGATTGGTAACTATTAAACATACGTTCACTTCTACAGCAATTCCTCCACCCTTAAAAAGTTTTGATACTTTTACAGAAAACAGCAGAAACTGCCCAAAAAAGAACACAAAAGCTTATTTCTGTTTGTGTAGAGGAGCTGGTAGTGCCCCAAACCTTCCCACTCCTCCTATAGGAACATTCACACACTCAGAAGAGGGAAGAGCAATGGAGGTTCCACATGGCCACCAACTCCTGGGCACCAGCAAACTGACTCTCACAGCAAGGCAGTCTTAGGCCTTCAAAACAACCCCACCTTGAAATCCCTCTCCAGCTTCCTAGAGTTAAGTCCAGATAATCACACCAACACGCAGCTGTAAGTAAAGTGAAAGATATTGCCAAGTGCTATCAGGAGACTAATCAAGAAGGAAGAAAACTCTGCAGCCTGTAGTAGAGGTATAAGATAAGCCAAGTACTAAGCAGAGGCTTTATCTTCTTGCTGGAAAAAAGAAACCACAGAGCTGAAAGCATTTTGAGGACTTCAGAGGTTGGCTGGGAGGGCTGAAAGCAGAACAAGGAGGGATATGGTCTGCAGAACCACTGTGCTATGCATGGGTCAGTGGGCCCACATCAGAAGCCTTTGTTTGGCAGTACAGCTATACAAGTTGTTTGCTTCACCCAGTGATTCAGAACTTCAGTTTTCCCCTGCAAAAGGGAGGTTTAGGTGGCTACTCCTGCCAGTGCTGCTGCAACACAGGAAAGAGACTGCTGCTGAGGGGCTGCAACAAGGGGCTTCTTTTCTGGGGCTTCTAAATAAAGGCCAATAGGTCTGATGATACTAAAGAGTTTCATTTACACTAGAGAGATGTTGTGATGGCAGCACCTACAAAAAAGTAAGTGAATGAGTCATTACCAAAGTGACAATGCAAGCAAGGATAGTGTGCAAGAAAGTATTAAGTAGGGAAAGAATCTTAAAATCATTTAGGTTGGAAAAGGAGATGTCATTATCTTTAAGAAACCTAAGCTAGGGCAAACATCCCCAGAACTAATGTTCTTCATTCACAGAATGGGGATTGCAGAGTATAAATCCATTTTACAGAGACATACAAGGGAAAGCAGCATTCTGGTGGAGAAGATGCTCCTGTATGGCTTCTGTTTAAAGTCAGACTCGAAGATTACAACAGCCTCTTCCAGCCTCACTCCCTGTGTGAGTACAAATAAATCTAGGAGTAATTACAAAGGAAAAGCAGAAGCAAGCTGAGGAAGACAACTGGGACATGACTCCTGGGAGGTTTCAATAATTCAGATGTTTGCAAAGACTTCCTCAAAACAAAAGGATGAAAAAGGAAAGCAGTTTTTGTGCTACACTTCACTGCTCCAAGGAAGCTGGAAGGGTAGCAAACAAAAGGAGGAGTCACAAACTGGTCTTTAGGTCTTTAATAATTATATCCAGCACAAACACAAATCCACTTCTGTGAATTCAAAAGAAGTGTAAGAGATGGGGGGGAGAGAGAGATGAGAAGTGTTGCTTACAAAGGCATTAAGAGGAAATCAGAGAAAAAAAGCAGCCTGCACCCTAATAGAAATCTGAAGAAGTTTTATCTGGAAGCATGGAGAGATCAAAGTGGCTGAAGAAAGAATTAAAAAACACAAACAAGGAGTTATTTAAGGAATTTTTAAGGAAAAAGATCAGTCTTAGAACAACAGACATAACTGCGCGGAATTATCCGAACACTCTAAAGCCAAAGAAAATTAAAGCAACCAGCCAGACCTCATCCAACAGGCTTGAGGCTTGAGCAGCATACAGGCAAAGGAGCTAGGTGAAGTAAGACTTGAAGCATTTTGTATGTTATGTAGATAAGAGATTTGAAAAGATAAAAGGCTCAAACAAACAAAGAAAGTTTAATCTCTACATCATCAGCACACATCTAACAGTATTTAATGATATCTAGGAGTCAAGATGCACTGTTGGGAACATACCATGACATTGGGAATACAAGCACACACATCAAAAAAGAAACATGACAACAGCACAGGGAGAAAGAGGCATAGAAGAAACTAGGTGAAGAAATTGTATCCAAAGGCTTCTCTAAAGCATGCCCTCCTGGACCACCGCTCAGCCCTTGTTTTTAGCATCTTTCAGTGCTTATACACTGGGTAAGTCCTCAATGCACTATTACACAACTTTCTTCTTGGACCTCTCCTTGAGGACTAACAGCATGCAATGACTTTCTCACATTTACTGATGATGAGCAGTGTGAGAAGACTTAGATCAGAGCCCAGACATCTGAATGGACATGGGATTTCTTAAGAGACGTATTTCATTGAGGCGACAGAATCTTCCTCCCCTCTGATTTCCCTCCCTTTAAGAAAAAAAAAAAAAACAAAACAACAAAACAAAATCCCCACTGACAATGATGCGTCCAAAAATGATATTTACCTCAATTCATGCCTCTTTCAAGCCTTCTCTGCCTCAGCATCCCCAGTTCTCTGATCCCCAGCTGGATGTTAGCTCTCTGTGGTCCAAATCTACAATGGTCTGTGTCACTGGCCTTCTAATCCCTCTTTGTAGAAGCATAATGAAAAATCACAGGTAGGTCCCAAAAGAACAGGATAGGAAGCCCCTTTGACAACACTAATGACAGGAGTTAAGCTGGAGGTCCCCACAGGCACTGTAGCATAGGCCAAGCAGCAAATTATGCAACCACAGAACTGAACAGGGATCATCTAAAGGATTCTGACAGAACTGAACAGGGGATTCTAAATATATTGTACATGGACAACACCGCTTAAGTTTCTCAGTTACCATTTTTGCAGATCTTTCTCAGCAATCAAAACAATGACAAAAATCTTTGGTTTCAAAGAAAAAAATTCTCCTAATACATTCCCTAACTCAGCAGGGGCCTAAGGAAGTTGATGTATTCACAAATACTCAAGAAAATGTCTGTTCATACACAGAAACATCCTAAGAACAAAGACAGGGGAAAGAAATTAGAATAAGCATGCTCATTAAAAATGAAACCAAATCCACTTCTCTTTAAAGAGTATTACTCAGGGGTTGTCTGAGGATATTGCACAGCATTTTTTGTCACTACACAAAACCAATTTTCACATGATGCTGTGAACCAGTGCAGTTTAGTTTCAGAAGTCAGACTTGTGCAGTTCTGCTATAGAAACTGTTTCCAGATGGAGAAGACAAAACCAGTTCAAGAGAGGCACCAGAAATAGCACAGCTGAATAATAGGAAATTTCAACTGTATTGCAGAAGTCATGATTACCCTGCTAGCAGAAGTATTAATGGGAGTTAAAATAACTTCCCAAGCAATTGTGTTTCCCCCGAGTCTGAAAATAAGGAAAAATTCTCCACCTCCTTCAGCCCCCAAAATGATTTATAATCTTGCCTTCACAGTAAAAGAATGTAAAAAGTAACAGGACACTGCTCACCCCTCCATCAGATCCTCCCAAGGACAGTCCCCTCTCTGCTATTCTGCAGGCAAAACAATAACCTAAGATGAGAACTGAAGTCTGATTACTTTGCCCTTTAATGTCATCATTTACAACATGTAACTTCAGTAAGCGGTATCTGATGCATCAGGTAACCCAACTGAGTTAAGAGAAGCTGTCATTTATTGGAAACAGAATCTTGCAGCCTATTATGAAAATCAAGTATCTGAGCTTGTAGCCCCCTTCCATAAGTCCCCAACACACCCCCAAGTCTTTCAAATTCATTCTGGCCAAGTAAGATTAAACATAAAGCCACCCCTGGATCTTGATTCTTCAGAGCAGGGCAAATAAACCTGGACAATGCAAAAAACCTGTATCAAAAAAATCAGGACTCCAACTGAATTTGAGCTCAGAGTGGTCAGCCCAACTAGTAAGCAAAGCACTTACACAAGCTGCATGCCACTTTCAGCATGACAGTGATATTCCCCACTGACATGATTATCAAATGCAAATCATACTCAAAGAAGCCGGTAGCTTTTCTATGTGCATAATTTCACAGTGTCCCCTACGGTTTGATTAAAACTCACTGCTTGATGTTCACAGAGCACTCCAGGGTCAGCACCAGCTCATAATTACCCAGAAACCCAGCTGAAAGGAGGCTTATGTTGTTCTGGTTTTAAAGGCCAAATGGAACAGAAGGCCAAGTGAAAATCCTTTAAAACATACTTAATTGGTTTCCCTTTCTTCTCTACAACACTCATGTCCCATAGAGCTCCATAAAGGCAGACTCTATGGAAGAGAACTGCCTCCACTACAGCAAAACCAGGAAAAAAAATCACTTCAAAAAAAAGAATACTAACTGTTTTAACCAGTTCAGCCCATCCTCCTTCAGTTAATGTGCTCTGTGCTACACCTTAAACACTGGCACAGTCATTAAAATGCTCCTAAAAGTCTGAAGAGCTAAAAGAAAAATTACCTACGGATCCTTTCAGCTTCTTCCCTTGTAATCACTGCATCAGTCACACCTCTTCCACACTTCCTAGGCGTGCACCCTGGAACACAAAGAGGGGAGAGATTAAAAACCAGATCATCTTTCAGACAAGGCTCCAGCCAAGTCTCTAATGTTGTCCTACTCCGCTTTTGGATTCACAACATTCAGAAGGGACACTGGTGCACTCAGAATATTTCACATCACTTACACTACAAGAAAGTTACATCTTCATTTTGATGTGTTCTGCACGCAATCAGAGAAGACAAACCAGCCAATGTCATTGGTGATTCTACAGATTCAAGTCCTCAGGACTCATCTAAGCTACGTCACTTTCCCTACCATGAGTAGTGAGCGTAATTCATGGGAATTACACCCAATAAGCTGACAAGTTATTTCCTGCTACATCCATACTGAAATTCAACAGAATGGAGGTGATCTAAGTGGAATAAATCTCAACACACGAAGTATTACAGCCCTGGAGATGTGGCTGTCACATGACCCAGAGCTTCCAGTGCTCTGGTTAAGCAAAATGCACAACTTCTGCCTCTAAAGGCAAACTCCTTTTCCTGTTGATCTGAAAATAATTCTTCTAAGCCTTAAGTTTGCTAAAAATCTTTACAAATTTGTTACAAATTTTGGGATTACAATTGATTTACCGATGTTCCTTTGCATATCTACCACTTCAAGCTAGATAAGATGGCACTAAGAACCACTGTATTTGTCCACTGGAAAAGCAATGTTAACTTAGAAGAAGCAGTGAATTTGAACATTCTAACCACACTACTAAGAGAGTAAAAGCAGTATATTTCAGATTTGCTCAACCCCCTCCCTTCCCAAATACATATGGAAGCAGATAACACTCTGTATGGGGTGTCCATACAAATATACCTTGAAGGGAAGCTTTTTATATGAAACCTCACACAGAAGTGTTTTGAAGCACACAGCTTGGACATATGACAAGAAAGCCTCCTAAAATTCATGGCTAAGACACCAAACATGGAATTTTAAAAGCTCATGGAAAAAGCCAGCAGCACATTTCAGGTGAAGAACATATGAAACTTGTCATGAAATTAGAAAACTGGTCCACAGGTCTTCAGGCAAGAAGAAATAAGATCAATACTGAGCCACTGCAGACCTTGAGATGTCACACTTCATACTTGACTGCGGAAGATCCATAAAGAGATGTAAAGCCACCGAAGAGTTGGGATGAGCGCATTCCCTGACATCTGCCAATACCCCTACTGCTGCTGAACTGAGCTCCTCTTCAAGGATTATTTGCTTATCAGAACACAAAAGGGTGGGGGGAAACTCATGGAAAGAAATCAATCAATTCACCCATGCAAGTCAAAAGCATCCATCTGCTCTGATGGAAAGCAGTTATGGTAACCATGACCACAGCCTGACAGCAAGAGAAATCTTGACACAGCATGAGTGCTTTGTAGGAATTTCTGCTCCATCTTACTGGATATACCTTGGCTCTGCTCAGCTGTGCTGCAAAGCCCTCCATTTACACCAGTTTCAAGAAGAAAGAAGCAATGAGCAAGAGGTGTGTGGGTGAAAAGGTGAGGAGCACCAGCAACCTACCAAATACATACACAGTTGCCTTGCTTGGGAAGAGTCCCTCATTTGATAGACGCTTAAATTGAGTCAAAGGCACCCACACCAAGCAGAGTGTTTAAACACAGATCAAGAACCCAACTGGATTACAACACAGGTAATTAGTTCCTATCATCCAGTGACATTTCACTATAAAAAAAGTAAACTGCCAATATCCAACCCGTGCTTCATAACATTGTGACATCTTTATACCCAACAGAACATCAGGTAGAGTGCAGAGTACGTTATGTGATTTGTGATCGAGCTAAATCACAAATCTTTAAGTGGATCTTATGTTTACCAACAAAACGTTTGGGAAGGTTTTTTTAGTTCTAGGAGCCCACATTGGTCCTTCTCTGGCTGTTATTTTTGCATGCATCCAAGTTTAACTGGGTGCTGGAAGCTGTGACTGCCTCAGCCATCTGTCTCCTGTTCAGTACACAGGAAACAGAATGTAACAGGAGTCCAAATGCCTCAACTGCAGCTTTGTCTTCTACTTAAAATGGTATTTGGCCAAGAACCACATGCTGTCAAGACCAGGATGATTCACAGGAGTAAAAAGCCTCATCATGATGTTCCCCTCATGCTGTCCACTTCAAAGCAGGATATGAGGGGGGCAAAGATTTATCAGATACCATCCCCATAACCACACCAACAGTCCAGATGCTAGACCTTTTCCTCCACTGCTCACAGATTTCTCTGCTTTCCACATCCACTGATCTAGTCTCTGGAAAAGAGACTGCCTCCTGGGCAGTGATCACGGATGCTTTGCACATTGACACAATAAATCAGCACATAAGAGACTACACAGGACTTTCAGACACACTAATAGCCACAGTAGGTTTAAGTAGTTAACCACGTCTCTAGACTGCAGAAAAGGCCAAGATCTGATCCCAGGGCTCAGAATGCAGATGAGACTGTGCTCACAGAACACCTTCTGCAAATAAGTTAGGTGCCTGTCCTCTGAAAAATTATACTTTTTCCTGTATGAAGCATGTTTACTGGCAAGCAGTGCTATGGCAATAAACCCACTGCTCTGTGACACCAGCTATCATATCATTTGAAGCCCACTAGAAGCTCAGTTGTACCAGTTCAGTTTGAAGCAGGGACAGGTGCATAAATAGAAAGCTCATCTTAACTGTGGAAACTTTACAGCTGAGCATCAGACACCAAGTGATGACAGGAATGTGCCTCCTTCTGATGCAGAGCCACCAGCTGGGGATGTTGAGCCAGAGCAAAGACAAAGAATGAAAAGCTATTGAGTGAGAGGAAGTTATTTCCAAAGTGACTGAAGCTCCGGAGCTGGATCCGGTTTGGCAGACAGCCGTACTCCACCTTTACTGCCTCACTAAGCAGTCAGTAACACGGGGAGCAAAGAGCTCAGCTTTGACAGAACAGGCAGGCTCAGCAGCTCACCACCGCCCTCTTGTGGGCACCGAGCAGGAGACGAGAAGTGAGAAACAGGAGCAAAGTTTATCACGGCTTCCATTAACTACTTAAAACAGATGCACACACGTTTCTAATATCACTGATCTCTTTCTGAAAGCATAGTAGAAGGGAACACATGCTATCTGGGTTTTAGTAGATGTTTTTACATTAACTAATAAGCAGTAGCAAGCAAACATCTAATTAGAAAGCCAGAATACAAATTCTCACAAGGTGACATGGTTTTGCTTCACCTGGGTTGACACCAGCCACGTCAATCATTCTCAAACAAAGCCAAGAGAGGTCACACTTCACCCTGCAGTTCGTATTTGCAGAGCTTGCTCCCCATGACATCACAAGAATAGAGCACACATTTGTTCCTCCTCCTGGGCAAAACAGAGGGAGCATCAGCCTAGCTCAAGCATGCAAAATGCAACCTAGACTCCCACTGCTCTTCATCAGAGAAGATGAAATCCTTGCATTCCTCTCAAAGATCCAGTATCAACACTGTAAATAAATAAGTGCCAAAGAATATAAATAGCAATTTGACAGAAAATGGGCTCTGCTGAAAGACAGAGAAGCACTTTGCAGGCAGCATCAAAACCTGCTACACCATTATGTATCTCAAAACAAGTGTATTAGCAGCTGGCATTTGTGCCACTACCACTTGGTAGCAGCACAGACAATAGCCTAAATCAGTTCTATTCCACACTCTGTATGACATTTACCCACAAACTCATCCACAGACCTATTACAGGAATCAAGACAGTATGAAAAGGCACCAGAAACAGATTGAGCAAAATATTTGTTTCATAGAACCCAAGCAAAGCAGTTTCAGAAGAGAATTACATAGGAATGACAGAAAAACTTCACAGATGCAACAACTCCTGGGATGGCCCAAGAGGCCTGAACGCTTAGAGATGCAAACAATATGTACAGCAAGCAGGTGTCTGGCAGGAACAGAGGGGGTTTGCATTGTTAATTTGGTTTAACAGACATCAATCAGCAGCTAAGGTCCTCTGGAAACTGGTTCATCCCACTTCAGACAATCCTCTCCAAATACCTTCAAATCTCTTGTGGCTGTCATAGTCCTCAGAGCAGGGGATCTCGATGAACTTGTCCTGCAGGTTCTCTCGGCGATGGGCCAACACCTCAGTGACTCCATCCTCAGCACCCAGGTACCTCCAGCTCACGAGGGCACTGACAGCAGCAAAGGCAAGGAGCAACAATGCCCTCAGCCACCTCCACCGTGATTCCTGCTGGCCTCGGCTCCTCTTGGCACTGGGGAGGGAGACAGGGACAGCTCCACATAAGCAACAGACCCACTCCAGAGCCTGTGACGGACCACTCCAGCCACCCACTACCAGACCCCTGCATCCAGCACTGGTGAGGCTGCACCTCGAATCCTGTGTTCAGCTCTAGGCCCTTCACTACAAGAGAGACACTGAGGTGCTGGAGCGGGGCCAGAGAAGGGAACAGAGCTGGTGCAGGGTCTGGAGCCCCACTGTGATGGGGAAGGGCTGAGGGACCTGAGAGGGGTTCAGTCTGGAGAAGAGAAGGCTCAGGGGGGACCTGATCGCTCCCTACAACTGCCTGACAGGAGGATGGAGCCAGGAGGGGCTGGGCTCTGCTCCCAAGGAACAAGGGATGGGACAAGAGGAAGCGGCCTCAAGCTGCACCAGGGCAGGTTTAGATGGAGCTGAGGAACAATTCCTGCCCCAGAGGGTGCTCAGGCATTGGAACAGGCTGCCCAGGGCAGGGCTGCAGTCACCGTCCCTGCAAGTGTTCACACCCCGTGGGGACGAGGCCTCAGTGCCATGGGTTAGTGGTGGCCTTGGCAGCAATAAAGGTTGGACTTGATGAGCTTAAAGGTCTTTTCCAACCAGGCTGATTGCAGGATTCTGTGGAAGGGGAGGCCTGGCACCCGACTGACCCGGCACCTTCAGTACACACAGATATTCACAACCACCCGCAGCTCGCCCCCAGAGCCTACAGCCACTCTCCCGCAGGGACCGGCGGCGCTGCCACAGGCCGCTCCCCTCAGCCGCCGGCCCTGCGCACTGCCGCACCCGTGCAGGTGGCAGCTGCCCGCCACAGACACGCGGTCGGTCCCGCCGGTACCTGCTGTGGCGGCAGCGGCCTCCGCGGCCCGGCCCAGCCACCGTCCCGCCGCTCTCGGGACCCCGCGGAGCCGCCCGCCGCTGCGGAGCCATCGCGCCCGTCGGCACAGAGCGATGCGCTCGGGACTCCCCCGCCTGCCAGGGGAAAGCAATCGGCCGCCGAGCAGAAGCGTCTCAGAGGAGCGGGCAACAAAACACCAGGAGCAGCGGAAGGGCCAGCACTGAGACAGCGACCGGACAGCGCCGGGACACCGGAACCGGGACAGAAGGCCGCGGCCGAGCGCTTTATACCAGCGTACCGCGCCGGCGGCAGGCCAAACCAATCGATGCGGACCGGCTGTGCCGCGTCGAACGGCAAGCGCGCAGTCCGGAGCAATCGAGGGCGGAGCGGCGGCATGCGGAGGGTATGGCGGCGGGCGGGCCGCGGCGCCTGGTGCACCTGGACATGAAGGGCGCCGCGCCCCGCGCAGGGTACCTGGCGGAGGTGAGGCGGAGAGCCGGCGGTGGGGCTCCGGGGAGCCCGGCCCGGCCCGGCACCACCCGCCGCTGTCCCCTCCCGCCCCTCAGGTGCTGCCGCTGCTTCGCGCCCTGGGCGCCACCGGGCTGCTGCTGGAGTATGAGGATACCTTCCCCTACGCGGGGCCGCTGGGGCCGCTGCGGGCACCGCACGCATACAGGTACCGACGGGCGGGCCCCGATCCTGACCCCCACCACGGTCCCCGACCCCGACCTCCTGCTCTTCCCGCAGCCCCGGGGAAGTCCGGGCCGTGCTGAGCCAGGCGAGAGCGCAGGGGCTGGAGGTGGTGCCGCTGGTGCAGACCTTCGGGCACATGGAGGTGAGCGCCGGCCGCGGCAGCAGGGTTTAGACGCCTGGGAGCGGGGGACTGGGTGAGCGGGGTGATGGTGGAGGGGTGGCTTTGCTGAGGAGTCATCATCACTGCCAGCATTGCAGTCATCCAGCTCCCATCAGCTGTGTGCCCCGGGCATTGGGGTGATGCTGCACTGACCGCCCTGCTTCCCGCGCCCCGGGGGGTGCTTCGTGGTCAGAGACCCCCACGACAGCCCGAAGCTGCAGCCGTGCCCCTCCTGCCTGTACTCGTGCTGTGCCCTGAGCTCACACGCAGCCGAGCCCCAGGTTTTAGCAGGACCAGTGTTAGCAGGGCCCAGGTGGCACGGGGGGACGCCGCTGTTCCCTGCACGTTGCGGCTGTTCCCCGAGCTCTCCTTTCTCTTGCAGTTTGTGCTGAAGCACAAAGAGTTCGCTCATCTCCGGGAGGTGAAGGCCTTTCCCAACGCCCTCAACCCACATAAGGAGGAGTCGCAGGCACTGATCAAAGCCATGATTGACCAGGTTATGGCACTGCATGAAGACATAAAATGGTTTCACATCGGATGTGATGAGGTGGGACTTGTCTGGAGCCAGGAATGTTTTTCTTGTCAGGAAGGGCCAGGCCCTCTGCATTTCAGTGGTGCCCAGGCGACGTTGGGGTAGGATTTTGAGGACAGAAAACACCAACTCAAGCCAGTCTAGAAAAGCCTTTTTGAGAATAAAATGAGCCAACACTGTGCCCTTGTGGCCAAGAAGGCCAATGGCATCCTGGGGTGTATTAGAAGGGGGGTGGTCAGTAGGTCGAGAGAGGTCCTCCTTCCCCTCTACTCTGCCCTGGTGAGACTGCATCTGGAATATTGTGTCCAGTTCTGGGCCCCTCAGTTCAAGAAGGACAGGGACCTGCTGGAGAGAGTCCAGCGCAGGGCGACAAAGATGATTAAGGGAGTGGAGCATCTCCCTTATGAGGAAAGGCTGAGGGAGCTGGGTCTCTATAGTTTGGAGAAGAGGAGACTGCGGGGGGACCTTATTAGTGTATATAAATATATAAAGGGGGAGTGTCACGAGGATGGAGCCAGGCTCTTCTCTGTGGCAAACTATGAGAGGACAAGGGGTAATGGGTATAAACTGGAACACAAGAGGTTCCACTTAAACTTGAGAAGAAACTTCTTCTCAGTGAGGGTGACAGAACACTGGAACAGGCTGCCCAGGGAGGTTGTGGAGTCTCCTTCTCTGGAGACATTCAAAACCCGCCTGGACACATTCCTGTGTAACCTCATCTAGGTGTTCCTGCTCTGGCAGGGGGATTGGACTAGATGATCTTTTGAGGTCCCTTCCAATCTCTAACATACTGTGATACTGTGGTAATAAGTAATTCCAGTAGCACAGGACATCATGTCTGTTGAGCTGAATGAAATATCAGAAGTATTGAAGACACTTTCTGAAGTGTCTTTCTTAAGGCTAACTCAGCATTTGGTTTTAGGTCAAATGAGTATTTAAAGTGAGATATCAATTGAAGGTATTCAAAAAGCATCATGTGAGTTTGGATGTAAGATGTTGGCTCGTTGTTCTGGCCAACTTATTCCAAGTAAGCCCTTTCATGGTGGGAAGTGCTGGGGTTTTTTATCTTGGTAGTTTGTTTCCTTGAGGAGGAGCACCTTGAGTTTTCTCCTGTCTCAAAGTTTCTTAAAACCATCCCTATGGCACACAGATCCCTGAAACCCATTGTGATCATCTTAACTGTACTGATACTATTTAGTATTTTCTGTCCTGTTGTGTGGGAACCAGTGGCAGGGAGCTGTAAGCTTTTATAAAGCAAAACTCTATTTAGGTAGAATAAACATAGTTTAGATAAAACCTGCTCTAAACCAGCAGAGAGTTTAAATGCTTACCCAGCTTAAGAGGCCCAAATCCACCCTCTGCATAGGACAGGGATGCTGGGGCTGCTCTTGGATGTGCCCCCAAGTCAATTCTAGATTCACTCAGAGAAATCTCTTTCCCCAAGACAAGAAATTCGTTTCATATAATTCAGGACCTAACGGTTGCTAGATTTAAACTGATTAAATCTGATGAAAGCTACTCCCAAAGACAAACATGCATTAATTATTCTTTAAATATTTTAGTTTCTATAGGAATATTGCCTTACACAATGCATTTAGTCATGACTGCAGTCTCCTGCAGACTGATAGAAATGCTTGCAGTGTCTTCAACACTGAGAGATGCTTTGAAATACTCAGTGTGTCACATCTGTGCAATAGGTTTTGAATGCTGTATGATTTCATGATACTGTGTCGAACTGTTCCACTTACTCCTGTACACAAAGTCAGGATTATTTGCTTGATGTTTCAGGTCTACTACCTCGGCGAAGGAGAGGAGTCAAAGCAGTGGCTGCAGCAACAAGGCAACACTCCAGAGAAGCTGTGCTTATCCCACATAAAAGCAGTAGCAAGTTGTGTGGCCTCATCTTACCCCACTGTGACACCCATCGTGTGGGATGACATGCTCCGAGGGATAAGTGAGGAGACGTTGGCAGGTGTGTGGCCGTTGATGTGGTGAGTCAGTTTTTGTAGCATACAGAAAATGTTCATACAACCAGTTAAAACACCACATCTGAGAATAGCTGAGATAGGGCACAGTGACACAGACTAGAGAGAAGAGACACTCAGTCTTGGCTACATCACAGACTTTCTGCATGACAGTAGGTAAGTCTCAACACATACTTTAGTTTTGCAGCTGGTAATACGAAGTGACCAATGAAAACACAGCAGTTGCCGTCAATTCTGCTTTCTTTACACAATAAAAACCCCAAAACTATTCGCATCTGTGATCTCAGTTTAAGTTTCTGTGCCTCTCACCACCTACTCATGTTAGTTGTTGCTCTGTGCAGCATCTGGTTCCCACAGAGAAGCTGCAACCCTGTAAGCATCTTTGACAGTGTATGTGATCACAGTGCATCATGAGGAACTCTGATACTGAACTGTGGGGTAGCTCCAAGAACTTGACATCATGAGTCTTGCTGCTTGAAAAATAGGAAACCACTGCTAAACTGTGAGGAGTCCCAGCACAGATGGAGTCCCAGCATTTTCAGAGCCACCTTATATGTCTGCTTTAAACAGATTTAGACAATACCAGAAGAGCTGTGCAGCTCCTCCAGCAGTGACTGACCCGTTCATGGCTTTAACAGTGGGAAGGCAGCCCAAAAAATGCAGTGGGATTCATGGAGTTTCCACAAACGCAGCACAGCTCCTAGGAAAGTGCACTCTACTGCCACAGGCAAAACCAGACTGAACAAGCTAAAATGGGATGCAGTTAAAATACTGAGTTTCTGTACAATTTACTGCAGTTTCTCTAGGGATTGCTTTCTCATGTTTAAAACTAGTCAGGGGTTGATTATTAGAAGATTTTAAGCTAAACCTGTATCTTTACTTGTACTTTAAAGGCATCTTGAAAAGCGAAGTTCTGTGCAAACACAGCTCAGACAATCTTTGACTAAAAGGCTGAATATTTCTTTTGAATTTAGCTGAAATCTTGTGTGTAGAGTTTGTAGCTCAGCTAGTTCAACTAGCAGGTATACAGATAGATGCAAAGGACTAAGAATGAGATGAGTTTGGGATGAACAGGCTCTCCCATGAATTGTCACTGCTGATCCATATTAGTGGTTTCAAAACGTCTGAGGACTTAGTGGCCCCTGGCACATGAAAATCAGACGTTCAAATTCCAGCCAGGCTGAATAAAGGCCAGGGGCACTTCAGCTGTAATTGAAGGGTTCTGGTGACAAGCCATAGTTCATTCAGTCATGTGCTGATACACCAGTAATACATATGTAATTCTCACTTTTAACTGGCTGTTTTCTGTGACTTAAAAGAACTCTTTCTTTCAGAATCTGGGGTGCCACAGCTTGTGCAGCCGATGGTCTGGGACTACGCAGCAGACCTGGACGTGGAAGGCAAAGGTTTGTACATCTCTGCTGAGCTGCATAGAAGTAATTATTATGCTTTAATATCATAAACATAGCCCTTGCTTGGTTTCTCCTAATAGTTGCTACTATTTATTTTCTTTCAATAATCAGCTGTCAGATGATGTACATTCTCATTACATGCCTACAGTTCTTAACATTGCAGCAATTTAGCAATTCAGGGGAATGGAATATAGTAGCTGGGCACATGAAACCAGGAGGGCAGTCACCAGAGCAGGTTGCTCAGAGAGGATGTCAAATCTCCCTCCTTGCTAATGCTCAAAACTTGGTGGGATAAGCCTGTTATAACTGGACTTGAGTCCTACTTAACTGGAGCATTACAAGTTAAGGCTCAAAACAGAGAAAAACTTGTCCTGTAAGTGTTTTTTTTTGTCTTACTGCAGTGCATCTCATAGAGAAGTATCGTAGATGTGGCTTCTCCAAGGTGTGGTTTGCTAGTGCTTTTAAAGGAGCTACAGGAGTGAATCAGTCTCTAATCCTTATTGGACACCACTTAAAAAACCATCTTCAGTGGCTGAAAGTGGCAAGCAAAAGCCCTGCCGATGTCCTCGAAGGTATCGCACTGACCGGCTGGCAGAGGTAAGGAACATCCTTTTAAATGGTTTTAAGGATCACTCAGAAGCAGACTTCCACCCAAAACTCCTGAAGAGGTCCAAGGAGGCTGGGGATTTAGAAGGGAACTTTGCAACCCTGCATTCCTTACTGTTGGTTACTGCTAGACCTTAGCCACTGGCTACAAAGCGTGGATTTCAGAGTTCTAGGTAACCAGTACAGCATTAGTCAGCAGGAGTGATTGTTTTGGCAGACACCACCAACAACAGATTCGATCTGAAGGCTTAAATGTACTTTGTGCCACCTTAAACTGCTTATAGACAGCATAGTTAATACATGGTGTAGATCTGAACATCTAATGTGGATTAAAATAGAACGAAGTTGCATAAGAGAGAAAAATTTGTTAATGCAATGAAGGAGAAAAAGGAGTTTATGCAAGTCAAGAGATCTGAAAGTATACCAGAGAGCTGAATTCCAATTTCTGTCCCTAATTTGGCTTGAGAAAATTAATTGCTTTGTACCTGTTCTTATTAGTAAAATAAGAACACTTGGTGTTTCAGAGATAGAAGGTCCCTTCTTGGAGACAGAAATCAATGTTTCTAAAGCTCTTGGAATTTTAGTGATTGAAATATTAGGACTTCCCACTTTTTTAGTGTGTTCTAACCGTAGAATGTTGAATTAATGAATGTTTTCTTACCTAGGTACGATCACTTCTCTGTTTTGTGTGAGCTTCTCCCAGTGGCAATTCCATGCTTGGCTGTATGTCTGCAAACACTAAAGAATGGTACAATGACAACTTTATTCTCTCGGCTTATGCCTAGCACAAGGGTGAAGTGACACTGCCCCAAGGTTGGCACAGGCTTATCTTTTGAGGTGGTTTGACTATCTGATCATGGTCTGCATTATGAACAATAAATGACACATGTTGCATGTTTGTGATACGGGAGCAGAGAAGGCTCTTGGCTTAGGTATTTAAAAATAGCCATAGTATGCTAATCATTTATTATGTTCTCATCTGCAAATGGTCACAAACTTCTTCATGTTCCTACTAAAAATAATTTAGGCAGCTGAATTGCTTTCAGAAGTGACTTGAAGCACCATTGGTATATAAATGAGACTCTTAGATATAAATTAATGAGACTAAATGAGATTTAGATCTTGTTTACATGTAAAAGTCATTGTGACTAATCCAGTTTCATCTAGGAAGTACATATCAGGTAAAATACCTTTAGTTCCTGGTTTCTTCACAGGCAGTTGCCAACAGAACTTTCGTCTTACTGCATTTCTTATTTTAAAACTAAAAAACCCCACAACCTACTGGTTTTTAACTAAGGCACTTAAAAATATGCAGTGTTCATAGCAGCTCATAGCTAGGAAGTGCTTTACCTAGCACGAGGCAACTGTGTGAAACACAACTTACTCCTCCCACCCCTTGTTCTGTCTCTATTTTACCTTCTAAAAAACATCTTCACCCAAGGAGAACCAAGCCAATGCAGAGTACTCCTGAAAAACCCTTTTATGAACGTTTTGGTTATTTAAGCTCCTTTATGTATTTCCACTGTCTTCTGCCAGGTGGTTATTCTGACAAGGTTAAAGAAAATGTGGAAGAGCTCTTGGGAATGTCTAACCTGGAAATTGATACTTTCATGAGGTAAAATTCCAGCTGTAGGATTCGGCTGCTTCTCATGGTGTGGTGAGTTCAGAAACTAATGGATCTCTTTTGGACAGCACAAGTCTGGGAACCTTTCCTGGGAGCAATATCCTCACGCTTGTGACCGAAATTAGTTTCTACCTCAAGTCATCAGTGGATGAACTTCTTGAAAGGAACAGGTATAAGGTTTATGTTGATTCTCTGCTGTCTGCAGGAGTGTTGGGCTGTATCATCTTAAAACAGGGCATAACTCCAGCAAAGCGATTTCAACATTAAGCTCTGTTTCAGGCATTGCATCCCTATGTATTGACACCTCAGCAGAACATAGCATTTTGATTCAAATTTAAAGTATTTCAGCAGGACTCCTAAATAGTATGTGCTGCCTTATCTCAAGAACCTAGTTCTTCCCTGAATTACAGCTGTTATTTAAAGTTAAAATTATTTTTAATGGTGTGGTTACAAAAAATGGAGCTTGAAATAAAACTTAAATTGCAACACATGATCAGTTATTCTCATCTGCCAAGAACAGTCTTTTACAAGCTGGATACATAGACTTCAGTTTACTTACTCCGTAAGCATTCTCTCTGTTTATGCAGAAGTAGTTCAGCTAAAGCCCTGTCACCTCCCTGCCAGCATACAAACAGGTACATTGCTGCTGTGTCAAAACCTGCTCATGCTAACATGTGTTTTTAGGTATGTCACAGGCTGGTTCAGCCCCTACCACAGGAAAAGGAAGATTATCCATCCTATAATAATGCATCACTTTCAGCCAGATGCAGTAAGGTAACACCACTGACTTTGCATTATAGGGGAAACAAAATCTGTCATATTTTGGCATTCAAGTCCATACAGCTTTGAGTCCTTGCCTTTTGAACTGTTACAGAAGCATCAGTGGAAACTAGACAGCATGAAGCATCCATGTTACGGTTTTAAGCTGTTTGTCTTCTACTGAAAAAATATTTTGAATACAAGAACAAAACTGGTCTCTGACAAACTCTTCCTTGTACATGGAGTTACTCCTGTACAGACCTGCTGCCTCTTACAGCAGTTACTTCCATGCAGGAGCTCCCTGTGGGCAAGGTTCCAGGCAGGGGAAATAAAGCCAGACCACTCCACCTTGCTCCTGCCACTATGAGCTTTACAGAGCTTGTCCTAGACACCATGCTTGTTCATGCTAAATAATTAGTACTTTTTCTTTGCTGTGGTAAGGTGAATATCCAACTGCATCCACTCTTCCTGATTAAAAAACAGAATTAAATTCCCAAGTCTCACAGTAAGTTTCAGTTAGACTTAAAATGTGTCTAATGCTTTTTTGAGTTCATATTTGAGTACTGTAAAAGGCATTGCTTACAGGAAGTGCCAAGATTAATGGTACTTAAAACACAAACCTTTTGCATCTGCACAAAGTCCTTTGAGCTCTAGTAATAGATGCTCCTTTCCTGTAAAGGCATTTTAAGGCCTGTACTCCCTTTAGAAGGCCCAGGAAGCCAAGCCTCCCTTGGGGCAGAGCTCACCTGCAAATGTGATTGTTTCTCTCTTATTTCTGCTTAGTCTTCTCTCCAAGTGGAGTGGTGTGGTGCAAGACCTTCAAGCAGCCATGGAGGAGGTTTTCCACAAGTGTACTGTAGAGGAGTGGATGGAGGAGAATGTCTACCCCAGCCTCCAGAAGTTGCAGCAAGTGGTGGATGATTTAGACGAAGCAATAAAGGCACAAAATTAGGGACATTTCAATTAGTCTGTCTTATTCCATGGGAAAACACAGCTAGTGAAAATCAGCAACTAGTCACAGAGCTAGTTTGTCATCTTGAGAGTTGAAGCAAGAACTATGGTGAAAGAAAAGTGACCTGAAGGCATCCAAGAACTTGTTAGTGTATTAGGCTCCAGCTCTATTTTAATTTTCCTGTCTTAATGCATTGCTGAGCCTTGAATCACCTGCCCTGTGAAGGAGATTTGCTCCCCTTGCATAAGAGAACACAAGAGTCACAACTCAGCTCTTTTACAAGGCAGGAGAAAAAACCCAGTTTCTTCCAATTCCACTATTAGTAGTAACAGACTTTCTTCCATAACAATGACCTGGAAGTTCTATGAGTTCTACTCTATTCAGTAGCCAACGTGTTCTCCTTTTGCAATTTCTAGAAAATGCAAGATTTAGGATACTTCAGACATGCTTTAGGTCCTTGCATTCTGTACTGTGACTCAGTCTTTCAGCTGCATTGAGGTGTCCTACCATGCCATCACGACAAGCCCTTCCACAGCATGTAGCAGTTACTTGTTCCAGATTTTGTTTTGGACTTCTCCATTCTTTGAAATACATGAAACATCAGTCTTAAATCCAGCTTTGGTGAGCTTGAGATCACGAAACTGACCTCCAGCCTGAGCAAGGAACTGCTGTTGATCTATTCACGAGGCTACAGCAGATATAAGAGATGTACCATCATAGTACAGAGCAACAGGGAGCTCTGGAAAAGGAGCTTGTTAACCAGCAGTGATGGTGACACTTGGCTGTGTGGGAAAGCTGCCTTAACATGCTGGTCTCCTAAACTTCTTACCAAAGCATCAAAGCTAAGCATCATCTCATCCCCCCAGAAAAGCACCATCCCAGTCACTTTAAGGCGTCCATTTCACCTGAGAGACTGCACTCATTCACACTTGAAGCATGACTGAAGTCTACTGAATATGAGGGGGAAATGTTGTTATGTTATATTCTGCTTTAATGTTGAACTTGTAATCACGTATAGCAATATATTTTGTGGACTTAACTACAGCATTCAGATAATCACCACAATGGAAAATCAGTTCAAAAGCCTAGTAGTTAAGTAAGTATGTTACTTTACCATGAATATTCAAAATATTCCTGTTTGCTTCATTTACTGCTTTCTTGAAAGTCTTATTTTAGAAGCACAGGTATTGACATTTACTTGGAACAATCTATTCTAAAGATCACAGCTCTAGCTACATGAAGTACAGCATGAGACAAATCTAACCTATTTAATGAGAGCTACAAGTCCATATGCAGATTTTTATCTATGGAATCAATGGCCATGTAAATCTTAATTACAAAAGCCACATACCTTGAACTAAACAAGATCTTAATTTATTTTACTTTAATAAATCCTTTGATACTCAAGAAGTTTGTGGAAACTTGCTTTTCTTTGCATGTGGCATGTTGGTTTGGTTTAAGGGGGGGGAACAGAAATAGATTCACCTGTGGAGAGTGGCATGTATCAGCTTAGATGAAATTGAAAGCTGGACTGCTGCAAAAGTGAAAGCAGAGTCAGTAAAGAGCCAGGTATTTGGGCTTCCTTTACCCCGTCCTCCAGCCATTATCTCCTTCAGTAGATCTGTGCCAAGCAGTAACTCAGACAGCCATTAATATTTTTGCCCATTTTAATTAAAACCAATCTAAAATGCTACAGTGACACAAAAATTATCAAAGTTGATTTTCTCAATGCACAGGTTTTTATAAAAAGACACTACAGAAGGCCTTGCAATTTTGAACTAGCAAAGCAGTTTCTAAACATTTTCCTAACATTTTTGCCTCTCAGCAGTCTGTTACAGTGTTAGAACTAGCACAATTTACTATGGAAGGCAGGTTAGTTTTTGGTATATGTTTAACTTCATAAATACAGCACATGAGGCAGATATCAGCAATATAGGATAAATACTTCTATTTCCTTTGAAGGATTGATCCTACTTAATGGAATACCTCAATTTGTGAAATACCTGCATATTAGATTCTAGCTTAAATACAGCTTTTCCCTCTGTACAACATGCAGTCTAACTGTTGCTCAGTGCGACAGCTAAGGCCATGATCCATCCGACCACATGCATGCGAGAAACGCCAAATGCGCTCTTCAAGCTGAAGGTGAAGCACCTGCCAAGTGGCACTTCCCATACAGTTATATTAAAGGATAGAAGAGAAAGTGTAACTTCTATGGGGCAGTTTAGATCTAACCTAAGGGCTGTTACATAGGTTTTCAAGTCATTTATAAGTCATATGAACTACAGCTGTCCAGGCTGTAGTTACCAGGCAGCCTGAGAGGCAAAAAGTTAATACATCCCTGTAATACTCTTCTAGGAGTTTCTAATTTCCTAACCCAGTCATTCCCATCATTCCTTTTAGTACAAGCCACCTTATATCAGGTACACATACGGCTATGTTTACTGGGCCTTTTTATTTGCTAGGCCCAAGAGAATCGAGGAAAAGCATTCCAAAAAGCCTTCAGCAAAATAGTGGAGTGGCAACAAGATCAGAGAGGACTAGTGGATAGAGGTAAGAAAAGAACTTGTTCTGGGTTAGCACCTGCTGCTCTCAACAGTTCCTTCAACTTGAGGAGTCCACAGGCATTGCCGTAACCAAATCCACATTAATGGCAATTTGCAAGTTAATTTTCCATGCACACAGTTCTTGCAAAACATGAAAATCTAGCTGTTCTAACTATAAGAAACAAGGCTTTTGAAGACAGGAAGCTCAAAACCTGGATCAAGAGAAAACACATCAGCCTGTGATATACATTCATATACAGCATCATCCAACTACCAAGACAAGACATTCTTTACCTGCTCCTAGTTACATTCATCAGCCAGCAGTGCCCTACATACAGCCCACAGGCAGAACCCTCAGCGTTCAAAGACTTCACTCAGTCTCTCTTCATGTACAGAACTCGGGTTCCCATTTGAAACTGCTAGTTTGTACAGCAACAGAGCTGCCACAGCAAAGTGGAAATGGCACAAGAGAGGATTACACCAGCTGTGCCAAGTGACAGGCTGAGGAGTCAAAACACCCCTCAACACAGTGCATGCCAGCACGCTTTCCCCTCCTGCCTACCATCCATCAGAGGACTGAGGTGTGAGGGGGACACTACAGAACATCTTCAGAGATGATCACTGGACATCAACTCAAAATGCAACTTATTACACAGATGTATTTCAAGCAATGCTATATCTTACTATAAGTCATCCCCCTTTCCAGGGATTCAGAATTTTCCTTACACTGTTTTAGTCTTTGCATAGTCTATAAGTATATAAATTACTAACACGAGATGCACAAAAGAGCGCAGCAGCAGCCGGGCACACAATGCAGCACAGGGTTAGATCAATAGACGTACCTTTCTAAAGCCAATTTTTAACTGGAAAACCACAGTGGTTTCTATCTTCCACAGAATGTTAGCTCTCATGGAAATACAGAAGAAACACAGGTAGTTTTGTCACTTCCATCCATGATCAAATCTGCAGGCTCAGAATTTAAGTGCACTGCACATCTCTACAATGTACTCCCTCTAAATGCCCTTGCTCAAAGCAGTGGTTATCTGCAGGTTGAGCCCTTTGCTTTCATTATGCCATTAAATACTCTAGTTTCTTCACTATTTCTTATTGGAAGTCCTTAGAAAATCCAACATTCTCATTCTACACTGTGGTTTAAAAGCTCCATATTTCCAACCTCATTCTCCTCTCTAAGACAAGGATGTATATACATACTTAGGGTGTATCTCACAGTGGATTTAAATGAAGAAATCCTGTTTCACTTTTATTACCCATTCAAACTGGCAGTAAGAGCATCTTTGTCTCACAGCTGACATACTAGCTCCAAGTACCTGGACATGAAATATTGGTACCACCTGTTCTTTGGTCAGATAAGCATGCCCTTGGTTTCAGGTATAGCTGAAACACAACAGGACATAGCTTCTGCTGAAAACTTTTCATAGCTTTCTCTTCCATAGAGGTAGAGTGCTTAGAAACAAGAACTCAGTTCTTTTAAGTTCTGAAGAAACTGCTGCCAGAAGACATTTGCTCTGGCCAAACATGAAGTCAGACCATGCAGTTACATTGTACCCCATTCAGATCTCCTAAAAGTAACCATTGAAGTATTTCCTAACTCAGGTCTTAAGATCACACAATTCCTAAATAAAACCCAGTGAACTTTAGTACCAGCAGCTTCAGTATGCTGAAGGACCCTTCAGCTCTTTGCAGAAGGTTCCTTTCTTCTTGTACTGACACGTTGATATAGGCATGGTGAAGTTTTAGTTCTAGACAGAAGATGTGGACTAACAGAGGTAGCTTTCACTTCAAAAAGTATCTTGGAAGACTCGTATTTTAACTACTTGTGAAACCATTGGTCAGAAGAGAGGACACTACACACCCAGAGCAAAACATGGGTGCAAAACAAACATTAAGTCTATCCCAGCTATCTTAAGAAAAATATTGGTATCATTTCAAGTGGGGAAATAGTAAACAAAACTAGACCACGTTTCACATCAGTTTCTTCCCTCCCTCAAGTAACAGATGTGTTCTTCCTTTCTAAATACACAGTTAAAATAGTAAATGTTGAAGTTAAGAAAAAAGTTATTCTGCCTTGTGCTAGACTATGCCCAGAAGTAGAACAGGATTAAGCTACAACATCCTGAAGATGTTGAAACATCACCATGATCATTTTTTGTTTACTATTTGCAGCCCCTTGGCAAGTGCAGGAGAAGAGAGAATGTAACAAGGTCAAACTGATGTTTCCAATTCCAAGACAGTCACTCAGACTTTAATTTCCACTGGTATCTAATGGCAAGTCAGTAGTAGAGACTGTGAAAGTGCCTCTACTCTGCATCACCTAACTGCATATATGAAGCTGCTTAAAACCAATTCAGCAATACATTCAGTCATTTGCAACATTTCAATATCAACCTCACAGCAGTGTGTGATGAGTTACAAATTCAGCTCTTCTACATTTCATGTACTGTACCTGCAGCAGATGTTTGCACTAAGTTGAAGTTTACATCTCTATCTCCACTTTGTCAGTGGGAAAGTAATACATGATTTCAAACCAACTCATTAATAAATTACTCCTAGACAAGTTTGAGTTCAAAACCAGCAGTGTCCATGAGCAGGAACTAAGGCAAAGGAGTACATAAAACACAATTTGCTTTGGACTCTATACAACAGCAGTACCGGGAGTGCGAATCTCAAAGCAGTTTAGCGCTAATGAGGTACCCCAAGAGAGATCCCTCCCATAGTAAATGTACACGTAGAGAAACGCCCAGGGGTCAGAGTTGAAGGGATTTTTTTTCTGCAGAACAATCAGTACATTTTCCAGATGTTCAAAAGCCTCTGCTTTCTTCAGCTCATGATGACTATTAATAGGTATCCTGTGGTTCATCTGCATCACTAACCTCTGTTTCGCTGCTTTGAGAGAGATCTTGTTGGCTCTCTACTTTGTCCAGTTCCAGAAAACTAGTAATGAGTTTGGCAATTGCTTCCACATCACTGTGGAACAGAAGAAACAATGTAAAAGTTAGTGGAACTGTGTTGTAGGCAAAACAAGAATAGGCATGCTAATTCTTGAGAGTAACTGCTTGAAGGGACAGTCAACATATGATTTATGTCTGACATCATTTCTGACATCATTTCAATACTGAAGGCATATCAAGCCACACCATTACTTCCATATCAGAACAAATCAATCCTTTTCCCCACAGCTCCTGCTGCAAGATTCCTATTATCAATACTTAAAATAATCCCTATGTTAACTGATAAATACACTGAA
The DNA here is from genome assembly GCF_963264785.1 of Psittacula echo. Lineage (NCBI taxonomy): Eukaryota > Metazoa > Chordata > Aves > Psittaciformes > Psittacidae > Psittacula > Psittacula echo. The sequence continues at coordinate 8,848,221 of NC_137750.1, read as the reverse complement.
TAGAATTGAACAGAATTAATCCCCTCTGCAAGTGCACAGCTGAGGTAGTGAGGGCAGCTGCAGCAGACAGGCAGTACCAAAGGGATCTTGGATATCTAAATACAATCAGTCTCCTGATGGGAGACAGTGGTACCCAAAAGTCTGCAACTGAAAGCATTAAAGGGTTTAAAAAAGTTAAAACTGAGTAACACGAAGTCACATCAGCAGGTATGAAAACTGAGCTAAGATGAGCCTCATTAGCTGGCAATTACTGGCCCATGTGACTGGTACTTCCCACCTCACACATTCGCATTAAAAGTCAAGTCCCCAGCGCACCTTCTGCAGCCCAACACTGCGCTCTGAGTCAGCGGGTGTGAGAATCCAGTGCCAAAGCGGAGCACAACGACGTAACCCTTCCCGAAATACCGCACTGTCTCCTCTTCCACATTCACATCTCGGATCTCATTCAGTGCAGCCACTACTGTAAACACATGGGAAACAAAATAGTCTATTAGCATGACAGTAAATCCTCAGCACTGCTGCTAGTGAGTTGCACCACTGGGACTACATGCTCTTCAGTGCTATTGCTCTGATCTCATACAACCAGGGCAGTCCTGCAACAGCAAGCAATTGCTGATCTATTCAGGCAAAACAAACACTGCTACCACACATATCAGCATCAGAAGATCCTACAGCACATATCAGCTGGTATAGACCCTAATGAACAAGATATACTGCCTCTCTGGCACTGGGGACCATTAGTTTATTACTTATGCTTTTCACTTTGATGACTGTTTAACCATGTTTCTGTAGAGAGTAGGTAAACATATGTTAAGTTTACTGAGACTGAACAAATACTGGAATATTTAACTGTGCAGAGCATCTGCTGATCTCTGCATCCCTACATTAATGGTACTTGAAACATATTACCAAATAACCTCTCAGGAAGAGATACGCGTAAAAACATACCCTAAATAAAAACATACCCTAAAGAAAAGTTCAGAAACATTAAACATCCTTTTCTCCCCATTTCTTATGTTCCATCTCGTAGTTTAAGCGCCCATTCAGCTTACAGACACTGCAAATTTTGCCAGTTTTCTAAGTATATTGAGATTTGGTTTGATTTAGACTAGCAAGTAGGATCAAAAAAATCTGACACTGAAGAGGGCATTACTTCAGTTTGCAATGGAGCTCCTGTGTCACAGTGACTCAATCAAGTCACACATTAGACTTCAACATATGTTACTCCAACAGGAAGCTCAAGAGAAATAAGATACTGCATTAAGCTGAATCTACTTAATATGCTGTTTTAAATGCATATTTTATATCTGCAGGATATAACATGCCTGCTTGCATATGATCTCTAAAGATTTGTCTGCTACCAAAACCAGATCAGGTAACAGAAATCTCAGCTCCTAGAACCAAATTTTAAGTTTTTCCACCAGTCCCACCAGCAAAGCAGGCTAGCCAAGGGAAAAGCAAACCTGCACGTTAACATCCCAAAGGAATGGCTAAGACTATTATGGAAAGCAATGTGGAAGCCTTGGATTAAAATAACAGGATGCATTCAGCACCCTAACCTGAAAAAGCATTTGAGTGTCCCAAGAGGCTTATGACAACATCTGCTGCTTACGAACAAAGCAGATCTGGAAACAGATGTGACTAATTTGAGTACAGAACTCCAGAGAAGCTTACTGAAGAGGCATGTATACATTTCTTCTGTCTGCTCATCACATCTGCTACCACATACTGCTTTCTCACCTTGTTCATAGCCTCCTTTGGAGAAGGTCAGTATTTTTTTGTAAAGATTGAATGTTTTTAAGCAGACTGTTCCCTTGTTCTTATCAAATACAGCTTCCTGTAAAAATGAAAAATAAAGAAGTCAAGATATTCTTAAAAACACCATCAGCAGCTATGCTTCAAAGTAAAACAATAATAGTTATATGGGAAAATAATCTTGGTAACAGAAAAGTACATAGCTATTTTGGAGACATTCCTCAATTAGAATGAAACCCACAACCTTGCTCTTGGTTTTAACAGGCTTCAACATATCTCCTGTGTTACCTCTAGAAGGAAATTGAAGCTGGTTTCATTGCTCCTCCTGACACGCTCCTATGTAATAAGAACATTGCCTGGAATCAAATTTGAATAACTTGGAGTTCTTTCTCCATGAGCTTTCTGGTGAATGCATTTGGCCTATAGTAAAAGCACCCAGTGAACGTAAGTTCCAGGTTACACCTTTCACTAACACAGTGACTAAGTCCACCAAAATTCCAGTGCTGTGCTATATGGGCTAGGTTCACGCTAGATTTAAAGCATCCCTGACAGACAATTAAAAAAGGACGCCTCATATCTGTGGGTTGCTTATTCTAACGACAACTCAGGTCAGCAAGGTGACAAGCCTCCATGATGGGTTACTGCTCTCAGTACAGCTCCCAGCAAATCAACCACCAAATAAATCAGCTTCACAAACACTCTTTTCCCAGTGGAAAACAGCTGAGTATTCTGGAAGGTTAGATCTACTCTATTTACTGGCCATTCTGTTATTAGCTGGAACAAAAGTAAGCACAAAATCACATTTTAGCAGCCAAGTGTGATATTCTTTCTCCCTCTTCTATATAAGAGGAAGAAAAGGCCGCACAACTGTTCGTGGCAAGTCTCCTCTTATAAAAACCTCTTATTTTTTGCTTTTCATATTCATGCTTGTGTAGTGAAAGAATTATTGCCCTAATTCTAGTTCTAGTATAGCAGCCCCAAAGGATTTCATCAAAACCAAAAGCACAACTTGTTTGTTTGAACACAGCAAGAGCACAGAGCTGCTGGAATCAGCATCTGCCAACTGCTTCTAAACTTGCACGACCTCATATTTCCCGAGTTCAACATCTTACCTCCCACTGCTCCAGATTCTGTGCTGCCACAAAGAAACACCCAGCCATATAGAAGAGCTTCCAGGCCAAGCTGTCTGAACAATGCAAAAAAGTGCATAAATTCAGGGGTTTTTTTCCTTCTTTGGTATTCAAGCAGTCAGTTTTAAGATCAACATGCTCCCTTTAAATGCAGCAAAAGGAAAAAGGGTTTCTCTGATGCAACATTTGTGCCTTTAGTTGTAAGGCAAACTGTTTAACAGCTCTCTCCCAGGATAAAAATACAGAAACTCTTCATATTTTTCAAAGACTCCAAGCACATGTATTGTTGGCAAGGCTGTAACATCACTGAACATCTTTCTTTTCTCTAAAAGCAAAGGCATCTACAAAACTCTCAACCTGCTGTCAACCATCAAATATTTGTGCTGCAGAGGGCAAGGGTAAGGGACAATGGAAATTCACTGAGGCAAACATTTATTCATAAAAGGAAGCAGTTAAGCTTCTTGGCAAACAAACATCTGCATTTTATGTCCTGGAAACATAAAACATGTAGCAACCTAAACAATTTGCTTACTCAGGCTTTTACTGAAGACAGCAGAACAATGCTAAGTACTGTTTCAGAAACCTTTGTGGCAATGCCTTTAAAAAAGGCTGATCTAGCTGGTGTCTCAAGCAGCTTTCACTGGACTTTGCTCTTTAAATAATAATACATTAATTATATTGGTAGCATATTCCTACACACTATTAAGTTTTAAATTTTGATGTTAACAGGATGCAGCAAAAGAATCACAGGACAAACTCCATCAACAGAGGGATACCTGGCATTCAGTGCAGCCTGCTCTTGCAGGGGTGCAGGGAGAAGCAATAGTGTCTGTTCTCTAAAGGTGTTTGTATGAGTAATCTCTGCTAGTGATGATTTAACAGTTTCCAGAGAAACAGAGCACTTTCACCAAAGGCAATCATTTCATTATGGTGGCAGACAATCATTATATGTCTTCCCAGGAGAGCTGTGAGGACCAGCTAATCACATTTACAAAACACACTGAAAGTACAAAATGCCAGAAAGTGCTAAATACCATCATTAAAAATACTCTTGCAAATGGAAAGGGAGACCAAGTAAGAAATAGAGCACTGAAGTATGGTAAGCCATACACAGACAGCAGTTAGTATTGGATTTTAATATTCACACCACAAAATGCAATAGGTACCTCTACTGCCTTTGAGGCCAGACAGAAGCTGCAGAGAGGAGACATCAGCATGAAAAACAGATCAACAGGAAACAATCCTTTAAAATAAAATTATAGGCCATTACCTGCACTATAATAAGCAGCAGCCAAACCTATGGAGGCTATTCCTAGGATGAGAGGGGAGACAATTAGGACAAACAAGCAATTCAAACCATCTAAAATTCCCTGATAAAATTATGAATATTCATAAGTTCATCACTTCTCAAAACAGGGACAAATGTGATTGCAACATCCATCACTATATGAAAGAGTCAGTTTGGGTTTTTTTGCTCTGAACCTCCTGTTCTGCAAGACACTAAAAGCACAGAGGCTGAGGTCAGAATTAAAAAGGTGGTGACAGGATTGGGAACAGAACATCAGAGGGACTCTCAATCTACTCATTACACCACACTTCCTCTCGAGCACAGTACAACTCAGCGTGTTGACCAACACTGCAATGTTTATTCTTCCCCCCTATGTGCTCTGTGGAGCCAAAAGAAAACTTCCGTGATCAAGCTGTGTCAGAAGCTGCCAGGCTCCTTTCTCCCACTGAGGACGAAGGAGTGAAAAGCGTGCCTTGCACCCCAGAGGGCTGCTGCAACTGCAAAGATCTTGTGTCAGTGACAAGTCTGACAAGATGACACCACTGAAAGCAACGACAAGGTTGGAGCGTTACTGCAATGGGCTCTGGTCTGTTGGAAAACAGAACATGCCACCTTTTCCCCACCAGTTCTCTCAGTGCAGCCTAAGTACGTTGTACTAAGTCCATTTTCCTTTCTGCATTTTCAGTAGTGTTTTAAAACAGATGCCTTTCACAACATCCTGTCTGGCTTCCTATTCCATACAGCGCTGTTAAGCATTCACTGTCAATCACACACAAGATCTAGCCACACCATTGCTGCACTGCAGGTTTTTCCATTTCTGAAGCCTAGATGTTTCTCAGTGTAAGTATGCATCCCCTTCAGAAGCTTCACGTTTACACTGCAATATGATATATAATAAACTTTATTTTCCTGATCTTCCAGAACCGCCTTAAAATTCTGTCCATGAGCCTCTGAGGTTCTGCAGATGACAGACTGAAAAACTATCACAGTGAAACTACCTTGCAGAGAAGACTACAGACTCATTCAGTGGCTACACTAAAGGAAAAGTTCAAAGTGTGATGATGCCTCTTCTTGAAAGAAAGATACCTGAAAGACAGGCATCTTTTCTTAGGAGCTCTTTCAGGAATTTATTGTGATCCCCTTCCCTTACAGCAAGCTCCAAAATAAACTGAGGAACCTTATGGTCTTACCAACAAAGACAGACCAAGAGCGGATGCCAGGGGACCTCTTCAGATGAAGACAGGAACTCGTGCGGCTTTCAATCAACATGTACATCTTCAGAAAAAGCTCCCAGCAGTCCAGACTGACTCATGAAACCTGAGTGGACAGAAAAAAATCACAAGTGAGACTTCAAAATGACTGCTGACTCCAACACTCCATTCCCAGCATTTTTCAGGACTTATCGAGTCTTAATCTAGACTATAAAAGATGTCCAGGGTAAGAACATTTTATTCCTTCAGTGACCTTGCTGTTCTTAGATCCTACATGACACTCTGCAATTCTGTACCAACTGCCTAGTTTAGATATAAAGTTCCAGGGTATTGGTTTTTTTCTTCCATTTAATAAAGCAAACTTAGCCCAGCCTTTTCAGCTAAATAAAAAGCACAGATGACTCTGATTTTAATCCCGTAGCAACACATCCAAGAGAATCTGAAACCGAAAGAGACAGAAACCACTTATGCATAAGACACACTCCATCTCCTCCGGATGCCAAGCGTCAGGTTTTAATTATCAAATGATTCCTGAAGCTGATCTCAATATACTGGAAAATATTTTTGCCCGTACAAAGCCTTCTCCTGCCTGCAACCTAAAAATCCATCAGTAAGTTATCAAATAAGATCACAGCAGAAATCTGGTAGTATTTCAGGAACAACACATCCTACTTAAAACATAATTCACATACCAATTAAATGCATTAATGCAAACGTCTCCCCCCCATAGTCATTCAGCAAAGTGCAATCATACAAATGCCAATATTGGCTTTAGGTTGGACCCTCAAAGTCAACAGCATCATCTCGCACAGCGGCTGCTGCTTGCGCAGAAGGTGCCTCAGGGAATAAAAATCACAGAATCCCAGACTGGTTTGGGTTGGAAGGGACCTTAAAGCTTGTCCAGTTCCAACCCCCTGCCACGGGCAAGGACACCTTCCACTAGAGCAGGTTGTTCAAAGCACCTTCTTAAAAGTTACACTTAAAATAAGTCAAAAACGCACCTTTAAGTGAACGCATAAATTCTACTGGCCAATTTTACAGTATTCAGGTATTTTTAGGTATTTGGAGGCTGCTAATTTCGCTTGAATTTATCTGGTGCGACATTGAACTGATCTTTAACACCAAACTAAACACTCACACACTTCCTCCGAGCTCTCGACTGATGATTTGGCAAAGCCACCCAAACGATCACCTGTAACAGCTTCACTACAAGCATCCATCAAGTCAGGACGATGCACGGGGCTTTCCACACCCGCCTCCCCGCAGCCAGGGCCGTGCACTAACAGGTCCCGCACCACCGAGTACTCAGAGTACCTGCAGCGTGCTGCCAAATCCAGAGCAAACCTCGGGCTTACCCCCCGCAAGGGGTAAACCGGGACCCTCGGCTGAGCCTCGCCCGTACGAGCCGCATCCCAGCCGGGCCGAGGCCGCTCCCGCAGCCCACCCCTCCGGTGCTTTCCTCGGCACATCAGGTGTGCAGCCGATGGCTGCCTGCAGGACGGTGCAGCGCGGCTCTCCACAGCCCCCACCGCATCCTCCTGTGACAGACCCCACCAGCAGGCTATGCCTCAGCCCGCCCCAGGGCGGACGGGACCCCTTCGCCCCCCTCAGCTCACCCCGCCGGCGGTACCTGCCCGGGGCGCGCAGCAGCACGCCCGCATGGACGCACTTTGAATGGAACACCCGGACGGCTCCGCTTCCTGCTGCCCCAAAGCATAAAGCAGTATGAGAGTAAGCTAAGGCGCGCCGGCGCGACGCCCGCCTTAAGGAGGATCGGAAGCGCCAGTGGCCATTTTGGATGAGGGCAAACAAAGCGGATAAAGAAACCCTCGCCAGAGTTGCTTCCCTTGGGCCTTGTGTGAAGTGGAGCAAGGAGAGCCTCGCCCAAGATGGCGGCTCGCTGCCCGCATTCAAGATGGTGGCCTTGCTGGTGGGTGCCGGTTGAGTAAGAGTGTTGATGTTTTCTTACTTTGCGTGATGTTAATTGCGATAAAAATAGGAGAAAATAAAAATAACGGTGATGATCCTACAGGTTTACTATTGATGGGATGAATTTCTGTGAATCGTATGTTGGCTGAAGGCTTGGGTTTGGAAAATTTGGGGAGGAAAGTTTCTAATTCACTTGAAATGCTGAGTGATTTTCCTGCTATGGATCATAGGGGACGCTGGAAAAATCTGTTGTGTTTCTGGTTTGGTTAAGTATCATTTGCATGTGAAAGTTGTTTCTGCTCAGTCCATTAGAGCAACTGCTCATGTTATCTTGGGACAAAATGCGTGAACTGCAGGCATCTGGAGTTTAGCTTGATTTCTTAAATTCTCTTTGTCTAAGTAAGCTTATAATTTCATCTACAAATCATATATTGAAAGGTGGCCCTGCCCATAGTAGGGGGATTAGCACCAGATGATCTTTAAGAACCCTTCCAACCTAAGCCATTCTGTGGTCCTCAGTTGCACGGGAATGTGGTTCTTTCTGAATGACACGCTCAGTTTTTGGTTTTAATTTGTAGTAAGAATCTAGATATCCCAGAGTGCTTGTGCAAGGCCGTAACCTGGTTTGAGTTTGTTCCACTGTTCTGAACACCACTGTTGGTGAACAGTGTGTTTGATCAGTGGGTTTATAACAGTCCAGAGTGAACTGTTTGGAGATGGGGGGGAGAATTCAAAATGACAACAACAAAACCCCAGAGCCTCAGAGTCCATGCTATAGACTTAATAGACTTGAAGTAGTAGAAAATACAAACCTGATCTATCATTTTTCTGTAACTATCTTAATGGGAAAAGGCTATGAGGAACTGCAAGAATGAATTGGCTGATGAGTCATGAGGTACCAGCTGCTGGGTTTGAATGAAAGAGAGGAAGTAATATCACATGTTCTCAAGGCAGAGAGGCAGCTGACTGAGGCTCCTGGGAAGAAACACATATAGAAGCATTTGTCAGCTTTTATAAGCAACTGGTTTCTCCAGAAATCTTCTGAGAGATACGAGGCAAAAGACTGCTTGTATCTATAGTAAAGCAAAATAAGCAAGAAACTCATTTGTTCTCTCCACCCAATATAAGCCACATAAATATCACTATTATATTTCTGTGTTGCTCACTGCAAAAATACTAGCAACTGCATACTTCCCCAGTTCTGCAGCACTCTGAAGCAGGTGAGTGGCGTTCTGCCTCGCAGTAAAAAAAGGAAGAAGAAAGCATGTTTAAAAGCCTTGGATTTAAGGAGCAATATGAATTCCAAAGCATTTTGCTGTAGAAACAAAAGCTGTTTGCCAAAAGAAACAGAAATATGTAATTGACTATTTGTAGGCTTCTTGCTTTATAATATAGATTTATTGTAAGACATTGTAGGGTAAATACACTTGTAACTTTTAAGTTAATCTCTAAAACCAAGGACATGTAAAGAGAACTGGCCTTTATTGTGTTTGTTTGACACTAGCTGTATTTCTGGCCCTTTTTCCTAATTTCAGAGTATTTTTTTTCTAGCTTCTTAGACTTCTCCCACCCCCAACGTCTTAAACTTAGACATTCAGCTGTGTAATAAGCATGTGATCTTATTAGCATGCCAGGATAGAATTCCTAGTGTGCCTGATTTTAAACAGTTGGTTGGAAACAGTCACCAACCCAGTGTTGTTTTGCAGTGGGACTGGGTTGGCTGCAAGTCCTGGCTGTAAATGAGCTCATCCCATGGAGCAATGTGTGGTGCCCCACTGACCCCCATAGGAACAGTGTGTATAAAGCCTGGGGAGTACTAATTTCATGGAATACATGTTTACCAGCTGTAACTAAGATTTATTACAGCTAATTTGGACAGCTGTTGAGGGGCATATGCTGTCACTAGCTTGAGGAGGCATTTACAGCTTGTGATGCCTTGCAGGGCTCATGCATAACCTCTTAAAGCTTTCAGAAGTTGTGCAGTGTACTGTTGTCATGAAAGAATACTTAAAGTTTCTTTCTCATTCTTGGTGTAAATGCTTTAGGCACAGGTATAAATGTTAAATGGAGCAGTGGAGGCCAAATAGATAAAGGGAGGCCATAAAAGCTGGTAATGCTCTGAAGTGCTACCTGCTGTTGACATAGGAAAGCTTTTTTATATATTGTGAGGTTTTTTGGAAGTAGCCTTGCAAAGGTAAGAACTGTTGTTACCTCCCCGAGGGCAGATGAAACCTGGATGGTGCTTTGTGCTCTCAGGTTGTCAAGCAGGGTGTGATGGTGATTGATCCCATGTTCTAGGGGAAAATGGCATCAGTAGCTAATGGAAAGCAGAAATTGCTTTTGGCAATAAAATAAATGGGACATCTAAGTATCTAATCATTACATGAGTATAGTCTTATACTGTGCTTTGAAACATTGATTCCTTGCACGCTTTTGTGTTTGCGTAGGTTTTTTCTCTCTAACTCTTACATTGAAATTAATTCAATCCAGGTGTTTCCTTAGGATGAAGTCGCTGCGTTTAAGATGTGTACCTAAGATGTCCTTAGTGTTTCTGCAGATGTTTCAGTTTTCATGTAGTTCTGTATTTTTCATTGTAAATATAAAGAAATACGAGGGGAAACAAATATTTTAAATATTATTTGTGCAGAGTTACAAAATATTCTGAAGTGTTGTGTCTTTTGATGAATTGCTATGTCAGTTTTGGATAATAAATGTAAGCATAATCATCAAAGTGTGAAACAGAAGGATTTTAGCTGTGCCTTTAAGTGCAAATCTCAACACATTCCTAATTTAGAGCTCTCATCTGTGCCAGCACCACATTTGTCAGTGGAACTATGGCTATTGAATCTTTGTGGAGTATGTTGTGAGATTGGCATAGCTTTTGGGGATGAAAATGTTCATCCAAAGGAACGGAAACAAGATGTCAGAGCACGCTGCATTCCTGCAACTCTGCAGGAAATGCAAGTTCTTAAGTTGCTTGGGGATTGCTCTAGTGATCACAGTGCTTTTAAAAGAGCTGGTGTTAATATGGTAATGGTGAATGTGAAAGCATTTTGACTGAAGACAGCAGAAGCACGGAAAATGATGACTGAAGCTATCAAAGTTTTTACCTGAAGCTAGGATTGGTGATTCTTTTTCCAGGATGTGTCCAAAGCAGTGTCAGCTTATTTGGCTTTAAATGGGCAGTGAGAAAGTGTTTCTGTTTGCTTTCTCTATGGTAAAGCGAAGGAATTCCTGATTTCCGTGACCTCAGTGACAATTCACCTGTAGTCTGTAAATGGAAAACAAACAAAACGCATTATTTTTACGTCCTGCTCTGGAGTGCTCTGTAAAACACTGATTAATGTGACTGTGAAATCTTGAACTGCTAAATCCACGAATCTCTGGGTTGTGATATCTGTTACAGAGAGTTGCAGTGGAACAAGTGGTTATTTAAAGTTCTGTGTTTGGGGGCAAACTTCTGTAGCCTGGGGCTGTGGCTTGCTCTGTCCTGCCGCTGCCCTGGGCATGAACAGAAGTGCTGCCTGCGGGTTAAAGCATGGGACGAGTGACGGGAGGGGATTTACTCAGTGCACTTAAAAAAGAAAAGTCGCAGCTTAGACAGGAAATCGCATGTTTGGTGGGAGTTCTGTGGTTTAATTTCTAAAATGTCATTTCATCCTTGCAAACCCCTGTGCAGCTGGAGGTGTGTGATTGACGCTGCTGTTTGAATGGGCGCGGCGTAAAAGAGGAGCAAGAGGTGATTGAACCTTTCTGTTCGAATGTTACGAGCCACGGTTTGGGAAGACAAGCGCTGTGACATGGATCAGAAGCATCCTACGTGATGCTCTGGGGCCTCCGAGGTTGCGGGAGGCTGGGGGGTGTGTGTGTGTGTGTTAAACGATGCTGTATGTCAGGAGGTGTGATTCCTGCCCGTGAACGGCATCGCTAAGCCTTGTGTTTTGTTACCGGTGACGGTAGTGTAGCGGTTAAATAAACCGGTAACGAAGTTGTGTTTAGAAACGTCCGTAGCGTTGTTTCATTTTAAAGGAACTGAGAGAAAACAAAAAACAGGGGGGAAAACCATTTCTGTAACCGCAGAATTATGTTTATAAAAATACACAGAGATGTTTCAAGAACACGCGAAGCGGCTCCAGCGCCGCAGCGCAGCTCGGGGGAGAGTGTCCGTAGGGCAGCGGCGAAGCTCGGGGCCGCCGTGCCCCCACCCCAGCTCAGTGCGGGGCAGTGCCCGCGGGGTCCAGTGCCCGGCAGGTCACAAGCCGGCTCCCGCTTTGCTGCCCGGGCGGGACTGAGCGCCGCAGGGGGGTTCCCGGTTGGGGAGCGGTTGTATCGTGGACGCGCGGCGGCGCTGGGTCCCTCCGTGCACGGCTGCGGCGCGCTGCCGACGGCGGCTACGTGCCACTGCTCAGGTCCACAATGAGCCCCGCCGCGCGGGGGGGCGGGGAGGCGGCGGGCCCAGCCGGGAACCTGCCGGCGACAAGGCGGAGGGCGAGGCGGTGCCGGCCCCGCCCGCCGCTGCGGCCAGCCTCCGCCCGCCGGGGACGCGACCGACGCGGCGGCGAGGTACGGTGTGCGGTTCCTCGTCCTTCCAGCTCTCCTCGTTGGGTCGTCTTGGGGTTTTTAGGGGCTTGGGTGCTGGGGTTTTCCCCCCCGTGGAGCTGATGAGCTGTCCTTCCGTGTCGGCGGCGGGGTGCCAAGAGCCGAGGGGGCGGCAGGGAGGATGTTGCGGCGGCAGAGCCTCGCTCTGTCGGCGGAGACAGGGCCGTGCTAGGGGGCGGCCGGCGCGTCTGCCGGGACACCTTCCGCGGGGGAGCCGTTCCGGTCGCTGAGCGGGTTTTGCCCTGCGTGTGTTCCAGCAGCGCTGCGGGCAGCGCTCGGTGCCTTCTGGCACCACGTAACGGGCTGGGGCAGCGGGGAGGGACGGGACGGGATGGCGGCGTCCGGTGCTTAATTACAGGTCAGTAAATTGCGGAGCACGTGAGGGGCGCGGTGGAGCCGCCCCGGGGGCTGCATTGGCTGCGGACGCAGGGCCCGCCCGGCGGGGGCGATACGGGGCAGGAGGCGGGCACGGCAACAAAGAGCGGTGGGGACGGGCGGGCTGCGGCGGGCGCTGGTGGTGCGCGGCGCTCACCGGCCTGCCCTGCTCTGCTCCTGTCCTGCAGCCCCGGCGGCGAGGACCGCTCGGCAGCCGCGGCACGGCCGGGGGGCGCCGGCGCAAATGAAGTGCGAGAACTGCACCAAAAAGGTGAGTGCGGCGGGGAGCTGTCATGTTTTCCCTTCTCTCTGCTCTGGCCGGCGAGGCTGTGGTGTCCCGGTTTGGCCTGTGGGGCGGAGCCGTAGTTGGCTGTCAGCTCCAAGGTCACCGGCACCTCCGGCGCGTAGCCCCGAGCCCCTTCCGTCGTCCACGGCTCGGAGGGGCGCGTAGTGCGGCGGGAGCGACGGGTCAGCTGCTGCCGTGCTCGGCTTAACCCCCCTTGGGACTAAAAGCCTTGTAAATATGACGAAAACAGTGAATTCTGAGTTCTTTCCCCCGTAGCAAATGCACTTTGGTGACAAGGTGTTGCGTGTAAAGGCGTAGGTTTAACGTGGTAAAAAACTACAAATGAACTAGGTCAGTTTTTAAAGGTACACGCAGTTCTGCGAAGATGTTCTGACTGAACGGTAAATGTATTTTGCATAATATATGGATTTTATGTTTTGTTTTAGGAATGCAGTAAAAAGCAGAAAAATGATGATACACAGAGTACATCTGTTGATGCACTGAGTTCAAGTGATGGTCTTGAAGAGGTAACGGACCTTCTAAAAATCATAATATACTTCTATTTGTGTTCCTTTTTTGTTATGTACCTCAAATGACGTTGTAAGTAGAGAACTTTCAAGTACTAAATGTAACATGACTCACAAAGCAGTTGTAAGCAATCATAAGCAGTTCTAGACTCTTAGACCTCTCATAACATGAGAATCAAGAATCTTTAGGAATGGTGACATACAAACCCCTTTACTATGCAAACACAAACCAGAAATTGAAGGTATAGCTTCTTTTGTATGTGTCAAAAATCTTGCATCAAGTCTTCAAGACAGAGCTTGCAAGGAGAAAAGAGGAATTTTGATAGTACAGATGCACAAGAATGTTTTCTTAGTCTTTACATTAGACAAACATAGATCACCTCGTATTCTTTAACATAGAACTGTGTCTCTGGGAACAGGTTCTTCATAGGGGGATTAGTTATGTTGTAATTAAAAGTTGGCTGGTTATGTTGCTCCTCTACCTAAGAACTGCTTCTCCTCAGAGATGAGATGTCAATGTACTGTAGCCAGAAGTATGAAACTTCTGCTCTTACAGTGTGTGTTCAGTGTAGTGGTAGTGCTGCATTCTGATTGTTTTGCCTCGTGGTAAAGAGCCAAAGCCCTGTTGCTGTTAGGGAGGCACCTGACTGTTAAAGGTGCTTAATAGTACAAGTAAAAGTTTTCTCAGTTGCTTGGGAAGTTGATTTCAAAGCTGACAGCTTTGAAATGTAATGCAAATCAAGTTACTAGAACACAGAGCAGGGGTCTAAATTTAGATCTGTGTTTATGCTTAAACATTTTTCAGTTTTGGTATAATAACAGGAGCAGAGCCATGAGGAAGGACAGGACAAATTATTTTGATTACTTCTAAATAATCTTGGGTATTATGCAGGTGTCATGGATTGTCTTGTTTGAAAGCAGTGACAGCACGTTTGTCCTTCAGCTGAGTCATTGCAGAGATCTTGAAAATTGGTTGATCATTGTTAAATACTTGTTTCCTTTTTTTTTTTGTCCCCAGAAAAATGAGTTTCCTACATTGGCTAATGCTAAAATACTCCTTAGTGACTGCCTAGCATGTGACAGTTGTATGACATCGGAGGAAGGAGCCAGAGTTTTCCAGCAGAATCAGAAGGAGCTCTTTCGTATTCTTAACCTTAACAAGGTAAAGTGACACAAACACCAACACACTGCTTCCCGTGAGGAGGTGGCAATTACAGAATGACTAAGCAGCTTGCTTTCCCAAGGCACATAATGTGAACATTTGCAGGATAGGCTTTTTGCAGAAAGGAAGTGAAAACTGCAGGCAAGATGATTATGGAAGTGCTTAAAATAATTTTGCACTAGAGAAGCAAGATCACAGCACTTAACCTAAGTCACAGAATCCCAGCCTGGTTTGAGTTGGAAGGAACCTTAAAGCTCGTCCACTTGCAACCCTCTGCCATGGGCAAGGACACCTTCCACTAGAGCAGGTTGCTCCCAGCCGCATCCAGCCTGGCTTAGGGGAAAGCTGCAGCACCTGCGGTAGTAACATTTTTGGAAAACAGCTACCTCGTTGTAATAATAAATTAGCTTGTGGCTCAGTGGATATAAATACTCATACCTTCATCACTGGGACTGCTCTGGGTGGTTATCAAGCTGTGTTTCTGCAAGTGGAATTGTTTTTAATGTATATTCAAGCAGAACATATTTGGAACAGAAGTTCTTGTCCAAATTCTTAGCAAACTCACACAAATGTTCTGTTGCTCTCTTATTTTCTGCTGAGTTCTGGATTTCCTGGAAGCTGGTTGCTATGTATGGTGCTCAGATGTTTAGATCTTAATACCGAATTATTTTAGTTGTGCTCCGGGCTTCTGTGTCCTTACTTGGTAAGCAAAAGCTACCAGAATTGATGATTTTTCTTAATCTGTACAGAAGTGTTGTAAATAAGAGGATTCCTTACATAGGGATTCAGTTTTCTCACAACTAGTTTAACTCTCGATGCAGTATGATAATTGTCATGCATGATCTTGTCATGTAAGAAAGAGAAGAAAAGGGGGAGGAAAACAGGTCTTTTGGGTTACATGGGTGAAGGCCTGAAGTCTAGAGGCAGCCAGGTGCCTTCATCTGAATTTCAGGGGTTCAGAAGAGGACAGTGAGCAAGGAAGAGGCTTTCTGGGCAGTCACAAGCTCTACCTGAAGGGTCATTACACAGCATTTAGGGTGCGTATGTACAGACTATGGTCTGTAGCCTTTTTAGGGTGAGATTTGTCTGTGGCATAGTTATAGTTTGTTTTCCAAGGTTTTCACTGGTGTGGAAAACATCCCAACTAAAAGATTAGTCTTCAAATAAATGTCACAGTCATCAGAGCTGTACAGTGGCGCACCTATTGTCAAAGGGTTCTTCAGAGCCTACAAACACTGTTTTGTTGAAGGTCCTGTCTTGCCAGTTTCCCTCAACAGCTTCAGTGATGGATTCACAGAACTTTAACAAAGAATCAGATCTGTAATTTGCTGGGTTGAATTTGTACCTCCAGATGCCCATGCTCCTGTCAACATCAGTTATTCGAGCTGTTAATGTCTAAACATAGAAGGTTTTTTTCATCTTTGCTAGATTTCATATCACTAGAATGGCATAGGTGGTGAATGTCGCTTAACTTTCCCTTTGCCGTTAGGAGATGAAGCACAGAATTGGCTGGGGGTGTGTGTGCGTGAATTTCCCCTAGTTATATGAAAGAAACTTCTACCCATGGTTACAGATGAACACTGACAGGATCAGAGGAGCTGGCCTGCCCTCAGGAACCTTGATAGTTGTTTCACAGGGGTTTTGATGACACAGCTCACTGAGGCATAAGATGCTGAGGAAAAACTCCAGGAGAGGGAAAGGGAGGGAAAGTTTGGAACTGTACCCTGTTGTAAACACAAACCTTGTTTTCTTTGTTTTTATTTACTAGAAATGTGATACCTCAAAACACAAAGTGTTGGCAGTGTCTATATGCCCTCAGTCCTTGCCTTATTTTGCTGCTAAGTTCAATCTCTCTGTGAATGATGCAGCCAAGAGACTCTGTGGTTTCCTCAAAAGTCTCGGTAAGTTTGGGTTTATGATGGTGGAGCAGAAAGGGGAGATGACTGGGTTTTTGCTTCCTCAGCAGAACTGCTTCTTACACAGTCAGAAAGTGCCATTTCACAATCTAGAGTTGGAAATAGGCACTCTGTGATATTAATGACAGTGTGCAGCATGACGTAACACCAGTTTCAGAAGCAGGCTTACCTTGTTGATAGGAAAGGTCACAGAATAGAAAGACATGATAGAGCTGTCTTTGAAACCTTTACTACCAAGAAGTTGGGGAGGGGTTGGTCATGAGCTTCAGTAAGATTTCCCCTTATTTTGTAACTTGAGGGAGGAGGGAATTTTTATCCTAAATGCCTTCCAGTCCTTTTGACACATTATATCTGTAGGAGATAATTTCCTGTAATTTGAAATTATTTATAAGCACTATTGCACCTGCCTGTTCTATGTTAAAGCTATGCTTCCTTTGCTCTTTACGTACAAAGCTTTATTTTATAAACCCCCAAAACTTTGCCTATAGGTTTGTGGAGTTTTTTAATGTAGTTGAGGGAGGAAGGAAAAGGATAGCAGTAAACCTATAAACTGCTTCCTTTTTTTTATATTTTTATATATATATATATATATATATACACACACACATATATATATGCATGCACACACACACACATATATATATATTTTTTCACAGTTTTTATGTGTCTGTACCCAGCATATTTTCTTCATTTTAGAGGGAATGCAGAGTCCTGGTGGGCCCCAGTTTTCTTAGGGGCATTGATTATCTGTGCTCACTTGCTGCTGGGCTACGCTCAGTGTTACGTAGGCATGTGGGGAGGGTATTGCTAAATAAGCAGATAGAAGGGCTCTGCAGTGGTGGTGATATGCTCCTGTTCCTTTGCAGGCAACTTCAGCAATGGGAGATATGCCTCATAAGTGGATATATTTTTGTGGATAGTGATATGAGACTTCAGTATATCTTGTAAAGAATGCTCCTTTTCAGGAGTCACTGCATATAGCCCAGGAGTGACAAAATCCCATTCAATTAAACAAAAAGCAAGTGTATGTTGAAAGGCAAGCTTCTTCTAAGGAAGCAGACAACCAATTGGCATGTTGCTAGTCAGCAAGTTGGTGGTCCTTTTAAATTCATGACATAGAAGCTGTGCACTGTCTTCTCTTTTAGGCTTTACCACTTGTGAAAGTTTGAAGAGGGAAAAGACTATACCCATTGATTCTCCAAGAATTTCTGTAGGTCTGATGCTTGAAAAGAAGCCTGTGAGATGGAAAACACTCTAGTAATTCACTTTTCCTTCCTGCTTTTCTTCATAGGGGTGCATTATGTATTTGACACCACTATAGCTGCCGATTTCAGTCTCCTGGAGAGCCAGAGGGAGTTTGTGCAGCGATATCAACGGAGGAACCAGGAGGAGCATGCCTTACCAATGTTTGCCTCTGCTTGCCCTGGTGAGAACTGATTTCTCTGACCTTCCTGTGCTTCGGCCTAGTCTTGTTGCAACTACCAAGGGACTAAGAGAAGTCATTTGAGAGCTTTATCTGAATTATATCATTCTGGCTTTGCTTTTCAGTTATACCAAATACCACACTCAGCACTTGTTACGGGTAGTGCTGATCATCTGTAATGCATTTCAGTGCATTGCTAGAGGGGCCTGTTTTTGTGGGCTGTTTGGAGAATAGAGTTAGTTTCCAATGAACTGTCCCATATGTTAGTGACCCTAAATGTAAACCATACAAAGAATGGATGGGATCTGGTGCTGGATAAGGCATGTGCCAATTCAGTGTAGGGACTTACGCAGTCAGATATAAAGGTTGCAACAAAGTCCCTGTTTGCACCTTACAGTTGTCTTCTGCTGGAGCTCTGTAAAAGGTGAGGAGTGTAAATTACTGTTGCTCTTCAAAAAACACCAAACCCCACAGCCTCTGATAATACAGTGAACCTGAACTATGGATTTTCTATGCTAGTGTTTATATGTGGTATTTATTAGTCAGTTGTATTTCTTACCACTTCTGTAGAAGAAGCATGTATTACATTGTGAATCTCTGGGTAATGAAACTGAGGTGCAGAAGCACTGAGGTTCTTAATGCTTTGTGTAAGACCTTAGGAGAAATTAATCATAACTGGAGCTGAGGAGTTGGTGGCTGCTGCTGTTGTGTTCAGACCAGAGCTGAACAGGGCATTTCCTTACTGAAAAGAATCTTTAAGGAAATTTGTGAACTGCTAGAATTAAACCACAACCTCTGTTTTCCCAGGCAAAGTTTTGAACTTGCTGCTTAAGCCTAGGGGAATGTAGCACGTGACTTTACTGACTGTGAGATGATTATGTCTAATACTGCCAAAATAATTCCCACTTGAAATGTCACAGACCTGGCTCAATAAATGTCTCACTCCTGAGAATTTTGCACCTGATATTTAGTTATGAAAGGAACCTGTATTTATCACAACTGAAAAGATGTAGAACATTGAGGCACTGTTTACTTTTTTCCATTTTTTAGCACACCATCATTTCAGTTTGAGTCACTTTCCTAAAGAAGTATCAAAAAAGAGGTAAAAGTAACGTCTTTGCCTACCTCCTCCCCCGCCTCCACATTAAGGTTCATGGTGTTGCTTTTCAAAAGGCAAATAAAAATACAAAAATACTTCTTTCTAGCTTTCATAGGCTCATAGAATGGTTTGGGGGTTGGAAGGGACTTTCAAGATCACGTAGTTCTAGTAGAAATTGCCCAGAGAACAGCTTTGAAATAACCTAAGTGGGTTGCATTCTTTAAAGCAATGTTAGGGTGACCAGAGAGTAAGAGCCACCTTTGGTGATACACAGAATCTGCTGTTGTCACTGTTTTAAAGTTTAAATACTGCTATTTGAATCATACTTGTACTTTTCCCATCCCCCCCTCTGCTGCTGTTATCTCAGTGTTACCTCCTATCTTCAGAAGCAGACATACTGTGTTGGGTTTTCATGCAAAAGCTGTGAAGTTGAACCAACCCACTGTTACTTAGCTTTGTCTTGTACATGTTTCATTGAAAATTCAAAACCTCAGGATTTCTTTTAGAACTTCTGAGATAATCTTTATTTTCTTTATCCAGAAACTCAGCTCAGATGATCTGCTGCTTTTATTGGAAATATTTTGAAGTAGTGGAGCACTTTTCTTGTCTGTTCTACAAAGGCTTGTTTCTGTTTGCAGTGCTAGTTCTGGTGTTGGCTATCTGCTCTGCTGTAGGTGTTAGTAGAAGCACAGGTTCTTTCTATTTGTGGAAAACTGAACCAAAATACCAGTGTGAACCCAGTCTGAAAGCATATGGTATTTCATTCCCATTGACAGCAATTAGAGGGAAAAACCCACCCCATGATCAGTCATCTTTAAGCTTGTTCACTGTGTTCCCTGACTTTGTCTGGGTACATTTGCTGTTCCTCATTCTCTTTCCTCTCTCTACCCCCAGATCACATAAATTTGTTCCAGAAATGTTGTTTACTGGGTGTGTTTATCACAAAATGGTTTTTATATAGTTCTGTAGATAGGAGGTCAATGTGAACTCAAGTGTAGCTGCTTTACTCTTGCTTGTCTTCGGGTGAAACTTTTCACAGAAATGTTATCCTCTGCAGGAGTGGTCTGTCATGTAAAATCTACCATGAACAAAAGAGCATAGCCCGTACAGTCCCAGAGCCTGATAAAAGGGCTTTTTATCTGTCTTAATTGTTTACCTCCTCCTCCTGCTCTCAAAGTGAGCTATAGGGGCGGAGGGAGAGTCCTGTTGAAAGTACAATAGCGTAGCTACTGATTGTATAATGTAATATTCCACAAGTTATCTTCCTTAACTTACCAAATAGGTAAGAAAGATGAAGCACTTGCTCTGTGAACCAGCCAGCATTCTTAATGCATTGCCAACCTCTGAACTCTGGAACAGGTTAACAGGGCAGGCTTACAGCAGAAGTAGGAAGAGTAACATGCTTTTGTCCCAGTCAATGAAACAAATTTTGTTTTACAGGACCAAGGTTTTACAGTAGCAAAAGTAGTCTTAGTTTTTCTGCACTTCATACTGATGAATAGATATTTATAGTGTGCATCTGTGATCTGCTCATGATAAATCACTAAAAATAATGTCTTTTGAAGTGCATCACAGTACATAAGAATTTATAGTGATTTGTAGGGGTTTTTTTGTTCTTTGATGCTAACACAAACCAACCAATGGCTGAGAATCTGAACGAGTTTCTGAAGGGTATAGGTCTGTATGGGTACAGAGGTACATTGATAAAAGAACTGGGTATCTTTGGCTTCCTGTAACCATGGCTCTGGAATTCAGCCTGGTTCATGAGTAGGCAGAAACAGTGCGTATGTGAAGTGCTGATAAATGCCTTATGCTCTCATTCACCAAGGCCGCTTGTATAATGAAACAGTGACTAATGGTCAATGTGGAGCTCGAACTACGAAGCGCTTTTTCCATCTGTTGCAAGGAAAGAAGCAATTTAAGATTTAAAGAATTGCGTTGGACAACATTGCCAGAAGTCTATTGGGAATTAGGAAGATGTCCTTATAGTTCATGATTACAATACCTAAACCATCCCAATTAAAACCAGCCTCAGAGCAGGAGTGCTGTGGTAGTTAATGGTAATCATCGTTGCCATACAAGGAAGGACCTACCAGGAATGCTACTGAAGTGCAAGGCAGATTTTTTAATAAAACTTAATTTTGGTTTTATTTTGTTTGAAGCTGGTTTTGTTCTGTTTTGACAGCACTTGAGACTAAAGCCATTTAAGAAATAGAATATACATATCATGCAGTATGTGCTAATACGGCCTTTGTACCAAGCACCAAGAAATTAAGTCCTTTGTTGCAAGTAGTATCTTGGACTTAAAGTCCCAGTTGAAGTCGGACATTAAGCAGACTTCCTGTCAGAGTCCAGCAATTCAGCACGGTCCTGATTTGTAAGGCTATAGTCTCTCGCTTTTTCTACAACAGAAATGAATGGTTGTTGAAGATACACCTTTGAGATTTCACATGGAGGTCAGTATCTGTTCATCTTGAGGTCTGTACCTTAACAAGAATTGGAAATATCTAAACGCTGGAGGATCCTTATGTTTCCTAATACAACTTTCTCATTTGCATCAGTAAAACTTTATTACACTCAGAAAATAACTACTCTGCTTTAGAGAGACAAACCATCTGAACACCATCTGGATAGAAGTTTTGTGCTGCTGTTAGCCTTTGTGTCAGTGTTCTGAGTTAAATGTTACTAAGTGTTTATACATATGTGTTAATTTCATGCTTAAGAATTAACCTACAGGCTTTACCTTTCCTGGCAGCATGCACTTCACAGAACTTCTTCTCTTTTATGTAAGCACTAGTTTGTCTGAAGATAAAAGACTTAAGTGTGATATTTTTCACTGTCAGCACCAAAAGCAGCACGTGTCCCTACAAGGCTGGGCCTGACACTTCTGTACAGTTCAGGTGTTTGGTTCTCAGTCTGGGCTGTTGTTGTCAATAAGAGTTACAGTGCCTTAGAAAGAATTGCATACCCAAATATCTTCATTTGCTTATTTGTTGGTTCCTGTCCTGGGAGATAGGGAATAATAGAACTTCTCTGCATATTGGGGGTGGTGTGAATGAATATATGTAGCTTGTCATAGCCTGCATGCTGAAGGACTTGGGTGAAAGGGAGGGGGAACTCTTGAGTAACTAAGAATGTTTAATACAGAGAGATTTCAGTGTGTGGTTGAGCGTGTGGGTGTTTCAGAAGGTGTGGCTACTCTAACAATAGTAAAAGAAGCCTTTTTTTCCCAGCCGTAATCCATGTGCATGTTATGATAATGCTTTCATGTGACTGCTGTTCTAGAGGAGGCAGGCTGGGTGCATGGGTATTAAATCTCAGGAAACAGAAGGTTACAGTTAAGCAGCTGAACAGAGTACATTTGTTGTATCTGGTGATCCAAGGTCTGAGGTCTAGAGGGTCAACCTGCACTTTGTTAGCTGAGGTACAGTTCTTTCTGCTTTGTTAAATGTATGCATTAGGAAGGGTGTAATAGGTCATGAAGTTCAGTGGCTTTTAGGTCTAGAATTCACACAGTGAATTCTTGATAGCCAACTGTAAAGCATTATTATCAGAGCCTTGAGGTTTCCTGCAGTTCCCAAGGTGGGGCTTCCAGCCTACACAGCTATGTCTCACCTACTGTCAAGGTGTCTTCATTTTTAAGAGCTGTTCTATGACTGCTACCACTTTGCCATGCTTGTGTGTCGCTTCTAACTGTGAGTCTCTGTTGTTCAAGGTTGGATCCGGTATGCTGAAAGGGTACTAACCAATCTTGTGACCTCTCACATTTGCACTGCAAAGTCTCCACAGCAGATCATGGGCTCCCTGGTGAAGGGTTACTTTGCCAGGCAGCAGGTAAGTAATTCTGATTAATTTTTACCACATTACTGTCCTAAAAAGAAGGCCTAGTGGGGTTTAATACTGAATATAGATTTCATAGAATCACAGAATGGTTTGGGTTGGAAAGGGCCTTAAGATTATCTAGTTCCAACCCCCCTGCAATGGACAGGGGACATCTCTCACTAGACCAGGTTGCTCAAGGCCATGTCCAACCTGGCCTTGAACACTGCCAGGGGTGGAGCATTCACAATTTCCTTGGGCAGCCTGTTCCAGTGCCTCACCACTCTCACAGTGATGGTATTATAAAGTGATAAAGTATCTTCCTGAATAGTTTGTCCTTAACTTGAAGAATAAATGGTGCTCTGCTGCTATACCAGTGCCTATGATAATAAGAATGTACAAGGAACCTCATTTTGTGTAATGCAGTGTGAGCTGGCAGCAATCCTCAAGCTCCCAGTGCAACATGGATTTAGATACTTACGGATAAAATTAAATCCAGGGTAGCTAAAGAGATTCGTGTTCAGTGTTGCCTGTGTAGTTCTATAGCACAGCCAAAACAGGAGTGAAAGACAATAATGTAGAAATTACCCTGTTGCCTGGGATCAATAAAAGCATTATATCCTAGCAACTACCCTTGTAATCCTCATTTTGTGTATTGAAAAAGTTGCTGTCCTTTTTATGTGTCCTATTTAACTGGCTCCACATTATATAGGGAAGTATTGCTACCTCCCCACAGAGAGAGAAATACTGATGGGCTTGCTGTGGATGACAGTGAGTGGCAGGTAGAAACAGAATTCTGAAGTCCTGACTTGCATTCACTCTCGAAGGCTCTCAAAAGCTGCAGAAAATGTGGCCTGAGTAAAAGTTTCAGCCAGAAGACTGACTTTGGCTGCTTCTTGCTGCTGCTTTGTATCTTCTGCAAATCACTTCAAGTGTGCGCAGCAGGCTTTACATTTAATTGCTTGGGATTGATCACTAGTGTTGCCTGCAGAGAGCTTATGCTGGTATTTTTGTCCTTGTCCTCCTTCAAAAGCTGCTTTTGTCTTCATGGAGATCACATGTGCTCTCTTCTGTGTTCCACAGAACTTGTCTCCTGATAAAATTTTCCATGTAATTGTGGCGCCTTGTTATGACAAAAAACTGGAAGCCTTGAGGGAAGATTTCTACACTGCCTTGTATAATTCACAAGAAGTTGATTGTGTCCTGACATCAGGTTAAAGCTTCTTTGAACTTAACTATTTATAAAGATACAAGTTATTCTAACACCACTGTTAGAATAGCCTTTATGCCGGACTTTGCTTTTTTCAAGTCTGCTTTAGTGGTAAGGTTGGCTGGTTTCCTGCTGTAAAAATAAGCACATGTTTTTGTGGTACTGGTAGTACAGGTATTGTATAGAGGAAGACAAAGTGAAAAAGTGCTGTCCTTCTAATTTGGTATCATCTGAAAACAAGATTCAGGTATTTGGCTTTGTCAGCCTTGTGAGAAAGTTAAAGTGTTATGCAAATCCATATTTAAAATCATTGTCTTGCTTGTTTGTAGTTATTATTTAATCTCTACTGAGGCTATTCTTAACATTCCAAGTGCATGGCATCAGTAGCTTTTTGATGTGGCTCTTGTCTTTAGGCTTCACGTCCAAACTACATACCCACCTTTTCCCCCTGCAGTGTAGAAACATCTTCCAAACTTCACCTAACAGGCTCAAGTATAGCTTTATGCAAAGTTTGGACCAAGCTGAAGGGCTTTTTTTTTCAGGGCTGGAAGTGTCAGGCTTCTCAGTTACTAGACAGAACTGACTCTAGTAAGAATTGCGGAAGATGACTGTAAGCACATATAAATGTTAGGATACTGATCTCTTCAACAGAGGCACAGCATGTGTATTTTGCTTTATCTTGAAAGTAAAATGTGGTATGTTTCCCTACAGGTGAAATTGTCCAAATAATGGAACAGAAAAATGTGTCTATGAAAGATGTGACTGAAGTATCTGTAGATACTTTGTAAGTAGTTCTGTATTGGGTTGCTTCCTATTCTGATGACAGCACGACCTTTGAGCATATTCAACATAAATGTAAAACTTCTCAAGAGTATTTTTTTTTCTTTTTTTAAAGAAAAGAAGGCCTGCATCAAAACCTGAGTGTACTAAAGCCTCATCCTTTATATAGTGACCAAAAAGCCCCAAAGTATTCTTACATATTCATTGCTATGTATAAAATTAATATGGGTCAGAGAATATAGAACTGTATATACTGTGTAAATACAGAGCAGTTAATTTGAGGTTATGACCCCTATCTAGTGACTCCTTTTAAAATTTGTGATTTTTGAAGACTTGGGTAGTTCCTTATTTTGATGCAGTAATATTACATTGGACTCTATCAAGTTCCCAGCTTGCTCCTAAATGTGACTGGGGGTGCTGACTTCATTCAGTGCTCTCCTAGGCTTGAGCTTGTGTAGAGCTGGACAGTCTCGCCCGCCCTCTCCAACTGCTGGGCCTCACACAAAGACGCCAGGATGCAGCCATGGGGCTGACCATCTGTTCTGTGTTTTCCCTCTCATTCAGAGCAGCATCTTGACAGTAAATTTCCACTTCCCCTGATATGTTCATGTAGAATTGATTCCTTTCAGGAAATGATTTTGTTTTTACTGAAGACAGCAGATTTTCAAGATCAGATAAAATTGAGACATGCTTTAGATGAAAATCACACAAAGCTCTGAAGTGATTCTGTTTACTTCGTGACTGACTCACCACAAAGCAGCTTGCATGTTTTAATTCTCAGGCTTAGTTACAAAGGCTGGTCTCGCTACTCGCTGATCTTTGCTCAAGTGTGACAGATGTTACTTGGTATCTTTCCAAGATGATGGTAGTGGAGCAATCACCATGATTTTTTTGCACAAAATAGCCCTGGAAATGTAAAAAAAATATCCTTTTCACTTTGTCCTGCTTGGAGCTGATCTGGACTGGAGAAGTTTAAGTGGTACCGTGGTAACATTTTCAGAGCTCTGTTTGTAGTGTAGCTCCTATGATCACTTCTACCAGAGATTGCTACATAGAATTACATAAAGTTCTTACAGATGTAATTACATAGGGATAGTAATTTATTTCTAAATCAGCCTGTCCAATGAAAGAATAAGTTCTCATTCAGAATACACCTGTCTTATTGGATCAGTTCCTGTTGGAAAGTAATGTTAATTTTTGAAGGATAATCAATACTGGTTGATGCTGTGAGACCTGATGACATGAATATTTGCTCTTCTGGGGTCTTAAAAGTAGATTTTGCAGAGAAAATTATATAACTGGAACTCTTTCTCTTTAAGACAAGTCCCAGCACAGTAGCAATTTGTGGTAAAGTCCTTGGTATTGCAAAGTAGTATGAACTAAGTAACTCAAGTTTGAGTTCTTAACTCACTTCAGTAGTTAGAGAATGAGAGCAAATAACAGTTGGCTAAAATTAGGAGACATGTCATGAAACAAAATCGCTCAAGGTTATTAAACAAAAGTTGCAGTAGATGCAGTGGCATGGCATAGGGGAGACAGACACACTGCATTTGTAAACTTTGGCTCATTAGTGATTAAAATAGTTCCACATCATTCTTAAAACTTCAGCATTTTCTGCAAGGTGTTTGCTGTGTTAATTTTCCCTTTGGTTTTGTGGTTAATGCTGTACTCAGAGTGCTGCTCAGGCACTGGCTAGTGGTGTGTGCCAGGAAAGGTCATGTTTGGATGTTCTGGGAAGAAGGTAATTGTATCTAGAGAGGCTCTTACATGTAAGAGCAAAGGACATAATCTGTTTGCTAAGCTGAAGACGAATATCTTTTCCTGAAACAAGCATTGCCACACACCCCTATTGATTTCTCCCATGTGAGCCTGCAGAGCGGCAGCCTTTGGCCACCACCAGCACATGTACCAGTGCAGTTTGTAATCGAGCCACTTGTGCTCACCAGTGCTGGTTTAAACAGAGGCAGAGGTGGACCTCCAGGTGAATCGTATGCCCATTGCATATGATCTAACCAAATTTCTTTCCTGAACCATAGTGTAGCGCTGACTGTAAAGGCCTTCTCACCTGCTTGTATCTGTACTGATTAGTACGCTATGTATACACAGTAGATGTGAAACACTATGACAAGCAGCTCCTTTAGGAGGAGGGTTGTAAACAAAGGCTGGTAACTTCTGAAGTACTTTTATATTTTCACAAGCTAAAAATGATTTTAGTTTTTTTTCCCCCGTGAGCAGTGAATGGTCGTTGGTTACCAAGTCGTTAGGGTGTGTCAAATGTGCATTCTTACAAACTACTGTTTGAGGTTTCTGAACATGAAAAGTCCTGCAGCCCTTCATCAGGGTTGTTGTTTTTTTTTTTCATCATCTTACTGCTGTCCTGAATAGTTGTTTGGTTTTTTAAGCTGTAATAAATAAAAATGTTAATATATTCTCACTGCTATACAACTCTTTGGTGGGGGAGACAGGGAAAGGGGAAAATTATTACTTTATTGAAGTGAAAGAATGAAATTTTGGAGCTGATCTTTCTGTTGTTTTCTAAGGTTTGATGACATGAAGGAGGCAGATGTAGTAAGGCATGATGGGAAGAGATCCGATGGTTACCTGGAGCACATTTTTAAATATGCTGCAAAGGAGCTTTTTGGCATGGAGGTCAAGGAAATCACCTACAAAGCATTAAAGTAAGATTGAGTTTTGTATTCTTCTTGTGTAGGATGGACTAGTAAGAATAGAATAGAATACTTGCAGTTGGAAGGGACCTGCAATGATCATCTAGTCCAGCCTGACCAAGTTAAAGCAAGTTAAGGGCATTGTCCAAATGCCTCGAATGCTGCCAGGCTTTGGGGCATTGACTACCTCTCTAGAAAGCCTATTGCAGTGTTTGGCCATTCTCTCTGTAAAGAAATGGTTCCTAATGTCCAGTCTGAACCTCTCCTGCTTTACTTGGTGCTACTTGAACCATAACACAGTCTTGCTCATCTGGCTCTTTTGCTTATAGGCAGTTACATGTTACCTGTAAATCTGTTACCATCAAGTAGCTCCTGCTAGCTTTAATTTTATTAAGTTACCTATGCTTAAAAATTAAGTATAATTGTATTCTGAAATTTCAACTCCAACTTCTGCTAACTCAGTTTCTAAACTGGAAGATTTGACCTTAATCTCACTGTTACACTTGTTCTGCTCTCTCTAGAATATCCAAATACAACAATGTTGGATCATCCTTTTGGTGATGCAGGGGTTTAAAATGTTCTCTGTGTATCTTTATAGGAACAAGGACTTCCAAGAAGTTACCCTTGAAAAGGATGGTGAGACAGTGCTGCGTTTCGCAGCAGCTTATGGCTTTAGAAATATCCAAAACATGGTTCTGAAGATGAAAAAAGGAAAGTTCTTATACCATTTTGTAGAAGTCCTTGCCTGCCCGGGAGGTAAGAATAATTATGGATTCACAATTGTCCCACACACGTATCTTGAATCCCGAAGGAAAGTTATCTTACAGGCAGGCACTTAATTTCTTAATTCTCCTCTTAATAATCTGAGATGCTGATTATTGAATGAAGGATCCAGGATACCAATTACATGGGCAGGGTTGGCTCAGAAATGGATGGGGGTCTCTAAAATGAACCACTTGTTATTTGCTCTCTTCTGACCTGTAAATAACTGACAGCATGGCTCTTATGATTACATCAAACCTCAGAGGAAATACTCTGAAATGGTCATTGTCAAGGGCAAGAAAAGACAAGGAAAATAATTAAGATCATAAAACCATGGAGAGGCTGATAAAGATTGTTGATATGGAAACCTCATTTACATTAAGATGATGTTGATATTGGAGTTGCTTCAAGTAAATACAAATTCTAACAGGATGGGCAGTAGTTTACTTAAAAAGACAACTTTTTTCCAACAAGTTGGGGAGGGGGGAATCCAGGTTAACAAACTTCCTCTTCATACCAAACTTCCATCAACCTTACGGCTTCTTTTCTTTCCTTTTTGCTAAGGGTGTCTAAATGGAAAAGGCCAGGCACAAACTGAAGATGGAAAACCAGATAAAGCACTGCTGAACCAGATGGAAGAAGTGTATGCTGCCATACCTGTCAGACTTCCAGAAACGAACATGTATGTACAAAAGATGTACCAGGACTGGCTGGAAGGCATGGACTCTAAAAAGGTCCAGGAGACTTTGCACACCACATACAGTGCAGTCAGTCAAACAGCAAGCAGTTTGGATATCAAATGGTAATAAATCCAACTAGTAAAAGATTTGCTTAGGTTAGTTACAGATTCAGCACTGGAAACATTCTATGCAATCGCAGATGCTATGCACTAGCCGAGTGTATGAATGAGACGCTTCCCAATTGTGGATTATTACTTGTGAAGAACAATTGCTTTTTAAAACCAGAGAGTCTCCAAAAGCCCTGGTTTCTGCCTTTGCCATTTAACTCTTCCTGTGTATAATCTCCTGTGTATAATGGATTTCTTTATTCAAAAGCATGACCTTGTGAGGTACTTAAGCACTCTCTGCCAGGGGCAGGGAGTGTAATACCTGATGAAGTTACTCCCAGAATTGAAGGGTTCCCTTCACAAAATGGGCTCTCCGGGGAAGGTGAGATTATTCTACTCATCTTCCTAGGTATGCAGTTCCTTTCATAATGGGGAAAACAGTCCTGAATTTCAGAATTGCAGTTGTTGTGAAGTAACTTGGGATTTACTTGCCTTGTTAACAACCTGTTTACAGGGATAAATGTGTATATGGAGAAGTGGCATGAATTAATGTATGCCCTGTCTCAGTATTTAACAAAAACTGCTCAGTTCCAAACTCGTCACCATTCCTTACTGATGTGATGTTTTGTAAGGAACAAAATGCTTCATCTAAACTCAACTTGGGGAAACTAATATTAAATGGTTACAGTGCAATCCTTCATTCAGAATAGTTCCAGATAGGTTGGTTGGTACAAAAAGAAAACTCTTCTTTCCTTGTAAGTTTTCTTAGAAACTTGCAGTTAAGAACAGTGGTGCTGCTTGGTTTGGCAGGCTTTGTTCGAAGCGTGAAACATGCATATGCACTGTCATGTGAGCACGTGCATACTGCAGCTTTGCCAGGTTTCCTGAGCCAGGCTTCCAGCACTTTTTACTCTCTCATGTTTTAGTACACAGAATACCAGATTGTTCTTCCATTTATCCCCATGTTGACATACTTCTGTAAAAATAACTTTATGGAGTGCCTCTGAAGAAAGCCACTTAGCCATGCTTGTGAGCTCCTCAAAGTTACTATACGTCAGCATCATGAATTTTGGCGTGCTTACTTTAGGTATGCTGTAGAGATTTCATTCAACAAAGTGGTATTTGCATGCAAGCTTTTCCTGCAACCTCAGGAGTTGTCAGAGGGTTATTCAAGAATGTAATGGACAAAAAAATACCCTACTGCCACACTTCCTTGGATTTTCCTAGTAGCAATGGATTTGTTCAGGATTAATGGCTGTTTGAAGGTGGCAAAGGTTCAGCTTTCCTTTTCCAGTCTGAAAGTGGGGATGGGATTTTTTTAATCATTTCAGACAGTTTGAATGAATATTCTTGTAAACTTCGTAATGTCACAACTGCTTGTATGAGTTAAGACCTAATGCTGCAAAAACCCACATGTATTTGAAATCCTCATTTAACTTGAACAGAGTGGATGGGATAAAGGCATCAGTGAAGTCAGTGCAAGTTCTTGCATCGGCTAAACATCAGACAACATGTGTTGAGAGAGTCAAAAGGAGAGAGCCAGACGTAAGTGTGTTCCCCTGATGACAAGAGAGTTCTCTTAATGTGAAGCTGTTAATAGAATTGCAGCTTTCAATTGGACCTCCACCTAAATAACAGAACATTTCACTTGGAGGGATGTTTTCTTTCAAGTGTAAATGAATTTGATTACTGTGCTACCCAAATGCACACAATGAGATTACACCTATAAATTAACCTTTGTAAGTTTTTCCATGTAGTAATAAAAACATTATGCTTACGTGGTGCAATATCAGAACATCTACAGAAATCTACCTCTGTACAGGAAGGGAGTCCAGAAATCGTGGAAAGACCTATGTATAGCCAGAACTGTAGTAAATATCTCGTAAACAACGATGGTGGTGTTGCATGAAATTTCTGAACAGATTACAATTTCTGAACAGATTACTTCTAGAAGCAACATCCAGTTCCTTTGGTCTGAATTTCTTTGTCATGATTTCCTCCAAAAACTGAAACAGAATTATATTGTAAAAAAAAAAAAGGTCTTGTTCTGTTTGTATACACATATGTTTCTATGTATATATGATGGCATGTTTAAATTACATTGCTTCAGTTCTCTGTATAGTACGCTTATTTTTTTTTACGTGCATATACTGGATGGAATGGTATGAAATAGTTGTTTGCTGTTCTGGATGGAATCTTCACTAAACTACACAAGAGCTGCCTTGCAATTCTGAAAGGACACCCTTGAACTGATTGTACCACTTGGAAATGTTCGTCTTGTGTAGGTGGTGCTGCCACATATGTTCTGCCATTGTGGTTGCCTGGGGCACTGAAGGGCCTTGCTTCTCGTTGTAGTGGGAGTCACTAGGAATGGGCCAGTAGGTGAAATAAATCTGTCTATGATGTGCTGTGCTCCCATAACAAGGAAAACCGGTGGCTAAATCAGTGCATAAAATAAACTTCTTCAGTTTAATCCACCATTTCTTCCATCTACTCAAGTGTTTTAACCTATTGAGATGGTAGCAATGTAAAATTACTAGCTTATTTGTCTGCTACAGTGTTTTTTTTTAAAGACAAGGCATCTAACTGCAGCTTTTATTGGCTAGGTGGAATGTATGTATAATAGCTAGTGACTTAGTGACTAGTATTTTATTTGGTCATATTTTGTTTTATAAGACTTGGAAGTAAAACTGATTTTAAGTTTTTCAAGCCCTTTTCTTAAAGTGCCAGTTGAAAAGAAAAAGATTTCTCTGTTAACTATAGTGAATGTTCCTCCCTCTACCTTGCTTCACTGAAATTTTAACATATATCAGAAAACGTTGTTTTGATGATTCACATACAGTGAAATACTTAAGGTTAAATTCTGGCTTTTAAATTTACAGTTGGGAAGTTTGTTCTTGACAATACGTGTTTCTAGCCACATTTTGAAAATAAAGCATTATTTAGTTCCCTAGTATGATTTTGGCAACTAATAGTTTCCATTGCTACTGCCTTTTCAGCAATGGGAAAAGTTCCTCGTGGTCACAGCCACAGTGCTTTACTTCTCAGTTGAATGTTGTGCTGAGACAGTCTTGTCTCTACATGATTTTTAGAAAACCCTAAATTGGAGGCATTGCAGGAAAGTAACTGAAAATGCTGAATTAATTTGGAAATTGTCTTGGGGTATTACTGACTTGAGCATATCAAGTGCTTGATATTGATATTGCATTATATTACTTTATTATGAGACTGCTATATCAACGGGTATGTGTTGAGAAACCCTTTTGCTATGCCTTCTCCAGTCAGTTTTCTCCTCAGCCATAGCACCTCGTATTTGTCCACTACAGCTAAGGAACACAGACAGACATGGGCTATGTTATCACTTAGAGTAATACATCTCTATATTGATATATCTGTATATAACAGATATATCTGTAGACAGCAGTCTCAGCTGGAATATATTTGGATAATGTTCAGTTACCTAAATTTTGGTGCTTTGTATTCAAATGGAGCATGACCATGAATTGTCCTAAATAAATCTTGGTACTGAATTATTTACTGATTCTGTCTCATTCCATGTAAAAGCTTAACTTCAGAAGTACACCTTATTTTAGCATATGTGCTTGTCTGGTGAATTCAGCATGAATACTTAGTCTGTAACAGTAATACTGTTATCAGCTATTTATGAGTATTCTGGATTAGAGCTGGACTTCAGACTGTGGTAAGTGGAAGGAGAAAGTTGCTGGGTAGCAGTAGGAAATGGTAATGTTGTTCTCTAGAATGAGTTTACAAATAATGTATTGAATTATGCCAAGGCAGACAAACATCTAGTGCCTTTAAAGCTCCCTTACCTTGGAGGAATGATTGTGGTGGATGGAGCCAGTCTAAAGGGGCTGATAGCCCTATACTATATACACTTACTTAAAACACTGGTGCACAAGGAACAGTAAAGATAATTGTGTATAGTCTGATATTAAGAAACACAGTTGGGGAAAGGATGAAAATTAGCCCAGACATAGAAGAGTTTGTTTTTTGGTTTTTTTGATTTTTTTTTTTTTTATCAATAGGTTATGTAAGTATTAACAGATTTGGCAAACATTTCCATATATTTCTTTAAAGAGTGTTAGTACCCTGGCTTCCACAGAACAGCCTCTAAACCTTCAAGGTTCCTCAAAATAATAACTGGTCCTGAAGGTGATCTAAATGTTTTTAAAGGGATAGTAAGGAGTGGTTACCTGGCCAGAGAAAAAGCAAGAGGAGCTTATGTTCAGTCTGGTGTAGAACGGGGCTGTTGCTGTGTAAACAACCAGCAACAACAGGATGTTAGGAGGGGAGCCAAGGTGTTTGGATGTCTTTAACTACTCTTGAAATGTGGAAAAAATCATTTGTGTCAGCAAAGGAAAGGTAATTTCTATTTGAACTCTGCACAATTTAATCAGTGAGATTATACTTACTCTGAAATCTGCTTTTCTGTGAATAATTAGGTACATAATGTCCAAATTTGCACATTTACAGTACCTGAAAATTAGATTTTCCTTAGTGTAAATGCCTTTTTTTTTTTTTTTTTAAGACTTAATATAAGACAGTGGTAGCATATAATGCAAGACCTAGTAAAACTGTAGTAAGAACTATTCAAGGTCTTGTTTGATTTTTTTTGCATACCTGTGCAATTTAAGAAAATTTTTATAATGCGATACAGTTCAGATCAAGGAAAAGCCATTTGCCGCTCAGCTTCCCAGGTCTCACCCGTTTTGGCCAGCACGCAGCTGTGTTGCGCACTGGCGTTGCAGTTGGTTTGTCGGCGCTCATTATCTAAGCTATCGTGGGAAGCCTGCTCTTTTACGTCGCTGTGAACGAGCTGCGCCGGCGAAGAGCCACTAGGGGGAGGGTAAAAGTACGGGCTGCGTCGCAGGTTCTACCGAGATTTGAACTCGGATCGCTGGATTCAAAGTCCAGAGTGCTAACCATTACACCATAGAACCGGGCGGTGGCACTCGCCTCCGCCAGCCCGGGGAATAACGCCACAGTGAACGAATCCCATCCCCCTCCCGCTTCGGTGGCTGGAATGATGCGCAGGGAATTCAGTGCCACTAAAGTCATAACCTTGCAGAGCTTTCTACAATATCCATTGTCTTCGTGGTATAACAATCGCTAAGATGCAAGGTCAGGCAGCAAACACGAACAGTGGGACAGCATCTTCTTTCAGATATACAAATGGAACCCCCACACGTGCACTGGGGTTCAGCAGAGAGCCTCGTGCTTTTCTAATGCACAAGTTGGAGTTAGAACAAACCACACAGGTTGTTTACGGCATACAGCTAAAATGAATCCCTTACATTTCAGTGTACTATGGCATGTCTGAAGTTTTTCAGATAATAAATGTAAGAATGTCCCATAACCTACCTACAATAAATAGAGCGGGTGGGAAGGGGAAATCGCGAAAACTCTACAGTTTGCTTCTCTTTGCTTTTAAATCCGTTTTTCAGGTAGCACGAGATGTCGGCAACTTACGGTGTTCCAACTGCCCGTGAAAAACACTGTTTTCACTAAACTCATTTTCCGTGACAGTGGCCAGCAAGAAAAACTTCACTCACCCGCAAAAACTACTAGGTTCCACCGAGATTTGAACTCGGATCGCTGGATTCAGAGTCCAGAGTGCTAACCATTACACCATGGAACCGTTGAAACCCACCCCTGGCGCACTGCTTTTGAGGGGATCCCACAAGAAAAACAGGCAGCAATACTCTGTTTCAGAGACATAATTTCTTCTTTGCTTCACTTCTCTTTCGTGCATTCCGCACGTATCAATTCTGTGTAAGAAGGCCACTGTTTATACATTTAGAAGCAGTTTAGCATTAAACCATCACTAAGCTATTTCTCAGATAATTCAATTTAAAGCTCGATTATAGACTTCCAATACTGTGTGCACTGATTCTTACTTCACATTTGTATACTCGTTTTGCTTTCATGCAAATTTGAGTATTTGCTTGCTATATCTGAAAAGAAGCAGGCCTCCTTGTCTCAACTACTGTTTTAGTTTGCCAGATTATTTCCTCTCTTGGTATTAACTGACCAGACTATACAGGTAACAGAATGTTTCCTTTAAACAGACAAGACATGGAAAAGCTATGAACAGATGCAACAAGCTTTTTATACGTAATTAAATACATGAAACTGTTGGAGCACCTCCAGATGAGGACACAAAGATGCTTCAAGGGCTGGAGCACTTCTGCTACGGAGCCAGGCTGAGAGAGCTGGGCTTGTTCAGCCTGGAGAAAAGGCGGCTCCAGGGAGAACTTATCGCAGCTCCAGTGCCTAAAGGGGCCAACAAGAAAGCTGGAAAGGGGCTTTTGACAAAGGCCTGCAGAGACAGGACAAGGGGGAATGGCTTTAAACTGACAGGGGAGTCTGAGATGAGATCCTTGTGAGGGTGCTGAGGCGCTGGCACAGGGTGCCCAGAGAAGCTGTGGCTGCCCCATCCCTGGCAGTGTTCAAGGCCAGGTTGGACACAGGGGCTTGGAGCAAGCTGCTCTAGTGGAATGTGTCCCTGACTGTAGCAGGTGCTTGCAACTGGATGAGCTTTAAGGTCCCTTCCAGCCCAAACAAGCCTGTGATTGTATTAAATCATCAAATATTGCTAGAAGAAAAGGTTGTAATCATATGGTGGTGCATTACGTCTTTCCTTTACTCACACCCACTACATTACATGTCAAGATTTGAGGCCTTCGGTGGCATGGTTTAGTGTGAGGTGTCCCTGCTCATGGCAGAGGGGTTGGAACTGGATGATCTTAAGGTCCTTTCCAACCCTAACTATTCTATGATTCTAAGATGGTTTCAGGAAAAACGATTGTACTCACACCACCAACTCCACTCCCATAAACAAACAAAAATAACAATAAAAAAATAGTGATCACGGACACACCGGTTGCCGAGTTTCACGCAATGGAACCGCTTGTAAAGCAGCGTTCTTGCTCACCATGGATCGCTCCGCCGGGCAAAAACCGAAAATGAACACCAGCTAGCAGAGGATGGTTTCGATCCATCGACCTCTGGGTTATGGGCCCAGCACGCTTCCGCTGCGCCACTCTGCTGCTTACTGGAAGTTTCCCCCGCCTCGTCTTAGAGCGGACTGCCCGCCAGCCGTACAACCACTGAGACGTCTATGCTCCCGCCGCCGCCCGGGCTGCCCCTACCCGGTACAGGTAAGAATGTTCTCCACTAGTGCGGGAGCCCCTGTTAGAGCCCCGGTGTGCTTGAAGAGCTTGAAATAACAACAAATGGTTTAAATGAACTGTAAGTTACCACAGGTGATTGATACTAAACTACTTTAAGTAAGAACTACGATGTATTACAATAGAAAGTTGATATTCAACTAATTTATGAACGACAATATAGTACCACAGAAAGTTGATATTAAACTACTTGTAAGTAGGAGCTAGGATATATTACCACAGAAAGCTCGTATTACACTAATTTAAGTAAAATCAACTATATATTACCACAGAAAAAAAGGTATTAAACTAATATAAGTGAAAACGGCGTTATATTACCACAGAAAATCGATAAGCTAATTTAAGTAAAATTGACGATATTTTATCACAGAAAATACCAATATTGCTAACTGTAAAGAACTGACCACCTCCACCTTTAGTGTCCTCCGAACGTTACTGCTAACGTACAGCTTCCCCGGTCCGCCACCCTCTGCGGGTGCGGGTGCCGCCCCTCCCCAGTGTGCTTTGCGCTTATTTGCATAGAGCACGGCACTGAACACCCACCGTTTCCCGCGCCCACCGTTCCCCGCGCAGGCCGAACCCGGGCGCGGCTCCGCCGGCGGTGGGTACGGAGCGTGCTCGGCGCGGCACTAACTGCTGCGCCACGCCCGAGCTCACCCTGTCCTTGCGGAGCCCTAATTACACGGCTACAAATAGCTGAGGGGAAGAACACCAGATCGTGCTCGCTTCGGCAGCACATATACTAAAATTGGAACGATACAGAGAAGATTAGCATGGCCCCTGCGCAAGGATGACACGCAAATTCGTGAAGCGTTCCATATTTTTCCCCCCCCAATCTCTAGCCCACCGCCCTGCCCAGAAACTCAGCTAGGTCCTGAGCCCCTGCAGATATGGCCACAGTGTACAGGAACAGCCTCCAGTTACCACATTTTCATTCACACTTCTTCCTTCCCAAGGAGCCCCTGACCTCAAAGGCACAAGGATGGGAACTGATGCCTGAATGTCCCTGTGAGGAAATCTTACCTGGCTCAGGCTCCTCCTGCACTGTGTGGGGCTGGTTCTCCTCAGGCCGAGATCCAGAGGCTCAGGGTTATACACAACAACCTGGGTCCACACATTTTCCTTAGCACTTGCACTAATACTGCTTATCCGATTCACTGCTGTTGCTGCAGAAAAAAATTACTTGCAAAATCAAAAAGTCTGTCATGAGGTTTATGGCCCTCCAGGCACTTGCCTGAGGACTCACATCACAGTGTCAGTTTGTTTTATCCGCTTTATCAAGTTTTGTTTCCCACATTTCATCTGCTCTCCTCAGCAACTCATTTTCTTTGGACACAGTGTGTGCTCTAGCACTGGAAAGGCTCTCCTGATCACAGTTTATCACGCGTTTAAGTAAGGAGTATGTTCTATTTCACACTCTTGTCATTACAGTCCTTCACCTGATTCGGATCTGACTCAGCCCATGCTGTCAATGAAGAAAACCATGTTGCTTCCCACATCAACTCCGCACACATGCTCCGCTTTATTTCTCACAGTGCTTTATCGTCAACAATTGAAGGCCTCTTCCCAGCTGCCACACTGAGCGAATTGGGGCACAGAGTAGGAAGGCACATCCCTACTGCCGAGTTATCTCGGCAAAACTCACGTGCGTCGCTTCTGCCCTGCCTGCTCTTCCCCTGCTCCATTCGGAGGGAGAGCCCTGTGGGCAAGACCCGCTTCGAGTCAGCGAACGGCGGCTCCCGCCTCAAGCGGCGGGTGGCGGCACAGGCGTTGTGCCGGCTCTGGGGTCCCGTGGCGGGGAGCGGCTCCGTGAGCGCGGGAAGCGCCGGCCCTGAGGTGGGTGGTATGGCGGCCGGTGGTACCGTCGCGTCCTCTCCCATCCCTGGCCCTAGGAGTCGGCCCGAGCTTTCCAAACCACTTCAACATGGTGTCGGCGGGGGCCGCAGGGAGCAGGCCCCGGTGCGAGGCTGTTGCCCCTGGGGCTTGCAGAGGCTTCACTGGTGAAGCTGTGGCCTCCTCCAGCTCCACTGTGTGTCCATGTGAGGATTTTCTCCTCAAAGTGCTTTTATTTGCATGCAGGTCTTCTTAAGGAAAGCAGACTGTCTTTCTAGCATAAATTTTTCATCAGAACCTTGTGGTAGTTCAGTGTAGTTAACCAAGTAATCACCACTCATGTTTTGATGTGAGCGGGATTCTGTTCCATTAAGCCAGTGGTGTGAGCATTAAGACGTGAATAACATGTTAGTGCAGTAAATACTACACATTCAGTTAGAACTGTTACAAAACCAGCAAAATGTGTACTTGCAGGTAGAGGAATGGACGATGCTTGTCCTGACAGATGATTTGTTGGACTCGGATCACTCTGACCCTGCACTGGGGCTCTGGCAGTTCCCCACTATCCTGACCAGAGCTGCCTCAGAGCCATCTGTCACTGGATCAGAAATGCTCTTCAGCTGCAGCCTCCCAGGGAGAATAGGGACTCACAAGGAGCTGCGCTGCAGGTGTTGCTGCCTCTCAAGGAGCTCATGTGTTCTGAGTTTTCCTAGAGAAAAACAGCAGTCCTGAGTATTACTTAGATGGCTTCCATAATGAAGTACTTTCTATTGCTGAAGAATACTGAAAGTAGCTGAAATTCTTGCTTGTTTGCAGGGTGGTAATTTATCACCTTTCTCCACACCACAGTATCTCACTCTTGTGGCATTCAGTACTGGCTACCAAGAGAACAAGGAAAGATTGGGCCAGATTGGATGGAGCCTTGGGTGACATGGTTTAGTGTGTGGTGTCCCTGCCCATGGCAGGGGGGTTGGAACTGCACGATTTTAAGGTCCTTTCCAACCCAAACCAGTCTGTGATTCTATAAAATGGCAGTACTGAAGGCAGAGGGTACAACCTAAAGGTATTGGAGGCCAAACCCCTCAACTTTATTTAGAGGGTGTGCATAGCAAAGCATTGAATCAATATGGACTGTTTCTCTTAAAGATCTAAAATTACTGTAAGGAAAACAAGAATTGTTTTTAGAAGGCCTTTTATGAACAAGTAGTGCTTTTTTGGCTTTGGCATATAGGAATTTTGTTCCTGTCCAGTCTGAATTCTGTGATGGGGTAGTGAAGCTAAGCAAGGTAGATGTTTTTTGGGAGAAAAAGCAGGACAGATGCAGATGGTGATGGGAAGAAAGTAAAAATAGGAAGCATGAAAAAAATATACTGTCAGATGTGGTGTATGGAGACACGAGCTCTGAGAAGGGAGGTACAGAATCATTTATTAAGCATACAATGCATGATTATATACTTTGAGTATGCCGTAGGTGTTTGCCACACATAACCTACCAAAACCCAACACACACATTCCACCCCAAAGGTTGCCCAATCATATTTTCAACTATCATTTTCTTGTCCTTGTATCTAACTAACATTTGCTTCAGATTAGTGAACTACACTATCATTTGAGAAACCATCGTTCTTGCACAGGATACATTGTTTTATGTTTAAACTGTGGTTAATCACAAGATATCACATGTTCTCATGACATCCCATTTGAAACAGTACTTGGAGAGGAACATTAGCTGTTTGTTCTCTTCAGCCTGCTCACACCAGCATTTTGTGATCTGTTGAGCACACTCAGCTGTGCCATGTTTTTAAGGTTGTCCTCCACAGTTAGAGATGCTGTTTTTCTCTAGTTAAAATGCAGTAGCTTATTGGTTTGATGACTCTGCTTGTTTAACTGTTCCTCCCAACTTGGTTTTTACTTCATGTTTTCTGCATGAAAGTGTTTTATTGCATGTTAGGTACTACACAGCATAATTTAACTGCTTTTAAATATAAGAATATGTTATTTTTCTAGATATGATAATAACTTAGACAAAAGACTGAAGATACAAAGCTTGTGTGAAAGAATTTAAACGTGATGAATCACTCTCAGCAGTGATTAATAAAGGTAAGAAACTCTACTTTTGTGTTACTTAGTTTACACAGATCAAGATGCAATGAGAATTCAGGTCTTGCTAGATTTCTGTACAGCTAATTTTTCTTAAAATCTCTTAGAATATAGTAGTTCCTGTCTTGTTTCATGAAGCCCCGAAGGACTGAAAGCTCAACTTTGAAAACGAGCATGTTTTGTGAAAGTCTACACCTTAAAGCTTCATGTC
Source organism: Psittacula echo (assembly GCF_963264785.1). Taxonomy (NCBI): domain Eukaryota; kingdom Metazoa; phylum Chordata; class Aves; order Psittaciformes; family Psittacidae; genus Psittacula; species Psittacula echo. The sequence goes on along the minus strand of NC_137750.1, from coordinate 8,808,142 downwards.
AGTCGATCTTTTGCATACTGTTCTTCATAAATTGAGTTGTTCTGAAAGCATTAAGGATTTGAACGCAAGCAGAGACTTGCTGCTACGAGTTGTATGGTGATAAACCTGGTGGTTTTCAACTTTTTTCTTAGTTCTCTTTATTAAATTGTTGTAATTGATTCTGTTTCAGGTTAGAAGAGAAACAGACTGATTAAGGCTATTGATGATGAGAGAGTTGGTCTTTGTGAAGAGCTAATTCATACCAGTGCTGTATTTTTTCATGTGGTATCAGTATTGCACTGGAACATGGAAATACTTTGTGTTAGTGTCATAAATCACTTTTTGTCTAGGAATAACACTTGTAACAAAGAGCAAACGGAAGAACCACTGCAGCAGGATATTACAAAGCCCAATCTAGAAAGATTCAGTTCATGGAGTATAGATCTTTCCATGCCATCTTAACATAATGGTTTGGATTGACCCTCTTTGTCTTCAGAGTCCTTTAATCGATAACTGGAGAATATACCAGATGAAGGATCAGCATCCCGATGCTTTCTGGAAACTTATCTAGATAAACCTGGTCTCTGTATGGTTTTAATTCTATTACATAGATAAATTACTATATGAAGTTTACACTGGTATTTCCAGGGAGCAGTTTCTCAATCCCATCTCACAAATATACATAAACCATGAAATAAATAGAGTATTTAAACATACTGTTGGGTTTACTGATTGCTCTTGTAGCAGCATAGGGCATTTTATATCCAAAATCACATGCTTCAGGAGACAGTAAGGTATGTTACTGCTATGCTTACATTTGGAAGCTATATGTACAGGAGCTCAGAGATAAGATGTTTGCTCTGGAAACTAATGAAACATAGTGAAATATTTATTAGTGGAAAGGTGATAGTGTACCTGGGATTTTCAGTGAGAACTTGATGGTAAGAGGAGACGAGTGAGTTAAAGTAATGTAGAGAGTGCTATGAACTATATAAACCTCTGGATTCTTTCCTGTGCAGCTGCAGTGGCTGTTTGGGAGGAGGCAGAGTGCTGCACCTGGCGTCCTCAGTTACATTTCTTTGCATTTGCTGGGGAGGAAAATGAACCTTAACCTTTGCTGAGCCTGGGGTATGGGGCTTTGAAATTTCATTCCTAAGTGGCAGCTGCTGCTGCTGCTGTATAACATACACTCCATTGTACCAGGAACGCATGTTTATTAAAGAACTCGTGTGAAACAGTTCAGGAGCAAAATATTAACCTCACTGGCATGGACATCCAAGTCATCAACATTAATATAAATATTGTTGGAGTTAAAAGCATGCCCTTGGTATGTCTGCCACACAGCCAGAATTAGCTAAAGCTGGAGAAATTAACACTGGCTCATAGACCTCCTTAAAACCCCACAAACATGGCAAGATACTTAAAAGCTTTGGGTTTTTTTTTCTTATCTATTAAGTCATCATTGGGAACACAGCCATACATCTTAATTTTTTTAATGCTATTTTTAATTTTGCTACTATGCATGACAGCAGGAGCTTGTTTAATGTACTGAAAAGGCAAGTGGCTGCATATTTGCTTTTGTTTCAAAGTCACTTGGTGGAAGTAAATGTTGTTAGTAATCCCTTGTTTCTCCCAGGAGCTCTGTAATTTCAGGATAACCAGGAATCTGTAAGCACACAACAGCTTTTACTGATTAACATGGTTAACAAGTTACTTGGAATGTGAATGTGTTTATATAGGCTACACTTGTGAAGGCCATCATAAGAAATAAGTACAAAAAGCTTCTTAAGCAGTAATATTGAGTTGGAAACAGTATCACCAATCATCTGTTTTGCAGAAATAATGGTGATAGAGGAGGAATTCTCTCATATTTAGGAAAAGGTTAAAATGCAAGGGATTATCCTTAGATACAAGTACCACTGAGGATTTGTGCTATTTTGAGAGAACCTATAATTATGCTAAGATAATTCTTCTTTGCTTCTTTTTTTCTTCCTCCTCTATTAACTCACACACTAAAATGTGTCATGAAAATCTGCTCGTGTACTGTTGTAAATGATGACATAGTGAAACGGATTTCAGGATGTGATGGCTTTTTTCTTCAGTTTATTTTCAAGTTGTGTAAAAATTGGACAAAACTCAAACAAAATATTTTTGTTTTGGTTATTCAGCTGATACAGCAGCTGCAAATAAATGTTTCTATGAGCCTTCAGTCAGTTCTTGAGGTAACTTGTTTGACTCATTACTATGAGTCTACCAGCATTGACAGTAGGAATAATAATAAATTGGCAGGCATGATTGTCCCTCTCTTTGGTTAAAATTACCTGTAAGTACTGCTGGCTAACTTGGTCTGTGGATTTAGTGATTTTAAAATGCAGTGTATGTAAGTAAAAGTGTGTGGAGGTGCCAGGAAACTGGTAGAACATGTGCTGTGCTTGGCTGTGGTTGGAATAGTTTGTGACAGCGTGGATTTTGAGTTTAGATGCATTTTCTTATCCCTGGTGTCACTGATTTAGTATTTCCCGTTCAACAAGCAAGTCAAATGTCACATACTTTCTGCTCCTTAGAGGATGTGTCTGATTTTGTCTCTTAATCTGCCCTTTCAGGAGGTAAAATAATAATACCCTATGCAGTATTATACTGTATTATTATAAAGGATTTTTGCAATTTGTACTGGGAACATTGCTTGGAAAACCTGTTTTCTATCGTTTGTACCACATTTACTGAAGTTATTTATTAAATGAGTATTTAAAGATCTATTCTGTTACCTGCTCCCTCTTTGCACCAGTAACTTGCAGATGCTAGTTTTTATCTCAGGATCACTCAGTGCTTTCACTGTGACTGTCGTTAACTGCACGTTTTAATGTTTAAAAAAGGCTTTAAATCCGTTTCCTTAAAACTGGTACTCGACCTCTACAAGCACTCTTGCACCGCACCGCGGAAAGCAGCGCTGTCCGAGGCCTTTTCTCGCAGGGACAGCACACGCACGACACCGGTAACCTCCTCTGGAGGCACCTGGATTAACCCGGGAGCAACCCACCGGTGCCTGGCGGGGGCTGACCCTCGCCTCCCGTCCCGCTCCGGGAGCAACCGCTCGGTTCCCGCCAAGCTCCGCTGCGACCGGCTCCAGCAGCCGCGGAACGGCGGACGGTGTACGCCGCTCTCACGTGAACCCCGCGTCATCAACGCGCGCCGCTGATCACGTGCCTCTTGTTTATGTCAGTCGCTGCTGTCGCAGTCGGTGGGGTTGTGTTTATGTCTGTGGTGGGTGAGTGACTGACCCTTTCTAGCGGCTTCCGCTGGCGGGGAGTAAGGAGGCGGCGAGTCGCTGCCATGGAACCGGAGAGGCTGGAGGCTTGGGACGAGGCAGGGAGTGGGTATTCCCTTACGGGCGGCCTTAAGTGGAGTTGTCCCGGGGCCCGTCGTAGTGGCCTGGCTGGAAACGGCCGCGTTCCTCGGAGAGACCGGGTGGGCGTGTGCCGCCGCGCCTTTCTTCCCCGTGAGGGGCTGCTCGCCATGGTGGCCGTGTCTGCTGAGAGCCGTGCTCGTTTGTAGTGGTTTATGTGCTTAACTTCATAGGAGTGGAAGTGTTACGGTGGTTGTCTATCAGTTTGCGCTACAATGACTCAGAACACCGAGGTACAATCTGTTAGTTCGAGCTCTCTCCCACTGAACAGTCTTCCCTTTATGTCTAGGCTCACAATGGCGTTACCACCAAAGAGATGTGGAAGGCCCCCGGTGCTGTCTTTTTTGGAAAAGAAAAAGAGAAAGCAAAGTCTTGATAGAAGAAGGGGAAAAACAAGGATTTATGTGGGAAATCATATTGACCGATGGTTGGCACTTAAGGAAAAGTTGGATTTCAGAAATGATGCAGAAGTTGCAGGGTTTTTACTGGACTTGTAAGTAGACTGTCCCGATATTCCTCTGTTTATTTAATACCAAGTAAATAATTTTTGTCATTAATACCAACTGCTTATTTTCTTTCTAGGTATGACAGCTGTGACCCATTGTCAAAAGCTCCAATCTGTTCCCTCTTTCAGGGTGTGAGAAGAATTACTGTGAAAGAAGAAAAAGCATTGCCAGGCAGAGCTTCTTTAACAGCAGCTGATGGAATGTTAGTAGTATACTCTTTATACGTATGAAGGGTGGATGACATATTTTTCATGATAGTACTTGAAAAATGTAGTGGAATTTATGTAAGAAAGAGGAAAGTGTGCAGCTAATTTTACTAAAATGGAAGATGTTTTTATATCCTTTGTAGAACAGCTTATGTATGCCTTTTGTTGTTTGTATTGTTGAGCACATAATACCAGTCTAGACAAAACAGAAACAAACTTTTTTTGCAGAAAAAATGTTTCAGTTAACAGCTTGGGTTGTATTTGCAGGTATGGCAATGATGATCAGTTGTCTGAAGAATCTGCTTGTTCTGGACTTGAAGATGTGAGAATTGTAACTGTGAAAGAAGAGGGGGAGATGCTGCTTGACTGCTCATCCACAGAGACGAATGACACGTTAGTGATGCTATGAGGTTTTCTGCATGTTTTGCATAGGAAAATATTTTGCATTGGTTTTATTACCACAATTAATTTTGTTCATTAGAAACTCTTGTCATTCATGCTCTGATTTATTAGCTAAAACCATCTTTGTACATAATGGTTGGTCCAGTCCTTTTGAGGCAAGAACCTAAGAGAGACTTTGGAGAAGTTGTAAAGCTTTTAAGAGTACACACAGCAAAGCTGCTTATTCAGTGACTGACTGCCTTAATTGCATAAAAGATTCATGACTGGGACAGGACAAGAAAATAGCCAGTATTTTACATGTATCTTAGTCGCTTGAGTAAGCTGCTAGGTTTTTACAGTAGTAAAGTCTCCAGGCAAGTGCAATTGTGTGTGCTTTAACTTTTCTCAAAAATGTTTCATTGTTGGCTGAGTGATGTGACATACAAAGTGACATGTTAACCTATCTAAAACTAGTGCCATCCTCAAGAGGCAAACACACCATCAGTCGACTGCTGATTTCTTTTACTGCAGTGTCATCAGTAACTGAGGCATTCACAGTTGAGATCAGAGGAGCCTCAAATAGGTATGCTTGTCCATTACTCTTTATTTAGGTTTCAATTATCCACAACAGTGTTACTGAATAATTGTAATTTCATCCATGTTTTTAGTTATTTGACCTTTCTTAAAATGTATTTTTCTATGTGTGCAGGGGTCAACTGAGAACCTGGGACATGATGGTGGCATTGCATGGTGTGTTCAAACCCCTCACTAACGTGGTGAAGTATGTAACACATGGAGTGTGTTTGTCTTGTTTTCTCTGTGGTTTTGCCTGTGACTTTCCTAATTCTTACTTTTGATTTTAGTAGGTGAACAAGTTGTGGTTCTGAAAGCAGTTCTGTGACACAGAAGAATTTATGAAGCTAGGTCAGGAGAAAATAAAGTGTTGATGAAGCTGGCAAACTCAAGTGCATTCTTCAAAATGCCATTTTTCTCTGGCAATATGATGTTAGCTTGGAGTACAGCAATAACTGAATTCCTGGGACTGATCTGATACAGGTGAGACAGGGTTTGTTCTTAATTGACTGCTTATTTCAGCCTTCTGAGATGTGAGAAATACTGTGGAAAATTTGTCTGGTATAAGGAAAACTTCTGTTTAACCTAAAAGGTAAGATATATGAGGCTTTGTTACAGTCTCATGATATCTATATGAAGATGTTGAATTACACTGAGTATGTAAAATGCTGGACAAATTATCAGGCAAGTATGCAGTCATAATTGTATAATGCTAAGAAACAACAGCTGTCTAAGAAGAGTTTAAAAAATAAGAATAGAGTTTTATGGGACAGACATCCTAGGTCACACTGTGTTATTCTAGGGAATATTTACCTACCAGGAGCTGCTGAATGGCCTCTGTAAGGGTATTGTTTCGTTTCAGTGTCTAAACACTACATCACTGGTGATGTGTCTGGGTTTGGGTTTCATTGACAGTATAGCATTGAGGTAGTTTGATGATGTTATTGAGGGCTTACAACCTGTGGGATATCCATACTGGTAATTTGCCCTAAGTCATGTTGGTAGGTGAACTTGGGCCTTTAGAGTAAGACTAAATTCTGATGCTGACTCGGTGGTTTTAGATGGGTGGCCAAAATTTGTACTTGTTGTAGAAAATAGTGACTTTCCTTTGGAAAGGAACAGTGGTTACGTTAATGTATACTTTTTTTTTTCTTCTTGTTTTTAAAGGTGTGGTACTGGATTTCCTGTTGAAGGGTGGAGATGAAGGCAGGTATTTCCTGCTTTCCAGGCATTTGGGTGTCATGTTTTCCTGTTGCTGTTACTGGTTTTTGCCTTACAGAGTATACTTCTTGTTCTATGCTGCTAGTTTTAGGTTGGCTGAACACTAACTGTAAGGAACTGGAAATATCAGAGACAATGGGGCAAGAACACAAAACTTGCCTGCTTTGTTGGTGGCTTTAATGTTTGATTTCAGTCTTGGTTTTGTACTCTTGCCTTATGATGCTAGCTTTCAGAGATTGCTGTTGTAGAGAATGAAGTTCATGGAGAAACACTAAGAGAGTCAAGCCGCAGGATTTCAGGGTTCTTGCCAGGTGAAATGATATGGGTTTTCTGAGTTCTGGCTGTTGTGAAGAGTAGAAATAACACAGGAAAAAGAGAATGTTCAGAAATCTGATTTAAAGTATTATCGGCAGGGCATAGCCAAAGGAAAGTGTTACTGAGGCGTGTCCAGTTAGGTTCTTGGGTAATCCAGTTCTCTAATGCTGCTTCTGTTGTGAATATCCAACTTTAACATCTAGAATATTAACCAGTCTGGATACAAATGATTTTTCTGGTTTGCATGTAACAAAACAAAATTGTCACAGCGGATAATGAACAATTTATTGGTTTTCCTTTAATGTTTATTGTTTACTCTGACATTAAGATTGGAGAATGATGAACCAAAGTACTTGAACAGGATTTTTTGAGGAAACCTTGGGGAATTTGAGATTCTTCTTCAATATTTGAGTGATAGCGATTCAAAACTTTCCTTTGCCTATTCTTTTATTGATGAGACAGATTCTCATGGTAGAACTGACTGTCCTAGGACCTGATTCTGAGAAGTATGTAAGAAAAGAAATGGAATACGAATACAAAATAAATGCTTGAAAGTGTCACAGCAGTTTGGTGAGGAAGACTGAAACCTGTAGGATGAGTTGGTGTCAGTCAGTAGTAACTGATAAGTTGGGAAGACCTGACTTTGAGGGCAGGCTTCAGCTTCAGTTCCTGTCTCTCCTAAAATGGTAGTGGCAATTCCTTTCATAATGATCTTTTGCTGAATGGCTTTCCTCAGAATCGTGGGATCTGGCATGGGTCTGTGTTGCAGAATTTCTCTTTATCTGAAGTAACCTGTTGTCTGAAAAGTTGCATGGTTACTGTTCAGACAAAGCACTTGTAAAGTGTTAATTCCTTACCTCAAAAAGAAACTAAACAATCATGAGGAAGAGTCTAGCAAGCTGTTAATGCTGAATACTTAGCATGACACCAGTGTGAGCAGCTGAGGACTTTCTTAGCAAGCAGGAAAGAAAAACTTAAGTTACATTTCAAAGAAAGAGGGGAAAAAAAACCCCAAACCAAACCCACGTGATTAAAATAACCTGCTTAGTAGGGCAGTTTCCTGTGCTCTACCAACAAATTCATTTTTGATGCTTTGAGTAGTCTGCATTCAGACTCTCCAAGTTGGCCAAAGTATAAAATAACGGTTCTTAATTGAACTAAAAGGTTCTGCATGTACTGATTTTGGTTTTAGTGTTCATAGGTAGTTTTTAATTTTAAAAAAAACCCAAACCAACAACCAACCAAACACCCCACCCCCCAAACCACAGCCTGTGATTATTTCACTAATGTAACTTGAAAGCGAATGTGTAATCTAGCTCTTCCTTACAGAAAATTAAGATTGAGTGGTTAATGTGCCAGTTAATTTGCTGTAATGCTAAGTGTTGATCTGTGTTTCACTATAGTAAAATCTGTGTCTATATGTCATAAAAACATGTTGGTCTGATTACAGGTATTGCACATGCAAAACACTAACAGAATTATTGTAATATTTTCCATTATTTTAAAGTTAGAATATTCTATGAGGGGAATGTACTTGCCTAGACAGACACTGTGAAACAATGCAAACATATTTCCTACTTAGATATTTGAATGGCATATTGTAACTGTTGTCATTATGTTACTTTCCAGGGTGAGCAGCAAGAAGAAAATCAAGCTCTTGCATAAGAATACTGGGGCAGTTTTGGTCCATTTTGATTTTGCTGTGAGGGTATTGTGAACTGTAAAGGATTACTGTAAGTTGTAGTATGAAATCCCATGTTACTTGTTGAATAGCACATTAAACTTAATTACCTAAAGTTTTATTGTGTTATGCTAGCATTAATAAAGTGTGTGGAGTGGATTATTTTATTGCGAGAGTCTGTACGTAGATCTCTGAAGGGCAGCAAGAAACAGCAAGCCAAAATGCTGGTAGGTATTCTCAAGCTTATTCAGAATTTATTAATTTCCTGTAGGTTTTGTTAATGAAAAGGTTGCTTCCATTTTATTTAAAGTTCATAGGGTTAAAACAGGAGCAACATTCTGGTAGCAGTTGAAGCATCAAGCATGCTTCCATCCCAAATGTGTTTCTTGGAATGCTTTTTTTAGGGAGCAAATTTAATGTCTCCCACATCCTGGAAGGTATTCTTGCAGTTTATTGGTGCACTTAAAAATGATGGGTAAAAATACCGAACTACATAGTGTGTTGTGTTAGTGCCTTCTGAAAAATGAGTACTCAATATCAGCTACTACTTCAGTTATCTAAATATATTTCATTATTGACCAATTTGATCTCTTGATTTGGCTTTTCATGCTATGAAAGCTAATATATGATGCTTCTGAATTATGTCCTTTTAACAAAGATGAAATGAGTGTGGAGAACTTTTAGTAACTCAAGTTCAACAGAATAGTGCTGGCAGTTTTGAATTTGTTTTGTAGTTACCAAGTATGGGTAATCCTGGCAAGTTTTTAACCGAGAAATTGTGAAATGAGCATGACTGTATTCAATATATGTTTGTCAGAAAGCCAGAAACTCCCAGGCTTCTGATTTTTGTTGTCTTTAACCACACACGTTCATAAGCATTTAGGTCTTGATCTTAGAGTATTCAAACCAGCTGGGTTTTCCCATAAGCTTATATTAGAACAGCCTCTCTCTGTGGAGAAATTCCCCTGATTAGGTCATTACACTCAACATTCAGTTTCTTCAATGAGCTACTTCACCTGCTATAAGAAACTGCTGCTTTGAACTATTCTTTTGTTGCTTTTGAAGTATCAAGATTTACTGTGTTGCCATACTAACAATCTATCTTTTGCCAAATGTTGTACAGATAGCTCTTTAAAATAAAGCAGAGAAGATAATTTGAAGCTTTCTCAAAATGAAAATGCTACTTCTGGTGTCCTTCTGTGTTCTCTCTCTGCTATGTACCTTTCAGATTCTTCTTTGACTACTAAGCAGTCATTCATGTCTGTGACTCACTTTGGCTCACAGAGAGACTACCACTAGTGGCACTGGTTGTCAGTGAAGTGTCTTTCGATGCTCTCAGATCTATTTTTTTATTGTCAATGACCTCAAGGGAAGAGGACTCAGCCTTCAGGAATGTCAGTTCAGTTTTCCTCCAAAGTATACAAGATCATAGAAGAATCTGCAACTGCAGTAGCTTATTTCAGTAAGGAGCTCTGCCCTTCTGTGGCATTTAAGCACCATCTTCTCAGCCTCTTTTAACCTAGTTCTTGTGCCTTTATAAATGCACACTAAAAATATTTAGATTTAATGACTTATTTTTGTGGAAGTAAACTTAATACTGTGAATACATGATGTGTTGAGGTGCACTCACTATCTAGAATTACTAGTAGAACAATTATTTGGTGTGTAGTACTTGAGTGTAGTATGATTCAGCCCATACTGACGTTTCCCCCAAAAGCTCCCATGAGATTAGCACTTCATGCAGAAGAAAAGTCAAGAGAAAAGCAGACTCTGAAAAAAATTCTTTTGTAATGATATATTTTGAGTTGTTATATCAATATATGCTCTTGACCATCTAACTTAAGCAGAACATTAGTTCTATTTTAGTATTAGTATTTTCCAGTCAATGTTGTGTACTAGTGAATTGATGATTAGGAAACAAGATTCTTGTTTCTGCCAAGAATATGACAAGAGCAATGGCTATGCTGGTGTCAAAACAGCTGAGGAAGTTTTTCTGCACTTACGGAAATTGCCGAACTTGGATATATTCAAATGTCAGAACTAAATCAAGAGGAATTTGCACTGTTGTTTCAATTATACGTTAAGAATACACACATAGAATTACTCTAAGCAAAATAGTTGGCTTCTTGGCAATACTAAGTATAGGTTTCTGACCTAAGAAATATGAAAATAAGGACATTTTCTGTATGCATGTATAGTGAAAGGCAAACAGTGGCTGTAAAATCACAGAACTGTTTGTGTGTGTTTTTAATGTGACTTCAGTGTCCCAGTTGGTATCCACAGAACTGTGGATCTATCAAATCTTTTGAAATGTGAGTATCTAAGTATGTAAACTGGGAAACTCCCATCCAAATAGGGATAGGTTTTGTGCTGGAACTGAAATTTCAAACCACTTCCTAAACAACTGAAGTTACTATGCACCAGTTTTCATACTATTCATTTTGTATTCTATTTTGCCTTTATGAGAGGTAATGTAGTAAATAATTATGACCGTGCTCAACTCAGTATTAACATGAAAGCTTCATAGTTTTTTGGGGGAAAGGGGGTTCTATATTATGATTTACTTTGGTAGTAAAACCCCTACAAAACGTGAAAGAAATTTAAACCAGCTCTTCCAGCTTTCCCTGTGAAATAAGTAGTTTTGTCGATTGTCACAGACACCACTTGGGAGGGAGGACAGAACTGAGGTGAGAGGCTGTAGTAAGTTACTCTAGAAAACAGTATTTCAGTGCCCTGATTTCTTAGTGTTTAGAATGGCTGTTTAATTCCTTAGCTCTTGTCTTACTCTGAATGCCTGTCTGTAAGGCTTGATCATGCAATCCGAAATTCAGGAGGCCGAATGCTGCACCTAGACAAATTATTCAAGAACATAACAGGGATGTAGCAATCTGGTTTTATTCTGAATTCTTCAGACTTAGTAGATCATCTTGTTCAAGTTACTTCTCTTTCCTCTTTTTTTATCTTGTGGTAAAATAGGAGTAAATTCCAAATGTAACTTTTATGAGGCATGATCTGTAAGAAAGATTTAATAGTATAAAATACTATCATAAGTGTAATGATACCTGTCATCATTTTTTCAAGATATTCTCACATCTTGTGTTTTTTGGGCTTCCAAATCAAGGCTCCCATATGAGTTTCAACAACGTGTCATGTTAAGCACATTCTCATGAGTCACTGCTGAAAGTACTGATCAGTAGCTGGTAGAAGGGAAAATGCATCAAAGGAGGAATTCTAAAGGTGGGAGTAGTGGAGTTTCAGTTTGAGATTTGTAAATGAAGTGTGGGTTAGAAAGGAATGGTGAAGCTAAACGTGTTTTGTGGGTTGAGTGGTTACCTGTCTCAGGACAAGCCTGCTTCCTCTCTTTTCTGATGGCTCAGCAGAAGCAGTTAATACTTCATCCCATTATAATTCTAGAGAGACTCCTCACCACTACAGGAATCAAAGCTGTGGGTAGTGAGGATTCAACAGATAAATTGGATGCTTCTGAGATCAGATAGGGCTGATACGTGTGAGAAGTCTGGCATCTCTGCCACCTCACTTAGATCATAAAGCAATACTTTCTTCTGTACTTCCTGTGTTTATATGTAAAATTGATTCTATTTAAGATACCAAAATCAGTCTGCCTCTCAGTGATGTTTGTAATCGTGCTTTACATGCAGTACTCCATGTAGTTTTTTCTATAGACTTGGCTTAGGGTATTTAGACAAGAAGTGTGTTTGTATGAATGTGTTTCTATTACTGTTATGTATGGTGTTTGTAATAATATTGTGTTTATAACAGAAAAAAAAAACCCAAACCCAAACTCTGGTGAATGTGCCCTGAATGTGCAGTAGGTACAGACATTGATCAACTAGGGTATCTCATGTTGATTTATTTGATTGCTATGATTTTCTTAAAATGCCTTTTGACAGACCCAACTTAAAGTGTGCATTATTATCAAGACTTAGTTTTGTGTCATAAATTGCCAGCATCCCTATGTGTTTGAGCAGCCAGAATCACCTGTGAGTCAGTTATTCTGGAGAGATGTGTAAACTCCTGCAAAATCATTTGTGTTGTTCCAGGGGCAAAGTAGAGGAGGGAAGAGCAAAGGAGAGAACAAAGTTTGAATGGTGTTTAAATGACTGGAAACCTTCTGATGCTTTTATATCAGTTTTTCTTACTCTTCGTGGGTCTTTGCTATCCTGTATGCTCTTTCTTGGATGGTTGGTCAGCCTTGTTGTGGACTTGTGTTTGTGAGCTTTGCTGAAAACGATAATTTCAAAGCAGTTCAAGTGACCTGTTTTTCAAATGAAAATATTCTGTAACACTGAGACAAGAAGTGCCATCTTCAGTAGCAAAAAATAAGATAAAAACCTATTGTAGTACGATCTTACTGTCGTTTTAAAAATTCATCATATGATAAACTAAACCTAGTTTTGAGTGTAGTGCAGTAGTGTTCATCTTGTGATTCAGCTGTTGATCTGGGATGACAAACTGAATCTGCACAGAGCAGCTGCGATACTTCTTGTGCTGCTTCTAATCCCAAAATAGATAAAACTACCTGTGGATAGTGAGAGCAATATATTTCATATATACTGTCGTGGTTTAAGCCCAAGCTGTAAATCAGAACCACGCAGTCTACTGCCCCCCCCACCTTTCTTCCCTCCGCTTCTGGAGGGACGGGGAGGAGAATCAAAAGAATGCAGCTCCCACGGGTTGAGATAAGAACAGTTTAATAACTAAGGTGTAACACAAATCACCACTGCCGCCACCAACAATAACAACGACAAGAGAAATAACCAGGGAAGAGAATACGATACCGCCCGCTGGAAAAGACAGCCCGCCCGACCAGAGGACGTGCCCTTCCGGGTAGCTCCCAGTTCCATCCCCTGGCATGACGTGCTGTGGTATGGAACACCTCCTTGGCCAGTCTGGGTCAGGTGTCCTGTCCCCGCTTCCTCCCGGCCCCTCCTCCTCCCTGGCAGAGCATGAGACTCACAAAATCCTTGGTCAGTCTAAACATCGGTGTTATCAGTTTTTTTTGTTCCCAAGCCAAAAGTCAAAAACACAGTACTGCAACAGCTACTAAGAAGGAAAAAAAAACAAAAAACTGACTGCCACTGCTGAACCCAGGACATATACAAATGACTTGTCTTTTCCAAAAAGGCAGCCAAAAGTACAGGTTGTAGTAGGTAGTTCTCACAGGTGACAATGTTCCTTGTCTTTTAATGTGCCGATGTGTGATCTCACCACTAGGAGCTGGGACAAGATTTGAGCACAAGTATCTCAACAGACTGCACTTTGGTTGTGAACTATTACACACATTAAGACAGCTGTGGATGTAGCAGCAGGAGTGGTTTTAGGTATGTGTAGAAAATGTCACCATTTCTGTAATTCATGTAGCTGTTGTCTACCTATATCTAAAGTAGTCCTAAATCAGCATTTTTAAAAGGCTGGTCTTACGATAAAGATTTGCATAACTTTATTTCAAGATTTATGAATGTGGTGTAAATCGACATACAGAAATAAGGGTGGAGTTTCGGGGGGGTTTGTGTTTTCTTTTTAAAGATAGCTTCCAAAAGCCATAGCCAGAAGAAGATCCTTAATCAAAATCTAAAAATGCTCTAGTGAGTGTACACAGTGTTCCTGTAAGCTTTTCATAGCAAGACCGTGTGCTTATAGCAAGGTTGTGTTTCAGGGTAACAGGAACACAGGGGAGTCTGATGTGTGTTTGTAACGGGAGGCCAGGGTTCGCATTTCAGCAGCGCTGCTCGTGCAGCTGCTCTGCTCCCCTGTGCTCCCTCCGCATTGATTCCAGTCTTACCATGGCCTCTGAAAGCACGCACACTACTGGATGAGTCCAGGTGGTAAACTGAACATGGGAACTCATCACCTTCAAAATGGTGGTGTCATTTTTCTTCATTCCTGTCACTTCTTTCATCTGGTTTGTCTCTTTGTCATACAGACATCTGCTGGCACAACAGGAGGTGCTGTCAGGATGGGTGCTGGTGGTGATCACAGAAAGGACACTACCACTGCAAACTTGCTATTCAACTGTTGGCTAAATATTTATCTGTGATGTGAAATACCTTTTAACCTTCTAATAATTCATAAAAGCATTGAGGGAAAAGCTGATCTGGTTATTTAAACTATTATGTCAAATTATACTGGGATTTTAGGCAAATAATATTGACTTTCAGTGACAAAATTAGGAATTAGAAATAGGATACTAAGGGTATAACTTAAAATTATGAGCTTGAGGTTTTTAAGAACTCAAACTAGAATGAAGAAATAAAAAAGCAAGTTGGAGGGTATGTTTTAAACTCCCTTATTTCCAATTCTGATGTCTTTTTGATATTAGGTCTTTGTTGTGTAAGATGGCAAAGATGAGTTCCACAATACAATGCAGTGTCGATGCATTTAATGCTGTAGTGAAACCATGAATTCTCAAAGAGGGGAAGTGTTGTATTTAAAAATCTGTATTGAGGATTGGAGTGTGTGTGTGAAAGATTATTAGATACAAACGTGTTCCTGTTTTGGATGTCCAGTGATTCCTTCTCTCTTGCCTACCTCTAATCTTGTTATATTTAGTTATGGTTTCTGGGTGATGAATGCACTGTGTGCATCTTTCTTGTGTACTAAACGCCAGCCTCAGGAATTACTGTAACTCTTCTATTGCAAATAACAGCCTTTTTGTCTTTCCTTACAAAGGAAGAAAATTACCAGAGTGAGATTTTCAGCTGTGTTTACGCTTTCAGGTTTGTGGAAAGATGGACAGAATCACAGATGTCTGATGTTCAGAAAAAGTTGAAAATCTGTGAATGGAAAATGCTATCTGTAGGAGTAATTGTAGACTGTTACTGGTGTTAATTATAGGAAGCATGTCCTTATCTGCATTTGCTTCTTTGTTTAATCAAACTAGAGGAGAAATGCAAGAATTAGAATGTGTATATCATGTGACATTACAGAAACATGCTTTGGTTGTACAGGGGCTATTAGAATAAGAGACTTAAAAAGCCTCTGTGATGGAATGTCACCATGTACATGTGGGTATTGTCATACTAAGGCAAACTAAATTGATAATGCTGCCTTCCAAGCTTGTCCAACCTGAGTGGCCAGAAATCCCCCCTTTGAAATTAAAAAAGATCAATATTTTTATTAAAAGTTAGAAGAAGTAAAACACACACACACAAAAAAAACCCCAACCTGCCCAAAGGTCAGTCACTGACCCAAACGTGCAAATTAAATCATTACTGGAGAGCTCCATAACAGTAAATGACAAAGTAAGCATGTTGAGTTACTTGTCATGGGTCAGTCTGTATAATTGTGCTTACATCAGTGCGGTTCCATCAAATAGCTTCTTGCTAAGTGTTTTCTGGGGAGGAAGAAAAAGCTTTATTAAGCAAAATAAAGGCAATTTGAATGAAAAGTGCCATTAGGGATGTGATGGGGAAAATACAAATGGTCCCTTGAAACTGATTAGTTGAAAGTTAAAAATTCAGCTGAATCCATGGAGCCTGCCAACATACTAATTAAACCACTGAGTTGTTGGCTTTGTGTTAACTGAACTCTTCACGTCATCTACCGGCACCGCCACAAGGAAATGAAAGCAATCTGCAGTGCAGGTTTTGTGTGGCAGTTCCATTTACAGACATGCTCTAAAATTAATACTTTTATGGAGAAAAGTATCTTGCAAAATTATTTTGAATTAGAAATGTTGATGGTGATGTGTGAAAATCACCTGATTTCAAGTTTGTGCCCTTGGGAGTTGCAGCCTACTAATATTTCAACTCTACTCACATTTTTTAGTTTTGTTTGTATCTTAGGATCCCGTTAGAAATGGCTAGATTTGTTTTTCCTTCCCCATATTTAGTTTTTATGGATGCTATATTAGCGTCTTGTATTTCCAGTAGTAAGCTGCAATGCTTTTGTACTCGGTGAGCCTCAAGTTGCATAAGCAAGTTATGAACAGGTTGTAAGACCAAAAAGGTTGATGCTGTGATACACGCTATGTAGTTGATGCATGTTACAGTGTTTTCTCTAGCGCTATAGTCCTTCCTCAGAAAGGCTATTTTTATAATTTTATTATTACCTGTATATAAATGCTTCTATTCATGTTTGCATTCTGTGACTTCTGCTGAGACAACTTTATCCTTCTGTTGTTTTGGGGTTTTTTCACAAGCAACTTCATTTTCCCTGATCCATCTTTGCATCTTTCTTAGTTATTTAATACCAAGCAATGCAGAACTACATGTTGCTAATGGAAGCAACTGTACAAATTACAAGTGAATTGTTTCAGATCCTTGTTCGGTTTTGTTACGATCCAAACAGGCAGTTCCTGTTGCCTCACAAACTGCTGTATAATAAGCATCACTTGAGAACATAAGTAAGAAACTTCAGATCCTGGTCACAACAGGGCTGTTTATTTGCTATTTTGAATATAATCTGTTGCACCATTCGTTTTCTGAAAATGAAATACAAATAGAAGAGTGTCATCAAATTAATCACACACTAATTCAGTTAGCAAAGCAAACAGAGGTAGAGATGAGCTCTGAAGAGCTTGAGTCCTCGGAGGAGAGATTCAGTTGGATGTCTGTCAGTAGTTACCATCTCTGAGCATTCGTGGCTTTCTGAGCACAGACTTGGGTGGCTGTTCTCTAACACACCTTCTGTCATGGTCCTGACTGGTGAGACTGATCTTCAGTTTTCTTCTCTGGATCTTGCTATTTCAATGACTCTGTGTCGGCATTCCAACAGAAGGGAACTGTTCTCCTCATGGTGTTCTGGTTTTCCCTTAGGGACTATTATTTTTACAGTGATTATTATGCATGACCAAGGTGAAAGTTTAGAAGTGACATCTTTCTGCCTCAGTTTTCTATTTATAGTAGGTCCAAATTGGTTTTCATTGGCGATTCATTGGAAGTCTCATTGGTTCTCAGTGTCAAAAAGATTTTGGTAGTCATATTGGGACATTTTTTTAATTATTTTTTTTTTTCCTAAAGGTAGTCTCAGAGCAATTTGTGCTGTCCCTTCTGTAGTGCCAGACGTGAAGATGACTCTGAATCTTGCCAAGACTCCTGTGCTGTCCTGTCTCTAGTTCTGCCCTGCTTTTGGAGGTTGCTTGAACACCTCATGGTTTGCACAGGACTCAAACACACTCGGTCCAGCCCAACATTTGTTTGCTTTTTTTTTTCCTCCTAAATTATTTTGAAGTGCTTTTTGTTGTTGTTCATATCATTGATGTAGTCTTTTAATCTTATTCTCAACATCCAGTTTGGGAGAAAAGAATCAGTTAATTCCATGTTTCTGCAGGTCTGGTTTTTTCTCTGGCTGCCCACAGAGAAATTGGTTTACAAGGAGAAACTGTTCACGTGTTCCCCTGCCCAGAAGTTAATGGTGTGACTTTCTCTCAATCTTTGAATGCTTTGATTTGTTTTGGGGAGTATATGTAAACTTAAGTAAGTTTCACAGCAAAAGCAATTAAATATGACAACCCTTCTGAGTATTTTGAGATACATTAGGGATATAAGAAAATCTTTGGGGCCAGGCCTGAGGCTTACTTTGTTATCTTGTCTCTGTATTCAGGAAAGAGAGATTCGCAGCCAGCTCTATCTTATGTCAGTTTTACAAATGCAACTACAGGCAAGACCAGTTTTTGCTAGCTTCGTTATAAGCAGAGAAAAGAGGTGGCCATTGTACTGTAGGACTTCTAATAGGGATAGAAAATTTACTATTTTAACTTGTTCAGGCTTTGGCTATGTGATTAAAAATAATAATGCTAAATACTTTATATGGATATGAAAAATAGGTCTGCTATCCTTTTCCTTACAGGATTGTTCTTTGTGTGCTTTGAATTCACCCCATTTTCTTACAGAAATCTTAAAATATCTGTTATGGAACGTGAGGTTGTTCCCACTGTGCTTTTGCCTTGTTACTTTGATGACGTTTGTCTCTACTG
Organism: Psittacula echo; assembly: GCF_963264785.1. Classification (NCBI taxonomy): domain Eukaryota; kingdom Metazoa; phylum Chordata; class Aves; order Psittaciformes; family Psittacidae; genus Psittacula; species Psittacula echo. The sequence goes on along the minus strand of NC_137750.1, from coordinate 8,789,940 downwards.
AAAATAATTGCAATTTCTTAACCTTTGTGTAATAATGTTTTCATACCTCATCATCTCAGTAACTCATCTCTGAACTTTGCTTAGTTCTGTAGTTATCCTTTTGGACAGAGTAAGAAGTATATCAGAGAAGATAGCATAAAGAAAAATACATCTGCTTTTTTGTTATTGTTGTTGTTTTGGGTTTGGGTGGGGGGTTTTTGCTTATTATTGGCTGAGTGAATGGCATTGATTTTAAACAACTAAACCAAAAAGTCCAAACCAAAACCAAGCTGCTTTTGATAAGTTTCATTTCTCTCCTCATGAAACCACAACTCTAAATTCGAATGCTCTGTCATGAAAAGAATATTTTAAAGTTTGATTTTCTTCTCAATGATTTACACTTGGTACTGGTTTTAATTTGCCTTTGGTTATCTGTTTCATTTAGGTTATTCACATTTCTCTCATTCCTGTCTGGTTTTGATTAATGTAAATCATTCTGTCATTTACTCATTGCCTACCCTATCTTACACTCTCCACTCCCACTTGCCTGCTGTTTTCTGCCAACCAAACTACAACTCCTGTTTTTGTTGAAGTGGCATCTGCTGTGTATAATGGTACCGCAGCCGTTAACCTCCTTCGGATGCCTGAAACATCTCTTCCAGATAAGCTGGACCTTGGCAGCTTAAGCTGCTTCTTTTCCTTTGCAAGGTTTAGTTTATGATACTGTATCATAAAGGTATGGGATGTGGGACTGCAAAAAGGAGACTGAAAAATAATTACTCTCAAAATTAATTAACAGTAAAAACCTTTCTGTCTTGGTGAATCAACTCGGTGTGTTCTAGTGGGGCAGTTTCTCTACAAGAGGAGTGCCAGCCTTTGGTTTTGTGGAAGAATGAACCTCTAATGGCAAAAAAAAAAAGGCACATTTACTTGAAGACAAATCTTACAGTAAAATTGTGCTTAAATGGGGTCAGAACTGGTAGCAGTAAGTACTGATTAGCAATAAAACCAGAAAGTGTTGCAACTGGTAAGGTTCAGTTTCTCTCATTATGCTTCAGGACTTCATAGCGGTAGAACTGTAGAAATGGGTAACAAAACATTAAAAATGCTTTTGAATCCTCAAGTCCGATTTTCTCTGAGGTGTTAAGGTTTTAAAACAGAAGCGTCAGGAATAATTACCAATTTATTTGATAGCTCAGATGCCATGCAGGGCTCAATTGTGAAGTAATGGGGGGTTTGCGTTTCCAGTTAACACAGAGCAGTGCTGCTGTGGCTTCTGAATACCCTTCTGTGCGATGGGGTTTAGCACTGCTTGAGGAGTGGGTGAGATGCTTCAGTTGAAGGCATGAATCTGTACTTTCCGTGTCTGCTGTTGCTGGAAGCAAACCGCTGCGGGCTTTACCCTTGGTCCCTAACTGAGCCCCCAGAACCAGGCCGCCGGGCTGAGGCCTCTCTTCACAAAGCTGCCTGTGCAGCCCAGGAAGGCGTGCGTTCAGCCCGGCACCGCGGGGCGGCGGGCGCAGCCCCGGGAGCACGCCCTGCACCCGCTGTTTCTCACAGGAGCCGCCGCGGCCTCGCCGTGTTTACAACCAGGCGTCACGAGGGAGCGGGGCCGCCATGACCCGCGGGGAGCGCTGGGTAAAGGGCGGGAAGGGCGCGGCTCCCGTCAGGCGGGCGGCCATCACCTGAGGTGAGGTGGACGGCGGCGATGTCGCCGGCTCCTGCAGCACTGGCTTCCTTTGTCTCCGAAGTCAATAGGACACTAACAAGTGACTGCTCAAGGTCAGGTCTTGCCCTCACCAGTTCCTCCTCCAAAAAACCAGTGTTCATTTGGATGTGTTAGGCATTCTTAGGAGTATTACACTTTCCAGCCTTTCAATAGAAAAAAAAAAAAGCCTATAAAAAATAACTTTTGAGGTACAGCTCTTTATTTTCTCCTATTAATTTTAAAGTCACTTCAGGAATTGGCTGGGTCTGTAACTAGGGAGCTGCACACCATCCCAATAATTTCCTATTAATAGTTTGAAGTTAGATGATGCTTTTCTAACACTTCCCCTTGACCAAAATGCATTTTTGAGAAAACAACTAAATCAGAGTAAAAGTCCCACTGCGTTTTGCAGACATCATTAAATTTAAGCATGTAAAGAGCTCCAGCATGGTTTTGGAGATAGCCTCAAAAATGCTGCCATATACAACCACATTTCTAGGTTATGTGGAGGAAGTTGTTAGTGCTTAGAAGGGGCTTCTCACCTATTAAATAGGAAAAGGTGTGCTTTTCAGGTGCTGGGATATTGATATGTGAAATCTTCATTTGGCTGTGCAGGTTTTGGTATTTGAAGTGCTTATCTTGGTAAATTGTGTGTGAATGTTACTGAGAAGTGGTTTTGCCAATTAACTTTGTAGGGTTTTGTTTAACAAAAATCTCACTGGAAGCTTGTGACACTTGCTGCAATAAAAAGATTATGGATAGCTTCTAATGGCTTTTAAAAGCTGTTTAATGCTGGTTGTGTCAAAGTAAGCAATTAGGGTCACTTAATCTGCTTGATTATTCATCAGTTTCCTCTAATAGTAGTCCATGCTTTTGGATACAGGAAAATGTGCATCTTGAGAAGGCTGCTTCACCACTTCATAGCCCTCAGTACAGAGCACATATATGTAATAAGAAAGCCAAATAAAGAAAACTTGATTATATGACAGTTTACGGCGCAAGCGGGCTGTAAATGAACACCCTGTGTTGCTATAGCTTCAAGAAAAAAAGAACATGTCTAAAAATATGTAGTCATTTAAAGCAAATTGGTCAAATAAAGTAGTATTAATGGATTAGACCTTACACAGTCCTTACGCATTTGTGTTTAAACTAGGTCAGATTGTTTTAAGTTTAGATGATGTGCATGAGGTTTGCTTATTCTTCATTTCTGTGATGCTGCGTAATTCCATGTGGAGTGGTAACAGTGGGCTGCTTAGTTCAGATGTGGAGGTGTGCGGTGGGTGCTTTGAGACCTCATATAGTGTCAGTGGCAACTGCAGCAACTGGGTGCCTCAGAAGATTGTTTTGGTTGGTATCCTGAAGTCCTAGTTCTGTCCTGAGTAGTTACAGTGGATGCAATGTAGGCTTAGCTTGTAGGGGAGAAAAATGCATGGAAGAGAGGTATGTGCTGTGCAGCTCAAAGATCAGGACCAGGGTATGTCCAAGGAATGATTTCTGGGGAACCAAGACACCCAGAACAGTGTGGGAGAGCTGTGTGTAAGTTGTTCTACCGCATCTACCTGCTCTGCCTCCTGCTTTGCCCAGCAGAGAACAGAATGGCAAGTGGGCAGGTCATAATGACCCGTGACTGCACAATTTGGTGTGGTCACCAAGTGACTAAATCCACACCAGTTTAGAAAAACATGGGCAGAAAGATCTCAGCTGTCCTCTTAAAAGGAATATAGTTTCTGATAATGGAATTTGGTGTTTGCTCTATGGTGTTGGCAACAGAAAAGTCAACAGACTTTCTGATGGTGTTCAGTCACTTTTTTTAGAGTAGCATACTGACGGTTGGACACTTGAGGAGTAATTTCAGTCTGTACTGCAAAGCTGTTCAGCATTCTGTGTCAATAGCTGTGTTCTCTTACGCTGTTCCATCATGAAAAGAACAGGAAGGTGTACCAGCTTCATGCATTTAGTACTGGATGTTATTAATAAATTAACGCAAATTCACAAAGTTGTGATTCACATAATGGAAAATGTTATGGTCGCGTTAATACCTTGAACTTCTGCAAACTGAGCAGCCATGAAAGTAGTGGGAAGTGCTGCTGGCCAGATGGGAATTCACCTGGATGCTCTCCCAATCTGCTGCTTTCTCTCTCCCTGCAGGTGCAGGGGGGTTTTAGGAGATGGAAATCCATGGGTAGCTCTCAGCTGGTGTAACCTTCAGCATCCCGAACTGGTTGATAGCGAAGCAGGCACAACATTTCTATAGTTGCAGTGGAGCCAAGGGATAAAAAAAAGCTGCGAATCAGGGAGTCATAACTAGCTTTCTGATGCTCCACATTTTCTGTGCCAAACATATGTTGGGATAGAAGAAAGTCTGATTCTAAATACCAAAGTGTGGGCAAGATTTAACTAAAGTTTTCTGTAAAAGCAACCAAAGCTCTAAACTGTTGCTATATTTTGCTGCATGCAGTGTGCATATGTGATTGTATAAATGGACTTACCCAGTACAGAATTGTGTTGTAGCTGCTGATAAGAAGTGCTGTTACAATCCCAAGGGTAGAAATCTGGTTTGCCATAACTCTGCAGGTAGCAAGCATCATGTTCTGTTCTTAGGCATACATAAAATATTTCTACAGATCTGCTGACTCAAATGTGCAAAACCATAAGTTTGAATTCTAAATGTACTACTGGATCTTTGCTAGCAAGTTGATTGGTTTTGTCTGAAGCATAAAAATGGTTTTAGAGATGATTTTTAATTCCTGCAGAGCACTGAATAAAAGATTTAAATGTATTCAGAATTACTAAATAACAGCTTCACTGCTGTAAAAAAGCCCAAATAAACAACAAAACCCCCTTCTAAACATAAAGTGTTTGAGAATACAGTAAGGCTATCTGGGCCTTTGAAGTGTTTGCAGGTTTTACATTTGTATACATACAAAAACGTGTTTTAGCACCCTCTCCACAGTTTATAGCCAGAAGTGTTTCTCAGTTTTTTACCTCTCCCTTCTGACAGTATGCCTGGTTCTTGTGACAGCCAGAGTGGGCCACGGAGGCAGTGCAGGGAGACTTGGAGCAGGTAAAGTGTTCTGCTTGCGAGTGCTACGTTTGACAGCTGAGTACAGTTAACGTGTTTTGTGGCAGCGTGTTCAGGTGGAAGGCACGGGTGTGGGTTCTGACCGGTTTTCCCGTGGTGCTTTCTCTTGTGACTGGGGGCAGAGGGTTGGGTGGCCCCACCGCGGAGTGCCGGTTTGTTTTCTTTGCTCTTTGTGCCCTAGTTCCTGTGAGGAACCTAGAACTAAAGCCGAGTGAGGTGTGAGCACTGACTTACCTGAAACTTCTAAATGTAAAGCTTTGTACTTGTTTTACGGATGCTGCACATCTAGTCGGGGAGTCACCTCCAGCTTTGAGCTAAACCGTGGGAGTCTATCCCATGCTCATGATGTGTCAGACCTCTTTTATTTTCCTGCGGTGTTTGGAGGCTACACTTGAGCAGTTATCAAGCGCTTTCCGGGCACATCTCACCCCAGCCCTGTACGGACAACCCCAGTTACTGTATGTGGCCACTGCCGGGCCCAGCTTCGCGCCGTTCCCGCGGGCGCTGCTCCGCAGGGCAGGGCTGGTGCCCTCGCTGCCCTTTGACACACCCCTACGGGCCCGCGTGAGGAGCCGCCAGCACTGCTCAGGGCCGCAAAACGGGGCTGCATCTCATCCCGTCCCAGGGGACCGCGAAGAAGCGGGCGGCAGTGGCCCGGCCTCTCGCAGGTGCCAGAGGCGCGGAGCCCGCCCCGGCCCCGAGAAGGCAAGGGACTAGTGGAGGAAGATGGCAGGCGGGCCAGCACCGCCCTGTGCCGCCCCCCACCCTCCCGGCCGGCCGGGGAGGGGCTGCCCTGCTGCTCCCTCGGGCCGCCAGCGCCTCGGCAGGGCCAGGAGCTCGGCGCAGCGCTTCTCCCGGCGCCGCCGGCTCTGCCGGGGCGGGAAGGGCCGCTCCGCTCCCCCGCGCGCGGATCTGCTCCGTGTTTTCCGGGCCTTCCCTTTGCTTTCGGGCCCCAACACTCGAACGTGCTGCGCGGGGCTGGCCCCGGCGCAGTTCGCCATTGGCCGCGCCGCCATAGCCCCATGGGCGTGCGGGCCGCGCATTGGCCCAGCATCGCCGTCCATCAGCCAGCGGCGGACTGCGTCAGGTTGGGTTGAGCGGCGTCCCCTTCGCTGCCTGTGTCTGGCGGCGGCTGCGGCTGCGGGGCCGGTGCGGGCGGAGGGGCGCAGCGGAGAGCGGCCCGCTCCCTCGCTCGCTAAGATGGCGGCGGCGGCGGCGGCGGCCGTGGCGCGGCTGGAGGGCCGGGAGTTCGAGTACCTCATGAAGAAGCGCTCGGTGACCATCGGCCGCAACTCGTCGCAGGGCTCGGTGGACGTGAGCATGGGCCACTCCAGCTTCATCTCCCGGCGCCACCTGGAGATCTTCACCGCCGCTCCCCCGCCGCCGCCACCGGCCGGCGCGGACGGGCCGCCGCCTCCCCCTCAGGGGGACCCCGCAGCTGCTACCGGCGGCGGCGGAGGGGACTTCTACCTGCGCTGCCTAGGCAAGAACGGCGTCTTCGTGGACGGCGTGTTCCAGAGGCGGGGGGCGCCGCCGCTGCAGCTGCCCCGAGTGTGAGTAAACCGGGGGCCGGGCCTGCTGTCCTTCCTCGACACACCGGGGCCGGCCCTGGCCCACCCTCCGGCGTCCCGCCGCACCGGGCTGCCCCGTCCTCCCGGGGGGGCTGGCTGTCGCTGCTTGGGTGGTGCTGCTGCTCATCCGCGCCGGTTGTCCCCTTTGCTGTTTGGCTGGCACATGGTGCCTGACAGGCGGGGAACCAGCCTCGTCCTGGCAATACACGCGAGCGGTGCCCTAGGCCTCTTTCCCGCCGGTCTCTCTCCCCGCCGCCCGGCACCACACGGGTACCGGCGCCTCCGCATGCTGCCCTCGAATATGTCCTTCCTCCGGTGGCACGTCCAGCTCCCGCTCCAGCCCCATCGACAGCCGGTGGTACAGGTGGGAAGCGTGAAACCCCGGCAGTGTTGGGGCTGGGGGTTGACAAATGGTCACCCTACTCCCGTGCCATGTCTGGCACGTAGAAAAATCTGAGTTTGGGAGCAAACCCATCTGCAGCAGTGCTTTGAGGTATTGTAATTAGCAAACAGAATTGGATACACCCTTGAGTATTGTTTACGTTCTTCAAAGGAAACCAGTCAAGTGGTTGTCCACATATCTGGGATTTCTGAATTTCAGATCAGTGCCGAATACACCTTGTAACACCTTCGGTGCATTTGGAGAGTATGGGGTGACTGTTTTGTGCCTGTGATTTTGTGGTAGTTTTTGCCTCTTTACCTAATTGTAACGTTTATTTATCTATGGGTAGACTGAATCATCCACGTGAAATACTTCTGCTAGTTTCAGTGTTTAAAGTGTGTTTCCTTACATGAAAACAAATGCCTTAAGAGTTTTTAAATGGTAATACATTCCTTTAGCATTACCAAGCATTAACTCATTTTCTAGGGGTATATGCAAGGCCTACCTATTACATTTACTGTAAATGAGTAATCTGTGTTTTGAAGAGTTGCATGTAGGAAAAGTGAAAGTGTCTTGGTTTATTATATTTTAGCTGTCTTGACTTAGAAATACCTAAAACATTATGAGTGTTTTACCTTTATAAAACATGTGCCATTAGTGGCATAGTCTTAATGGCTTACAAGTTCTTAAACTGTATTTAGCATAGTGATGGTGGATATTTTCCACTTCGATGACTTAATGTTAGTTTCCCCACCTGGTTCCTCTGTGCAAATCAAATTGTCTACCTTTCTGCTTTCTAGGAAATGCTCCTTCTGAAAGGGTTTACAAGTGCCAGTACATGTAGAGTTGTATAATCATGAATGCAGTTGGAGGACTTGTTCTTGTTTGACCTTTAAATGGAACTTCTAATTTTGCTTTCTGCCTTTTAATATTAATAATTATTTGCCATGTGGTTAATCCGTATTTTAATCTATTGCATGTATGAAATATCAAATGTGGGGTTTTTTTCTTTTTAAACAGTTTGGTATAAGACACTAATTGCAAGCAAGTAATTGAGCATTATATAGGTTGATTGCAAGAAGGCTAGAATTAGTTTGAGTAATGTAGTCACTAGCATTCTGTTAAATACTTAAGATCTCAAAAAAAAAAAAATCAGCACTGCTTCTCCATGCTGGCCATTTATTTATTGACTTGTAATTTATTTTATTTCTTTATACCACTGTTGCTTTTTAAATGGAAAGAAAATTCTGAAGGATTTTTGGGTGTCACCTTTGTATTGAACAATGATGAAAACTTGTGTGCAGTTAACATTTCTTCACGAGTGCATGTGGGTGGTGTTACCAGCATTTGCTTGAAACTGACTGTTCAGTGATTACACCATTTCTTAGACTGCACACTGCTAGTCTTCAGTTTCAAGATCTGTAAGCTGGCTGAAGTACTTATCTCCTGGTTACAAAATGTAGGTGTGATCTTCCACCAAGTCTTGTAAATAAAAGGTGGCATACCTTCAGTCCTGGCTGGGAACAATGGAGCGGTGTGTATGCTGGCTTTCTTGAGTCAACAAGCAAAGGGTGTTATCTTGAAGGGCAGGCAAAACCTCCAGGGTCATAGTTAGACTGGTGATTAACATCAAATACTGCTTTATTAAAAAAAAAATATTTATAAAAGGGAAGTCTGGCTGGAGTTGTGTAGGGAAATAGTAGTTTCATTATTTGCAAAGCTTTTTTTGTTTTAAACACTGGAGTCTTCAGGCAAATTCAAAGCAGACGTTATCTGCTTATAGCAAGTCATTACTGTGAATTGCACATGACTAATATTGTTGGTAGCTGTGTTCTTGAGTTTCATTGCAGATTTAACTGGTCACACTGAAGATGATCTCCTGGATTTTCAGATTCAAACTGTGTCAGTCCAGTATGATGTAAACAGTAATTAACTGTTGAAATATGATTGGAAAGAAAGTAGTTTTGGTGTCAGTTCAAGACTGATGATTGCTAACGTCCAGCTCAAGTAATCACTGGATCTATTTTTGTTGTTGTTTAATCCTGCTATGTTGCTAGTAATATGCTTTGGCTATGACTACATAATTATTTGAAATTTTAATGGCAGGTGAAGTTTAAAAAAATCAGGGTGGCCTGTGCCTTGTGTTTGTTTTTAAGTCATCTTGGAAACCAAGAATGGAGGGTTCATTTCTGGTTTGTCTAATTAATAGTGACTTTCAGATGACTCCAAGTAAAATATTGTAACAGACTTGAAATGTCTGATTTGTCACTAATAATTCTGGCACTTCCAGTGCCCCTGGCCTTTTTTTGGTTTTTTTTGTTTTGTTTTTTTTTTTTTTACTTTCAGGACGGTGTTTAAATATTACTTTATGCTATTGCACTTCCTGTTTTTGGAATGGAAAAACAGAAATACAGCTTTGTAGTCTATGCAGAACACATTTTTAACACCTGGAGAAATTAAATTGTTAATGTTAGAGTATACTTTTACCTGTAAGAAAGGCATCTTTGTTTCTACAGATATTTATGCCATGAAATGTGGAATTACTGTGCATTAGGAAAACTGTTCTGGTTGTTATTTTTAATACTTCCGTGGAAGTCTTGCTCACAATTCAAATGTTTAAGTTCTCAAGCAGGAGGTAACAGCAGTGGGAAGTGTGTTTTTTGTTTTTCCAGTTCTTGACAGACTCCCCTACCTACTTGTGCATATACAAACCAGCTGTCGTCTTGTTAGAGAAATAAAATGGGGGCTGGAGGGAAAACAGCAATTTTTTTGTTCATGTCCAGTAAGCAGGTCTCCTGTCAGTGTCATGACACGGAGGCATGGGATGAAAGAGGTTTTAGTCTCCTGTTACAAATCAAAGCAGCTCAATTAGTCTTTTACAATTACCTTTAAGATGCACGGACTGTTACTCTCCAGTTCGTAAAGTTCATAGTTTTTAATTAGTTTAATTTGGTGCTTGTCAAATGTTCCTGGACTTCAGTGAAAGCACTGTTAGGATACATTGCTAGGTAAATAATAACATCAATATTTGACTTTTGAGGTACTTGGCCTGAAAAATACCTTTTGTACTGGGCCTGGCAGCAGTTGTTGACAGAGCTCTTGTATACAGCTTTTGGACAGGCAGGATTCCAGACAGATGTAACTGATACAGCTGGAAAAGCAAGACTGACTTCTGGGTACATCTTAGCTCTGAAGAAGTTCTGTTTTGTTTTTATTTTTGTATTTCTTGGCTGTGCTTTGTACGTTAGTGTTTGAATTCATGAAGATCCTGACATCTTGGGTTTGACTGTTCCAAGACAGTGTCTTGTTCATTTTAACAAAACTATAGATTTTGTCTATTAGTAATTAGTTTTAGTTTTGTGGAAGTACCTTTTTTGAGTCATAAGCAAGATACCGCTAACACAGGAACAGCATTTCTAAGTCAGAGCAAAGATGCAGCTAGTCCATTGCCTGCCTCCAAGAGTAGTCAATAGCAATGCCTTGGGGGGAGCAGAAAAATGGATAAAGGCAAATGGATGGGTTTCTCTTATTTTTCAGTTTGGATTCCAGAGTCAGAGTTGATTTCTTTTTGAGTTAAAGCCACTTACCGTATGCATTTTCTTCTCTCTTTTTAAAAACAAACAAACAAAAACCAAAAACCCTTTGTGTTTTTTGTTGTTGTTGTTTTTATCCCTGTAAACCTCTTGTATCCACAGCATCCTTGGGCAGTGAGTTCTACAAACTCACTGGAGCCCAAACTGGAAAAAACCGACCCTTTTTTTTTGAGTTTTTTGAACTTGACACCTCATAATTTCATTTGATGCAACTTCAGTTAGCTCTTTTTTACAAGACACAGTAAATAATTCTCCCATTCTGTCATTCATTTTGTAGATTTCTTTACATCACTAAGTATGGCAGCTCTTACAGTAAACCATGTCAAATACATTTTCCTTTAGCTTAACATTTACTAACTAATCTTAAGTCAAGCCTGTATGGCTGCAATTAAAAATATGCTTAATTATGTTGTCGTGTTTTTCTCCCTACGATACAAGTATATCTATTCACTAAGTAAACTCCTTGGAAAACTTTGTGTTCAGCCTTACCTGAGCAGGAAATAGTGCAGCGGATTGCAGAGAATCTCTGATGCACCAGTGCACTTTTTTATATTGTCTTATTGCTGTTACTTAAGTTCTGTGCAGGGTTTGATTGCTGTAGGAGTTCCAGCTGTGGCTGCACACATACTTGATCTCACTGGAAACAACTGAGGTTTGCCTTCACAGTTGAGATAAACGGGTCGTAATGTCTCCTTTGGTAGTGTTGCTTGATAGCGTAGGAAGAATGTTCTTTGCTTGGTTTTTAGCTTATAGTTTATGTTCTAAGATTTTTCTGATGAATGTAAGCCTTAGATTCCTTAGGAAAACAAACAAAACACTTTTGTCAGGGAATGTATTTGTAAGCGTAGATTTAATACTCAAGCTGGATTGACATGTGCTTTTTACCTTTCTTGACAACACTTTGGGTAGGTACAGTTGCTCCTAAGGAAGATAGCTGGCTGAAATGTTTTTGAGACCTCAGTGATTTGTGTCCAGAGGAGTATTTTGAAGCTCTGTACTGGTTTTATTTAAACTATGAATTACTTAGAGGTTATCTCTAAGCACAAAACTAAGAAATGTTGGACTTGGCTGTGACTTGCGAATCAGACTCCAGAAACTTTTATTTACTTTCTTCAGCAGATGCTGTGCCCATGCCATAATGACTAATAAGGTTAACTGGGCCATGTTTATAGGTGGGTTTTTGGCTACTCTCAAGCAGGATTTGCAAATGTCAAGCTCAGTAGCAGTAGTGTTCTCACATAAGCAGATCTGATTGAAAAGGAACGTGGGAGGAAGAAGGTAGAGCACATGTTATTTGAAAGAAAAATAGAGATGAGTGTGAAGTTTCTATAGTCATAATTTGTGTTACAGTTGGTTCTGTCATTTCATTTTTTTTATATTTCCCTCTCAGCTGCACACATCTTATGAGTTATTTATTTTTTATTTTTGTTACTGAAGCAGCATTGCAAATTGTCATACACGAGTCAGGTAGCTGAGGTAAAGCTTTAAACTATTTTGTGTTTAGATTAATTCATACTGCCTTGCTTTTTCTGTTGGTGTGATTGATATGTATATGAATGTTCCTTATCTGATTCTACAGTTTTACTGACCTTACAAACCTCTGTAGCCAGCTATGGGAGTAAGTACATTCTTTGTACATGAAATACTGTAAAGTGGGAAGTCATCAAAAAAATTAATGGTTTCTTTATCGTCTCTAAGTTCCAGTTCTATGACACAAGCAAGATTAGCTTTGTTTTGGTTTAAAGGTGCAAAGTCAGTATTAAAACTGTCTGTTCCAAGAATCTGTAGGTGAAAGAGAGTTTTGGGATTCTTACCCTCAGTTATAATGAAGTAAGATAAATGTAAATAAACTCACTCTTTGCTTTACGTTGATTAAATTGGAATGCAGTACTGATCCTCAGCTGTGAAATGCACCATCTTTGAGTAGGAAGAGACAACTTTTGCTATTAAATTAAGTAGAAGTTAAATAAGTTAATAAAATAAGTTGATCTTTCACCCTTGCTTTTAAAAATAAATGTATATGATTAATTTGCTTATAATTGGGAAATGGCATTGTCATGTAAATATTAGTCCTTCATGAAGGTAGATGTGTTATAAAGAATAATTCTGGTGTGGAGGAATTCTGCTGCTCTTGAGTTTGGTTGTTTTGTTTGTTTTGGTTTTTTGAGCATGTGTAATTCTTGCACAGAAAGCAAAGGATTTTTTTCAGTCACGCCTGAGCTTTTCAAAATAAGGTGATTGTGCATCTGATCCGCTGTATTTTTCAGTAAATACAGCAGTGCCTTCAAGATCTCTCAAGTCCTATTAACTTGTGTAAAATTATGTAAGAACACAGGAAAAAAAAAACAATTTCAAGAATACAACAAATTTGTCATGTGGTAGCGCAAGTGAGGCCAGTTCTCTTGCAGCCTATCAGGAGTTTTCACAACACTTTCGTATTTACTAAAAAGCTCATGTCTTTCATGGAACTTCATACTGAAATAACTGGGAAGGTGGTGGTTTTATCTACTGTCTCACTTGCTTTCATGATAAAAAGTTGATGTGTAGTGACATTTGTTTCCTGCAACTTCCTGCCTTTAAGGAGTTTTTTGACCTAGATAAAGCAGTCAGAGGGGAGGAACCATGTTTATTCTGCAGCTATTACACACTGGGTGACATAGAAAATAAATGTTATATTCTTAAAATTTCATCACTGCTGTGTTATTGTTGAAGGGTGCTGAGATTACTTGAAAGGTAGTGCAAATCTTTGTAATTTTGTAATACATCATTTTTCAAAGGGCTAAATAAGCTCTGTAAATGATGGGAATATCTTTGAATTTGTGTGTGTGATTCTGCTGCAGTTATTGCATGTGCTTCTGTGCTGTTCTGTCCTTCATGTTAGTACTGCAAATCAGAGACTTTGACACAGCATCATCTTCAGGTCTGTACAGTTGAGTGTGGGAGTAGAATATTCAATATTCAAAATTTCAGAATGCCTTGAGTATTTGTATGAAGATACCACCTTTTTGTTTGTCCATGTGCACCAAACAAAATAAAAACCATGAGCAGATTGACAGTTATGTCTGTGCTAAACTAAACATGCCTGTTCACTTCAGCAAGATGGTTCACATGGATAAAGATGCATATGGAGTTGAGCATTTGTAAAATCAGAGCTGTAAAGTAAAGAAGCCAGGGATGTGTCATTATCACAGCTTTATGAAGCATAACAAAATTAGTATAAAGTTGTCTGGAAGTAATTACATATTAGTGTTAATTTAAGGTTTTACATTAAGAATTGTGGAAAAGACCTTCAGCCAAACCCCTACTGAAAGGAGAATTGACTTTAGCATTAGATCAGACTGCTCAGCACCATGTCTGTTTGAGTTCCAAGTATCTCTAGGGATGGCGATAACTGTAACTATGTAAGATGCTTTATGTAATTACAAATTACCTGTGTTTCCAATTTAGCAGAATTCTGGGAATACACAGGCTGGTTTGCGTAACTGTGCAGCGTAGCACTAACTCATGAGAAAAACAGTTGGTTACTACTTGGTATTGCTACTTGATATTGCTGTTGGTGATCTGAAGTAAATGCAGTTGCTGACAAATATTTACAGCTGATACCAATGTTGATAAATACTGTCCTCACAAATCAGGAAGACAAAATGGGTTTGGTCAATCCATTAAAAAAAAAAAAAAAAAAAGGCATCGCAAAAGGTATCAGGCCAGATCTCCAGGGTAGGAAACTGCTCTGAAAAGTAGTAGTAGAGTGCATTTGAAAGTCATGACTGAAGAGAAATAGTTAGATGCCTGTACTGAAATGATGTGTCAAAGCTGAGTGATGTGATGATTGTGTGGAAATGGAGGAGCTGTATCAGGGAGTACTGAGATGTGCTGAAACTTCACATGGTTCTGGAATTAAAAGCTGTTTTAAAGAATCTTTTGAAACTGCAGTGGTTTTAAGGGGGTGATGGCTAAAAAGAATCGAAAGCTGGAGGAAATCCCTAATAGTGAGGGACTTAAGGCATTCTGTATGTTTGTCTCCTCAAAAAGGAGTGCAGGGTGGCTGGGTTGGTGTATATATGCTTTTATGGGGGTGATTTAGACTACTGAAAGGCTTGCTAATTGGTCAAACACAGGTATGAACCCAGGGGCTGTAAACTTAAACTCTCAGGGTTTGAAGTAAGCGGATATTTTTAGTACTAGTGGAACAGCTTATTAAGAGTAGTGATGTCTCTATTGCACCGTCCTCTGCTGATCAAAAATCAATACCTTTTTGGAAAAGGTGCTTAAAAAAAATAAACCTTGCTGTGCTCAGGTGCAGTATAGGTGCACCTATGAGGCCATTTCATGGCTTAGGGCTGGAAGAGGTACAGGTAGATGAAGCTTCTCAGCTGTTCATTACTTCCACTGCAGATCCTTTTTTTTAATATTCTCCCATTGGGTTATAGCAAAAAACTTCTTTATTATGTGTTTTAACAAGGAGTCAGTGCTTGGCTGGGTTTTTAATTAAAAATGCTTCTAAAGCATCAAACACATAGTTGGGCATTTGTTTGTTTACACTTGCCAGCACTGTTTTCTCATGCAAATGATTCTGATGCTTTTGTTCATTATCATCTTGAGTCTTCCTGTTGGAGTGCTTGGAATGTTTCAGAGATAATTTTCATACAATACACAGTGATTCTTGGAAAATTCTGTAAGTCTTGGATACAGCTCATGAGGTATAAGCCTCTTAGTTCTTATGTTGATAAGAAGTCAGGTTAGCATGTAATAGAACAAGTATTTACACCTTGTACTGAAATTAAGGTTTTCTAAATCACTTAAATTAAGATGAATGTGTGTGTTTGGTTCAGATATGGACAAGCTAACTAGTTGATATAAGTTGCTTTTAAATTCTGTTTCACTAGCATGTTGCAGTATGGGAGCAGGTCATTTGCTGACCCTTTTCCTTCTTTGTTCTTCCTTTTTTTTTCCCCCATCACAGCTGGGAGAAAGTAGTTTAACTTCCATTGAAACATGAATTGCCTCAAAAAAGTATACCTGAAATGTTCATGTATGAGTAGTGATTTTACTACATGTAGGGTAGTCTGTTATTTATGAAGATACAAATGCATAATTATCTGGGGTTTATTTTTCTTTTTAGACCAAGAATATGTGGAAAAAAATTGATTTATCACTTTGTCCTTGCGGACATATTGGGGGTGTTCTAGGCAGAATATAATTTGAGTAGACAAGGCATATACACACAGTTTACATACTTTAGTAGTAGACAGGCTTGTTAGTTACAGTATCAGTGCAGTAAACACACAAGGAAAGCAGTTGGAAAGTATAAACATTGACTCTTAAAGAAAAGCATTTCCCTCCTTAGGTGGTACTGCTGTCTTGTGGCCTGTCTGGATAGAAGGCCTGTGTAGCAGAGAGGGGAGACAGACTTAAAATTAGAAAGACTGAGGCTTAAACAAGAGAAGGGGGAAGGTACTCGTGCAAAATTCTGCTTGTGGATAAGTTCAGATTTGAACCAGTACAAGCTGATTGTTTACGCAAGAACAAAAAGAGAATAATGTAAAGAGGATGATTTTAGCATTGTGCCATGTGCAGGTTTGAAAAATGGAAGAGGAGAATACAGTTGCTGCATAGGAAAAATGAGGATATAGGCCAGTGTGTTTTGCTTTAGGCTATGGAGAGGGTATTAGAGGAGTTTGGAGTTGTTCTGTGAAGAGGAATGAAAGGATTTGGTGGGAGACTTGAAAAAAGATGGGGAATAAGTTGAAGATCATCTCAAGTTTAAGCACTGAGACTGAGAAGCAGTACAATTGTTATCCTTAGAGAATGCGAGGAGGCTCTGACTTTGTTATTTAGTTTGTGATATGTGATTCAGAAAAATGTGGGGTCTCACTTTTTAGAAACAGGCTGTACTTTCAGGAGCATGTGAGCTAATCTGGTGTTTCACTGCTGCTGAAATGAAGCATGGGAGGAGAAGGTCTTGTTTTCTGCAGTGCTCACAGCTGCAGGTTGCTCTGGCCTTGAAGCTCATCAGATGTTCCGTGAGCCGCTGCTGGCTGCTTTTTCTTGCTATTTTTGGGTGGTTTGCATTGAAGTGGCTCACAGAGAGGTCTGGCAAGCAGTGGAGCTGGCACAAAGTATGTGGCGGGGCTGTGCTGACTTTCAGCAACAGTCAGCTTGCTGTGTCTTGTGGAATTGTACGTTAAGGAATTACAGTTACGAGAACCATTATGGTGTATGAAATAAAAATGGAAAAGAAAGATCTAAAACAGTAGACGAGCAAAAATCATTTTCGTGTATTAAAAAAACACTTGCAAGGTAATGTAAAAATGTTTAAATCCTAAAAGTTCCTGAGACAGCATGCTTTTTCAGAAAGGCCTATGCTAGGTATGTACGTAAAGTTAAAAAGATAAGTTAAAGGAATTTTTGCAGGATATCTGTAAATTTGCTAAGTTGATGATGCAGGTAGATCTGGATTTCCTGTGTTGTCTTCTGAAGGTCTCTGCTTGCTAGAATGTAGAAACAAAATAAAGTTGTTATTTGAGAGAGAGCTTCTTCCTTTCACTCTTAGTGCAGGACAGTAAAACAAGGCTGCCATTTAAGACAAGTGTGTTAGTAGTCAATAAAGAAGTGCAGTTGATCCAGGCTTCCCAAACCACTTAGGTAGTAGGCTTGGGAGTAGTTCTGCATTTGCTTGTTGTTCTGATGTGACTGATTTCTCACTGTCACTCTGAGACATCCTTCAAAGGGAATGAGATGGAACATTTAAGTAAAGCAGTCATGGAGGAGGAGCAGATCATAACAAAAAGTGCCCTTCATTTTCAGTGTGGTATCCAGTGGACTTGGGTGCTGAGGAAAGTTAGTAGGCATGAATTACATGAACTGTCATCAGTCACAGTCCTGTTTGGAACTTCCACACATGTAAGCATCAAATAAGGTATTGAGTGAAGATGTATTAAAGGAAGCAAGTTACTTCCTTCCACATGTGAGTATTCTGGGTGTGGCTGGGTTAGCTTCAGATAAGATTCCTACTAGGTACTCTCCCTGCTCTGCCCTGCATGGTTATCCGTTTATATGCTTGTTTTGGGGTAACCAACAGAAGTACTTTCAGTTGTGTGTGTTTAGATCTGCGCCAGGATGTTCTTTCACTGGGTGGAGGGGGTTGATGGCTTTGTCCTTCTCTGCTCTTTCATCTTACTAAATGTATTTGCTTTTTAGTAGCATTAGGGGGCTGCAAGGCAAAGGATGAGCTGTTGTGCTGTTCAAATGATATGAAAACACTGCTTTGAGGAGTGTGCAATCTATTCTTAAGTAATTTTACTAAAATTGCTAGGTTGGGTAATAACATTATCAAGCAGTCCTACTTCCAGTGATACTCTCGAGAGTTAGAGTATAGCCTTTTTCCTGGCAAAACTTTCATAGCTACGTCACTGAGTTGAATAAATGCAGTAGTTAAAGGTGGTTACCCTGTGCTATGAATGTGGGTTCTGAAATGAATGCAGGACTAAATTCAGAGTTTAGGGTGGGCTCCACTGTTTGTGGCTCTTTGTAGTAGTATTCATTCAGCTTTCTAGATATTGATAATTGGTACAGACATTTTGGACCTGGAAACCACAGTTAGTATGTCAGTTGAAATGTTCAGATGCCAGGCACATTTAGCAACACAGGAAAGAGATGCAATAGGTAAAAACCACAGTAGAACTTCAGTTGTTTGTTTATCCTTTTGAATTGCAATTCAAGCCTGTGTTTTTAAAACCTTTTCCTGGTGTTGGTCTGTCCATAAAGCTGAGAAATGCATCTAGTCTGTATTATCAGCAAATTCCAGAAAAATTTAGCAGTGCTCAGATGCCTTGTGAACCCTGGCAAGACAGAATAACCTGCAGTTAAAGGCACAAAGCTCTATCATTTCTTGCCTGTTTTCATTACTTGGCTCTCAACTGGCTGCATCTCTTCTCTTTTTTCTTTCCTCCTGAAGGGCTGTGGCCTCTGAGGAGTGCTCTTGTTTGAGCAGAATCATACAGTGACTTGAGAAGTTAATGGGAGCTGATGAACTGTACAAGTTGTTGTGAATGGTTTAGCAGAGTAATGGGGTGAGATGAAGGTAACAGTGAGCAGCAAGCTGACAACAGAACAGGCTTTTCTGGAAGTGTTTCATTGTTACTTGTCATCTTGGCTTGAATATCCAATTCTATCAATGTCCAGGTTTTCTGTAACAAAACTTTCTTCGTTATAACTGAAATTCTGCCAGGATTCTGTTGGAACTTGGAAACAATTTAATTTTCTTAGCTGTTTTCTGTTTTGAAACTTTTCCTGTGGGCTAATGTGCTGGTTTTTCATATAGTATTTTTTCTTTAATTGCATGATAGCATATAGGGAGTATTACCTGTTCCAGATGAAAAAAATCAGCACTAAAGGAACGTTAAAAGAAGCTTTTCCAAAGATGAAATGAGAAACTTAGTTCACAGTTGGGAGAATTTAGCTCCTTCCACCTATCTCTGTTTTAAAGATGCAAGTTAAATTCTGAAAGCAGTTAGTGATCATGATTTTAGATTTCCTTCATGAATTTCGGTCTGTTGTGAATGGCTCTTACTGTGTGCTTCAGCACCAGCACCCAGAGCAATCAGCAGCAAACACACCCTGGTACACAAATGTTTATTTTCCTGTCAGTAGTGAAATAATGCGGCTTGGTTTATGGTGTGGTTATTCTGAGGCTGGAAGATTGTTGAGCCTGGAAGAGATCACTAACCCCAGCTTGTTACTTAGCTATAAATAAGTTTGGTCTGCTGTGGACTAGTAAGTACTCAAGATTCTTATGTGTATTCTTATTCTTATTCTAATTCACTGTTATCTAAGGCTATCAGCAAAACGGGTGGTTTTAAGCCTTTACAGAAAAGAAGCATGCAAACCATGAAAAGAAAAAAAAATAGAAAAAGAATAAAAGCAGCATGTGAATGTAGATAATTCAGCCTTCAGTCAGAAGGATAATATCAAATTCTGCAAAAGTTTTAAGTTTGGGGTTAATGTAGCAAAGTTACTTTGGCTTAGTTATAGTTGAAGAAAACATTACTCATGTGTGTCTCTGTGGTGTTTGTGTTAGTTGGACTGCAGCTGAGTAGCGTGCCATAAAATAATTGCACTTCACCTGGAAAGCTTAAAAGCATGGTTATATAGAATACAAAATAACCATGATGTCTGAGTGTGTGATTTTGAATAGGAGAAGTAATAGGATGGTGGACATGGAGAGGAGACTGAGGAAGGTGTTTCTGAGGAATTGAATGTGGTAGTTTAATCAGAAATGTTAGTTGTAAAAAATGGGCTTTTCTGCAGTTTTTGGAGTTAAGAAAAAAACACTGCAGTTGTGGAAATGAATATGGGGGATGACAGTGTAGAAATGTGCTGCCCAAGTCTCTTTGGGGAGGCTTGGGAAGGCAGGATGTGGTTTTGTTTTCCATAATCCTCTTGATTCCATTCTTGTACTGCAACGTGCTTTATCTGCAAGGTGAACTATTGTGTCTACAACTTTTTCTTTTTGCAACAACATTTGATACTAGTAGGATTCAGTGGTGGTTCTTCCATTTAAATTTCTTAACTTGAAGGTCTAAGTAGTTGAGGGTTAACTACTTTCAGATAAATACAGGTGGGTACCAGGGGGGTTGGGTGCCTGTTGCAGTGACACGTTGCATTTCAGCCTGGAGATCCCTGGGCTCTGATTATGAAGTGTTAGGTACTGGATGTGTTACACTAATGCAGTTTTGTCCTACTGATGACTGTTTTGTCTTTGTGGTAGCTGCTTGTTTGAACTTTCCCCAGGAGATTGAAAGAAGACAATATGTGTGACTGCCTTATGCTTTTATAGGGACGTTCTGTGGTAAATGAATTGCTGACTGAGAACATACTGAAAGTGTCTGGTACAGAGAGAGCAGAAAGTTGGGCTGGTAAAGTTCTTCACTGAGTGAAGGAGACTTTTATTTTTAAATCTGAAAGGTCCTTAGATAGATGCTTCATGCCATCACAGTCATTAGAGTAACCTTCTTAAAGATGTTTCAAATGGAGACAGGATTTGACTTGTGAAGGTAATGATTTAATGTAAAAATAAAAAGGAAAGAGAAATTGCTCTAGGGGATTTCAAATTGAAATACTACAGGATGGGTATTTAAAAGGAAGCGAATAGATCTAATCATAGCCACTTGTTTGAATGCAGAAGGGGTTGGTACCAGACATTAGCATACAGTAGGGAGATGGTGATCCTTTCTCAACAATCTGTGTCAGCACTAGAAGCAACTTCCTTGGTACAGCTTTCACAAGAAGAGAAATGACTGTACAGTTGGGAGGCAGAGCTGTTATAGAAAACAGATATTTGAAATTTGTTGTTTGAACACCAACTGAATTTGGTTTTTCCCTGTATGTTTTGGAGTCTTAGAACTACACCATTGCATTTCTTCATCATCATCTGGGCAAGGGGCTGCATCATTTTATATATATATGTATGTGTGTTTGAGACTCTGATAGTCTCAAAGTTGCCTCTAAGAATCACAGATACTACAGCAGTCATTTTACATAATCTTACATAAACTGAGTCTACTGGTTTTAAAAGTTGCTTCACACTACCACTGGTTATATTTAATGTAAGCTCTTCAAATGAGTTAATGCCAAGCAAAGCATTGTTCGCAGTATGGAGAAATAACCTGCAAGCCAAAATGAGCATGTATTCATTTTGAGTGGTGTGTGTTTCGTCAGGGCTGCCCAGATCATGTCATCCCTGAAGGCAGCACATTTCAAATTTAAATGTTTAAGCTATTACAACATGGAACATGCTGGTGAATGGTGCCAATAACATACGCTGAACATACGACCAGCACATGCCCCCACTTCAGCACAGACCATGAATTACTTAGTTTGTGTTCCAAGCTGTTTATTTTTGCAAGGTTTTTCTTCCCTCTGTCAGTATTAAGCACTGAGCCTTTTGTTTCCTTTTTTCATTTTTTTTTTTTTTTCCCCCCTCCTCTTGCTATTGATTCTTTATTTCTAGTGTTCTGCTGTGTTACCAGCACCCAACCTCTATTTTGTGCTGGTACTTAGACACTTGGTGTCTCATGTGGTTGCGTCGTTGAAACTTTGGAGACCAGTCTGATTATTTTCAACTTGAAATTGAGAGAGAAAATGACCTTATACTTAATCTTTTGGGACTTGGTCTATATTCAGTAGTTAGCTGCGATAGAATACCTCTTCTCTGTGTAAATTTTTTTACCATTATGTTTAGCATCTGCAAAGTAGCTGTTTCCTTCCCCCCCCCCCAATCGCTTGTTATCTTTCGTAGGTAAATGGTGTTAAGCATCCACTTCATACACCTGTTCTAATCTTTAAAACCAGTTTTAATCACAGCTCTAGTTCACAGACTGCTTGTGATTCTTCACTTGCAGCAACTTTGTGCTGTGGATTCTGGTACAAAATGCCTGAGGAGTACTGGAAAGCAACAGTAAATAAAACTTAAATGTACATACAAATACATTGCATCTTTGCAGTGTGTTTTATAACATTTTGGACAGTTTTATTTCTCTGAGGGGGTCAGGCTAGACACAAGTCATTTGATTTGGTGAGCTTTTCCAAATGTTATAATTATTTAAGTGCGCCATAGGCAGCAGGTTTAACATTGAGAGAGATATATATAGCATTGCTCTAATCTATCTATTTCTTTATATATTCTTTTAAATTCTCTTCTTTCCTGAGAGAGTGCATTGAGTTAAAGGATGCACTTGTTACAGAAGGCTTTTGCTTCTTAAAGTGTATTGGTAAACTATTTTTCAAGCATTTGCAGTAATTTAAAGTATCTTTCTCATTGCTGTTTTGAAGAGGGTGAGTGGGTTTGTTTTAATGTTCACATTCAATTTATATAGTAGTACAGTTTTATTAAAACATGAGTAGCACTTTCATCTCATTCTAAGCATAGCTGCGTGTAAGATTCAGTTTGTGAAGATAAACTGTAACTAACCCTTTGGTGTCAAGGTTAGCTAAAAGAAACTAATTGGGAGTTAGAGCCAAAAGAATTGTCCTGTTCCATCCGGTATGTTAGCTCTGATGTTCACATTGTGTGCTCAAGACAGATTATTTTACTGGTAGGCCTGAAAAACAATCCCTTGGAAGAGGAGAGAAGCAGGCTCAGGATTAGTTTTCTGTCAAGTCAGGAGTGCAGTTTTTTCCGTTAGCAGATGGGAAGAAATTAATAAGATTGATAAAAGTGTCTTCACAGTATCTTACATAGCAGTTTGGTCAACATTTGAGCTGATGTAAAGGTTTTCTGCTCTTGCAAGGCATTAGTGATTCTTTCTAATTCCTGATGCTGGCTCCAAAGTCCAGCTGGCTCTGGCACCACTG
Organism: Psittacula echo; assembly: GCF_963264785.1. Taxonomy (NCBI): domain Eukaryota; kingdom Metazoa; phylum Chordata; class Aves; order Psittaciformes; family Psittacidae; genus Psittacula; species Psittacula echo. The sequence continues at coordinate 8,767,271 of NC_137750.1, read as the reverse complement.
GGTCCCATGCTAGCCAGTTCTCACACTAGCCCCAGAGAATACTATTTTCCTCTTACAATAATTGCTTCACTGGGTTAACTGGTGATGCATTAGTAAGTTGAATCAGCTCACTGAGGGGCCTGACAAGCCCTACGCTTAGCAAAGAAGTCCTCGGACTCCACAGGCAGGAGAGCTACATAATGTTTCTGGACATTGTTTCTCCTTCTGTGAGGAGTATAGGTCATAGAGGTGCTATCCACTTACAGAAGTAGAAGAAAAAGCAAGTAAAAGGTGACCACTGTGGATTATGAACTTGGACTGGAAAAGCAATAAAACTCTGCTTGTGCTATTTTAGTAGTTTCCCAAGTGTTCGTGTGATTGATGGTCTCATTTTGCACTTCACCGCAGAAATATCTCCAAATACAGATAGTTGATAACTAGTTTCTGGTAGTCTCTGTTAAGCTTTATGTGTTGTTTTTTGAGCAGTGAGGTTTAAGGGTTTCATACCGCGTTTCAAGCTTTCTGCACCAGGTGATGGTGTCCTGTCTCATTACCTTTGTGGTCCTTATGGAAAAGTTAATGATTCTTGTGACACTTCATATAAACTGACAGTTGTTTTCTCAGGAGAGGGAGCAAAACTGATTGTAAGATATAATTTTGTAACTGAACTAATTAGTGCTCTTAAGGTTTTCCCAGTGTGATTCCCAGTGATGATTAAAGCAATGTTAGCTTAAAAATATCTAGCAAACCTTTTTGACTTTTTCCAAAAACCATGGCAAACAAACTTGTGCATTAACATTAGCATTTAGTGAAAAATTTGTAGTATGTGGGGTAAGAATCTTGGTTCTTTCTTTTTTTGGGGGAAGGATGTTAAGCATAGTTTCATGCAGATTGTTTTTAATCATCTGAGGTGTCTGTTATCTTAGTTTTTAGCTTTTCTGACTTAAAGCCTGTGCATTGTTCTGTGTATACTGGAAAAGTGTCTGTGTATTAGAGTGCAGGCTAAGGCCATGGTCATACCCTCCAGAATTGTTCAAATGTCTTGGATCTTCATATTTTAATCCTTCTTCATTTTTGCTTTGATTTTTTTTTTTAATAGACTTTAGACCCAGAAGTATCAGTCTTTTACTTTTCCAGATGGATGTTTCTAAGATCCTAAAATAATTTGACATATGAATTAAAAATGAAGGAAATGGGCTCCTAATACATTAATAGTATTTGCTGCTTTTTCTTTATTTATGATAACTTGAGCTTAAGGGCCACTTTATGTAAGGTGTATATATAAGGTATATGTACCTTATATCACGTTGGTATATTATTATACCATAATATAATGTAATACCATTAAATTATGGTATAATATCAACCATGATAGGCTTGGATATTATGATATGTGTCATGGTATTTATATGGTGCTTCCTCTGCTAACAGGGATTTTAAAAAAGATTCATTCTCAGTATAAAAGTGTTTTTGTCATTATTGAAGGAAGTATAGTATAATGCTTTATACACACATGGAAATGAGGAAAGGCTTTCTGTAGCTAAGGATTAACATTTCATTTTAACATAATATATCTTTCTGAAAATCTGAATCTTTCAAATATTGGTTGATTTTCAAGTCTAAATGGAAAAATGTTAATTTAGGTACTGTGAAAATTAGTGTTTGCAGTTCTTTTTTGATGCAGTAGCATGTGCATGGAACTCATTTGCATCTTTTCAGCCTTACTGTACAAGTGGATGCTCCAGTGAAATTTGGAAGG